>NW_027269305.1:1327418-2654837 GCF_023055355.1 Agelaius tricolor
GGTTTTTATTGAAACATTAACCAAATGAACCTCTCTGGCAGGTGGCGTTCTATGTAGCAGGTTTTTTATGTTAGTAAATGGGAGATCTCAAACTTGTGTCACAACACCTTGTTCTTAAAGGGCAGAACTCACTGTGATCCTCAGTGCTTGCTAACTTGAACAACAGAATAAGTGATAAGACTACTTGAATTTGTAGCAAACAAATATGAGCTGGGGCCAGAATCTCCTCAGAACTGCAATACAAATTATTTTATTGTGTGACAGATACCTAAAGAGAGAATACATGCCTTCAGAGGGAATTTCTAAATTCAAAGGCATAGCTAACAGTGAACCATCCAAAATTACATGTAGCAGAGGTAGACAGTGTACTTTCTGCAGGACTTCTGAGCCAGTCTGGTGTCCTGAGTACAGTGGCACTTTTAAAGGAGAATTGACATACACTAGTCAATTTAATCAGCTAGTGGAATAGGCTATTCTGCAACCCATCTGTCATGGCTTCCAAAGTTCTGCAAAATAGGGAGGATCAGTGCCAATAGCTTTCTGAAGCTTTTGATGCCTAACACAGCGGAGGTCATTAATCACATTTCCTAAATAAATTGTTTTGGTAATAATAATAATCTAACAACTCTTGGACTGCTACTTCTTTTAGATATTAAAGAATTGCTCCACTTGAAAACCACTGAAATCACAAATACACCTGAAATCAGACCTGATTTTCAAATGGAAGTTTCTGTCTATGCTAGAGATGCTAAGGAAAGTATTTGTCAATAGTTTATATTAGAAATACAATGATAAATTAGCTAAAAGCAGTACTAGAATCTTATTTGGTCAAGGGAAAGTACCGGAAGGTGAACACAGAAAACACTGCTAATGCTTTGGTGTTTGGGTAGTACCAGATTTCATTTCCTTTTGATGCTCTGGCCAAGACATTGCTAAACCTCATCAGCATTGATTTATGAAGCCAGATATAGATAAGATGGGAACATGTGGAATAAGCATTTCAGTATTAACAGGGACAGAATATTGTAGATAGAAACTGATCTGACTGGATGAAAAGGGTTTATACTGGATGAAAAGGGTTTATCCTGGGATGCCTCAGTGTGTCTCTCTGTGTACAGGCAAATTTCCCTGGAATTCTAAAGTACTTGCATATATACAGACACACAGTATAGTATCTGAATGCATTATTCATATTAAAATTATTTTAGTAATTAGAAAAAAAAAATTATTGTAGGAACACATTTCTGCTAGAGATGCTCAAAGTAAAAGCAATGTGACTAATAACCAATCATCTGACAACGTACTGGCGTGCAAAATATCAAGGCTGAACTTTCTTGTTGAAGTAATTTTCTGGACTGCCTGCATGAAGTTATCTTGTGACAGTTTGCCTTTCTGAAATTTATGGATTGGATATGGGAAGAAAAAAAGCAGTGATTTGTCTGTCGAAAAATGTATTGATTTAAATAAGCTTTCCTGTATTTGCTGTTTGAGAATAATGTAGTGTCAATTTAATGGTCTATATAAACTGTTTCATCTGTTATTGAATTTCAGTGCATTCTTTCTCGAAAGACTTTTACCGTAATTAGGCCAGTAAGAGTAACAACTTCAACAGAGAGCTTTACATAAGCTTTGGGCTTATGAGGAACAGTGCATGATAACCAAATAAGTGAAAATTAATCTAACTAGAAGGGAGAGAAAAGTATAAACACTACAGAAGGCATGAATTTAGAGGTAAAAATACAAAGGAATATTTACAGCATTTTTTACCTACTTTTCTTCTTTCCTTTCTCATACTTCTCCCAGTGTGATACATGACCAAATAGGAATGGAAAGGGTTTTCTCATCCTTCCGCTTGTTCAAAGCTGCCTCTACAGAATAAATGCTGGAGTTCTGGAATGATGCATTTGGGGACCACACTAGAACTGGTGCCTAAAACAATGTAAGGTCATGTTGATGTGATTCTACAGGCATTTTTAGCCCATCAGCGGTGTAAAAAAAATAAGCACAGTAATAATTTACAAATATCATATTTTTCCAGCAAGTTACTAGGTATTCCGCCCTTGCTCTGCCTGTTACAGCAGCTATGCTTGGAAGCTGACTTCTCTTTGCTGCAGCATTGTCAGCAGTTGTCCCAGTTTCAGCATTCACAGATTTAGAGTGAGAGGAAAGGAATAGATGACTTGGACGTACCTCTTTTAATCTTAAGAGATTTTGTCCCTGAAAATCCAGCCAAAAACAGAGATGATCTCCCTCCTGCCAAGATGAATTAACAAGGGCTGCTCACACTTCCAATGCACCAAGAGTTAAAGCACCTCACTAGCCTTTGAAATTCTTATCTAGACTTTAATTAGTCACTGACATGCATGAATGTATATATATATAAATGATTTTGGAGTAATGACTGCATGACAGTGTGAGATACTATAGTCATTTAGACAGTCCTAGTAGATTTTGCTTAGTGTAGCACTTTATTTTAACCACATGCTTCTTGCTTGTGATTATTTTTCCATCTGCTTCAGTGACATATTTACAAGCAAAGATGAGACGTAATCACTGATCATTATCATATGATCCCTACATAATTCCTACACTAAATGACCACTGATCAAATCCAATGAAAGCAAAAATCTCTTACAATATATAACCTACTTTTCTTTACACAAAATACATAATAAAGATGTTGTTTCTAGATACTGCACATGAGAAGATCCAGCAATTTTCTGACAAAGAGATTCTCCAAGACTGCTACTGTACCATTCCAATAATGGGTTCAAGATCTACAGCTTGAACCACTCACCTTACCTTTGATACCCTCAGGCTGTCTGGTCTTCTGCCAAACAATTCCTACACAGAGTTTGAGATTTATCTAAATTCAGGGGCTCATCCCAAACTACAGGCTGGGTGCAGCTAGTATACACCTGAACAAGCAACATCACTTGGCAGCAGTGCCAGAAGCTTTTAGTAAAGAATCCATTCAGGCTGCATAATGAAGAAGGGATGTTCTGGCTTGACTGCCTGCAGGACCACTGCAGTATCAGGTATTTTAAGAGTAGTTATAGCCTGAGATGACACAAAATATCTCTCTTATTTCATCTTTGTAAAACATAAAAAAATGTACAAATACTTGTCCTCTCAGAGAGTGTTGTCTGAAAGCAAGGCAGTTGGACCATTGGTATGTTTTCCTTTATGCTCTTTATGGAGAGGAAAAAAAAAAGTGGTATTAAACCAGAGAGTTTCCTCTTATAATGAAATTTCCTTGTCCTAGCTGTTCTTCTGGGACTGTAATATAGTCTAAATTAAGCTTCAAATGTGATCTGGCTGTGTTATAAAATTATGGTTTTTCCCAGTAGATATCAAATTGAGATAAGTTTTTCTGACCGTGCTCTTCTAAAGGCCCTGGAAAATTGCAATTCAGGACAGGAGGGATACTACAAGCATTTTGGAGCAGTCTGAAAAGCAAATAAAGGCAGAAAGAAATTGAAATGAAGCAGAGCAAAATTAGAGGACGATAAAAGCCACCTCATGGAAAGACAGTCTGTAGTAGAGAACTACAAACTAGCAAGTGTCAGGAACAGTAAAAATTGAGCAGAGGTCCAGACCTGGCCTTTGGCTGTTAGAGATGGATAGGCAATGTTTAAAAACATGTAGCTAATGTAAGCCTAGATATGGGCATAGGCATATGCCTAACTGTCATTGTAGATATCCCGTGAGAATTTAGATTTGTTAATCTGTTCTTTCCAAGGAGACATTCTTTGAACTTGTGAAATAGTTAAAAAAAAAAAAAAAAGTAGATTTCTGAAATTGCTATGTTTTTGAAAACGTAAAATCTTTATCAGTGTATTGTGGAAAATTAAACTTGCACTTAGTCGTAAAAAACAAGTTGCATTCTGGCAAAACATCACACAGTGGCTATCAGGATAGTGAACAAATCTGTTGAAGTATATATTCTGTGGAAAAATTTCCATGTTTTGAGAGCTATTTTCCTTAAGGTGTATAAATATCTAATGTGTGAAAATTGCATATAATAAATGAAAAAATAGTACTGATAAATTTATTAAAGGGATTCTTGGATGTGATTTATCAAATGATAGCAAATACTATTCATGGACTTTTGAGTGATATGCTTGACTCTTGAAAATGTGTTCTACTCCTCTCCATGATTTGGGTAGGGGAGATTCCTATGATTGCAATGAAAATCCAAATTTTTAATTTCTGAATGATTAACTGAAAAATACATAGACCTAGAAAATTTGTCTTCTAAGGAAGTAATTTTATGATCCATGGCAAAATAATTGATGGCTGTTGAAAAAATACTAACGTGTTATTATTATTATCTTTTAGAAAGATGGTAGGCTTTCAATGGAAATTGAATATGTGACCAATAAGAACTGCATGGACATTGAGAAAGCAGCAATACTTTTGTTTTATTTGCATAAATTCTGTGTTGGAAATTTAAAACATTGAAGTATTTAATTTCATAGTTTTTTGTATTTTATAATTGATGTGACATTTTGAAATTTGGCCATTATCATAGATAAAATAAAATCTCAAAAATATGTTTCAATCTTTATTTATATTTATATTTTGCATTATATATTTAGATTTAAATTTTAGCTAGGAGCAAATATATGCTGTATCCTTTTAAGCTTCAATATTTTCATATTTTTCCTGCTTCAAAACATATTTAAATAATTATATGGCTTCTCCTAGCTAAATGCAACTCTAGGAACTTTCAGTTTCCATCTGCTAAAAAGCTCATTTCATCAAGTGGCAAGTTACTATGTTTTCAAGCATTTTAAAAAAAATAACTCTCTATATAAATCTATTCTATGATTCTAATAAATTCCAATTTTTTCTTTCTTCCTTGAGTCATGTTTTGTATGTCCTACAATAACTTGTGTTAAAGAATCACCATATCTTTTTCTCTCTTAAAAGAAACCAGAACTCAGTGAGAGGTGAATCCTGCTTTGTGTGGGATGTGTTGTTTCTCTCGTGAATAATGCTGAACTGTCATCTCCTCTTGTATCCACCATTTTCACCCTTTCCATTTTCCTAATCAAAATATGAAAAGAAAAATAATTCTATGCAGTTTCTTAACAGTGGCTGTAACACATCACAGAAATCGGTGCTTTTCTGAGTGGTGTTTCTCTTTTCTGTACATTACACATGGAAAGAAAACATGTTTAGAACTACCTATTTCTTCCTCACTTGGTAGTTGTCTAATTTGCTTATGTTCAATTAGAAGCATAAAATGAGCACTACTGAATGCAAGAGAGGAACAAAAGTCAAAATTAATCCAAGATTCTAAACCTCAGTCACAGCACAAGTTCTATCTGACCAAAGTCTCTTTTATGGAACTATGTCTACTCTTCCTTTGCAATCCATATATCCTTTTGGCCTTCTGTTTAAAAAAATAATATTTATTTATAGTTCATTGCCACATACTAAGTATTTTCAATATGCTTCCATTTCAGAAGAAAAAGGAAGTAAAAATATCACACAAAAAAACAAAATCCACAAGTATTATTAAGTAAACCTCAGCCTCCCTCATTCATTCTTTTGAGGAACAAAACCAATAAATATGAATAAATTAAAAAATTAGTTTTTAAAATAATAAAATATTGTGTCAGAGTAATAAGAACTGCCTCCTCAACAATGCACCTGTTCTAAATTTGCAGGTTGGAGATTTTATATGTCTTAGTAATTGGAGCAGGCAGTAATTAGGGGTACTAGCCACATCTTGTCCTTTCCCCCTTTCACCACTCCCTCACATGTTCAGGTCTTGCATAACAAAACAAAACAAAACAAACCAACCAAAAAACAAAGACACAAACACCCATGGGGTTGAAAATATAAAAAATTTTTAAAATATTTCATATTAAAACTATATTTAATTTGAAATCTCAATAATCTCAATAAAATTAATGTATGAAATATGTAAGAACTCCTACAAAATTGCCTTTCATAAAAATTTTGCCTAGTTGATCAAGTTGCTATAATTGAAATTTCATCTACGTGGCACGTATGTTTGATACGACTCATCAATATTCAGTTAAATGAAAACATATTTGAAAAATACTTGTCACGTGCACTCACATTATGACATACTGGGAATGGCACTGTGGTGCTATAATATTTCCTTGGCAACATAAGCATTATTCAAGTGAAGAAAAGGAAGTCTGATTACACGCTATATATTTTATTTCTGAAAAACTACAGTAGTATCATTAAAATTGTGTCATTAGAAGGAGAAGCTTTTATTCAATGGTGGATGGATAATTTCCCCTGAGTAATAGATATAATAGATATAAGCCATTTTTAATGTGCATAAAGTCCACTGTACAAAAATAGTAGTAAAAGTATCTGAAAGCATTTATGTATGCCTGTTTCTTTAAAGCGTCATGTCACTTGTGACAACATTTTTCAAAAAGAAAAGCACAGTACAACTGAGTTCATAGTGCTAGAAGTTGCTGAAAATAGATTTTCATAAATAGGTTTATATAGGCATTTCTATTGATTTACATATATTTTTATATTGTTATCTATTTGGTGGTGATATTTACAACTTTAATGGTAAGTTTGGCTTTAAGCCAAACATTAAAACCTTTTTATTCATTTTCTGCTTTATTGTTTTGATTTTATCCATTTGATTTACAAAGCTCCAAAAGTACTTGAAACTACTTTAGAGATCTGAACACCTTTTAATATATCTTTGCTTATAGAAAAAAGCCTCAGAGCAGAATTACTTAGAGAACAAGTAATGATACCATGTAAGGACAGATACTTGTCTCAGATATGTGAAAATTATTTAGATGCATTACTTTTAATAAAGAATTTTTCTGCAAGCAAATCAGTTTATCTTATCTGATGACTTTTTCTAAAAGCGATTTTGACCTTTTTGATTTATTTATTTGTGCAATTGTGAAGCAGTACTACAGAGGTGTGTGACAAATAAGTACTACTTTGAAACTGCAAGCATAAACATGCCTAGATATTCCAAACAAATGAGGACTATAACAGTGAACATAGAAAGCATCATATACATGTCAAGATTTTAAAAAAATTGAAGGAATGACAGGACATCTAAAGACAATATTTTGCCATCTTTCCCATGTTATTAAAAGATGAGGGTGTTCAGTAATTACTAGCAACAGCTCAGGACTGGGCCGATGCTCAGTTCTATGAACAAAATAACAACCTAGTCTTGTCTGAAAGCTCTTGGTACTTCAAGAATAAATTGCTACATTGTGAAGACAAATACTGATGGTTATTTATTTTGGATATACAGGATAAGGTTTTATCTTTTCTGTGTTGCTCCAAACACTGGATTTTTTTGATTACAGTGTAAAAGCATATGATGGTGACAATTTCCTGTTCTCAAACCATTATCTACAGGCATTCTTTTTTCTCACTTTGGTTTTTGTGTTCAAATTTAGAACAAGCTATGATAAACCTTTTCTTCCCTCCTCCCCCTTCTTTTCCACTCCCAAATTTGTCATACTTTATCTTTATTTGTAGTGACAACACATAAGTACAGAAAGAGCAATGGCTTGGGCTCATACTATCTCACTTGTGGTTCTAAACTGACACAGAGTCGGGAAGCTTTATAATCCTAGAAAAGTCTGTAAAAGCAATTGAGAGCAGTAAGGATCTAAGTCGCTCTTGTGAGAGGTTTTGAGTATCCTCATAGGATGTTTTAGCAACTTGATCATCTTCAAAGTGTTTTTAGGAGCTAGGTCATCACTTGGTAGCTTCAGCTAAATGCCTAAAGCTGGCCATAAACTAGAATGAAACCAGACCAGAAGTCAGGTTGTCCAGTTTAGAATTGAAAACAATAAGATCATCCTGAAATTTGCAGAGAGAAGAATTGCTAAATATCACTTCTTCATTCCAAAACAAACAAGAAATACTGAAAACATTTGAAGGGTTGCTACAAGTGACACAATGATATAACAGAAAATTGTCTCAGGAATTACATTCTTTGCTAAAATCAGGCATGTAAAATACCTCTTTCTAACACACAGCGTACATTGGTTACAGTTTTTGGCAGTTTTTTTTTAAATTTAGTATTGAATTTACTAATGTCTTTTTTTTTTTTTAGAACTGCAAGAGATCAAACGTTAATGTAACAGGCCATATTATCACTTTTTCTTTTTTTTTATCTATCTGGTGGGTAGTGGGAATGTTCTACTACACGCATCTCCAGCCTATGCTTCTGATATTCCATGTGCTCTGAAACACGAATTTATGACAGCTTCAAGCCTAAACTCTACAAAGAAAAATGCATTCATGTGTTTCAGCAGGTCATTGCATATGATCAGATAAAGGAATAAATTGCAGTCAGTATAATGTCCAAGAGGAAAAATATATTTCCTTATATCTAGTAACAACACTGAAACAAAAGTGCAATCTAAATATGCAATTTCATAAAAGAAGTACAGAGGACTACAAGACCTCCCAGTATTCTGCCTGTGTAAATGTTGACCAGGAAACATTTGCATTAGAGATTCTTGGTTGTCATAGGGAAAGAAAGTTCTTCAAACTAGGAGCTCAGTCTTCTTAGATTTCCTCTAAACACAAAAGTGATAGGTGACTTGTAAACAGAAGTATTCTAAGTCAGAGAAACCTCTGATTTAAAAAAGCAGACAAACACCTAAAATTAGATCTAAGGAATGTGATTTACGTTAAAGGTAAGGGATCATAACTTTGGTCAAAGTTTTTGCAGTGTACTTTGTCTTGACCACACATATACACTGGTCATATTCAAGATGGCAACTACTATGATACTCCTTTAATATCCAGCTCTAGAAAAAGTACTTTACCTTTCAAATGTTTAAAATTTGCTATGATATTAATCAGTCAAAGTCATTGAATGTAAGTAAAGAGAGAAAAGTAAAGTTACAAAATGTGCATCTTGATTTGTTTTCTCTAATTGTAGTAATATTTTAGACCACCTGTGTTTCAATTAGCTCTTCAGAAAGGTGTTTACCTGTGGAGCATATGATTTGCAACAAGAGATGTAAATTTCAGTCATCAAGTGATCTGCACTAGGGACCATTTTGATTTTCAGTCATACTTTTAATTAATCTATCTAATTATTTTATTTTTAGCCTTTTTTTTTGACAAAATATAGACTCTCTCCTTTTTAAAAGATGTTAAAAGATGAAGCTTAAACTCGTACTTTAGATAATTTATATTAGGGACTTAAAAATAGATAACTGGAGCCTTAATCTAGCTAGATACCAGTATAACTGCTTTTTGTCTCCTTTCATATTGGAGGTCATCTCCTTCTTCAAATTATAATGAGGTGTCTGCAGATATTTATTGTAGGTATGATTTAAGTATGATCCACCCATAGAAGGCAAATAACTTTTAGCAACATTCTAATTTTGTGGTTTTGGTGTTGATGTCCAAATATTTATGGTTCTGTCAGTCTTATTTTAGTGTCCCCATTACGTAAAAACTTGTATTTATAGTGTATATAAAATATACAACTGATATGTAACCAGAAAATGATGATTTGAAAATATAAATTAAAGAATTGGGAGGGGGGAGGAGATTATCTTTACTTTTTTCTTTTTCTTCATATGGATATTTGAGAATAAGAACAGAGAACAAGGGGAGAGAGAGGCAACAGGCATTTTCAACACAACGAACACAACAGTAGCAGTTCAGTTTCTGTTTTGTTTGGGAAAGGATAGAGAAATTATTTTCCCTGTACATTTGCTAGACCAATACCTATATTAGTGGAAAAATAAAAAATTAGCCACCTAAAGACAAACTTGTGTCAAAAGGGTCATTTGTGCACTTTCGATTGGCCTTTGTGAGATAAGAATATTAACTGACCCTGTAAAGAATATCAGTGTCAAGTTTTGTACACAAAAGGTGCTTTGAGGTTATGTGAGGAAGTCCTGTAGAAGGCCATCATGGGTTTGTATCTGATGCTTACTTGCTTAATAAATATCTTAGAAATAAGCAGGGACTGAGCTAAAATTTATCTTATTGCCATTTGAATTTTTATCTGACATTTCTAATTGATGGGAACCTTACAACCCCTTGTTTCAGCTAAATAGTGACTCTTTATCTAATACTCAAGTGAATTTGGTGAACTTCAGAGGGGAAAGTAGGAAACCAGAAATCCAGGACTGTGTTAGCTGTTGTCCTAGTCAAATACCACTCTGATGTGTTACCATTTCATAACTATTTTACTTTTTTGAAAACAATGACATAGAATGAAGGACTATGATACATCTGACCTCAATCCTGCCTAGTTTATCTAGTTGTTTTATTGCAAGATTTTGTAAACAAGCCAAAAAAATCCCAAAAAGGGGGAAAAAAAGTAAAGGAAAGAATATACAACTTCTCTATTAAATGTTTAAGACATATTATATTCTAGAGCTCTGCACAACCCTGTGGAGGTACTTCTGTAAATTTTATAAATAATAACAGAAACCTATTGTAATAAAATCCCAATATTACCAGGTGGAATGTGCCTGGGCTCATCTGACCCTTGTTGCTGGGCCAAAGGCGGCAGCTGTGGTGGTTTCACCTCAGAGAAACCTTTGGCTGGCTGGATGCTGCAGCTGGGCACTCGGAACAAGTCCAGGCATGGTAGAAACTCAGTTTACTTCTGGTGGAAAAGCTCCAGGCTAGGTGAAGAGGAAAAGGAGATGGATTCTGCAGAGGGTTTAATCCAGAGCTTTATTCCAAAGTCACTTTTGTCTGAATCTTGGTAACAGCTCCACAGAATCCCCACCGCATGGTCGCCGTGTCTTTTAAGCTGGGGGGCAGGGGGAGGGAAGGGACAGGTGAGCCACCAACCAGGTAGGAGGGGAGAAGGCTCAGGGACAATGACACTTGGACGAGCCAATGACCCCAGGGCTGAGGGGCATCTTTTGAACTTTTGCCAATCAGACGATGCCCTTGCTGGAATGTTAAGATTGACTGACAGCACTTAGCAAGGAGGCAAGGGGGAGGGGAAGGGAGAAGGTATTGGCACACCTGGGAAACTACTGGGATAGCTGAAACAGGATATTGCATTACACTGCAACAGAAACCATCACAGATATTTGAGCAATGTTCATTATTACCAGTATCTTCCTGTTGACATTATTAGACTCTATTTCTCCTTCTTCATGAACAGATAGGGAAGGAAAGAGAGAGAGTCTGAGGAAAAAAAAAAAAAAAACACTGCTATATTCTAAGCTGACATAGTTTTATACATGTTCTTTCATAACATGAAATTATTGGGTGTCAAATGACCTGCTAAACAAAGAAGATAAGCAAGCCACTTAGGTAAAGTTAATAGAGTGCTAACTAAAACTCCAGCAAACTGTTACAGTTCACCAGCTTAGTAACACCACATAGGAAACAATACTCCATGACCCTTAATTAACATTATAAAATAGCTTCCCATGTTTTGGAGATTGTAATTGTGAGATTTTGCAAAGACTAAAGTGGTTAAAACTTACTGTGCATTGTTGTGCACTGCATATATAGGTTAATAAGATCTAACAAGGAAAACATTATGAGTCCCAATTATGAACAAAAACTACCTTTTCTGTTCACAATGAGTGTTCTCCATAGACCTTTAAATTTTATTTAAGGGCTCATTTCTGCTCAACAGCTTCTCCTCTGTTTTATAGCAGGCTGATAGTCATGCATTGCATTACATTTTGAGTCTTACAGGCATTATTTAAAATAAAATGAGCATTTCTCCTGATTATTTTTTCTGTGCATGATGAGAGTCATGTACTTAAATTATTATTAGGTGAAAATATGGTTTTGCATAAAAAATTTGAGATTTTAATGTATTAATTCCTTATGCTAAGTATTTATGTGTATGAGTGGAGGGAAGAAAACTTAGATGGTTTCTCATTTTAATCCAGAGTCTATACTGCTCTTAGAGATCTGCTACTGTAAAAGATTATATATACATATATCATATTAATTAATTATTGCATTTTCAGTAACATGAAAAGATGTTGTTCTTTGCATACATGAAGACCAGGAGATAACAAAACAGAAGAAACCAAGCTAACAGAATTAGTGATGGTCAGTCTCTTCTGCCAAGTAACAAGAGATAGGATAAGACAAAATGACCTTTATTATTGGATGTTAGGAAAATTTCTTGCCTTAAAGTTTTGTCAAATACTGAAATAGGTTATCAATGGAAGCGGAGGAGTCCTCATCCCTAGAGATATTTAAAATACATGTAAGGGGGACTCTTTGGAACATGGTTTAATGGTGGACTTGTTAGTGTTAGTTTTACAAGTATTTGGACTTGATATCTTAGATGCCTTTTCCAATTTAAATTATTCTATGATTCTGTTATCAGAATCAATCTGTTTAAAATTTATTTTCTGCGTCTTAAAATTTAGAGTATGTAAGTTATACTAAATACTTGTAAAAAGCAATTCAACCCAAAGCGGATGTTTCCAGATGTCTGATGAATCCTCTTTCTAGGTTCTTGTACTTCTCATGTCCTGCAGAAAGGCTAGAGTGAATAATTTAGATTTACAGACACAGTTCTTAGGCATCACAGGGTAGTCCAAATTTCAGGTCAATTTCCACGCAAAATCCAGTTGATATTTTCAGATGCAAAAAGGTATTTGCCAATCCATGGGTACATACAGTACAGAATCTGCCTCACAGAATCACAGAATAGGTCATGTTGGAAGGGACCACAGTGGGTCATCTCGTCCAGCCTCCCTGCTCAGGCAGGGCCGTCCCAGAGCACATGACACAGGATTGTGCTCAGATGGTTCTTGAACATCTCCAGTCAGAGAGACTCAACACCCTCTCTGGGCAATCTGTTCCATTGCTCAGTCACCTACAAAGTAAAATATTTCTTCTTCATATTCAGCTGGAAGTTTCTGGCCATCAGTTTCTGCCTGTTGGCTTATGTCCTATGAGCAGAGACCATGGAGCAGAGCTTGGCTCCACTGTCTTGGCACTGTCCCTTCAGGCACTGATGGACATTGATAGGGTCCCCTCCCAGCTGTCTCTGCTACAGCCTGAACAGGCCCCCTGAATAGGCTCCTTCAACCTTTCCTCATAAGAGAGATGTTCCAGTCCCTTAATCATCTTTGTCTCATTTGGTGCACATGGTTTACTGCACAAGTCTGTCCTGTGCTGAGGAGCCCAGAATTGGAGACTCCAGGTGTGGCCTCACCAGGGCTGAGCAGAGGAGCAGGATAACCTCCCTAAGCCTACTGTCAATTCTCTTCCTGATGCACCCCAGGGTACTGTTGGCCTTCTTGGCCCAAAGGGAACTGCTGGCTCCTGGACAGGTTGTTGTGCACCAGAGCCCCCAAGTCCTTCTCCTCAAAACTGCTTTCAAGCAGGACAGCCCTCAGCCTGTGTTGGCTCATAGGGTTATTGTTCCCCAGAATCCAAGATCTTGTGGACTTCCTGAGCATGTACTACTCAGGAAGATAGATACATTTTATTTTCTCTGGTTAGTATTAGTCAAAGTGATATCACTCTACATTCTTCACAAGTTTATATACACAAGGACCAAAGCTCAAAAATGGACCCTTGAGAAGAGGACGATAAAAATAATAGCTTTATCAAGTAGCTACTCTAGCAAAACAAATAATAATATCTGATTCAATTTCTGTGTTCTGTTGGATCTATCCCAATCTTTTCTATAACAGCTGGGGATCAGTATGCTGCAGTAGTGTTTTCCATTGCAGACATTTTGTTTGAGTAACAAATAGATATTTTACATGTTATATTGCTACATAATAGGCTTCCAACAATAGCAGGCCATTTTCTAACAAGTAGCACTTTTAATCATAATTTTTGCAATTATATCTGTTATAACAGTGGCTACAAGTTATATAGATGTTAAAAACACTTTGTATGTACTCTATGATTTAACAAATTCAGGATATATTAGTCTTCTGTATTGTACCTTTACCTCTCCAGCACTTTGCATCACCATTTTAATATTTTAAATTGCATTAATTAAGGAAGCATTTCTGAAGGTACGTGCAGAATCATTATTAACATAAGACTGAAGATCATGAGAAAGAGTCTCTCTGATCTCTTCTCTCAAGGTTTGTAACACTGCCATGGAAGAGTGCTGGACCTCTCAGCCAGGCATGACAGATTTGCAGCAAGAGAACAAGCCCACACCAAGTCAGAAATCTGATTGCTGTATGAGAGGAACTCAGATGCATTTATACCTGTCTGCAAAAGCAGTTTGGAGCTTGTGTAGGTAAGTGCTTTGTTTTTCTGCAAACTGAACAGCACTGAATGAGGTCCTCTATTTGTTAAACCAGTGCCATCTGTGTTATATTTCCTCCCATCCTCCTCAGCACAGGTATATTTGATATTATTCTACTCTGGCACACACGCTTTTCTTTTTAGTTTTAATTACTTCTGTTTGTCATATGAGAAAAAGGACCAACCACATGTTACATTGATGATACTTAGCACTTATTAAACTTTAAGTATATTGATTTTTTTATACATCTTCTGTCTGGAAACTTTATATTAGCAAAAAGTTTATGCTAATAAACTTTAACATTTTTATTAATAATACTTTAGTCAGCTGCCAGGAAAATCCTAAATTATGAACTTATTATAAATGTTAGAAGATTAGCTAGATCATATCATTGCTTTATTAATCTATCCAGTCTCAAATTATGAATGTTAAAGTGTTAATTTTTTTAGTAAAATATAGACTGGTATACTGTAAGAGAGCAATGACATTTCTGTCTAGTTTCATAGATATTCATACTGTTAATCATAGATTTTATTCAATTCATCCTATATCAACTATATTAACACCAACCCCGAACTAGACTTGTCCAGAAGAAATCAGTCCATTTGTGATGTTTAGAATCAAGAGACGACTAAGTGGATATGCTCTGTACAATGCACATTTATAACAGGTATCTAGATAATTAGTTTTCTGTTCATCCTGCCTGGGACAAAGACAAGTGATGGCATGTGACTGTGCAGAAACAGTAAATCAGAGAGATAAAATTTTTACTGATCACTGGAGGAAAGACATTGTATCAGTGAATATTGAAGGAATGGGAAAAGATATGAGTGATTTTAACCAAGCTCCTCCTGATTAGCCACAGAAAACAAGCTGAGTTTGTTTCAGTGTATAGAAGAGAGAAGGGATTTAACCTTACATGTTGTAGATTTCCAGAAGGATAGGAAGATAAAGTACCTCTGCACAGCCTCAGGTGGTCATTTGGACTTTATTTCAGACTGAAGTCAATCAAAATGGGTCTGACCTTCTCTTGGATTTTTTTTTTCTACAAAGATGAATCTGGGTAAAGTAGTGGTAACTGTGTAATAAATGAATTCTCTGTTAGAAGGGTTCAGGTGTTCCAAAAAGGACATAGTTGCATTTTTTCTGTTCTGCTATTTCTGTCCACTTGTCAAACCTAACTTCTGAAATGATGAATAATGAAATGATTAATAAATACAATGGAAAGAAAGGAGAAAGGATGGAATAAGGCAATTCAAAATGTCCATCTATGGCAGAGTTCTTAAACAGACAGGTTGGAAAATGTCCTTCCATGTCTGAATTCACATTGCTTGTCTGACACCAGTTTTACCATATTAGAAGTGTTTACACACCAAAATAATTAAATAGTTTGTCTGGCTAAACTATTATTAGACTGTATAGCTCCATTAGTCCAAGCTCATATTTTATTTTTTAGAGAATAATTTTAGCCATTAGTAAGAATTTCAATTCCATTTAATGAGCATTTTTAATCAAAAGCAATATGTTATTATGGCAGCAGGATCTTTATTTTTAGCCAAGAGGGCCAGATTGCTTAGAGGAAGAGATTTTGCTGGAAAGTCTTCATGTTTTTAAAATCTAAACATTATGTACTTCAGAACATGCAACAACTAACCAATTTAATTTCTCCTTTCCATCCTCCCTTACCTCATTCCCTCTTCCTCCCTTTCTTCTTTCTCTCTGCATTTTTACCTTCCTCACTTCTTTTCACATGATGGAGCTTAGTAATTCCTTTTTCTCATCTTACAGAATCACCAAGATACATAATACTTCAAAATACAAGAACTGGCAAACACAACACTTGTAAAATCTCTGTAGGCTGATTTTATTTCAAACTGAAGTCAAGTGCATTAATCTACCTCCTGGTTTTAAAGCCATGCAAAAAATAGGAGAAGGGTTCTTTTCTCCTCTTTCCTTTCCTTCTCCCCAGAGCATGAAATTATTGTGAAATGTTGCATAAACTGGAGAGAAAATTTCTATCAAGTGCAGTATAGCTAAATATAGAGGTAACTCAAGTTTATACTGCACCAGAAATATGCAGTTAAATTCATCAAAATCTGGCCAAAACCTAAAAAAATTGAAGGATATATATGATGCCAAGAGGTATCTTAATATGCAATCTTAATTCATATTTCCTTTTCTTGTAGTTCTGTGGTTACTATCTAAACATATGTAGTCTTTCTTTTTCCAGACAAAAAACCAGTTCCTCTCTCCCTCACTCCTAAGAGTCTCATAAATGTAATAGCTTAAGCAAACAGAAAGGAAATGTTAAGAACATACTGACTTTCCAATAGTTTGAGCTAACTGTCTACAGAAAAATAAAAAGCAATATAGTGGTAGTGGTAAACAAAAGCATTTTCATTACCAGAGCTTCCCAATAGCTCTTCACATGAAAGGAGAGAAAGATATATGTACTGTTAATGTCCCCCTTAATAAACTGGATACTTCCAGGTCTCACTGAAGAAAACTAGTAACCCATAGTTAGTTCCTGAAAATTTAGTTTATCTCATGCAGTTATACCTCCTGCAGAAATTTGTCTCCCTTTAAACTTTGTGTACTGAGAATTAATCAGAGAATCATAGAATGGTTAGAGTTGAAAGGGACCCTAAAGCTTGTCTAGTTCCAACACCCCTGCCATGGGTAAGGAGTCATCCATGGGACCTGTTACTCAGGGCCCCATCCAGGCTGGTCTTGAAGACCTCTTTGAGCAACCTTTCAGTGGCTTGCCACCCTCACAGTAATTTTCTCCCTAATATCTAGTTTAAAACCATCCTCCTCCAGTTTAAGGCCATTTTTCCCAGTCCTATCACTACATGCCTTTGTGAAAAGCTCTCTCCAGCTCTCTTTAGGTACCGGAGGGCTGCTGTAAGATTTCCACAGACCTCTCTCATCTCCAGGCTGAACAGCCACAACTCTCTCAGCCTGTCTTCATATCAGAGGTACTCCAGCCCTGCGATCACATCAGTGGCTGCCCTCTGGTCTTATTCCAATAGATCAATGACTTTCTTTTGTTGAGGGTCCCAGACTTGGACACAGTACTTCAGGTATGGTCACACAAAAGCCAAAAAGAGGGGCAGAATCACCTTCCTTGAGCAGCTGGTCACAGCTCTCTGGATGCAGCCCAGGATGTCATTGGCTTTCTGGGCTAAAAGTGCACATTGCTGAGTCATATTGAGCTTTCATCCATAAACAACAAGGCCTTCTCCCGGGAGCTCTTCTCAATCCATTCTGCTTCCAGCCTGTACTAGTGCTTGGGATTGCCCTGACCCCGGTGCTGGAACTTGCACTTGGCTTTGTTGATCTTCATGAGGTTTGCACAGATACCTCTCAGGCCTGTTACAGTTCCTCTGGATGGCATCCCCTCCCTGCAGCATGTCAACCCCACCACACAGCTCGGTGTCATCAGCAAACTTGCTCTCTCACCATCCGTGTCACCAACAAAAATGTTAGAGTTCTGGACCCAAAATCAACCCCTGAGGAGCACCACTCATCACCACTTCCCACTGGGACATCGAGCTCTTAACTACAACTCTTTGAGTGTGACTGTCCAAAGAAATTTTTATTCACCAAGTGGTCTATCCATCAAATTCATGTTTTTCCAGTTTAGAGACTACGATGTTGTAAAGGACAGTGTCAAATGCACACTGAATATTTTGTCTTCATCTTAATGTCTTGTTATTTATTCATTACTTATTTCTGTTATTGCTTCCACAGCTTGGCTACATTTCCTACTAAGCCTAGAAATGGGACAGCTGTGATTCTGAGATTTGTTGATAAACCCATTTATGTCCTGATCTTTGTGAAGCAATCAACCAATATAATGAGAAATCTTTCTTAATTCAGTTGTCTGAAAGCACTATCTTTCACCTAGCAATTATTTCTCATGGTTAAATAAACCCATGCCTCTGACAATAGAATTTTGTATAATTTACTTTATTTTTCAGACTGTGATGTATTATGTTTCTTAAACATGGGTTTTTTAAAATTTATTTTTCTATAATATCTAAAACAAAATTCAACAGTACAAACAAAATCATTAATGATGTAAGTATTAAGGATGACAAAAATTTTTTTACAAGTATCTTGATACTTGTATTGGCCTGAGGTATGAAATTCCTCATACTCATTATTGTAGCTTCTAAGTACTTGTGTGCAAGCATATAAGAAAAAAACATTACTACATATAAGTACAATCCATTCTACAATGTGTTTAAATGGAAATTTCTATCAACATAACACAGAACTTTTAAAAGCATGTATTCACTTTCATATTCAAGAAACACAGCTGGCACATGCTGAGTTGTTTTTTTTAAATTTCATATAGTTAAGACTAGATTTCTGTATTGAACACTACGCTGAAGACATCTAATCCATTTTTTCAAAGTATGATATTTAATGATGAGAACTCAATGAAAAACTGATTTGGGAGGAAGTAATTGAATTAACAGCATTGAAAGGTAAACATGTAATCAATCTATTACAATGTTTTAGCTATTAAAAGCACCCTCAGAAACTGCATATGGACATTTGCCTAAAAGTGCCAAGAATCTTTTCTTTGTGAGGTCTGCACATGAAAAATAGCTAAATATTAGTGAGGTTACCAAAGAAACAACTGAAAAATGGTGCAACATGAAAACACAAGATGAACTTTTATCAGAGTTATTCAGTCACAAGAAGACATATCATCTATTTTTCTTATTTTGCTTTGTAGATGACCTGTTTATGAGCAACAACAGTAACAAAAGCCATCTCCATGTTATGTTTGTATTATTTACTACAAAGATAATAAAGACCAGCTAGTTATCATGGAACTGGTGGTCTTAAAGACTGGTAATTTTCATCCTGTAGTATACCATAAATGTTGGCTTTATCTAATAAGACAGGAAAATATAATGTACCTCATTCATAAAAGGAGAAAATTTACATTTTCTTTCATCATTCTCTGATAAATTATGTAACTACCTTTACTCCATTTATAAAATAAAGTAAATTTCATATAGAAGTTATTTTAAAAATATGTTTAAATATCAAAAGTCAAGAGAGAAATTAAAATCTGACCTAGAAAGTGTCTCAGTATGTAGTCCCTCTAACTTTGTTCAGCAAGGTAGTTTAACAGGTATTTTGCAATTGCCTTCTAATCAAGGTGTCAGAGATAAGCAAACGTTTTCCCAGGGATCTGGCAGACAACAAAAGATGACTATTAGCATGACTATTAGGAGGTTATCACCATGTGAAAGATATGGACATGCATGATGGGTCCTGAATTATATTCTGTGAATGAGCCTGAATTTTCTGGGATGTATTGGTTTCTCTACCCTGTCCTCATGAGACCTCATCTGAACTCCTGCCCTCAGTGCAGAAAAGACATAGACTAGTTGGAGCATGCCCAAGAGGAGGACCATGAAAATAATTGGAGGTCTAGAACAACTCTCCTATGAAGAAGGGCTGAGAGGGCTGGGGTTGTTCATCCTGGAGAAGAGACGGATCTGGGAAAATATCTGAGACAGACAGATCTGAAGAGATACTGGCTAGGTGTAGGGAGAAAATTGCAAGGTCGACTGAGTCTCTGGCATGAGCTAGGTTGAGGCTTTTTTTGCACTTAAAGGAAGCTTATAAGACACATAAAGAGAGACATTTTTTACCAAGACTTGTAGTAACAGGACAAAGGTCAAGAGTTTGAAACTGAAAGTAGTTTCTTTCAGAATATAAGGAAGATTTTTTTTATTACCATGAGGGTGGGGGATGCACTGGAAGATATTTTCTGAGAGAATTTGTTACTGATTTGTAACTGGAAAAGTTCAAGACCAGTTTTGATGGGGCTTTGGTCCAGTGGGAGGTGTCTCTGCTCATGGCAGGGAAGCTGAAAGTAGATGATCTTTAAAGGTCTCTTCCAACCCAAACCAGTTCATGATTCTGTGATTCTCAAGTAGATATTACTAAAAGAACTTTTTACATTCCATTCCTCTTAGACAATTATCTAAAGTTAAGTAAATGAATAAATTTTCTTCTTTATAATTGGTGAAACTGCCATAATGTAGCTATTATACCAATCTTTTTAAATTTGAACTCCATGGCTTAAATCTGTGTGCAAATGATTCAAAATAGGTACTCTGAAATGTTCTGATATCTAATGTGAGATATCTCATTAATGTTGGTCACACTGTTCATGTAAATTCAGATTTACATGTATATGCACACAGAAAAAACCCTCATAAAATAAAGAGCAAAACTAATTTGTTTTTAATATTTTTCAGATAGATCTGCTGCCTATTAGCATCTTTTCATCACTGTAGAAGCCAGATCAAGTCCTTTAGTTACACATTTCAGATGTCCTTGTCCCAGTGAAAATCCAATATGTTTATGACATTTATTGCAATTTGATATACAGAAATAATTTGCATTATCTTATGCTGATATGCCTGAACTGAAATTATTAAGAAAACAGTAAGAACTTTTGTTACTATTTTTCCAGCAGTCAATGAGAAGACAGTGTTGATTTCCACAGGAAGAAAAATATGCTTCTATTAAATATATGTCATCTGATCAAAATTTGAGAGAAGATGAAGCAATCTAAGAGCAGGAAAGTTGACTAATCTATTTCATGACTTTTTGACATGGATCTTTTTTAATATACTCCTTTTTATTTCAATTTTCATAAGTATGATTAGAGAGAAGATTTTGCCTTTTTATTTTGAAAAATGTGTCCTCATAAGTGAATAATTAAAATAGTCATGCTATTTTAAGACTGTTATTTTTTGGAAAATGAGGAACATATCAGTGTATGTGGATCCATGTGCATGCTCATGGTTGCACACAGACATCTGTATGGAAAAAAGGGAATGTATGCAAGCAGAGAAAATTTTTAGAAGGATTTATGCTTTGTCCTATTGTACTCCAACAATTTTGTGGGAATCTTGTTCTCAGCAGGAGTCAGCAATTATCTCTCATTTATCTGTTAGATTTTGAAAGAAACTACTGCCTTCCCTTGTCTTGTGCTTGACTCATGCCAGCTGCAAAAATTAACTAGAAAACAATTTATTTTCCCTATTACACTCCTACTAATTCAACTCCTGGTTCACAGGATGTCTTCTAAAAATTTCTTCCAGAAATTTTAAAAAAGAGCTGAGAAAAATTGCAAAGTCTCACTTGGGTTTAATTAATGGTGAACTTTGGGAAGAGAACACTAATTTTAGACTTTCATGGTTTACTGGACATTTTCATGTAAAAGGGAGAGTCAAAAGTCATAAATAAGTCTAATTAAACTTTCAGAAATTGTCATTTTGAAATTAATAGTATCCAATGTTAGACCTATCTAAGGTAGGGTCTTTTTTATTTGTTTGCCTGGCTGTTATTGTTGGTTTTGGCTTTGGGTTTGTTTTTTTTTTTCTTTTTTTCCCCCAAATATGTGCAAATATTAAGTGTTTTCAAATATTTATGAGAACTCAAGGGTACTGAGAAGCCTAAAACCACTAAGATAACTATATGAAAACTGAGGCCGAGAAATTTTCTATTTCAGTTTTGAATCTGTGAGTTTTGGATCTGTTAGTATCTGTATAGATACTTTGGCTGTTGCACCTTTTTTTTTTTTTTTTTCTGAAAAGCTGGAGTTCAGTTTTGCTAAATTGACGTTTTTCTGAATGGATCATGGAAAATGTAAAATTTTATGTGTACTTCAAGAAATGAAGAGGGGTTAGAATACATCAGGCATGATTGCACTTTTCTCAGCTCAAATTGTTTATTAGTTTTAAACCATGACAACATTAAAAAGCAGCTTCAAAAGACAATTGACTATCTTGAGTGAGACACTAGCTTTTCTTTTAAGGAAGAAAACACTCTTCATATAATATTGAACTGTTAATCTATGCATATAGCTAATCTTTTCTTCCCTTTTCAAGTGTTAATTATACTTGCTTGTTTGATTGTATTTATTTAGTCTCTTTTATCAAAGTGTAGTGTGAGTTTGCATATACGTGGTTCGTAGTTAAGCACCTAATTAGCATCAAAAAACAAAGATGGGTATGTGCTTGGTTGTTACCTTTCATTGGTATCTCTAAATTTTTATTGTTTTCTCATGTGTGTTTTTCACATTAATCTTCCCACATTCTTACATATCTTTCAGAGAACCTATGAAATAAAGTCCCAAACAGACACAGAATGTTTATCCTCCTTTTTGTTTTTATTTTTACTGGATCATTTCAGATACTTTCACCTCTTTACTTACTAAAAACAGCACCAGAAAGGGTTATCATAACTCCTCCACTAGACCTGACCTGTTCCTTTTCTCTCATTCCCTTAGAAAAGAAAAAAAAAAAAAAACTTTATTCTGGAAACATTCATGATAAACATTTTTTGCTCCTCTTCTTTTAATACTTACTCTTTGCTACTTCATTTTTATTAAATTTGAGGGGTTTATCTTTTCTTTGTGAACAGTTTTAGTGCAGAAAGCTTCACTTAAAAAGCTTCACTGTGATGGTATTTTTTGCTGAAAATGGTCTAGTTCCATTAAACCACCCCAGAGCTTTACCAGATTTGCATGATGTTCACTGAGTGATTAGCTTAATCCCCTTATACAGTTTGGCCTACAGAGGCTGTCAAGAAATTGTCAATAAACAGTCAAACAAATCAAGTGCCCACAAGTACAGATCAGGAAGCTGCATAACTAAGCAAAACCAGAAAAATTATGTTTCATTCATCTGGCAGTTCTGAATGCTCTACAGCTGACACATTAACATTAATAAACTTCTATTGTAAAGCAAAAGAGAGCAGAAATGTACTTTTCCAATATTTCAGTCCTGTAGTGAATTTGGACACATTTGTACTGGTACCAGATTTTAAATTCTTGTAAGCTTCTGTTGCCTCTCAGCTGCCACTGCTAGATTCTGCAGCCCTTGGTACCAATGCTATACGTCTATAAATTTTGTGTTTACAAAATCAGCAGAATTTTGGAGAGTCTGCATACCTGAAGTTTAATTTTATCTTAATTACCATAATTTCTATAATTCCAGTCTCTTCCTTGCAGAGTAACATTCCTTGTCTAAATTCACTCTCTTTGATAGATATTTCATTCAGTTCGTTGCTTTTAGTCATATGAGCTGCGAATCATAAAACCATTTTCAGTTTTTACAACTGTTCTTAGAAAATGTAAATGACAGTTGCAAAAATGCAAACTTGGCCCAATCTTTTTTTCCCACAACAACCCTAGAATTACTTTTTTTTCCTTTCATTGCTGCAGGCCATAAATACTGAAAATCCTAATTAAAACACAAAGTTTGACTCTGTTCTCTTCAGGGATTACAGAAACTAAGTGAAAGGAATGTGAATTAAAAAATTATACTGTTCCCAACAAAGACACCCTCAGAGTTTTAAATTGTTAACTTTTCTTTGCTCTGGGATCATGTACCTTGTAAGGGAAATAGTAACTGTGGAAAAACTAATGAATGTAGACATCATTCAAACCAGTTTCACACATACATGAAGTGTCAATGTGAATAGAATTTCAGACAAAAACATCTCAGCAATTATGCAAGGAGGAAAGAATTATATTTGCTAGATACAAAGGCAGCTTTGTTGCCTCTGACTTCATAGAAATAAGAGAAATAAGCGTACTTGTGTTTGTGTGTGTATGTAAAGTATGCCTTACAGTAGTAGCTCAGCTTTACCACTTGAACAAACCAGGCAGGAAAACTGACACATTTTCCAGAGCTGATGTCAAGAGTTGCAGGCCAAGGTCAGGCTGAACACAATACCTTCTCCCTGTACAAGGCAATTTTTTTGATTGTTGCCTCTCTTCATTTTCCTTTTTTTTTTTTTTTTTTTCCCTGAGAGGTAACACACTCAAGTTGAAAAGGGCAAAAGTAGCTCTACTTGCCAGAATCTTTCCTGACTGCAGCCTCCCTCTTGATAAGAGAAAAAAAAAAAAACAACCAATCTAACCTTGTGGCTGGATTATTCTTACAACAGATACAGAAAGGACAGGCAGTTTGTTTCATTTTTGCTTTGTGTATCCTACAGTAATGAAAATCAATATTAACAAAAACTCTGGATACAGACAATTAACCAGATTCTATGTCTAATACTGCATCAAAATAAATTAAACCCCAAATGATTGAGGTTTTTCAAGTGGACAGCGATTTTCAAAAGTATGTGATTTGCTGATCTTATAGTATTTTTAAATGATCTTACAGGATTTTAGCAGAATTGATTTGGGTTTTTTTGAAGTTATCAAAATATTTGGAGAAAGATTAGAATAAAATAGAAGCAGAAATAGGAATAGAATAGAAGAGAAAGAATAAACTTTTTCAGTTGAAAGGAACCTAAAATGATCATCTAGTCCAACTGCCCCATTAATTCAGAGCTGCTCAAAAATTAAAGCATGTAATTATGGTCATTTTCCAAATACCTCTTAAAGACAGATGGCCTTATGTCATTGACCACCTCTCTAGGAAGCTGTTCCAGCGTTTAACCACTATTTCAGTGCAAAGAAAGGTTACTTCCTTGTGTGGGGAAGAGGAGGGTCAGACACTGATCTCTTCTCTGTGGTGACCAGTGGCTGGACCTGAGGGAATGGCCTGAAGTTGTGTCAGGGGAGCTTTAGGCTGGAAAACCAGAGAGTGTCTGGGCACTGGAAGAGGCTCATCAGGGAAGCGGTCACAGAACCAAGCCTGACAGAGCTCAAGTGTTTGGACAATGCTCTCAGGCACATGGGGTGACAACTGGGCCTGTCCTGAGCAAGGTCAGGAGTGGGATTTCTATGATCTTTGTGGGTCCCTTTCAACTCAGAATATTCTGTGATTCTGTGATGGATTTTTCCTCTTAGGCTACACAAACTTTCCACATTCTTTCTTCATTTACTGTTTTTTTCTACAATTCTTATTATCCTAGTTGCTCTCATCTGGTCTGCTTCTACAGGACCATGTTAACATGGACCTGGGACTTTCATGGGCTATAACCTGCATGTATTTATATATTTCCATTTTACAGATGAGGAATGTACAGACAGAAGATTCAGGGTCCAAATGTACAAACAGATAAAGTTGTGACATAATTCAGAACTACTGTGTATTTCTTGTCCTCTGCTTTAGGCATCGTTTTTTAGAAATGGAATTCACAGCCACTTAAATGCCTACTGTGAGATGGATCTATGTTAAGCACTAACTTTTTACTTTTAACTTTTATATTTGCCTACTTATGTGAGACTTTCACAAGAGTCATTATCCAATCAAGAATCTAATTTACGCAAATAAATGAGTCTGATTCACAACCTGTTACTTCCAAAATAAAGTATGTAAGGCATATAATATACTCCACTTTAAAGTGCTAGAAGCAAAAGCGATCAACAAAATAATTGCAAGATATCTGGTGTGTACTTGCAATAAAGGCCTTTAAGTTACTGATCTATAATAGATGAGAGGAAAAAGCAGAATTGGTGAATGATAAGTCTGGGCACTTAACTGAAATTGTTCAAATTAAATAAAAAGCACTGGAAGTAAAAAAAAAAAAAAAAACAACCGTGTAAATTTAATTTAGAAGTAGACCTACAAAAGTTTGAAGTAATTTTTGGAACTAAGTTTGATATTAACCTAATATATACTTTTTCAGCAGAAATCCAGATCATAAGGTAGAGTTCAATATTCGGATGACAATACTTTTCTCAGTTTTGAGAAAATTGTGAGGAGCTTCAGAAGTCGAGTTAATGCCTGGTAGCTGGTAATGAAAACAAGTTCAAATCACTGTAGAGAAATGCAAGCTAATGTACAATTGAAAGAATAATTTTAAATTGCACAAACTGGTGGATTCTAAATTAGCCATAGCCATCCTAGAAAGAGTAAAATAACAAATAAGGATAATTTTGAGAACCTCAGGGAAAACATCTGTTGAATACCTACTGGCTCTCAGTAAAAGAAAGCAAGTAGTAAAGCAAAATTAATACATTAAAATACTGAAAATATTGTGTCTGAGGAGCTTCTTTTTGATATTAGAAAAACAAGTATAAAATTCAGAGAAAGAAGAAAAAACTTCAGAGTTTAGTGTATTACTGTAAGGTGATATTAAATAGAACTCTGAAACCAGATGAACAGCTGATTAAAATCACTGCCTTTGATTTTGTTAGTACTGTGCAGTTTACAGCAGCTGAAAAGTTGGCTACTAAGTTTAAAGAAGAGATGAATACCAGATGACTGACTGAGTAGTGTAAAATAACAAACAGTTTAAAAGCAATTATATGTTCTAGTTTTCCCCTTTAGCTTCAAGAATGAAAGACCAAATCTTAAATAAAAAGAAAGAAAAAATTAGTTACAGTGAAAAACAAAACAAAACACCCCCCCCATATACGGAGTAAGAGTGGGATTAAAAGCATTTTATTAGAAATGGCTACTGCAAAGCAGTGAGGTATGCATTTTATTCTCTGCCACCCTATATATATGTTTTGAGTTCAGATTCTTTGATGATTTTCTTTCTTTTCTCTTGATTTGAAATCTCTTGTCATTCTCATTTTTTCCTCATATCTTTCTTAGCATGGCGTACCCTAAAATATGTTTCTGCATCAACATTTAAATAGATTGCTACTGAAATAAAAATGTTGGAAGAAGAAAATTCCTAGTTAACCCTAAAATAAACAGGCAGAAGGCCCAAATAGAATACAGACAGCAGTAAGTCAAGTAGAACTACCTAACTGAAGTAATAGAAAATGTCATCTGGGCTACAGCCCTGAAAACACCTCAGAAGTGTGTGATTTCTTGTGGCAATATGTTTATATCAATTAATTTCTCTGTTCTTAATTTAAAAGTAAAACTTATAACACTTTTTTCACCTAAAAAAATTGTGAGACACATTTCTAATGTGAGGCTATTTCATCTTTTTTTTTTCCTTTAAAGAGAGAAAATTATCGTCAAATGAATTATTTAAATGAACCTAGTTTTTTCATTATTTGGTGAAACTGCCCTCATAATATAAGTGCCAAGTCAGTCAGTCAGAGATGGGTCAATTAGGAATTCCATTCAGTATTAGAGATCTAAATTCTGCTAGGTAGCATATTCTTCTGGAGGTCTGCAACATTACCTGCTTCTCTCTGTTCACCAGAGAGGCTCGCTTATATGATGTTAAGTTCAATGAATATCCAAACAGTACATGAAAACATATTATTCAAGTGAACAGGGCATAAATCTAAAGAAAATAAATTACCACTTATTTTTAAAACAAATCTTTCTTTTCAACATTATTTTGTACCTTTCTATAACAACGTTTTTATTCTTTTTATTGTTATTTATTTTAAAAAATCATAGAAAAAATCTGATTGTTATAGGAGGTCAATGTTTTCTACTCTAAGAATTAATAAAAGAAAAATCACATTAGATTATATTCCTGCATTATGAATATACCTATCAATTGTAATGATTACACAGCAGGAATCTTTCCAATGTTACTGGATTTGAAAATGCAAGGGGATCCAGGTGAGGTTTACAATGTAATCAATATAAGTGCCTCAGGTCCATTTCTGTGTCTGAAATGTTGGAAATTATTTAATTGAACCAAGACTGTGGTACTTTGGAAATACATGGTCCAAATATATTTCGGACTGGGCTTGAGGTTTTGTTTTTGTTTTTTTGGTTTTTTGTTTTTTTAATTATATTGGGGAATATACTTCAGTGAAAAACAGTAGAATACCTTAAGTTTTGCTCATGGTCAAATTTATCTTACTCTGTGAGAGACAGAAATCACCACTCTGTGTAGCAATCTTGAAATCTTTGTTAAGAGAGTTCTTTATTAGAACACACAATTTGATTGATATAAGATGTTGAAGTTAAAATTCTGTATTATCTCTTTTTACTAAATAACAGAGGATTGATGGAGCTGAGATCAGACATTGATAAATTCTTCCTGTGTGAAATGTTTTCAAACAGATAGTCTCAAAATATGTAACTTGCAGGAAATAAATATCCTAGTAGCCATTTTTATAATAAAAAAGTTTAGTAAAAAACAAAAATAGGCACATTGCAATTATGGCCCTTAGCTGCCTGACTAGTTAGAACAGAAAATACTCTGAATGTAAGCAGAACAAAGGAGAGAATGTTAATGATCTATATCTATGTAAATGGCATGGCATAAATGAATTCCATATTTTGCAATTAGTCCCTTTCAACTACCACTTTTTTTTCTTTTTGATATAACTGAAATAGCTACATAGCTAAACAAGACTAAAATGTCTTCTATTTAAGATCCCATTTTTCTTTTTTTTAATTCATTTTTACATCACATCACATTAAAATCACTATCTGTTTGTTAACATAGTTAAAAAAAGCTGTAGAACTGACAGAATCAGAATTTTCAGCTGTCTTAAATGTTTAGTAAGTGTTTTGTTTCCATTTTGAAGAAAAGGGGTGAGGCCCAAAGCTTTGAAGAAGAGATCACATAACCTGTAATGAGGTTTCTCAGTGTTTCAGAAAGAGGGAGCATAAAGATGCCTTCAACATTCCTGTGGTCTGGAGTAGTTTCACTGTTGGCATCACATTTCTGGACATTTACAAATATTTGTTTACTCTCTGCAGAGTGGAACTGTTTATGTATCAGCCATTCCACTGTGGTAGAAATAGCTGCATTTCTTTAGTAGCTCACCTAAAACCAACTGTTTAAGTTTCAGGGTTCAATTCTAAGCAAGATGCCTGGGCTCTGTCTCCAGTCAATGAGGGCAAAAGGAGAAGCCTCTAAAGGTAGGTATTTAGCACACTGAGAAGGACTCAAATTCTTAACCCATCTTCCCCTCTCAATCTCTCCCCCTCCTTCACCCCACTCCATGACCTCAGAGATAACTTCATTAGAGTCCAAATTCCTGCTGTTAACCGCTCTTGTCTCCTCATATCCAAGGTGTCTTTCTTCAACACCTGGAATGCTCAAAATATCTAAGTTTTCTTCTTAGAGCAGAGTCAGTTTTTTATTATGATTTTTTTCTGTGCTCTTTGGAAGACTTAATGAGTGTGGTTGATCTCCTAGACCTAATAGCACATGGTATGTGGTTATTCCAATCACTTCATTACCTACTGCATTTTATCTACTGATATACCATATTTAACTCAGTGATAAATTGTGATAAGCTGTCAATTATGGACATCTTGAGATTTCTATAGTTAATGCTTCCTTTGATATAGGATTGCTAAACAATTGTATAAACTAGAAAGACAATGTATTGGTAAGAAAGACTAACCAAAAATCAGAACACAAGTCTGAATTTCAGGCCAAAATTTTATGAGAATTGTTGAAAAAGAAATCCCTCTTGCATCATTTGTACTATATGACTTGGTCAAAACATCTGAAGTATTCTAAAGCTATAATAAGGAACATATTATACAAGGAATCCTCCATGTATCATGTTAGTTTTGTCTGAATTAAGGCACAATGGTATCTTCCACTTAAAGCATATAAAGAGAAAATGCACTTATTTAGAAGAAATCATTTGAAGGTTTCATTTGCATCCTGGAGATGTTTAATGATCTCAGTGCAAAAGTAGAAGTCAGTGACTAAGGAAGTCAGTTGTGAAGAGGAGCACAGAGGGTGGCAAAGGATGACATTTCTCAATATAAAAAACAATAACTACAACACAGAAGAAATTTCTATGAGCAACAATGAATGCCTTGATAAGGAAGCATTGTCTTGAAAACATGCTTTCTTAAGTTTTGTAATTTTCCTGTTATCCCATTTTGCTAAAAATTAAATTAGTTTTAGTTTTACACATACAAAAACAAAAGAAAAGAGATTCCCAACTACTACTGCAAAGAAAAATAAATCAAACAAAACAAAATAAAAAATAGCAAAATGAAACTCACCTTTCATACTTTAATAGAACAAGAGCAGAAAACTGTTCAGAATAAACTATGTGAGGAAGATTGAAACTAAGGTCTGAAACCGTATCACTCTTGGAATTTCTTACCGTGTCCAGAGTTATAACAAGCTCTGCCTAATTCTGTCTCCATCTGTAGGAAAGCTTCTTTATTTCTCTCACTTAAGATGACTTGTTGTCTACCTGCTACTTGCTGTTTTCAAGAATCAGTTCTCTAGTTTAGCTGCAGTCTTGTTACTGTGTGTGCTCAGGCTTCTGCCCCATCCCATGCCTCGATGCTTCACCGAAGAATCATACACATGTGCCATGATAGAGAATATGCCATTCATCTCTCCATTCATAAAGTTACACCAAATGTGTTTGTAACAGCCAGGAAAATACAAATATTCAAGTTTCCTCTCACTTTTTAAGCCATTCCACCTAAAGAAAGCATAACATTTGGTAATATGCTTTAAATAGTAAATAAACACAATAAACATCAAAGCTGATACATTACCTGATGTTGAGGAATTGTCATTTTATTTTGTAGACCATACCTGTCCTATTTTGACCCTTAATCTTTCTGTTGGTCAGAGTACTCCTTGGAGATCACTATGCCTCAGCACCATGATGAAAACACATCTGAGGGCTTTGCAGAGAAATCTTTAGCCCATTACTTCTTTAGCAGCTGTAACCATGAAGTGCACCTTGTAAGTATCATACTGTAGAGGTGATATCTGGAATTGGGAAGTGTGCTGTAAATCTCACAAGCTATTAGCTATTACCATAACAAAAAGCATAGAGTGTACAGTCAACTATTTTAGAAGAGCAGCAGTGACAGTCAGAACTTTAAAATAAGCAATTGTTTATTTCCTTTTATATATGTATATTAGATTCATTTGTGCAAAGTGTGTGAATATGCCCCTTTAGGACAAATAAAGACTAAATCATAGTCTGAATAATAAAATCTAATAGCTGACATTTTTGGAAAAATTATATTCAAATCTCCCAATAGACAGCAAATGCAATGAAACTTGTTTTTACCAGTTTTCAAAGCATAAATTTAAAAGCACTTTCTGTATTTTATTTTTTTTATAGTGATGTTCTCCTGACTACCAAGATTTAATTTGCATCATTAGTTTACTGTTTAAAATGACAGGGATGTGGGAATTCTAGATGTATATATGCAATATAGAACTGTTGTCTTCTGAAAAGCAACTTAAATAGAAAAACAAAACTCCCTTGGTGAATTAATAAATATATGTAGATATTCATCCATTATTTGGATCAAGTATTTTCCAGAACTGCTTTCTTAAGACAAAGTTAGGACCTAGTCTACTTCATCTAGACATCTAATTTTTTTTTCCGATTTCATGTGCCTAGTGCACTGGTCCCCCTAAATAAATTAAGTTCTACAGTAAGTAGAAAGTGTCTTTTAGAGACTGACAGAAGAAAATTGTTTCAATCTAACATGGGGGCCTTTTGTATTGATTATGAAGTCTTTATCAAATGTCAGAACTTTCTGTAGGTGATGGATCCTGTTGTCAACAGTAGAATGTTCCACATTTTCCAACCAGTCTGTGTGTTAAAACAAATAATGCACCACTGAAGTTCTATTGTCTGCATTCAAAGGTAATCCAATAGACATGGTCACTGAAACCATGGTCTTGGGGAGACAAATGGGTGAATGACCCCTCTGACCCCTGACTTGGAATTATCATTATAATTATAGTATTTTGACATAGAATGATTGACCAAACCAGTTCTGGCCAACCCCAGTATCCATGGTTTTTTGGGGGATTTTATGGCACAGGATAAAAGTTATGATATCATGTCTTCTTGTAGACTGCTTCCTAAACAAAGGATATTAGGAAAAAATAATACATATTGTTATACTTCTGCTAAGTGCTGTGCAAACACACCAGATGTAGGTCTTAAATATCAAACTCTAGCTTAAAGTGAAAAGAGCCTATAACATATCCAAAGCAAGAATGACAGGATTACTGTCCTGGAGTCCATTTCAAATATGGTGCTGTGAAACATGTAGACAAGTTTGAAATAAGTAATAAGAACAAAGCTCAAAAGAACACATTATGCTATATGATTTGCTTAACATTATTTTCTTAATTGAAGTCCAGAAATCTTCTCTTATAAATGTGCAATAAATTCCAAGTGGCAGATGCTGAAAATTAATCTATTCCCTAATGTCTTTCTGGTATCTCTACAATAAGAGTTATTATCGTGTTGCTATTGTTACTTTAGAAAAGACTGGTAATTTTGGTAACAGTGAGTAGATTATAACAGCCTTTCTGGCTTTGCTGCACAGAAAGGGGTCCAAAAGAAACTGAAGCCAGCAGTGAGGCTTTATGCTAGCCTGCCATACTGAGTCACTAATTTTTCATGTTTTACTTTAACCGTTACCAGTGTGTTTTTAAAAACCTGTTATTTATTTGTTTCTTTCTGGAAATCGTTTTAAGAATAATATTCACTATGCATGACTGAGTTATCTGGCTTTGCGTGGATTTTCAGATAATCACATCTTTTGGGCCACACAGCATGGAGGGGCTCGTTCACAGTGCTCAGCAATAAGCTCTCTTGGATCAGACTTTTTGCATCCATGCTCTAGACCATTTGGACTGCAGCTGCTCTGACTCTTATACAGTATCCCTGAATCATCACTGTTATTTGGTGCAGGCTTTTTTCAGTTCAAGGAATGTAACATAACATGGAGGTCGTATTACAGATCATTGTTTCATAATGGATGAAACAAGGGTCCGACATCAGGATATAAGAAGGATTCTGGAGATGCACAGATTGCTGGGATAAGTGTTGGTGGACTTGGAAAAGGGAAAAACCCCTTTGCTTTTATCCCATTGTGAACAGATCTGAAGTGAACCCATCAATGCCCAGATGTTTTCTTGGAGGGCATGCTGTTAGCAATCCAAATCAGTCATGGAGCAAAGGAACGGCTAACTGGTGTGAGGAAAGGATTTCAGGCTTGTGGTTATTCTCTGGCTCTTTATTTATTGCAGTAGTCCTCTGACTCCTTCACTGTGTTAACATAATTCACAACAGAAAAGCTTTAGAAAATAATTCTCTATTTCAAGAAAACCAGATATTGAAGGTATTCTTTACTTATCTTTATGAAGTAATACATCACAAGGTTCACTATGTCTGTAAGGAAAAGAAACTGAAGACTTACACAGAAAGTGAAAAATAGCAATAAAAGCTCATGGAGGGGTATTTTACATTTATGTTTGTTGGTTCTTTAACAATTTTTTTGTAATTATTTTTATAAAAAGTACATTAATTTCCAATTATAAAATGATCCATAACTATCATCTTAATGTAACCTCTGTTCTTTCTTGCAAATATCACTATAAACACTGAGTTCAACCATGTTTCTTTTATTCCTAGGAAAGGCACTTCTCGTAAAGGGTTCCTGTATATTAGTTTCCAAAAACCATATGACAGCAAAGTTTCTGTGTGTCTGAATTTTATGCAGTGAGTTCCTAACTTTGTCTATGCCTTGAAACTCAGTATTAAACTTTAGAGTTTCCTTACTCTACTTTAAACCTTATGCCCATATATTATGAATTTCACGCTGGAAAGTGTTAATACCTGAGGCAGTATATAATGAAATTTTCATTGTCTATCACTGGTATATCTCTGTTAACCACAGATGCAGATGGAAAGATGGAGGAGAAACCCATATTTTTGTGTTGGTTGTTTTACCAGCAGGGTTTATCAATGATATTGAAGGAATAACCTGCTGAATATGAAACAACAGTAAACAGTTTTGATTTTGATGTACCCATAAATTTATTTAAAAATACATAAATATTTTGTGCATTAAATTTAAGGCTGGAATAACATAATAAAATACAGCTACCTCACAATTATAACTTGAAGGATTATTTTTGACTGTTGATATTATTCAGGCTTGACCTGAATGGATATGTAACATGCATTGTTTCAGGGAGTACAGGAGGCAATTTCTTTTTAAAATAAGGAATGACTCCTAGTCATTCCTTATTTTAAAAAGAAAATTCCTGAGAAATAGTAGTGATGATGATATTTCTCAAAGACACACAGCACTGGAAAAAGCTTATTGCTTATTGCTTATTCTCCTTAGGAGAACGGAAATTTTATGATTCTATAAATATGATCTTCATATGAGGTATTGAAAGAGAACATACCCTTCCCTCAGACTTTGGGGTCTTATGGAATAATTGTAAAGGTACAAAGGTATTCTTTCATCTGTCATGTCCATTTGGTGCAATGGGCTAGACTAGGAAACAATGATGATGTGGAGAGTCCTTTCTTTAACAAAAGCATAAGCCCTCTGCTTTTTTAAACATTCTGATTTCTTTTTGCTGTATTTTTTTTCCCTTGCAGAAAATGTGTTACTACAGGTGTTCATCAGAATATTTACAGCAAAGATTTTGACTAGTAAACAAAATTTCCCATTCTGTTAGTAGTGCCCAGCTGCAGTTCTGGTACAGAATCTGCCAGTAGTTGTGCCTGTCTTTGCTAAAAGACAGAGAAAAGAGACCAGCACTGAATATATCTTTCCTCTTCATATTGTTGTCCCTTTGGTAATACACATGGAAAAGGGGTTAATGTTTGGTCATTATTGCTAGCACACAGGTACACATTCTGTAGTTTGGTGTGCTTAATGACTTTAATTTTGGAATTTTATGTAATGAATGGCTCCAAAATATGTAAAGGAAGATGTAAAACAATTAGGTTGGTGAACTGAACATAAAAAATCTTTTTAGTAAATAGTGTTAAATACATGTTCCCACAGAACAATTGATGAAAAGTAGTTCATAGTTTAAAGAGTACTTTCTGATTAATCTCAGACAGCTATGCCTGTCATGTCACTTTGTTTCATTTTAGAGATCATTAATGATCTAGAACTTAATTTTAATCAGTATTACAGATGCCCCAGGCCATCCACAATGTGAGATAATTTATGATTCTAATGTAATCAATAGGATAAATTGATGTGCTAATATTGCTTATGATTGAACACTAGAATAACTGTATTCAAAATCCCATTTAACCTATCTGTTTAGCAGAATCAGAAATTCCTCAGATATCTTTTTCTACTTTATTTTCAGCACCTTAGGGAAAAGCAAGTGGTAACTTACCATAGATTTAGATGGAGGGAATTTACTCTTCCCCTCCCAAAAGTTTTCCATTTCTTCACCTCTTTTTAAATGTGCCTAGCCAATAACTGTTTCCACGAGTTTAAAAATACTGACAACTGTTATCACCGCTAACAGTTGTCCTGGGTTTCAGAGCTAGGGATTTTTCAGCTTAGCGTATACTATCAGATTCTAGGAAATGTTTTATTCCTGCTGGGCCTAGAATCACTTTCTGCTTGGTCATTCTTCTTTTCATGACCTGCAAAGCACGTTTGAGCATGTCTTTGAAGAAAATTAATTGCATGGATCCCTAAAAAACCCTTTAATAACTCTATGTTTGTTACTGGGTTGAGTGGGTTCTTGTTGTCTTTATTGCCAGAAACTGCCAAAGAAAATAGTCTTGCACAGTAAAAAGAAGATTAAAGACAGCTCAGCACTGTAAATGGAACAAAATGCCAGAGCATTTTAGAGATAGCACATATAAAACTGCAGTCTCGTCCCGTGGCCACTGGAGCTGACGGGTGCTGGCTAGCCGCTCCCAGAGTGACCGGTGGAGACCACGAATCCCGCCACTCCCAGGTCCTCTGTGAGAACCCCTGGGTAGTGGCTCCGTCTGCGGCGTGGTGACGCAGGCCAGAGCAGGACTGCGAAGCACTGAGGCGAAGGAAGGAAGGAGTGGACACGCGTACGGATGCCAAGGCGCTTTATTGACCCAGGCGGGGCCAGTAACGGTGTCAAGAAAAACTGTTAAGGAGGCACTGATAAAGGGGAAGGGTGTAACGGGAGGAGACACGAGGGACCAATGAACGAAGCCCAGGGGAGGAGCGAGGGACACAACCGAACCAATGGGAATGGCCCGGGGGAGGGAAAAGGCTCAGGGGACAAATCATATGTTAGGTAAGGGAAGATTGACATGGAAATTTCTAGAAATGAAAGGGGGTTGGTTACAATGATGGACAGGTAACTGGTGGAAGGAACGAACTATTATGAGGGAGAACATGGGGGGAACCAAGGGTCGAACCAAATTCTTAACTTATAAAAAATAACCAACTTTACAATAAACCCATACAGGACACACAATGCTACATATAACAGCTTGCAATTAAAATATAGAAAAATCCTTAATAAAACTTGGGTAGTAAAAGTTTGAATACTCACAATTGTTGTTCTTACAAAGAATAAATATTGCTGTGACAAAGCCTAATGCATTTTTTCCTACTTCCTTCCCTACAGCAAGAATATTGCTGCCATGTATATTCCTGCTGATGGAATAAATCTCCACATTTGATCCCAATGTGCAGTCCATTTTATTGCATACTTCAACTTCTTCAGTACTAACATAGGAGAAAATGCAAAAATTCCATAATAGATGGATACACATCCCAATATCCTTCTCCTCTTCACAGATGCAAATGAAGTTCTTACTAATTAAAATGACAACTGTCCGTGAAATGTGGTATCAGGCTTCTCTTTTGGAAACTTTCAACAGTTTCAACAAAACTTACACCCTTACTCTTCTTACAAAAGTTCATTTATGTTTGAGTCTACTAAACTACTTGACTTTAGGCCATGATGTGACAAGATGTTCTATTGATACACTGAGTTACTACCCTTTTACATTCACAGGTCTTTGTTAACTTCTCATTAAATTTCCAAAGTGTAGGCAGACAGGAAAATAGGATATATTGTTCCACCTTTTCTGTAATATGTTGATATGAGCAGATTGTCAGAAAACAATGGCAAGTGCTTCTCACTCTTCTCTGAACACCTAAACAGATGCGATAAATGTTAAATAACTGGTGCTGTGAAAGGAGACACATCACTGGACTGTGTAAGCTAATAACTTTAAGTCACTCTGGATAACTATTTACAGTTTTCATCACTTCTTGGAGTTGTATTGAGGGCACTCCAAAAAAAGCCTGAAGGTGTATGCAATGAATTGGCACTGTTGCTGGATGCTACACTGGCATTATCTCCTAATCAAGTCACTCAGGTTTCTAGGTTGATGTGAATGAGTGTGGGTTAGTGTCAGAGTTCTGCAAAAAATGGAGCAAAACTGTGGCTGGATTTAGCCCTTTACTCTATAATCCTAGCAGAAATTACCGTGTGAGGTGGCCTAAAGGAAGCCTGTAAAGGACAGCAAACAAAAACATGCACTAATGCCTGTCAAAAGCCACTCAAAATTATGGCTCATTTCAGCAGACATGAAAAGAGAAAGAATGTTTTATTTCTTCGTGACTTTTTCATCAGCAGCACTTTTGCATGATTTAATGATATTTTCTAAAAGTGCCATAGGACAAGTATTGTTTGTGTTTCTCAGACACAACCAGGACTAGAAACATATTTCTGATTTTATTAGTCTCCTAATATTTATAGTCTACTGCTTTTACACACAGAAAAGAAAATATAATTACTGTTTTTAATTACTTGTAAATCCTTTTTAATATGTTTTTCTCTATCTCTTCAAGCTAAGCATCTTTCTAAATCAGGACAAAAAATTTAATCAGATTTTCATTTTTTTTATTTTCCCTGTTTTCATTTTTTATAGGTTTATTCTGCTTTAGTTTTGATAAGAATGTATCAGACTTAGTCAAATCCTTTGAAGTCCATATGAGACAAGTTTTGCTTACAAAGCAGGTTGATGAAGTTTTAATGCACAAAACTCTCTTCCACTATCACCTTACTGTTTTTCATAATGTTGTGTCTTCTTACTGAAATACCCTCATCCACTAGCATACCTGATACCATAATAGCTACAAACACAATTCCCTCAACTGATTATCTTGCCTAAAATCTCAGAATAACCAAACTTCATTCTGAAGCATGGTCCCTTTGTGCGGTATGGGCAGTTACCTTTCATCCATCATGTTTCCCTCTGAGCTAGTTAAGTGTTTTTCCCTGTTTGCATTCTGTTCCTCCCTGTTCCTCTTGTCTAATCATGGAATGCTGTGGGCTGAGAAAACTGATCCTGTTTCCATCATATGATCCCAATGAGCTTGTGGCTAGGGCAGCTGAGAAATTTTGCTCCTAGAGGATGTCAGTAATATGTAATCACAGTCCTCTATAAACTTCCCCAATATCCTTCTCATGGGATGCACTTCTTCTCAAACTACTCCAGTATGGATCCTTTTCACAGGGTGCAATCCCTCAGGAAGGACTGCTCCTGTGTAGGTCTCCTGGAGGGTCACAAGTCCTGCCAGCAAACCTGCTCTAATGTGGGCTTCTTTCTCCATAGTCCATAGGTCTTCCCAGGAGCTTGCACCAGTGTGGGTTTCCCATGGCTCACAGCTTCCTTTGGGCTCAAGCATGTGGTCCTCCATGGGCTGCAGGTGGATCCCTTCTCCACTATGTGCCTTCATGGGCTGCAGGGGAACAGCCTGACTCATCACAGCCCTCACCACAGGCTGCAGGGGAATCTGCTTTGGGACTTGAAGCACCTCCTCCACCACTGACCTTATTCTACAAGACTGTGACTCCACTGTCTGGCTACCATTGCACATGTGTTTTAGCCCCTTGTTAAATCTGTTGTCTCAAAGGCAGTACCAGCATCGCTGATGGGCTTAGTTTTGGGCAGCAGCAGGTCTTGGAGCCAGCTGGCATTGCCTCCATCAGGCATGGAGGAAGCCTCTAGCAGCTTTTCATGGAAGCCACTCCCTGAAGCCTAAGGCTTGCCATGCAAACCCAATACATATATACATATTGTTATATATATACATATTATGTCAGGTTTTGAGTCAATAGTTGTAGAATACCTTATAAAAATCTTCAGTGAATAACAGTTGACATACTGATCAGAAAAGGCTAAAATTGTCCTAAGTAGGAACTATTACTGTAATGCGTTTGGGTCAGTTTGAATATATAAAGTCCTGAAATAAAAGATATTTAATTTCTCAGACAAAAACTGGAGATGTAGCTTTGCTCAAGAGATATCCTTTGTGTTGCGATGCAAAAGTGGTAGCATATGTCAGTGATATAGGTTCAGAGAAGATGATATGTGTACCCTGTTAAATATTTTCTTAGAAACATTTAGACTAATTGCTTTTACTTAGAGTTTTCGGATTTAAATGTTCTCCAAGAAGCAAAGTCAAAGCCTAATCCCATCAACCATCATCTTTCTTAAAACTTTCTAGAGCTGCTGAGAAAGTGCTAATAACTGGCAGTAGGTTTCCTGTGCCCATCCATATGATGTGAGAGAGACAGAAGTTTGCCTTTTAACTGATTCCCTTGTTTCCTTGCACACCCTGGGAAGTCTGCAAAGAAAATATATTCAGAAGCTTAGTGTCAAGCTTCTGAGCAGATGTTCCTTTGCCTATACACCTCTCAGCAGATATCTCTGACTTTTTCTCCCGAGTCATCAGCTAAAAGAAAGATATGCAATATCTATACTCCTTTTCCTGCCAGCTATTAAGTTTAAGCCCCATCCTACTCCTTTTCTCCATGGGGAGATGAGCAAAGACTTAGAAGAGTAGCCAAAGGCTATAAATTCCTGGAAGGGGGCTGAAGTGTCAATACCAAAACAGAATGGGAAAAGGGAAAAGAGCCTAAGGATAAAGGCACAGAGTAAGAGATACTGAAGATGGACAGGACTGAAGAGGTAATGGAGAAAGCTAATATTTTAAGTGCTGGAGAGTAAAAGAGGCAGAGTTTAACTAAAAAGCATTTAGAAGCTAGTGAAACCAATACATAGAGCACAATTATGACCTTAAAAGAAACCTGGATTTTGGCCAATTTCATAAAGCTGTAAGTATGGTAGTTGAAAGCAATTACATTTATTGTGGGAAATGTTTGTATGTTTGCAGGAAGTATCATTTCTGATCCTGAATCTTTTCAGCCATAAATCACAGCTTTGCAAAAGGAATTTTGCCCTCTGAAATACAGCTGTACCACCTAATTGTTAGGGGTCAGTCTCTGGCAGTGAAGTTTACTTTGCTGAGACAGTTTCTGATTCATTGGAAAGGGCAAGAATCAGGCTTCTGACTCCAGAATCAGAGCAGCTACTAAAAAGGGAGACCGAGTGGCAAAAAGACTGTATGCAAGGGGTTGGGTACTCATGTGGGATGCAGAGCTACTTAGATTAATTCCATCCAGAATTATGGTGTACTTAGAGAAGGAGGTGCTGGCAAATGAGGATTCAAGGAAGGAGGGTTGCCTAGAAAATGGAAGTAAAAGTGTATTCTGAATCATTATTTTTCCAAAGATCTGAGGATTTGTTTAGAAGCCATTTCAGTTTTGAGAGGGAGATTTCCTGTAAAGCTAGACATTTATGAGAAACAAAGTAGACTGGGGAAGCGATGAAAGAGAGTATGTAGGGAGGGATGTAAATGGTGTGAAAAATGTGCTTACCAGAAAAGTGGGAGGCCAGTGTTCAGTGTTCTCTTGAGCCTGAGGAGATTCAAACTCACATCTGCAGGAGCTTAAGGTAATTCCTTAATCACTAGGCTGGAGAATAATTAGATGACATGTGCATTTACATTATACAGTGAAAGACTGAGGCAGCTTACCACCATCTATCTAAGTGCTTGGTGGCAAAAAGTAACAAGTTCAGGACTTTTCGTTGTGTTCCCTCTGACCATCTGCTTTGTATGAAGAAAAAGAATATCTGATTGGAATGGATTTAAAGTTATCATTCTCTTACTGATGTGTAAGTTACTCAAGTAAAGAAAAGAGTCTTGGCACTTTCATGAATTTAATTGAATCCCACTGATGTCAAGGGGATTTATCATGCACTGGACTGAGGTTTAGTAAATAATACTTATCTCTACAGTTTCCAGCCAATAGTAAGGAGATTCTGTCCTCAGTTGCAAATGGATTAAGGAGAAATGCTTTCAGACATTCGATACTGATTCCTTTTGTGGCAAGCTAATGAGCTCAGCCCTCACAAAGTGGTCTCAGGACATTATTTTTGAGTTAGCAACTCAGCGGTGTCTGAGCATTATGTGGACAGCTGTTGTAAAGGGGTCACAAAGCCCTGTCAAAACAGCAGTCTTCATCTTCTTTTTTCCAAATAATAAATTAAACAGAACTCACTTCCAAAAAATCCACAGGCAAGGCTTACACAGACTGTGTCAATTAAATAACAGTATATTTGTTGATAGAGTCACGCAACCATTTTCTTGTTTGTCCTTAGTGTTTAAAGTGCTCCTGTCCACTCTCTTTCTTGCAAAGTGACTTGATCTGTGATGAACTACACTTTTGCTTATATTCCTTGCCTCCTGTGCCCACCCCTCCCCTCTAATTATTATTAAAATATCATGATTTAAGGAATTGAAGGAAGTTATTGGAATAGTTCTACCATCAACAGCTTTGCTTTTTCTTGTACAGTGTCAGTGTGGTAAACATAACCTGCTGGAGGCAAACAAAATATGATCCATTTGAGAGGAAATTAAAATGCTGTAGTTAGCATTAGAAACCATTTACCAATTAAATATGAGAAAGTTTTAGTTAGTCAACAACATGAATGAAACAACACAAATGTAATTTTCAAAAAAGTTTTAAAAGATCTGAGGAGAAATGATTAAAAACTTCTCTGGAAATTTGGATTAATTACCAGAAGACTTCTTAACTTGTTTTTAGTCTCTGTGTCCTCTTCTGGTATTCCAAGTTTTTACCTTTAACCTGTTTCTCTCCTGCTGCTTACCACTTAGTCTCGTGCCAATTTTCTGTCACACTCCTCCCTTTTACATTTTTTTTGTGTTGCCCTTTTTCTCACTTCATTCTCACCATCAGCTTACTGTATGTTTTTCTGTTCCCGTATAATCTAAGCAGTATTTTGCTTTTTGTGCATGTCTGCATGGTTCTTCTTTCCTACTTTCCACAAGTTTTTTCTTATTTTGCATTTTTTTATATTCCCATGGTTGCCTTACATTTACACACAACTTTTCATTTCTTCTATGTCCATCTTTGTTGTCTCCCAAGCTGCCAATTTTCTTAACACCTTGGAGGCTATAACCTCCCTGGAAACTACCTAAAAGAGCACTTAAAGCCATAAGTTTATGAACATATAGCTGAAATGCCAGATAATTTGAAACATACTGGCAGCAGACTGATGGTTATGGCAGTGTAAGAGCAAAATATATTGAAATTCTATGCAAAATATAGGTCCTCCTGTGAGATTTTTACATTCAGTTTGCACTTTTATGACAGCAAAATTAACCTCCACCACAGCTTATCTTCCAATGAAAAAACAGTGTGTGAAAGACCTACTAATCTGTCTTTTATATGAACCTTTCAAATGTTTCTACTATTTTTGTTTTTTTCATTTTTAAATGCACATAGAAAGATTTCTGAGTTTAACCATCATATAGTTGTGGACATTATATTTTATATCAGGACCCTGAGCTATTGCTCAATAAACGCACATAATACAGAACTAGGCTGCATACTGCAAAATAATACAGTGTGTTAGAACAAACTGTGTTCTTCCTCAAAGCAGCTCACAGACACTGAGGTAATTAAGAATTTTCATTGCCAGCCAGAGGCTACTTCACCACTTTTGGTGGTGTTAGTGGGGGGTCAAAACCAATTCATCTTTATGAACTTTCGATAAGTTAGTAACTTAGAAGATTATTTCCTAACCATCTGCCAAACTATATTTGGAATTTTCTTACACCTTTTCAGCTGAATAATGCAATAAATATTTTTTTTTCAACATTGCAGAATAATATTTTAAGAAGACATAACTCTAACCCTAACACTGCACAGGGTCTCCCCTCGAGCATGCTCAATGTCCAGCTTCTATCAAGTGTTTTCTGATTGTTTCATGTTTGCACCCAAAATGCTGATAGTGTTAAAAAAAAGCTTTGTCTTTTAAGACACAGGAAAGCCATGACTATTAATTTTGTCCATGTATTTAAAATTATCCACATCTATAGTTTTAAATATACACAGAGACACATAATATAAAAGTATTCCAGTGAATAGCCTGAAAAGTGCAAGATCAAACAAATAAACGTCTTTAGAATTACTACTTTTTAGTAGCAATATAAATAAATAAATAAGTAGGCATTAAAATTCTCAGAGACTGCCTGCAATCTGTCAGCTAAGGTGAAAGTCACAAAAATCTTACAATGCCCACTAATAAAATAGAAAAATGATAGTCTTAATGTTATAAACCATTTTCCCAGTCATTTAAGGGCTGTAAACAAGACAGGATGCATTCATTTGTGGACTTCAGCATGTATTTTGTCTTGGGAAGTTAAAAAATCTATCACAATACTAGAAGTAGAAAGGCATGTAGTTGAATAAATCCCTTGCTCTGTTACTGCAGGTCAGAAAGAAATCAGTGCTTGCATTTATGAACAAAATTTCTCTAAAGATTATATTTCCATCTAACATATTTCAAGATGACATTGAAATACAATAGACTCCATTTGTGCCAGAAAACATGATACAGAATCATGGAATCATTAAGGTTGGAAAATACCTCCAAGATCATTGAGTCCAGTCTCTGACTGATCACCACATGCAATCATTTCTTGAGCAGTTCCAGGGATGGTAACTGCACCACCTCCTAGGGCAGCACGTTCCAATGCCTAACCACCCTTCCCATGAAAAAGCTTTCCCGATGTCCATCCTGAACCTCAGCTTGAGGCCATTTCCTCTCGTCCTGTCGCTGGCTGCCTGGGAGATGAGGCCAACCCTCACCTGGCTACAGCTTCCTTTCAGGTGGTTGTAGGGAGTGATACGGTCACCCTGAGCCTCCTTTTCTCCAGGCTGAACTATCCCAGTTTCCTCAGCTGCTCCTCATAGGGCTTACAGAGGGCATTTCCAAACAAGCAACAGGTATTGATCATAGAGTTTTAGATACAGAATCTATTTTCTTCATTGTTTGCACAAAACCCCTCTTCCATTTGCACTATCCTTTATAAACAGCCTCTAAATACTGGTTTCCCATTTTTGTACACTTATGGGACCTTTGTGTGGCAGGAGGTGAACATTCATGTTTTCTGAATCTGTGTCCAAAGTGGTAATCACATGTAAGATCTGTTTTTTTGTTAGTCCTAATTTTCTTGTGAGAAGACACTGCATTTTTGAAGTAGTTTGTTGGTATATTTTATTTATTTGTCAGTGAATTTTATGGAAATACTTGAGAACGCACCCAGTCCAGGAAGATTTTCTTTTTTTGTGTAAATAAAAAATCAAAACCAAAACCAAAACAAAACAACCCCCCTTCCCCCCCCCAAAAAAAAAAAAAACAAAAACAAAACAAAAAAAAACCCCAAGAAACCTGAAAAAAAATCAGCAAAAGAAATCAAACTCACTGGGAGTCAGAGATTGCCTATGGCAGAAGCTTGTTCCTGGTCACAGAAAGTGATTTGGTTTTTTTCAGAAAGGATCTTGAGTCCATTTTAAGGGTTTGAAGAAGAGAGTGGGAAAAAAAAAGCAAAATTGAAACATCTCTCACAAAAACCAGCTGCTATTATCAATGCAAATTCTAAAACCATTGGAAGTTGAAAAATGATAGATGAAGTTCTAGGCATTATCTTTATGCAAGGCAGATTTGGCAGACAGTCTATGTTTACTTGAGGAGTGATGTATAATTTCATTGTGACGCTGATTCTTCTTAGAACAAAAATAAAGTATGATCTGAATAATTGTCTGTTAATTGAGCTGTCATATATCCAATAGAAGACGTTTGTTTGCTTATTTTTAAGTGCATGCATCTCTGCAAGCACAAATTTGGGTACTTGCCTGCTGTGGAAACTGTGGGAAAATACAAGTATTCTTGCAATTGAAATACAATTCACTTTCTATGAGATCTGTAGTACAGGGAAGGCAATCACAGAAGCTGAACTGCTATCAACCTGACAAAAATTATAATGAAGATAAAACAGTTTCAGAATGAGGAAATGGAGACAAAATGTGGATAAAATACAGGCAGAAATATGAAAAAAAAATTAAAAAGAGGACCTGAAAGAGAAGTCCAGATAGAAAATGGCATACAGTGACACAAAGGAAAGAGGATATATTTCTTCTATTCTTAAAAGTATGAAGAGTGCAGAAGAATATGAACAGGTCAATAAGGGTGGAAGGCAAAGAAAAATTATTAAAACAATAGCTGAAAATAATAGGAAAAAAGCAAGCTTGTCTGTCAAAATATATTTTATACAGATACTTAAATCTTAGAATCATAGGATATGCGGAGTTGGAAAGGACCCACAAGGATCATCAATTCCAGCTCTCGGCCCTGCACAGGACAATTCCCAAGTGCCTGAGGGTGTTGTTCAAATACTTCTTGAAGCCTGCCAATTGATGCAGCACTTTGCTGGGGAGCCTGTTCCAGAGCTCAACCACCATCTGGGTGAAAAACCTTTTCTGGATTTCCAGCCTAAACCTTCCCCAACTCAGCTTCGTGCCATAGTCAAAAATGGTTCAGCTGAATGGCAACTTGGTGTTACAATCTGTAGACAAATTTGCTTTTAGCTTAAACAGTACCTTGCTTTCATTCTCCTTGAAACAGACATTGACACTGTGTTATTCATGAAAGGCTGTGTTTTCTTCTGTTTTCTGATTACACATGTATACATATACCTATGCAAGGATTTTTATTGTGACCTGCATTACTGATCTAAAAATTTAATCCATTACAAAAGCTCTTTAATACTCCAAGATCCAGCACAGAGTTCAACAAATTATTTCCTAAAGATTTCATTATACAGTTCTGCCTAAAGTGCACATTACTTGGCAGGTTTTCATTATAGTTGCTCTCCAGATCATGATCCTTACATGACTTTCTGTAAAAGACGGTGTAGGTCTTGTCTTTATATGCTTGATTAGCTTCACACATTCTTCCCTATGAGACATTATTAATAAATAGCAGTAATTTTTTTCTTGTTGAATTGAAAACACACATGAAAACACAAAATAAATTTTGTTTTCTATAGCTACATTCTATCACAGCTTAATATCATTAAATGCATTAACATCTTTATTTTCCTCAAGGAAAGTTTCAGTGGATGTGTCCTAGTTTTGGCTGGGATAGAGTTAATTTTCTTCCTAGGAGCTGGTACAGTGTTGTGTTTTGGATTTAGTATGAGAATAATGTTGAAAACACAAGGATGTTGCTCAGTAGTGCTTATCTTTGGTCAAGGACTGTTCATTTTCCCATGCTCAGACAGTGAACAGGTGCACAAAATGCCAGGAAGGAACATATACAGGACAGATGACCTGGACTGACCAAGGGCATATTCCATAAAGAATATCATGCCCAGTATATAAACTGGGAGGAGCTGATTTCTGCTCAGGGAAGGGCTGGAAAGTCTTTCCGGTTTTAATGGAAATTTAATTTCCCCTGCATTTTTTCTAGTTTTAGTATATTCTTCTGATATTTTTATATAAAAAAAGTTTCCCAGTCTCAAGTTAGAAAAAATGTTATTTTTCCCCTCCCTCCTTGTATGCAAACAGCTTTCTCTTAGGTTCACTCAGTAGTCTCTCCATTACCCATCTGAGAACTTGAGTATTTATCTTTCAGATAGTATAATTTTTTTTGTGAGACAATATGTCTTCCTCCAGCAGGTCACCAAAAAACCAATTTTTTGTTTCTGATCATATATCCCCCACCTGTGAGAAGCTTTTTTTCAAAAGGAAGGGGAGACAGGAACAACTTACTACAGTTAGTTAAAAAAAATAAAAAACAACCTTCATTGTTATCTTTAAGATACTAATTCTGAGGGGAATCAAAGGTTCAGCATATCCTGGTATAAGTGTTTGGATACAAATGTGACTACAACAATGCTTGTGAAATGAAAACTTAGAGTACTGTTGACACCAACTGAAATACAATCAGAGGAAGTGTCACAAATAAACTTTTCTCTCCCTTAGGTCAGGAAACTTTTGTTTCCAAGATCATGAATTCAGAATAAGTGTGTATATGAATAGAAATGCACAAAATTGTTAAGGAAATCGAAATTTCTGAGGTTTGTTATTTTTAGATGCTTTTTCGCTAGTCAAACTATGAATAAGTTCCTATAAATACAAGGACTATTCAGGAAGAAAAAGAAAGTTGTTCAGCACAAGCAGTAATCAAAGCTAGTTATATCTTTTATTTGACTGAAATTTGCAGATTTTAAAATGTATTTCCATCAACACAGGTTTGCACCTGTGGATGGGTTGCCTTTGTAGCTGTTCTCAACCCCTTTAATGGAAATGTGATAAAGACATGAAAAGAAAATAATAAATATTTACATAAAAAATATCTCAAGCATTTCTTTGAAAATGTCTTTGAAACCTAGTTCTTCCAAAGCTACTCTGATAAACTAGAAGCCTGTTACAGACAGTATAGCTGTGATAGATAGAATGTGAGAAGATTCTTTACTGATTATGTGGTCCTTCATTTAGGATTTTCAGACAGGAATTCAAACTGCAGTGCAAGGCAGAGTGGAGTTAAAGACATAGATGTTAAGTAAATAAATGGAATTTCAGGTGCTTGTGTGAATACTAAATTATTTTTTTAAGTATCTGTACATCTGGTACCAAACATGTCTTTTTAGGGTTACCATTGACCTGTTCATTCACCAGTCTGATCACGTGCCATCCTCACACCAGGGATATTATTCTAACATGTAAGATATCTTTATATTTTTTAATTATTAAACATTGGTTACTGCAGGTTGTATTTTTCTACTTCTAATCTATCTTTCTGGGCTACCAGCATGCATGTTGTCATGAACAAGATCAAACAATGTGTGGTTTGTGTGGAAAGCTGTGTTATTCCATGAGGGAAAGCAGTGTGCAGCAAAATTCCATATCACAGTGTATCAGTCAGAAATTTATTAAGCTATACTTATGAAGACCTCCATAGTGCCATCTTTTGCTGCATTAAAATTTACTCTTTTAGGCATGAACTCACTCATAGGCTATAGAAAATTGAAGGAATTTGTTCAAATGGAATTTTTAATATCAACAAAAACTATCAGATGAAATAGCAGTGCTTAATTCTATGCTTTTCTGATGCTATATTTATTTGGGAAAAATGAATACACCTTTATGTATGAATATATAGTAAATAATCTAAAGATACACATCTATTTTATTTTACAGTAGGACACACTAAACTTGTTAACTTCTATTCTAAGTAGAGCAAATCAGCAATCAGTCCATGACTTTCAATAGAGAGTCATAGGAGGAAAAAAAAAATCAAAACAGTGTTTGATATTACAAATTGTAAGACACAAAATAGCCATCTCTGTCTGTCATATTGCCTTGGTTTATTCTTTAACTTGCTTACCTCCTCATTTTCTTCACATGGTGAGCCTTTATGACTTAGCCTTTGCTGAGTTTCAACTGAAAACAATGAGGAAAGAATAAAAAAAATATTTTTTAAGGGATTTACTAGCACTCCTCTCCAGGAGGCAACACTCCTAGGCTGAGAAATAGTTCTTTAAAGAACCGGGAATTGAGTATTCTTAATCCACTAGATTTTACAATGACCAACTCTCTAAGGAGCTCCCTTGTTTCCATTACAACTTTTCTTTTATTGGGTGAAATATTTGAGAGTGTGTGTGTGTGTGTGTGCTTGTGTTCCTAAAGAACAAAACAAAGACAATGTAAGCTCAAGGTCTGTCACAGGAGGAGTTTTAGCTATGTGTGTGGTTCATGTAGATAAATCATTTCCTTTCAGAATATTCATTAAAATAACTAGAAGTATTCTGTTTGGGCTGATGTATTAAAGTGAGCTGAAGAGCACAGAAAAAAAAAAGTGGGAATTTTTTTCATTACAATGATAATTAATATACAATTAAATTAAAGAGAAAATGAAAATAAAAATTACTTCAATTAAAGCTGAAAAGAAATTGTTTAATTTAGCAACCTCATATAATTCTCCAAATAGTTATTGTAGGTAAAGACCTGCCATACAGAACCTGTGAATCAAACATATTTTCAAAATTAGTTTTAAGTCCATGAGGGCAGATGGCAAGTGTAATTACACCCAGGGCAGGGCACATACAAGATATTAGACTGCATTTCAGAGTAAAGTGTATTTGCAAAAGAGCAGGTAGGGTTTGTTTTTTTTTTAATAATCTAACTATTCAGTTCCTCAAATGTTATGGTACCAGAGCGTTCTCACCTCCCACTGCACTGACATCAATGGACATGGAAGGTGGAGATCATCATTCACCACCACACCCATCATTTGGCATCTGTTATCCCATCTTTGGGATATGTGTCATACTGTACTAGAAGGAATCCAGGAATTGTGGGGGTTACAAAAAGTAGTGAGCATGAAGGAGCCTGACTATGTACCGTCATGATGGAAGATCTGCTTTCCAGCTCTTCTTCATAATAAACTTTCTGTGTTTCACACCATTGTTTTTTCACACTGGGAATACGTGACATTCACTTGTGGAAACAGGCATCTGACTACTCCCTCTTTTACCCATGAAACCACTTATTTTTTTATACTGGTTCTTCTCCTGGGTCACTGCAACTTTGCCTAATTTATTCCCCTCTGATATACATGTTACATCAGTTTCATCCCACTCCACCCAAAGTGGTGTTTTTTTAGATATAGCTGGAAACATCAGCTTTGAAAATAATTAATAAGCTGAAGTCTATACCCAAAATAATTGCTTTCTTTATAGCTGTGACCCTAGCTAGATAGGTAGTCTCACAGAATCATTTCACACAAAATTGCAATCTGCAGTTAATCACAGGAAAAGAAACAGAATTTTTAAAATGCCATTTTATTTTGTGCTTTTGCTAAGTTAATGTATCCCACCCACACATTGTTATTGCTCTTCTGAGCAATATTTACATGTGTCAGAACCTGAAATTTGAATTCCCAGTTAATCACAAAAATGCCTTTGTTTTCTTGTCTTAAGTGAATTAGCCAAGTCGTCAAAATTTGGATCCTTTGGATTGCTCCTCCTCTAGCTGTTTGCAGCACAGAATAAGTGTACATACTATAAATATTGAAGTATACATAATTTGTGTTACATACAAAAAAAAATCCTCTTTCGAGCATTAGGTGTGAAAAACTCACACTTATTATTTTTACTTCATTATATACATATCAGTCTTCCCCAAGGAAACACAAACAGCTTCCTTTAGAATCTGAACATGTAATTCAGTTTATTTTAAGGACCAAATATCCACAAGTACATAATGCACAAAAATAAGATTTCTTCCTTTTTCTTCTATGATTGTTTCAAAATGTTAAAATTATGACACTAATAATTTTTATTGTCAAGAGAGTCATGGCATTTGACTGACAGGAGCATAAGGCCAGAGTCATGGTCACATTACTGTATTTTAGCAACTATGTATCATCTGAGTCTCACTGATCTCCTGTGTGCTCGCATCAGTATTTTAATTTTGATTAATTCACCTTCACTGTGGTCTGGGTCATGATGAATCCTTTCACAACTGCTGCACATTTGTGATTACCCAACCACAGACCAGAGTTTAAATAGACTGCTGTCTGTATTCTACCCCTTCAGCCTCTGTGACTCTTTCCACCTCACCTTACTGAGATAATAAATTGGGCTGCACAAAAGGAACAATAGGCGAATGTGAAAGCATGTAGCATAGCAGCAGAAGTAGGATTATGTGAACTTTTATAACTCTTTAGATAATATTCTTTACTCCACTGAACAACTTTATGTCCCTGATTGTTTCAAAGGAAGCAGCAGCTGTAATTTGAATCACACTCAAGCATGACTTTCCAAGAGACATGAGAGAGGAATTCTGGGAGAGAACAAAGCAGGGCTTGCCCAAGACATGCTTTGGTTTGTCTTATAGCTATGAAGTGCACAGAAAGTTTTTTATACACTTTCATCTAATTTTTGACATGTCAGTTAATGGTAAGTTGAATTTTTCCCTTAGGACACCCATGCCTTTGAGGGAAGGTCTTCTGGATTTGAAGTCACGACAAATGTGAACCACAGAAAAGGAAAATGTGACATAATAGAAACTTGCTTATATTGGGACACATTTGAGAGGAAAAAATCCATTACTCATAACTTATTTATTCCATGAGAAGCAAAATATATAAACAAACCTAGAAGACTCACATTTCTCCCAAAAATTCCTACTTAATTTCTTGTTAAAGATTACTGTCTTTATAATATGAAAGGTATTAAAGGGTTGATGTTTTAAATGAGTAATCTCTCTAATTGTACTATTGACATCATTATACAAATATGAAAGACAGCAAAGCTGAGGAAAAAAGTGAAGACACTACTAAAAAACTCTTTTCTTACTGGTTTATTACCTTTACTGTGAACAAGGTACTATTATTAGCAATACACAAATTTAATGTTCTTTACAAAGAAATCTACAGCTTCATCAAAACTCTTAAAAGTAGGTTTACAGGTATCTGCAAATTAGAAGGTAAAAATAAGATATATATGGCTTACTTCTCAATGAATGTATGCATCTTGAGTTATTTTAACAAATTATTTTCAATTATGTCTGTTCCCATTCCTCTTTCTAAAAGGTATTGTTTCAAAGCCATGAAAGTAAAAATGGTTTAAAATCCTAAAAATATCTTCTCTTGGATAAAACAAGAAAAACAATCCATACTGTAAATATCTCAGTACTGCAGCTAACGTCTTATTAAGAACGCTTTGTATGTAAGACATGGGTTGAAGAAGCTAACAGAGTATCACCAAGGCATATTTAATTTTCTTAAAGAATGTGATAGAAAAATATACTAAAACACTGTCTTATAAGAAAATGAATGGATGGCACACCACAGGTTGTTTTTTTTTTATTTTAAGAAGCAGTGTACAACCTTCAGTACACTCTACCAAGAGTGGTAGCAGTTCATATTAATGTCATCTCAGATGAATCATTGAAGTTTACAAAACTTCAAACTGTGAATTTCAGAAATACGTCTGTAAGATGTCTCATGCATAAAATGTCACCTTTAAAATATCACATTGAAATAAAATATTTGTTCACAAAATAAACTCCACAGTAAAAAGCAGGAACTTATTTTCATTAAACATCTTAGTTAAAGATGTTCTTAGATGATATTAATCTTTATTAACTTTTTGATCAAGTCGAGCATATAACAGACTCTAGCAACTCATATTTCAAAAATGCAGGAAAATACATTAGTATTTCAAATATTAATAAAATACATATACAGTAAAAGTTTTCACATCAATACTAGTATTTCTGATTATGGTAGAAAATAAAAAGAGCTGTTAGAGGTCACGGTATAAAATTATGCATTTTTGGTAATTTTCCCTTAATTTTTCATGTTTGTTTACATGCTTTATCAACATTTTAAAGGATAGTAGCTTGCTTCAGCAAGAATAAAAATACTTACTAGGTCAAATGAAAACAGAAGTAGTATTATCCAAAGAAAATGTCACCAGGGTTCCCATTCTTTGGTCTTAATTTCTTGGCTTAAAGCTGTGGGAATTCCCACAGCTGTTGCAAAATTTGAACCCAAGAAGCAATAGCAAAACTTAAATTTTTGAATTGTAATATTTCAGTTATTTACTTCTTGAAAATAATCAAAAATAAATGGAATTCCTTAATTGTTGCTTTTCTTAGATTCATCTAGCTGCTACAAAAGAGAAACTTCATTCAGCAAAATGCAAATCTCTCTAGAGAAGCTGAATTTTTTTTTTGCAGTCTGTAAATAAAATAGGCGTTTTTAAGTAGCAGTTCATTTCAGATTTCGGACTTCTGCTTCAATTTTAGGTGAATCGTGGCTTGAAAATCTATGTTTCTCTCAGGTGTGTGAAAAAGAAGCCTAAGTTGTCCAGATATTTATGAGGTAAAATGAATCTGACACAGACTTCTCTTGCTTGAAATTGATCTATCAGATCATGAAAAATATCAGATTTTTTTCTTTGGTTTTTCTTTTGATCTTTTGAAAGAATGGTATATTTTACCTGTCAATTCAGTTCTGGCTTATTTGCTTCTATTCTCACTAGTGCACTGTGTATTACTCCACTCCCACATCTCCTCAGTATTTCACTTCATTTTATTGTTCTTTTTACTAATATTTAATAGGTGACTTCCAGTCACCCCCAGGGAAGAAGAGGGAGAATTTAGAAGAAAATGGTTTATACTGACAACGACTCAAAAGGCCTGAATTGATTTGCCATGTTCTATTATCTTGTATTGGAACCTATAATATATATTTATAGACATGTCATAGAAAATTTCTGTCCCATCTCACAAAAAATATTTTAGTAGATATGAGGTGTAATACGTATCCAGGTATTTCTTGAGCTTAAGTAATAGATGAGCAGCAGGAAAAAGACTGAATTAGAAAATTAGTTTCAATATGTTTAGTTTTTCCTAAGTTTAAGCACTGAAATACTTAATCACTTATTGTCTAAACTAAAGGAACTATTTTATTAGTTTTGGCTGAGATATTTCCTTCCCAGTACCTGCTATTAGAGCTGTCTTTTGGATTTTTCCTGGAAATAGTATTTAAAATATAGAGGGGTGTTTTATTCCTGAGCAGGGCTTCCACAGAGCCTTTTTGCTTGTTGTACTGACACCCTGAAAAGGAGGCTGAGGGGACATGGGGGGATGGAGGAGACACAGTCAGGACAGGTGAACCCCAAATGACCAAAGGGATTTTCCAGACCATGGGGCATCATGCTCAGCATATAAACTGGGGGTAAGAAGGAGAAAGGGGGCCACAATTGCAGTGATGGCTTTTGTCTTCCAAAATAATCATTCCATGTGATGGGGTCCTGCTCTCCTGGAGATGGCTGAACACCTGCCTGTCCATGGGAAGCAGTGATTTAATTCCTTGTTTTGCTTTACTTGCCTGTGCAGCTTTTGCTTTCCCTGTTAAACTGTTTTTATCCCAGCCTACAAGTTCACTTGTTTTTTAGCTTTCCAGTTCTTTCCCTGATCCTGCTGCTGGGGGATTGGGTGAGTGGCTGTGTGGTGCTTGGTTGCTGGCTTATGTTGCTGCATTACAGCTCCCTATCACCCACTGCTGAAATAGATTAATATTTAATTATGAACATATGTGCTCAAGGAAATCACAGATAGGGAAAGAACCCTTCCAACCAATACTTCACTCTGCTTCCGTGACATTGAAATATTACTTCCTACAATGTCTCTTGTCCAGATGAGCTTTAAGTGTCTTATATTATTTGGCTGCCACACTTTCCTTAGCCATCATTTTAACAAAGTAATCACACTTCATTGCCAGAAAGTTTATACAGATGTTCAAATGAAACATCTCTTCTTAACTTTAATTCCTATAATCTTATATTACTGATCATTTGAAAGAATACTTGCTCTATTGTTGGTGTAAGTAGCTGCATAAGGCAATATCCCTTATTTTACAAGCTGAAAAGCTAATTATTTTTATAATACTCAAGTGAATGAGTCACTGCTTAATTCCTAAACTTATTTTTTCTTGGAACTGTGGCCCAGAGTCAATATTTCCATAGGAATGCCTCCATTAGCTGGTGGAGCGAAACAAGAGGCATTAACACATACAGCAAAATCACTGATGTTGAGGACCTGATGCTCACACTGGATTTGTTCTAAAGCATAACTCCAGAATTACTGTTATGCAGACTCAAATCTCTTGAGACTGCATCTATCTTCTCATCCAGAGTTATGTGAAAGTACCCCCTTTTTGTGTTCTGATTTTGCTCTGCTATGCAAATCAGAGAGTGGGGATCAGACAAATATTACTTCCAAAGTATACTGCTGTCTAATCTAAAACTGCCTTGTAGATGTGGCCAGTTCCAAAGTACCTACATATTCATTCAATGACTGCCAAAAAACTATACATCACAAATGACATCATATGTTTGGTTTATGATTCTTCTCTGCAGCTCAAAATTCTTGTCATGATGCATTGTAGCCAGTGGAAAGGCCAAATTCCAACTGAAGTTACAATTCGGTATCCCAAAGGCTTTTTCATATTGTGTTTTGCAAGGCTTTTTTCTATTTGATATCCTCACTGTAGGTTATATATTCTTAACCTTACCCAGTTGCATCATCTCTGTTCTGAACCTCACATAAGGTACAATTATTTTTAGTACTGGTAAAGATAATTAGCCATTGAAACAATGTAGGGTCATGATGAATTCTCTAAAATGTAAAGTTTTATAATTGAGAATAGATTCATTTCTCAAATACAGAGCCTTACTCATACTGAAGTTATATAGACATCACTTGTTAAAATTCTGTAGTCTGTGTTATGCAGGAGGTCAGACTAGATGATCATTGTAGTTCCTGCTGATCTTAAAATTTATGGAACTGTGAAACATTTTGGTATTTTATGTGCATATTACTAATCTCTTCCCTTGGAGGTTTTCATAACACCTTCCAAATGAATTTAGTATTATCTCTGAATTTCATTTACATGCTGCAAATTCAGCTGAATATATTGCCGTTTATCAGTGCACTGTTTGCAGTCCTTCAGCAAGTTTTCATTCTGTGTGACAGTGTTCATATCCATGCCAATTTGAATTAATTTTGTGAGCAGGATTTTGTTTGACACTATATCAAATGCTTTAATAAAAGCTAGATATATCACATCTACTTCATTCCCCTCATCAACTGGTTTCATCACTTTATCAAAACAAAGTATTCATGTTTGTCTGGAATGGTTTGTACCTTGCTGGTCTATTTCTAATTTTGATCATGGGTCACCAAATGAGAGGTGCTAAAGAGTGTTATAGATGCTTTCTTTACAAACTAAAGCCTTTAAAATTGTAGAAGGAGATGAACCTTGCACGAATTTGTGATTTTGGAATACATTCATATTTTCTGTCTACTCACCTCCCACAGCTGAAAAACATGCAAATTCCTCTGAGTTCTGAAGACACTCAGAAAAGGCCATTGCCAATAAAAGTGGTCAGAGATCTATCTCAATTTGGCTTGTATGATAAAACAGTAGAAGTAATATATACATTTTTTTACATTGTGAACAAATAGTTATAGGGTTAGGGTTGAATATGGCTGCCTTATGAAAATATTTTTAGTCATAAATTCCATCTTTCACATCCTTGAATATACAATAAACCAGATTACTGGGCTCTCCAAGATTCACTGCCTATCTCCCAGGCTCTGAAACTGACTGTATAAAAACTTCAACTAATAATGGATAAATAGAAAAAACTAAATATCTCTCACACATCTGCATTTAGAAGACCAAATAAAAAGAATAAAAAAAAAAAAAAGAGAAAATTAGGGTACACCTCTGCTAAAATTCAAACGTGTAAATCTGGACTCTTCAACCTTCCACAGTCCTGCAGGGTGAAATCTGAGAATTAAGTTAGTTCAGGATGAGTCTTTGTTGAAGGCTATTTTGCTGCATTCTAAGTAAAAAAAACAAAAAACAACCAAACAAAAAATCACTGTTAAATGTGGGTCTCTTTGATAATCTGTATTCCATGTCAGTATACAAGTATGTAAATGTTCTGTCTTTAAAAACTTATGTCCCTGAAAGGACCATAATGACAAAAATCTGTGCTCAAGAATTCATCAAAATACCTTTTAGTTTTGTTTTCTTCTGGAATTTCAGAATATTTAAAAAATAATAAGGTCCCCAAAACTGATTTATCAGCTGGATATATTAATAAAATTGACAGCTCAGTAAGTAATCAATTCATTCTAATTTTTCATGCAAATATTTATAAAAGCAATGGCTTCTGGCAGCTTTGATGGGGTGCCAATTTTCTGAAATAGGCTGTTGTAAAAGGCACTTCCAAAAATTCCTTGATTCTGTAAATGAAAATTAATTAATGGGAAGAAAAGAAATCTTGGGATAAAAATAGGTATTAAGTCTGGAGCTTCTGTGTTTATCTGAAATTACTGTATTCTTAGAGCCAAACCAAGATATTTGTTCTTATCTCCATTCCCTTGCAAGGATATACATTATCATTATGATATCAAGCTCTTGCTTCTTTACAAGAAGTTTTGAGAGGAAACTCAACATAATATGACAGAATTTAATTCCTTATTTAGTTCATTATCATCTAGTAAAGGATACTGTCTCATACTGAAATATGGGATTTTATAAGTTATCTCATAAATCATGAGTTGTCATAGACCACAAGTGCCACAAGGAAGCTTTTTCAGCAATTCATACATAAGTGACCCTGCATTTCCTGCTTTGATTTAGGTTGTTGTGGACTATTTTATTGAGCAAAATAATTTAATTTCTTAAATATTTTCTTAAGTGAAATAATTAAATGCATTCCAAAATTTTCGTGCTTTTTTTTTTTTACCAAATAGGAAGCAGTATAGGAACATTTTCACAGCCTAATAATAACTTTCAGTAATTTTGCTTTTATTAGAGATTGTCTTATTAAGTCACTCTGATATCCCAACATAATCTTTTAGCTTCCTTGGCCTTTCTCATCTCTGCCTCATTTGCTTCATTCCCTGGGCTGCTTCTGCAAGATCTGTAGGTCATGTATCTAATCTCCTCCGTGGCCTGTCCATACTTCAGGCTGTTCAGCATCACACAGAAAGAAATACCCAAATAAACCAGTGAATTGAATTTTCATTTACTGATTCTATTTATAGAATAGCAGCCAAAATAAGAATCTGCTTAGTGCTGGATTCTTAAGTCTTCAATATTCCAGGAAAAATATAGGAAATTGACTTTGTGAAGTAATTTTTTTCTGCCCAGTTTGCACCTATTTCAGGGAGGCTATTACTGTGTGTAATCACACTTCCAGAAATAGGATAATGTGATATTTTGCAGATTATAAGTTGCTACTGGGTTCAGATCAGTAAATATCCAGATGCATATTCCCTTTGGCTTGATATAAATTTTTGTAATGGTAATGGGAAAATCCTATTGTTTTCAGAGATTAAAGAACAGACCTTTTGTATAATTAAATTAAATGGGAAAACATTCTGTATTTAAAAAATGTTGGGTACACTCTTCACAAAAGCAACTGTAAGATGTAACTGGTCACTGCTGATGTGCCCCGGTATATTTTTCTCCAACATATCTCTCTCCAGTGTTTTCATCCCATGCTTTTCCAAAATAAAAGGAAGCTGAGGAGGTTTGGTTACTGTAAAAAAATCTAAGCTTCCTTGGAATTCACAGGTTTAATATTTAAAATTATAAATACTTTGTTAGTAATCTTGTGTGCTTGACGGATGTGTGTGTCTATACAAAAATATGTACACCCCTGTGACAAATTAGCCATCTGTTTTAACATTTATTTGTGACATGAGACAAAACTTCACATCTCAAAATAGACAAAACTAATTCTTCTCCCACTATCTTCTACATTTTACCAGAAAAGTTCAGGGGAGATATTTTCCAAGCAAAATAAATACAGTAGCATAACCACTCTTGCAAACTCTAGTCTATTTATTTGCAGTCATATGCAAACTACAGAGAGAAAGGATAAATAGTTCCAGAATTAACTGCATGATCTGAATGTATACCATGCTCTACAGATCTCTGCTCACACTGTCATTTTTGTTCACATATTTGGAACTAGAACTTGCAAGAAGTTTCTGAGTAACAGCAGAGTGGGTCATTTTTGCAATGTCATACTGCCTCAGAGAAAAAAAAAAAAGAAGTCCAGAGGAATAGTAACTCTGTAAGGAGTGACAAAGATGATAATATATGCAGTGCTCCTAAGTATCATGAATTCAGTGTAGGAAGAAGGGGAAAGCAGATGATAGTATGTGCTGAAAAGGTTTATACCCAACTGTACAATTTCTTGAAATATATTATTAACAGGTTGTTAAAACCCTGTATTGTTTTAAAAATATTGGTTGGCATGCCATTCAATGAGACTACACTATTAAATATAAAGTTCACTGAAGAGAATTCATCGACATCTGCAAGTTTCACAGGGAGGCAATTAACTATCAGTTATCTATGAAATAGTGGTTGCCAACACTTGTAGACATCTACAGGCCATCTCTACCCTGTGCAGTATCATTAAATTTGAAGATCAATGTGTGTTATAGAAGGACTATGCTCTATGGGTTGCTTTACATAAAGGGATAAATACAAAAATAGGGAGATACCACATGTATCCAAAAATGAGCATGCAGGTTAAAGTTTGTGAGTGAGAACACAGCTTGCAGTTTTCTTGATTGCATTTGCCTGTAGAATCTTCTTTTTCAGTTTTATTGGGGGGGTAAATATTAAGTTGCTTGATTTTCAGTTTGAGATAAAAACTGAGCAGAGAGAATGTCTGGTAATTTTTATACTCTTATAATTTATTTTTTTTCTGAATTGGCTCAGTATCTATATCTTGGTTTTTTATGAGACTTTCTTTCCAAACACCATTTCTTTTTAAATAGAAACGTGTTTGTCAGCTAGTTCTCCAGGGTGTTTTCCTATTACCTCCGTAAAGAACTCCTTAGACATTACAGAACCATTTCTGGGAAAGCTATCTCAGCAGAGTTTTCCTTGAAGTGAGGTTTGCTGACCTCCATTTTAGAATGCTCCCGGCAAAAACTCCTTCTTTTCCCCACACCTGCCCTCTTAGTAGGTGACTGATACCTGTGAGCTGCTGCATTCTCAGAACACAAGCTCTTCCTCTCACTCTGCACTATGAAATTATCTGAGATGAAAACATAGTATGACTGACATCTTAAAACTGTTTAATCCCATTTTGGTAGCTGCGTTACAAGTTCCTTCTTGCATGCACTTCCAGAATCCCTGTTAAAATTACATTATTAGGACTCCTCTGTGTAACAACAATCCCAAACTGGTAAAGCTGAGAATGGCTGGAATCCTCTGTACTATCTATATTCAAGTTTATTCCTTTGTGGAATGATATGTTACTACCAAAATATACGTGAAGGAAGGGATAAGCTATCAGGTAGTCTAGAAAGATAGTTCATGTACTTGAGCTGAATTGATTCCTTGGTGTAAGGAATAGGTTTTTCAGCAGATGATAAGGTAGCATGAACAGAGTAGGTTATTCAGACAACCTGAGGTACCATCCTGTTTGTCCTGCCTGCTAGACATTCACTTCCAAAGTGGATTTCTTCAGAGCTGTTTCAGCATGACACTCAGCTCTATTAAGAGGTGCATTTCTTCAAACCCCTGGAATTTCCCTGTTGTGATTTCAGTCAGAAGTGGGAATGCTGTTAATCCCCTGACACAGAAGCCAGATCAAGTCTAGGTCATTCACATATTAGGTGGAGGAGCAAAACAAAGGGAGTAAGGAGAAGTAAAATCTTCCAGTCTCTTCTGCTTCTTTGCCAAGGCAAGGAGAAAAGGGGCAGAAAAAAAGGAAAGCTGTGAAAGATTGGTCATCCTCTTCACTCTGCCTCTGGGATAGAGCTGCTGTGTGCTGCCTCTCCTCCTCTCTTCCAACCCCTCAGTTTTGGCTGGTCCCAGGATTAGGAGCAAGCCCCTTGCAACTGGAGCTGCTATTGAAAACAGAAGTTCCATCTGCTGAGGGTTTATGGGACTGGACCCATAATTTGCTCAATTACTAGTGTAAAGAAAACCATAGGGAACCTGACTAACAGCAACTCCTAACCAAGCACATTTGCACTTCATCTGAAACTCTGTATGATTTATCAGGATCACACCCCTCCTTCTCCAGGATCTAAAGCAATTTGTGAAGCTTAAATCAACTATTAAATGTATAACTAGGAGATAAAATCACAAACCCAGATCTAATTGGTATAGCTTAAATTAAGTTTTACATTTATTGCTGGGAGATAAAATTTGGATAGAATAACTATTACAACAGAATTAAGTAAAAGAAAATAGGTATGGTGTGGGACCTATGGCAACTTTTATTTAAAACACATGTTTGATGGAGGCAGCAGTCTGCAGAAAACATCTGATACTACTACACTATAATGGCCATTTGCTAGACCAACACCCTTCTGAGCAGTGAGGCAAAAAAAATTAGGTCTTAAACACAATGTTGGTTTTGGAAAATATATAAAGACAAAGGAAATTCAGTCAATAAGGCAGGCAGGTTATGTGTACAGCCTACTGCAATAATCAATCTCCCAAGGAAGATTTTTTAGGGGCAAATTTCTAATAAGGTTTAAAAGTACATTCTAACACAAACTAAACAACTGGGACAGATAAACTGGTGAAGATAATTCCAGAATACTATTATCAAGGGGACAGAGAATAAAAAGAAAATAAATTATGAAATTAAACTTTAAACAGTGTAGTTTGTTTTTATTTCCAGTATAACAGACCTGGTCTTAGGTTTTTCATGTTCTCATTCTCAGTATGTCCTTTTCATCTCCTTTTGCAATTTTATAAGAGGAAATATTGAATCATGGTTTTGTATCAGTTATTCATATTGAAAAGTTCAACAGTTCTCTTCAATAGATGCAATTTGTTAGTTTCAGAATTAGAGAATAATCTAGGTTGCTAGGGCTCTCTGGACATCACTGGTGTAGTACTGGCTGAAAGAAAAGCATATTTTAGAGTGTGGTGATGTTATTCAGGGTTTTGTCTGGGAAAATATGTAATTTCCTCAAAGAGACAGCCATTCTCATCAAGCTGTATTCAACTTATTCCATTGCTTGACCAGAGTCACTGTAGAGTTTTTTTCCACACATCTAAAAGGAAATTTCTTTGCTGCAGCTTGTGTCTCGTGCCTTTCCTCCTTCCAGTGCACACTTAGGGGAGTCTGGCCTTGACTCCTCCATGACCACTAATTGGGTAGTTGAAGATCTTGATTAGATGATTTCTCCTAATCTTCTTTTTCTAAATTTAACACAAATCTTATTAAATCTTAAATGTAACAATTTTTTGGTCACTCAAAATTTGAAGAAGCCTGAAGGAGAGCATATCTGTAAGAAGGAAGTAGACAATGATAGTTAAAGCAACAATTTGCACTGAGGTTTTTTTTCCTTCATTTGTAATAAGAATTTTAAAAAAGAAATTAAATTTCTACTTATATTGTGCCAGACCTTTCCAAGCAAACCTGCCAGGAAATTTCCTTTCTAAAGCAAGGTGAAATATCATTGTGAACAGAAGTGTTCTAAGGAGAAAGGCACAGGAGACAGGCCCAGGCATAAAAACACTCGAAATTTCTCAGTTCTTCACACAAATGAGAACAGCTCTTAAGTGAGCACTTGCTGGAAAATATCACTCTTACCTGCACAGGAGAGTTCATGCTCAAAAGATCATACAAAGAACTCTGGCTGAAAATTTCCAGCTTGACTTGCCCTGTTTAATAAAGATGATGACTGTTCAGTGACCTCTGTCACTGAGTGTTTCTTATCCCCATATTGCCCAACAGACTTGTAAGTGTTTGCACTTGTGCAAATACTTTCTGATTCCTGACAGATCCCACTGAAAGTTTGGCATAGTTAATATTTTTAACCTCTTTTTTTTGTTGTTTTTAATCAACTTTTGCTTTTTCTACTGGTTCAGGTATTCCTCATTCTTACATTTCAGCATAATTTAGTCCAGGAGCTCAAAGGGATTTCCAGAAGACAATTTTAATTATACTTTTCCCTCTTTTCATAGAGACAGGTTCAGATAACCAGAATATCCTCCATATGGAAGAGATGGAGATACACCACAAATAGGTAAAGTGAGCTGGGCTTAAACCTAGTTTTAGGATTAGCCTTTGCCACCCTTATTTCCATTAAGAGGCTTCCAAAAGAGGTTTGTAGTAGAGGAAGATGTTAATCTCCTGAGCTGAAGCAAATAACTGCAGCAATTCTTGAATGACAGCCACTTCCAGACACTTGCTGCATGGCATCTGGAGCAGGTTATCACCAGGGACAAAGAAATAAAATGTGGGTGTTCTGCATTTCAAAGCCACATTCCTAGGCAAAATCTAATTTTTAATGCCCTTTTCATCTCCCTTTAATGATTCTATTTGACAAACCTTCACTTCTCTGTAATGGATATTCTGTGCCCATATCATTACTTATCTGCTCTGTGTACCTGTAGACAGGTACATTAAATCAGTCAGTTCATTTGCTTTAGCCTCTACAGCTCTTTTTTTGATTAGAGGGCTTAAGTTGTTGTTTAGCCCCAGCCAGCAACCAAGGCCCACAAAGCTGCTTGCACTCCCACCAGCAGGATTGGGGAGAAAATCAGAAGAGTAAAAGACGGAAAACCCTAGGGATGAGACAAACAATAAATGGGGAAAGGAAAAACTGCACATGCAAGCAAAACAAAACAAGAAATTAATTCTCTGTTTCCCTTGGGCAGGCAGGAGTTCAGGCATCTCTAGGAGAGCTGGGCCCCATCACATGTAATGGTGACCTGGGAAGACAGATGCCATTGCTCCAAACATGACCCCCACTCATCCTTCTTCTCCCCTTCTTTATACACTGAGGAGCACGATGCCACATGGTCTGGAATATCCCTTTGGTCAGTGGGGTCACCTGTCCTGGCTGTGTCTCCTTCCAACCTCCCCTGCACCCCCAACTTCCTCACCAGCACCGTAGTAGGAAAAGCTGAAAAAGCCTTGTCTCTGTTTAAACCCTGCTCAGCAATAACAAAAACTTCTCTTTATTATCAACCCTTTGTTTAGCACAAAACCAAAACACAGCTCCACAATAGCCACTGTGAAGATAATTAGCTCTACCCAGCCCAAACCAGCACCACATGGGACAACAGAGAGTCAGAGGTACACACTGAAAATCATCTTTAAAATAAAACAAAACATCATGTATGCACTCAAAATTATACCCTGTAAAAGAGTTTATTATAAAGATATATACTCTCATATATAGCAATGTATATAAATTTCATTGAATTCAGATTGTTTTATCACGGGATTGGAAAGAACAATCCATAAGTTAAAATTACATAAATAGATAGATGAATAAATGAAAATATTTCCTCCCCCTCCCACAAAAAAATCCCTCAAAAAAAAAAAAGGGCAATCTCTTAACCTCTTCATTGTGCTCTTGACAACTTTTGCTGACCATTTATTTTTTTCTAGGTCTAGAATATTTATCCACATGATAGTAAATAGAGGGGCTGAAAGGAGCAAGTAATTCCCCCACTCCCTCTAGAAATTCACTTTTGAAGCTAAATACTTATGCTTTAGAACAAGAAACAAATCAAACAGGTCTACTCTAAAGTACAAAGCTTGTGGCAATGGAAGAAATTAGGTTCTGATTAGCTGATGCAAGTGAGTACAGTTCTGTTGAATCCCACATAGGTGTATGCATTACCATTAACAACAGGAATATTGCTAAAATGGCTTTTTTTTTTTTCCTTTGTTATCCACAGAGGAAAAAGACATACTACTTGAGTCAAGGTGCTTCATGAGCTCCCTTTTTAATTTTTCTTCTTTCATGAATTCCTATTAGCTTGTAAAGCCTTTGACTCAGACTCTGTAACTCTTCTCAGGTACTGCATTAAATTGGGATATCACAATATCAGCAAGTAATATTCAGGCTTTGCCCTCATTTGACCAAGGAATGAGTCAAGTTTAGCTTAGAGACACTTCTAGAAAATACTATTTCAGACGTGCAAGTTCAAAACCTTAGAAAAACCTCCCATAAAAATAAAACTAACCCTCCTCAGGAATACATTTCTGAGAAATTAACATTTGGATATAAAGCCAAATACTGTTTCATCTCCTTTGCTGCCTGCTTGATCTGCACTTTGGGTCAACAATTATTTAATAGGCTGGTTTGAATATTGGGGGCTGAGGATGTTATTTGTGTCATTGCTTCTCTATAAGACTCATCTCTTACTCTTTCAATTTGTTTTCATGAGGAGGATGTACAAACAAGATACAATTTTAGAATTTTACTAGGAAACCATTTTTTTAAAATAATTTAATTTCTTATTTGGCTTGAGCAATTTTCCCTCTTCATTTTATTATTAAGTAACAAAAAAAAAATTAATGCAAGTTGTTCCTTTACCTTTCTTAACTCTAAAACTAAACAAGTAGCAAGAACTCTCTGTACTATCTTACATGATTTTCAAGATAAAAATATTTCTTTTAAATTTTTATTTTCTTTATTATTACAGTAGGTAGTTATTGCAACAGGAAATTTAAGAAGACCCTGATAACATGACAAACTAAGATGACTAATTGAAGCAGGCTTTAAAAATCTCTGGGAAGAGGATAGAAAAGGTGAAAAAATTATCAGAAATATTTATACCAGTAGAAAATTATGATGAAAATTCTATGTATTATAGTGGTAATTCTGTAGATGGGGTTAGAGACGTAGCAGCCTTAATCAACCTAAATATTTTCTTCATTCCATTCCATTTTTTTAAATAATAGACATAATGAAAATTTTGTTTCTTTCAAGACTAAGAAAATTTTTTTAAAAGTCAGACACATAAGCATATATCTAGACATTTTGACTTATCTAAGTACAAAAGAACTGAGTAGATTTAGTGGTACTTGATAAATAGTAGGTAAGTTACCTGTAGCTATTGAAAGACAGCCTAGGAAGGTTGTCTCCAAGAACTGATGTAGAAAGACCAGGATAACAATTTCAGTGGAATTAAAATGTAAGGAGTTAAGGCAACATGGGGGAAAAAGTATGGGGCTATGGGATTTTTCAGGATTTTTCTTTGTCTTTTGGTTGGTTTTCTTGGTTTCAGTTTTTTTGGTTTAACAGGGGCATAACTTTTCAAGGTAAAATTTCTCCACTGGGGAAGAAAAATGTTAAATAAATACCAAAAATGCAACACCAAACTCTAAAGAGTAAACTTTTCCTTTAATTTTGTGCAATATCAGAGGAAAGGAAGGAGGAGGATATTTATTATTATAAAATAATGGGATTAAAATTAAGAGGAAGAATCAATCTTGATGGACAAATAATAATTTGATATGAAATAAGCAAGGAAGTCTTCTGCAGAACTAATGGGAATATTTTGACATATTGAGAGGAGAAGAAGCAGATGAGCCTCACAGAATGAGATGTATATGGATTCTATTACAGAGTTAAACACATTTTATAACAGCATATTTACGAAATGTATTTTGCCTGAATTTTCACTAAATTGTTTCTCAATCCTGATGTCTCTCAAAGGAATTAAATTAATTTTATTCTATCCACACTGTTCACAGAATATGGAAACAACTTGTCCATCTAGGATGATTCACTGATTTGAATCAAATATTCTTAATTTATCATTCATAATTCAGCCAGCAATAATTCAAACTTGCTTGGAACAGAAATGGATTGAACGATGGTAAACAGGAGCAGAATATATTGCAGAACAGAAATTTGAGAGAAAGCCTTCAGTGCTGTATTCCTAAGATTTGTGCTGTCTTATTCCAATAGGGTTCCAATGAGTGACAGACTGTTCCCACTGAGACCCACTGAAAGGGGGAGATCAAGGCTCATCTGGGGTCTTACAACCCAGCCTTGTCTGGGTTCCAAACTATTGCAGTGACACAAGCAGTGTGGTGAACAAAAGTTTTATGTGAAGTTTTATACAAAATTATCTATAAAAAAAAATCATCTTTCCCTAAAAACACTTCAGTTTTCTATTTCAGAATGCGTTTTCCATATACATAAGTGTGTGCTATGATTTTCAACCTGCATCCAAGATTGCATTTATTACTCATTGTAAACATTCATTGTCCTGCAATGTTGTTTTGGAGGATGAGTTCTAATCACAATCTATATACAAAATTATAGCTACTATGTGAAAGAAGGTTACTCACAAGTAGTCACCAGTCTGAAGTAAATAGCAGTGGGTTGATATTTATGTCATGACAGAAACCTATGACAAACCAGAATAAGTATATTTAGGCTTGTTTTTGAAGGTCTGGCATTGTGACTTTTATTAGATCCTAAGTAGGAAGCTTCTAACTCATGTTCTCCTATGACAGTGACTAAAAGTCAGACATTGCACTGTGTTATCTTTCAGTGTCTAAACACCTTACTTAATCTAGCATTTATATTCCTCCTCTATCTCTTTCAGATGTGCCTTTGAATTATTCTCCCATTTGACAAGAGAAACTCATGCTTGTGAGGAGGCTTTCTTTTTCAAGCAATCATTTTTTTAATTGGTACAGCTCAACAGGGTTGCTGGGTACAGAAGGAGAAATTTTATTTCATTTATCCAACCATTTACCATTTTTTACTTTATAGAAAATTTTAGGAAAACTTCTTTCTCACTCTGCTCAGTAAAAAGTCGGTGGCAAAAACAAGAAAAATCCCTGGCAATTATATAGCAATTCTTTTACAGCTTTCATTATTTTAATCTTGTCTTCTCAGCATTTCATGTTTAAAGTATTATTTATCACCAGCTCAGCTGGTGAGTGACTGTGCTGTCTAATACTCAAGAGATAAACAATACTTTTAGGTATTTTTGCAGGATATCTGGATATGTTTTCAGGTTAGTAACAGCAAGTTTCTGAGTATCTGAGTATCCTGGACTAATGGCTATTGAGAATGTAGATACTGACAGCAAGGTATGCTGGGCAGCTAGTCCGGTGTGTCCTGGAACCAAATTTGCTATGCTCACATTGCACGGAAATACAGCTCTGCTCAAGAAGTCTTGGGAATAAATGTGGAAGAACCACCTTAATTTCTAACTTTGGAATGCATTTTTCAGGCTGCATTTTGTTCCTTCTCCAGGCAGAAGCCCAGGTCTGGCCTAAGTAGTGGGCCCTGAAAGAGATAACCAAAGGCTCTAGGACATGAGGGATGGCATTGCAGAGTTACCTCACTTCACAAATGAAGGCAGCAGATTAATCCCAGAATTAAAAATATTTCCAATATTTAAAATTACTTGACTAACTCTATGCTAGTCTCAGAGACAGATGTATTCTGCATATGGTGAGCTGCAGAAACACAATTTAAGTTTAAAGACTTTTGTTACATTATGAATCCACTGAGAGACAGAAAATGCAGAAACAGATTATTGTTGTACTTGTATTCTTTTCCCCTGAAGCTCTGTCTAGACATATATGAGTACACACATTGAAAGATTTAGAATTAGATAGGAAATATTTAGAAACCTAAGTCCAAAAAAAATATAAATCATTAAAAATAAAAGTAGTCACAAGCTTCCTTATTTCAACACCAATTTTGGATTAAATTCCCTACTTTCTTTTCCTTTCCTGCAAGTATTTTCCAGAACAAACTAATTTTCTTAAGACACTGTCATAATTTGAATATATCATCCAATAACTTGTCCAATTCAGTCAAATATTTGATTAAATTCTGTGAAATTTAGATGAGAGCTCAAAAAGTCCCCCAACTCAACCTGCATTTTGGTGAGATTTTTACCTTAAGACAAAAATATTTATGTTCAATAATTTTTTAGGATAGTACTTTTGGAACATAACTTCCCATTATAAAAGAAATTCAGATGAAGTAATCTCTATTAATTTCCCATATAACATGCTGATTTTAGACAACTGTATTATGTTGTCCCTTTTAATTCTTTATACCACTTCATACTGTGAGTTTTAATGGGTTTTCAGAGAATTCCTTTTTCTTTCCCTGCTAAGCAGAATTTGTATTTACTGAAAGGTTTGTTTATGGGTTCCTCCTTCAGTGTTTCCAGCTGTGTTGTAGTTTAGCAAATTATAGCAAAGGTCATTAATATTTTTTGCTTGTTTGTTATCTGCTGTAAGTCTACAGACATTTAGTTTTAATACTTGGTTTTGAAAGCCTGTTTTCCTTTCTTTATTTCCTGCTGTGTATGTGAGCAACTGAATAATATTTCAAACAAAAGCTTGATATAATGGAGGAGTTTTCTTCTACATTTAAGCTATCAGTCTGAAAGTATTTTCTGTAACTCTGGAAAGGTTCTGAGAACTTGAATATTCTCTAATAAATACTACTAAATTTTCTAGTGTTGCCAGGTTTTCCTCACTTTTCTGCCCTAATAATATTGTGTCTTGTGTACAGGAAATTTGCTGGTGTAAGGAAGGATTAGAAGAGAAAAGAAGGGAGTAGAAATTTATTTCTGGTAAGGATAATTTTGGGATAAATTTGAATTTACTATAGTAAACACTTCATCATTTCTGGGACAGGAAAATGGAGAAAACAATTATTTTCTTCTTTTGAAAAGAAACTAATGTGTAGAAGCTGCATGATATTTTTGGTCTATTTTTTTGCCTGCTTTTTAATTGAGGAGAAAACCCAGATGTTCTCTGGTGTTCAAAACTTAAATTAAAAAAAGACTTAAAATTATGGTTTCTCACAGGTCTCCATTAAAAGATTGCTTTGTTGCAAGTTGATGAATGATTTCCTTTTCTCTGAAACAAAATTGAATATGAAGCAATTAGTTAACTTTCTGTGTCACTCAGCGGGTTGTCTAAAAATAAATCTGATCATCAGATAAAATGAAAGCTGTATCAGAGAGATTCTTGTTATCTTGCCATCTGATAAGAGTGAGGATTTCACCTTTAAGAGATCCACTACAACCTCTCCTTAAACATATTCCATTTTGTGAAGCTAATTTCTGCCCTCAAATCATGGTAAAAAGTAGAATGTAACCCATGTCCTGAAACTCTGATGTTAGTGTAAGTTTTCCAACTAAATTCCAAAAGTCAGATCAGGAAAAAACCCAGCAGTTCTTACATGGCAATAATATCTGTTTCCTATTGACCTGCAGAGAAATAACTCTTCTGATGAGAGTCCTTGTGACATGATCCATTATTAATATGCTGAATCATTCAATCCGTTTTAAATATTTGATTGCTTGCTTCTCATATAATATGCATGATACCTTCCCATATAAAATTATCAATATTCTGGGTGCCCATAAACATTACAGGGTTTTTATTAATAACCTGCCAGTAATTTTTTCATTATTTAGCAATGAAATTCAATTCTATTTTTAGCAAAGTCTTAGATAACTTCAGCCTATGATCAACATAATCCAGAATGATAAGTATCAAGCCTGCAATCATGCCAAGGGAAACCCCCTAAAGATGATTAAAGAGATCTTTAGATGTGGAGGACTTAATAAAAAAATCTGTTTAAAAAATAAAAGTTATTTTTTGTGTTAATTTTTTTAATGGAAAACAAATTTAAGAAAGAAATTATGTTGTCTTCCAGCTCTGTTTGCAGCTGTATTTCTGAGAAAACAAGTTTCCAAGTGATGTTTACAACAGCTCATCTACAGATTAGCAGATCGAGATTTAAGAATGTAAGCCATTAAAGTTTCTTATTACCTCAATTTATAGACTGAAAAACGAGTCAATCCTTAAATAAGAATAACACAACATATTTACTCATGGCTTGCAATATCCAGTCCAGGTGTTCTGTTACTGTTGTATTTTGGAGGGTACTACGTTTTTCAACTGATGTATATTAAAAGAAACTAGATTTCGCCGTCTTCACTGAAGACCTCAACTTCTTAGATATGCTATCAGAATACCCACCAAACTGGACTGCTTCTAGCAGGAGAATGTTAATTTTTGGTGTCCCTGTGAGAAAACATGTTAACCATTAGAGACCTCTGCCATTGTAAGACTGTGAATGCTCTAAACTGTCTCAGGCAAACATGGGCATTTAGAGCCAGATATAAAACATGGAACAATTTTTGACATTTCCAGGTTTAAGTAGGTGATGGAAAAAGATTTCCATGGTGGGGTACTAAAAATAAATTTCAATGATATCCTACACAGCAATGACAATCCAAATATTTTGTGCTGTGCTAAATCTGTTATTTATTGGTATCTCTAATAGACTGAGACTTGTATGTGTCATTCCTTAGCCAGCTTTTCAGATTTTGTGAAGTCAAGTAAATCTGCTTAAAAATTACAAAAATTCTAACTTAAATCACATATAAATTCTAGTTTTTCTTCCTTTCTAAAGGTATTATATAAAGAAATGTTAATATTAGGATTCAAAATAGGTTTACAATTTTTAATTTATTTTTTATGTTATGTTAAAGTAGAACTGATATATACATTTTGTTTGCAAAATTAAAATCCTGGATTTGTTTAAGATAAACCCTATTCATAGGAAAATAATGCCCAATATTGGGCATTATTCATACCACAATATTAAGTATGAATAGATCTCAAATATTTACATGTACAGTGCAAAAAATCTTTTATTCTAATTATTCTTATTTTTCTTGCAATTGTGCCTTTTCCCTACACAATAATATAGCTGTGCAGAGAGATCCTGAAGAGCCTTGGCTCAAACCATTCAAACACAATTCAATCAGGTTGATTATATGATGTACTATTTTTATTTTTTTTAAATTCATATATCCAAATGCATCAGTGATATCTAGTACTATGCATCTTAAATAAAGCTTCTAATTTTTGCAAGCTTAAAGTACTATATTAAACAATTGTGAAGGGAGTGGAAAATAAGAGTACATGGTTTGTTTGGAAAAAAACAAACCAGTGTATCTTCTGTCTATGGAAAACAACTACTAGATGAGTTTTGAGTTGTGACTCTCTTAGTTCTAATATGTCTTTTTGTACATGTATGTATTTTTTCTTTCTGGAAAGGGAAATAAGCAAAAATGATATTTTCTGTAGGCAAGCATGGAACTAAATATGATGTAAAAATGAGAAGATTACAATACTACACTGAAATTAGTGTTCATGTGTTTCTGTAATTCATCAAGGAGAAAACCAAAAACAAAACACTTCTTCCAACTGAGAAAAATTATTACATAAACATCTAGTTTCCATTACTGCTAGTAGCCCATGCTGCTGAGTCCTGTTGGCTTGGCCTTACCTGTACTCACTTTTGCAGAAAGTTCCAACCTAGAAACTTTCCTATTAAATCATATTTGGTTCTACATGTATGTAATGGGGTTCTACTCCAAGTGAAGCAGACAATACACAGTTTGACACATCCTTGTAGTATCACACTATGTCTTAATTAAAAAAAAAAAAGAAAAAAAGAAAAGAAAAAAAAAGACAAATTAAATTCAGCTTACTAGGAAAATTTATTTTTTTACTTGATGAATAACTGTCATAATCATACAATAGAACCCCAGAAGACTACTAAGAAATCAAATATTATGCTATGTCTTAAACTTCTATTTAAAGCCTCAAACTTAAGTGTTGTGCTTGTCTCCCTGTTTAAAAACAGAAGGTATTGCACATTGATGAATTATGTAAAAAGATGCTCATAACTCTTAGCAACATCATTTTGAAAGTCCTCTCATTTGCTGTGCAAATACATCATAAAAATGCATAATACACTCCTATTTTTATACTTCTTTTATTATTGTGATAATTTTGTGCATCAGCCTATAATTATGCCCTTATTTAGATGCATGTTTTAAATCTACCGTTGTGACAAATGTTTAAATCCTTGTCTCAATTTGAATTGCATAGCCTCTAGTTCATTTATATTTTTGGAAGAATTTAGTTTATAAAGTCTATAGTAAGCTAATATAGTATGCATGGAAAATGAATTTGTTCATTCAACTAGAATTTTCTGCTGAGTTGAGCCTTTTATTTTTCACTGAGTTAACCTTCCATTAAAATAAAACATCTGAAAACCAGCCAGTAATTTTGTAAGGCCAACATCAAATTTATTTAGAGAGCTCAATGCAAGAAAACCCCAATCAAAACAAGGCAAAATCCATGGTTTTGAATTATTTTTGTTACCTGTCTAGTTTTCAAATGGTGCAACTGATACTGAATCACCTTTAAGAGAAATTTGAACTTTTTATCACATGCTTTAAAGATGACTGATACAAAATAACATGTGCTGCGTGAAAGACACAGTAGAGATACAGTTAAAACTGTTTTTTAATGTGTATAGAAGTATTTGCATTTTTAATTAAAAAAACCAAAAATATAAAAATAAGATAAATTTATGAATTAGTAACAAAAGAGTAGAAAAAGGCAGATTTGCTTTTAAAGATTGCTTTCAGAGGTTCTGATTACTCTTACCTAGGTCTTTGCACATATCATTAGGGTGTCTCTCCTGAGTCTATTCACCCCAGAAATTCTGTCCTGTAAGTGCCTTCACCAAACAGACATATATCACCCCTGTGGAAATACCTGTCTCCCTATATTTATGTTTTTATTGAAAATATAATTAAAACTTTAGGCATGCTTTATAACAATGATTAGGAGCACGAATGCAGCTGTAAGGGAAGTTTCTGGGATAATCATTACCTGTCTACCAGCATGCATCAAATGCAAATGGTAGCCATAAAGAAGTAATTACTTGCCAATACCAGTTTATTGCTCTTAACATTCACAACCTCAGAAGAACTGTAAAGGGAAAGCACTGCCCAATGAAATAGTTTTTCAGGAAATTGTCTTATTTTCTTCTCCCTCCTCCTAGATATTAAAGCCAAAAATTCTTATCACAACAATAAGTGCCTAGACCAAAAAATAAGCTTTCAGAATTCTGCTCAACAGCTACTGAATTCTTCAATGACTGTTAATAAGGAAGAGGGAAGAGGTTTCAGTTCCAGCTGTACAGGGGCTAGAAGACACTTTTAGAACTGTTTATGAGAACCAAGGGCATTGATTAGATGAGAAATTACAATACAGATACTACTTCACTTTTTTAAATCTAAATACTGTGACGTTGTGTCTTGTACTCATGGCATTCCAATGAAATGCAAACAATTTCCATTAAAATTACATAACATTCAAATAAGCAAAATAAACATACTCTTGCTTTGTTGTTTCTTCTTCACCTGGGGAAAGAGGTATTGGGGTCATGGGAGTGCATGTATATGTGCTTTTAATGTTCCACTAGGATATGAAATGGCATTACATGCCTCTGAAAGCTCCTAATGAATTTTCCTAAATTCGAAATCTGATCTTTACAAAGGCATAGACTAATGTTCTGAAGAGTGGCACTTCATTCATGGAAATTCCCAAAAGTCATTTACATGGAATTTGTTTGTGAAGATCCATTTTTAGAATTCAGGGCTAAATTTGCATCCTCAAAAGATTCAGATAGTGTTTGGTATTGATACTATATATATATGAGTTATAACATTTTTATGGCTCATCCACTACTTCTATTTCAAAAATACTAAGTTGTCTTTTCTCCTATTTCAGTTGCAGCCTGTATGATCAGATAAGGTGTGAGCTATCACAGAATCATGGAATATGCTGGCTTGGAAGCAACCTACAAGGATCATTGAGTCCAACGCCTGGCTTTGTACAGCACCATCCCCAAAAATCACACCATGACCTGAGAACATTGTCCAAATGCTTCTTGAACTCGTTCAGTCTGGTGCTGTTACCACTGCCCAACCACCTCTCTCTGGGTGAAGAACCTTTTTCTAATATCCAACCTAAACCTCCCCTGACTCAGCTTCAGGCCATTTCTGTGGGTCCTGTCACTGTTCACCACAGAGAAGAGACCGGTGTGCACCCTTCCTCTTACTCTCATAAGGAGATTGCAGACTGCAATGAGATCTCCCCTCAGTCTCTTCTCCAGGCTAAACAGACCAAGTGACCTCAGCCCCTCCTCATACAGCTTCTCCTCAAAGCCCTTCACCATATTCAAAGCCCTTCTTTGGGCACTCTATCAAAGCTTTATATCTCTATTATGTTGTGGTACCAACTCTGGTACTCAAGGTGAGGCTGTCCCAGTGCAGAGCAGAGCAGGACAATCCTGATGCCCCCCAGAACACACTAGTCCCTCCTGGCTGCCAGGGCACTGTTGGCTCAGATTCAGCTTTCTGTCAACCAGGACCCCCAGATCCCTTTCCATGGCACTTCTTTCCAGCCTCTCATTCCCCAGTCTATACTGTACATCCATGGTTGCCCAGCCCAGGAGCAGAATCCAGCACTTTCCGTTGTCAAACTTCAAAGGGCTGGCAGTTGCCCAGGCCTGTAATTTATCAAGGTCTCTCTGCAGGCTCTTCCAAACTTCAAGGGCATCAACAGCTCCTCCCAGTTTTGTAGCATCTGGAAACTTGCCTAGTATCCCTTCTAGACCTGTGTCCAATTCATTAATGAAGATGTTGAAGAGCACAGAGCTGAGGATGGAGTCCTGTAGAACCCAAAAAGTCACAGGTGGACAGTTTGATGTCACCCCATTCACTGCAACCCTTGTGCCTGATCCCTGAACCAGTTGTTTATAATGTGTTTATCCAGCTGTGAGATGAATATTTTGTCTAGAAGGATACTAGCTATAAAATCTGCCAGCTGTGTTAAGCTGTTTCCAGGCCCTGTATTAACACAAATAATAAATAACAATACAGAAAAGCAGCAAAGCTTATTTAGGCTGAAGAGTTTTAAAATTAATCTGTCTAGCTTTGTGACATCGTGAAGACAAGAAGATGTACACTGCTGATCACTGGTAAATGGCTCAGAATCACTGTAGGATCTCTTAAGGCAAAAATAGGAGAGTGAAATACAATGACATCACCTAAACAGATTAGAGATTATAAAAAAATTACAGGCAAAGTACAAAAACTGTGTTCAGCCACTTATTTATTAATGAAGTGCAACTGCAAGTTAGAATGTTACAACTGGCATGAGGTTAACAAAATTAAACAAAGTTAAATATTCTTTATTGATTCCAAATTAAATTACTACCACAGTTAATTCAAATAGCAACTCTACATGTCAGAGGAGGGAACTTCCAGTAACTTCTGGAACACAGTCCTGGAGCAAGATGAAGATGTCTTGTCAGATTATCTGCAGAATAAAACTAAATTTCACTGATTTTCCTGGTGATTTTGAGTCCCTTGAGAAAATATAGTCAGCATTGCAAGTTCCATTGACTTGACTGGAATCTACAAATACTCTAAATAAATTCAAACTAAGTTCAAAGATATCAATGAAGAAAGGGGAAAGTCATCAAAAATTGACACCAGTTCCAATTTAAAATATATTGCAAATGTCACAAAGACATTAGAGCATCAGAATATTTCTAATAAGCTGTCCTTTCTGCAAAATTCTGAAAGTGGTTGTTTCCCTTTGCAGTTTTATTTTAGGTTTAGGAACTATTGTATGAAACTTAGGAAAGCTTAAGTTGAAAGATCAACAAGAAATTGTGTAATTTCAGATATAATTTAAACATAATTTATGATACTAAACTTTTGTCTTAAATTATAATTTAGATTGGGTTTTTTTTTTGTTGTATTCCATATATTTCTATCTGTTTTCCTATTTTCAATGAGCCTGATTCAGAAAAAGAAAGAAAACAATTTCAATGCAAAGGAATTTTTAAAAATGTACTATTCAGAAATTAAATAGCATAGGAAGTTTCATGTCCAGGAAGTTTACTTTAAAGCTTTTGTTCCTAAGTTAAACTCTTGTTTATGGCCCTTGAACCATGTCTTTTTATATATATATATATATATATATCCTACCATCCATCTTGACCACTTTAGTTATTATGATGTATATGAAGTATGATTGCTTCTTAGCACTTGGCAATGAAAAGATGATTTTTATATTAACTCAGTAACTTTATTGCAGCAGTAAGTGTGCAAACCATTCACTGTTTCCAGATACTGCAGTGCTGAAGGCAGGAAGTGTGTTTTTACTATAATGGAAAATATTTTTAAATACTCCAAATGTACTAAGTGAAAAGTGGCATTCAGGTTTCAATATGGCCGAAAAAGGATTTGGAATCACTGCTAATATTACCAAAAAAACTGCCTGAAGATATGAGACAACACTGGCAGGCCTTGAGGCTTTTGAATAATTTGTGCTCTATAGTGAGCAAAGTCCCAGAAGAAAAAGGCAAGCAAACAAACCAAGCCAATAGAACAAAAAAAAAAAGAAGAAAAAAAAGCACCAACCAATAGAAAGAAACATTAAAAAAACCAAACCAACAAAACAAAACAGAAAAAAAAACAAAACAAAAAACACCCAAAAAACCAAGATAAAACATGAAAATATATTTATCCAGAAAATAAAAAGTGAGGTAAATGTGGACATGTCTTTTTTTTTTAATATTTTTATTTGCTGTCTTTTCAGGTCTTTCTTTTCTCACATGAGTTAAATTCATTTTGCTTTATCTGAAATCAGGCATTTATTTTCAATATCTTCAAAACAGGGACTAATTAATTAGAACCTGATTTGGAGGTTAGAGTTTTTGAAAATAAGGCTAGGACTGCTTCTATTGTACATTTGTTAAAACAGAGATTTTGCCCAGCCATCTCTTTTAGGTAGTGAAAAACAATTAATCTGAGTTTTTCCCTTCTTCTTCTTTAAAACTACCTTTTGGGCTTTCACTTTCCTCTGATAAAAAATTAAAGACATTAATTGAACAATGTAGTGCAAATTTCTCCCTGAGAAGTAAGGTAAACGATTGTTTAGGTATTTTAGGCATAGAAATCAATTTTAACCGTTTTCACCCTCCTCTCTTGAAGTCTAAGTATGTAAATCAGCTAATCTAACAGCTTTTTGGTATAATATAGCCTTCAAAATATACATTGATCACAAAGGATACCTACCCAACAATGTTTTTTTTAATGGAAGTATGTGCATTGCTTATAGAGATTCCAAGGTGAATCAAAGAAAAATTACATGCATAAACAATAAGCTGCCCAGATGGTCCATCAACAGTTAATTAAGTGGCAAACACAGAATTATATCTGATGCTGCCAAAAAACTGCCTGCAGTCTCTGCCATGGGCTCAAATACAGATTGCTGGAGGAAAATCTTCTGCAGATTGGCATCAGTCTCTTGTGATGCTCATCTGAAAAACAGAGTAAATTTCACAAGCTACATTTGAAAATGAAAACAAGAGTAAGGGAAGCCCTGTCTGAACATTTTGCTAATAATGTGGCATGACTTTGTCGTGCTCATGCTGCCAAGGTAAATTCAGACCAGAGCAGTAGAGACCGAAGAGGACCAGCAGCTGTCACCTGCTCTCCATGTGGAGTGATGTGGCAGCCTCTGAGTCCCCATCCACTTCTGGTACTCAGATAAAAGAGGGTGGTGCTCTTTCCATCCCACAGCAGAGTTGAATGAACATGTTGAATTCTGCTACACAACCATGCCCTGGGACAGTCTCATCAGGATAATCTCAGCAGAAAGAAATGTATGGTTACTCTTAGAAGTTTTTAACTGTACATTTCTTGAGAGTCCTTCACTGCTAAACCCTCTAGAATAGTGTTCTAATACCTGTTATTATCAAGCAAGTTTTTGGAGAGTAGAAGCAAGCTTAGAAAATATGTTTCAGATAAATATTAAGTCTTTGCAATATTTTTTCCCCTTAAAATATGACTGCTTTTCCAAGTCATGTAATTCCAGAGTCAATAAGAAAGCTGGAAAAAACAGTCTGCCAGGCTCCCAAATGTAAATCTACCCAATAGTTGTTACTTCAGTGCAATTATCAGATTTGCACTTTGATTCAGATTAATGGATAAAACCACTAAAAATTGCTTAGACAAGTGAGAAGACATGTGAATTGGTTAATAAGCGAATTAGGGATCCTCCCTTTGAAATTTGTTTCACATAAAAGAGCAGCAGTCATGAATATTTGAAAAGCAAAAACTCTTTAGGCTTCTTTAAATATTAATGTAGCAAAGAGAAAACATTAAATATCAGTTAGGAACATATAGTGTTTCAAGTATTAGGTTGTGAAACTAGAAAACCAAACCAAAATGATTGATATTAAATAGCTTGTAATTTGTCATCTTTTGCCCCTTAATTTTTTTTACATATTCAATCAGATGTTAATTATTTTTGTCTATTTTTTTCCTAGAAAACATTTCTTTCTCATGGGTTGTTTCTGTTATGTAATCTTAGAGAAATTAGTTGGAAACACCAAAAAAAGGCAGAAGACTGAAAGTCTGAGACCAAATCAGCCTTACAATCAAGTTTTTATGGAGTCACTGGGGAAAAAAGTATGAAACAGGCCACAAATCTTTCAAAAACAGAAGTAAAACTGTTTAAAGCAGCTAATTTTGGTCATGAATTGGAATGAAAGAACCAATTAAAAATTTTAATCTTGTAAAATATAACACCATCAATGATCATGATTCCCAAAAGCTTTCAAGATGGGTAAAATTATCTGGTGATCTGATGCAGTGGAGCTGTGCTCAGCAAGAGTTCAAATGGTTACTGTTGTTCTTCAGTTAAATAAATATGCTTCTGCTCTCTCCACTGCTGCTGTGTCCAAGGGAACTCATGTAGACAATGCAAATCTTCTCAAGAAAACCACAGTAATGGCTACAATACCAAAGTAAACAGATTTGGCCCAAAACAGCATAAAAAAAAATAATCTCCCATTCAAAGTGCAGTTGTACATGTAGTTTCAACTGTTCCCAAAATGAAATCTTTTAAATATGGCACTTTTTCAGCTTCAGCTTGGATAATCCAAGGAAAGCTATTTGCTCTACTTGCAATAAAAATTTGTATACTCACAAACCTGGAGTCTATGTTGGCACATCTGTGCTTAGTTTCCATCTGCAAGTATTGTAGCCAATATATTCCAGTGATTGCAGCCAAAATAAAACAAATAAAAAGAAAATCTAACAGTGAAGTGACTGAAACTGTTAGACATTGCACATGATTCTGCAATACCTTTTATCTTATTATTTTTTTTACTGTGGAACAAAAGGCAATTTAAAGCCAGTAACAAATATGGAACTTGTGAACAGATCTACAGTTTGCATTTATTTTCTCCAAAGCCAAACTGCACAGTTATCACATTTACAAAAATGAAGGTGGACTCTTCTCAGATAAAATAAACTTTTTGCAGGTAAAACCTAATTCAAGTAGAATAGAGATTGACAGATGAAAAACTGCTAACACAGGGATTGACACAACCAATACTGAGGCTCAAATAACGGATGCAGATCAAAAAAAATTATGCAAGCTATCATCTTTCTCTGAGAATCCTGTATGTACAAGCCCAAAGTACAAGTCATTAAAAAATCCCTAATATTAAATTTAATTCAATAATAATATATTATTTTTACTGGATTTGTATTGGGTTTCATTTATTCATTTATTAAAATAAACCCAAACAAACACCAGAAATAATTTGGTTTGATTATCTATTATACTTAAGTCCCTTTTCTAGGAATGTCAAATTCTAAGGACTGCAGCAAATCCTCCAGCAAATAAACAGAAGGAATCATTAACCCAGAAGTGAAAATATTTATATGGAGACAATTTTTTTAAAAAAGAGCAGAAATGTGTATATTGACCAGGCACAACTTGAGAAAGCAGTATCTCTAATTTTTTCTTTTCTTTTTTTTTTCACTTGGGTTGCCATTCTAGATGGATGAAATATCCTTGTACTTTTGTTTGTTCACTTGTTTACTTTTGTGTTTATGCATCTTTACGTTAAACAGGACATTTTTTTTTCTAAACAGACATTTTTTCATTATGTGAGAAGTTTGGCCCTTTCATATAGTTGCTCTTACACAACCATTCAATTCTTAGGAGAGTATTCATTTCTACAATCAATTTTAGAAATTCCTTGAAATCCCCCAGTGGCAATTTAAAATCTCTGAGGCATATGGATGCATAACAGATTGATTGCTTTCATATGTTTTGTCCTTTCATTTTTCTATCATGTGCTGAATTTGTACCTCAAAATCATCAATGGTCAGCACACAGCAGAATAGGAAGCAAGAAATTGCTCTTCACTCAGAAATGAGAATTTTAAACAGGAAGGGAACCCAAATGTTTGCAATATTGGTCCTGTTTATATAGTAATTCAGTATTTCAATATTGTCTTGTTTGCTGAACTCACATAAGACATTGACCTGTCAATAACCCATGTATCATGAATTCAATGTTTCCTGAGATGTCAGAAAACACTGTTGTTGAACTGAGAAGGAGTAATTCTTAGTTCCTTTCAAAAAAACCCCAAAAATCCAAGCAAACACAAAGTCCCCCCCAAACAAAAACAAAGCAAAAATATCTAATAAAAAACCCCTGAACATAAAAAACATACAAAGCTGATAAAATATGACTAATATATGCTGATTGGTAGCATGATGTGCAAAGACTAATAAACCCTTGCCTTCTGGGCTGCACATCATATGGCAAATTAAGCCATTTCTTTGGTTTGCTGCACTTCAGGGCATCCATAGAGCAATTTGCTTGGCTTGGGCTTGTGCTATTGAGATGGCGGTAGCTACTTAGAGCTGCTGAATCTTCCCTTCCACAAACTTGGCAGAATGCCTAAAAGGGACTTGTCTGACAAAACTCTACAGCATAGAAATATAATATGGAGGATACATAAGAGGGAAATGGAAGAAGAGTGAAGTTATTGCAGTAAAAAAGGAGAAAGGTAGGAGTTTTGGGAAGCTGATATTAAAAAACAATCAAAGTTTTTGAAGTTCAGCCACTCCTTTGAATTACTCCCCCATTTGCCAAAACATGGGAGGCTGCCAATATACTGTAATGCTACACAGTTCCCACTCCTTGTTCTGCATTCTAATGCTATCAGTAGGCTAAGAACATGCTTGGAAGGTGTGTGAGAAGAGTGTTGGGCTCCCTTAGCTCCTCTACTCACCCCACACACACTGATCTTTACCTCACTGAAAGATCCAGACACTCTTGCTGAAACAAATTCTCTCTGGCTGTTCAAATCACTTCATATATCAGTAACTCTGTGGAGTTAAACAAGGGTGTTCTAATAAGATCTATTTTTTTCCTCATCAAGTTAAATTTATGGTTGAAGAGAAAATTGTGATTGTGTCAGACTGAGGATTTAGGAATGTGAGGGTTAGGAATCACTGGCATTCTTCCCTTAATCAAGCTTTCATTCCCAAATTGGATTCTTAGATGTGTTCTCCCTCATTTTTGTAGAGCTAATGTGTTTTGATTTTTTTTGTTTTTCTTGTCTCTTCTTTTTTTTTTTTTTTCCCTCTCCTCAGCAGTTACTTTCTTTTATTGGTGTGCTGCTTAATGGAAATTCATCAAATTCTTAGCAGATGCAGTCACTGAATAAAACAAAGGTCTAAATGCTAATATGAATAATGAAATTTCCATGGTGGCACACACGGGAAAGAGTAGAAATTGCTAAGGCATAATGAAAAAAATTATATTTTATTAAAGTCTCCCTACTGAACAGATACTGCGTGCAAATATATTTTCTAAAATGAATCATTGTATATTTTCATTCATGAACAAAAACCTTAAAATGCCAGTGTTTTATTCATGTGTATATAAAAAGTATATCTGGAAGCACTCTTTATTATACAAAGTCATTTATTTGCAAAGGAGAATAAAAATATTGTCCAGGAAATGAACAAGCACATAAAGAATTTCTTTACTTTCAAAGTCAACTGCAAAACTATCCTAACCTTATGTTAGTGTCAAATGTACCTACACTGCTTCCTGTTCATTTCTGACATACAAATGCAAGCGTGTAATTCTCCTCCTAAATGAAATTAAAAATTTAATATAAAAATAAAAAAGTAAAAGCACTCTGCAATGCCAACATGAATTTGTAGATCATTCACTTATCTTGGAAGTATATTTGGGGCATTTCAAATACTGCTCTGTGGATTTAGCTGAAAGATATGTAAGTTAGCAAAAACAGAATTCAGAATATATTTCATGTCATTTTCATTAATATTCAAAATTTTATTTATAGATTATGCTCGTAGACATTTCCTATCTTGCAATTTCAGTTCCTCTTGTTGTGAGTGGGAAGGAGATTGAGAACTGGAATTCAGAGAAGAAAATTAAAACCTTTCTTGCATTTTGTTAACTCAACCTTCAATTCTTTGCTCTTTCCCAGGGTATTAGGAAGGGAAAGATGTCTGACTTGAGTACAGTGGGAAGAGAGCCAGACTGGAATGGGAGAAGAAACAGAGATAAGGATAAGGAATCAGGGTGGAAGCAGAGATGGTGCCTGGGAATGAGGGAGGGGGAGTCTGGGAATTCAAATCTAAGAGGGAAATGGTGAAGAAAATGGTGAGGTAGTTAGAGAGGGAAGAGAGCCTGCCTTTGGATAAGGATTGGGGAGACTGCCAAGATTAGAAGGGTGCAACTGGGAGTTATGTGCAGAAAGTCTTGAAATAAGTGAATCTGACAATGTGATAGTTTGCACGATGATAAATGAGACTCTCTGAGCAAAGACAAGGATGCAGGCACACTGCTTGAGTTGAAGCTGAGGTACAAGCCAACAGCCAAGATGAAGTAATTATCTATCTGTATGTTTGCTCATCACTAGTATTTTCTCAGGTAAAAATAGTAAGCTCATTGAGAAAGACAGCACTTTTCAATTCAAATTTGATAACTTTGTAGAAGGGCATTTCATTTTTAAGAATCACTTTTACAAAAGTATTTTACGAAAGTTGATTAAGATTATATTGGAAAAAAATCCAATCTTTGACAGTTTTATACATATTTCTAAATTTCAAGAGGTGAAAGCTACACAGCAAGGTGGGGAATATATAATATGTGCTTGCTTCCAGTCCACTTGCTCAAACTTTTTCTAAATTTTGTCTACTTCTGCATAAAATGTCAAAATAATTGAATAAAAATCAGTCTGTTTTGCAGTGAGTACCTGTATATCTTTCCAACAAAACTGAAAATTCTTTTATCATTTTTGTGGCCCTTTTTAATTTCTGTTACAAGTTTGTTACTCCTCTACTTTTCCAGACTTTGCTCTCAGAAATGTCTCATTTAAAAAAACCTTAAAGAACCTAACTGATCATGAGTTCAACAAAGAACAACAGCTAGTAAAGAGTCCTATTGAATTCTATTTATAATGGTGACCTAGAAGTTAAAGCTCATACTTAAGTCGTTGGCAAAGTACTTTCTTAATCTTCAGAATTTTGCTAAATAAAGATTACTTAAGCATTAATTTTTTAGAGGTAACTCAGATGCAAATTGAAGAAAAAATACTCTGTGAGAGTGTTTTGCTGCTAAGTTTTTTCACTAGCTTCTGGATTTTGTTTTAGGATCAAAAGATATCATTGGATTTTCACCCAGTTATGTTTGTATAACCGATAGACTGCATGTCTTTCTAGACTCTGCCTGAGTTGCTAAGAACAGAAACTTCAACTTGGGGCCTCTTTAATTAGTTCTTCCTGAATGGTCCTTGCCACATCTAAGTGATCTGAACTTTTGTTGGTGCCATCAGCAGATTATTCTCCTAAACACATTTCTTTGGTTTTAAATAATGATATTTTATACCTATTTTTATTATTTGGTTTATAATTATTATTATTTCTTGTCCTTACTTTGTTTTGGTATTTAGGTCCATAAAAGAAGGGATTATCCACCCAATACAGAGGAGTCAGTGGTTATCTGATCCCTGAGGCTTTTTCAATGCTTTACACAGTGTATGCAGTTAGATGCTGTCCAGGAGAATGGAAGAACATTCTAACATTACAGGGAAGTGAGTTAGATGTGGAGTGGAAGATGTTTCAGATCTTTAAACCTGAGAATTGGTTCTGGAGTAATTCTTGAATTCTAGGGTGATGGAGACTGATCTTCAGATGTTACAGAAAATGAACCTTCACCAAAAAATGAAACCAATAAAATGAAAACTTATAAAGACTACTTTCCATTTACAGTGTGATGCAGCACATCTCAAATATAATTTTCAAAAATTTCCAGTTAGAGATCTGAGGTTCTCAGGTTTCCAATTGCAATGCAATTATAATCAAAAATAATTCTTTTATGTCATGATTCTGTGCTAATGCATATCTTTGATTTCAAGTAGAAATAAGAGAAAAAGTAACCAGTACAACAACTTGTAGCTTTTACACCTTATTTTATTTAAAATGAAACTCATCAGGGTTTTTTTGCTCTTTTGTATTCAGAATACATATAGAAAATGACACATTTGAACAATAAAGCCTGCTCCAGGAATGACTCATTTTTTTGCATTACACTTCTCCCAGGTAAATTACCTTTAACAACACTAAATATGAGAAGAACTGGTTTGACAAGTTGTGAGCATGTAAGCTAGCAAGTATATTAAGAATATGATTTACCTACCTCTCCTAAAGCAAATAGGCACTGCTCCCCATTACTTCAAATGGCGTACTCCTCAGAAACTATACTTAAGGGAAATACACTGTAATCACATAAAATGCCTTTAGGTCAATCCTGAACCAGGGGCTTAAAAAGAATATCCATTCACAGGCAGTATTCAAGGTAGAATGTCAAACTAGGGCTCAGGCTTTAACTCAGCATATAGGCTGAGGATGCAGGAGGAGCTGGGAGGGGACACAGCCAGGACAGCTGATTCCAACTGACCACAGGGAAAAAAGAGGAAGAATGGGATATTCAGAGTGATGCCATTTGTCTTTTCAAGTTACTGTTAGAGTGGATGGAGCCCAGCTTTCCAGGGATGGCTGAACATCTGCCTGGCCATGGAAAGGGATAAACAACTCCTTGTTTTCCTTTGCTCTCATTCATAGCTTTCGCTTTCCCTCTTAAATTGTCTTTATCTCAACCCACAAGTTCTCTCACTTTTCCTCTCCTGATTGTCTCCCTGTCACACTTGGGAGGAGTGAGTGAGAGGCTTTGTGAGACTGTTGTCACCTGGGGTCAGACCATGGCAGAATTAGAGCCTGAAGAGATCCATTTTTTGTAAGTCTCCTAACTGGTTCCCAGTGAAAGGTATATGCTGCGGAAAGATTTATTCCCTGAGTATTTTTTTTTATCTGAGCAATGGATGGACATCCAGCAATTGAGAACAAATCTTAACTTTTGTAAAGTGTAAGGCTCTGGTTGGGAGGGAACCAAATATTATTCCCCACTTTGTGTGTGGCTTTCTAGAGCCTCGTGAAGGATTCTTTCCCTTGTTAGAGTAGGCATTGTGAGAAACATTTCAAATGACTGTCATGAAATGCTAAGTAGTTAAGAAAGGCTGACATCCAAAAAGGTGTTGACATCAATCTTCCATCATCCCCAAGCAATTCTGACCAACACAGATGATACACAGCATACTGTTCTATGAGGGGCAATGCTATAAAGAAACCTAGATATAAATGGCATCTGTACCACATTAGTATCTGCACCAATTTTCCCTTAACTTCCTACAAGAATCAACCTGCCCTTGGCTGTTTCATGTTGACAGTAGTTCTTTTTTTTTTGCTAGTGAGCAAATGTCAAGATAAACAGAAGTCATTTGCAAGTGTTGAAAGTATGAAGGAATTTTGATCAACAAAATTTGAATATATTTTAATGCAATTAGCAATTAATAAATGTCTTTGAGTTAGTGATAGGATAAGCAGATTCTGAAAAAGTTTTGTCAGTCAGTTATTTGTAGTTAAATAGCTAATAAAAGTGCTGGAGTAGGCATGAGCTTTTAAAACCCTATACAAAGAAAAAACTTATTTCCTTGAGAAACTATAGATTGGTTGAGAAAATAGCTTTAAGCATTAAAATATATAGAATACTGTGAAGAGTGGGGGGGCTGTCCAAGCAGTGTCAGCACCATTCATCAAGGAGATCTTGTAGGGAGTTAATCTTATCTGCTCAAAACATATTGAAACATCTGTATCTTTGGGGAGCCAGGACTGTATTCATGACATCAGTATCAGTCCTAGGAAAGATCTCTACATCTCTTAACACTGACAACATAACATGTGTCCAGAGTCATCTTAGGTCCCACAGTATCTGAAGAAAAATCTTTCATGGAGGTGTTTAAGATGTAAATAAGTATCTTGAGCCTGACTCTGTTAGAGCAACCATTGACATGGAATAGATATTATTTCTAAGGGGTGAGCTTTTTAATTAAAAATGCTTGCTAAGAGTGAATTGCATTTGCTTCAGGAATCAGGGCTAGTCCAGACTCTGACAAAAGTGAGTGGATTTATTCAAAGCAAGACAAACGACAGCCATGTCCTGAGATTCCAAAATACCTTCACAGATTGTGAATTCAGAATCACATAGCAATAACAAATGATAACACTTTCATGATCCTAAATGTGTAAACCAAATATTGTTCGAAGTTCATGTTCTTTTTTCAGTGGCTGACTTTAAAATATTTTTCTGTGTCAGGTAAATTACTAAGCTCAACATTTCTGAAACTCTTGTAGCTACTCACTGTCAGAGGAACACTTTTTGGGGGACAGGAAGGAGTAATCCACAAATACAGAAGTTATTATGAAATTCCAGGTTTTTCTTGCCAAAGTAAAGTTAACAGTATCATACTGTTAACTTACATCATAAATTATATAATTAGGAAAAATATTTCTTTCCTCATGGCAGAAGATTCCAGATGGTAAGAACAAAAAATTCTCCTGCATTTATGATTTCCACTGTAAAGAACTTGAAATATTTTTAACTTAGACTTTTACTTTTTTTAAAGCATTCTTTCTATTAAAAATCATATTTCAGATTTATAAATATTGATAAATACTATTTTTATAACAAGCTGTAATATCAAAGGATTTGCACCTTCATAAGAAAATGCTATGGTAAGCTTCACATTTGCCAGACACCTAAAAAAACTAGGAAAGGAAGGCCTTTTTTCCTATACTTCCATATTTGATAGGTGTCCATACAAAGTCAGTGGGAATAATTTAACTTTTTTCATTGATGCACAGTGGTTTTCCACCCATAAACAGTATTTATGCATAAAATTCTATTTTTAAATTTTTTTTAATATTAGTTATTTCTTCTATCTCTGATCATTTTTTTCTCACCAATCACCTAAATATCTTCAAAAGTCAGGTTATATAATTTAATGCAATAATATCAAGATCACATATATACATATATATACAGTTATATAGTTGTCATAATTAAATGCTTCAAGTAGCTCTTAAATGTGACTCATATATAATATAAACCCTGATACTGCAAATTATTTTTATTAAGTAAAAAATTTGATTTCACAAAATTATGAGAGCATATCATTTGAAAAGGTCTTAGAGGCTTCACTCAAGTCTCTAGTATGACATGTGCCATGTGATGTAATTCCTCTCATAAATATATCATACTTAAACAAGATTAGAGAAGCCGTCAAAATATAAATTATGAATTAAAAAGTCCAATTACTAGTCCATGAAAAGATAAATGTATCTCCGTGGTGCAATTCATTTTATACAAAGTTTAAAGATTATTCAAGATTGTCTCTTGGATAAAATAATTAAATACTCCACAGATATTTTGTTTAGTATCATTCTTGATCTTCAGTTCTTGATCTTGATATTTTGGTTCAAGATGTAGCTAACACCCCAAAAATCTATATCTCTGATCACAATACACTTTAAACCAGTGTTTTCCCAGCAAGCGAACACCCCCTCCCACAAATCAATATTAAAAACTAAACAACCAACCAACAAACCCAAACCATAACAAAAAAAACCAAAACACCAAAAACAAACAAACCAAAAAAAAAACCTCACAACCAAAAAACAAACCTAAAAAAACCACCCAAACCAAAATCCTAAATTCCTCTGTCTGTCCTCACAGGAGAGATGCTCTAGTTGCTTCATGCTGCTGATCAAAGGAATTCTGGAAGAAGGAAAAAGTCACTGTGGTTAAAAGTCAACTTAAACAGATGAATAAATGATCTTGACACACATTAAAATCTTTAAGTGGAAGAGGTTAATAAATTAAGAAAATGAAAAGAGTATATAAACATGACAAGTTACATGTAACTGTAAATTAATATGACAGAAAAATTTGTAGGGACTTTTTGAACACATAAAACCTATTACAAAATTGTAACTCATCTGGAAGAGAAATTTACAAAAGTACAAAACTACAAAAGTAACTAAAAAAGTTATTTTTTTAAGCATACATTGTTTTTCAAAAACCTTTTTCGCATAGAGACTCACAAGTGCTCGAAATGCCCACAAGACTTAGAAATAAAAGGATAGAAAACAAACAGTGGAAGAATATGAGCCATTTCCACCATAGACAGAGGTTAACAGAAAGCTGCTACAACCTAGGTTCTGGTTGGCCCAAGGTATTCATATATATTCTTTGAAAAATGCAGTGATGGAAAGTGATGCTGGAAAACTTTTAGATTACAGCAATCATTCTAGATAACCAAATCTACAGCTGTCTGCAACCTCCTATAGAAAGTTGTGAACTGAGGTCTGTCTCTCCCGTGATGCCTTGGCTTTGCAGTTTAATATTTGATGGGTAGTCTGTCATCGAAAGAAAATTGGGGTTTTTTGGTTTGGTTTTTTTTTTTAAAGCTTCAGCTGCAGCTTATCTCTTGTAGACAGAACTTGGTTTTGGGTGTTTTTCTGATAAGATGCTAGAGCAACAATCATCTTATTTTTCTGCACAGTAACTTTCCATCAAAACTGAAACAAAACAGACTTCTTGTGTTGGCCAATAAATAAAATGCTTTTAAAATAATTTTCAAAATATGACATTGCCTTCAATCTTGAGCTGCATATTAAACCTTATAAATACTATTGAAATTTTAAAAAACTGTAATATTTTACCATGGCATTAAATGTAAGTGATGCTAGTGAAATTGATCTTTTAGTCTACAGTGAGTTCTGAGTGCTCTTATAGAGCTCCACTGGAATTAGTTTTTAAAATATAAATACACCTTTGGTAAGTGGGAAGTGTTTCTCTGTGTAAATTAGAATCTTTTGTGGCCTCTTAAAAGAACTAAAAGGATTTGTCACTATGGATCCTCACATTTCCTTCTGGTAACAGAAGTGTCTTGTTAAAACCCAATTTTATTAAGTCCAGCTTTGAACTTTGCACTAGTTGTATGTGCTATAAGGCAAATTATCTACCATTATCTGAATATCCAGATTATCTGATGCTAATGCATGTCTAACCCTGTTTTTCTGGAGCTCCTCTTTTTCCTGAAGGTAACTCACGACTGCAATATTCACTTTCAATCAGATTTAAAGAAGGAATTTTTCAAGGGTAACACCAGCCAGCAATTTTACTAAAATAAGTAGTTGAAAGAAGATAAATTGGTGAAAGAGAGCACTCACTAGCATTCCAATGAGAAATTCATTTAGTCAAACATCAACTGAGTGATAGCACCTAGAAAGCCAATTAATATAAGCATGGGTAAAAATATAGCTGCAGAAGAATTGCAACATTTGATACCTCTATTTTAACTTCCAGGCAAAATAGCACTTATGAAAGACATGGAAAAAGCTGAGAGTGTGATGATGCAAGGACATAAGGAACATCATTGAAAACCTGGAAGGGCAGAAAACATGGTAATGAACTGATATTGCAGGGAGTAGTCTTTGGAAGTCAGAAAAAAACTGGATATGATATGCTTGTAGGTTCTTGGAAGAACTAAGCACTGGGATTGGATTGGTGGGAGAAGTGTGTATATTGTAAATGGGAGTGATAGGGGAGGAACAACTGGAGGTCACAAAACAAATTAATGAAACAGTGGTAACTGTTGATAGAAATTTATCTTAAAGATTTTACCTTACTGTTTTAAACAAATTAAAAATTTAAAATTTAAAATTTAAAATTTAAATGCAAAAATGTTAAAATTTATCTTACTGTTGATAGAATTTGTCTTAAACATTTTAATTTGATTTTAACACTTTGTTTCAGTTTAGTGTGATAGCACATAAGTGTTTCTTCTTTAAGCAGCAGTGCCTTTATCTTCAAGGCACTGCCACACTTCTGAAATGCCTCACAAAGTTTGTAATTCAAAAACAGTGTAGTTTAAGTGGTCACCAAGTTTTGAAGGAACAGAATCTGTAAGCATTTTGTGAGATTTTTTCCACTATTCATATTACATATATTGCATTATATTAATATTAGAAGTGAAAATCAGTGTGAGAAAGCCATGTTTATGGAAAATAAAATATTAGATATTTTATCGAAGTATTTTTCAAATATGGAAATTATGCAGTTCTTATACATGTTTACTAGGAGATTTTATACTTAATAGCTGGTATATGAATTAATATTAACATAGAGCAAAATTAATTTTTTTTTAAATTTATTTTTTTCAATTTAGAACAGCCTTGTGTTAATTAATTAACAATAACATTGGTTCTCATAAATAGTGGGCCTGCAACTTAATGTGATAGATGATGTCTATGCTTTGGAGAAAAACATAGAGATGGTTTTTTGCTGGTATGCAGGTGGATATAAATTAATGACATGAAAAGAAGGAATCTGAAAATATCAGATGCTAATAGAAACATGGAAAATTACTGGCAGTTTAACAAAGCAATTTTTTTTTAAATCCTTTCTGAAAAATCTTTTGAAAAAGTGAGAAGAAATTAGGCATTTAAACGAAAGACAAATGGCTTGCTTTTGATGCAATATCACATTTTAACCTGCCTAACTTCCATTGGCTCATTTCTCAATTTGAAGTAAAAGGTACACAACTATTTAACACTTGGGATCAAATGTATCCTTACTGTAAATAAATTAGGAGTAACTTGGACCATTATAAATAAATTTTTAAGACTAATATAAATGCAAGAGTTATTATATATTGTAAGGTGAATATTTATAGTACTGCTTAAGTAATTTTTTAAGGAGAAATGTTCCTTTTATAACCCAAAAATGTGTGGTTTGAAATATTTCTTCTTGGTTCTTTTTATTCCTTAGAAAAGTGATCCATTCAATATGACAGACTTGTTAAACCTTAAGTTAAATATTTGGCCCGGAATTATCCCAAAAGCTTTAGAGATGTATTATGAAGAGTGAAGGGCTTTTACATCTGGTTATTCCAGTCAACTAAGGTCTTAATTGCTCTCAGGAGGCAACTTTCTTTCCATTAACTTTAACACAAGCCTAGAATGATTAGGATCTTAACATAGGATCCTCAGTTAAGTGCCTACACTTATCTGGGATGAATCCATAATTTTAGCTTTTTAATTCTCTCTACTTGAGTTAAAAAAGGGAAGGGAGAATGAATTATGCATTTAGTGAAAAGAAAAATTGTCAGATCCACCTTCAGTCTCCACTGTAGCCAGGATATTCACCTTGGACATAATTTCCCTAGTCAAATGCGAAAGATGAGAACTCAAATCTGCCACCCCATACTCGTGTTCTATCCAGAGCTGCAGTGAATCTTGCTGGCATCTGTCATTCACCTTTCTCACTGCTCCTTAAAGTGGCTGAATGATTCCTCTCGGCAATGCAGTGGACAAAGAGCATTCGTTCTGGGTTGCAGTGGTAACTATGGCAATGGGACTTGGATGCTTTTGACAGTGGAAATACCACTCTTGTTCCAATTATTCAATGTACTGGCTCTCAACTAAGCTGTATGGTATCTGGGATATAGTTCTATCAATCTTTCCTTATAATGTTCAAATTTTCCCCTATATAATTTAACATCTGCTAAAGCACTAGCAGAAGTTGAGTTATCCTGCTTCAGAATTACTTTAACTTACAGTACGAAGGACGTTCTGCCAAGTGTATTCCTGATGTATCTAAATCAACATATGTCATCTCCCAGGTGCATGTGCTTAAAGATCTTTTATTTTTTGAAAATAAAATTTCAGAGGACTAATCAAGACATATGCCTAGCAAGACAACCTTAGGATTAGGCAAGGTGACTTCAAATGTTTAAAAAAATAATAAAAAACACCTCACTATAGTGAAACGACAAGTGTTCAACATTAAAAAAAAATACTTTAGAAAAGTAAAGGATGTGTTCTCATTAAAACTGTCAAAAAGAAATAGGAAACTGAACTCTCAAATTTAACTTAAGTTGTAGCTATATAAGCCAGACTATTCTGTGGCATGTTATGACTACTATTCAATGGTAGGGCATTCAGAAGTCTACAGAAAATTTAATAAAATAGAGAACTACACTACCAGATGGATCAAAGTTTTCCCATGCTTTGGAATTACCTACCTTTCACAAAAACTTGCATGCTTTCATTAATCAACATTTAGAGCACTGGACCTGCAATCAAAAGAAAATTTGGTATTCAGTATGAATAGCATGGTTGGGCTCCTTATTAGTTTTATGAAATCAACTCTCAGTAAGTAAGTTTGATAAGCAGTAAAGAACTGGAAAGGAAGTTTGAATCATAGGATTATTTAGTCTTGTGTAGCGTATGCCCAAAAATAAAGAATTCACTTAAACTTTTGTAATCTCCTATTGTTTAGAACACTATATTTTGGAAAGCATATCACAATAAAATAACAGAGAAATAAAGAAAACCAGTAATTTTTCAGCTTTGTTTTCCTTGACTGTCATCAAATTTAGTAATACAAAGGAAAAAAAAAAACAGCCTTTAAAATTTCGAATAAAACTGATCTGAGAATTTTGTTTTATCTCTGAACTAATGGTCAACTCCATGAGGTCAAGTGACATATTCACTTTAAACATCTCCATGACTTTATGACAGGGAGAAGAAAAACACAAGGAAATTAAATTACAGAGGATTAGTAATTCTTACTGAATCAAAATGAAAATTTCAAAAAAATTTATCAAGGACTAGAGAGAAGAAATCGAAGAAGAACAGTTGTCATAGAAGTTATAATCAAATCCTTTTTTCTGTCTTTCCTCTATTTAAAAGAAAAGATGAAGAAGAAGAAGCAATAGCTAATAATTACATATTATCCACTTTACATGTAATTGCTTGCTCATGCAGAGATGCTGCTTTTGAAGTGGATACCACAGTGTTATTAATGGAACTTCAAAACAATCAATTAGAAAATAAGTAATGGCAAATGTTGCCATATAGCTTCCTTCACAAAAATTTAAGTGGGGTTAGGACAGAGCAAATACATTGACAAATAAAAGTTTTAAAGCTATAATATTTCTTTCATGCTCATTTTTTTTTTTCAGTGACTATATCTATAATTAAAGTAAAATAATCACAGTGGTGACAGTGTCGGGTCCAAAAAAGAATAAAAGTTCAAGAAAAATCATATATGAAAGCAAATAAAAGCCTTAAAAAGAATTTTGCAGACATTTTAAAGACGAACTTCATTTTCTGTATCTACAATGTGGTGCCCAAAAGAACTTGTTACTTTTCACTTTTTAGGGTAAGCAATTTTTAGGAATTAAAATGAGGAGATAAAATACAACTCATACAAGTTATATTCATTATTATGAGAACATTCATAGAGCATCTTTTTAAATTCACTCAAATTAATTGAACAATTTTCATTCTGCTTTGTTATTTTTAATGTTTTTTTTAAAAAAAACAGAGTTTTAATTTTAATTATACTACAGTAATCTTTCAAATATCTGCCATTAATTACCCAGGAAAAGTATTACAATGAAAAATTTCAAAGGTCAATTAGTATTTTTCACAACATTTTATTTTCTCTGAAGGTAAAATTAATCAGAAACACCTCCTTATGTCCTCTTATTAGTAACAAAGGAATAAGTTAAAAATATTTCCGCAAATACTGCTAATTTTTATGCTATTGCTCATTTTTCTTTTCATTTTTCCTATTTATTCATTCAATTTCTTTTTACTCTACAGTAGCTGTCTTGAAAAAATACTACAGATGTGCAGATGAGTTAGAGTGATCAAGTCTAATCGACACAGGACTCTATTTTCTATAAGGAAAAGTCGACAAAATACTGATTTTGTTGATTGCCAAGGACCTGATCAAGAAACTGCAAGGTTATACCTGACATGAGCAATAGGCACAGGACACCTCTTGTCGTGGTTTAATGAAAGCTTTTAATGGGCTGCAGGCACCAAAATGTTCTGCTTGATTGAAACTGAAGAACTGCCTATACCTAGAGCAGAACTTCAGGCACCAGAAGACTTTCGAGGTCAATAAAACTCCAAAGTAGCTCTATTTGTGCACATAATTTTTACAGTTTGCAAGATGGAGGCCTTAATGATATTTAATGAACAAGCAATAATACAACAACACAGGAATATTAAAAGACAAATTTAAATTGGCGCTTTGCTACGTAGTTTCCCTTTATAAACCATTATACACTAAATTCAAAACTTTCTTTGTCTAATTAAATTAGATTTAAAACTTAATGACTCTTTGCACTTTCACGTTACTGAGTTTTGCCAACAAACAGGACAAGCCTTCTACTTTTTCTCTTTATCATTTTGACTTTTGACATGAAGTGATATCTGACATAACTTGGTGAGAGAGATCTAAAAATCTCAACCACGCTGCTATTTCTTTACCTGTTAAATATTGCAAGAATTAACACGTTTACAGAATTATACAGGAAAATTTATCATATCTTACTGGAATAATAATAGTCATAACATACAGAATGGAAACAGGTGATGAAGAGATTTTCTCAAAAATGCATGTTACAATTTTCTTCAGAAATTTGTCTTGCCTCAAGAGTTGTTAAAATGAGATGGAATTTACCCTAATTTTACAGAATAAAGTACATGACTGAAAGAAGAGGAATTTATGCCAGGTTTTATTTCTGAGACACAAAGGACAAGAATTTTTTTAATGTTATTTCCAGATATGTACAAATTCAGTCTTAGTTAGAAAATTTTCATGTTGATCACATTTTAAAATTCAGACCAAAGATTTCTATATCTGCTGACTGCAGGGATAATTCTGGAATCCTTTCAGCATGTTGCCTAACAAACAATATAGTGATATTGATGCTAGAGTCTCTATGGTATTGATTAATGGGACATTGGTGCATGTGAAGTTACTCCTATTATCATTTCAGCTATTTGACAGCATTATTTGTGTTTGGACAGCTGATACTCACACTAATTTCCAGGCTCTAATGGGACTTTTTTGGTGTTTTCCTTCTAATGACCAATTGCCTCACTCATCACAAAATACTCTGTGAACCTTGTTCTTTCAAGGCTAAAAATTATCTCCCTAGATACCTGGGTGTATAAATAAGGCATCCTAATACTTTAGTATGTAAATTTGATTTGGGTGACATTTGCATGACATGTAGTAGATAGTAAGGTTGATATGGCATGTAATATTTCCAGAGAAACCCACAGTAGATGATGAGAGGCATGGCAGTGTTCCTGGAGCTACTGCCTTTCTCTACAATCTGTTACTGCAGTACCAGAAAAACATTACAGCTGTCAGCTTTCAGTCTCTGTGCCACACCTGCCAATGCACTTCTGGCTCAGAACTTCACAGGAATGTTTTCGATAACTTACTAATGTGAACTTAATTAATTTTAGTAAATTTTATAGACAGGATGCCAAATTCAATATATATCTTAAAGGATTATGTTTCTTGATATTTAATATTAAAAAATAATTAAAAAAAAAAAGAAGGACTGGAAAAAAGATATTTAAAGCTTAGAATTCAATCTAAACTGCAGTACCTGCTCCATTCTTCCTTTAGTAATGTTCTGGAGAGAGTAGGAAATTAAAAATTTGGGAGGAAAAACAAGTAGCAGAACTAATGAAGTATGGGTCTCTGTAGATGTGTTTTCTGGATGATTGGCATGGGTGCCTGATAAAATGTAAGATCTGAGTGGAGGTTTACAAGTCTGGGAATATCTTTCATTTTGTGAATTTTGAGTGGACATGACTGGGAAGGTAAGAAGGTTCATATTTTGGTTGCTTGTGGATAACATGGACAGCTGACTTCAGTTGTGGTTCTTAGCATCTACAGCCCAACCCAGCAAAGCTGCCCAACTCAGCATAAGCAGCAGCTCTGATTCCTAAAGCAGCTGGTAAAGACAGGTTCACCACCTCTTTTCTCAAAGCCCATCTCATGTGCATTGGTCTCATGCACACTGCACTCATCCCATTCTCCAGATTAAATGTGATGCCTTGGTGGCCCAAATCATCATCATTATACCTGGTACTTCTTTTTAGTTGCGCTAAAATTAAATCCCCATTCAGAAAGTCTGAAAAAATATAGGTCTCTGTCACAGTCCACTGAATTCTTTTTCTGTGAGCATTGTGCTGCAGGTATGAGCGACATTTCCAAGTCTTGGGAGGCTGTCAATAAGATCAGAGGTTTTCCTTAAAAAAAGGACAATTCACAGACCTAAATTCTACTGAAGAAAGCTGTTTGCACTACTAAGAAGACTCTTGAACTCTTTTCAGTGGGATATAGCACAAGTATGAATGACATGATACAATAAATAATGAGATCTGTGACAAAGAAGAAAGAACTATTATTGACACACACAATATACTAGAATCAGCTAGGTTATACGTCTCTTATTTTGTACACAGCAGAGATATAAAGAGAATAAGATTCTTCTCCAAAGAATAGAGGCTAGAATAGCTGGGCTGAACGGACAAGTAAATGGAAGAAGCTGGACAGAATAGATAAGATTGTGAAAAAACCCAGCAAAAACAATAGCACAGTTAAATAGAGTACCTAAGCATCAGCTCTGGGAAAAACCAATACCAGTAAAATATTTATCTGATTGAATGATCAAGTTCTGTTTTTCAATTGACAACCTTTGGAATAAAAACACTCAACACTCGGTTCTACCTGATATATTTAAATGAAATAAAATGAAAAATATTTCTTTTCAGTTTTTAATTTTTAATTTTAACTTATAATAATTTAAAAACAAAATAACAACTTAAGAAAAAAAATATTGCAAGGAAAAATTGAAAATTATTTTTGCTCTCTTGAAAATGCTTCACTTTGACCTGAATATGTGAACCTATACAGTCAGTGCAACACTGGGGTTTTTTAAAGTAAAGAATATATATTTGGGAAAAGGTGAGAAGAGAAGCATCAAGAAATGCACTTGTCTAACTGGAATCAAATTACCAGCACTTTTTAAAGCAGTACTGGAAAGCAGAAAGGTGATGACTTTATTGAATATTTTGTTGTTGCAGTTTTCTTCAGATTAAATGTTGAACCTGAAAATGAAAACATTTGTGGAGTTGAAAAGAAAGTAGGGAAATTATTCTGACATAATTTGCAAATAAAAGAGTAAAGTACTGATACACTAAAAAAAAAAAATAGAAGGTTTTGAAGATGATTACAATGATCACTGATGCTTTGTGCTTGTTACAGCAAAACTGCTGGAATGGGTACAGATATTTATTTAAGATAATGATACAAGAACATTTGAGTTTGAGTGGCCACTCAAACTCAAATGTTCTTGTATCATTATCTTAAATAAATCAATTAATCTACTTATAGCTATCAAGGGACAAATACTTCCTAGGTGATACAATCAGAGGATCCAAGGAAACATTCTGAGTGAATAAATCCAGAGATTAAAATAAAGGAGAAGTTGTATTGTTCAGCTTCAGATTTACTGACACTGTTAATTTTACATCAGTAATTACACTATTTTTCACTCTTTTGTTAGCACTCTTAGTGAAAAAAATTGTTCCAATAAACCTAGGAAGACTAAATTCTTCGTATTTTCCAGTTTCTGACAGATGGCAATGAAAACTGCAAGCCTTTAAAGGATGTCATTAGAAAGGTTACACAAATTGATATACACATATTGAGAATTTTTAATTTCAAGCATTGCTTAATTAAAACATGACTAGTACTTGGATGTAATTTCATGTTTTTTAAGCCATTGTGATTCATATTTGTATCGACATACTTTTTTTCTTTTTTATCCCAGTAAAGAGTAAGCAGAAACAAAGAATCATACTGAAATAAATTCAGCTGTAAGTTGTAGGCCATCATGGCTTTTAATGTCACTTGGTCCTCAATACACCGATATTGCTAAGAGTGACCTTATCACGGGTCACACAGGAGTACAAAATGTTTCTTCTGCAGAGCCAGTGTTTTTATTTAAAAAATAAAAAAGGTGTGAGATCTGTTACTCTAGTTCAACTTCCTCTGTGTGGTGTGCAGGAAAGTGCCTATCAACCCAGGAGGCATTAGGGTGAAACTTGGGTTGGGTAGAGTCACAAGGGGTCAAAGCAAATGCTTGAAGCAGCACATGCTCTAGAAAACAGATGGGAAATGTAACACCTGTGAAATAAGAGCCGAGAATAACCCCACATTTTCAGAAAATATTTCTAATGCTTCAATTTCTTTAGAGGTAACAGGAAGGCAATATTCAGGATGAATTAAGAATACCCAAGATAGAAATGTGCATGGGACAAAGTTATCCAAGACTGCAAGATAACAAATTTAAGGTGTAGTTTACATTGGCTAATAGGTGAAACCTTCCGACAGTAAAATGGGACTGAAAAGTTAAAAATTGACAGTAAACTGTAGTTCCATGGACAAGGCTTGGATGGAGGCAGCTGGATGACATATTTAATCTCATCAGGCTATACCCACAGGGTATCCTAAAGAATCAGCACATAGGTACAGAACTTCTAAAAATAAAAGATAACAGGGAAATACACTAATCTTTTCTTAAATGTCAGTTGAAATCCGTAGTGATTTTTTGCCTGCATTCCTTTTTCACCTGGCTTGCTTTGTTCTTCTGAGGTATGTCTTAATTATCCTACAACTGTGAGGTGAAGGAGGAGCTCATTTTTTTTCAGTAGTAGAGAAGTAAAGGAAGTTTATAGACAGACTATTTTAAAAATAAAATTATTTTTTGCAATATTCTGTGCAAAACACAGCAAGAACCCAAACCAGAAATGTAATTCATGTTACAATATTCACTCTGTGGAAAAGCCTGAAATCCCAGGTCCCTTAATCACTTATCAAATATTTGCCTTGTGAATGAAAGAATATTAATAATTTTAATGCTGTTATATGATGGCAAAGGGTCCAAAGATTAACAGAAACAGAAAAAAGTTGAAATGGCCCTTGCTAAAATTCAAATTATATTAAAATATTTGATCAAATATATGCCTCAGTCTGCCCTCAAATACTTACTGTAGAGATTAGGATTTAATGGTCACCTTCTTACCTCAGAAATAAGTGACAAAAATAAGATGATAGAAAGAATCAAAGAAGGTAGAGCTTTGTAATGAAAATTGATATCAGCTAAAGAACTAGAACTAATTATTAAAACACAAAGAAGTAATTTAGCTGAAGAGGGGAAGCATAGATAGAGAAAAGCACAATAAGCTGAAAGGAATGAATTACAGACAAATAACCAGCAGCATTTAAATAAAGAAATGGCATTTCAAGCAAATGGAAACTTTTTATATTCTTAACCTTTGGATAGAGGGCAAGAACTAAAGGAAAGAACAATATTAATAACTCAGCAAGGAAAAACTTTGGGATCTCTTCATAACAGTAACTCCCTCTCAAAACATGACTACCTGTGTGGCTGAACCACATTAAAATACAGGCAATTACACTTATCTTCCTAAAGAGTGTAAATAAATATAATTACACTTGTGTTTTGTATGACATTGAGAAGATAAGCAAACAAAGAGGAGTATGTATAAAAGATGGTGTAAAATGAGGAAGGCTGTAGGACTTTAAAATATTACAACAAACTTTCTCCTAGCCATGTGGCTATTTCAAATGTTTGCACAATTAATAAATTTCAAAATAGGATTATGTGTGCCTAGTTATTATGTATTTAGATTTAAAAAGTAGCATTGACTTCTACCCTTCTCTATGGTTGTGACAACAGATTTCAGTAAAGATCAGAAAAAATATTTGAAGTGATTTTTCAAATCTCTAAAGAAAGAAAAAAATATGAAACTTAATAAAAAATGGTTTATATTACTCTTTTTTTATGCTAACCATGTGATTAAAGAGTATTGGATTTTTTTGCTGTTTGTGTTTTAATTTTTTTTTGATGAAAGGATATACACGAATCTTATTTTAAATTTCTTGTACAAAATCATAGAATCATTAAACCAAATATGTAAAGTAATAATGTAAAATCATTACTTGGAATAAAGCTTTCAGCTGCCAACTGATAAAATTGTCTTACAGGCTGCTGCCGAAGGAAAAAAAAGTATTCAAACATAAAAAACAACAGCAAAGTATACATTAATGGATCTTAAGTCCCCTTCTGTCACATACTTCTGTAGTTTTCTTAATGATGCAAGCCCCTTTTTATAAATGACCTGTTACAAAGTCAGCAAAAAGAACTTGCACTTAGGAACACGGGAAAGCAGGATTACCCGTTCTCTCACTGGCACTTTATAGCTGCAAACTATCTGATAATTTCATTCTCAGACAGAGAGTGATGAAAATGACATTAAGGAATGGTGGAAAGGGGAGGAAAAAGCTATAGCTACAGTTTACCTGCATTTACTCACTGTAGTACTTTCAAAAAAATGGCTGAGTTGAAAATTAGTCAGGAGAATTCATTACCTTTTAATTTTAGAGTAAAGAAGGAAGATTTGAAGTCTAAAATATGAAAAAAAAATTAGTAAACTAGATATCTTTATTTCTGCAGAAAATTCTACCTATTTCTTCTTTTGAAGAATGAGTGTAAGTTTTAAAAGACAAAACATGGAGAAAAAAGGCTTGTAAACTATTATATTTCAGATATCAGAGGTGAACAGTGCCCCTTTTACTTCCGTGAAAGAGTATTGAACCCATAATTTTCCTCATGATATTATAACCACCATGACACTTACTATAAAATTTGCCTTCATCATGACTTGTCAATAATGATATCTTATTCTGAATTAAATAAAATATGTAGTCAAACAACTAAGATATATATATATATAAACAGATTTGAAATCAAAGTTTTTCCTTACTGAAGTAAAGCACTTCTGTATTGTCAATTATAAAAAATATAGTGCAAATTTTTGGATGAATGAGAGTTTCACTTAACACTCTGGTTACAATTGTAACCAAACTATTTAGTTATACTGTATGTTATAGGAAATTACACCTGAGACTAAAACATAATCTTGGTCTTAAAGGATAGTTTAGCTCTTAAACTTATATTGAACATTGGGGTAGAAATTACACAGAAGGAAATGCAGTCAGACACATTGCAAACACATTTTGTATCTGCTAAGGCAGTCTATGGTCAGGTCCAAAATAATGGCTAGAAAAAGGCATAATGCTATATTTTCCACTGCTGCAGTACCCCTGTCATAATTCAATTTCATTCTTTTCCCTACTGTTCTATTTCATTTGTTTGAAAACAATTCTGACCTTTTACACTGGACAATAAATTCTGTCACCTAAACAGCTTTTAACAGTATGTATATAATTCTAGCACTTCTTTTTTAAATATGTGCTTAGAGGGTGACCATCTCCAGCTCTGAAAATATTTTTCTGCATAGAGTCCTACTTACAGTACTCTTGGTGTGGAAAAGAGAAACAAACTGGAGGATTCTTCCAAGCAATAGTAAATTTAGCAGAAGGCTATAGCTAATGCTCCCCAGTTACTTATTTGTACTTCCTAAATTAGGCAAGACTACACTGGATCAACATAAAAACTTGTATCAATACTGAGTAGGTATCAGAAGTGGCAGGAGACAGCAGGTGACATTCTGAACACCAGTCTAATAATAATGAGAATACATATTTTAAACATCATAAAAATAATCCAAGACCCATGAAGTTTGGAGATTTTTATTGTTCTGGTGTGAGGTTTTTTATGAGAGATGAAAGAGAACACCTACACACTCGTGATCATCAAGAACATAGCACATTCTCTTGTACTGAAAATTTACAATTATATTTTAAATATATGTCTACTGCAGTTCTGTTTAGACAAGTTTATTCATTTAATTACACTTTTCTTTTTGACTGCTAAGTAACTGAAACGTATGAAATTTGTGCTGTTTACCTTTCCTTGTTTGTTTACAACAGTATTTTCTACAGCATTGCTCATCTATTCATTATAATTAGAAAGGGTATTTTTACAATGAATAGTAGTTTATAAGATGATTATTTTCCACTTTTAAGGAAGAAATAGTTTACCTGGAACCTTTCAGTATCTTTCATTTCTGAAATTTAAAATGTGGCTATCAGTGGCAACCATGACTTACGTATGGTGAATAAAACATCCAATTATCAGATGAAACTTCTACATTACACAACCACGCCTCAGAATTACCCAACCCCATTCCAGAAGCAGTCACATAAGAGGACAAACACAAAACTGAATAACTTACCTGCAAACAAGTATCTGGCTTCATACTTAGCCTTAGCAAATAGTACGAAGAATTTACTTTCAAGAACTCTAAGCTCACATAAAATGTTATTCTGAATTTTCAAAATGGATGCATGACTTAGTACACCTTAACTTTAATTGGTCAGCCTGAAACTGCACACTGTTTGCTCTAAAATAAGATTCCTACCAACCGCAAAATCATCTCCAGTTCAGTCTGAAAATGTATGCAATTTATCTCTTCTTTTTTCTTTCTTTGCAATGAGAAACACAAATCACAGGGGTTGCCTTTTTCCCAACCTGGAAATGAAACTTGAGATACTTTTAGTAAGGAGGTAATATTAAAGAGAATCTTTATTTGAAGGCCTTCAGGGACAGTCATGGAAATATGTCCACAAAAGCCCATTCCCTTCAAGGTTTGGGTTTTTTATAAGTTTTAGGAAACTAATATAATTGATAAAAAACACTAATTAGGAGCACAAGTAGACAATTCCTCCCTCAGGTCGAGCCCCTTCCTTCTCTGGGGCCCCTTCCCTTGGTATTAGCTGTACTTTGTCCATGAAAAAGACAAAGAGTTGTTCTCAGCCTTGGTTCCCTGGAAGAACTAAGTAAGCACAGGGGCCCTGCACATCCTGGGGCTTGGAGCTCTGGAATCTGCTTTGTGTTTCTGCCTAAGAAAGGCCATGGAAGAGTACTGGAAAACTAGCCACTAACACAATAGGCTACAGAGCTACAAATATATGTGCGAAGAATAAAGAGAACATATCAAAGAAAAAATGGCAAAAACCAAATGGCGTCACAGGTACTTATTGCAGTGCACTTTGGAAGCAAAAGCTGTTTCTGGATTCACAAAATAATTATGTAAAATCCTAAGATTTTCAAGGCAAAAATAATGCATGGAAATTGTTCATGGAACTATGTTACTGGATTTAATGTGACTCTCCAAAGATTCCTGTAATACTTCAAACATAACAGGATATTTTAGAAACAAACTTGTAACATGGGGCAACTAACTGTTAGTTTTATAAAATCAAAATGGCATAAAATTTGTACATGCATACAATTTTAGAAAATCAATATATGTAGTTCCACTGATTTCAAAGGCACAATGTGAGTTTGCTCCACTAGAGGATTTTTTCTTATACTTTTAGTGAGTCACAAAATAAATTCCCATGAAAAGCAGTTATATTGAATTTATTCTTAAAAATAAAAAAATATTAATTTATATATTTTAAAGTTCCATAGATATTGTCCTCAATTTTTTTCACTGTTTCAGTGTGGCAAATAATAATTTCTTGGAAGTTGGACTCTCAGAGATTTTTGATTTTCCTTCTTTTCTTATATTAACAAAAAGTCAGTATTTCTTACCTTCTCACTAACTCCTGAACAGTGCAGGCTACTTGGTTTCAAGAGCCATTGAAGATACAAAAATACTTTATCTTCCTTTCAAACTTGGAAAGAGATGGGTCAAAACAAAAAAAAACTGTGGAGAAAGTCATACCCATTATAGTCTTTAGATGATTGCATACAAAGATGGTTGTAACATGATCAAAAAGTATTATAATTATTTTATTATAATTTTCCCATTAACCAGGAAAAATGCAACGATAGAAATAAAATTATCATCTCAGACTTTGGAATGTAAATTTACATTGCCTTATCTATAATTAAGACAACCCAAAACTACAAAGAAACCCTAACTGGAATAAAGAATTGGAAAAATCCTGAAGATAATGCTTCACAATGACCAGAGCAGTTGTCAAGAGCTGATTTGGGTTAAATAATCTGCTTTGCCAGTTTTCATGACATAGATTTGAAGCAGTGGATGTGTAGAATTTTTGCCAAGGTCTACATTTGATGTGGTTTGGATTTGATGTGCTCTGGAACAATGGACTGACCATTAGCACTTGAAGTGTAGTACATACATTTTTGGAGCACATCTTCCAAATCTGTTTCTTAGAAGAAAAATCTCTCATACTCCAAGAATACTTTTCAATTTTGAGCCAAACCAGTTCAAGTCAGGAAATCTGGTAGAGAGATTACAAAAATACAACTCTGATGTGTTGTAAAATGTTGATACAGACATGCTCAAAATCAAGTGACTTGAGTAATACCTAAATAGAAATGCTGGGTAGTTATTTTCTGGATGGCATATACGCGGAAAACCTAATAATCAGAAGAAAGGAGTTAACACTTCCATAGATTGATTCCACTTTATGCCTGAATTGCCCTCTGAAGGTGCAACAGTGACTATAAACTCTCAAGAGAGGTCGAAATTCCCCCAGCCCCTCTCTTGAACACCTGTACTGCACATCTGAACCTAAATGCTACTCCCAGCACCAGCAATATGCAAGATATCTTTCAGGCAGAGAATGTAAAAGCTGTGGGGGAAGACATTCAATGCATACACCTTCTTTTTCTGTGAAAACAACTCTGTGATCAGCTGTGGGAGAAAATAGATTATTTGGTATTTTGAATTACATTTATTCCACCATCACTGAGCTGCTATATTTTTACTCAGCCTGTTTGGATATATCCTGTACTGAGTTTCAAAGTGACTCAGAAATAGATATCACCAGCATGTTCATTCCTCTGTTTTCCACAGATATAATTTTTTCACAAATATAGTTATTCATGATAAAAAAATGAGACTCACAAAAAACCCACCCAAAATTAATATTGAACATAGAATTTCCTTGAATTACTTCACTTATAATAATCTAAAAATAAAGATATTGTCATATAGATTAGCAATGATGAGAAAAGCCCAAGATCATTAAAATGATTGCTGTCAAAATTTTATACTGAAGCAGTAGCACATTCTCTTGCCATAGCATATCTACTATGACCATAAAATGCTCAGCTTTCAAAGGATTATTGTAACTCCACTGGTTTAGATTCATTTTTTAAAAAAATACTTTAAAATCTCAAAGTATTTGGTCCATTCCTATAGGGTAATCAGCATTTACATTTCCCTTTAATGGATTAGCAAAGAAAATTACCAGACATCTGTCTTTCTGTATTCCTTCTCTCCTGATTAACATGAATTGCCCATCCTTCTCCTGCACACATTGTGAGCAGAGCACTGTGATACAGTCTTGTTCTCAGTGTATCATACAGATAAACTGTCTTGAAATCTCTGCAGTTATGTGTTTGGAGATAGTCTCTGATCTCTAACATGTCACCACAAGCAAAAAAGTTAACAAAGACCAAAGATAATAAGACAAACTTGAACCATTAACTGAAGACTATCTTGAGAGAGGTGTTTGGAGAACCAGTGGTGGACCTGAGCGCTTAGAAGCTAGATCTTTATTCCCTTGTGTCAGAAAGGGAATAAAAAAGAGCCAGGAGCTGTGACAATGCACTTTGTTTTTTAGGAAAACCACCTTAGAAGTTAAAGATAAAAATCTGAACTATTTTGGCTGAAGAAAGCAAACTAACCCAGAAAGTTGAACCTTTGGACACTTTACTAGGCAGTCAGAGGCTCCTAGTATATTCTCCTATATCCTATTCTTTTTATGAAGATTTTTTCTTGAAGATAGATTGTAGATGTTTTATCTCTTCAGTGCCTTATGCCCTTTTCAGACCAATTTAGTGAAAACATTTTTACATCATTTTAGCATCCACCCCTGAAAAATTTTATCCAAACATTTTAGTTCTTTTTCCAACTGTTCACCTGTATTCTGTGAATTGATTGATGGGTGTGTATTGATTTGTGAACTTTTACAGGTATTACAGTCTTAGCACAATACCTCTTTGTGCTGAATCTTTATATTCTAGCAATTTTTTTTATAAGTCTCAATTGCTAGAGGGCATATTTAAATGGAATTGAGCAAATATTTCCTCAACTGGTTTCACAAAGAAAGAAGTTGTCTGGTATACTTTTTACTTCAAATTTATATAAAAACTCATGTACTCACAGTTTTTTTCAATTTTGTGCACTTTCACAGAATATTGGATGAAAAGCTCGAGAGTCCTTTATTGTCTTCACAGAGAGCATAAAAAACAGACAGTAACAGGCACAATTTCCAAATGCTTTTAACACACCTCAAGCCTGACCTTGAAGGAAACACCTCTAAGAGTCAATATCTCAGAAGCTTGTTTTGTGGCCTGGACATGTTCAGAGAAGAAATTTATAGGATTTCTTTTTATTTGTGTGTTCCTGTATGAGCTTTAATTTTGCTGGTGGCGACAGGAACAATTTTAGTTGTCAGCTGAGATCAGGACTGTAGCTACGCCTGTCAGTACAGTAATTATGTTGAAAACAGTGATTTTAGTTCATGTGCAGTTACAGAAACTAAGATCAGAAATACAGCCACTTTCAATACAAAATAAATATATGCATCATTTCCTTTAAATAAACTGAGATTTCTCTTCCAGTAATATGTATTTCCTTTAAATAAACTGAGATTTCTCTTCCAGTAATATGTATTCATATGTATGAATTAACTTAAGTCTGTAACTTATGTATTAATTAACTTAACTATTAAGACTATGTTTACATCTACCTTGAGAATAAGAACCTTTGTTTTACATTATTAACTTGCATCTCATGAAAAGAGAATTTAGGACGGGTGAAAAAGAGTTTTATAAAAGAAACTTTAGGAAAGTAGGAAACTGGAAATCAGGTTTTGAAAATGAATGACAACATTGACATTCCAGATTCTTATTTGCTGATATTCTGTTTGGACTACTGCAAGAACATTTGTTTTTGTGTTTTTTATTGGGGGGTTGGGCGTTGGCAAGAATAGTATGGGGTGGTAGTTTTATTTCTATATTTATTTCTAATGTGAAAGAATAAAATAAACTTTTTTGTAAGGATTACTACTTTCATTTTCTTTGAATCCTTAGGTTTGCATTCAAAAGTGAGTAACAGTTGCAGATCATCACATTCTTAAAAATTTTGAAGTATTATGACGATTTATTGCATTTAAGAATTTCCAAGGTGTATATCACTATTCACATCTCAGGGATGTGCCCTCACATGGAGGTATCAGAATAAGGATACCAAAATTATAAATAAATAAATAAATAAATAAATAAAGCATTTTACCCTGAAAAGATGACCACTAGAAATTTTGTTCATTTTTCACAATTGATTTTGAGCCTTCAACTCATATAAAAGCATCAGATCCCCAAAACTTTAACTTCAGCTGAAATAATTGATTTTATCAATATTAAAATATTTTCTCAAAATAAGAAAAAATACAAACATAGTCAAAAATATATTGAATACTAAAATGAAACAAAATGAGATATATACTTAAGCATTTTTTAATATTTTTCTATTTTAAATCTTATAAAAATCCAATATTTTGTGAAAAAATAAGCAAATGGTATTTTAGTAATAAACATATACTATATTGTGAAATTTTTCAACTACATTTACTAGGAATGTTCTACATGTCACCTTGTCATTTTTTTTAAGTGATCCCTTATTTTTTATGAGAATTGAAAGCACCTAAAATCACCAAACTGACAGAAAGTAAACACAATAAACATGTATCATGAAATGTCAGAGGTTCATCCTTACAGTCTGTAACAGAACAACAAAAAAATATTTATATCAGTTCTCTGCAGTGTGTTGCCAGAAATCAGATTTTCACAAATAAGGCTTTTATATCATCCATTAGATAGGGAAAACCCCCCAATATTAATATTATTACAATTCAGTAGGAATGTGAGTTTTATGGGTATTTAGTTAAAAAGAAATAAAATTAGATCCTAGCCCTTGTCTTTTCCCTGTGGCTTTTTCTATTTCATTATTTTTGTAGGCTATTGCCATACCCCAATTACTTCCACCTTTTGCACATTATTTCTGGTGCTTCCTAAGCTCTTCTGCTTTTACAAATACCTCTGAAGTAGAAGCTATTATTTACCACAAGGCTAGGGAAACACGGCAATTAAAATCACAATATCCATGTCCTTGGAAAAAAACAACGAACTTGACCTTTTGCTTAGATGTCCACTGACTTTTTCAGGTTCTCCAGGGAATATGAGCAGTAATTTCTAGTTCTTAATACAAGAGCTCTCATCCTCTTTGCATGTTAAACCTTGCCTCTGTCAAATTAAAGCAATTGTGTGGTGCCAAAATCTTTAGTATAGAAATAATAACCAGAACATAAAATGTTTTGGGTTTTTTTTCCAAAGTGGGTGGTTTTTTGGGTGTTTTTCCAGGCTCTAATGAATAATAACAAGGCAACAAGGTAACAGTGGGATATTTATCTCACATATGAAGGTTTATATCTGAAACATTCATCCTAGACTCTCTGTGTAGCCACTGCAGTCATGAAAAGCAGAATTGTAAACTCACTTAAATACTACATTTAAAAGACAAGCACACCTTTCCATGCCAATGGTATTTCTATGTTATCGTGGTGACAGTGTGGGAAGGTGGGAGAGTTATTTACTTTCACTGGGCTATTTCTAAAGATTTGTTTCTCCCACATTTTTGCTGGCTAGATTATTATAATTAATTTTCTATTACCAGCAAGACTTAGAATTCTTAAGGGAATATTTTTTTCCTTTGATTATTCTACAAGATATTGACATTACTGCAGCTTACAATATAAGTTTAGCAAGCATGTTGAGAGAAATGAGAGGAAAATTCTTGGAAAGATTCTGCTTTATGTACAAAATACAGTGAAACCTTCACTCAATATACACTTAGTTTTAATCACACATGATAATAGCAAAACAAATGCAAAAAAATATTCTTTGATTTGCTGGGAAATTATGTTACAGCATCAGTCGTATTGTGATTGACCAAGTCAGTACAGTACTTTACATTTATTCTTTCACATTTTATTCAGAGTATAATGTACATTAAAAACTTCTCACATATTCTCTGCATTTTGTCCAAGATTTTCCCCTGCAGACTGCTTTAGGAGTTGCTATTTAACATTAGAAGATATATCAATAGTGTTATTATTGGGGTATATGTGAATATCTATCTAGCCATTAGTAATCTTTTCTGCTTTATCATTGCTAATACTCTCCATTGCACATGGAACAGAAAAATTAACTGTAGAAAAACCTTGAAAAATACCCAGAGATGTGGCAACCGAGGGCCATATCCAGGTAATGTTTACAACAGACCATTTAGTACAAACACAATACAAACAAAATCTAAGCTTTTGTTGCTGTTTCCACTTCCATCTATAGGCACAACCAGTAGCAGTACCTGTGTGGGTTATTGGTTTGGTTTTCCTGTGTGTGTATTTTAATGTTTCACAGGTAAAAGGTCTCCAAGTACTTAAGAGCTATCCCTACCTTGCAGCAGTTATTCTAACAAGGATATTTGACCAGGATTCTAACATAGATCTGGGCAGACACTGAGCATTTCCCTCATTAGGCTCTCTCAGGTCTATATGCTAAATATATCCAGAAATTATGTTTAAAGCTTATGTCAGAAAGGAAGAGACATCAAATTTAGTTAAACAAAAAAGGAAATTTCAGAGAAAGGAAGAATCTTACAAAAACTACAGCATAAAGCAATCATAATATGAAAAAGAAGCCTCGTGGACTTTTTTCATTATGAACAATCCAAAAAAAAAAATCAGACAAGTTGAAAAGCTACTCTAATCACTAAAATAATTGCTACAAGATAGAGGTTTTAACCACCTGACCACTTGATCAAAGAAAAAGAGAATGAAATGGCACTGGGCACAGGAAATAGCAAACTATTCCCTGTACCAGTTAAGCCTTACAATATGTGAAAACATGTGTGGTCACACTTTAAGACAACTCTAAATTCAGTCCTTTCAAAACCTAATAAAACTGTAAAAAGTATTCTCATAAGTGTTCAAGACAGAAAACTACCAAGGCTTGCCCAAATCTGCTTGACTAGTTTAAACATCAAAGAGCTGAGGCTTGGAGACTGGAATTTCTTCTTGTTGCATGCATGCTTGTATCATTCTGTACTCTGTATGTAAAGAGGGACAAATGTCTTCTTTTTCTGAAGTGTTAAACCTAATGTATACCTCAGCCATTTCCTTGAGCTAATACCAGGCCTTATCAGAAGCTGTTTGCCTATATCGAGGAAGCTCAGTGAAATCTTCTTCTGAAGAAAAGTGACATTAAAATGGCAAGTAGGGGAAGAAAGTTTCCTAATCTGAATTACTATACGTCTCTCAGAAATCCTTTTTCCTTCTCATCTTGTGAATCTGTCTTTTAAACTACAGTTCTTCTGGGATTAAAAGGGTATCATCTAAAGCAAGCACATCTCAGGGCTAAACCCAGCCAGAAGGAATAGGTAATACATTCAAATTAAAAATTTCTGCTCCTCATGAATATAGGCTTCTATGAAAACATCCTGTGATCTTATTAGCATACAGTCATGTTTAGTATAGCTTCTGGTAGTGTACAAAAGTAAGTAAAATGTTACATAACCCTTGATTACTCTTGTACTGACTTTTACCTTTTAAATTCCATTATAATAGATAAAAGAAAAAAACCTAAAAGGATAAACATGGAAGACTTTTTACACCCAGCCCAATAATTGTAAACACCTTACTATCAGATGGGAACCAAGAAAGAAATCCAACACAGTAAAAGAAATCAGAATGCTAAAGATGAGCACAGGTCAACTCAATTCATTTTAGTTTGGTGCTGGTTTTATGATAATTGTTTTTTCAAGAAGGAAGCAGAGCTCAAGGTATAGCAGCACTCAAATCACTTGAGAACCGATTTATGAGAGGCTGATGTGACACAGAGAGTCACAATGCACAACTGTGCCAGTTACTCATGGAGCCACACACCAGCTTTCCAGTGGTGTGAAACTATTTCTCTGCTGATGCTTACTTCAGGCTGTGTCTCTTTGGAGCAGGGCCTGCCAATTCACAGACCTGCCAAACCTGAGTGCAGTTCTTTAAAAACTTCAGGCCTCTAAGAAGTGAAACCAGCTAACTTAGAATGTATTACATCACTCTGATTAGAATAATTGTTGTCGTCCTCACCAAACATTGATTTGAGGCCCCAGAGGTGCAAAGTCAGAGACTCAAAGATAATTATACTCAACTCCCATTTGAAGAGTTACATTAAATGAATGTAACAGATTAAATTACTGATCCTTGAAGGAATATTAATATTGTTCAGTGAATATGGGCCAGCTTCAACTTCTCATATAAAATACTCTCTTAAATATGTCTTCTGTGGAATAACACATCTGTAAAAACAGGTGCCAGTGCTAACACATAATCCAAAAGAAGTTGAATAGGAAAAGTATTCATTCTTGATTTTTATACTCATTCTGAAAAATTTACTTTTTCCTGAGAAAAAGCAGAATAATTTCCTAATGATAAACCTTCTTTAAAAGTAAAAATTCCTTGGCTGTCAGTCATCTGTTTTCATCCTCTAGGTGGCCTTTAGGGCAAAGTCTATCTTTCGTGAGAATTGTTGGTTTCTGTGGGTTTCTTTTTAATTTTAACTGCTAAATGGCAAAGCTCAAATCTTAGATTAAGTGTATTTTGGCAGATTCCTTAATCAGATTTTGGTTACTACATATACTCTGGAATGTGACTACAAGCTTTATTATTCCTGTAGATTTTTTGTTGGTTTGCTTGTTTGGTTTGGGTTTCTTCCATCACCATAATGCTAAATTTTTCAAGTGATAGCAAAATTTTGGCCTGTCTTGCACATGGAATTATTATACTCCATAGAACCAAATTCTTAGAGATACTGAAGCACTGCAACACTTTTCTGACAGTACTTAGCATTTGGACGTCCTGTAGCCTAATAAAATATATTATTTTCCTATAGTTCCCTATATAATAAAATCAAGATTAGGAGCATAGGCTGTGTGGAATAATTTCACAGTGAACTGCTTAATTTTATGGTAGTCATCTCTGAGAAGAAGGTGTGCCTCATGACTGAATCAAGAAACCTTTGCTGATATTTTTGTTCAGTGCGACATGGAAACAAGTATTTGAAGTAAAATTTTCTGGGAAGAAGTAGTGAGAAGAGTAGGGTTTGCAGCTGCCCTTTAAAGCCCAAGTGAATGCACTTTGACCCTTTGACCTCAAAGGCACCAGGAGAGAGGGGAAGTGAGGGGAGTTGATAGGGATGGGAAGGGGAAGGAAGGGTAGGGAAGGTTTTTACTATAACTTTCCTACTGACTTGTTTTAAAAGTAATTTTATATTTCAACTGTTTTGTTCTATTGACCATCTGCTGTTATAAAAATCATTTGTTGTTTTGATTTTTCATTCTATCTTTGAAAGAAAAACAGTATTGAAAAAAGGAATTCAGTTGTTAACTGACTCAAAAATATTCAGAAGTGTTTATATTTTGCTTGAAAATGGTCAGAAAGTAAAATCTCTTCAACTCGGTCAGTTCATACCAAGAACTAGTCTTATTTTTAGAATTATTTTACCTTAGTATGGACAACAGCTCAGTGCATTTTCATAAAGTTCTTTAGTTTCCATGGCAAATGGGGTCATTATTTCCTGTTCAAATGGATGGTTTTTACTTATACTTTAGAAATGCTTTTCATATGATGCCCACAAGACAGGCAGATACAAATGCACCAGAGGTCTATTGTTAATAGTTGTTAGTTCTTAGATCAAAATTTACACAAGGTCAATATAACCTTGCATTAAAGCCTATTGAAAACAATAAATGATATATTGCAGCCAAATAACTGACATTCTTGGCTACAAATAATAGAAAGGCTTTGAATATCAATAAATTAAAAGAAAGGTGGGGGGGTAGAGGAAAAAGAGCAAAAATTGGGGATTTAACCCTGAGAATATATCCGATGCCTCAAATTTTTTTACCTGCAATAAATAAGCAAATGAATAAAGCAAACTGCGAAAGTTTTATTAGACATCTTACTCAAATCCTTTACAGCAGGGAAAAATTTCAATGTTCTTTGCATAGAACTTGATTGCTCTTTTTTGATTTTCACTTTGCCAGATTATTCTGTGAGGCATACTCACATCTATCTATCTATCTATCTATCTATCTATCTATCTATCTATCTATCTATCTTCATAGCTAGAATATATCTAGAATAAAGTAATAATTATAGAAAATTCTTGAACATCTGGAGGGTCTAAAATGTGTACATTTCATGCATGTTTAAAGAAAATAAGAAAATAGGCTTGATCCTCCAAAATGTTACGCCATCCATTTTCTCTGACACTTTCAATGAATCTTTTTTATGGGACTGTCATAAGGAAATTAAGTTCAATAAAAATTTGGTTTTGCACAGTCTGATCCTAAACATTCAAAACTGAACAGTGCCTTCCTTTCTATAAGACCTTAAGTGATAGTTTCAAAATACTATAAAAAAGTTATCTGTTCTCTTCTAAATTAGACACAACCTTCCTGTGAGTGCCTTGCTAGCATGCCTTCAGCTGGTATAAATCAGCATGGTGGTTAGCCTAATGGATATGAAACTGTGACAACTTTTATCAGCTCATTCCTGTGCTCCTCCCCCAAGTGTTGCCTTAAAAACTCTATACACTGAAGTGTCTGGTAGTACTTTGCACTGAGAGAATCAGTGTCAATTGGCATTAACTGAGTCATGCATTTCTTCTGAAGCAAATAGAAAAGCTATCTTCTGTACGCTTTCCTCTGCACGCCCTGAGCCCAATATATAGAGCTTTTCAGTGGCAAGTGGGAGGCTTGCTGAGTGGAAATGATTTCTTTCTCCACACATCCCACATTTCTATCCTTTCTGATACTATTTAATCTGTATGAAGATTCTTCAACTGCCTCTTGAGACTGCCAGCACTTCAAATGAGCAGTATTTGATATCACAAGAGTGCTATGGGATTAGAATCAGGCCTATATATGCTTGTATAGAAACTAACTTATATAGAAACTGAGTACACTGATTTCTATTTGTGTTTCAGCGGGGAAACCAGGGAATATAATAGTAGCACAAATATAACTGCTTAACAAACAGACCCCTATATGAACAGTTATAGTGTTTAATAAGCCTACAAGGAACAATGCAAATTCTTTGGAGAACAATGTCAGGTCATTTTTCATAGCCACATTCAAATGCTGAAAACAGCAGCTGGATGCCAAGCCAAAGAGGTCAAGAGTGGCAGTGCCTCATATCAGTGATAGAGATATTAGTGGGCAAAGACCAATTTCTCCTCTTTGTCTAGTTTTGAGTATCCCATTTATTACACAGTTTCAAAAAGCTATAGAACACAATGAAATCTATCTCACCAACCTCAGTACACACTGCTTTTCCTGTTAAACAATCTAGGTTGGCCCTGAATAAAACAGGTTCTTTTGCATACCATACAGTGCTTGCACAGTGTGTTTACCTTACCAAAATACCCCTGTCCAACTGACCTGAATGTCAAACATTACAACACGTGTAAGGAGAGAATTAAATAAGCAAACAAAGGAAAATGAAAACAAATGCTATACATTTTCACATTTGCCCTATATTAGACAATAGTGTGTCTACATGTCCACATTTTAAGTCTTACTGTTATTCCAGCTTCTAAATTGCCCTGACAGATCTTATCTGAAGTGTAACAATGCCACTTGCAATCTCAGAACCTAAAAACCAAAAACCCAACATAAAAACAAACCCCACAATTCCTTCAAAATCTGATTATTACTTAAGTTTTAACTTTTCAAATATGAGCAATACTGCTACTCAAAAAAAAAGGAAAGTATAACAGTACAAAGTACATGTTTCTATGAATAATAGTAAATCTCATGTTTGCAAAGTGCTACTGTAATGAAAACCTCAATTTCACGGTCCAATAGTAATAAAAGAAATGTGGACAGAAATTAAAGCAAGAAAAAGTTATTCAGATGAAAAAATGGTGCCTAAAATGTCAGGTAGCTTTCTGAAGCTGTCCTAGTTGTGAGGATCTGTGTCTCCCTGAGAAGGGATATAGCTCAGTCCTATACTGGAGGGGTTTTGAGGCAGTTCTCAGTGGTGGCAAGGTGTTACTCTGTATTTCAGCCATTTTATCTAGTCAGCCGAATGGAAACAACTCTTTGTTTGTTTGTTTGTTTTGTGTTTTGGCTTTTTTGGTGGACTGTTTTTCTGTGTGCTGCACTCATTAAGTTAAGCTACAGACCAATCACAGTTCCCAGAACTAGAGCAAAGTAAAGAAATGAAAAATGTGAGAGTGGGACTCTTGTAGCAACAGCCCACACATACATGAGGTAATTCTTCATCACAAGCTAATGGTGTTTTGCCTTCCAGATTTGACTTGCTTACTTTATTGGCAAGAGTTTTTGGAAAGCCATTTCAAATTATGTTTTTTCCAAAAATACATTAATCTATATATTTTGTATATTTATCTACTTGTTTAATTATATGTATATATATATATATATATGTATTTGTAGCTTAAATACTTACAGAATATTGCATTCCCAGTAGGTAGCAGCATGTTCTGCATTATTTTCACTTGAAAGGCCATGCAGATTTTGTGAACAAGTAAGAAAATTAATGTTCCAACCTGCATTACACATATAAGGAAAAGCACATACCAGTGTAGAATATAACCTTACAAAAATACTACACCAAATAAAAATTCCTTGTTTCTTAAACCATAATGTTATTAAATCCTTTCCTTTCCTTTCCTTCTCTTTAGGGACAGCTTTTAGCTTTATACTGTAGGATTGTCCCTAAAAGCTGGTATGTTTAGCCAAAATGCTAAAATGTGCCTCATTTCTAAATAAGCATGCTGAATCAAGACATCTGGCCTCATTATCAGTGAAGGTTCCTAATGGCTGGGGAGTGCCAAGACAATTGATTGATTACAGGTACCAAAGGGTAGCATTGCAGAGTCCCATCTGACCTTGGACATGGAATAATCCTTTGTCAGAGGCTCCAGCTGCATGAATACCACAGCTCTGAACAGAAGTCCAGCAGCATTCTGTCCTCATATCTGAGACACAGCCAGAGGCGCATACTTGAGATTAAAACTCTTCGCCTATGTTTAGTCTTGAAGGCTCATACCCATGCTCCAGGCACATACTTTCAGTCAGTACTGATCCTTCAGTCAAATCCTCCACCTGTCTCCACCCAAAGCTTAAATATAGTCTTTCTAAAATACCACTGAAGGTGTGAGTCTTTTGGTTCACAATTAAAGTCTTTTGAAGCTGCCTCTCTGAGAAGCAGAAAGGAACACATTATAGCTATTTGCATGAAATAGAAAGCAGATAAAATACAATTAAACATGAAAATAAAATACATTTGAATCTACTTTGTGTTCTTGCTTTTTTGTCACTGAGAACTCACCAGATCTTCCTGTCTTCACATAGGGAGGAGGTTCACAGTTTGTCCTTTCTGCTTTGATTGATTCTGCTGTTAGAGTATATTGTCCCTCTTCTCAATGTCTTGGTCTTCCCTCCTTGCACATCTACTCTTACTGCCAGCCATCCTTTGTCATCTATGGCAAAACCTCCTCTTACCCTGACCACTTCACTCCATCTCCTCTCTTGTTTCAGAGAAAAGGAAGAAATTTCATCTCCCAGGGTGAGCAAAACCATTGCCCAAGGCAATTCACTTAGCTGAGTGAACAAGCACAAATGACTGCTGCGATTCCAGCCTCCTGATCTGTGATGAACAGACAAATGAAAAGGCATTTTATAATGCAGCAGTGTGCCAAGTGACAATTTTAAATCATCAACCAGAATCTGTAAGTTTTGAAAGTAATGTTTATAAAACTATCAGATAGTGAAATAAGAAGGCACTTAGGAGTTTTCCTAAGAGCAAAACAGAGCCTTCACTTCTACTGCCCTTCTCATAATTTAAGTAAGCATAAACACACAGTAACATAAGTTTTACAGTCAAAGATAACCTTTACCTCAGTCCTTCAGCAGGCATTACACAGGTCTGAAATAAGTGAAAATTGGATAATTAGAGTGCAGAATTGAATGGAATGCTCTTACTCATTCTGATTAAACCCTTTCACCATGTCTTTTAAACACAGCAAACTACAGCACAGCTGATAAAACCAAAGTGCTTAATAATTCTATTTCAAGTGAAGGGTCATATTAACATCAGTTGAGAATTTTGAAGTCATTTTTAGTAGAAGCTTAAAAGGAAAGACAAGCAAATTGCAAACTTTCTTATGCTACCTCAACTTACACTACTTACCAATTTAGTCACGTCATACTTCATAATCTAAGAAGTCAATTAATATAGATGGCATGAACAAAAAAAAGTTTTGCATATATTTAACTTTCAGCTTAATGATAAATTGTATCAATATTTTCTTTTGATAAATCTAATAAAGAGAATGAAAAAGTAAAACCCTCTTTCGTTCAAGATAATTTTATTTTTCTCTTATCATCTAAAGCAGTCATACTTTGGGTTTCCGCTTTCCAGTTTTCCTAACAGTAGGAGGGAATTTCCTCCAAGGCCTTATCAGCTTGAACCACAACCCCTGTACTGGTTTTTGGTTCACTGACAAATTACACTCCCTTAATCTCCATCCAGGAAATTTTTAATGAAGGCGCATTTAGAAATTCTATCATAGATGACAATTTCTATACGTAGTCAACGTGTGAAGCCCCACCCTTCCTAAATGGCAAACCAGACTTTGCACTCCATGTGAAGAGAGAGCCCTCCTTCCAATTTCTGAACTACCTTTCCCTTCACTCTGGCTAATGTGGCTTGCTTCTTCTCCTTACCACTTTGTTTACATACACATGTAGAGAACAAAACTGGTGTTAAAAATTGTTTGTTATTCTCAGAGCACTTTCAAAAAGGGCAGAAGAATGATCTGTTGTAAAGACCAAAACAGAATAAGCTAAACTCCTCTCACTGAACGCTGCACTAGTGCGAACTACAGTAGTCATTTTAGTAGCAAATCCCAAATTCTTGGCAGGAAAGACAGGTGTCATGACCACTTAGCAGGAGGCTGAGCCTAGAGATGCTTGCACAGGGGCAGGTGACTGTGTGGCTTCTCAGCCCCCCACTGTCCCTGCTACACAGAGCTGCTGCACAGGGTCTGGCTCACGGGGACAGTGAGTGAGCTGGGACCAGGCTGAATCTTCTCAGAGGTGTTTGGGCTTATTTGAAGAAGAAATTTAAGAAATTAATGATGGTTGTGGTGAAGCTAGTAGCAAGGAGAAGGGGGAGTCATAAAGGTGAGGTGAAGTGAGCCCTGGAGAACAAGTTCACTCAGCCACTCTCAGAAAACACAGGACTGGCAAGAGGTTTGGAACAGTAGTTCCTGTAAGGAAAGGCTACATACCCTTATGGCTACTTACCCTTATCCTCCTAGTCCTTACAGCAACAGCTACAACTTCCATATTTGCAAAAACAGCAGGGAATACACCAAAAGGCACAGCCAAACCCGCAGTGACCTTTAGGTCCCATACTCTTCTCCATGACTAATAGAGTGATCACCTGGCACATATCACCTGGCACTAATCACCTGGCACATAACCCCAAAGTGCACCATGGAATTCTAATAAGATCAAGTGAAAAGATCTTATTTTGAGGAAGAAACTCTATCCTAAAATTATCCTTGTTCTTCTCCTGGAAAAAAGAATTATGGCTGTGGGATCCTCTGAGAACTTTGATCCTCAAGTTTTCTTCTTGCCACTCAGAAAATTATTGTGCTGCTGCCTTAGACTTGGCCTCTCAGCTAGACTGAGAGGTCTACAGTAAAGAATAAATGTTCCATTATTTGACCCTCACTCTATTTTGAAACATGACTCCTTTTGTATTTTATAACAGTTCCTTGGGATAGGTGGTTGCAATGACTGTAAGTTTAATAATGTCCATTTTCAGGACTTATATGTCTACCAAATATATCTCAAGAGTCTGCCAGTACATAATTATGGTGTGACATATTTTGCCAGGATTTGAAAAATGACAGACATCACATATGTACCTATTCATATAAGGCATATTTTCATTATTTATCCAGCTGTGTTTAAAATCTGGGAAAAAAAAAAAAAAAGAAGTCTTGCAGGGCCCTCATTTCACAGTGTTTTTATACCAGTTCCAACTGCACCTTCACTTCCCCCCACCAGATATTTCTTCATTATTTTAAGACTTCCAAAATTTTCTTTTTCATAATTTGCATGGCCTAAGTGCAATCACAACCTCATTGATGCAAAGGAAAGCTGAGTAAGAACATATTTTAGGAAAAATGGGATCCTCTTCTGTTCTAGTAAGCCTGTGGAACTGATACAGTGAGACTTCAATTCTCAAAAATATTTTATATTGTACTTGACTAGGTTTTACTGAAACTTGAAGTTTTCCTAGGCACTAGTATGATATACTCTTCCACAAGTGAAGAAGATAACAGTGTCTGGGTTGTGCTGAGGTGAATATTCACTGGGTATGTAGATAACTTCCACAGCTCAAGATTTGCTTAATTTCTTTCCAAAAAGATCAAATGCATTTTCTAGTTTCATTGTATGTCATGCTTCATCCATGTTTACTTCACTCCAGGAAAAGTGTTAAAGTGGCAGGGGATTTGTTACTGGCTTGAGGAAACATATCAAGAGTAAATAGAAGCAGTAAAAAACACCAAAAAAAATGTTGCTGTCATAATTTCCAATTATTGGATACACAACCACCTCAATAAATACTTGCTTCTGCACAGAACATAGCAGCTAAATTGCCTAGCAAAACATTAATATATTTCTCAATAGTAAAAATAAATATTAAAATCCTACTTTAGAAAATGCCTATCACCTCAAAGGAAAAATCTTACATCATTTCTTTGAGACTTTTTACCATCTTGCCAGACAGCAGTAATATGAATTGTTGCATGATCAGGAAATTATTAATTCATACTGTTGCATGATCAGGAAAATAATAATTCATACTGCCAGGTGAAAGTTGTTCAGGATTCTGTGACCTTTCACAGAATATTCCGTTGATCAGCACAAGATGATGTAGCCAGTTTTCTTATGTGAAATAAGCTTAATTTTTGAAGAAAGACATTAGAAATAGCTTGCTAGAAAAAAAAAAAAGACATAAAATGTTTAGCAGAGATTGAAATCCTATTATAAACATAGCAGGGGTAACAAAATTCTCTTCACAAATAAGTAAATTTTATAATGAAAATGTGTCTGTGAATATTTAATTTCTAAGAGAAATGGGACCTACATATTCTGCTGTCAGTTCTTCCTTTGCACAGTAAGATGGGACAGCCACACTGGACATTTTCCTGTATATGACAGATAATAAACCCCTACTTGTTTGAATATTTATCCTAAATAAGAATAGGAAGAACAGCTAGGCTGAAGCTCACATCAGCCTCTTAATTCCATTAAATCATGAGAGAACCCCCATGCATCTTAAGCAGTGACATTCAATGAGGAATTAAACAATTTAAACTTATGTTTATGGCTCAGGCCTGAACTTGGCAGAATAGAAGTTGCTGAAGCTGATCTCTTCAAAGGCCTAGTGTTTTGGATTTAAATGTGTATCCGCAAGTAAACTGGAAAAGGAAGTGGGTCTAATCTATAATTTCAAGTTTAGGCAGCTTGAGTGCTCAAGAAATGAATGTGTGAACATCTACAAATTTGCATTTATGGAAAATTGACTAAATTATCTGAACACATCAAAAAAGAGGAAAGATGGCAAAAAGATGCTGAATAATCTAGGAGAAGAGGATGAAATAGAAGAAATTAATAATATACCATCATATAAGATTATGAAATTTAAAAAAAAGACCAAACAAACAAAAAAACCACCACCAACAAAAAAAACCCCTCAAACCAAACAAAGTGTTCTGAATTTAAGAACTGTATAACTGCAACAGGAGGATTTGTAACAATAAAAGCAAGCAAATCCTACAAAGACTTACTAGAGGCCATATTTTACCCACCTTTATTTATGCTGGAAGCATCTAAATTTACTGTGGATAAAAAGAGCAGAACAAGTTAAGAATCTCACTGAGCCATTATTAGGAAAATCAGAGTCAGATTAAAAAAAAAATAAACTGGGCAAATTTTTTTGTAGCACATGCCAACATTTCAAAACTGATGTCCAACTGTTAAGAAATTGAAAACAACAGATTTTTGGGGGCTTTTAATAATCAACATTTCACATTCACTGAAAAATAGCAACTTGAGCTTAAAATTAAAAAATTCAAAAGACAGCTTTGTTTGACATATCACAAATAAAGAAATCCACAGGGAGAGCAGATAAGCATCTTCAACAATGCAGAATATGGTGGGACGTAGAATTATTAAGAGCCTGAAATGAACTGCCTCATTCTTTTCCTTATCTCTGAAGTCTCCAAGGTAAACAGCCTTAGCAAAAAATCCACCATTTTTATAAGGATGTTAACCAGAAGAACTTTCTTCAGAATAGAAAACTATGAGTTCTTAGGTAAAAAGAAATACAAATAAAAAGGGACCATGAACCAATCTGTGTTCTTTTAAGCATATCCTTTCAGCCAGGCTTACTTGAAGTCAATTCAGTGGTTTATTAATTTACAGAAAACTTTTATATCACCTCTGGTTCTTGAGTCTTGTTCTCTATCCTTTTGGAAACATGATGCTCCATATTCCATCCTGTCTAAGGCTCCAGTGTCTCCTCACTTGATTGTACCACCTTGCAGGTTAGGAGCAGTTCCTCCTTTCAACACACTTGACAACTTCTAAGAGCAGAAATCATCCCACTCCCCTGCCCCAAGATGTCTCCATTTTCTCTCTTCTTAATGGATCATAATATTCAAACAGCAGACCAATAAACAAAATGAACTTTCCATCGCATGAAATCAGATTGTATGACTTGCATGGCCTTCTCTGTCTGTCTGTCTGTCAGATATTGCACAAAGCATGTATCTTCAGAGATAGCATGTTACACATTCTTGAAGACTATTAATGCTGTGGGATGATGCTCTTTACTACAGAGTCAGTGTAACATTTCTCTATGAATATTCCTGCTGAGAAACATGCAGCTCTATCAGATTCAGAGGGTACATTTTCTTCACTCTTCCAAAATTCTCCAGGGCTGATGTCCACACTTTCTTGGAATGATGTATTTTGGATTTTCTGAGAAAACACTATAAAATCAATGAGTTAATTTAGTAGACATATTGAATCAGTTTGCAATTAAAGAGTTATTAATTGACACTGTACATTTGCATAATTTTTTTCAACAGAAAACCAATTGTGTCTCTACAAAAATATGTTGCTCTTTCTACCTCATGGACAGAGAAATTATTACAGTGCAATCTTGGTCCAATGAACCAGAAAAACCACAGCAGACCACAAAGAGCCACAGTAAAACAACAACCCTTACTGAATCCAGTAAGGTTTTTGTCACAGAATCACAGAACAAGCTGAGTTGGAAGGGACCCATCAGGATTATCGGGCTCAGCTCCTGACCGTGCACAAAACCTTTCCCAAGAATCAAAACATGTGCCTGAGAGCATTGTCCAAGTGCTTCTTGAGCTCTGTCAGGCTGGTGCTGTGACCACTTCTCTGGGGAGCCTGTTCCAGGGCCCAGCCACTCCCTGGTATCTTTTCCTGATATCCAACCTAAACCTCCCTGACACTACTTAAGGGCATTCCCATGGATCCTGTCACTGTCACCACAGAAAGGAGATCAGTGCCTGCCCCTCCTCTTCCCTTCACAAGGAAGGTGTAATTGCCATGAGATCTCCCCTCAGTCTCTCTTCTCCAGGCTGAACAGACCAAGTGACCTGAGCTGCTCCTTGTACCACTTCCCATCAAGGCTCTTCACCATCTTTGTTGCCCTCCTTTGGACACTCTAATATCTTTCTTATATTTCTGTGACCAAAACTCCACACAATACTCAAGGTAAGGCTGCACCAATCATTATCTTCAAAACAACCATGCTATTGCTCCAGGTCTTGGCATTCCCAGACTTACTTTCCAGAAACTAAAGCCTGCTGCCTTTCACCAACAGCTAGCAGTTGGATTATGTATGTCCCAATTATCCATGCTGTGAATTATAGCTGGGATTTTATTTTTGAAATACATTTCAGGGAATTTTAATTTCTAATAGTCTTTTCAAGTAATTATCTTTAAAAATTTTTATTTTAGTGCTAAGAAAATAATTATATTTATTAAAAGATCATCTTTTAAAAAGCTGGCTTTCACCATGTTTCGGGTCCAGCAAGTTAAAGATGTAGTCTCAGACCATTTTACATCAGGCTTATTTATTTGTTAATCTCAAATGACTTCTGAAGAAGGATTAGCTACACTGAAGTTTGAAATTTTAATACCTAGTTGCTTTTCACATGTAGCAGAAAAACTAGACAGATTTTTCATCAAAGCTAGACATATAAATTTTGAGATCTATAATATATAGCTCTAAACTATCTCAATTCATTTTCTTGGAGACAAAACATAAGCATATTTAATTCAAAGAATGATAAAATGCAAACATAAAACATTATAGGCTTTTACTGAATCTAGCATTTATTCTTCACACAAAGTAGAAGCAAACACAAATTTAATTTTTTTAATACTTAGTAAATACCATAATATTTTTATTACAGAGGACTTGGAAACCTTTGCAAAGATACATTTACTTTTGGTAGAATGAAACAAAGGTGGATTTTGGTCAGTGACTGAGAATACCATGACAACTAAGCCTAATTCCTGAATATCTGAATTGAAAATGTCTTTATCCCTGAAATACTGAACTTACTAAGCAATTACACACATGCTTCTGCACAGTACAGAAGCCAGCTTTGGACTTGCACCTTTCAGCCTAGTGGACGCTGCATTCTCTGCAGCACTCAGAACCTCTTTGTGGGTGTAAAGGAAACGTTTGAATTGCTGGGAGGTTCTTGCCAGTTCAGTCACTGAATTATATTTTTATAGCTGGAGGAAGAGTGTGATTATTTATTCTGGCAAACAAAGTCACTCTATATTTATTTTGTTCCTTCTTTCTTTAAAAGAGGACTGTAATGGTTGTTGGCTAAAAAATTAATGATCTCCTTTTTCTTCTTTCTTTGCTGCCATTCTTGCACGTCTGAATAAGCTGAGATCTATAACTAATTCAGTCTCTTCTCAATTTAGTGAGTTTTTATAAAGTCTAACACTGAAAAATTTGCCTCCTTATTCTCTACACTTCACTTATGAACAGCTATGGTCTGTTTTGATTTTGCTTCCCAAAAAACAGCTGGTGAAAGATATAGCACATGAATCATTACATTACAAGTAATCACATTGTCCCTATTAGATATCTGTGCACATTCCTGTGGTAATCCATTTGTCTGTATTGCCAGAGCAGATGTAACATCATTTACCATTTCTGACTGATAGTTGGAATAAAACAAACACAATTAGAGACAGGGGACTGGGTTTGAGTGTCATTTGGCTTGGTATCACTTCACAACTCAGTTTCCATGTGCTGTTATCTCGTGGCAGAGGAGCTCCATCATGTGAGCTCACACTGATGTCTTCATAGGATAGAGCGCTACGCCTCACATGGCAGCACCCTGAAGGAAGAGAAATTCTGTCAATTTAAAGGGGATATTCTAACAACCTTGATACCTACCACGTGCTTCTTTGAGTTACATGGCATAGTCCTTACCTCACACTTGCCCTTGAATTTCTGCATCTGACATCTTTAGGTTGGCAGCTCAAACTGTCATTTGTATATAACAGGAATAAATATGTCAATATCTTCTGTAATTGACTTCTTACCCATCTGATGTCCCATTTTTACCTTTTTTTTTTAACTTGTTCTTCCTAGATAACTTTGACTATATTTTGGATTATTTTTAGTGTCTGTTGTTATCTTACGAAAAAAGCACTCATGTTGCTACACCTTTATACTACTAATTAATTAACACTAGCGCTTCGTCCTTGTTTATAACACCACATGACAACTTCAGCTGAGGAAATATTAAAAAATAAAGCATTTTCTGGTCCCCCATCTCTTTTAGTTAGAAAAAGAAATATCTGTTTTCTTTGAAGGAAATACTGTATAATCATTCTGTGGTCCTAATCCAGAAAAAATACTTTAAAATAACAACAACAGAAAACATAAAAGTCTTAATGAAGAAATTTGAATTAATTATGTGTTTAAAGTCATGTGTATACATCTGTACATTTTGGGAGGAGGGTGAGATAGGGTGCTTAAAGGGCTGTTTCTGAAATAATTTCTACTCTTTCTGAGGCCAGTTCAATCTTACTTCTTAAGTGGTTTTGAATTGTCATCTTTTTCTGCTGAAATATAACTACAGAAAATATAAAAAAATGTACAGTAAGAAACAAAGAAGCCAGTGTCTGTTGCAATGCAACAAGTTTACTCTGAAAACAGTCAAGTGATATTTTTATTTTGCAAGGGTTACAAGTTGTTAATGTCATTCATAACCTCATGCTGGTAGCTTTGCAAAACAAAGAGGCTTAATACAAAAGACCCCCGAGGCTTTCAAGATGCTAGTTCTAAAATTATGGTAATCTTGTCTATATTTTGATATTGGATCACTAGCAAAGTCCCTTATGGATGATGGCTTTGGCAGAACAATGACACAATAATTTTTAGTAAGCCACATATTTTCTAAAAGACAAAATAATGCCTGAATAACAGGTAATGAGATTAAGCAAGAACAGAGATTTCTTTAAAATAAAAAATCAAAATGTCACCCTGAAGTGTCAGTGGAAATTCAGGGAGTGCAGATTTACAGTGGATTCCATGTCAAAACCAGCTTTTAAATGCAAATAGCTTAAGGATTAATAAGGTCTGGGACAACAAGTTGTGACTATATCCATGTAGTTTATATACTGCCAGAGTTTTAAGCTGACAGTAATGTCTTTGGGCTAGGGTGGGGATCTCTCAGTAGACACAACTAAATCATACTTGTTAAAAGACTTTATAAATCACACAGCCAGCACAACTGAGATGAAGATTTCATTTATGCTTCATCTTTTTTTGACATTCTGAAGGTGGAGAGAAAATAAAACCAGCCAGTATAACAATGTAGATTTCTGACATTTATACTGAAAGCTCTCAGATTTGCATCTTCTTACATTGTAGCAGTGGAAGACTAAAGCATACATAAATAATTAAAAACATACAGTGTCACCAAAAGAGCAGATCAAGTGACAGTCATATGTATAGACAACTGATAAAGCTCCTGTCATTGCTCACTTCCTCACAAATGGACTCAAAGGAGACAAAATATCATTTTATGTGGGGGAATAATGGTTTTACTGTGACAGCACTTAAATCTATCTCCTGAATTTAAAATTAAATTACTTCACACATGCTTCCTGCTTTTCTATTGATTAAATTTGTTTCATACTTTATAATGATTTATCAGAATCATCCTAACTTTAATTCCATGTGTATTATCTCTTTTCTGCAAAAAATGCTTTTTATAAGAAAATTAGTTTTTAACCTTGCAATGTCAGCTTATTTGTACAAACTAAAAATGTACATTGAGTCTCATTTCTTTCTGCATTTGTGATTCTTATGCCTTACGTTTTTGTGAGTATTTAGGTAAAATTCCTTCAGACATCAAAAACTGTGACAGTGAACAATAGCACACATTTAAAATATCAACATGCTTGATGAAATATAGATCTTTGACAGTAAATATCCAAGTAAGAACAATACAATATTTTAATAATATCACTTTTCAATGCATAATAAGTAATAGAAAAATGAATTAAAAGTTAATTCATGTCTCACTTTATAATTTTTAAAAGTCATTCCCAGTCCTTCTGCATTCCCTAACGGCTCTTCACACACCACGCCAGCACAGACCTTTCTAGTCATAAATGCCTTAAGTGAAAACACAAACTCCAAATATCTATGCTTTACCTTTGGTTATGGATGCAATTTTTATAGATAGTTATTAATTTTGTACATAAAAATTGATGCATGCATGTTTAAAAAAATCAAATAATTAATAATTTCTACTTAAATCTTTATATGCCAAAAAGCATATAAAGCATAAAAGCCAAAAAGTTCAAAAAACTTCATAAAAATTTTATTGATGATCTACATAAACAGGAAACAGCATGGAATTGCTGTTTCTTGACATCAAAATATAGATTTCAGGAACAGGACCTTCATAGGTAAATAAGGTAATCATGTGTTATTTCATTGCAGAAAATTACAAACTTTTTTTCCATTCAAACACTTTCAACCTGCACTGTTAATGAACTTGTGAAAGTACTCAATTTATAAAAGAAAGTCAATGAACAACAAGAACATTTAGTAAAACAAAGCAGGCTGGAAATGTTCCCTTTAAAGTATTAAAAACAGGTGGGGATACACAAGGACAACGATGTTACCAAATTATTCTCTTGGATGAGAGGTTTGAAAAAAATCCAGCTACGTAGAAGGAGATAATATTGTAGCCAGACTTTAAAAAGATAATTGAGGCATCTCTTTCCCCATTATGGCCTATAAAACTCCAGCTGTTGTATCAGCTTACTCCTCTGATAGAACAGACAGGAAGAGGACAAAATTCACATTGGATCAAGACTTTCCACAAGGAATTCAGCCAAATACAATGCCAAAACTGTATCATAAATACAAACAAACAAGCAATTATTTAAATGAGTGAGATACGTGGTTAGGTGATGGAAGACAAACTGCATAAATAATCTCTCTGAAGAATGTTTTTGTGAGGTTCAACTTTGGAACCAGCCAGGAAAGATGGAAAGATTATACTTAGCAAGAGCTAAGTGCTCCTAATATGAGTGACCAGCAAGGCCTTGGCGAGAGGAGATAGCAATAAAAAGTGTGAGAGCAGCCAGAGATGTCTGCAATTGATATAGCCATGGTACATGAGAAATAGAAATATGAGGCAATATATAATGTGCTTTTAAATGTCCCATGGTGTTTGTGGAAGGAATGGCACATACTCAAGGCACATTTCAGGCTATTACAGGTAGCTACTGCAAGCTTAGTATTTTGACTTGTTTTAATATATAAAGATCACAATAAACCTGATTTCCTGTGTTCCCTCTCTCGCAATGTTTAATATGATTAAACCACCACCCAAGACTTTCTGTCAGTTGGGCAACCTGTCACATGTCTTTCCTATGTGAATATTACACAAAAGATAAACTAGCCCAGTAACCTTACCCTGTCTTTCCATTCCATTGTTTACAAAGGTCTAACTGTGCTCAGTCCTTGAGATACCCACCAAATAGTGGAATCTCATGATAAACCATGTTAGACAGTTCAAGCTAACTGAATAATAAGGTATGCTGGACATTGGTATTATTTTAAAGAATGTTTGATATGCATGGAAATGTCGCTTTAAGTATAGAAAGCATGTGTGCAGTCAATTCCTTGAGACATGCCATATAATTGTTTAGCTTGATGATTCTACCACACTGGAGTAAAAGGCTTTAAAATACTTAAAAATTTAAAATAGATCATATGTATAATTTTGGAACTATAATTGCTGCATAAATATGCCATCAAATGGGAATAACTCTGTTTCCTGATTTGACTGCCTCATGTCTGTCTTAAATTCTGCAAGTCATTTTCTAATCAGCTCTTGATCAATTGAAGTGTTATGTAAGTCAGTAGGATTCGAAAAATGTTTTGTATAATTAGCACCAGTTGCACTGTAAAGTCAGATCATGAAACATTTTTCTCCCCACTAAACATAAAATGGATTGCAATCCAGATTACTATAGAAGGAATAAATACAGTTAGTATCACACTCATTTTGAACAGTTTGACTTTCTGTGTATGGGGAAAAATATATTGAGTAAGGTCTTTTGGCAGTTTGAGGGGTGTTGGTTTGCTTCTTTAATTTTTTGACTCTTTAAATTTGTTAATATTTTCCATCACTATCATTTGCAGCTATAACTCAGGTGATCCTATAAAGCACCTGGAGCTTTTAAATACCCTTTAACAAACAAACCTATGTTTATTGTCTACTTGAAACAGTTAACAATAATTATTTCTATGTTCCAGCAATTTACAAATTGCAATTACTACTTTTACAGAGAAAACATTTGTTCACACACTGCTGTCACCAAGGGAAGACATTTCCAGAAGAACTTTCAAATGAACCTTAGACATGGATAAATAGCATCAATTTCCAATGGATGCTGAGTGCTCATTAGTCTCTACTGTTAAAGTACCTAAAGCTGTTACACCTCTCCAGTGACCTCAATTTAGAAGCCAATGGAAGAATGTTGTTATACCTTTTACAGGGAAACACACACTCTGGAAGAGACTGAAGAAAAGTGAGATTATTGGCAAGTGTTATTGACTAATGCTGAGAGTGCTGAATGACACTCCCAAGAAATTATGTCTGATTTTGCACATACTTCTCTCATTTGTTTTTCTTGGTGTAGTCCAACAGCAGATAAATTGCTTCCTTTTCTAGGTTTAGAAAAGGAGGAGTTGACTTTTAAAAGTCTCAACCATCAGGCAGTGCATCAATGTATATATTGGATCTCCCTCAGGACTGTATCAGAGACCTTACCCAACTTCTGGTTAAGCTAGCTGTTTAAAAGTAGATGCTTGCACATAATTACTTTTTGTGCTTTCCATGTGTGCATTCTTCTTTCAGTTTCCTCGGTATCCCCAAAGAAATATTCATCAACACATTTGTGGAGAATAAAGTTCAAATTCTATCATGTCAGCATTAAAGGAGAATCGAAAATCAACATAGACTCAAAAATTTCTGTACCACAAAGGATAAGAATCTACCCACTTAAAATATGTATTTTCATCATGGAAAGAAGTTTAGCTCCCAAATATTACATATGTGTGGCAATTTATTTCCAGTATCTTTCACACAATTATCTCTTTCTCTTTTTTATTTGGAGAAGGTCTTGTGCCAGTAATGTGATGCTTCCAAAATATTATCCTACATCCCTTTTATCCAATGACTGTGTTCTAAATCTTACAAAGCCTTTTTTTTGTCAGTCAACAGCAATGAATTCCATAACCTAAGTATCAATCAAGAGAATTATACAGATGTTTTCTCTATTTTTATCAGTTTTGACTTTTCCTGACTTTGCTCAATTGAAATGCTCTTGTGAATACACAGCAACTCCGGTCTGCATCTCTCTTTTTTTAATATTCTTTTATCATTACAGCATGCTGCTCCTTGAAGTGTAATATCATCTAATATTTAGGTTTTGTATTATAAATCTCTTCTTATGTCATAAACTGGAAAGCTCAATTTTCAATTGATGCTTTATCTCTCTGAATCTTTTTTCTCGTTTCCATATGGAAGATCCTTTTCATAAAGCCACTGAGGGTACATGTAATTGGCTTTGCAATTCAGTTTCAAGAATTCTTTTTTTGTCCTGTAGTTAAAGCCTAGACTTTTTCTTTCCAGTCTCCTGATTCTTGCAACCTATCTGATTCCCTGTATGCATACACTGACCACTTCTGATCTCACTATCATAATTAGTATAATTATTTTTATTTCTGAGGAACTATTCCAGCTCAGATTATTTAATCTCTCTGTATAAGAGAAAATTATGTGCTGAGCTGGAATTTGCTTTGCAAGGGTTCTCAATGCAACCATTTTCTGTATTTTTACTCTTAGAGGGTATGCAATATGGGGGATATTCCTTCATATTGGACACTGGTATTTGGAGCCTATCCACACCCAAGAACTCAAAAATTCACACAGTTCCAAGTCAGATCTGGATATCATGCTATTAGGTTCTTGACCTATATTTGGCAAAAAATGCAGACAACACTCAGTGATTTCATTTAAATAAATCCTAAGTATGTGTTTAAGTATTAAGCCAGGCAAATACCACAATATTATAAATTATGTGCTGAATAGATCGTGGAGCTTTAACTCTTTGATCATCTTTTTCCACATAATTGTGCCAGTCCAAACTTCAGACTGCGTTCCTGTACTATTTTTCTTTTCAAAAACACCATATCACTATATTTCCACATATTTTTTCACACATTCAGCCAGAACCCTAAGCTTAATTTATATGCCATAATCATGATCTGGTACTACGTGGTCAGCAGTTTAATATGATAAAGATTCTTGGTCAACAGTTTCATATGATAAAGATTCTGTCTATTAAGATTTTTTAAATTGCCATTTGTCTAAACTTGGCATTATAATGTGTGTAAGTCATGTCATCCCCCAAAAAAACCTTCACAATTCCAGTCAAGCCGGTTTACACGTCTTTACAATTCTGAACAAGTTCCTACAGTTCACTGTCAGATGTAAATAATAAGTTGTGTTGATTTACAACTCTAAAGAGGTGTCTCCAGCAATGGTCCAATCCAACCAATCATGAAACTGTTTGGTTTTAGAGGGTCAAATGAAGGACTAACAGGAATGGTTAGGACCTCGCCTTGCTTTTTCTCTTCTTTTTCTTCTGTCCCTTCCCCTTCTGCTTCCTCTTCCTCTTCTGGTTCCCCTTCCCCTTCTCCTTTTTATACCAGACCAAAAACAAGAAACCAACAAACCAACCAACCAGCCAGACAAAACCTTACTCTAAAGGTTTCCATTAGGCAAATGATTCTACTAAATCTCACGATGTTTAGATGTATAACTGGATGCTGGATTATCCTATAAGAAGGAACTTTTTCCCTGCTTCTTGAATTCATTTCCCCTTCTTTCTCTTCCCCAGTTCAGGTCTGTAGTCTTCTTAGAAGTAATTAATACCTGAAACATTTTGTTGTTTTGTTTGGCTGATTCCCTGCCCTGTTAAGCTGTGGGTTAAGGAGGAAGATAACAGTGAGTTAAATTTCCACTTGAAAAAAGAAAACAAATTATGGCAAATACAACTGATTAGAATTTACTTAAGGTAATACAATAAAACATCTGAGGCTGCAAATACAGCTTAATATGCCTTTAAGCTAATAAATTACTAATCTTAGTGAATATGCATTTTCTAAAGCTACTTTCATCTATTAACTCTAATTTTTCTAATATGTACCCTCATTTTGTATATTGTATATTATCTATAATGGCATATTTTAATATACTATGCATATTTAGGGACATTATGGGAAAATATTAGGTATTATTGACACTTTGTTCCTGTGGAAAAAAAAGGAAGAGTTGTAAAAATATAAATGCTAAAGCAATAATGAGTGTATTTTGCACCAACAAAATAATCTTAAAAATTATTGAGTCAGCTCTACACAGCTTTAAATGAGGTTAAATCAAACAGGTGGAAAAAAGAAAACCCATGGTGTGGGAGAATGCATTTTGTTTCTATACATAAATTGGTCTAGCTATGTTCATAGTTGGCACATGTCACTTTTCATTGAAATGGAAATATATTTTATCCTTTATTATGCCATTATTTTTCATACATTCCATCACTCTATTGACAAGGAGTATGCCATACGAGGAAAATAGTTTCGCTTCAAAATAACACCACTAACAAAAATCAAAGCCATTACATTTATGCAGAAGTTTCTAGTACTTGTGAGACAGATCCCTGGAATCGCCTTCAGATGAAGCATTATTTTTGAGTTGGACAAGGAGGACTGGAATTTATATCCAAAGGACTATGTCATATTAGGGAATATGTGTTTGAATTCTGCTTAAAATTAAATTAAAATACGGTCTTTTCTTTCCCAGTATAACAGTTATGGACACATATGAGTTCTTATTAAATAGCCCCATAATGTACTGTGGCTCCTGTTATATATTAGAATTTTAAAACAGCTACGGAATATGAAAGCAGTAGTTCATTATTCAGCTGTTTAGACAGCAGGGTGTGTGTAATTATGGTTCTGAGTTATACATTTTCCTACCTGAATCAAACAATCTTACAAATAGGCAACTTTGCTTCTCTGGGCAACAGTAAGCATGTGGATTACATGTGGAAAAGTGAAGACATTTTGTAGAAAAACTGCATTCAGTTTTACTGCTTGAGCCAATACTTCTGTTTCTTGAATTGCTAAGCTCACATTGGAGTAGGCCAACACTTCAGTAAATTTCTCAAGGAGTGAAGTGAAGTGAAGTTGTGGTTTTGGAAGCAGCTTCAGAATACTAATATATTATATTCTGTTAAAACCAAAACCAAAACCAAACCAAAACCAAAACCAAAAAACAAAAACAACCAACAACAAAAGACAACAACTAAAAAACCCCACACAGACGCAATTTGAAAAACCCGCAGATCATAAGAAATAAATTACAGTCAGTTTTGCTGAAATTTGTGGCTTATTACCAGGAATAAGAATAGAAGTCAAACTCAGCAGGAGCCTAGAAAAAAATCTCCTACAACTTGCAAACTCTCCAAACTGCTGAGTTACTGCTATGCTATTTCTCACCTTTCTTTTTATTTCACACAATTTGTGTAAACATTCTTTTGATGTCCATTACAAACATGGAGTAAGAATGATGTTCTATAATAGGTTTCATAATTTTAAAAGGTAAAAAAATCAGTTCTGCAAAAATTGTATGGATTTCCACAAAAGAAAAGGAAATACTCTTCCTAATGTGAAACCCTTATATTTAATCCTCATTTATAAGTGTTTAAGCATATTTTCTTTTTCCTTAAAGTCTCACTATGTTTCTGTTCCTCGAATTTCCTAACAGTTAAAATTTTGTCTAGCATCAATCTTAAATTCACGTTTAACTGATATTCCTGTGATAACCAGCATTTTTTTCTTCATATTTCTGTCTGCATTGATATATGGAAACATGATTGTTCTTACATGCATTGAAGACATTTCCCACTTGTGTCAAACTATCCCCTTTTTGACCTCCTCTTGTACTGTCTGATCTTTTTTCTTTAACCTAGTAGGATATGCTCTGATACATGTTTTCTTCTGAATTCTGCTGTATGAAGCAGAAGCCAACAGCTTTACAGAGTGATATTAAAATTTCCTTATCAGTCACACAAATATGCTTTTTAATACAGTCCTTGTTCTGCTTTTCATGATATCACGAACACTATTCACAGATATCCTGTGATGAATTAATAATGAAGGTCTTGCTCTTACAGTTTTTCAATTTAGCCTAGTTTATACACAGCAGTCTTCTAATTAATGTTTAAGTTCATGATATATTTATTATTATTACATTTCATTCAAGTTATAATTTCAGTCTCTTCACACCATCCTATGTATTACCTACATTGATATTCTATCATGCAGGTAGTACCATAGCAATCATGGGTCACCAGCACATTTTTATTACTTGTTCCAAGGTCATTAATGAAATTAAAATATTAAGTAAGATTGATCCCAAGAATAATCGATGGATGATTCTCTCTAACCTCTTCAGTACCATTTATTATCTTCTCCACACAGCCAGTCTCTTAGATTGTTTTCTTTTTCTCTTTTCACTTATCCCATTATGAAGCACCAGCAGACTTCCTTTATAGAACTCCAGGCACAGAACTTTTTTTACCTAGAAACTTATAATCAGAAAAAGCGGTATATTTGTTACACTCTAGCCCAGAAAGCCAACTCATATTTAGTTTCTGTTCTGTTCTTCTCTTCATCTGAATTGACTAAATTATGCTCTTCAGTTCTTTCTTGAGTATCTGTTTTCAGCATTTACCTTTTCCTCATGGTCAGGTTGTTTTCTTACACTTGGCAGTCATTTCCTGCCCAGCAATTTTGTGACCTTCCTGGTAAGTACTGTTGTTGAGAAAATAGTACTGAAATCAGCCTCTTGTCTCTTTTATGACTTTAAATCTGCACTTGAACTTCATAGTTGTTTCAACCACACATTTAATCTTTACCTGCCTGAATTTTCTCAGTGGACATTCCATGCATTCAAAACTAATGTTTTTAATCATTCATATCTTAACCCTAGTTAAGACACTAAGCTACTACTTAGTAAGTAGTAACTAGTAAGTTACTACTAGTAAGTAGTAAGTAACTAATTAACTTAATTAATTAACTAATTAACTACTTAACTAATTAACTACCTAATTAAGATTCTATACCCTTAGTATCCTTCTGTTTGATTCATCAGTGTTTCATCACTTGATAATCTTTTCTTTCCAGTACTCAGCACATATCCCCCTCCCACTTCAAAACCTTGTACAAATCCTTCTGCATTCTCTTCTCTGGTTGTTTGATTCATAAATCTTTCATCTTCTGTTTCTTTGTTGAACTAATTAGGCACCTGTTCAGAACATTTATCAATAACCAGGTGACTTTTTCCCAAGTGGCCTCTCTGGACACAGAAAAATGCTTACCTTTCTCACATAGTTGTGCCAAAACTAATTATTTCAACTTCCATTTTGAAAAAAATTCTGCCAACAACGACTGTTAAGTAGAACATCCCTTAATTCTAATACTTAGCTAGCTTATTTATCTATTTAAGACAGGCAGGAAACCAACCTAAACTGGATGATTAGCAGAATAATTACAGAGGTTTTTTGACACTAAGTTTATATTTTTCTTTTGTGAATGCACATCTAGAAGCAGAAAACATCTTTCTTCCACTGCCATATATAACAAGCTCTCCCATCTTGAAAGTCACCATGCTATGTTCACTCAAGGTTATTTTCTGTCCATGTCTTCTTCTACGTAACAGCAGGAAGAGAGACCTCTGAAGGGTCTTTGTGAAGATCCTGTTGATCTGCTCTTCATCTCAGATGGCACACTGTCTGCTTCTGAACTTTGACTTTCATGATATGGCACGCTTCTGAGGGGGATCTGCAAGTCTAGCATGTCATCCAAAAGTAAAGGTTACACTAGGTGTTTTCCCCTTAGAATTTAACTTTAATTATATAAGTATATTGTCTTATTAATAGGTGAGTCATTTTCCACTCCACAATTACTGGTTTCTACGTATCATACTTCCTCTTATTTCCTTATTTTTTAGCTTTTCCATCCTTAACCATTTACATTTCTAAAGGAGTGCTGTTAGTCTGTGTGTATAGATCTACTCTGATACCTGATCCAAGTATCCAGCATGGAATTATATTGTGCTATGCTATGCTATACTATACTATGCCTACTTTTCCCTAGAATTGCAGTCTCATAAAACATGATCTTAAATCTTATCTTAGACAGCAAATTTGTCTAGGTCATTGGCTCTTATCCATTTACGAATACTAAACTACTCATTCTTCTTGCTGTCTCATTTCATACATTACACTTCAGACAGCGTCCATAAACTACTGTGAAAACAGGGACAGATAAGCCACAAAAATGGGACCTAATCAGTTCTATTCTTGAATCAATGACTGGTTTTGAGGAGGAATCATTTGATTTCTCTGGATATTTATTCAACATCAATAAGTTGGGGAAAGTACTTCTCTTTCAGGAAAATTATTCTCTGAAATATATTGTGTGTCTAAATTGTCTAAAACTACCACATCTGCACCCACAAAAAAAAAAAAGTCCAAGGAAAACCAAAAAACAAGAGGACAAACTCAGGAAGCAGTGATTAATTTCCTTACATTTATAACTAAGGAAATTGCAAACACCCCCCTGCCCTCCCCCCTTCAATTTTTACTGGAAAAAAAAAAAAAGAAAGCAGCAAGACAAAGTTTTATATGGAAAAAAGGGGGATGTACAGAACACTTTTTATCATACAAAATATTGAAGGGAAGATCATGGAATCACAGAATCAACTATATTGAAAAAGATCTCTGTGGTCATCGAGTCCAACCCATGACTGAACATCACCATGTCAATAGACAATAGCATTGGGTGCCACACCCAGTCATTTCTAAGCATCTCCAGGGACCATGACTCCACCACCACCCTGAGCAGCCCATCCCAGTGCCCATCCCAGTTACCCTTTTTGTGAAGAACTTCCTCCTGATGTCCAGCCTAAACCTACCCTGGTGCAGTTTAAGACTGTGTCCTCCCATCCTACTGCTGGGTGCCTGGGAGATGAGACTGATCCTCACACTCTCCTTTCAGGTGTTTGTCAGAGTGATAAGATCTTTCACAGAAGCACAGTCTAGAAGATGTACTAGAAAACTTTGAGTAGGCAAGAGCTGATGTCAAAGGATCTTTGGTTTGTTATAAAATTTTTTGAACCATTGATAACTACTGATAACTCCAGTAAGTTTTAGCTGTTGGTGGGCAGCTTGTACAGATTCAAGACCTTTTCTGCCTCCCACTCCACCCCACCAGGGAGCAGGCTGGGGATGCACAAGGAGTTGGGAGGGGACACAGTTTGGATGGCTGATCAGAGGGACATTGCATACCATATGGGACCATGTTCAACATATAAAAACTGTTGGGAAGCAGAAAGAATGAGAGAATGTTCAATCTCATAGAAATTGTCTTCCCAAGTTACTATTACACATGACATAGTCCAGCTTTCCTTGAGATGATTGAATCCTCACTTGCACATGGAAAGCAGTAAAGGAATTCTTTATTTTGCTTTGTTTGTGTGCACAGCTTTTGCTTTATCTATAAAATTGTCTTAATCTCAAGCCATGAGTTTTCTCAGTTTTACTCTCCTGATTGTCTCCCATATCCCATCCTAGAGGAGTGAGCAAATGGTTCTGAGAGGTTCAGTTGCCAGCTGGGGTTATCTCGGGGCCTTTCTAGGTCACTGTGACCCCAAGAATGTTAAAAGTCTCTTCTCCCAGCCCCGGCACTTGAAGAAGGAGTCAGAGTTCTTCAGGTCTCGGTCTCAAGGTTGTTTATTGCATCTTATGTATAAAAAATTTTCTCCTGCCCTGCCGTGGTCTGTCCAGCAGGACAGTTCCAGGCACTCTCTGCCTGCCCCTGGGGCAGTGTTATGTCTTTATACTAAAAGCTATGTATTCAATGTTTACAATTACTTCCCAATACCTATCACCCATGTTAGACAGTCAGCTTCTACTCTAAACCAATCTGTAAGTGCCAACATCACAGCAGAAGATGGAGGCCAAGAAGAAGAAGGAGAAAGGCTGGACACACCCAGTTCCCTCCATCTTGCCCCCTGAACCCCCATACCAAAAAACCTAAAATCTACTTTTCCACCCCATGATAACTTCACTATTATTCTACCTAAACTGTTGTGCCTTGCTGATCTTCATATAAGGTTGGTAATTTGCTCCACGGGTCATAATCAAAACCACAGGTGTTTTGGGCTCCATGCCAGGGCTTCTGAGCCCCCTGGCAGGGGTCCTAGCCATCCTGGGCTGCCAGAGGGATGTTCTGGATTCCCACAGGGTTAAACCATAACATGTCCTTGCTCATTTTCCTGTGCCAATACACAGAACTCATGGTCAAGCCTTCTGAAATTCCCTCCTTCAAATTAAAGTTAAGTGTGAGGAAAAAGATGCATTCAGTTTTGAAAGCCCTTGATTTTTTTCTTTAATGCTAACTAGAACTACGAAGTTGTTAGCAGCATAACATGGTGCTATTTTTGTTTATTTAATTCAAAGAATAATAAAATAAATACAATAAAGATAATAATAAAAATGTAAAAAATAATTAATGAGAAAAAGGATATTTTAGTGTCAGGCAACATTAACTGGATTTCAGAACAAATGGAATTTCATATATTGGGAGAACCATGAAGTTCTCGTAATGAAATGCCCAAGCAGTATAAACTGGTGATACACAGGCAAGCAGAATTGAAAAACTTTGTCCTAAAGGATTCGTTTCTTCCCTCCTCCATGTGTTTTTTACTACCTGGCAATTTTTGAAGCTAAGTGCTCTATGTGAAGCAGGAACAATCTGCATAATTTGTGTGAGAAAGCAACATAACATCATTTATATGAAACTTTTAGAACCAGAGGGAAAAATAAGGTGCAAAACACACTCAAAACATGGAATAGAAATCACATTTCTTCATGTAATGCTTCAGGCTTTGATATGCCTCATGTTTTAATAGAACCATTTATCCCAGTGCAAGACTCTGGAAACACATTTAATCATAATTTTCATTTCAGTCCATCATAGTTTGTAATGAGGGAGTAACAACTGGCCTAGCACTTCTCTGCTTCTCAGTGCTAGAAAGTATCTAAATTTCTGTATACAGTTATATGCCATTTGGAAATTGCAAATGAAACAATGTGAATTAATTTCTCTTATACAAACAATGAATCATCCCCAGTTCCAAGAAATTAAAACTGAGCACCAGTGGAACAATTTGAAAGTGAGGAAGCCATCTTGGTTTTTTGCACTCACTGAAATCAAGGAGTCTAATAATTTCACCTTGTCAATGCATTAAGTCTATAAATAAGTGTGTGTCATATTAAAAAAATCAATTAAAAGAAAATGCTCCATACAAAGAATTTAATGTGTTAAACTTTATAGTGGGCCATCATGACCTGTCAGAACTCCTTGCAGGATATTTCCTTACTGTTACCTGTAATATCCACATATGCAACTACTGACTAAGTTGACAAACAAGTATTTTTAATTCTCAAAGCCTTTTCATTCCAATTTTATCAAGAATATCTTTGGAACACAAAATGATGTCTCAGTTCCTTAGTAACTAAAGTTCTATATAGGACAGCATGGATTTAACTGGGTATGCCATTTGTGAAAACTGGCATTTTAAACCAAAACTCACTTTTGCTGTTTTCAATTCCCCAGAAACAAAACACATAAACCCAGATGTAGCAGAGAATTAGTATCATTTGCAAGAGACATTGATAACTTCTATATTCATGGAATTCCTCCTATAATTTTAGCCTTAAATTAAATCTAAACAAAACAGAGGAAGACATAAATACTGGAAATATTAAGAGAGCAAATGCTTTATTTGGAGAAACAAAATCAGTGATGATAAAATATTTATTTTCTACAGCATTTCCTGAGTAGTAAAAGCCTTCACATCCTGCACAAAGAATAAAAGGAAAGGGTAATATACCTAATTTCAGAGACTCTATAATCTCTATATTTTTACCTTTTTGAAATATGCTAGAAGAGCTGGAGTCAAAACCTAAATAAAGATAGTTCTCATTCATTTTTGCCCATATGCCCATTTGCTTCTTTTAGCTCTTAGAATCTTGCATATATTACTTGGATAAGATCTGCAAAAGCAATGAAAAAAATTGTATGGGCACAGAAGATCAAAGTTCAGGATATACATGATGAAATTTCCTGTTAAAATGGATTAAACTTTACTTTCAGCTGCTTTCAAAGATTGAAAAATAGTGCAACTGAAATATTAGTGTATTGCATTGCTTTCACATTGTTATCCATGTCCAGAAATATTTTTTAGTCATAAGATATGTTTGGAAATACCTCAGTTGAAGGGAACACTGATTTTGCCCTATAATACACATTTGCAGGGAAAGTTTTTTAAGGTTTTTCAATCAGTTGATAATTTTACTAAAGGGAGATTGAGGACAAAGGATGCTTTTGAGAAGAGATTACTATGACAGCTAATTCATATTGTAGGGAGGAGGTTGGTTTCTTTGCAAAGAAAAGATTTAAGAAGGTGTGATAGGATTTCTTAGAGGAAAAGTGGCTTTTTAAAACTTTCTGGAGAGAGAAGAGGTCTTAAACCTATAGATTATAAATGAACTGCAGTTCTTTGGTTATCCAAGAAAAGTCAGTGACTAGTCATTATTCATCTTGGGCATGGTACTTGTATTACTTTCCACAAATTGCTTTTTATTCTTTAATTCTCATTTTCATTTGCCTAATAGCTGAAGAATGAGTAACAATATGAGTTTCATGTAAAACTTCTTATGCAAATCTTTAATTTTTGGAACTATTTTATAAAATGTTCATAAATCTAATTCTCTCTAATAAGAGAGTCTTATATAATCTCCCTAAGTCATACACAGAAAATATCAGTCAAACAAAAGGAATAAAGTTCATACAACAACAGCAAAATGTCAAGTATATATGAGGTACCAACCAAATTAAAAGAACGAATATGTAAAGAACACGAAAGCAAATGTTTGTCTACAGCAAGACTAACTTTGCCTCATGTCCCAGGAAACCATTTATGTGCAATTTGGCAGTCCCATGAGCCAATGCTGTGACTGTACAAGTGCCTGAAAATATTTCTTTAGCAGTTCACATGCTGTTTAAGAAAGTGGCACTCTGTGGAAACATAGCCTGGAAATAACATGAAATAGTTCATTTTCTCTACTTTTCAAAATTAAATTATTCAGCTGAACAAAGCAAAATCCCAAAAAACAGACTATGGCCATAAAATAAAAACTGGTACTAAATCCGATACAATTCATCTTTGACAACTACAATTGGGATAGATTCATTAACTGCAGGGTGGCTGGGCAACAAACGTTTTTATATGTTTTAGTAGCATATTTACCTTTCTTTCCAATAATGAAGACTTTACTGGACAAATTTTATTTTTCTCCCTTAGCAGAATCATGAAAGCCTACTGATATAATTTATTCCACCAAAATTTGATTTGAGCTATTCAAGAAGTCTGATATATACAAACTTAGATGGGATTACAGACTTCAGCCTCAGATGGATATTGTCTAACTATTCAGGTTTTTTTTCCTTTTACTTTTCTCTTCCTTCTCTACATATTTTTCCAGATTTTTTTTCTACAGAAATTAAAGAGAAAGAAAGAAATCTTTGACTGGATGAGTCAATGCTTTTTGCAACCAGTGATTTGGAGCTAAAATGAGTTCTGAAAATAATTTAATATATATTTCTGATGCCACTGGGACAAGTTTCATCTATATTTTCCTTTCTAAGGAATGTTTATTGTCCAAATGCTGTGGGGCGTGGGGCTTTGGGGTTTTTGTTTGTTTGTGGGAGTTTTTTGTTTGTTTGGTTGGTTGGTTGGTTTTGGCTTTTTTGTTTTGTTTTGTGTTTGGTTTGATTTTAGTTTGGTTTTCCAAGAAACTAGCCCCACTAATTTCTTCAAAAAGTACCCTAGCTAGCAGTAGGATTGGGATTTTTAATGAACCAAAAAAAATAATTATGTCTGGTGAGGGTGGCAGTGATGGAAACGGCAAATATATATCTAATAATGAACAAATTAAAACCTATAAACAGTATAAAAAGAGAAATTGGTATCAAAAAGTAATTATTCCTTAGGAGCTTTCATAAAACCAGCAGTGTTTCGGTGATTCTGTTTCTAATTCAATTTCTCCCCTTAGTGTCAGGGAGGAGGAGATTTGCAAAATATAAAATTAGAAAACCTATTTTGCATTTTTTTTCCTGGAGAAACTCTGAAAAAAAAATCTATTCTTCTCTTCAGCTTACAATGTCAAACTTTCCTATCTGAAGAATAGATGTTGCTGCTGAGCATCCGGTCCCTTAAAGTCTCATTAATAGATTGTTATTCTTTCTCCTCGTGGCTATAAACACCAGCTCTCATGGAGTCCTCCCTCCATCTTCCAGACCAGAAAGAACCAATAGCAATAGCCTGTGCATTCTCCCTTGTATAATAAAGGAGTGATGTCTTATGTGTTTTTCTTAATAAGGTCTGTTATTTTCTGTATTGAACTGGCAACAAAATATATAAATGCAGGTTTGGAACCTTATGATGTTCTTAAGTATGAAGAAGAATAATGCAATCCTACACAAAGAATTCAATGTCAGTGTTTGAAGCTGAAGGTATTTAAAATTCTAAATTGAAGAAATATACTTAGGAATTTCATTTCAGGTTTTCAGACATCAAGGCTATCTTTCATAGACTGGATGCTTAATTTAAACATGCAGACAGGACTGAAGTCTCTGGGGCTTATGAGCCACCTAATTAAGATTTTAATGAAAAGTCTAATACTGTGTTAGCATTTGGTATAAACCTGATAAACTACTTCCAGTAGGTGTGGGGACACTTAAGAGCCTTTGCATACATAGACAGGGAATGTATCATCATATCATCTTGCTTAAAGATGCACAAATATTCCTGAATGCCAGTAATGTGGCAATTTATAGAAATCAGAGGAAAAAATAAATTTTTCCACTGTATGAAAAAAATCAGTGTTTTAAGAACACCATTTCTTTCAGAAGAAGAAATAATTTCTTTCAGAATGGTAATTCATTAACACAATCCCCTGTATCCTGTAGTAGGACTACCTCCATGTACCTGGGTAGATAGATTAAACATTTTGCTGGTAGTGATAACCTCTTTCCTGTGTCTTGAGATCTGGAAAATTTCTTCCAATGAGGTATCATCTGGTAGGCTTCACTCTCCAGTGAGTGACTAATACACATACAGTTGTGAGCGTGCTGTGTGTATATATATATATATATATATATATATATATATATATATATAAAGAAATACATTGCATTTTTAAAACAAACTGACTGATATTTTGTTATTTTTAGAGCCTTTGCCTCCAAATTCTCCTATTTCTCTCCCTTGAACCATTGCTGCCTTTTGAATACACCTTATACTGTTTTCTCTAAATAGCTTTGCTGCAGTCATAAAGATGCTTTCAGTGTGCCATTTAATTACTTGAAAAATCCATTTATTCCTGCATATAGAATTCTTAACTATGAATATTATCCTTTAATTGAAGCCAACAGCATCCAGTGTGTCAGCTGGCATATATGATGCCCTAGGATTCACCAAACTCAGTAGACTTGAAATTTAAATTTTCAGTACCATCTAAAAATACATTCATGCCCCTGAAATTCACTCTGTTGGTGCCTAAAGCTTTTTCAGGCAAAACTTGCTCTAATGTTGCTAATCCTAGAATCAATCCTTATGTCCAATATGGTGATTACAGTTTAATCTTTCTCTGAGGGAAGAATCCAACTGCCTTCTGTTCTAGAATCAAGGCAGATTCAGAATTGCATGTAGGTGAGAAGAAGGTGACACTGAACTGTAAAAATGATCTGATTTTTGTCCTAAATCATAGCACCAAGTCCCTTTTTTTTTCCTTGTCTGTTTGGGTTTTTGTGGGATTTTTTAATTGGCTTTTTATCTCCTGAAACATCACTTAATAGTCGACCTCATGGGTTAGAAAACTCCACGCTGAAAATTGAGCTGAACTGAGTGTGTTTCTCAGCTGCAAAATACCATAGAGTTCCCCTCCCTGCAAGGATTTCAACAGAGCCTGGCTGAGGTATTCTTACTTTGCTCCATTCTCCATTCCATCCTCCTTAGCAAGTTCTATGGCTTCAGATTGTGGATCTGGGGAATCATTGTGGAACTGGTTTTGAGCTGCCAACTTGCATCCAGGGAGCAACAACTTCATTTTACCCTATAATTTCTGTACCATTATAATCTCTATTAGTATGTGAATGTCACTCCTCAGTTTCTTCTGATTTTACCTCACATCCACCATACTGGTTCACAATATTTTCCTCCAATAACAGTATTATCAATTTAAAATGTGAGCTGTGAAATTATCTAGTTGCTGCAAGAGTTGCAACAAGGAACTCCTGGAACTAAAATTCTAGCAGCAAGCCTGGGTCAGTTTATATTCAACTGCAGGAAGATTGTTCATCCCAGACTGCAGCTACATACAGATAAATTTTCAGACCAAGCAGACAAAACTGCAAAATCTTCACAAGGACAGGAGGGATTCTAAGTTTTATTCCTTTATTCAGTGTAGTATAACAACATCCAGATCAGCTGATTGCATAAGTTCACGCTGAAATTTCTTCAGAAATACACAAGTTGTGGCAAAATGCTCATCATTTTTCTTCTAAAAATGCTGGCTCTCTACAAACCATTGGTACAACCCTACATACCAGAGATACAATTTAAGTCATACTAATTATTATATAATAACTACAATACCTACAAAGATAATTAGCAGACAATTTTCTACTACTAATAGATTATACATATTGTTTCCACAACATACTGAATGCTGATATTCATTACAAATATACTTCTCCAGGTATTTAGAATCCATACATAGTATACTCAGGGCAAACTATTAGCAATCAACTCCTTCTACTCACATTCTGATGTGCATTCCATTATTTTTATTAGATATCTAAATCTGATGTGATATTCTCCTAGTTGGAAGAAAATGCTCCTTATATTCATGCTAAAATTAGAGATTTATGTGTGATTTAAGGGTTCAAATCTTGCCTTTGGAGAAATTTATTATTAAACATTTATATTTGCATGTTTCTATTAATGTTTGCCCAGGAAATAATAGTAGTCATAAGAAGTAAAAGAAAAAAAATACAGGTTGTGTAAAGATGGTTATTGTTATTCAAAAGTATAATAATTGATTCACTATTTTATTGCTTCATCTCAAAGATCATATTAAGCCTGACTCCTAATATGGAACCTTGAAGGAACTATAATTTTTCCCATAAAAAAGTCACTGTTTGATAAGAGAGTTATGAGGCTTCATCTGGAAATTACATATATGTTAATATATGTTATATGCAGTATAGTATAAATGAAACTGTTGGTAAAGTGCTAATGAGACTTCAGAGCATAATTCAGGGCAATAAGCCTGGCATATAAGGCAGAGTCAGGATCTCCATGTTATTCTGCCTAGTCTCTGTGTTGTTTTACCTCTCTTTTTCCTAGATGGCATGTTTCTCCAAAATTGAATTGCTTCTTCCAGCCTGAAAATACAACTTCCTAAAGTGATACTTACTGTTATACCATTGAAACTGGAGATTAGGAAGTGAATTTTCTCATATATGTGCATTCCATCCTTCAGTCTCTGATTATAAACTGCTTAATATGACTTGGCCAGTGGAAAAGCAGGGGATGATTTTGTTCCTCTGTAACAGATGGGAAATTTTAGCAGTTTTGATTGACTGAGAACTATTGTAGTTTGTAACTATCCTTATATATTTCAAACTTCAGTAGTTCAACATCCATTTTTAGCAAATTTCAAATATAAATGAGTAGGGTCTTCTGAAAATATTGATGGACAAAGGAGTCACCAGACAAAGTAAACTCATAGTCTATTTAAACCCCAGTTTTCATCTTAAATATGTTGCCTCCTCACCCTCAGTGTTAACAATTCCTTCTTTGTGAAATTTCAAGTGGAAGTTCTGATAACACATATTGATTGTAGCCAGAAAGCTGACTTTCATTAAAAACAAACTGCCACACCACACCATACAGTAGCATTTTACTGAGTTTGAAGTATCTGGCTTGTTAACTCTATTTAAGCAGCTGCTATCTCACTTCAGTCTGATCACAGGACCGTTTGAAATGAAAATAAAACCTGCTTTGTTTACAGGCTTCTTTTAACTGCTATGGATCAAGAATTGTTTGTTCTTTCTGACAGCTTTTACAGGCTTTTGTTATATTTTATTCTCACTGTGATAGATGCTGGTAATTTTCTACTGGGTTTTTCTAAGTCTTTTTTCTTCCAGCCACACCACAGGGAGCTTATCAGAAAAGACTGATCTTTCCTAATCTACTACCCCATACCATGTGCCCTTTGGAGCAGGTATGCTTTCATATCACAGTGTTCAATATCATATACTGTTTAATAAACAGCTTCTATTTAGTTTGTGGGATTTTTTTCTTTTTTATTTTTCTATTTCAAAGTAAAATAAATCTTCTTTGCACATGTTTAGACAATTACATTTTCTGTTACTGATGATGCCAGAAATACTGGTATCACCTCAAAGACTAATTTTAACTGGCCAAAGAATCTTTTTTGTGTAGTGTGACATTTTCTCAGACACTATGTCATCTTTTAACATTTCTGGTGTAGAATATAGAAAATACAAACTATATTGACCTTATGCTGAAGATTAATTAGGTTCTATTTCTTAATTTTAGGATTTTTATTTTGTTTTTGAGTGACATTTCAGATCAAATTTGCTGAAATAACTACCCATGAGAATATATCACTGAATCTAAGATTTAAATAAGGATGCAATACAAACAAAGCTGATAAATTCATTACATCTTAATTTTTATTTTAAAATACTGGGGTTTTTCTGCTTTATTAAAAATATAGCAATCAGATAAACGTTGATTTACTTAAAAAGATGCAATATTAGACTAACAAAAAATGAAAAGGGTTCAGGAAATACTTCTTCCCTTAAAACAATTTATTTCCTTTCTTTTTGTCACAGACTTCTACCAGATTCCCACCAGAAGGTAAGATGAGGACCTTGGACCATTTTTTAACTACTAGGTTCATTATTTAACTACTATGCTACCATGGCCCTAGTAAAATAGCTATTTCAAGTTCTTGTTCTTAAAGAATAAATTTCTTACCCTCATCACAGTGCTTGCTTTTTTTTTTGCACCACACTTTATTTCAAAAAATCTGTCTCCACCATGACTGTGTGGGCTACTTTAATGTGTTCAGATATTATACCTACAAGTACCATAGAAGACTCTGTGAGATAATCAATAAATCAGTGTTGAGAATAGCTTGAGTAGTGCACAACAGATGAGGCATAGGTCAATAACTGAACTAAGAAAAGAGCATAAACTGCGGAAGGAAAAGCACTCATGGAAGTGAGAAAGACAATATTGTGCAAGATTGTTGGTTTTTGTTTTTTTTAAAGGAATGAAATGGATTTAGAAGTAAGCTTAATTCTAGCATTCACTGATTTTTGATAGCCTAACTTTGTAGCCCTCACCATGTGCTTCAATACAGAATTTTGAGTGCAGCATATAATGTCTTTTGACATGTATAAACATTCTTATGATTAGTAGTCACAGGGTTTATTTATTGTCATGAATTGTGTCCAATCCAATTTGGTTTCATATTGTCCAATTTCCAAGTATCTTTCACTGCAAAGAGAATTTTGGAAATCTTTAAATGTTAGGGGCTCAGTTGAAATAGCCTGCCTTGGCAAACTCACTGAAACATATCTGTCAAGCACAGCAAAAGCCTTGTAAAATGCTCCACTGCTGTAGGCCATAGAAAGGAGCTATAATAAACTCTGACCCATAAAAAGTCATGTAAACATTATAACCTGTTTTTACTAGCCTTTTAAGTGCCAGGAGCAATTGATCTTATATGGCTTAGGTCTTTCCAGCTTCCCAGTCTCCATGAGCACCTAGGATCCTACATGGGTGTTCAAGTGCATGTGGCTTTGGAAGCCTAAAATAGGAACAGATACCATGCTATCAGCTATTTAGTTATTCATTCCAGACAGATGTTTGATATTTCCAACAGAAACCATTTTAAAATGAAGCACCTACGGAAATCGACTGTTTCTGTATTGTTAATCAAAATAAATGTCCATGCAATCTCGAGCTGTTTCCCTAGATTGCTGCATCTGTCATACTGGAAAGAATGACAGGAAGAAAAAAAAATTTAAAAAAAGGAAAAAGAGAAAAAAGAAAAATGTTTTAAATTTAGATTAACAGTGTCCTTGCATTAGGGCTCTCTGATCATGACAGCTTCCCTAAGGTTCAACGTTACTGTTTGTTTTCAGAAAAATGCTGCAAACCTTAGTCCTCAGGGAAAACTGAAGTTCACTTCAATGCACTTCAATGGGATTTTTGCCTGAGTAATAGCTGAAGGATTTAGCTCACTGCTAGCTTCAGGAACAAACAACGTGAATTTTACAGCTTTTGATTTCTGCCAAATTCGTTCCGCATTAAATTGCTGTGGGAAATCAGCCATACAATTAAAACCTATTTTATGCCTTCAATAACGTTAATGAAGCAATTGTGGATTTCAGAATTTTATATATGTGCGTGTGTATATATGTGTGCATTTTGTCATCACTGCAGCAGCTGCTGTTGGCCTCAAACATCTCTTAAATACATAGACTTAGCAATGGAGGTGTACGTGACTCTGTTGGTTATTAAACCTCATTAAAAAAGCCTAAAAGCCCTTCTCTATACAGATGGTTGCCATAACATGCAGAAATTTGCTACTTATTAATATGTGCACTCTATTCCTTCCATTCTGGTTAAAGAGAATTAAAAATATAGATGTAATGAGGAGCTAGTGTTTGAAATTTGAAGCTGGTTCCCAGACAGTTTATCTTTCCCGACAGGGTATTTTTTGAGGCTACATCTGAAGGTAGCATAATTTTATATGCTAGTGTCTGGACCTTGATAGAAATATAAAACCTCTGACCTATTATTTGTTTCTGTGCATTTTTCACTTTTGAATCCTTACAGCGGAAGTTCCTCTAGATCACAAAATTTTCTTACTTCAGTAGCAACTCTTATGGGGATAGTCGGAAAAAAAGCCTCCTCCAAAATTATGAAATGGCTGCCCTTTTGTAAAATGTATGTCATAAAGAAAAACTGTTTTAAATTCTAGTATTGATTCTTCACAGAATGATACAGTCAGGATTTTGGCCAAATATTTTGATTCTGAGAAGCAACTACAGACAGGTGCAAAATTCAGAATTATGTTCTGGGATGTAATACTCACTTTTCTGTGTATTTCCCTTGAAGACCCAAGTATAGAAAGAATAGCCTGAACTTCAGAAGAAAGGAATATGCTTTTCTACCTAGAGACAGAGTTTCAGTGCTCCCTCAGGGTCACAAGACTCATCTTTGGAGCATTTACACTTTCACTGCTCCACCACTGGAAAGGGATCACAATCCTGAGTTGCGTGGCCATGAGGGACAGTGCAAGGACATTTGAGATAAGAATTTGCAGTAAATGCCATCCTGAACACAGAATGACATAAGCCAGCAAATAGGAAATATATGAATAAGGAGTTACCTAGGGTAGTCTCTCCACAGAAGAAAAATGGGAAATAAAATTTCCTAACAAGATCTTTCCAATTTTATGAATAATCAGATAAGTATTGCTCTTTGGTAAAAAGAAAAAAAAAAAAAAAACAAAAAAAACCCAAAAAAACCCAAAAAACCAAAACCAAACCAAAACAAAACCCAAAACAAAACAACAACAACAAAAAAAAAAAAACACCAAACCAAAAAGCCCTGGCATTATTCCTGGTCACATTTAGTAAGAGTTAAAATTTGTTCAGAGCCCATATCCTAAATCAGCTGCCCCCTCTGCAGATAACTGATATGGAAGAATCATAATTTAGAGCATTTCAAAAGGCACTGAGCTTTCCAGCACTCCTGGTATTTCAGTGATTATATGCATGACCTGCTCCAGTAACTTTGACCATAGAAATTTACCACCAGAAATTTAGGAACAAGGGTGACTGTCAGCGGTATCTAAAAATATTTAGAGTGAGAGGAAACATTCATTCATGCAAATCTCACCCTCCAGTATCTAACTACTAGTTCTAAAACTTTATTTTGTATTTATAAATGCCTGTATTTCTATCAGATATATGTTGACAGGGTTCTCTCATTGCCTTTTTACAGAAGTGCAATTCTGCAATACTGCTTGCATATGGGAAGTATCAACACTGCAAAATAAATTATTATGTCCTTTTTTTCCACCCTTTTAACCAGCTCATGTAGTATTTGCAGAGTCAGACAGTCTGAATAATTTTCTTCTCAGAGAGCATGTACAAAGTTGCTGTGTTTTCACTTTGTGGAAATAGTTTCCCTAGTGCACATACAGAAGTGCTGCTACACTCCTGTAATACTTAGCTTTTCTCAAAAACAGAGCTTGATATTTAAATCCAAACATTATGCTGGGCTTCTTGAGCTGGCTGGTGTGAAATTTAATTTGTGCTGTTAAGCCTCAGAAGCCTGGGGAAAACATGAGATGAACAATAGCCACTGAACTCCAATTTTACAAAATCCTTCAGAAATGGAACAGCGACTCCCAGCCCCATGGACTCAATGTCCCCTCAAGGGCCACAAATACAGGTGCTGTACCTGAATACTGGATTTGACCTTTGGATTTTTTTTCACTGCCCATGGCCAGGGGGTTTGAACTAGATGACATTTAATGTCTCTTTCAATGCAAACCACTCTATGATTTTTAATTTCTGAGCCTTCCAATACACAGACAGTGTTTAGCAATAGAACAGAGCACTAAAGAACTTTATCTTGGCCTCAGCAGGTATGTTTGTAGACCTCCATATTTCTTTTTCTTCCACCAACCTCTTCCTTGTAATGCAAAAAAACCCACACAATTTTGGGGTTTTTTTTAATTTCTCAGGTTTCTTATCCTACACCTATATTTGTAAAGTTGCCCTAAACAAATACATACTTTCCCCACAGGGAACATTGTAAAATTATTAATAAATACATACATTCAAGAAAATAGTTTTCAAGAGGCATTCATAATGTCAAACAAGTTTGAACTAATTAAAACAGCTTCTAAACAGAGGCCTAGTCAAGTACCTCTGAAAAATTAGCACCAGAGGGAAGAATGGCATTCCACCAGTTTTTGCCAACAAATCTCTATGCCAGCACTTCTGAAGGCATCAGTTGTTTGTTCCTTTGTGCTTGCTCAGTGCAGCTCTCCTACGTGCCCTCAGCTTCAGAACATCAGAGAACTTGTAGAGCCAAAATAAACACATTTTTTCTGTCAACACACTTCACGTTTCCCCCCCATAGCAATGTAGTAACTTTCAACTTAAAGATTCTGAAGTCTTGTGTGGGTGAGCTGAAAAGCATGTTCATCATATGAAGAAATAAACTCACCATGGAATCTCCTGGGATTTTTTTTTTTTACTTTCCTTGCTATTCAGTTAACATTAATCACCCCCAGCTGCTTAATTCAAATCAATAGGTCAGGGGCTTGGAAAATCCTGCCATTTTCCAGCTATTTTAGCTGATATACATGATATTTTTACATTTGAATAAGGAGTTAACCTGAATGTCCTGAAAATTTTTGACAAAAGCAACATGATGCTGAACACCGATTTCTGTTCCAAAATCAGTTCACCTGCCAGACAGAAGACTGAATGGTTGTGACAAAACAACAAGGTTACTGGCAGTGACTAGACAGTATTGCCAGGAGGTCAAACAGTATCAGCCTGTTCCAGCTGAGAACAACAATTTGGGAATGTGATGTGACAATATGGAGCTTTGTTTCCTACCCACACAGTATCCTATCTTATTTCAACCAGACCATTTCCCCAATAGCTAATCATTGTATTCATAATTTTATTTATTTATTTTAGAAATATCACACTCTTTCAGGCTTTGATTTACAAATTACACTAGGTGGAACCACAGATGTTTATATCTTGTTTGTTATTTGGATTGATCATATTTTCATTATTTTTATATTTATCCTTCAGTCTGCACGCTCCTCTGCAAACTTACACTAGTACAGCAGAATACACCTCTATCCTTATACTTTATGCTGTGCATAAAATTTAATTTACAGGAATTTCACTTCTGTGAAATTTCCTGAACTCCTTGGACTTTCAGTGATCAACATTGTGTTCAGAATTCTCCCTTCCCTCACATTTTCCCCATTTTCTCTTAAAGCAAGTGCCTTTCCTAACAGCTAAGTTGAAAACTCTTGTGGAATTCTCCCCCTGTCTTTGAACCAACTTGCTCTTCCATTATAAAGGTATTCTAAGAAATCATTTACACTAAAGACTTTTGTAATAATACAAGTTACAATCCCTATAGTTTTTTTTTTTTCTTACCAGAGATTGGTTTATACCCCCTATTACCTTAAATTTTGATGTCTGATTATTATCAGAAGAGCTTAAAGATTTTATTCAGTTATCATATGAAATTTCAATTTTAATACCAATAAAATATCTCCAGTCTGCTTTAGAAAAGTGTTGACAGAGAATTTTTGAAGTAAGTAAAACTTAAAAAATTTTTAAGTTTTACTTACTTCAAAATCTGAAGTAAGAAATCTAACATTTCAGAGAAGGATAAAATTCATTCTAGTAGTTTAGTACAACCTTCCTAGTCTGACTATGGAGGTGAGTCAGCAGAAATAACATTTCATCTCTGGAAATGGTCCCAGAACTTGGTAACTCCTCACAGATGTGTTAATCAGTGGTTAACTATAACAATCTTATTATTGGCAACACGTATGGAGAGAACTTATTTTTGGTTGTGACTGCAGTTATATTACTTTCCAATACTTTGCTAAGTAATAAAAGCCCTCAGGCAAACCACTTGATTTGGGTCTTGCTAGCTTCCACCTGTCCTTAAGCATGTGAAAATCTACAATAATTTTGATGGGAGTTATGACTTTAAGAAAACTTTGTTTCAGGGCACATACATAATTAGTATTTATGGTAATTAACAGCAGAGTATTTGTAGGCTTTGCAGGCAAATAAACTACTGTTTCTTTTAGCATAAAAATAGTAACGCTAATGGTGTGATTGGATACCACACTCTGATCTGATCTCTATTTTGAAATTTTCATTTGAAAAAAACATCATGACTTTTGTCTCTGTGGTTTCTTCTCATAGATAATTCTCAATAACTTTCCATAAAAAGATGCCCTGTGGTGTCTTTGCTTAAAGAATTTTTATAGTTTTAAATGTTGCCCTTCTCTTTTAGTTTAGTATAAACAGAACTAATACATAAAAAAATTGGAACATCTTGTGGCAGAGCTATTTTAAACTAAGTACAACTAAATTATATTGCAACCAAGACACAATATGGTCAATGTCAAACAGTTCAAACATATGCCTTACTTCAAAAAAAAACCCTAGGAAATTCTTTTTTTAAATATAATTGCCCTAAATTTTCAAATAGTATGAATAGCCTCTTCATAGTCACCATTCCTACTTCCTCATTTCCATCTCTTTTTGAACAAACTCTCCATGTGAGTGTGCTGGGCAGGCCTGCATCATAGATCTAACTGCACTCTGTTACTTATGTTTGGATTAGAAACATGAATTTATAACATTAGGTTTTGTTTATGCTGTCAGTATTGATTTTGTACAAGCAAATGCTATATAGTTATATGCATATATAAAAATACTGCTGGGATATGAAATACAGTGCATTATGTAACCAAATGCTTACCTGGGGAAGGCATGTATGCATATATATATATATACACACACATATATATGTATACATATGTATACATATGTATACATATACAAATGTATACATATACATATATATGTATACATTTACCTGTATCTGTGTATATGTCTGTGTCTATATATCTATATACAACTGAAGTTCATGTGCTTAAACATTTTGGAAGCAAAACACTTCTTACACTTCTTACACTTTATAAGGCCATAATCTGCTTTTCTCTTTTAATGAATTCTTTAGCCAGACACAGTAGTTGCATGTGGCCTGAAAATGCTCCACATAATGTTTGAAAATAACTTAAATTCTATTTCTGTTTACACATACTTTCACTTGAGGCTGGCTGAAGCTTTAGAGGCAGGCCATTTGAACTGCTTAGGGCCATTTCTGTAATAAACAGAGCAGAGAAATAGAGAGCCATTAGTAATTTCCAAAGTACAGATTAAGTTGCCTTTCATGCAGACGACATTACACTGCATAAATAAATGATATTGACAACCTAATTTAAAATTTTATTTTTGTACTAATTTTTCTTACAATATACCTCACTAAACTTATAGCTTTCTTATGAATAAGGTCTTCACTATTTGAGATATTCATGTTACTTAAATTATCAGTATCATAACCTAAAAATATTGGGCTAAAAATAGTAAGGGTGATTAATCATTTTTTTATCATTGATCAGTCTCATACAATGCAAAAACATAGGTTTCAGTCTTCAGTTGCCACATTTTTTTCATCTAGAATTAAGTTATTCTGATTCAAGCCTGTATGTGTGTGTTTCATTCATGTACCTAATACTTTATAATCTGTTGTAATTTTAAGTATATAAAAAAATGTGACCCTGAATCACTTCTTTTAGGGAAAGCTAAGTGAAACTGAATTTTTATGTCTTATGTTGGCTCCCTACAGTACTGCACACATTGGCACTCAGAGGCCATTCATAGGTTTTTGAATTATTTAACTATTCCTGCATGTGCATGCAAATCAATTTTTTTTCTATTGTATATGGCTGAGCTCTCCAGCTGTCTGTACTGAAGGAGATCTGCACAGATGCCTTTCATCATCTTATTAAAATCAACAGACTAAAACATAGCATATTGTCTTAAATATCAGCTTTCTACTAATAGATAATGTAGTCTTCAAGGGGCAGACTAAAATTAATTACCATTCTCTCAAAAGCTACAGGCAGTTTCGGAGGAAAACAATTCCTTCCAGGTACAATTTTTAGGTTTTTTTTGTTGTTGTTTTAGATGTCCTTCCTGGCACTTCTCTGTATCTGCCAAAATACAGGTTGCAATACTTCATGCTTTAATGAAGTTATAGTTTGTATGTACTAAAACTAGTATAGGTTTCTGTTTTTTTTTTTAATCTGATACCTTATTCCCAAGGAGTTGTACTGTTGTTAGGTATCCATACGTTGCTATGATACTTTAATGCAGTTTCTCTTAGAGTTTAAAACAAACACTTATTTAATGGGGATACATGATCTGAAGTGAGCTGCTTGAATACTGATGATGCTGAGAACTGCATAATTTGCTTACCTCTGGATGAAGTTCTATGTTGTAAGGTTTTTACTTTTTCCTTAAACACAGTGGATGTTAAATTTGCAATTGAAGTTTTGAAGGTTGTGATATCTGACTTTTCTGAAGAACAGACATTCTGTGGGGATTTGAGAATCCCTGAGAGCCTAATTCACTTCCATTTAGTTCAGTGAACAAAATTCTATTATTTTCAAAGTTGCAGTATCAACCCCCAGATAAACAGCAACACTAAAGCAAGTCTTGCAATGCTAATTCCTGGTACTTATAAATCCTGCATTTAGTTTTTATTTTGAAAGAACACTAAGCCAGTTTACTCAGTACTGACAGCATTCTGTCTTCAAAACTCCTTTAAAAACAGCTCACTTGCAAATTGAGCTGAAAGGAACAATGTTCCTCTTTTTTTCTTACCCCCAAACTTAACTGCAGGTGGTCAGTGGAGCCCATAACTAAAAGTGTTCACTGAAGGACTCATCCTCATACAGACTGGCAGAATGATATGGAGTCCCTCTGAGAGTCGTTTTTATTAGAAGATAGTCCAAAAGTCCCATTTTCAAAGCAAGAAAAGTGGGACTTCCCCCTCCTAGTCATATCATAGTTCATATCTTTACCATAAGGCAAACTACAAGCTAACAAGCTAATTTAGAGAGAGTCATAAGATGCTTCAGCTTGATTCTTGTTGACAAATGCAATTTAGGTTCAGCCTCAAACTGTACCCAGTATTTCTAGCCCAACTCAGAAGTCTGAGGCTCTTGTTTCTAGAATGCAATTTGTATCCTTTCTAATCCCCTTTTTTGGTCTCTTTTTCTACCCACTCCACTACTCTATGGCCATTTTATTCTTTATTATAGCAGTTAAACTCTTGCATTTTAAGGGGAAAACAGTGGCACAGAACTCATCATTCATATTTACTACCTTCTGAATTTTCTGCCTCATTCAGACTTGTAACTCAGCTGCCTCATTTACAGTCTTTTAACAAATACTTGTGAATGGCAGAGAACTAAAATCACTTATAGGAATATTCCTAACTTTGATTTTTTATTAACTACTGGTAATGAACTTAAAAACCAATTGCTAGACTAGATTTTTGTCGTCATGCCTCACATCTCTAGTTCTCATGTCTGATGCCATACTTACTGCTAGGCTCTCCTGGATACTGCATTACCAGGTACTTTATTCTAGTTTTGAATGGAGACTTAACTGGGAATCGTCACCCTGACAGTTATTGCCCAAGGGGGAAAAAAAAAAGTATCTTGAAAAGTAGGAAATTAATTTTCATGCATGAGAAATTTGAAAAATTAAGATTTGTTTTTAGTCTGCATTGAAGTAAAACCTTGACAGCATGAAATGCAAAGCCATTAAAGTCATACTGCTCTTATTCACTTAAAAATGACCCATAGCAAAGGCCATTTGGCCGGTGTGTGGGCAACAGGTCTTCCTTCTTTGTATTAATCCAGAGTAGAGAGCTGAACAAGGATCCTTTGTATCTCAGAAAACATCTCTTGTGTATTGGATGTTGAAGGGACATCCTCCTATTCTTTCTGAGGGAACTATTTCACTATGTAAAAATGCATGTCTGGGTGGTGGTCAAGCAGAGTGATTGCTTGGAAAGTTACTGCAAGACCTAAACTGTGGGTTTGATTTGCTCATCACAGCTGTGAAGAAGTATCGATGATTTTCCAGGCAGGTACTCTTCCTGCCCCATTATACTGGGGTATGTGAGTGTTTATTTTTTTAACCAAGGAATCTATTCTTCTCAAAACCCATAGGTTCTTATGAGAATGCTTATATCATTTGATTTTTTTTTTCCTTCCCCCAGAGGAAAAAGAAATGAATATTTGGCTATGCAGCGTGCAATCATTTTAAGAATAGGTGTTAATCTGATCAGTGTGTGCCATTAAAGAAACATTATCATAAGTACTAGGCCATCATTTATATGAGTCATTATACATCTTGCATCAGAAATGTTAGTCTCAAGTGTCTGGCATATTGACACTCAAGTTCTGAAAGCTATTTTATAATGAACCACAGCACACAAATGCAGAGTCAGTTCCATCATTCTTTTTTTGCCTGGAATGATTAAATCGAAGAGTTCCTTTAATTTCAGCAATAGAGACTGAAATTTACCTACAACTGATCCCTACTGATGACCCCATAAGCTGTGTGTAAATAGCCATGATTTGTTACACTTGGCCTCTGACTAAAGGTGAAATTTTTGGAATGTCTAAAAAAAAATCCCTTGAGCTATATTTTAATTTAGTTCACATGGAAGGGGAAAAGTATAGCCATTAAAATAAATATATAATCAATAAATGAGGGAAGCATCTCTTTAAAATCTAGAACCTCCACAAACTGATTTGAAATACAGTTTTAAAAAGAAGCTTTGAAGATTTCACTTGCTCATAACATTCAGTGGATATCAATGGCATAATTTATATTGCCAGAAAACACAAAGCACATGTGTAAAACCATTTCTAAAGGTGCACATATTAATTATGTATTTTTAGCACTCCATTCTTCAGTGACAAATAAAAATTGGTTGTGAAAATTGCATAGACAGCATCAAGGAACATCTGTTATAGATTCTCCATCACCACCTGATCTAGAGCAATATTTTAAAGAAATATGAAATTTTTGCTCTTCCTAACAATTAAAGAACTGCAGATCCTTCTATCTTTATTCATCAAAACAATTAAAAAAATTATTAATGTAATATATAAGAATCATTCACTGATAGCACTAACTCAGCTGTGAAGAGTTGAGATCCTTCTTCCTCTTTCACAAACATTGAGTCTGAAAAAAAAAAACCTGAGAGGGTTCAATCAGTTATCTTAATTTAAACACACTACTTGCCCAGGTACATTTAAGTCAACCATAAAGCAATCTTTCAACTTCCCTCTAAAGGAAATGGGGATATATTAAGTGATTTTGAAGGCATGAAAATCTTATCTCCTTATATTTACATGCATATATAAGACATTTAATATATCCTAATACATCCTAATATCAGCTGACAACTGTCCAAGTGAAGTACCTGAGGAAGAGACCCTCAGTAGTTATTTGGTTAGATGTCTGCATTTAGCACCCTGTGACTGAGATATATTTACCTGGATCTTGAAATTTCCTTTTTCACATAACAGCAGCTTGAAATCATGAGAAACTAGTCAGCTCCCTACTGATATTGCCATTGTTTACCACAAGCCAAGGTGTCTACTATCCATGTGAGGTAATGGAGAGGGGAGCTATGTATTGCCTTTGAAAACATTGGTTTCATTTTGGTTTATATTTTGGTTTTGGCTTTTTCCCCTACAAATACTCCAGACTAATTTATGCACTCATCTTAAAACTACAAAATCAGTTTAAATAGTAAAAAAGGAAGATGAGAACTACTTATAAAACCACAATGACCTTAAATATGGACTAGGTGACTCCTTGTCAAAAGAACTTTGTGGAGGCTGAAAATTTGTCTCTAAGGGATCATTGTAAAAGTTCACATCAGAATTAATGTTTTCGAACTACTAAATCTCTAACTCAAAGGTTCACTGTGTAGCAAATGTTGAAAACTGGGAGACTATTGAAAAAGAGATCATTGCCTGCTTGCTCCGTCTATGACTTACCCCTAAGCATCCACTTTTTGAGAATGGATGCTACAACATCTTGTCATCTTTATAATACTGTATACTAATTAATACTTTTCAAAGTTTCCCTAAATATCAAACTACCCTGTTTTATTGTTGTGGCTTTACTGAGGTAAATAATAACTTTGTGCACAGAACTTCTGTATCATTCTGATTGCAACTGCTGTATCTCTAATCCTCATGCATCTCTAGAGCAGTTTTTTATGCTTTTCCATTGAAGCAGTAGTTTGGAAAAGCATACCATTATCCTCTTCTTACACATTTTTTTTTGAAAAAAAATCCCGTCTCTCCTGCACTCATTTTTGAGGAACTGATCTTCATGGAACACCATAAATCCTGTCCATGGCTGCAAATGTATGCTGTACTTGAATGTTCTATCCAAAAAAAAAAAACCCAAACAAATATAAACACTAAAAAACACACCACAAAAAATACTGGGTTTAGGAAGACAGGATAAAAATTGAAAGGAAAATTAAATTTAATGAGATAATTCAATGTGCATATATAAAAGACATACCCCTTCTCTTTCGTATACCCTTCCTTGCTTTTCTAAAATTTACCTAAAGGTTTTAGTCTAAAAAAGGCAATTTCTATTTACAGGAGTAGCTGAAGGAATTTAAATAAGTTGGGCTTAAAATAAATATGTGAGATTTCATATATCTCACTGGAACACATGTTAAAATACATCCTTTAAAGAGTGAGAGATGAAGAACTTGCTTTAAAATTAATCCAAAATGTAAGAATTTCTCCATTTTATAGGTGTAGATTTTAAATGTTAAAGGTCTGAGCCTGCATTACTTGTATGTTTAAAGCTCCTCATGACCTCTGAGTACAGTAACAATGATTTACTCAATTTTTTTCTTGGTTACTTCAGATTGCCAAAGGATTTTATAATTACTGACCCATTTACAGGGAGGCAAACTGAATCATTATAATCTTCAGCCCAAACCACGTCCTTTCTATATAGTCCTGTCTCCGTTTCAATAGGAAACCTCTAAGTAACCAGAAGACTAGATCACTTGGAAGGTACTCTACATTTTACACTGCTAATAAAATTACACCTTTGATAGTTTCTAAATATATCACAGGTAATCAGTGCATCAAAGAAATACATTCTTCTTGCTGTGTTTCAAAAGCTTCATCAGATTCACAAAATGCCTGTTCTTTGTATATTTGGAAACAACTGCAACCAGAAGTCATGTTACCCAAACAGCTACCTTAAGGAACCAGGACATATTTAAGGTCATCTGTTTAAAAGTACCCGGCTATTAATCCTAGCAATATTAGTTCTTTGTTTCTATCCCTCACTCAATTCATGAGCGACTAATAGATTGAAATGAAGCAGAATTTAAAATTCAGCTGATGTTGTCTGTGTTTTTATATGTAAGTCTCTCTCTAATGCTTATTATACAATTATATATGCTTATTTCTGGGAAAAACACTGCAAAAATATTTGTGATTCCCAAAGTACAGCTACAGGGAACGTGTAGGAGTGCTAATCGTGTGACATGAAGGGAAAATTACGTAAATTCATGAAGTGCTCTGTTTTGCACTGCTCACACTTTGAAGTCAAGGCAGATACACAAACATGAACAAATCTAGCACTTGCTGGCAGAGTCCCAGCCAACTCCTTCACATATAAGAGCAGTTCATGTATCAGAAATGGCTGAATCAACAAGTGACAGATTTCTTCTTACAGCTAAGTGAAGGGTGGTTTCACCTCGAAGAGTACGTTTACATTCACCTCATGTTCTGCCGTATCTCCTAAAACCAAACTGTCTTGAACTTGGAATGAAAAAAAGGAATGTCTTTATGGCCACTATGATCTGTTTAGGGTTCTAGAAGTCCTACTATTTGTTTTGCCTTGCTGAGGTTGAAAGCCTTTGCCTAACATCCAGAATAGTATTTTCTGAAATGAAAGAGGAGAAAAGGAAACAAACAAACAAATAAAACCCTAAAAAAACCAAAACAAAAAAAGTGCAGGTGCAGTATCAGAAGACTGCTTTTAAAAGTGTATGAATTACACTGCACATAACAGTTAAACATATTCTGCTCAGGGTAACATGCAGTCTAGAGGCAGGCTAAACTATGTGTCACAGGCCAGGAGGAATATATTGGTCATTCTTAGTTTTGAGGGGGGAAAACAATGAAATTAGTCAGCAGATTGATCTTTAATGCAGTAGAGTTTCAATCACAAAAGAGACTGATCATTATTTACTGTTGTTGAGGACATTGTGTACTCATGATGTACATGCATTTAAGGACAAGGGATTCTTTTGTACTGATTCAAATTCACAAATACAGATCAGTGGTTTGTTGTACTGGTTTCAGTGCCTGCATTTGGTTGAAAAGCTGTGTGACATGTATTGTATAAAATGCACCAAAAAGCCTTCACAGTGAATTCTGCCTTTTCTCTTTATCAATGACAGCTCATCTTGGTTGTCTCTGTTAAGCAATGTCCAACAATGTGATGATAACCTACCTGCATATTACTGAGATGATATGGTACAGTAAGCATTCATGTTACCCAAAATCTACATATTCTGAAAGCTTTTATTTTGGACATTTTTTTGTATTACTAACATTTGTATTTGGGCCTGATGGTCTTTAATTTTTCCTGCTGTAATGAACCCCCTTGTTAAAGAAAATAGCTCCAGATTTGACACAGGTGGAGGTAGTTAAAAAGATGTTGACCTAGTCGTGCATTTGAGTCAAAGCAACACAAAGGCAGGAAAATGTTTTGCTAATCAAAACACTATCTATAGCTAAGGGTCATTTTAGCTGAGGTGGCTAATATCCTGAATTGTTTGTATAATCCTATTATTTCCTTTGTAATACAGACCATTGTGTCTTCTGATTAGCCAACAGAGTTACAGTAAAAGGGAGCGTTGTTTTACTCCGGTTTAAGGGTTTAAGTGTCTGTAGGCTCTTTAGCTTCTGAGTGTGGCTCTATAAAAGCATGTAGCATTGAGGGTTTGTATAAGCACATTTATTAAGAAAAAAGATGAAAACATTACCAATTCATCTACACCTAGCATGATGAACTACTGATTTACAACTAATTGTATAATATAAAATAGCCACTGATCTTTCATCATGGCACAGATATTCTGCAAGAGAGAAGGTGCTTTGAGAATATTAGGCTGTATTATCTAAATCTGCCAGCTTTTCTCCAGGGCTTTTTCTTATGAAATTTTGATACCACTGTACACCTCAATATTTCAGTCATAAAGATTTCTTTAAGACAGGTATTCGTAGGTACAGAGAGCCTTACTGTGACAAGATCTCTAAATTATCAGCACTGAAAAGGGACTTTTAAAATGTTTCAAAGGCAGATGAAGTATTTCCTATTGGTAATAAAATAAATAGGCAGTCATCAAGATTACACTACCACAGCAGTTGTCAGCATTTTTGTTTATTTATTTAGGACTTCAAGATTAAATTAAGGGAAATCATATCCTACATGAATTAAGGAAACTTAGGGAACTCACATATTTAAAGAATAGATGAAAGTAAGGTTGTACTTACAGACGCACAATGTAATCAATTAAAAGGCTTTGTAAAACTTCCAAAACAAAATTGAGACCAAATACCTATCACAACCAAGATTAAAAAGTTTCTAGGGGAGAATCTTTCTTTTTCTCTGCTCCAATCTACCCTTTCCCTTCAATGTTCCAATCCCAATTTAAACTCTACTGGTTGTCTCTCTCCCATACCCACTGTAATCTTATTCACAAAGGTAGGACTCAGATTACCCTTAGCCAATGACCTTCAACTTTGTACCAGGAAAAAAAGATTTCAAAGGAAAACTCTTCCATCAGTATACTCCTTTCTTTGGCAGACACTTTGCAGTCCCACATGAAGGGTCTGTGTTGGAGACCTTCAAATGATGTTCCATGATTTGTCTCTTTTTCAACTTAATCTCTAAATGACAAGCTTTTGGCCTTGTTGGAGCCTTAGGAAGGGACCCTCACAAATGACATGGAGAAAATAGTTTTCATGAGAGAAACCTCTCAGTAGTACTGAATACTAACTGCTGAGAGGTTTCTCTCTTTCCCTTTGTAGTCCCTCCTCAGCTGAATCTTCAGTCTTTTTCAACCCTAAGCCTGAATGTCACCTTAGCCCTAGAACCTGATCACTAGCCAGGGACTCAGCCATGGTCCAGTTAAAAAACCCTTTGGGGAGAAACCTATCTTCAGTGTAACTGTCTTAGTCTGCTTCTTTGACACCCACCTCCCACTGAAGGTCTAAATTTTTATCTCTAACCATAGTCCCAGTTTTAATCTTGGCCTTGGGTTTAGTCTCAGCTAAGGCCTCCCTGCTAGGGCACAGTATTCAGGGGAGAAGATGTCTTTTTGTCAAGATGCCACCTTGCCTTGCTCTAGCAGCTTCTTGAGAGCACAAATAAAACTGGAGCACACCTTAGACATTAACATATATTTTGATTCTGTCTTTGCTAAGGACCTACAGCCATGGCCCAGACTACAATGTGGCCCAGAAAAACATCTCACAGCTCACCCCTTCCTTTGGTTCTCCCTATTCAACTGCACACTTTGTCTCTCCCCCACACCTAGCCCAAACTGTAACTCATATTGCAAGCTGGGGCCCAGTTAAAGACCTGCAGCCATGACCCAAACCAGCAGCCTAATCCATCCCTTTAAATGATCTTTGCAATTGTTTATGGGTTCAGACAAAACCTGGACAGCTTCTGCCTTGGCAGAAAAGGAACTTTTCCTCAGAAAGATTTCCATTAACTTGCCCAAGGAAACCTATTTTCAAACTGAGCTCAATTTAGAAGGAAAAGCTATTTTCCACCATGAGGAAACTAAATCTCCCTCTGGAATGTATCCCTAGCCAAAGGTAGGGCAAATGGATTATTTTTGTAATGATCCAAGAATCAGTGAAACATACACATGGGTGACTGAACATCAGACACACGTCTGAAAAAGCTGCATTTAATTTTGCACTAAAAAAATCTCTTTCCTCAAATGTATTGCAGAATGTGCTTGCTCCCATTTTTCAGTGAGAAAAGTAAGAATTTTTTTTATTTTTTTATTTTTTTATTGTTAGGAAGGATCCAGAGGACCTTCCTGCCTAGACTCTCATGGGTTCCTCCCTGCCCTGATCCCAAGGCTCCAATTCAAACTGGTGCCATTAGTCACTACTTCAGCAACGCCCTAGTGGCATTCAGCAATGCCAGTCTCCAGTCCCACATCTGTCCCTTCCTGAAGGGTCCTTGCTGCATGGACCCTGCCCTGGCTCATTGCCCTCTAAAAATGTCAGGGCTGTTTGTTGATGGTCTTGCTGTTGGCCCTTAGCTCTGTCCCCTGCACTCAGACCCTGCAGGATGGTGGCTGTCAGGGTGGGCATGACCAGCCCCAGTGTCCTCCCAGCACCCAGCTCCCCAGACCAAAGTAGCAGCTGACTCTTACTGCTTCCTGAGGATTAATTTTTTTTTATTGATATATTTCCTTTGCATGTAATCCTTACAGTCCTTCACAAGCGCTTTGTGTAACATTGGGCATCCTTATTTAATAGGAATTTTAGATAGACCGTGAAGCAAGAATCAAATTTTCTTTTATGCAAGTTGCGAATTCCTGTCATTATATAACTTTAAATAGTTAGTATATCATTCTATGTAGTGAAATGCAAGAAAACCAAACTAATAAAATAAATTATGAAATTGATTAGTCCTTGTTCAATGGGTTGCTAGCATCTGCCTCACAGCTGAGCTCCGCACAGTGAATATGAGAATTATCCGAATATTTAGCTGTTTGTATAGATCAAAAGAAAACATGGTGTGGCTTAATTTACAAGAAAAGGTGATGAGAGAAAAGATCAGAAACATCCAAGTGCAAGAAAATTGAGCAGTTTAACCAATTCTGTGGTTCTGCCACAGAAACATAGTGAACCTTCTGCCAAAAGAGGCAGACATACCTACTTGCAATGATAATTAAGGCTACAAAATAATCATAATAACAGTTAATTAATAAAAAAAACCAAAACAACTAAACCAACAAATTAAAGTCTTTGTTCATTTAGAAATCTTGAATCCTATAAAATCTTCTAAGAAACAACAGCAAGGTAATTTCACACAACCATTTAACATGGAAGTATATGCAAAGTTACATCACATCTATAATCTTACCCTGGAATTTAGTATCATTTATCCAAATAATTGCACATTCTCATCTGCTTTTATCTTGAAAGGGATAGAAGATTTCTGCTTTTAACAGTGAATTAGTTTGCTTGAAATTGCATGTACACACTGTTGTATGTATGCACTCTAGCAGCAGCTTAGCAGCTTTTCCAACCACTCAGTCATTGATTTAAGAGAAGATTTGGGAAGTTAAGAGTGCTACAACCCCTGATCTTATACTGTGTATTTTGTAATGCAGCTGTGGTTGATGGCACTTTTTTCAGTTAAGAGCTGTTCTTGGCTTAGGGGTTGATTTCAGAGACAAGAAGAGAGTCCATAAGTAGATGACAGACTCAAAATTGTGCAGAAAATCCATTATAAGAAGTGAAAATCAATCTCTAGAGTGTTGTAGAACTAGCAGATTATTTTCCTATTCTGATAGATATTCAAGTTTGTACACCTTCATCCTCATTAGAAAGGATGGCAAAATAATTAATAATTTTTCCTACGTATTAAAACTTAAAGTGTTTATATCTCCAAAACTTCCTCCCATTTAATGCCACTAACTATGGAATATATCCAAATAAATCAGGGAAAGTCTTCAGTATGTTTTAGTGTCTGAAAACAAATTCTGTTTTGAACAGAAAATAAATACAGTGAATAGAGAGAACATTTCCAAGTCAGTTCAGGTACTTCTGGGCCTTGAGCTTGGACACTTTGTAGATAAACAGGGAACAAGTAGTTCTGAGGAAAGACATTTAAATAAAAGTATTTACTGCCCACAATAATAGATGTGATTTTACAAATGTGTTTTCTTTTCACTTCCTGAAAAACCCTTTCAGAAACCAGGTTGCAGAACAGCAACACAGGAGAAAGCAGCAGCAATTTTTCATCTTGATGGAGTCTGCATTTTCATATGATCATTTTCTGATGGTTGTGATTTTTACACACACTGACTACCAGCAATTACAGTCACAGGACAGCATTGGCTGTATCATCCAGCCCTTTCTTCAATTCCCTGTGTTGTTCCTCTGACAGACAAAAGGGTGGCCTTACAGGCTCAGTGAGGGGCATTCAAATGCTGTCAGCCAGAAGCAGGCCCTGCACACAACTTCCTGTGTCTATAGTTTACAAAGGTTTAAGGGCTGTCGATCCTATAGATTAAAAATAAAGGGTGAGCTCAATTTTCCAAACCCACTCTCTAAAAACCACTTAGCACTTAATCTCCACAGTAGAAAAAAATCAGCAAAACCAACATTTTCTTAATTTCTTCAGGTTTTTTTTTAAACATTAACTCTTTAACTCACTTTAACTGTCAAAAGTTTAGGTGGGTATAGTTTCCTAAATTTACTGCAGAAACTAAGGTTCAGCTGGCAATAGATTCTGCAAAAGCTGTTTCACCTTCTTTGAAATTCTCTGATTTTTTTCCCTCCTGTACCTTTCCCATAACTCTAAAATGAGACTTAGCCCACCCTGCTAGAGCAGGTGGTAGGACTAACCTTATTAGATTCCTCACAACTGCTAGTGATATATTACATGGAAACCTGTAGCCCACTTTACAGCAAGGGGAGAAAAACTCCAATACATTTCTCCCTGACAAATTTTAAAATGATGTTTTACATTATTTGTGAGCTTTTGAATGTTGCAAATGATACCTTACACAAATGTGACCAGTCGATGTGAGAGGATAGTGTTACTTGAGGGAACATTTTAGATAACTTTTTCAAGAACATTTGGATTTTGCATTTTTTTGAGTTCTCCTAATTTTGTAGACTTCAGCAACGTCTCCTGTAACACCTCCTACTGTGGCATAGCGTAAAGAAATTTTAATAACAACTTTGAGGATGCAAAGCAGAGAACTAAGAATTGCTACCTTCAAGTACTTCTAGCACATTCCTCTATGTTCAATGAGTAGAAAATACAAGTTTATTCACTTTGCAGTCTTGAAAATCCTGAATTAAGAAATTTTGAATGTAAGTCTCAAGTTCCCCAAGAATCAAAAATTGTCTTAGCTAATTGGTGAGGAGGATTATGCGTGCTAGGTTAAATTGATGCTGGCCAACAGTCCCCTTCTTCTATTTGCTCTGTATACCTCCAATAGTTCATGACATTAATTGAAAACTGGGAGAAAAATTCAAGCCCCTCTTTATGTTTTCCTGTGGTGCATCCATATTTGCATGCACGTGGTGGGTGGAGGGTTATCACATTGAGACACTTGGAAAGCCTGCTGTCAATCTTCATCTATTGACATTTCTATGTGTTGTGTCTTATTAAAAAAAAAAAAAGGCGATTTCCAAACAGTGACAGCAAATTAGGTACTTAAATAATTATCACATTCTACCCCAAGTTCCATGACCTATCCACAAAGTTTGAGATTTCTTTGTTCTACAAATACCAAAGCCCACAAACTAAACAGCTTGATATTTATTTTGGCAACTTGCAGTAAAACATCAGTGTAACCACCCTTTGGCTGACAGGCAGAATGTCATTATACCAGTGTCTTTTGATGCTTTAACCATCTTCAAACACTCTCAGTTACAGTATGTAGACCTCTTAGCTGGAATTAATCCACTTTACTTTGTAAATAGCATTGCTACTTCCTCCACTGTAAATTTATCCTGGCTCCTTTAATCAATAGTGTAATTCTACAATGCAGAGTCATATGTTCCATAATGTAAGAGCCATTAAGGTTTGTTCTTTCTGAAGAACAAGAAGCATAAGAAAAGGTATAACATGCTCACAGCCCTATGTTTACATATGAAAAGCAAAGGCAGCTGGCCAAATACACTTACAAAATGTTTAATTTTAAGAACTCCAGTCCAAAAAGTAATGATGGTATGAGATGTGAAGAAACAAAGTGAGATTCTAAAAGCATGCGCCTCACAATAACTGAAATTAAATCTAACCAAAAGTGCAACCCAGAAATGGTCATTGGAATGCTGGAAATATGAGGTATAATGAGAAATACTGAAATTTATTTGCAGTACTAAAATAGTGTGCAGGAAATTGGAAGTCTTTCTTCTACTGTATTTTAAGTCAATGTACTTTAGTTAGAGAATGATTTATCCTGAAATCATTAATTACTCCATAGATTAAATATTTATTAACTTAACCCTTCTACTGTGCAAGTCAGTTGAGCAGTCTTTTTTGTGCTACACATTTATTTTCTTCTCAACAGTAATTTTATAGGCAAGGCCAAAATGAGAGAGTTGTTTGTTCCATAGTCTGCTGAAAATATATCTTTGTTTAAATTTATAACAAGCTTTAATATCAAAGCGTACTCATACAAGGAAAAAAATAGGACTTATTTTTTTATAGATGAGATCAGAGAAAACTGGCTGTGGATTTTTTTGCTTTTGTGTGAGCCAAAGTAAACACAGAACAAAGCATACCCACTCCTGGAAAATGTTGTAAACCATGTATTTAGTGGTTCAGAGATTCAAACACATTTCAGTAATTAATATATGCAAAGTTACCTGAAACCTTACGTTTTCCTTTATATCCTCAGGCACTTAACCAAATGATCTTTGTTCTAGTGGCTAATGGGTGGTATGTAACTGATGAGTGGTATGTAACTTAAATCCATATTTACTTATTTTAGTGTAATGATAGGGTGGGGAAATTTTTCACTGAAATTGGAAAAGGTTTGGATATTTAAAGTATTATTCATAAGTGCTGGAGTGAATTTGATTCCCAGGGGTCTTTGCCTATCAGCATTAGGTTTTGATTACTCAGGGGGAAAAAGGTTCTAACATCTATAGAGGACCATCCTTACATATCCTGGCAGAGGTGAATATTTTGTATGCCAGTTATAACAGTTCACTGAACAATATTTACTATGCTAGTAAAACTTCTAGCTGAAACTGATTATTTAAAAATGCTGATTTTAAAAAAAATATATCCTGGAAAGTCTTTGTGTTTCATTTTGTTTTTAAATAAGCCACTAAAAATGTTCACATTTTCTAAAAATGCTTTCTAGTGAAATAAAAATAGATCCCTTATGTTCTTCTTTATTAAGCTTATTTTTGCAGTCAAATCAAGGTAAGTTACATTTAAATATAAAACTGTGGTAATATGAAAATGTATACTTTCAAAGTCTCCCAGTTTTGTTTTACAGATAATGTATACATGTTTTGTACATGGCAGAAACTGCGGATAACTTGAAAAAAATTGCTAAATAGAAAAAGAAACCCACTTGTTATCACTCTATCTTTAAGATTTTATTCCTATTCTAATCACCTGTATGTGTGGGAAATTTCTGCTGCTAAGTTCTTCAGGCATCTTTGACACCTGAACTTGTTCCTTTTTTTTAAATAGCCCTTCTGCAATTATCTCCCAGAGGATAGGAGTTATGTGTATTCCCTTTCCCCTACTGTTATCAGTCACCCATATATTAAAAAATTAGAAAAAAATAGGGTTTCTTCAGCAGTGAAGTAAAAATAAAATTATAGGGAAGTTTTGACCTGGAGGTTTCTGCTTTCCCTAAATGTATCCCTTTCTGCTTAGCCAGACCAAATCACCTACCATGGTGACTCCTTCAATGTTTTTTCATTACACATTATAAATGATATAGCTACCCTTTGCTTCCAAATTGGTATGCTAATTAGAGTAGACTGAGCTTACCAAGGCAGCAAACTCACTCAGGTCTCATTAACTTTGCTAAGGACACTGGAAATTTAGGCTTCTTTTTATTCATATATTCATATATTTTATTTATAGACATATCATTGGCTTGAGTTAAACATGAAGACATAGGAAACCTGCCCAAGTGTTTATTTACAAAACCAGTAGCAGCAGATGTGGCGTTCAGAGTTGCAGGCCTAGAGAGGAGCTAAAGACACAGGAGAAGCAGAAGGGAAGGAAATTTAAAAAAAAAAAAAAGTTTTAAAAAAAGTAAAATAAAGGAAAAGATCTCCCTTGCCTCAATAAATAAAGCCCTCTCCAAGCTTCCAGCTTCAGAGTGGAATTTCATCGTCAGAACCTGAAGTGGTGACAAGTCAGTAAGTGAGCTCATTGCATGGGTAATAGACTGACACAGTTTTCCTTCTCATTGCATTTATTGAGCAGCTCTGGCAGCAGATCTAGAGGGAGATACTTACATTGCCCTCCCAGCTGGTGGCCATCTGCCTTAGTGACAACTGCCAGATGGAGGAAAAATGCATGAAATCAGGGATCAAACACTAAATAAAAGAAAATTACTTTGAAAGCAACTTTGTCATGTTATAAATAGACTGTTTTAAAATGTCTCACATGTTTTAATTAGAAGGGGAAAAGGGAGGTAATGAGGTAGATATAAACCTGTGAGAGAAAGATAGTGCAGCAATTTTCACAGTGCCTTACTCTGTTCTGAATGTGGATGACACTAATTTAGAGATACATTTTGATGTTCTTACATCAAAAAGTACCCATTAGATGAATGCAAGAATTACCAAATAAAGTTTCTTTCCCCTCATGCTTAGTGTGGTGGGAGCCTCCCACAAGTGCATTCCATCTCCTGAGAGTGCTTTTCACAAGTGACTTGCTCTGACCCTCTGCACTGATTAATCTTCTGAAAGCAAACTCAGAGCAGGGATGGTGGGGACCAGTGTCACCAGACTGAAGCCTGCAACGATGAATCAGCCACTACAGACTGAAGAAAGATGAACAAGGAAATTGATGGTTCCCTTTTGCCCCTGCACACAAGCTTAATTATGTAAAGGATAAACAACCCCTCCTTAATTCACAAAGAGATTTTAACCAAAAAGCTAAAAGGAAAGAAAAAAACAACAAAAAAAGAGCCCAACAACAACAACCAAAAAAAGTTTAAAACCTCAAAGACCTTGGTTTTTCAAAGATAATTCATTAATTCCTGGGAAAGTAGGGTTAAACAACTTCTCCCACACACTACTAAAAGAGGTTGTTGTGCATAGCTAGAGGGACGATGCAAAATACAAAGGCAGAAAGATTTACTGGGTGTGGAAGTTTATTGGTACTACTGTACCACTGGCAAACATTGTGTTAGTGAGCACTGGAAAACTCAATGCCTCCATTTATAAATATTAACACCTTTCACCTGTTTCTATTTCTAGCAAATTTGGATGAGGTAAATTTTTGGTTTTACCTGACAATAAAGGGACTTGAAAAAGAGTATATTTTTCTCATTAATAAAATATAGGGGAGAGACTTGTGAACAATTGCATAGCTGATTTTACTTAAGTGTTTTGAGTGAACAGTTTTGATTTGACAAAATAATAGTCATTTGCAGAAGGCAAAGTGTTTTCTTTTCTTCCCTAGAATTTGAAGTGACCTGTTTAAGACTCAGTTTATCACCTTTTCACTGTACTTCAAGATGTAAGTGTGCATGGTAGTCACCATTTGTCTAAGACCAAAACCATTATCTCTCAAATGTAACCATCTCTTGTCATCCTGCACTCTGTGCAGAGAGGGACATACAGAACCCAGAGAATATCTGGTTCAGCTATTCACCCAGATGTTGAAAATCTGAATTATTAACATGGATGTGGCAATATGCTGATACAAACAGTCAGCTGCACACAGTGCTAGGAAACTCTCCCTTAACGTCTCCTACCTTTCCATATGGAAATAATACATATTTTGCAAACCATGAAGAGCACCATCAGGAAGCTTTGCCTCAACTTTGGAGACTATATTATCCTTTTGGTGTTTTAATCTAATTCTGCCTAATATTACATGTATCAGCAGTGTTGCTGTGAACTTTCTTATGAATTTATTTTGTAGAATAGAGTAGTTCCGGGAAAAGAATCAGTGGGGTTTTGATTTTTTGTTTTTTTTGCTGGTGATTTTGTGGGGTTTTTGTGGGTTTTTTTTTTTGTTTAACAAAAAAACCTGTGAGTTCATTTGCTTGGTTTTGGTGAAAAATATAAAAATTAAAAACATGTTGATTATGGAAGAATTTTTGGCATGAATACAACTTTGTAGTGGAAATGAAACAGTCATCTTTGAAGATATCAGAGAACGAAACGTGGAAATCCCTTCCAGGTCAGACAGTACCAACAGACTAACACAGGTGTTCTTCAGGGGTAATACTTTCAATTCTTTAGCAATAGGAGGAGTGTATGTTGCCTGCATCTTTTCATGAACCTCAAAGTGAGTCCCCAGAGCAGTGCTGATGGCTCAAGTGATGGTTAGTTCTGCTTAGTACTTGGATCAGGATTCTTGAAAAATTTGGGATATAGCAGGAAGACCATTGATCTTGCTGAGCTCTCACCACTACAGAGTATGTACATGCACTTTGCCCCATATAAATGCATAAGGAGAGAACTACCAACATCTCCCTTAGCCATGCAATTATGTTTTCTATGTCAAACCTTAATATTTTAATATTTTTCTTTCCTAAATATTAAGTGATTTGACAATATTAAAGAAAATAATTTAGCAGCAAACACCTAATATGAAGAAACTGTCAGTCAGATGTGCATATACTGTTCTGTCACTGAAATAAGAATGTTTATATGCCTCATGGTAGAAATACTCCCCCTGTTATTGAAGATTTTGAAGCTTTATCCTAGAGATTCCTTCCAGTATCTGAAGGAAGCCTACAAGAAAGACAGAAACTTTTTACAAGGTCATGTAGTGATAGGAAAAGGGGGAATAACTTCAAAATGAAAGAAGGTAGGTTGAGATTAGACGTTAGAAAGAAATTTTTTTCTCGTGAGGGTGGTGAGGCCCTGGAACAGGTTGCCCAGAGAATCTGTGGATGTCCCATCCCTGGACATGGTCAAGACCAGGTTGGATGGGCTTTGAGCAACCTGGTCTAGAAGAAGGTGTCTCTGCAGAGGGATTGAAACTAGATGATCTTTAAGGTGCTTTCCAACACAAGCCATTTTATGATTCTAAGACTCTATAATTCCTTTCTGACCACCCAGGCAAGCTGCACGTACTTCAGAGTAAACAAGCAACTCAGCAGGAAGACACAGACTTAGAAACAAAAGCAGCTCTTGACAAGGGTGAACTGTTTTGTGACCAGCCAAGTATTCCATGTGTATTACAGGATAAGGACTCCCAGGCCTTAACAATGAGGGAAAAAAGAAGAGAATACAAAATGAACAGTGTTATTCAGAGACCAAGATAATGGAACATTTTTATTTTATGCATAAATTAAAAATTTTATTTTCAATGCTTTTGCTAGATCACAATTTATGTAGAAGGTGAGTAAATCATAATGAAGACCAGGGTAGGATACATTCAAAACCATTGCAAAAGTGATTATTGATGTATTCATGGGAATGTATAGTTACAGTTACACACATTCCCTATGTCTGTTTGAGGATAATAGGATTTTACAGATACATTTCCAGTTGCAATTGTAATTTCTTGTTATCCTGTGGATTGGAAAGTGAGTTTGGTTCTAGCTGCCAAGTCATTAAGGTTCACATCTTTAGGTAATGACTGAGAATGATCTGAAAAGGTGCCACTAAAGTTGTAGCATTGTACCTTTCTTCTGCATCTTTCTCCCACTGTGTCCATATTGTGCAGTTAAGGAAAGAGGATGAAACAAAGTAATGTAGAAACACAATGAGCCAGCCTGGACCATCATCAAGTTCCTAGTTTTTCCCTGTAACATGATTCTAGGCAGCACAACAATGTAAAGCTTGTCATTACCTTTCACAACACCCATTATTTTGAAGTATTGGACCTATCTGAACATGCATATAGGTTACAAAAATAACCTCGTGAGAGGGTTGTACAGAGCCTCACAACTGTCTTTATGCAGCTCAGAGCTCGAGCACACCTTCAAGTGAGCAAAAACTGTGAGCAATAAGAGGCAAAAGACTGTTGAAAGAAAGTTCAAATATTTTGCACCTGAACTTGCAAATTTAACATATTCCAGCCTTCCTCAACTATCTCTCTTTGACATCTTGCATTCCTAGAAAGTCTAACATGGACAGAGTTCTTGTCAGAATGTACAAATACAAAAGAACTCCCTGTGATTCCTGAGCCATAGACTTCTGGTAGCTTGCAATTAAATGTATCATCTCTCCACACTTTAACTCCACACTGGGAAACAAATGGCAATCAGAGGATTTCAAACAAACAAACAAAATTCATGACCATCTATGTCTTATTCTCCCTCTTGCCCACTAGAAAAATCCATTTTTGACTAAAAATATAAACTAGAGGAAAATGTTTTTATATATTACCTAAATTAATTTGGAGAGATACTTTCCTCAATTTTTGATAGATGGAAGACAATTATAGGCCTTTCCCTCAATTAAAGCTTGCTCACTAAATGTCCAGTACCAACACATGTAGCTCGCAGGAATAAACAGAACAATCTCTCCTAAATTACCAAGACTCCCCCAGCTTACTTACTTGTGTCCTACAACTTCATCCTCCAGAGTCTGATTGCTGTACAAGTCAGAGAAGTGGAGTTGATGATTGAATGCTAAAAGGGGGGAGCATGTAATACCTCATTAGGCATTCTGCAGACTACTCAAAAGGGGTTTATTTCTTGTAAGAATTTCAATTAGCTGCTAAAGAAGAGAAAACCGCTGAAGCTTCCATGAGAAAGCAGCTAAAGATGCAATTTTCATCTGGTCAACAGGTAAGAAGCAATTTTCATCCTATTATGATGTGTTCTGCAGGAGACAGATTGGACTAGTGTGCAAGAAAATGCTTTCCCTGCACTTTAGCAAAGACCCATCAGTGCCTAAAATTCAGGATTTTCTCTAAAAAGCTAAAAAGGAGATCTACAGTCCAGATAATGGGGGTATCAGGCAGCTTAATCAGAGTTGTATTGCCTGTTCCAGTCTGCAAATTAAAAAAAAAATTAAATATGAAATAAATCAAGTATGTACACCTTGTGTGTTGGCTCTGAAGTCCAAAAAACTCCAAACCAGTGTGCTTTTGATGGTCAAGACTAGAAGAGCTGTACACATATTTTATATATATATTTATGGCAAGTATCAAAGACAGTATTCTGATTTAATCAGTGCTGTCTTGCAAATATTTAATCCTTCATCCTGTAAAATAAAACCTAGTTTTTGTCAACAAACTTTTTCCCCATGCACTTCCATGTATACTTGATCATAGCTTTCAATTCCCTGTATTCAGAGTCCACTGAAGAGGATCAGGAAACTGGTCCTTTCTTTCAATGGGAGAAAAACTATGTCCCAGAAAGCTGTGTCTATTACTAGATATCCACATCAATTGAAAGATGATAGCTCTGATTAACAGTGATGAGGGGCTGCTGGCTCTAACAGCAATGAAGATTTCTGACCTGAGATTGCCCATACAGTATGTAATCATTTTTGGCCTTTTATCTACTGATTTACAAAGTATTTTTAGAGAAAAGCATTCTACAGAGTGTTCCTGCCAATTTACTTCATCGCAATTTGTTTCTTCTTTACCTTGCTATTTTGTTTTTTGCTTTTGAAAGCAGTCTACATTGGTTTTTTCTGCCCTCCTTATTCTAACCTACCATTGCTTGTCTTTGTAGTCCTACTCTTCATCCTGTCATTGTATCCCATCTTGTCTCCTGAGTTAAAAATCTCCTGACAGTGATTTTCCTTTCTGTTTTACCACTTAGAAAAGGTTCAAGCATAGCTTTTAGGCATATCTTAGGTGTGGGTCACTTGATAGCTCCTGTGGGACTAGCCATCTATCTTTACAACATTGAACCAAGAACAATGGAATTAGGAAAAAAAATCAGGAACTCACATCTTTCTCCTTCAACTCACAACCACTGCCCTGAATGTGAGCAGTCCTCCAGTCTGAGCCCATTTAGTGTTGCTAAGAAACGGGGAACTCCTATTGTTTCAGAGAACATGTGCATAGCCAGTAAAAAATTAAGATCCTCCCCTGTTCTGACCTGGAGTTTGGTTGTCTTTCCACACACATCAGTCTCCAGATGACAGAACTGACTGCAATGCTGATATCCTGAAGCAGGGATGCTGAGTGCAGCCTGCGGACCAGACCTCATGTGTCACAAAAATTCATCCAAACTATGGCCCAGCTTTCCCATTTTTCAGATAAAAGTAAGGAGCAAAACAAAACTAAGGATGAACTTTGTAATATTCACAAGTGTAATGTCTGTTTCTGAGAAGGGAAATACATCCTATTATCTGAACTGTTTCCAAGCATCCCCTTTCCTCTGGTAATGTGTTATGTATGCATATATGTGTAGGTGTCTGCTGATGCAGTCTAAGATCACTTTGTGTCTTTCATTTTCACCTTGCCCATACATCATATGATGAGAGAATGGTTTCAGTTTCATTTTAAAGGGATGCTCATTAACATGCATATCTTTCTGATCAGCCTGTGCTGGATACATCAACATGTACTCTTACCATATCATGGGGGATGCCTGAATTTGTGTCCTGTGGGGAATCCAGGCACACAATGAAGGAAGAGATGATGTTAGGAATGATACCTAACTGAGAAGAGCCCCTAGTGTCTACCCAAAAATCTGAGGGTGATCCACCCAGGGGCAGTCAAGCACTAGAAAACAAGAGAGAGAAGTGCAACTACTGAGTTCCCACTCCCACTACATTGGCAGCTCAGTGCAAGGCAGGGAGCCCTGCCTTTTGCATGGTGATATCTGTCAGAGGCAGCCACAGGGGGAACAGCCAACTGATCTGGTTCCAAGTACCCTGAAAGGATCCTGTAAACCAAAAATTTTCAATTCTACCACAATATGAGTGTCAGGCACTACACATCAATAAAAAATAAACTTGAAAATATTTCTATAAGAACCATGGAGTAATCCAAATGTTTATATTATGACTGTCATAGGCAGGAATTCATTTATTATTTTCATCTACATTCCTAAGTCTCACCTGCATTTTTCACTCTGTAAATATTGGATTAAATTACTTTAAAATGAAACCTCAAGTTTTAAACACATGTATAAACTGTCCACTTACATTACTAAAGTAGAAGAGACATTATTTGAGTGGTTTAACAGAGAAGAGTGAGTTCATTGGACAGATCTGCTCTTGAAGTTTTGCAGAGGGTTAGCAGGGCCAGCTGTGTTCCAAATAAATGTGCTGACCTAAGTGAACTTCCTATCAACAAAATTCTCTCAGGCTCCCATTATTTTTCTTCAACAATTAATCAACAGCTGCTGAAAAGTTATGAGAGTGCTTGTAATTTTAAATGAAATTAATGGAAGTCCTATCTTCTGATATGTAGAAGGACATTTTTATTCCTAACCCTGGTGTGAATTTTCTGATTTATTTTTTTAAATCAATTACCCTTCTGAACTCACATGTCTCCTCTGTTTGGAAGAAAGGATTACAGACTTCAGCATGACAGGCATGAATAGCTTTCACAAATGCCTACAAATTCCATTTCCTAAAGCAGTAAGACCTACTGTAAAAAGATGAGGGCATTTGTTAGAATTCTGACATGATGGGGATACTCCTTTTGAATTCATGTAAACTTTTAGGTTTTCTGTTGAGATTTAGTATTATTTGGTATCTTTACTATTGGCAGTCAGTGATAGAGCTGTGTTTGTGTAAATACCCCTTACCCAGAGCAGAGTAAGTTCTGTTGGGCAGAGCTCAGTGAACAACATGGAGTCACCCTCACTGGGCTCCCATTGCAGTGTTGGGGGATAAATTCTATTGCCTTTTCTTTTCCTGTACCTATAGGAAGGTATTGTTTCATCCTCAAGGGTCAAACACAATGTAGTTACACACAAAAAAATTATATAATATCAAAGCACGCTTAAGACCTAATAGCAATATTAATGAAATCATTTTTAGAACTTTAAAGCTTTGATGACCAGGACATTACACCTTTTTACGTCAGATCAAATGCTGGTTTTTGAGCAACTGAAGTAGGAAATAAAACATGCAGCAAGGAAATCACTGAGAACTCCACACATTTAGAATAAACCCTACCAGAAATTCTGGTTTAGGTTTTGGAGGAAGAGCAAGTTATTCTAGAGTTTCACGTGTGAAATTTAAAAAAAAATAAGAGTAATCACCTGCAAACAGTGTCTCATTTGTCCAAACATTTGCAGGATCAGGCCCTGTGCAGTGTTTGTAATGCCTGAGGATTACATCATGTTCTTTTGACTTTCCTTCTGTTCAAAAAACATAAAACACAATACATTTTTTATGACTCAGGTCACCCTTTGTTTTCCCATGGAGCACAAAAAAAAAAACATTCAACAAATTTGACTGATAAAAGATTTTTATCTTTCATGGGAAAGCAATGTTGTTTCTCTAAGTCATATGTAATGTATTAGTAATAATGGTATTCCACTTCAAACAAATTACAAACTAATGTTAGTGTTCTTAACAATGTTATACTAAATAATAACTCCCCACAGGCCAATTTGCATACAAAATGTAACATTTAAAGCCAAGTTACAATTAGCACTTTGTTATGGAAGTCTGTGGATTGCAATTTACTGAAACAAAGTTATAGTCGCTGCAAGGAATTTTAATTTATGAAAAATTACCCATTTAGAATTTCTGTCACAGTGAACCAACTTCTATTAAAATGATGGGTACCTAATAAATACATCTATTATTAATGTAATGAATGACAAAAATGAAACAAAGTAAATGTAGGATTAATGAATCCACTACTTTGTAAATAAGAGATGCAAGCTGACAACTCTTTCCCACTTTACTGATGATGCCACATAGAGCAGTACGGGTGAAGAAAGGAAGAAGAATCCGAGGGAAAATAAAGATAATGAAGGAAAAAAGCACAAGGAAGGAGGAGTACATAGACTAGAAAAAACAGAGAAATGCACAGGATATTAATAAATGAAAAAGAGTCAGAACAAACTTGAAAACTCTAGTTCAGCAAAGATGAATCGCTCTAGTATTTCATTTCCTTTGGGTGAATGTTGTAAATCACCTGATAATGACAATGAAAGTTCTCAATCCTTGAGACTTTATTTGAAGGGAAAAAACATTAGTTGTCTGACATGAGTACTTACAAAATTACAACATGTAAATACAAGTATTCTGATACCAAAAAAATTTATTTTTTCCATTTCCTCTCCTGAAATCATGCTTAAAAGCTTAAGGCTTGCTGTTCATTTCAGTTAGAGGGGGCTTGGACTTCAGAAGTATCTGATGGATCTCCCATTTAAAAACAGAAGACCATAAGAGTACCTAAAATGTTAATCTGTTTGGCAAATACTGCTGAATACATTCTGTAAATACCAGATTGATTTTTAGGGATTTCCTTTCATTTATACATACATGCTTTTGCACTCCCTTCACAAACATCAGACCTTTGTAATTTAGCAGATCCCAAAGTACTGCAGAGCATCCCCAGAGCAGGTTTTTCTGTCAGCCAGACCTTGTGGAGGGTCACTGCTGGCTTCACATGGCTCACTGCAGAGGAGCTGGGCTCATTGCCTCTGTTTTTCTGGCAGGGGGAGACCTTGCCAAGCCACCCTGCAGCTCTCCACCAGCTCCAGCTCTCCACACTGCCTGCAGTGCCACCACTGAGGATGGGAAGGAAAAGAGAGAGGCCAAATGTGCACAAATCATACAGGCTACAAGAGGCCACTTACAGGTCCAGGATATTTACATGGTATATACTTCCAAGGAAGCGGTTTCAAAGCCCCTGGGGTAATCTTGTTTCTTCAGGCAACAGAGACATTCCCACATAATTTATGAGAGAAACCATGATGACTACACGAGTTCAACCCTTTTTTATCTGAAGAAACATCACTGGGAACTCCACATGTGACATTTTACTGAACTAAAAATTATGTGGAAAACTTTTTCCCTATGGATATTCTGTGAGAAAAAAAAAGAGTTTAAACTTAAGATAAATATTTTTTGAGGTTATTTACCCACCTCTAGTGAAATCTGATAGATATATTAAGCTATATAAAACAAATTTTGATACTACAAACTCCAATGAAATCACAGCTTGCCTTTGCCAGGATGATATTTAGGCAGCACTGAGCAGCAATAGTTGATCGAAGAATGAAGAATGTGTAAGCAGTAAGCAACGTAAATTCAGTCACATGGGAAAAAGCACATATAGATTTCACACACGTGACACAACCCCATTTATGGAGACCAGGGGGCATGGTGCCCTCAAGACTGTACCATATCACAAGGAGAGCTCGGCGGACCAAAGTGAGCCCGGGAGAAAGCAGTCACCACTCCATTGTTCTCTCTGGTTGTACCCACAGACACCAGCACAAAGCTTTGCTTTAGTTCTATGAATATCTTTCTCATAAGAATTGTTTCTTTCTTTTCCTTAGACATTGTATCATTATATGCTTCTACAAAACAACAATGACATGTTCCTATGATCAAGATTCTTCTATCAAGGCTTCAAACATTCTAATATTAGAACAAAATACTGTAAAAATAACTGGGAGGGACATGGAAAAAAATGACAAAATAGATCATATTTGTGAAATGGTGCTCTTTATTTTTAGCTTGCTTGCTTTGCTTCTTTGTAAACAGTCTTGTTTCTTTATAGGAGTGTTTTAACTCATATGATTCATATTCTGGGTCCAAACCAGTATGACTCCCTGTTTGCCTTTATACATAATGGATATTCTCATGCAACTAGAAGCTGTTCTCTAGAACATAAACACTGGGTTAAGTCCTCATGACAAATGAATTAAGAATTCTTATTACAGTATAAAAACAAAACTAAAGTGGTACATCCACTCAGTATGTAGATGATGAAGATAATTCACTAAAAAGAAATATATTCTCATGTCTATTATAATATTTTTCTTAATTTTAAAGAATTGTCATTACACTCAAAAGTGCCCATCTTGGCAGTCAAACATAGGTATTGTGTTTCTTGGCATGATTTTGATTTTTAAGTTTTTCTAGTTTTGAAGGTAATTTTGACAAGCATCTGTTCTGCTCTCTTAATCTGGAACCTGACAGACAAGGTGAGTTTTTTCTGGTCTGCCTGAAAACAACAGCAATGCATTTTCTGTTGGTCAAATGCTTTAGCCTCATCTGACGAACTGCTATTGTTCTCAATATTCTTTTCCCTTTTCATGCTCGATATGGTATTGCCATGATTTGCCCTCTGATGATGAACAGCATTCCATTGAAGCCTATTTTCAAGTAGTCTCCAAGAGATTTTAAATATTCAAATTGCAAGGAGCATAAAAATAAATAAATTGAAATAAACACCTGATCTGCAGAACTTAATGAAGGACTTTATACTTCTACCCCATCAATTCTCCATTTACATTTAATTGGAAATTTCTTATTTTTATATTCTGGCAAATGAGCTAAAAATAAGGTGAAACTTATTTTTGGAGATAAAAATATGTTTTCTCAATTCACTATTATAACCAATCACTAAAATGATGTGTTCATAAAATCTGTCAAGAAGTGACAGTGGCACCATCCCTTTCTGATGACTAATGCTTTATACCCAGGGGGTTTTATTGAACTTATGGCACTGCATGATCTAATATCAAAATGCCATAGATATAAATGGTTAGGAATGTTCTCTACACTGACCAAATCAATTTTCTCCAGCTTCACCCCTGAAACCAATATGAAACTAATAGATAAAAATTTCTTGGCAATTTCTGGAAAATAAATTTGTGGTTCAGGATCCTGCTAGAAAGATTAAAAGGCAGGGATGATTATTTTACAACCTGAGGCTACCTGGAGATTTTTGAGGGGTATTATTCAATGAACACATACTGCCCCTTTATCAAGGAATGATTGTACATTGATTCTTTTATTCTCAGTCTCTAAAAGCTAGAAAGATTAAAGAAAATGAATAAAGCCTCATCTCACCATTTCATCTGATGTGAATCAATGTAAGTGACTTCTACAAACCTGTGCTCAGTTAACCCAGCTGTGTATGACAGTTTTATCAAATGGAATGGCTGTGATGGAATTTAGTAAAACATGTTGAAAAGAAACATTTTCACAGTGCACAAAAAACAATAAAACCTTTTAAACCAAAATTGCAAAAAGGTTCATTTAACAACAGTTAATTGAGACCCCACTTCAGAACAGTACTTATCCAGGCTTTAAATCCAAAGCCAATTATTATGGCTATGTTGGAGCTAAAGGGACTATTATACTGGGGGATAGAATGGATAGAGAGCATTAATTCTAGTCAAAAGTCATTCAGTAGCATATGCTAAAATCCAAATTACTAAATTTTAATACATACTCAGCTGATAAAAATGGTAAACTCTTAGCTTGCTTCAAACCATTAAACCATATCCAAACTACAACTCTCTTTGTCAATACAATTACATTAGTAAATGCAAACTAATACAATTTTGAAAAGTGGTCATTCTGGATCTTCATGTGATAGCAAGAGTGGAACACTGAAGACTTCTAAAGCCATGTGTTATAGTAATATATGTAAGTCATATAGTACACTGATGTTTTCTAGTTGAAAATTATGCATTCCTTCCTTTCAACAGTTTTAGTATGCATATAATTCAATTTTGTTTATAAACAAAACGAGTTTAATGGGTATATGTATATACACTCAGAATATGTCAAGGGTTGGTCTTTTGCACCTGTGATTAATGGCTTCCTTCCCTTTTTTAATTTATGAAGTTTCTAAGAGAATAATTTTTTTCACAGCCACAGATGTTACATCACAAGCAGGGAATTATGTTTTGTATTATAAATAGTTCAGGTGTAAAGAAAAATTTAGGAAAGAAATTTCCTGTTTATACACATTTATCTTGAGTAACTATCTTTGAAGAGAAACCTACAGGAAAAACAAAAAAAGCTGCACATATAGGTAATACTGACATGTTTTAGTAATTTGTTTTTAAATGTTTGACTCAGACAAAAACTAATCTTTAATTTAATGTTACCTTTCTCCTCACATCTCTGTTAGATGCATATATCTAATTTGAAACAGATAGGAATCTTTTCTGTTTGGACTAGATGTCCATCTCACATTGTAACTTTGCACAGTGTTGGTCATACACATATGCTCAACAAATATTCTCAGTATTTAAATTTTTTATCAAGAGGTGGTAGCTGAGATATTTGATAATATCTTCCTGATACAAGATTTCATTAACTATTGCAAAATATTGTGAAATCATAGAATCATTTAGGCTGGAAAAAAGCTTTAAGATAATCGAGTCCAACCACCGAGAACTCTAGCACTAAACCATTTATCCAGGTGCTACATAAACATATTTTTTAAATAGCTCCAGGGACAATGGCTCAGCCAGTTCCCTTGCCAGTTTTTTCAAATGCCTGACAACCCCTGCCATGAAAAAATTTTTCCTAATATCTAATCTAAATCTCCCCTAGAGCAACATGAGGGCATTTCCTCCTGTGCTGTCACTTGTTGCTTGGCAGAAGGCACCAACCCCCACCTAGCTACACTCTCCTTCTTTTTTTTTTCCTTGGTTCTTCCTGTTTTAAAAGTGATTTCGTATCTAATACACTTCAGATAGAGTGTCAAGAATGCAAATAATATTCCAAAGAAATGAAGACTTTAATCAGAATAAAGGTCCATCCTAAGGTTAAAAATGTACTGTAGCCCATTTTAGATAAATAATTTAAAAATAAAAGAAAATCCTCATGGTCCAAGGAGAGTTTTTCTCTCTCCTTTTTAAATGTTGAGAATCCCAGTTGTTTTTGTAAAGTAAATTTCTAAGGACTATGTAGGAAAAATATATATAACTCTAATATTTGATGCCTGTAATAACACATTGAATGGTGCAATTTCCTTGGTGAACAGAGAAAGCCCTGCTCAGGTATAGCCTGTGCATTTTAGCTTTGGCACTATGAGAATCCTCTTCTCTCTTTTGGGTGCTAGGCCTCATAGGAACAAAAAAAATTGTGTATATCTGTGTTTGCAAACAGGTTTTTGCACCTGTTTCCTTGCTTGGCTCACATTGTTATGAAGAGAATTTGCCATAGCCTTTAATGAGCCACAAAGGTTCTCTCTTGGTGATATTTCTCCAAATCTGTGTAATAGAACAGATCATTAGTTATTTCAACTGTAACTGAAGTACTTCAGAAACTGTTGGTTTACTACTTAGAAATTGCACGTGACCATCAGGAGTTATGGATGTTAAAGATCAAGGAGGAAAAATGAGACATCATTAAAGAAAAATTTTTAAAATGCATAAAAGTATTGTCATTGATACAACATGCCATCGATAAAGCTTGCCTGGCATGGCAGAGCTTCTGTGCAGAAACTGATTCCGTGCCAGATTTAACATGGAATATACATCAAGCAATGACAGATATGTTAACGTAGTGGTTTATCACTTTTGCCTCTACCTTCTTCAGAGTTATTTTGCTTAGAACAAATACATGGATACACAACTATTCAGTAACTGTGAGTTAATTCACTATTAAGGGGTCATTAAATGAACCTTTCTAAATTCTAAAAATAAATTGTTTATGTATATACCCTTTGGAAAATAGAGATAACGATAACTGGAAATTTCCCATTCTGTAAGACAGAAAAATTATAACTCAATCTCAAAGAAGATAGATGGTTCTTCAAAATGTTCATTTCTCATTTATAAATATTTCTCATGCTCAGAGGTAAGTCATATGTTGCAGTTATGCACTTTTTTCCAATTTGCACATGCAAACTTTTATCTGATTTTTTTTTTCCTAAAATATTGATGCAAACCAAAAATAATACCACAATAAATGTTCAGCAGATGCAATGTACAAAGGAAAAGTAGATTGTTGTTCACATATCTCTCAAATCACTTTTTCACCTGTCTGTGAAACATTTCAATAGAGCCTATAATATGTATATAAACTATTATGTGACAAAATAATTCTCAAATACATTCTTTAGTGTGAAGAAGCTAGTAAGTAGTAGCAGGGAAGTTCTCTCATACGTTGATGCATCAGTGTAGTGACCTATCCTGGAGGATTTGAACCAACTGCTGGAGTAGAGCCTTAGGAAAGCATAGTAGCTAGCCTTGATGAGCTACTCCCTGAGTTTCATCTCTCTTTTAAACCTACTTTTAAAAAATAATGATAACCAATTTTTATGGTACATGATGTGAAGCAGAGAGCATCAAGATGATGCTATAAAATGGTATTTTCTGTTTATTTTCTTTAATGCTTATAAGTGAAGTAGCTCAAAGACACTGATACATATGTGGGAAGTTGCGCCTACCTAAGTCTTAAATTGTGTTTGGGATCTGACTGCAAAGCTATTGTAAAAAGAAATCGCTGAGAAAAAAAAATCACTGCAGCCAAATTTACATATCAACTTTTTTAAACTTTGTCACAAAAACAGCTGAAGAAATTTTTTCATAACCTCCTTTCCTAATAACTACACTTTACCTCACAAAGTCTGAGCTGCTCATAAATGAGTGAATAGACAAGGTCTGCTTCAGTGGCTAGCATATCATGTCCTTTGGTTCATGTTTCACAAGTTTGCTTAATATGAGGGAGTTTACTTTAATATAAGGGAGCAAGCCACTAAGTAAACTAGCCAAGGGGAAAAATCAAACAAAAACACATAAAAACTGTTGAAGGAAAATTATTTATTTACATCTTTGTACTCTAATGGGACTTTTGAAAAAAAAAGGCATTTGTTTCAGAAAACCAGTTTCAACAACTGAAGAAATTGTTTTTGAATTTTACCCCACCCTACATGGCAGCAAACCCAGGATGATTTCTCTTTAGGAAAGTACACCATAGGCAGCTACCAATGTCTGTACTTGCCATTGGTAATTTACATTAAGCTTTCAGCTTTCTTAAACAGAGAGGACAGCAATGTAATGAAAATAAATCTTGATTTTTTTTTTAACAAAACATTATGTATGAATGTAGTATGATAAATTATGCAAGGAACAAGGAACCTTCTGTTACTCTTGATGAGAACAGTAATTGTATGCCAAAATAAGGAAAAGTAACAAAAGCATCATCAGTGTAATTCCATTTTTACACTAGAATATGCAAATTTCATACTAGAAAATGTTTAAGAATTTTTAAAGGAATTGTTTGTTATATAAGCATAAGCAATAAATAAATTTAATCAAAAAACAATAATACAACTGTGGAAGAAGCAGCTGAACAAAATTTATAGTTCAGGGGCTGCAATACTTAAAACTTGAAATATTAGGAAGGGATAATGGAAATTTTAAAAATGTGGCAAAATATGCTCAATGAATAAAGAAAGAAGAAGAAACATTTGACAGAATGTACATGATACCTACTAGCTGGAAGCATCATCACTGGAGCTAAATTCCTACTTGATCAGCAAACTTACCAACTCACATATATAAAATCAAAATCATCTGGATTTTAATTTCAATATCAGTACGGCTGCTACTGCTGTTCAGACAATTTGAGAATGCCTGTCTGTTAAGACTGAATCTAATTCCATGTTGGGTTAGTATAGAAGATTTCTGTAGCCAGCTCCATGGAGAAATAAACACAGGACAGAACATCCCTCAACAAATTAAACATATCATCATTATTATGTAAGAAAAAGAATCTAAAGCTGTTATTCAGCAATATAAGACTTCCTTTTATCAGAGAATGACTGACAAAAAGCAGTCTCCACAGAAGACTCTACAGATACACAAACTAAAGAAACTACTGCCGCGGTGCCAGATTATTCCGACCAGCTCCGGGCACCAACAGCACAGGTGGGCTGCCCCCAGAAAGCTGCTCCATCCAGGGTGCAGCTACAGGGCACGGCAGCTCTATGGCTCAGGTGGACTGCAGACTGTGCCGAGGGTAGGGACAAGGACCAGGGAGAGTCCCTCTGTATGGCTTCCAAAGAAGTTTATTCCCAGAGGTTCAGTGACAGAAAGGGCAAACTCAACTGCATACATCAGATTATAAGGGGAAGGAGGTCTCAGGGAAGGATACAATCTTAGACCAACTGGGAGAAATTGGGGGCAGAACACAAGGCAGGGAATGCAATGTTTAAACCGATAAGGGACTGCAGGGGAGGAGAATACTTTAAACAAACCAGTGGGGTTTCCAAGGACACAAGATTGATAGGGAAGTTTCTAGAGAAAGAGGCAGGCTTGGGGAGGGATTGACGCTCAATAGGAGGAGGAAGAGGGAACGGAGGGGCAGATCTTTGGAGAGATGGACAGCCAGGGCAAACCCAATAACGCGGGGGAAAGGAACAATCCATCAAGAATAAAATATGCTATAACAGTACTAAGTAAGAAAGATTACAAAACTGACTGCTAGAAATGCATTACAATTAAAAAACACAATGCTACATCTACCAGAGGAGTACTTTGCACGATTGAACCAAATCATATGCAAAGAAAGACATTTTCACAGCTGGACATATATAATCATCATATTACCTTTCATCTCTTAGTTGAAGTGCACATCTCTTTATGTCACCTTCAATGGATACAGAAAAAGGAACAAAATTTTAAAATTAGATAATGCTTAGGAACATTCTGTTAGACTAAGAAAAACTGAAAGTGTTTTTATCCTACCCAACTCATCCCATTCCTCATCTGAAAATTTCCTAGGCGTGACAAACTGATTTGGAAACTGTTTTTAAAGTTCTCAAAATTAAAATTGGGGAAAAAAGAGTCTCAATGGTTAAATGCTATTAAATATTGTTGTTAAATAAAGAAAAACCCATTAAACATAACCTCAAAAGGCTGAAAAAATACCTCTGCTTTTTCACTCACTGTTACCATTCCATGGCAGTAGTGAAAGGTGCATCTTTTGCCATCTCACTTAGAAATATATTGTTTTCCTCCCAGAATTCTTACAGAAACAGATCTGTGTTAAACTCTGCTGACAAGGGCAACCTTAACAAAGCCTCAGGCCTGCCAATACCTCTGTATGCATTCCTTTGGCTTGTATTTTGAAAATGGAAATGTGCCATCAATTCTCAGCAGCATTTGTTGGGTTCAGACCATTTGGTGACCATTTTATTCATGGCTACAGTTTTTGGTTTTTACTTATCTTTCTCCACCATGTTTTCTGATGTGCTTTTCTCTCCACAATGAATACCTATGAAAATCACCATATATTCAATATAATACCAATGAAGCTGTTAAGCAGATACCAACATAAGAACAAGTTCCATTGAAAAATGCTAAGATCCACATAAGTCTTGTTCTGACATTGTTCCTGGTACCTGCCACTCACCTTCAGCAAATTATAAACAAACAGGTAGAGAATGATTAATGCCAGAAACCCATTGAAAGCTTCCAAAGAATTGGGGTAGAGGAAATTGTTTTTCAACATAGCTGCAACCATACTGGCCTGTTTCTGACTTTCTGAATTTCTTTTTGAAGGAATGCTTCTGAATTCTGAATTTCAGGCCCTAATGGCTTGTTTCTGAAAAAGAGAGTTTCTTGAATCTTATGGAACTTCAAAATAAGCAGCTGTGAAAATTTCATGTGGGATCCCAATTCGTAAAAACTACATTTAAAAAAAAAAAAAAGTTTTCAGCATTATACCTACCTAATTTGTCAAGTTTTCTTACTGAACTTGTCAGTAAATATCAAGATATCCAATTTCTCTGGGAAAAAAACCCAAATGTTGCATGAGTTGAGATCAAATGTATCAACTTAAGGTTGTAAACCATGCACAATTTTTTTTTCCTTACAAACAATAGCTGGGTATATGCAGCTCCAGGCAAGGATTTATCTCATCTTGAGAAAAGCCTCTAATGCAGGCCATCTGAACCCCCTCCATTAGGTGTATATTTTTGTCTAGTGATACAAACACAAAATTTATGATTAACCCATATTTAGATGTTTGCCTTCTTCAGTTATGAAGACATGAATCTGACTCCATGTTATATTTTCAGATGTCCTGACATAGTCTGGAGAGAAAGTTGGAAACTGTTACTTATAACTGCAATTGATTGTATAAGTAAAATGAAAATAATCTGTTCATATCCACTTAAAATAAATTTAATTTTTAATTTTTATATGTATTTTAATAATAAAAAAATAAAAAAAAAAAGAAAAAAAAAGATGGAAGAAAGAAAGGATGAAGAACTCTCAGGTTTTGTCCACCTCTGTGTAACTGTGTATGTGTCTGACAGAATGGAGTAGATACTGGCTTTCAAAACTGAAAAACACTCTAAATGTGATGCATTATAATAGTTCTCGAAAATCACACTACCTACTTTTCAGACTATCCAGTCTGATACTTTCTCATTGTAAGAATTCTACTGAAATCCAAATACAAATTTAAAAAGTTAAAAGTAAACATAATGTTGTACTTTGCAAGTTATTTGCAAATATGATATTTATTTCATTACCACATAAATATTTTTATTTTACTCACCTTTGATTCTAAATATTAGGGCAGAAGTATAATAAAACAAAAAAATGTTATATGAGTGTAGTTATAGATCCAAATTACACTGTAACACAGTGAGCCAAGAGAGTCTATATCATATTGCATGCAGTATTTCTTGAATTCCACATATGCACTTCATTGATCTAAGCATTAATTAAAAATATAAAATTACAATATTTTAAAATTTGAATGCTAATGCACAATGCAAGGAAGGCTCAGGACTCTCTTGTTTTTTGGTGTTTTTTTTCCAGTGGCTGAAGTGCAAAACTATTTGATTTACCCTTCTCTTAGAGAATTCAGTATACATTCTGTAGACCATTAATATGTACAGGAAAGAGACTATCCAGTAGAGAGAGGCAAGTTTTCATCTTATCTTTACTTAATATTAGGGTAATTTAAGATAGTAAAACAATATCTAAATTCAGACTACTTTACTGTAGTAACACTTTGAATGGAAGGAGACCAAATGACCAATCTTGCAAGTTTCATTTTCCTGGTTAGTGCATGTGGCCTGTGTAAATTATGATTGACAAGAGATTCAACGTTGCTTTCAAAATGTTTCCCCAAGGTGTTGGTGATGAGTCACACAGAGAGCTGCTGCATGTCTACACTATCTCTCATCTAGTATAAGCTGCTAAAGACTTATGCAGAGCAGACTGAAAGAAAGGTCCTTGTCTCCATAATGCTTCTTTGAAGTGAACAGCTACTGCTCATGTATTTCTGTAGCTGGGAGGAGTGATCTGAAGGAGTGCAGATCTCCTCAGCATCCAGACTTTCCCAGCAAGGGCGGCTTGTGCTTCTCACTGTCAGATGAGATCAAAAGAGAACAGACACACAATAGTTACATCATTAGTAATTACACTTTTGTACTTCTTTTTCCAGAGGGTTCTTGAAATAAAGCAGAAACATTCCCCTTTGCCATACATTTGAGCAAATAAAAGTGGATAAAAGGATGTTTAGGAGTCATGGAGCTTTTGCTGGGAAATGGTCTAGCTCCTTGTTTCCATGCTGTGGATGGGCAAAACACTAGACAGAGGAGTGGTGCTTCCCCAGAATAGAAGGAATGCTATCGAAAGGGATGCTTGGCTCTCCTATCCTTCTTCCAAATATAGAAAAATTTTATGAGACAGAGGAGTTAGATTAACACTAGACCTGTCAGTCAGCCCATGAAGGGGGCTGATGTCTTTGGAGCAGAAAGTTGAGCCGTCCCTTTGTATCAGATAAATCCTTGGAAATTTTTTGCTGAGCTGAGCTCTCTATCAGCTGATCAACCAATTTAGCAAAGAATCCCTACTCTTTTAAGGGAAGGGTGCAAGGGTGTCAGCTGTGAAGCAGCTTGGGTGGTCTGAGGACAGTAACAGCTCTGTGAGAGGTGGGCAGGGCAAGCAGGAGCACAGCAGCAAGGTAAATTAATGGGGTTTGGGAAGCGCTGGAGTGTGAAGATGTAGCAAACAGAGAAATAAAAGCTATTCATACTGTATCAAAGGGATGGGGATCATGAAGGAGATTTTCCTCTAATTTCACCACTCAAAATAGAGCTCTTCTCTCTAATGGCAGTCTAGTGATACCACTAGACCTAACAGCATGAATCTCACATGGTTCCCTGTACAACTAAAGGGGAAAAAAAATATGCTTGGGCTCCTCTACTTCCATCTGGAACATAAGACACCATGGTCCCTTCCTGCCTAAATCCCAAGATTCATGCTCTTCAGGATCACAGAGTGAAGCTGGACTTCCCTGAAGATGCTGTGTCACCTCCCTTGAATGGCAATTAGGAGAAGTGTATTAAGAATGTTTGCATTGCAGTTTTTAAGAGTCTGAAAGAGTTATTAATGGCTGTCTCCACTCACACATTGCATGCAACAGTTCAAGCTTGCTGCACTTCATCACACACTTTGTTATCTTATTAGCCCTCTTTTTCATGCCATGAATAGAGCACTGGAAGTATATTCATAGCTAGGAAATCTTTCCTTCCTTTCTTTTTACTTTCTAAGTCACATCTTATATTGGGTCTGTGGTACTCTTGGTGCTGCTTAGATAAGAAGCAAAAAAACATGACTGTAAGGGAACTCCTTCCTTTAATTATTTTGCCAGAGGCACAATTCCTGACTGAAAAATACAGAGAACTGCTCATACTATGAGAAACATTGGATTTTCTTCCTTTGAATCTCCAGGGACTTAATAACACTTGTCATTCACTTCTTTCTCCCTTTTCACATAGAACTCTCCCCAACCAAGGGCTCCATTTATATCCTTCATTAATTCTTCAGTGGAAGAGTCCCACACAGGGCCACTGTAAGGGTGAGGTGACAAATAATTGTACAAGTACTGGAGCCCTCTGGTCCAAGAGGCTGCAGGTTGTTTCAGCACTAAGAGGAAGTTGCCAGGGTGTATGAGGGGAGAGAGGGGGATTCGTGGAAGAGAAGGGGAAAAGACAACAAGCCTGCAATCAAAGTGCCCAAAATGTCTCATTATAGTTCTGGTATGGATATCAGATTTCCATTTTTTTCTAACTGCTGTTTCCCAGGCCCTAAAGAGTGAAGCTTATACACATTATTATGAAATATTTAAATATATACCTATGAAATATATATATACACACATACAGTTACATAACTATGACTATGTATAGCTACTGGTTCTCTTAAATTATTCTTATCACTTTCCTTTTTTTCCCCTTTAGCTTTTCCTTCAAATGAAGTGTAGGCAGAAGACTTAGGGAAGAGAATTATTTTAAATCAATGAACAAGTAGAGTGGCACTTTGTGCTTTCCTATGTCTGCTATAATGAGTTATTCCCAATCTTCTAGGAGCTTAGAAGTTACTCAAAACATATAAGCAGCAGCTGGTGTGTGGTTTTATTTGTTTGGAGCAGAAAAGTCTAGATTTGGGCTGATAAGGAAATGGATTTTCTTTCCCAGGAAAATTCAAAACTTGGCAAGGGTGGGAGTGTGTTTGTTTGTTTTCTCTTTAATGTTTGGATGAACTCAAGACCTATCAATTTGACTTCTTTTCTTGGTTTATTTATCATATATGAAAATAATTAAAAGAAAATACTCTAATCCCCAAAGACCCTGGTGTTTATGTTACTTAGAGTCAAATCTTAACTCTGTAAATTAGAAAACAGAATGGACCTGGACCATCTATTTCAAAGGGGAGAGTAGGGGTATGGGGTGGAGAAAGCCTTTAATTTTGCTGTACTTAAAGACGAAATGGGTGTTACTTCCAAGATGTAACTTGACAGAAAGTGCTAACACCTTGTCAAAAGATTTCTTAACAACAGATTTTGTTTGATTGTTTGTTCGTTTCTATTAAAGCTGCTATAGTTCCATAAAATTTCTGTTTCTAACAAACTATCAACTCTGAAATGAGAGAGAGAAAAGAAGGAAACTTCCAATCAGAGAGAGCCTATGAGAAAAATAAAACAAAATCTGAAGGAGCATCTCAATATTTTTATGTTAACTCAACTAACTATCTTAGCCTTTAGAGACATATTTACTAATAAGTCAAAAGACTGTCACTAGTTAAAAAAAGTAAACAAAAAATTATTAAGAAAAACACAGCTGGATTCTCCTAGGGTGCTTTCCCCTCTAAACTAAATATTCTTTTATCTGTGCCTTGCATTAATTTTGATAGCAAATGAGAACACTTTCCAGAAAATATATATTAAAAGCAGCAACATTGTAAAAAATCCCCCAAAGATTTACATTCAAGATGCAGCTTCATATAATCAATAACAAAAGCTTATGCTAACACTGACATTTTATGTTTCAATTTCTAAACACATTTCCTTTTCTTGCTTAAGCTGTAGAGCTCCTTTTCTTTGTTACACATAAAAATATAAAAATGGAATGAAAAGTAATATGATGAAGAAATAGGCTCTGTGGGCATGAGCAGAGCTTAAGAAAATTTCAGATTTGATTGCTAGATGTTAGGTTTCTACATTCAAGATCAATTTTTTGAAGTATTAAGCGCCTGCAATTCTCCGCTGGCCTCATTTTTAGAGTTTAAATCATTTTTATTGACACGGTTAAATATGGGTTTAGGAGTAAAATTTTTAAGTACTACTGTTTTGCTTGTTTCTGCCTTCTTCATTTCCTCTTTTTCTTCCTTTCTTCTTTTCCTGAACACACACACACACACAAAGAAATGCATTCAAATTTATATCCAGGCTTTTAAAAGCTAAGTAACAGTTCCAGTATGACCCAGCACTTCATCCAATACTGTGAATTTCATCTAGGATAGGTAGACCTAGATATCACTAGGATAAAATTCAAACTGGCAAAGGATAGAGTAACTATTACACTAGATGGACAACAGAATAAAGTTTAATTAACACTGATATTAATGCCTAAGACTGTTATTTTCCTATCTATCCTACCTAATGAATGATGAAGTTTTTAAAGATGCCAGGTTGTTCACTTTCTAAATGATGCAGAGGAAGTCACAGATAACCAGAGAGAGAGAATTGCTCAGTAAAAATGATGCAGTCTTTTGACTGCAATTTGCAATACAGAGATTGCGGGATGCCATTGTTTGCCTGCTGTCTGCACAACAGCAACACTCCAGAATAAAAACCAGAGTGAGGGTCTAGTTTCAGTACTGGCTGTTTAAAGTATATTATTGATAGATAGTAGATAAGAATCATTTTAAAGATAAGAAAAGGAAAAGAGTGAGGTTTGGTTTACAGATTAAAGCCACAAGAAAAAATTGTGCCTTGGACATAATATGTAACCAAAGCTTGCTTTATTTGCCTTCCTTTCCATGAAAGGAAGCCATTCAGGAAAGTTCAAGCATTTTCTTCTGAACACTTACCTAATTTAATTCAGTAGAAAAACTCCAATTAACCTCAGGGCAACATGATCTGACCTCTTGTCTGGCCACTATGCTGAGCTTGTTTGTTTATTAATCTGGCAGATTTAGGATATTTCTGGATCCATTATATTAAGATAATTGTAATACTCACTTATATTAGAGAAAGGCAATTATACCTTATTTGATGGATGTCACCATTCTTTCAGGCATTAGTTAGGAAGATTAAGCTGCTTCCTGTACAGCTATTTGCATGGCTACCTGAGCATGGTACTTCTATTGTGTGCATATCACACTTCTTAAGCTATTAATCACTTTTTCTGAGTACAGAATTATTCAAAATGCACCTATCAGTATCAATAAATGAAAGGAAGCAGATGTTTGATATGTCTCTCATGGCACTGACAGGCACCACACAGTGCTGAGACCCCTGCTGTGTTCTCCAGGAGCTCAGCTTTTGAGTGTCCATAAACACAGTTTGATGGAAGGCCATACAAAAGAGTGGCATGGCCTTTGGCCTTTTTATGACGTGCTGGTTTTAGAAGGCTTTGTCTGAGGTAAACCATTGTATGACAGCCTCTTGAGTTAACTGGCACAAGCCTAATTTCCCTGACATCAATACAGATTTCAGATAAATCTTTTCCAATTAGGTTGAATGAAATAGAATATTATTAAGGAGAGGGGCTTGGGTTTTTTTGGTTTGTTTTTTTTTTTCACTTTGTTTTTTTATTTTTGTTTTTCTTTGAGTTTGGGGCTTTTTTTTACATGTAATCAAAACAAGGTATCTGAAACAGATTCTGCCATTACTTAGACACTACTAGAAATTGATTTGGGAATTCTCTCTGTAGACAGCTGTACTTAGGAAAATTTGCTTTAAAATAAAAATTCCTAAGAATATATTTTTTTAATGTATGTTCTGAGAAAAAGTTATTTTCTAAATACTGCCTCCATAATACTTTCTGAATTATAGTATTATAGTAGCACTCTCCTTTTTTCTCTTTCTCATCCCTACTTAGAAAATAAATGCATCCATGCTGTGTTGGGCCAAGGATCATCTAAGTCAGTATTCTTTCTCTAGCAATAGCTGTGAGCAAATACCTAAGGTGAAATACAAACAAAACAAGCACACATTATACTTCCAGAATTCTCTCAGCCTCCAAACATTTTCAGTTCATTGGATTTTCTGAACTGCCTCTGGTTGCCACATAATTAGTAACTTTACATTATCTTCCTCAGACTTTTTCGTCTCAAGTCTATATAAGCTTTTAATTTCAAGGACATGCTCTGACAAAAAATTTCACAAGGCTTCTGGGTTTTTTCCTGTTTTTTGAGTTCTTCTAACTTCATCAAAAGTGAATTCTTCTTTTTTGAAAGAGCAAAATACATAATCTACTTTCTCCTTAACACTCACCATTTTGTAGACTTATTTTATATCTCCCCCAAATCAATTATTTTCTGGGCTTGATAGCTACTGGTTTGTTTACTCATTTCTCATACAAAAGCTAATCTATATGCTAGCTAACTCTTCCTTGTCTTTCAAAATTTCCCTCCAACTATTTTCTGCAAGTCTTACTGTTCAACTCACCTCCTCCTACAATGACTCACATCTCCATAATACCTGTTATTACACATTCACCCCATATTTTTTCAGCTACCATTCTAAATATAGCATGCATCTCCCTGCTCTAGTTTTTGTTCACCTCTTTTTTTTCACAAGGACTCCCACTTTTCAGATTTTCTGCCATTACACTGCTGCCACACCCCTTCATCACATACTCATCTCACACTCCTACAAGCTGCCAGTACATTGCTTCCTACCTACTTCTTCTAGCATTTCTCCAATGTCTGAGGAAGGAGGGTTTGGAAATTGAAAGCTCTGTGCAACTCAGAAAGTTCTTGACTGGAGCTGTAGGATCTGCAACTGCTGATATTTCGCTCTGCCATAAACTTGAAAAGGGTGCAGCAAGGGTAAAAGTATAGATAATGGGATTAATTTCAGCAGACATTGGGCTTCTATCCAGATATCTACCATACAGAAGTAGTTATCTGGACTTAGTGTTTATAATCACTGCAGAGAAAATGTAGGTAGTCTACTTAAAATCTGTCTTTTAGACAGTTGTCCGTAAGATTTTCTCCACAGCATATTAAAGGAAGGAGACCCTAATTACCCCTAGTTTCTCTATCACATCAGCAAAATTTAAAGGTGCTATGATGGAGAAAATTAAAATTTTTTCTTACCTTGCTCAAGTAGGTTTCTGCACATAGGAAATAGCTTGTGGTTCAGTGTCTATATCTCCTTGCTTGTCAGCCCTGACTGTACATATGCCATAAAAGTCCAGTCTATGACACGTGATACCAGGATTTCTACCATAGTAGTTATCAGTTACTCTTATTAGAAACAGCAGAACCAACAAAGGAAAGCTATGAGGTTTACAAGTTGAGGAACAAGGGAACATGCACAGAAACTATCACAATTGTTGATCACAAGAGTAAAATTTTCTTCGTCTTCCAGCGACCACTTTTCTGTCATTTTCCACGATATCTCATCATTAATTAATCACCACTGAAATTCTCTGTTATTTATTTCCCAAATGGCACACAAGGAAATATTAAGGAATTTCCAAGGAATTATACTGGAATTTACTGAAATTATATTGTTGGGGTTTTTTTTTGTTTTGATTTTTTGTCTGTTTGTTTTTTGCTTATTATACTATTAGCAGAGTGGTTTTGGAATTTAAGACTTCAGAATCCTTTAAATAGGTAGTAAAAGTAGGTAGAATAAGATAGATAATTCTCTAGGGGGCCTGAAATGACATTCTCTCTCCTATAGCATTAACAAAATTAGTAGGTAATTGTGATATTTCTTTCTACTAAAGCAAATGAAGCAATGGTTCAAGTAGAACAGAGAAAGTGATTATTCAGTTCAAATGCTGCTGCTGTATATTTCCATACTAAAAATTCATTATCCATTCTTGCTAAAATATTGCTTCATTAGCAGAAGAATCTGGAAGTGTACAAGTAATGTTTGCTTTTGAAATAGGCATGTTCAAAACCAATTGCAATTAACTGGAACACGCAATATGTCCATTTACATGATTATTGCTGAATATCTAGCTAATATTATGTACACTGTTACAAATAATTTATCAGACTTATCAATTTAATTAATTTAAGTTCATCTTTTTGAGGAATTTGACTGTGTGGTAATGGTGTTAATGGTGTTAGGGCATCTATGGAGATCTTACAGATGAAAGTTTCTGTATTCCCAAAACTTTCTTGTGTTTTTGAACAGTATTAGTTGATCCATTAAAAAATAATCCTTTTTCTCCTGAAACCTTTTCTTTATGACTGTCCATAATATGCTGATTTCACAAAAAGATTTTAGCACACACTAGCTAAATTCAGAGTAACACAGTATCAAAGGGGTATATGATCTACCTGAGAGAAGGGCACATGGCTGAGCTATAGTGCCAGAATTTTTCCCTTCAGTTACAGATGTTTAAAATTCTGTAGCAGTCATTTTCTAGAACTAGAGGGTGGTCATGACAGAATTATTGAACACTGAACATATTCTACCTCTCAGAATAAAAACCAAACACCCCAAAAAAACAAACCCCAACTTCTTAAAAAGCACTGGCTAGGTTGTGGAAAAGTCCACAGTCACAAATGGCTTCTACTCAGTAGTCACTGACAGCCCTACTGAGATGCTGGAAAGAAAGCTGTATCTTTTTTCCTGTGCTCACATCAAGATACAACTGAGATACTACTCTGTGTGGGAATGAAAGTGGAGAGAAAGAAAACAAAAAATGTCAGTGAAGAGATAAGGTGGAAAATCCCCGCTGAGAAGCATGCCATGACAAACAAATGGAGGCAGACTGTGAAAGAAAAGTAACAGAACAGAATGCACCCTGAATTGTTTGGTGGAACTGCATTTCAGAAAGTCACAAAGCTATAACTGCTTTCTCACCTAACAAAAGCTACTTCTGAAAGACTAAGTGACTTATTTTCTCTGACCTCTCTTCTCTGTGCAAAAAACTACCATAAGGCAATAGCTATTAAACTGAAGCTGGCTGGTAACAAAAAATTCAGCCCACAACCAATTGAAATGAATGCATAAATCCAAGGTTATCACACCTCATTACTACTGTAACTTATATATTCATCTCTATATTTTTCTCCTTGTGTTTTACTGTTGTACTAAGTGAATTTTATGCTCCTTATCCAAGAACTAGATTTTTTAAAATCTAAATCACCTAAAATATTTTGGCTATCTCCATGGTTGATTCTAAATGTATGACCCTGAACCTATCAATGATACATTTGTCTATAATGCAAAAGTCTTAAGGACTTGTAGTACAGAAATTCCACAAATCCACACTAAATATTCATGAATTTAAGCAAATTGTCTTAGTACCTGTCATAGTCACTGGAGAGAAACAGAAGTCTCTAATGTACTGATCATTTGACCTGCTTAGAGATGTATACAAGGATGAGATTATTTGTGCTGTAGAAGGACTTATTACACTGCATTTAATTAAAGAAAGCCTAACTGATTAGCCTTACATGTAGACAAAAATAATGTGGTATAAACCCTACACTTTATGCTTTGTCATACAAGAAAAATACAAATACACTGCAGCCTCATTTGACAAAGAGCAGGCAACAGCATTAAGGGGGGCCAGGAATATCCCTTCTGCTGGAGCTGCTTTAAAGGCAGTGCCACACCTCCCAGCCACAGGTAAACAGGTCTGCATAAGCACATGCTGGAGAGAGCCACACACAGGAGACCCACTTGCCCCCAGCCATCTAGAAACTGTCTTGACCATCAGTCCAACCTAAACTCTTTGCATGGCACATAAACTTAGAACAAAATTGATGAAACCTCTTTCCATTTAAGTCAATTAGTATATTTCTCTTAAATTCACTCTTGTGACAGATTTGCATTCCATTCTCTTTTTTTTTCTTGCACTTCTTTCATACCTTTCACTGATTGATGTTTCATTACTTTCATTATACCAATGTTCGGAAGTTGGCAACCAGAATAAACTCTCACTATCACAATGAGAAATATATGTCAGCAAAGTTAGCAGTTAATTGCTGTTTGAAATCTCAGACATCTGTTTTCTTACAATCGTTTTACAATACCATATGGGAACAAAAACCACAGGATGGAAATTACTTATCCAAAATGGCAGGTAAAGTTGCAGAATAGGGAGGTATGCAAAAATACTTGTATTTCAAATGGAGGTATGTCACTGTCATGAAATCAGATGGAAAAAAACCTTTTAGGATCAAATCCTGGTGTTGGCTGCACATTCATGACCCCCATGAACCTACACAGGTTGCACTATGGGAGCATCATCTGTTTGCATACACAAAAAAATAACCAAAACAAACAGTTTGCAACATTCCATAGCTATGAAACATAGCTATGAAACATAGCTATGAAACAGTTCTAAGACAAAAGAGGTTGAAAAGATAATACTTCACAGATGTGCAAATACCAGCAATAAATTGCTGAGAAATCTATTGTTAGATTGAACATGGATTAAGAGTAGCTTTCATTCTCTTAACAGCATCTGAATCATTTGATGCTGGATAGATTCAAACAGCTTTCAATTTAAATGAGGCCTTTACAAGGTATGTCAAAGCTTCTTACTGTCCTTAGTAATTTTCCTGAATAAATAACTATAAGTGTAATCTACCAGTATCTATTATAGCTTTATTTATGTCATTGAATCATAGAGGAAAATATAGGCAGCAGAAATTCAGAATGGAGTATCTCTTAAACATATCTAGTGAAACCACTTTTCAAGAAAAAGGAGGAATATATACTTCTAAATATACTTTTAAGCAAGGCAATTACGTTGACAATTTCTACTTTTTATTAAATGAAGCAATCCTAGAAGTGTAGTTCTGATTTTAAGTATCCTTTCAGCTTTATCCTGTGCAATAGACATATGTTAAAGCATATGTAAGTGCATACTTGTCTTTAAAACTAGTCTATGCAAAATTCACAAGCACTGTTTTCAGGCATGTATAACAATTATCTAAATTTTTCTACTCTTATTGCACAACCAAAGCAGACCCAGTAAGAATTGTCACTGTTGGGCTTCAAATCACAAAATCTGCTTAAAATAATGATTTCATAATACCGTATGTCAATATATATTCACCCCTTTTGAGAACTTGGTGTATGGGCTAAATAAGGAAGAATACTCATGGGGGAAGGGGAGGGGGAACCCAAAGTGGTTGGTTTACAGAAGTGGTTTGCTTTAGGAGCTAGAGACAGTTCTCTTATATACCTGGAGTGACAACAAGTCACTACATACTCATGACTTTGTAAGATGGCAAGCAGGCTGCCAGACATTGCCCTTGATACACAGCAGTAGAAATTCATATTCTACTTCTGAAGAACTATACTAGAATCTTTCATTAAAAATAAGAAGAAAAAAATAACAGCTGAACAGACTTACTTCACTGTGTCTCAATCGCAAAAGTGAGGATTAAGATGAATTAAATCAAATTGAATTTTGACTGATGTAAATAGCAACAAAATTTTATGCACTAGTAATCACCCAGTCTTGTCTATTTTTGGATTCCCTAACTTGTTTGAAGGTTTACCACATATTGAATGAAGTTGCTTTATGTTGGGCTAAGTGAACCCTGAATGACTCTTCACAGGTTAGAATCTCACCCTGTACATCCAGATGATCCTGCCATATCTGCTAGAATCACAGAAGGGAAAAAATGCCGCTGAAAGCATTAGCTGCATGCAGTCCAGCAGTCAGCCTAATGGAACTGAAGGGCCAGAAGGAGTTTGTTAGCAGCAATATGCCAATAACTAGTTAATAGAAGCACACAGTAAATTTCAGCTTTTGTTTAAGAAAAGAGAATAAAAGGGGGAAAAAATGAAGAAAAGAAAAATAAAAAGCATTACTTTTTGAGTAAATAAAAGCAAATACTGAAAATGTCCTGGACTTAGACTACTTCTACAAAAAAGTGTAGCCCTACAGCAGTTACTCTTTACTCCTCTGCTTATTGAAAGGCCCAGTTCTTTGACAGGAAAGGAAAAAGCAGACAATCATTTCTTGCACCGATGGAAAAAAGCATTGGACACAGAATGATATTACTTTTCTTGTTTATCTCATATCTAATCTGAGACAGCTCTTTCGACTTCCACAGCGGAAGAAGACAAATCAACCTCTGAAAAGATCTATATCTTCCCATTTACTGTATAAGGTACCTCTTCAGTTAGCTCAGATTTGACACATAAACATTTCAGAAGAAGATTTGGTTGATCTGTAGGTTGACCTGTTGGTCTTTGCTTTCCACTGTCAGCTGGGTGTCTGGGCTGTCAGCATAAAAATTGGCATCATATGCCAGAGCCTCAGGGAAAAGGGAGTGGTAATGGGAGCAGCTCACAGTGAGAAAGATATATGGGAACTGGTAGAGAGAATGAGAATTATTTTTAAAAAGACACAGCAGGAGTGAAGCAGAAAGAAACTTTTAGAAAAGCAGATTGTTTAGTATGTTAGAAATAGATATGGCTGCAATGAGGAGGCAAAGCTGTGCACAAAGTCTTCCCTCAGCACATCAAGTGTATGCTGAGAAATGGTAATATGCAAAAGGTACATTCCTCAGCTTTCTAGTAAAAAAAGCTCCATATGGTAATTTTTCATTATTTTGACTACTTCCTGGGTCCCTGGGTTATATTTCAACTTCAAATTCAAGTGCTGGAGGGAGCTCACTCTCTGTAAAGCCTCTTTAACCACTGACTAAAGACATCAGAAATTGCCTTCCAACATCACAGGGATACTGTCAGGTCATAAGGAAAGAAATTCCTTTTCAATAGTGAAAATGAGTATTATTTCCTTGTGGATTTTCAACAACCCTTTTGAGATACTTCTTGTAAAGTTACTTTCGTGCAAAAAGCTCATTGGATACAAAATATTTTATGTGAATGTTCCAAATAAGGAAGATGGGACAAACATGGGATAAATGACTTTTCTCAACTCATTAGTGACAGAGGAGCAAGCTTTTAGGCTTTATCCTCCTCTGTCAGGAATAATCCAGCTTTCACTTCAGAGAGAATCCTCTGTCCTCCGAGAGGATTTCTAGAAAAGCCAGAATCAGCTATACCAATCATGATAGGATATGATATACATACAACAGTAGATTGTGAGCTGTAGTTCAGCCTTAGCATAACAGCAACCAGAACCACATAAAATTTAAATCACATACAACGCAGAATTAAATTGTGCCCTATCCTATTCCTATTTCCCTTGCAGTTACATTTTTTACACTACAGAAGTACAAGGGCTCTTGAATTTTCCCAAGAAACCTCTCAAGCTTGAGGCAGAAATCCACAAAGGTCTCCCTCTTGCCCTCCCTACTTTCTTGATGTTCTGGTAGAATATCTTGACCAGGGCTATTCTTGAGTCACTATGTGAAGCTAGAATACTGGCGCAGGATACTTCAGATTTTCTGATGTCATTGACAGAAGAGAAGGATCATTAACAAAAGATGAGTTCTAGGAAAACTGAAACTGTTTCTAAACAAAACGTTTTAAAAAGAAAACATAATGGACACAATCCACGGCAGTGCTAATGGCTGTAGTGATAGTGCTGACAGCAATGATTTGGGCAGATAGAGAATTAGTATTTCTGGAAGGTAAAAATTACCTTGGCAGGGGGAGATTTGGTAAGACCAGGTATCTTGGATATAATTCTTCTTGGTGATGACTATGTCCAGTCAATCTGTGACAAATGGATCATTATCAGTGACACTGGCACCTCCAAAAACACAGCAGAAAAAACTTGTTGCGTCAAGGCAGTGAGCCTTGACTTGAGTGCTAAATAAGCTGCATGGCCATTTAGGACTGCCTATTTTTTTCCCACTGCTTCCTGCTATTTTATACCTATTATAACATCAAGACTCTCTTCATCTACAGAGTGTTATCATGAGATTTTGAAAGGAAGAAGAGGACAGCAGATTAATAAAATGTAATAACACAAGAAATCTAGAAGCTTATGTGACACCAGTCTACAGTGTGAGGTTTCTCACTTACGTTAGAAGCACTGGGACTTACTCAACACTACACAACATGTTCATTTACACCAGTTACAGAGTGGCTAACAAAAAGTCTAACTCACCCCTAATTCCTCTAGAGTGGCTATAGGTTGCATTTTAAACTATTTTTAGGCCTAAAGTACAGATGGAATCTGCATGAAAATGAACCCAGTTTTATGGATCATCAAAGCATTACCTGGGAGGAAAGACCAGGACTTCTAAGGCTTTCTCTACTGACCGTTCACATATTTTATACTTAAGTTAAAACAGATTGTCAAGATCAGAGTTTTGAAATAGTCATGTATTGTGCCTAAGTCCTATCTACAATGCTTTGTTGCATTGTTGTTTTTAATCTGCCTCTTTTCATATACAATCACCACACTTGGGTACATGTCTAGGTTGGATGGGGCCCTGGGCAACTTGATACAGTGGGTGGTATCTCTGCCCATGGCAGAGGGATTGGAACTAGATGATTTTAACGTCCTTTCCAACTCAAACCTTTCCATAATTCTCTGATAATAATTCTTAACTTGTTGGAATAATACACAAAGCATCTGATTTTTGTCCCTCTGATCTGGTATTTGATATCTCCTTGGCAGCTGGTTCTGCTCAGGGAAAAAAAAAGTTTGGCTTTCTCATTTAGGCAGGCTTTTAAGACCTTCTAAGATATGGATCCACTTCAACTCAAGTGCTCTTCTGACCTGGGTTTGAGAACCATGTCAAACTCTCCCCATCTTTTCTGCCATAAATGAAAATATGACTACCTCTACCTTGCATTCCTTCATAACAGCAAAACAGGCGTTAACAATATGAACTGATTTAGTGGTGGGCTTGTGGTTGGACACTTGTACCAACAATATATTACAGTATTTTAAAATATCAGTTATTGAGGGGTGGCTTTTCAGAAGTCTCAGACATAATATGTTGATTTAAATATTGCTAAATTAGGGTCAAAACTGCTTTGAGAGTTTTTTTCAGTATCATATTTGCTCACTTCATAAATATAACATAATACAAAAAGTCTTTAGAAGGAAAAAATGTGAATGACATAAAAAGGAGTAATTCAATATCATGTTAACTCATTCTATATGATACCAGTTAATACCGCATCATGACAAAGACATGGTGTAAAGTATTCCCATATGATTTTATAACCATTAATACAAGAATTCCATATTTTATAATATCAACAAACCAGATGAACCTCATCCACTCGAAGTATGGAACAGTGAAAAGAACAAATGTCTTGTGAGGAGTGGAAATAAGAACAATGTGTCTGAGTTTAAACAGTGGAAACAAGTCATGGACGTTGTGCATGAAGTAATTATTTCTGCAGTGGGGTTCTGCTGTTCCTGCATTTAGTTTATAAGCATGTCAGGGCACACAATCCAGGCCTTTCAGGAAAAAAATTCTGATTTATTTGACATGTAGAGAAAGACAGATTTGAACACAAAGAATCCTTTTTAAAAAAACCTTTTGAAAATGGAAGTTTTATTAGGAGACTGAAAGAGAGAAATATATTGAAATATATTTCATTTAAAATATACAGTGTTTCTAGTCTGAAAGTATTCTGTCTGGAAGCCTCTGATGGCTTTCTCAAAACAGTGTGATATCTGAAACATAATCAAGAGAATACCAAACCTTTTGAGGACAAATAATTGTGCCAATACCCCAAATATTCTCCATATGCCAGTGATATTTTTTCCCCCACATGAATATCTATCTAAACTTGGCATTCAAACAGAAAGACAAAAAACATGTTGGGATGGAAATGAAAATAAATAAGCCCATACTACATGAGAACAAAAGTAGAGGAATAACGAAATGCATGCATCCTTGTACCCAAGGTAGAAATCAAGACCCTGATAAAAGCACCAGCAATATTACAGGCAGAGTGGTAGGAGTTTACCTTATGTTCCAGAGCCTGGTCGTTTTTAAAATCTCAGATAAGGTTGTACTAAAGTTCAAAGAAAACCTAGATAAGGAATGTATATTTGGGTGCTGAATGTAAACCACCAAAGAAGGAAAAAGAAAAGAAAAAAAAGTTTGTAGTTAGCTTAAAATTGAAGCTAATGACACTTGTTGATAACATCTAAAATTTTGGGATCTCTCTGCATTGTTCTGCTATTTTCTTTAACATTTTGTTAAAGAAAAGACATATTTTGTATCTTGCCCTGAGTTTGGATCAAATGTTCAAGTTTTATCAATACAAATGGACTCAGATCCGTAAGGCAGGACATTGGTTAACTGCTAGTAGTTTCCAACTTCTGTACTACATCTTGTGAGTTGTATAAAGAGGTATGCTGTAAAGCACCACATTTTGATTTTAGAGTTTCACAGGTCTCCCCAGCCCTGCTTCTACCCTTTTGTGTCAGCCTGTGACAGGATCAAGATCCATGTAGTAGGTGTTCTTCTTCCTAAATGCCCTATAAGCTGTCAGTCTAAATGAGAAATTGCCAGACAAAATCCAGCACAAATCTATTGGAAATAGCCTTGCAAAATGCATCGACTTTCTGACATTAATTTATTTAGAAAGCAAGACCTGAGAAGGCTTTTGCCTCATGCTTAGAACCCCTACTGAAAAAATTGAATATTTAATAGTCTGTCTATCATATGTTCATTTTATATCACACAACATTTGAATGAAAGAGGGGAACAATTTACAGAGCAATCGCCAGAGGATGTTGTGCTGCAGCCTGATATAACATCTTTTACTGTTCTCCTCTCACTAAAATTGCAGGCTGTTAATCCTGAACAGAACATATTCAACAAGAGATGTTGAGAGTGTGTCCTCCCTGATGTCTGTCCAGGTATTTATTTTAACCTACAGTGGTGATAAGGGCACTTAGTTAGGGCTGAGAAGACAGTTACAGATTTCTGGATGGCCACTCTACACATACATAACAATCAGACTCTTTGATTGTGCGAGGATTAAGTGGATCTCCTTGAAGCTCTGAGCTACGAGTCATTGAAGGGTACTAAATATTTAAGAATCACTTCTGGAACAGTAAGTCCCTGAGTCAGAAATGCTTGGATGTTTCGACAAAATACATAGAAAATATCCCTGATTTATTCTTGCACTTTGCCCTAAGTTCACTTTTGGTCAGCATCAGATGCAAAATATAATATCAGTTGAATGATTTGTTTGGTCTTTCTTGTAGTATGATATACCATAGGCAAAATTTACAATTTATAATTTACGGTTCTCCCACAAATTAATTCATAGGTGGAAGACAACCAATTTTGGTCATATTGGTGCCCTCCCAGGGGAGCTATACTGTGAAGCTGTCAGAAAAGTTGAGTTGTGTTTGCCTCATTAGCTCTTGTAGCCATTTGGTTAGTAATTAGAGATGTACCCAGGCTTGGCAGGGGGCTGCTCTTGGTCAGCTTGCAAAGCACAGTCACTCCTGCGCTGGCTGAAACATACAGCTGGTGGCAGCACTTCCACCGAGCATGCCTCCGCAGGAGAGCTCCAGTTTCCTGTTGGAAAACATGACTGCAGTTGTGTACCATGGAAGGAAGGATGGCAGGGCTGAAATGCCTGAGCCCTGCTGGCATAAGTTTCAGACATGTTTGCCCCATGCAAATGCCAGGTGTGGCTGAAACTGCACATGACTTCTCCAAGACTGGTAAGACACCCTTATGAATGTTGGAGGTGTTGGCATCAAGCAGTTTTTTGGTCTGAATTCCAGCTGAGTGCCTAACAGCACAGGGGGGTATTTTGACGCCCTAAATTTGGGTGCTAGTGTTCCAGGTGATAATACATCTCTGCAAAACTGGGACCTGCAAGTCAAGGTTTCATTAACACTTCCTACCCTGAGTTCATCAGTCAAAATTAAGAGGTTTAAAAGGCAGCAGTCCAGGATAAATAGGCAGCCTCACAGTGAAGGCTTGCCTGAACAGGACCTTTCTAGAGCACACAAAATTAGTGGTGATACAGTGTTGAATTCACTTTGGTTTGATGCACACAGCCTTAATGAGGACCTTTGCTATAGAGAATCTGGATATCTCTACACTCTGTTCTCTTCCTAGGGCTACATCAGTTGCATTTGGTGACTTGCATGGCAGTGACATGCTTTTAGAAAACCATTGATACAATAAAGAAGGAAAATAATCCCATTCTGAAACTCATCTCTCATATAGGCACGCAGAAGAACAAAAGATTCACACATGTATTTCAGGGATATTTAGAGAGAAACCTGAATTAATTTTAATTTTAGTTTTAATCCAGCTCAAATTAAAAGAGGATTAATGTTTGCAGAAAAATTACCCTCCAAATCACTGTCTGAAGTTTATGAGTGCATTGACCTGAACTGACAGGCTTCAGAATTTTGGGGGTTTTTTAATATAGTTATTTACTAGCTGTAACATTCTTCCAGAAAAAGAAAGAACTCAGTTCACCCATTTTCACCATTTCCAAAATTTCAAATTCAATTATATCTCTCTCTCTGACTATCAAGTTATAGTCCCCAAGAGAATTTTAATTTCCCTATTATTTTTTCTGAAACTTTGTTACTAAAATGTCAAAGTGAGAAAAATTAATGGGATTAACAAAAGAACCTTTACCTGAATGTCAGTAGATTGTTAGGTTTGCTTCCTTACTCACCTCTAAGGGAACAAAGATGAACAAAGATCGCTTGGTCAGAGTCCTAGACCAGTCTAGACATTTTCTACTAATACTAAATTTTACAAAAAAGCAAAAACAAAAACAAAAATCCCAAACCAACCAATCAAACAAACAAAACCTAAACCAAGAAATGTCCAAAATGGGGACTGGCACTACTATACAAGGGGAAGTTTTAAAGCAACCATGAAGACTGTTTAGTATTGAGATGGGTGCACTACCTTCACTGTTTGACAGAAGCTCATTTATTAGGGGTTCTTTTGTATTATTTCAGCTTAAAGCATGTACATTCTCCCCAAGTCCTTTCTTTTAGAAGACCAGTCCTTTATTCCTTCAGCATTCGTTTGCTATATCCTATATTGCAGTTAACTAAACTTCTTTGGAACTTCCTTTGTGGCACACTGGTAAAGCCCATATCCATACTGCAATTTTTTCCTTGGTTTTCCTCTTTTGTTTCAACCTTACTACAGATCTTCTGAAAACCTTCAGGAATCATGGGGGAGTGTGGTGGGGGAACGTGGCCACTGAAGGGGCTCAGAAACTGCTGGAAACCCCTCTAACCACATAACAATGCAGGGACTTGACTGCTGATGCCCAGGCAACATTCCTCAAAATTGTTCAAACAATTAATGTGGTTTCTTTAACCAGAAATATGTTGCAATTGAGAAAACATCTTTCAAATACTGTCAGCAACAATCCAAGATATATCACCTTGCACATTAAGAAGCTTTAAATGTGAAGGAGTATAACCTAAAAACATTTCAGTGTAACTTGAGAGCCTCTGTGCATAGCACAGGTCCTTTTCAAGATGTCACCTTTCTTTGAATGTGAAAGTATGACAGTGGGGTTCCCCACTTTGCACCCACAAATACATGTGTTTTGTTCTCTCTAGTAACCTTGAGACATTTTGGTACATTCCTTATCCAAATACTAGTAAATTTTTGCAGCTGTTTAGTTTCACCCTGTTCTGACTTAACTTTCAGTTCCCACAGCAATGGAGGATTGATTTCCTCAGAAGCATTACATTTCTATTTCTCAAAATCCTTCATTCCCCATACTTCTCTTCCTAGTCCCAAACCCTCTTAACCATCCCTAACTGTCCTTACCTGAGTACAAGCAAATTTCCCTCTTCCCACTGACACTATAACTGAGCTTTATGCTATCCTTGGTTGCATACATCTGGATTTTTGATTAAGCTTTCCAAGAGTAAAGAAAATTCTCACCAATTCAGGTCAAACTAGTTGTTGACTACACATCTCAAGTTACTGACCTGACCTGATGCTAACCGTCAGAAAAAAACCCAAAACAATACTTTACTTCTCACTCTCAGAAACCTCAATAAGGTGAAGATTGTTTATTTAAAGGGAGAATTAAATGTATGTGTTAACTTTGTCCAACTTGTATTAATCTTTTACAGTCTTCTGGTATATTATGAAGAAAGTAGCAGTAAAAAAAATTCACACTAGAAAGAAATAGTAATTCTATGTGTCTTCTACACAAATAAACAAATATTAGGAACTGCTTGTTAAAGTGACCTTTGGCCCTTTAGCTGTGATGCTAACTAAAGAAAAAAAATATTGCAATCCAATTCAGGATATGGTGCCAAGGTTTTTGTAAAACTTTAACTTTTGTTGTTTCTTTTATAGCATGTTTTTTAATTGCTTAGAACAAACATATAGTCCAAATAGGCTTCAGAGATATACATATTTAATAAGTAATAGAAAAGTACATTACTGTATATAGCTTGACTATTAAAAAGGAGACTTCTCTGCATAAAATGAGAAAAGGATTTTTCCAACTAATTCTGAAGGAACAAAACTATACATATTGTAATATTCATATTTTTCCCATAGACAACATTAGATCCATCAGCCAAACCAATTCATTTTTTAAAGGGAAAGACACAAATATGCTCCTCAATTTTTTGTATGCTGCATTTAAGCTAGTTTTTTATTACTAATAATGTGTAAACTTTGAATAATATATATAAACTGTATACTTATGAACATTGTGATCATGGGCAAAACAGTACTTATGAGTAATCAGTGTCTTTCCAGTATTTCACCATTCCACTGGGGAATGAGAGATTTCTTTCCAAGACAACCATTACAAAAGCATTCTGTTTTTTCAACTTGAAGTAAAATATACTGTTTTGTTTTCATAAGACAAGTTAACACACTCCTAAAAAGAAAATAAAGCACTTGACATAACAAGCTACAATCTTTCCTCTTTGGAAATAAAATCTTCCATTTTGTAGGGATTAGAATAACAAGTAGACAGTTGGCTGATGGTACAAACACACAATTTTCCATCATTCATATCAGAGTTTTCATTTAATGTGAGCTTTAATGTCATTTAAATAATAAAGTGCCACTGAAACTAAGGTCAGAGGGTCCATGAGGTGAATTGCTCTAACCTTCTCCATATTGCAAAATATTAAACAAAACCATAGCATTCTCTATTGATTCCTGAAAATTAAAACCTTACAGTCCTGAGAAAACAAAGCTTTTATCTTACTCTGCATTTAATTCCACTGACTACTTTTGTGGTATTTGCTGATACATTCCATGGTCTGAAAAACACCAAAAATATCTTACCAGTGTGTAGTAATATAGAAAATTCTCTTTTCAATTATTGATTTAGTATTTGAATCATAGAATTTCCCTTTAAACAACTTGTGTGCACTTTTGAAGCAGACATGACCCAACATTTCAGAAAACACAAAGGCAAGCTGCCACTGGTTGGCCCCCAAGAGAACACTCTTTCTATAATATACAGATACCTTGCTAGGGTCAAAAAAGTTCCATATTTCTAGTTGCCCAAGCTATTGGGTTATCAGCTATTCTGGACACAGACGTGCCTCTAAATCGCTGTGCTGGAACATATTCAAGTTTCATGGATCTACTGAGAAGGACCACAAAAGAGGGAGCCTATCCATCCAGATAAGGACAGTTAGGAAATGTGGTTTGAATCTACAAACCCCAGGGAGGACTTCCCACTTCATATATAACTGCTTTGATCAGCAGTAAGTCTTTCGTTTTAAAGGTGACTCATTACACATCCAATTTCTCAAGCAAGTTTGCAAATGTCTACCTTCAGGATAGGGTTTTAGTCTGACAATCAGCCTGAACAGAAGTATAAAAGACGACCTGGAAGTGGCCCTGTATGCTCAACAAAGGGATTTAACCTTTTGTATATAAGGCTTAACTCTTCTTGGAGCCTTCCTTTGAAGGCAAATGGAATACAGGGATGAATTGCAAAGTGTAACTGAAATGTGAATGAAATTTCAGATTAAAAAAGCCTTACTCTGCTGTCCAACAAACAGTCCTTACATGGACATCCCTGAACATCTTGCAGATAATAGCTGTAATTTGTTGATAGTTTTTTTCTTACAGAGCTTATGAAGAGAATAAGTGATGTTATACTGGAGCACTGTTCTTATATTGCCAGATCAAAGGTATGCCCAAGTCCTTAGGTCAGGTTGTAAATCATGTACCAACTCATAGTTGGCCAATGTGAAATCAGTGCATTTACACATTTTTCATCCTCTGATCTACTTTCACTACTTCTCTTTCTCCATCCTTACATCCAGTTGAGGGAATAGAGTATCTACATGAGACATCTATTTGATGTACACATATATCTACATGAGATATCAACATGAGCATGTGTGACAATAGTTTTAAACTGGATAGCCGAGGAAACTCTGAGGACTGCCCTCACAAGAGTAAGGATTGTCCTTTCACAGACAGTCAAAAGGAAAAGTAGGTTTGATAAAAATGTATCTAACATACTCCCCTCAAGCATTCATGTTTTAGGTTCATCTGTGCTACTAATAGCAAAATATGAAGTTCTTGGAAGTTGTTGAGAGGCGTTGCTGCATGTATCAGTGATGAGACTTGCCTAAGTAAAATTCATAGAATCACAGAATCAGAATCATAGGCTATCCTCAGTTGGAAGGTACCCACAAAGACCATCTAAGTCTAACTCCTGGCCCTACACAACACCATCCCACCATGTGCCTGAGAAGATTGTCCAAACACTTCTTGACCACTGTCAGGCTTGGTGCTGTGATCACTTTCTCAGGGAGCCTGTTCCAGTGCCCAATCACCTTCTGGGTGGAAGAATTTTTTTATGATATGCAACATGAGCCTCTCCTGACACAGCTTCATGTCATTCCTTCAGGTCCTGTCTCTGATAACCAGAGAGAAGACATCAGTGCCTGCCCCTGCACCTCCCCTTGTTAGGAAATTTTATAAACTGCTATGAGATCTCCCCTCAATCTCCTGCTACTTGCTTAAGTAAAATTACTCACTTTTTTTTTGCAGCTCCAGGCACTAAGTTCGAGAGCTTTGCAAGCTGTTCCTGCACAATTCGTGAGTAGGAACAATGGTAATATGTGTGTTGAATAAATTGTTTGCTGTAACTTATTTATCCAGCCCTTATTTTAAGCCTAGCTACAGTATATTGTCAGCACTCTGGTAATAAATAGCTTCCCAAAATAAAAGGCTTTTGTTGGAGTTTCACCTGCTCTTGTTGTATAAGCACACCTGCTAAGCTTCTAGACAGATACCCTAAATATTAAAAAAGAGGATATGAAATTCAGGTCAGCTGAATAAAAAAGCTGCAGAATCCACTTAAGAAAAACACATCTTAAAATATTAAATAATATGTTACACAAAGCCAAATGAATCGTTCAGATAAACCTAACAGGAATCTGTCCTTTCTTAAACTGGAACTAATACACACAGCTTTGACATGAAAGTTAGCATGCTTTCTGTCCCTCATTTTTGGTACTAGAATTGCAGGTCTAAACTTGTTGGGTTTTTTTTTTCTGAATTAGTTCTTGTAATCAAAACATCTGCAATTAAATGTTTTCATCTTGCTGATGCAGGAAGTTACACTCTGGGCTGCGTTCCTGAATTTCATTCTGTTCATTTTCTTATTTTAAAACAAAACATTTTGACTTCCCGTGCCACCTGCAGAGTTTTTAGTGCATATTTAACTGTTTTAAAATCTCTTTCCCACATACAGAACAAGCTCTATCCATTCTCCTGCAGGTTAACTGCTCAATGAGAACTGGTTCCACTGCTTTACTTTTTCTGCAGGTAAGGGGAATACCCAGAAAGGGGAAAATGTGGTTCAAAATTCTTACCTTTCTCCCCATTAAAATAAACACTAGCTAAAGCTCCCTAATACAAAGGTGAATTTGTATGTTTATCAATATGTATGGCCTGCTTATAAAAATAGATTTTAACACCCATTATAATGGCCAAGAATTTAAAAGAACAATTATATTTTAAAGTACACCAAAATGTGTTTTGTGTCTTGTTTTATTTCATTTGTTATTATTTTTAAAAGAATTAATTTTCATCCCTAGTGAGTACCGAAGGCTGGTTCTAAAGACAATGTTACCATTTTAGATATGAATACAAATTAAATAAATATACATATATAACTTCTATATTTTCCTTTATTACATCAAGATTAAAATAAAAGGTCTTTACTTTCATGTTTCTAGTCTATGACTTCTCTGACTTTCAAACTGCCAACCCAGTAATGGTGCATCTTAAGAAGCAATATACATATGTTTTTCATACACTTTACAATCTCCACACTTATTTAAAATAAATAGCTTATGAAATAAATGCAGATAACCTTTTTCTTTCCTCGGTATTTATTGTTATTTTTCCAGCTTCAAAGCAGGAATTGCAGTCAATTTAGTAAATATAGTAAGGAACAAATGTCTCAACTCACTGTGTTTTGTATATGTTTTGATTTCTTTTACTGAACTGCTGTTTTATAGCTGCTCACTGTGTGCTCTCCAAATGAATAACAGTCCAGCATCTCTTACAGCAACTGAGTACTCTGTCCCTTTGTTTTTTTAAGTAGAAACATCCTCCAAATATCAAAGCCACATTCACTGAAGGCACTAACTTTTTTCTACAGCTGTGTACATAACATTTGGAAAAATACCGAGTGTAATAAACTCCTTGCTGGGACACCCTGGGAGTGAGACTGTGGCTTCATTGCTGCACTGAGAACCTCCATAGTTTGCCTGGGATTTCTTCTCCCTTGATTGTGCAGATCAAGGGCTTATTTGGACGTCATGGCAGTTTCTCCTCTGACCCAAATTTCTAGATTTCCTTGTCATAAAATGCACAAAGGACTGGTAAGCACCCAAGTCTAGCCCCAGTAGAAAACTGGGGTGCAGCCAGAAGGTGCATCTGGACCCAGCCCTCCTGTGTTCTGTCATCAAGACGTGACTAAGTCATTTAGTGTGGTCTCTGCCGGGTAGACTTCCATATGCTTCAGTTCCCTTGAACACATCTCTTTTTTTAATGCCTGGAACATATATCCAGAGGGAATTCAAAGATTTTTGACATTTGTCCAGGATTTCTGGATGTCTGGCAACCTAATCAGAGCAGTAGTGGAGAAAATCTGGACATATCCACTTCACATGCATGTATCAACTTTACAGTGCATTTGCAATGAGGCCAACCAACCCACTGTGCATGTGCTGCACAGATGGCCTGTGTGTACGCCGTAAATATGATGTAAAAATTACTGAGAAACACATGCACAGTGAGTCTGTAGCTTCCTGGAAGCCTCAGGCTCACTTCACTTACCCTTAATATGTAAATGCATGGCAAACCTGTTTGGGAAATCCTCCTCAGCATGAAAGAGGGATATCCTGGAGTGCATGAAACATGGAAGTGAATAGCAGGGTTACACCTTTACACCGGATCCTGGACATGATTCTGGACGTTGTGCAGGCAAAGGATATCTAGCACTCTGACAAACATACAATACACCTCCCTGGTTACCACATGGCACCACAATGTCTCTCAGCTTTTGGAGGAGCTCCAAAGGAGCTTCTGGGCCATGTGTTTTGCTGTGCTAAAATAGGTGAAGCAGGCAACGTGCAAGCATGACCAAGCTCAGACTACCCCATGGGCAATTGAACCAGGAGGGTTCTGCAAGTCACACCAAAACCAGCCTCCCTGTCAGCAAGCTTGCACTATCCACCCTGAAAGAGAAGATAAATGCTCACAAATGTTAAAAATACTTAGCAACCAGGAATGAGGAAACCACCATCTGGGAGAGATCAGAGGCAAAATCATCGCTCTGCTTTCACACGCAGCAAACAAGCACCCACAGAGAACAACAGCTTGGGGAAAACAGGTAGCAGCAGAAAGAGGCACCCTCAGGGAATGCTCTGCAGCTCTGGGTTGCCATAATCACAAATACGTGTGAAAGGAAGCTGAGCAGGAAGGAAGAAGAAGCTAAACCAAAAACTTGAGAGTGCCTCGTTCTGGAAATAAACTGAAAACAGCTTCAAAGAGATCAGAAATATTCTACGAAGCAGTAGCACAAAGTAATTGTTAAATGGCCAGTTGGGAGTAATGTTATAGCCTCATAGGAGGGCAAGTTGTGTTAATCACAGGCTATTACCTAGGTGGCAATCGGGTCTAAAGCCTGAAAATCAAGCAAGCCCAACTCATTAAATATTATTTAGCACATAAGTGCATCAGGAAAAAAAAGATATGTCTTTTCCAGTGTCGAATTCAGGTTCAATTCTTCCCTGAAAATCCTGAGAAAACAGAGTTTTTATTTCTCTGTTTTCATTACTGGCAGGAATCAGATACTTGTATAGGAAATTCAACTTTCTTGTGGCTTTTTTTTTTTTGTTCTTTGGCTCTTAAAGTTCTAACCAATATTAACCAACAGAAAAGGGTGAGCAAGTAAATCCTAAAACCTTAAAAGAAGAAAGAAAAGGGGAATTTAAAAAATAACAAAAAACAACCAAAAAACCCAAACAAACAAACAAACAAACTCAAAACAAAGAAAAAAGAAAACCCAACCTAAACTTATGTTTCAAAGTCCTTTTATTCACATTTTTTTAACATTATTTAAATTGCATGAATGGCAATGCTGCAAACCATATCATCTCACATTATCTAGGGAAGATAAAACAAAGAAGGTGATTTATGTTTAATGAAGATATACAATAATAAAATATTTAACTAAAATCTACAGTGGAATAAATGTGCAGGTCAAGAAAACATGGCAATTTCTCAAACCTGAGTGTTTTCAGCTGTAGCATCCTTTGAGATTTTGTCATGTTGTGCAAAGGATATAAAAATCTAGATGTTGACAAACAATCTTCTTTTGCATGATTTTCCCTCTTTAAGCTTAGAATACCTTGCCCAGCAGAGGAGACAATACAATAAATATATTTCTAACTCCAAGGAAGGGCACTAAGTTGAGAAAACTGTTGATGCAATGGCAGTTTGTTGGACCCTTTGAGAATTAAAATAATTTTCATCTAATCAAATTGAAATGAAACTTATCAAGGGTTTGAACATTAAAAGATGTCATACTTGATTACAGAAACCAAATATATTGTTCTAAATACGTTTTGTATAAGTGTGTATGCACAGATGTGCATGTATATTCAGAAGTACTTATACCCCAAATTATTTACTGACTAAATACATTACTTGAAAAAGAAATTGAGCAGGATTGAATTATTTTGTCACTATTTAATTTAATGTTGCTTTGTTATTTCTCTTTTGGGTAAAGCCTGGTGCACAGATTGTGACAATTGGATGATTTTATTTTGCCCTAATTCTCTTATCTGGTTTGGGTTTTGTTTGGTTGTCATTTTGGGGGTTTTTTGGTTGTTTTTTTTTGTTTGTTTGTTTTGTTTTGGGGTGGGTTTTGGGTTTTGTTTTGTTTTGTTTTTTTGGGGTTTTTTTAAGGGGATGGTTTGGTTTGAATTTGCTGCTTGGTTTGGGGTTTTTTAAACACAACAGAGAATTTGGGTCTAATTTTCTTGTATTGCTGCCAAAACTGTATCTGGAAAAAAAGATGTGTGCCAGGATTGTGCTCCTATATTAACAAAATAGAATTGGAACTCATGGAGCAGGTAAGTGCCAAGGCAAACTAATAATTATCAGTTTAATTAATCTCTCTTCACATTTTCACAGAGATATAACCATGAAGCAATATTGCTTTATTTTTATGAGCTGTGGATTATATTACAGTATCTCTTGTTTTAAGATCCAGATGAATTAAAGCTTCTCTGCTAGCTACTAATATATAGATTTTATTCTTTCATTTCCCACCACCATCCTCTGCCAGAATACCCTCAGATCCACAGAAAATGTCTCAAAACATAGTGAGTGATGGCTAAACACCAAAAGGTTTGCCAGTTGTGTTTAATTATGACTCTAATAGTTCAGTTGCTTTTCCAAACATGATTAGGATGGAGCCAAAGATCTTTTATATTGGTAAGCTTACAGTAACAGGCCCTTTGCAAGATTTCCAACAGTTACTTAAGAAACAGGCCTAAATCCAAGGCAGTGAAATCTGATGTTTGCATTTTACAGATTGGATTGGATTCTTATGATATTGTTCTGTCCATGGTTTAAAAATTAATTAAATTATCATAGCTTTAGAATTTTATATCTCTGCTCCTGATACTGGCCAATATAAGTGAGATTAAAAGTACACTTTTTTTTATTGCAAACAGGCAAAATAGAGTTTAGGGTAGATATAAAAAAATCAAATAAAATACATTTCTGTCTTTAATGGACAGATTGCAAGTAAATAAAAGTGTTCAGTGAGGAAATAAGTACCATAACCTAAAGAAAATATGTTGTAATTTATATAGAATTTCAATGCAGTTTTGTGCAAATTTATTAACTGCTCTGTAGCCTGTTTTCTCCTAAATTTAAATAGGAGGGTTTTTGGTTTTTTTTTTTTTGTCTTCAAAGGACACAGACAGACACATCATATTGTAAAATGATCCTATGGTGTGAGATGATATTCATTAAAAATTAAAACACTAAAATTCTTAATAAACACATATGTTCTATTGATATAGGCAGAGTGGATCTAAAAATCAGTGCATGTTTAGGGTACCCCAAGCTATAGTGTAATAAAATGCAGAATTACTGATTATTAAATCTACTGGTTTTTTTTCTTCATGAGTGAAGGAATCTTCCTTTTAGGTTTTCATAAAAACAAGGAAATTTTGTGAGAAAAAAGTAGACCCACTTCTAAAGAAGAGTTCAGTTTCAGCTTGAGCTAATACAAACAAGGAAATTTGCAATTGAAGCTGACTTCCAATATCTGTGCCCAACAGGATGCCTCCTGAACCACTTCCTTATTGTGCCCCTATTGTGTCTTGGAGGCCAGCTGGCCTGTGAATTTCCTTATTATTAGTTTATGTCCCACTGTTAATTCCCTTATTCTATTATGATGATTTTAGCTATTGCATTTAATTTCCTCTTTTCATGGTGCAGGAATGACCCCAGAAGGATAAACTACCCCCAGCCATGCAGACACACTGAGACTCAGTTATCCTCTGATGAGTTAAACTGGCATTGGCCTATTGACAGTTAACATGGAAAAGAGAGATTCATTACAGCTCTGCTTCTATTTAGTGACCCTTTCAAACCTTTTGAAGAAAAAGATCTGAAATATCTGAAATTTCTCACCCTCAGCAAGACATTTGCAGAAAAAAAACCTCACTTGGTCTTTTATGGCAGTATTTATTATCAGATACAAAAATGTTTATTTAAGTACTTTTTATAAAAATATTCCATTTTTTTTTATTCAAACCCTAATCCCACTACCTTTGTGTTTAAACTCTCTACACAATTAAGTCTTTAGTTTATATTCACTCTAACAATTGTTAGAGTGATTTGGTTGAATTGGCTGGACAACCACATGGCCAGACCTTCACTGGCCTCCTCGACTCGTTTCTGTGCACCTTGTAGTGAACTAAATATTAGAGTGCTCATTTAGTCCTCTGTCATTACCATATCCAAGCCTGTGAAGGGATTACCCCAGATGCTGGGTCAGCCCTCCATTAACAAAAGTGAATGGAATAAGCAGACAGTGCTGGAGTAAAGTCCATGTCTTGCAGGAAAAGGACACACAAGCCCAGACCAGGACACACCTCTCTGTGAAGGGGAGCGCTGTTTCTGTTCAGACAGGCCTGACTCTTGCCTTACTCTGATGGTTCCTTGCTATTGAAATTGAGAGTTAGTTGAAAAGCCTGAAAAGTAACACATGTCCAAGAGTGCTTTCAAATTATTTTTATGCCTTCCTAGGCAGACAGTTCTTCTTTCAACACTCCGTTTGCTCAGTGAGAACCACATTCACGGATATCTGAAGCAGAGAAACCTACATATCACAAAGAGTGTTCAGGTAAAAAACTTGAGATCATGCAGGATTCAGCTTAGACTTGACAGGCTTGGAATGGGTAGTGACATAACAGACAAAATATTTGAAAGTGCTTGAAACTGACACATAAAGGATTATCATTGCCCACGCTCTGGCATTGTCATCCATAATTATCATGGATTCATAGTAGCTATGATGTGAGTTTAGCTTCTGGTGTAAGAGAATTTGTCCAGCTTGTGCTACCACCTGCACTACCGTAAGCATTTGAGGCTAGTAATGCTAGTTCACAGACAAAGTGGATTGTTTTTGTTACGACTTTCTGTTTTATTTCAGTAAGTTATTTAAATATACAGTGCAAATGGGAGAATGAGTTTATAGCCTTGTAGTTTGTTTTTTTTCCAGACAGGATCTGGGCATTGCTCCAATTAATATTTGATTTATTTTCTGCAAAGCATACGCTTTTAGCAGAAGAGTGTGAAAGAGACCTTCTCTATATAGACATTAGCTTAAAGAGGTTAAAGCATCAGTCAAATGAGATAGATAGAAATCCTCATTCAGGCAAAGGAATAAAATTTCAACATGAATATCTTTCATCCTGAATCTCAGGATTGCTGAAAGGCTAGAGAGTCAGAGGGACCCCATCACTGTCTCCATTTTCTTTCACAAAAAAAGAAGTCCATGCTGAAATATGCAAAGACACATCTATACATGTATAAAATGGCACCCAGCTGTAGCTCAAGTCTTCTGAATTTCCTATCAGCTACCCTAGGTTGCTTCATATTTCACTATTGATTTTGTGATTTGGGTTCTCAGGAGTTTGAATTGTAACATACAGTGTGTATGGAGCAAGGTATAATTCCAGTAGGTAGCAGGATTTCCAAGTATTAGTCATTCTAATATCAAAATCCTTTTGTGAGTTTAGCCCAAAGGATTATTCTTATATTTAAGAGGTACAGACTCATGAGGGATGGATCCAGCTGAATATCTTAAAGGATTTAAATAACTACTGTTTATAAAAGTGGGCAAAGTGAATTAAAATTTCATCAATTTCTGCTAACTTCTCAATGTGTCAAGGCAGTATATTTTTGTGTTATGCAAATGTCAAAGCCAAGATCTTTTTCTGGAATCTATGTTTGCTTACAGTCTTATATAGCATACATAAGAAGCAATGTTGTGATGATGTGCTTTATGACAGGGTAAAACATCTTTTCAGCAGAATACTTACAGAGAGCATGATGTTTCTAGTAGGGGAAAGTTCCATATAAGATGAGTTAGCTTTGATGCATTTTAATCTCAACAAAACAAAATTAGTAATATTATCTCCAATATTTGATAGTAGTTTGCTCACTTGAGACCTACGCATGACCTAAACTCTTTATTTCTCCCAACTTTAACACAGTATTTAGTAACCACTGCTCCCTTACAGTCTTTGTCTTAGTACCCTAAGATACCTTGTAACTATTCCTCCATGTTGGGTTCCTTTTGGATTGAAAGCTGCCCTTTCTCCATTATAAAAATATTTCAACATGCACACAGTATCTCTCACCCAGTAGTACCAATAATTGCTTTGGAAGGGAAGGGAACTTTACTCATGGCTGCAACTGTGGCTTAACAATACACGGAGGCATCTTCTGGACCTAAATTTGATCTTAAATTTCTGGACTGAAAACTGATCCTCTCTGTGTTTGTAATTTTATTATTTTCAATCCCATCCCTGTAGAAGAAACTAGAATTATGTAGGCAGGAGCTAGATCTTGTAAGTATGCATATATATTTGTGTATTCATCAACAATGTTGTGGACAGGTATATATAATACTCATACCACATTATCCTCTTTTCTGAACCCACAAATAAATATTTTAGTACAAAAGAAACAGGAGGTTTCTTTATTTTCAGTCATTAGTAGGTTGAAGACTAAATACACATATATGTAAAGGATAATTTCCAACAAGCTTCAGTACTTGTAAGGTCAGTCTGGTAAATTTAACACAATGGGGAGAGAAGTGAGAAAGAACACTACCAACCATTACATAACTTCCCCAAAAGCCTGGAATATATCTTGAGCAATTTAAGTAATTAGATTGCACACCATACATATATGATATAAATTCTAGTTAATGATAATGGAAAGAAAAAAGGAAATGCCTAATACTTGATGATTACTTCTCATTAGCTTTATTTTGCCTCTTGCAAGTGGAAAAATTGAATTCTGAGGATGAAGTATTAATGTAAGATAAATGCAGCTGGCATTAAATTTATATATATTTCTATACATATATATAATTAATCTCTTAAGAATGATTCATCACATTCTGACAGTTTTTCACAGAATTCTAAGTGCCAGCATTCTAGCACAAATGGAGAGAGAAACTGTTGCTTTCTAGACAATAGCTACAAATAAAGAGACTGATGTGAACGTAACAAACTAGACTCGTTCAACTCTAAAATGTCATTTTTGAACAACACATTAAGGCAATCATATTGTTTTGATAGTTACTACTTAGGTATGTCTTGCTCAGTGCATTTGTAGATCCATCCAAATGGCTTTTAAGTCACTGAGGAAAGGCCATTTATTTCTGCCTTGACAGTTGTATCTGATAGTGGATGCTTGCTTTGTTGTACCTTAAAGTCCAACATGAAATACAGGGACACAAAACATTGCACAGGCATCAACAGAGAGTTAATCTATACTACAGACCATCTGCCTGCACAAGAAGATCAGTATTCACTCCATTCAATAAAAGTGTAGTTTTCTTCTTATGCTCCTATCCAAGCTCCTTGATCTTCCTTCTTTCTTTTCTCAAAAACCAAAAAAAAACCAATATACCAAATCAACTAACAAAACAAAAATAATAATATAAATGCAAACAAACAAAGAGAAAAACCTGAAATTAAATAAGTGATCTGTGAAAGGGACTGTCCATTCCAAAGCTGTATATGAATAAACATTTTCACAGATTTGTTTCCTGGCTTCTAGCCCTTAATGCATAATATTCCTTTATGGTGTGATCATGGAGACTTGTGAAACAGCTTCTCTGTAATACTTCAAAGGGCCAGAATCTGTGTGGCCCACTTCTATATTTCCTCATATTATTGGCTGTGGATTTGCCAGAATGTACTACCAGACAGAAATTGGCCTCAAATCTAAAGCACTACACTAGCATGTAGCCTACATAGTCCCATGGGACTTGGAGTGTTAATGTGTCAGCCACAGGGGAGAACACTTATAGATCCTTCAGAGTATTTATTCAGAGAACTCTTATTTCTATGGATTTAAGCATGAATTAATATATATTCAAAATTAAGAGATTAGGGGGAAAAAAAAAAAAAGTTATAAAAATTTCCCAAATCCTCATCTGGAAATGTCAAGAAGCAGGGTACAAAAAAGGGCCTGAGCAGGAAAAAGGGTTATCATGGGATTTTATATTTATACATGAAAAAATCATAGCACTGCAAGTCAGAAATTTTACTTGTTAATTTAGATGAAACCTGGCAGCACAATGAAAACCCAATGATGAATAAATACTGCAAGATCAATACCTAAATCCATTACAGAGAGTTCACAGAGCTGCAGCTCAGCAGAGAGCTTTCTGTGTTCCCACACCTAAACAGCTTCTTGTCTCATGGATCATGCCAGCTTCAATATTGACTGCCTGCCTCTTCCTCTTCAGGGAACACCCTCCCTTTCACTAAAATGCACCACAGGAACACCATAAAGTCAACATCCAGCTGCTGCAAAGAGAAGGGGGCCATCCTCTTACTGTGTCTCTTCCCTTCACCACAAATTGCAGATGAAACTTTGGGCAGCATGAAAAGAATTTGTTAATGTGAAAGTTATAGAATCTTTGTGAAGCAAACTTAGTAAATGGATTAAGTTTATCCAAGGAAAGCCTTGGCAAAATAGATGGTGGTGCTCAGTTATAGGTTGAATTCAACGATCTCAGTGGTCTTTCCCAACCTAATTGATTCTGGGTGATTCTGTGATCTCTGCATGGTGCTAGAGGTACCTCAATTCTGATAGGCTTTGTCAGGCCATGCTCAACATCATCTTAGTGCTCTTACAATACATGTGTATCTGGGAGTGCTGCAAATCTGTGTCAGTGAAATTTTCTATCTCTGAAGGCATGTCCTGAATTTTTCTCCCAGTTTTTTCTACTTAACAACTCTTTGATGCAGATGCAATAGGTCATAAAAACTACAGTCCCTGTACTTTGGGAAAGTTTGGGTATATATCTAGAATTTGTACCCTAAAACAGAACATCTTTAGGTGTTCTATAACAGCCTCAGGTGAGCAAGCCAAGGTGTCTTCTGATCCAGAGGTGCAAACATATATGCTTATGGTTCAAATTTACTGTGAGTGGAACTTACATGCAAAAAAATTCCTATTTACTTATTGATTCTTTAAAAACTGTAACTTTTTCTTCTGGAAATAATACAGTTCCATATAAGGTATAATTCAAGGGGAAAACAAACAAACCAAAGTCCCCCAAATTAACAGGCTATACTGATATTTTGTTGTCCTAAAAGAAACAGCTTAGACATTTTAGAAACTGGATACCAGGCCTCCAGCACAGCCGTGCAATGGGCCAGACCTGCACTAACAAATCTTAAATGAAATAAGTCTGTGAGTGACCTGACAAAACCCATGAAGCACTTCTCAGTACTGAAAGTCACTTCTTTTCTCATGGGGAGAAAAAGATGCTTTGCTTTTTTCTGAAGAGTTAAATGGTATATTTTTATTATGGTGGGGTTTTTTTTCCTTTGTTTTCATCCCTCAATTACATTCATAATTACAGAAAATAATGATACAATGTAGTAAAGCCAATACTTTGAACCTTGGTATTCATATACTAATCATGGGGAGGAAATTTTTTTTTTTGGCAGACAGGTGTTTTTTTGCAGATAGATAGACCCTTTCATTTGTGCACACATTACATTTTGGTGAACAGAAGTAGTGTCCTGCAAATACATAAACACACTGTGGACTTTGTTCTTTGGGATGTTTAATGGACACAGAACTGTCACATTCTCTTTTAGCACTGCACTGGGCCTACTGTAGCCTTTAAACAGACCTGGAACATATTAGCAGAACAAAAGGAGAACAGGATAACACTGCATGCCATGGTATTTGTGTATGTACACCACAGAACTCTTAACCACCAAATAAATATTCAAACAGAAAGTTCTGCATAAGATTTTAGCCGTGTGGTAAACATCTGAACTAATGGAAGACATAAACCTAAATCCTAACATTTACCATCAGGAGTCTCATCAGCTTGCCAAGAGCACAGAAGCTTCTGAGGCTTTTCCCTTCCAGAGACACTGGCAACAGTGGAAGTAGCCCATAAATGTAGCATATATACATATATATATAGAGAGAGAGAGAGAGAGAGAGAGAGAGAACTGGGTCCTGGGGCCACAGTTCTCGGCCTTATCTTATTATTCTGTGGTATCATTGCCATCTGGCTGATTTTCAACTGGACTGGCTGCTTTGCTATGAGTGAGCCAGTTGGCAATTCACAGGAGCAAGTTAATCTAAGCATGTTCAGCAGCTACATGTCTTAAGGTGGCCGGTTCTTTAGGAAATCAAAGGTAGTAGTGCTAATTTGACCTAGGAATAAAACATATGTGAAAGAGTTTTGTAATAGTCTTTGTACATTTACATTTTTGGGGGACATTTGTTTATTCTCTCATTACTTTCTGCATTCAGTTTCTGGGAGAAAGGCAAGAATATGAAAACCACATAGGTCTTCCAAACTCACTAGTTGCACTGTTATGCATGTTCTTGGAACACAAAGATCTAATTCTGGTCTCTTTTTGCTGACTTCATCAGGAATAGAAATAAGGCCTAGGGTCACAGTTTCCTCGTTGACTTTTTCCTCATTTTTTACATTTGAACTCAATTCGAGATAAACTTTGCCCTGTGGGGAAGCAATTACAGATAATACTAAAACCAACATAAATTAAAACCTGGACATATTTACAATGTCACCAATTTATGAATTATGCTCACCGTGTGAAATGTTTTTTCTACTTAGTTTTGGAAAGGTCACTGCTATGTATATGCTTATATATATAAAGAGAAATAACAATATATCAAACAGAATCACTCTCTTTGTAGGGTGATTTTTTTATCTATACAGTACTGGGAATGAATAATGTCAGTCAGGAAATAAGTTTTCTTGGCACCCAATTTTCCTCAATCTCTGGATCCATTAGTGAAAAGTTATTATATGCATCCTCTCTTTTGTTCTTAAGAGAGAACAAAATCATTTAAGGAACCACTTTTTTTTTAAATGTGAAGAAATTAACACATGAAGCAAATAAACAGACCCTCTTTATGCGGATGAAATTTCTTTTCCAAAAGTGAACAAAACATTAAGAAAAAAAAAAAAGAAAAAGGTAAAAATGCTTCATTTTACTTAACAAAATAAATTCCTGTGCCTTAAAAACTAAGACAGTGAACATGGGAAATCAAAGAATGGTAGAAAGCAGATATAGAAAAGATCTGGATTTCATTCTTAGTGATCCCAAATGCAAGATAAATCCTGAAAGAATACTTCTGAGAGTTTGGTCCAGTCTGATTTTAAATGAATCAGCTGATACCATTTTTACAGCTCTCTAAAGAGAGTATTCCACTGTCAAATAAATACATTTGTGAGTCTCAGGCACAGAAGTTATTCAGACATTAGAGTTAAAATTAGAGACAAGGGGGAAATGAGCTGGATAAAATGTTATGCCTAGTTTTGGTTTGCCATCCAGATTTGACTAGAATTAAGAGAACATAATGAATGTACATGCAAGCTCTCTTCAGGATGCCTGGCAAGACCCAATTGAGGTTTCAGGGCTGAAGCAAGACAGTCCTACCAAAGAGTGTAAATTTTGTAAAACAGTGGATTTATATGTAGATATTTCCGAGAACATTTTCATATATTTATACATCCTTAGTGCCCAGAAAGAAAGAGGAAGTCTGTGTGACAGTAGCTCATCTTTCCCACAGAAGTCCAGAGACCTAATTTTTTATCCCATGAGAAAAATAAAGGTGTGCCTTTCCCTAGGGTTAAGTAACACATAATCACTATGATATGAAATCGAATTGTAATTAAGGTTAATTGGTTCACAGCTTTAAGATAAATTCATTGCATAGAGTAAATTCTAAGTTTCAGTCATACCTTGCTGCCTTAACACTCAAAAGCCCAGGCCTTTTCCAGTGTTTTATGCAAGTCCACTCAAGATACCACACTTTTTTTCTGGAGAAGTGAGTCTCAAATTTGTGGCCCAGGGGTATGAGCAGCAAAAGCAGAGTTCTTGAGCATCTCTCTCACCATCTTGGGTAAGGACTGTGCCTTGAAGGGTTCCCACTTGTGTGATTGGCAGTTTGTGGCAGCAAAGGAATAATCTGATCACAGCAGACATGGCATTCAGCCAGCTAGAGGATGTGAAGGATTGAGGTGATCAAGAAAGCATGAGAAAATTTGTGGTTAAGCAAGCAATGCCACACACACTCCTTAGGGACAGGAGGCTGGGCAGGAGGCTGTCATAGGGTGTAGACTTCCCAGACAGCGTGCCTTGCCTGTGTGGAGTGTGTAAGGGAAGGCTGAATCTTTCCAGGTGTTTCAGATAGGCTGGGCACTCTCAATGCTTGCTGGGAGTGGCAATACTTGTGGCATTTCCCACACTAACAAGCTGCAAAGGAAAGATCCAAAGGAGGGAGAAGAGAGGCCCCCAGAGACATTTCCCCCTGGCAAGGAGCAGGCAGGGCAATGCTCTCCCACAGGTAGGGAGTGGAGAGAACCTCTCAGCTGAGAAGATACTCCAAAAAGAGGTCCAGGGAGCCTCCACTAGAGCTCTCCCAGCTTTTTCTTGAGCACCATCAAAGCCAGCCTAGGCTCAGCTGATGCTGCCTTCTCGTATCTGGATCCAGCCAGGAGCAGCCAGCTCAAATCCCACCCTGCTGGCTGTGGGTTCCCCACAGTAACACCCTCCTCTTACAGCCTTACCTAACAAAAAAGGCACAGTGAAAAATACAGCATCTTGAGGCTGTTTTCTCCCATTCTGGAGGAATCATCCATCAGCTCTTTGGACAGTAGAATAATTGCCTGCATCACAGCTGTAAGGCTGTAAGTCTGGCCCAAAATATCAGTTTATTTTGTCTTTAACATGTTTCTAGTTTGTCAGAGAAGACTGGTCTTACTCACAAGGGGGGAAAGCTATTTTTGTGCTGTTGCCAAGATACAACTGGCACTAGCAGACTGATCAGATAGCAGCTGTCAATAGCTGTGACAAACTAACACAATGATTCAAAGAAGGGAATTTAAATGATGTGTAACTGACACACCTCCCATGTGCAAATCTTCTGCTCCCATCTGGAAAGTTAGGTGAGCCAGTCTCATGACTGAATGTCATGAGAGTTGTCTGGATCAGGGAACAACCTAGAGCTATCATACACAAACCCCATCCCAGAACCTGTACCTCATGCCCAGCATAGATTTCCATGGAAGTGTGCAACACAGTTTAATGGCCACAATAAAAATGAGTTTAAGGAACACTATACTGCTGCAGAGACTGATGGCACAAACAAATTAAAATTGAAACGTTCTGAGAGCATGAGTGCAGAAACACAGAAGGGGTAGTCACACCAAATGTAAACAACTTTCAGGTAAAGCTGAACAAACACAACTCAGAAACATTTCACAACAGCAAGATTCTTTACCTTTATTGCCAGCTCTTTAACAATAAAATCAAATAATGCCTTATGCTTTCTTCATAATTTCTTCTAGAATAGCAATTTTCAGTATAAAATGCTACACTTTAAAATGTGTCCAATTTAAAAGGACATAGTTTGAAAAAGGAGTCTGGATTTGCTTGATCTTTGCACAAAAGCTGAAGAATGAGCATTGGACAAATAATGCAATTTACATTCAGTAATGAAAATGTTTTTAACAGAATGTGTACACAGTTTGCATTTATATGTCTGTAGCTTGGCATATACAGCATAAAGAAATAATTTACCAATGATACTAGCTGCTACATTAGGGATTCTGTGCCCACATAAAAATGTAAAATGTGTCTTCTGATTGTGAGCTGTATGCACTTAAAATGTAAAATCTCTGCCCAATAAAATTGCTTCAAAGTCACCTTGTAAAATGGAACGTACAAAATAACACTAAATGCTACATGGGTGGATTTTTAAACAGATTTTTTTTTTATCTCGGCATAATGAGTGTTATATTTTTAAAACACAATCACAAGAAGTGGAGTTCTGTTTTTCTGTGTGTATGTATATAAGTGTACACATATATAAGTATGTATGCATCCATAGACCCACAAATCTAAAGAATCATGCAATAGATGACATTAAGGTCAGTATAATACTATTTCTGAAATTTGTATCTTTTGCTTTCCTATAAGGCTACAGACAATAGTAAAGAAGATGTGATTCCAGTATCTTGTACCTTTCCAGTGTCAAGGGAAAGGATACAGTATAAGCAAAAGAGATATAGAGAATACTGGCTCACAAAGCACCACTGTAAAATGTGGTCAAATTAACAAGGATCGTGCATGTCTCTGGGATGAGAGTGACATTTGAATCAAATACTGCAGTTGAGAAACATCCTTCCACCAAGTGGAGATTCCCTTAGACAAATCTAGATTTGGAAGGTTCTGAAATTTCCAAAGTTTAAAACTCTTCAGATGCTTCTTCTATATGTTTTTGGATAATCAAAATGTTTGCATCTATTTCCACATCGCTCCTAAAAGACAGGCCAGAATTCTTAGGTAACAATTTCAATATCTGATTAATGCAGAGATTTCCTTTAGGATGACTTTTCAGCTATATCACCTCTTTTACCTAATAAAACTAGGGTAAACATATGCTATTATACTGGTTTTACATGGCCAGGTTTTGGAAGCTGGGGTGGGAACTGCATGGGTAGCTCCAGTGAGAAGGCACTAGGAGCTGCCTCCATGGCCAACAGAGTCAGTTTCAACCTGCTCCAGGATGGACTTGCCACTGGCCAAAGCCAGGCCAAGGCTGAGCCCACTTGGTAGCACCTTTGCCATTACATATTTCAGAAAGGGCAGAAATTGCTGTGGAGCAGCTGGGATAGAGGAATGAGAAAATGTGAGTGAAACAGCCCTGCAGACACAGAGCTCGGTGCAGAAGGAGAGGGAGGACGCGCTCCAGGTGCCAGGGCAAAGATTCCCCTGCAGGAACTGGTGCAGACCATGGTGAATTTAGCTGCCCCCCCTGCCACCCGTGGAGATCTGCTGTGGAGCAGAGATCCACCTGCAGCTCATGAAGGACCCCACACCAGAACAGCTGAATGTTTTCTGAAGGAAGATACCACCTGTGGAGACCTCACTCAGGAGAAGGCTAATGGCAGGAACTGGGTCCAGTGAAGAAAAGCCAACATAGGAACAGCTTTTCTGGCAGAACCTGTCATCCACTGGAGCAGTGCATCCCTGTAGGACTGTCACCTGTGGAAAGGATTCACACTGGAGCAGGTCTTGAAGGCATGTGTCCCATGAGGAAACCCCATGCTGAGACAGGGAGGTATTTTTAATTTTGTCCTTATCTCTCACTATCATAGTCCACTACAATTATTTGGCAATAAATTAAATTATTTTTCCCCAAGCTGAGTTTGTTTTGCCTGTCATTGAAATGAGTAAGTGATTTCCCTGTCATTTTCTCAAGCCTCAAGTTTTTCTTCATATTTCCTGTCCTCTCCTATTGAGAAAGGGGAGTGATAAAATGTGTTGGTAGACACATGGCAGCCAGTCAAGGTCATCCCACTGCAACTATTAAATTTATCAAAATTTCATAAAATTCAAAATACATGGACAAAAATTGTACCTATTTCATACTGCAGGTGAAACAACAAACAACTACGGAATTATATGATTCCTGGAGGGTTTTTGCTTTACTGCTCCTCTCAAATGTGTAGCAAAATACTGTAAGGGAATCTCTAATGAAATCAACATCTAACACAGTGGAAAATTTACACTTGGATCAATTCCTAAGCAAATAGGAAACTTCTGATGGTGTCTCCTAAGAGAGTTTTTCAAAGAGCTGGGAACAAAAAAAAAAAAAAATAGACAACCATCAGATCAGAAATGACAGATTTGCTCTCCTAGCACTCATCCTGAAAAACAATTATTTTTGCATTTAGTTTTGAACATGAAAAATATGTGATTGTTTATCATCTTAAGTTAACATAAGCTTGGGTTTACAAAGTTATTTAGCAGCAAACACTAGCTCTTGATATCTTATTACTTCTTTTTGACAAGTAACAAGAACAAGCGTAATTACCAAAATAAAGCATCACAGAACAAACTTGAATGTTATTTCTTAACAACTGAATGCAGATGAATAAAACCAGAAGTCTTTATTTCTGTTATCTTGTATTGGGTTTTTTTAATATTGCATTTCATTTTTAAGACAAGATATTATCTCAGCAGAGGGTGTTTCTTAGGAAATAAGGATCAGCCAAAAGATTCTGAAATGGAAAATTATCTCCAATACATTTCCTCATGTCTTTGCGGTATCCCTTGCTCATAACTATGCCAGCATAGAAACTTTTGGAAGACACCTGGATGAAAATAAAAGAGACAAGTAGGACAAAAGACTTCAGAGTGAAGTCATAAAACTCAACAGAAGTAAATACCTTAGTTTTATGTAGGAGCTTAGAATTGGACATTCCAAAATTCTGATTCAGGCTCACATGTTTCAGGTGTGCCAGATACCACGCTTGCCTACAGTTTCACACTGGGAAAATGTAACAATAATATTTACTCATCTTCTATGGCTGTCAGAAGGAAATCCCATGTATTAAGTTTGAAGAACCAAAGGAAAGTGTCATATTTTTCAGCTTTTAATACCACCCCATAGAGAGACCTAGGGTTCAGGTAGACAGGGAATTTTAGAAGCCTAAGCAACATGGGAAGAACAACTTCAAAAACTCTTGGGGAAGAATAGAAAACAAACGTAATGTTGTAACCTAAATGCATACAATAAGTCTCTCTGAACATGTGGAGAAGTGTACTTGAATATTAAGCTTAAACTTTGCAGAAAGAAACTAGCAAGAAGGAATAAGTTAATTTAGAAAGCATTGTAAAGGCTCTGGCCCTCAAATACAAGAACAGTAGAACTACAGAAGGAAAGAGAGGGAGAACAAGTGCCAGTCTGAAAGGATCTATAGCCAGTTCATGTCCCTGTGAGTAAAGTGGGTACTCAGCCTTGTCTGACAAAAAGCCTTGCAGCTGGACCTCTCATATCTAATGTCTTTATTAGTGTACTGCTCTGTAATCTCCCTTCTCACTGCACTGTATGGTTTTGAGCATACCCCAAACCCCTCAGACTCACATCTAAACCACAGCCTTGTTATGATAAGCTCAGCTGTTAACCATGGTAATAAAAACCCTAAAAATACCTTATACACTAGGGAATGAGGTGTCTGCACATAGAATTACCTGAACTTCCCTTTGCAATTATTCTCTTCCTATCCTGTTGTTTCTTCCACCTGTGGTTCTAGCCCTTTATTGTTGTGCTATATCTGTCACTCAAGAAAAAACCCTCTGAGCAAAGAATATACCCCTCTATGTTCCTAGCATATTTTGGGTGATGCCACAATATAAACAGTAAACAAATAGTGATATCCATATCTATTATCATATACTTTTGCAAGCTGGGTGCTTGCATGGTGGTGTTTGGCTGAATCACATTAATTGAACTCACTGTTTTCATAAGCAGAGGTAGTTAGTGCTCTTGCCAAAATATCTTAGCCTTTGATGCTGCTGTAATATTCTCTAACCTTGTTCTTGTATCACACCCTATGATGTCTTCTTGTTTTGAAGGGTGAGGGTTTATTTCCATTGAAACAAGCCATCCTCTGACGTTAATAGAGTGAAGTTTGGGATAACAAAAAAGAAATTGCCTAATGGTAGCCGGAGAATAAAAAAAAAAATTAGAGACTTATGAATGACATCTTCCTACAGAAGAGGAAAAGATAAAGACCTGAAATAATAATAACACTCAAATGACTATTCATTAATTGCCCTGTCAGCAGTTTAAGAGTTTCCAAGTCTTTCTGTCAACAGATGGATAATTACACTGGTTGTTTTCCTCCATACACACTTTGAAGTTCTGTTTAATTCCCTGTGTATTCTTTAACATGCATACATAACTCGCATAGGTGTGAGACTGATTTTAGTCCTCAGACCATCCACTGAGGGAATCAGCCACGTGTATTGGCAATTCCTGTAAAAAAACTGTGTTTGTCTGTTACCAAATCATTAGCATAGACCTCACAGATGGACTGTACAGTTGTACCCAGGAGCCAGCTGTACTCACCTGATAGGGGAGAATATATAAAATGGCACGGATAGTGATAGATCACCCACAGGCTGATATTAGCTAAGAAGATGATGTGGAGAATTTTAGAGGAAACAACATTTTTTCATTATAGTTCCCAGAGAGATAGAATCTCTCCGCCATGTCCATTACCTCATACACTATGCTCCAGCTGCACATCTTCCCTGCTCACAAGAGAAGTTTACCGAGCTTCATATAGATGTGAGCTGGATTCTTGAATTAGTAAAACAAACATTCACAAATACTTCAGAAGAGAGCTCATATCATATACTATGTAAATAATATATAAGTAAACTTTGGTTATTGATCACAACTATGTATGAGGGATGGTGAGGAAAGTTATTGTTTTCTCATGTTCCTGAAGCAGTTATCAAAGCAGCTAGAATCCTAGTTTTCTTTTAAGGGTTTTGAAACAAATTAAGGAATAGATAACAGGAACTGCTCATTTAAGAGTGTAGTAGTTTTTAATATTAGAACATTCTACATGAACATGTCCTGGTCCCCAAAAGGGATAAAGAAATCTGATTTCAGTTGGAGTCAAATGCGTCCTTTTGACTTATGGATTTTAAGAGGTTTAGGTATGGTTTTAGGAATTTTTTTCTATTTTTAATTTTCAGCTTTTATGCATGGAATGTAAATCAAAGGATTACATTTCAAGAAAGGAAACTATTTAGACCACTTATTTAGCAGGGAAGTCATTCATTATCTACTTTATAATCTCTTAGCTATCACAGTGATATGTGTCATAGGAATCAAAATGGTCTTTTCCCAGCCATGGATCTGTGTAAGGACCACAATGGTCATAGATAACATTCAGGTTCTCACACGAGTCTCACCCTAAACTTTTTAGGTTTCAAAGTCAAAACAATCAATGAGCAGAGAGGACAGTGGGGCCTGGTAAAGGATCTGACATAGGTTTTTAGTTCTTCAATTGTAACATATTAAAGACAATAAAATGGAAGGGTATTTTTTTCTTTTGATTTAGAGGATCTAGAAATACACTTTTTAAGAAATCAGCTTTAATCATTATAGGTGTATGGTCTCTTCCAACCTTGATGATTCTGTGATTCTGTGATAAGATCCTCCTAAGGCTTCTCTAAGATAAAAAGCCCCACTTTCCCCTCACAGAAGAGATGGATGGTTCAGTCCCTCTGTCATCTTCATGTCTCCTCACTGGACTCTGCCCAGTATATCCATAGGGGTTTTTTTTGCACTGATGAGCCCAGAACTGAACACTGTATTCCAGCTGTGGCCTCACCAGTGCTGAATAAGGTGAGGGACCACCTCCATTGACCTGGTGATAGTAAACTGTTTCATGCAGCCTATTAGAATGCTTGCCTTTGCCACAAGGTCACGTTTTTGGCTTATTTTTAACTGGTGACCACAACCACCAGGGCCTTTTTCTGCCAAGCTTCTTTCCAGCTGTTTGGCCCCAACATGTGGAGCTCTTCCTTCCCGGGTGCAGGACATGGCACTTCCCTTTGTTGAGAAACCTTCCTAAGTTTTCTGTTAGCCTGTTTCTCCAGCCTTTCAAGGCCCCTTTGGATAGCACCACAGCTGCCCACAACAACCCCATACATTTACTGTGGCACAAACAGCTTCTCTTCATATGATACACACCCATCATTTGTTAAACACTGTGAGGAAATGTTATTATCAAAATTTCTAGCCAATAAATGGAACAAAAAGATAAGTAAGAATCTAGTTCATCAAAGAAAGCTTCTTTTTCACGTCAGTAAATCACATTTTCTCTGAATTCCTATTATCAATCAAGAAAAGCAGCAATGTTTCACGGTAAGGCAATTTAGTAGGAATTTATGAATGTTGGGAAGTGGCAAATTAGAATAGATACTATCTTGTTCAGCCTGACTAGTTATACTGCCAGCTAAATATGACTATATTAATTATGGGTATTTTACTTTTTTTTATCATAGTGTTTCATGCCTTTATGCAACATAAACTGTAGTAATGGATTAAATGCAGCCTTGAAACCATGACTGCACAGGGTCTCATCTTGCCTCTTAATATAAGAAGCATGCTATCAACTCAATGAAAAGACCTTAACTCAATGAAAAGGCCTCCCTTAACGTGGGAGGTTAATTTGGAATTTATGATTGACTTCTTGTGTTGATGCCCATATTCTCAATTCTGAAGTGTGTAATTTGGAATAAAGACCCTTATTTTAAAGCCAGAGGATGTGATTCATTTCATTTAGCTTCAGACATCTACAGCTGAGATGTTTATAATCAAAAGAGTCATCTTTACAGTCAAATAGGGAGACAGAGATGCCCAGCAGATGTGATTTATATGCCCTAATTTAGATTTCTACCTTTAGAATAAGATGAATCATATACCAGAAATCAAATTGATTATTAAAGGAAGTCTAAATAAATGATTCAGTGTGAATACCTAAAGTTCTGCAGGGTTAACCTGTTCAAGAGGTCAAAAGCAGTTAATTTGCAATCACTGTTTTATATCACAGCTCAGCCTGAATTAATTTTCCAAGTAGATCAGACTTAAATGAATCAATGCCAGCTGCTGTATTATTGCTTCCACTTTCTATTACCTTGGTTTCTCCAAAAATTTCACATGTAAGTGCTGACAAATCCTAATCCTACCAAACATCTGATGAGATCATTATCTTTCATGGTAACAGTTGCAAAATTTCCACATACTGCATGTAGTCTTCTGCTTGCACGTCATCCCAGACCATGCTTATCTCTCACAAAGAGCACAGCCTTTGGTGAGCAGGTTTTCCTGCAGCAGAGCTATTTTTTAGCTAGCCTAGATGAAAGCTGGTCATTTTCCAGAAAATGTTTGCAAAATATGTGTTCACAGAAATCATTCTCTGATGCATAACCTTATTCCTTCATTTTCCATTACAGTTTATCTCACAGCTTGTCCCACTGATACTATATTGAACACTAAAGGTGATAATATCTAACTATACTTCATGCTTGGTTTCTTTAGTGTAAGCACAATTTGCAGTATTTTACTGAATAGTGAAAAGGAAGCTTATCACAGAGCTCCTTACCCACAGATACCCAAAAACTGCTTTGTGTACTGAAAGCCTGTGATGGGAAGGAAGATACAAAGTCCAGACCACTGTACAGTCTATTTCAGGTAATTCAGCAAACCAGAAGCTTGCATGGAGGAGAGTTCAGGCACCAACTGGAACTCGTGCAAGCATAATTTTGAAGATTACCAGGGAGAGAGCTGAACAGAGCCAATATCCAGTGTGGTTTGCCTCGGGGTCATAAGGGGAACTCCTCCAGTCTGACTCATGGCAGGATTGCATTCCAGAAGCAAGATTTTTCTATTGGGTGGTGCTTTCAGGAGCAATGACTATTCAAAATGAGTTGCTAATAAACTCTGTGTCTTTGCTTGGTTTCTTTCGAAACAAAAAGAAGCCATGCACGTAGCTGTAAGATATTGCTCTAAGGATCATAGCCTAACAGATTAGAGGGTTATTTACTTGCTGATGGAGCCTCCCAATCTCTGAACACTAAAGTCAATAATATCAACTTGATACATCTTGATTTCTGAAGAAGGCTGCTACGAAAAAGATTCTTTTATCCCTGAATCACTTCATCTGTCAGACTGAGGTTTCACTGGTGAAATGTAAGTTAAATCAGACAAGCCTTGGTGATGTTCCATTCTGTGCCCTGTTAGCTAGTAAATTTGTAATTTAAAGGAGAAAGCACAAAGTAGAATTTTTACATTTCTCCAAAGTCAGTGTACAAAAAAAAGGCAATTTTTAGCTCATTATATACTTCTGTTCTTTCTCCTGAAAACAACAAAACTATCACACATTTACTTACAAAAATGAATAGCAAATAGATTTTAACTCCATAGCTTCATTCTTCTATTGAATCCTAAGAAAGCATTTTCAAAAGACTCTGTCATTTAGGCTTTTGAATATTTTAAGTCAAACCATTCCTAGACTCTTCTTGGCTGTTTTTCTGCTAAAGCAATAGCTACATAGAACTATGTATAATGTAACCACACTGAAAATGAGAGATAGGGGCTAAAGAGGGGCTAAACACATGAAATACTGACTTGTTTTGAATTTAAGGGGAGAGCTAAAATATCAGCAAAATTTTCATTAAGACTGAGCAATTATAACTTCCCTCACATTCACAGAAAAGGTTGTGCATCCCTTGTTTTCTGCTGTACAGGACTGGGGCTATTAAACTCTGGTAAAGACCCTAAAGGTTTTAGAGTCTATTTGACTCAGACATGAAAAATCACTCTATGTACATACTATGGAATAAATTTTTAGTTTTGCTAAATAGAAAGTAAATCCTGATATTGGATATTTTGATTAGCAAAGATGGGATGAGTTTGATAGCGCTTCAGTTTTGAAAAATGACTTTTTCCATGGTACTGTCCAGATTCAGTCCACAAATTTCAGTCAAGATCTTGCGAATGAGAGTGATGAAATTGGCATGTGAGACTGATTTGTTTAAAAAATTAGTCACTCTACTTAATGATCAAATAAAGATGTAAAAAATAGTCAAAGGCAATAAAAATAAAATAATTTTTTTCAATATTCAATTTCAATATTTCAATTTTTTCAAAATCTTACCACAGAAGAGACCTTCAGAGACCTACAGTGTGGAAGTCTGGCATCCAATATCATCGAAAGATAGAATAGATAATGCAAATTAAGCTTTTTATTTCATGGTTTAATCTCATATTGAATTACTAGAAATGAGACAAAAATGTTCATCAAAATAGATTATAATGCATTTCTCTAGTGTGACTTCTCATGTTCCCATGAATTCAGGCACTGTTTTTGCTTCTCAGTGAGCAATGGGTCTGAGACACCAGAGTGATTCCTGTAACAAACACAACCTTTTACTGTATTCTTGCTTAAAAGACAGTGCTTGTGATTTCCACATGGATCACAGATTAAATGCTGGAGTGTTTTCCTAAAATTTAGCTTCTGAAGCTTAGAAACTGCCTAGAAATCTCAGGCAGACAACTGAGAGGTATGGAATTTTAGTGCAAAGAGGTTTTTCGAACTCACAGCTTTCTCACCTTTGCAGTACACAAAGTGGTCCATGAAGAGCAATAGATTTGGGTCTGTGCTGGTAATTCACACCCTGGTTTTCTGGTTTCTTGGTCTCCCTATTAATCCTGAAGGCTCTCTGGCTCCCCATTCAATAAACACTCAGGTGCTTTGACTGCCAGGTTGCTGAGAGCAAATCTCCCTGGCTGACTGCTTTTCTAGATTATTTGTTACCTGAACACTCAGCTTTCTTCAATGGCAAGCCTTGAAACTGAAATGGCAGAGGAGGGGCTGATGCTATTAAATGCAAGAGAAAAGGCACATATAGAGGTCTAGCTCCAAAATTCTCTGTCAGGGAAAGAAGCCATACAGTGATGAAGGCAATCAGGCAAGCTGGCAGAAAGCCAGGGTACTTTTTCCCCATCAGAAATCTGCCGAGTTTTGACAAATGTTTTTTTGACACCAACACGTTTCGATTCAGTGAGTCTGAACTTCCTGACTTAAAAACATGTCCCACCAGAAAATGTCCAATCATTTCTGGAAGAGAGATAGCAATTTAACTTATTAATAGAATTTAAGCTTTGTGAACTTAATCTTAAAACCAAGCCGCTCTTCTATAAAAATTAAATATTTATGAGTCATAACAGTTTTGCTTAGTTTTCTTTCTCAGGGAAGGGTAACTGAACTCAACAGTGCTGTTCTAATTCATTGCCCAGCAGTATTGTGAATTCCCCTCAACAGTAAGTATAACCCTTAAAGATGTATTACTATCTGAAGTTTTCTTATCTGTTGGAGAACCATGAAAATAGTTTCACATGTGTTATGCATCTTGCACTCCATAAATGTTAATGACAGTCTTTTCTCATTTAGCAGGATTTCTGCTTTTCCAGTTTGTTTAGGGTTTTGGGTTTTTTGTGGTTTTTCAGTCAGTTTGTTTGGGGTTTTTTGGGAGGAGAGGGAGTTGGGTTAGGATTTTCATTTGTTTGTTTTCATGGTATTAATGCCTGCAGCATTTTCTCCAGATTCGTGACAGAGGGAATTTTTGAGGAAAGAAGTGTCTTGGGGGATAAGAGGAAGATATTTTTAGAGGTTGTACATGCATATTTTGGTTTTATTGATGAAAGAGAACACCAAAAGAATCCACCGGAAACGTTTGCTATCAGCTTTCACACTGTTGCCATGCTTGTATTTACACTGGGACATGAAGCTATACAAACCACTTCAGGCTGTGATCTCTGATCACAAAGGCTAAATAGGATCAGAGCTACCCAGTGTTTAGCTGAAGGAAGTCCAAGGAAAAACCCAGGCAGCAGGGAGTGGGATGGAGGAGGCATCTTTGCTTCAGAGTGGAGCCTGTTGCTGCCAGAGGCAGCATGTATCGACAGCACTAGGCCAAACACTCCTGTGCAGTTAACACCCCACTCAGCACAGAAGCAGAAGATCTAAGATGGAAACATTCCTAGATGAAGCTGTACAAACAATCTGTGTTCCCAATTGGTTTTGTTATTCCATTTATCTGCTTTTCTGCCTTTTGTAAAACTAGTCCCTTATGCCTGATCCAAAGCTCCTGTGATCTATGCATATCCTCTGTTTTCTGTTGGGATATTTTTATAATTACATTTGCCAGTGTCTAAGGTGAGCAAATTCTTTTGAATACAGTGCGCAGCCATTCCACTCTGCATGGATTTCATTTTCCTTCACTGCTACTCAATACTGAGAAATCTGATACAGCCCCACAGGTTTAAGTACAATCCAAATTAAACTTGATCATATCTCACAAGCTCTTCATTATTCCTGAAGAAATCTCTCATGTACCAATAGAGCAGCTGTTCTAATCACATTTTAATGCCTTTTGCGGATGTTTTTGTGAAACCTTTCCCCTGCTATTTTTTACTCACTATCCTGCATTACAGCTGTTGACCTCTGAGCATATGAGCAGTTTGAGACACCATCAATATGGGACATTCTTTTCATTTTTTAATTAATTTTACACAATCAAAAACATTGCCCTTATCAAGAACATTTGTGTACTTGGTATGATCCAGTATGAAGGGAAACTTTGAAATGATTATTCAAATCCTTGTAGCTCATTATTCATTCTGATGATCTTATTATATATTAACAATTTTATCACATTTTTCTTGAGCCATCATCTTCATCTACTAAGCCATCAGCAAATAACTCACCAGCTTTCCCCATTTTTACACTTTTCATATCTGCATTGTGTAGGCGGCTCACAGTCCTGTGATATAATCAGAATTTTCTTTATAAATTCGCAAATAATTTGCAATTAATTGTAAAAATAGTTTTATTAATCCCATGATATCTCACCATGCACTTTGTATGCTATTGAATGCATATTATCACTTCATTCATTAAGGGCATACACTACTTAGTTGTTTGTGATTCCTCTGAACTTTGTGTCATGGACAAATTTCATTAGTACTCTCTCATGAATTAAGGTATTTGAGAATGCTGATCCTCTGGTTCATCCTGGAGGAATGTCCCTCCTATCTTAGACTTTTGACTTCATCACTGCCTGTTGTCACTATCTCTATAGTAAGATCCATACTTACAGTCAATTTACAGACTTCATCCTCTCCATCTTCTGCAAGTGGGATTTTATTAAGAATTTCACCAAATTCTTTCAGCAAACCCATCTAAATTAAACCATCTGCCTCTGGACCAGATGATGCCAGAGGTCCTTTCCATCCGTAACTACTTCTATGGTTCTTTATATAGATTGGCATGATCTCTTTTATTTCTAAAAGAAAAAAAAAAGAAGTTATTTAGTACACCAAGTTAGCCTAACATGGCCTGTTTTGCTAAACAAATTTCAAATTTGTCCAGTTTTTTTACTTACCTCCATGTCTTGCCTTGAAAATCTGACAAGTATCCTGGTACATATGCTGTGATTGTTGTTTATCTGTGTTATGCTACCCCACAGACTAAGCTTGAGTTAAATACACTTCTTCTAGGGTTGAATAGGGTTGAATTTAATGAAAATTAAAGAAGCAAGTTAAGCAACTAAAATTTTTTTTCAGTATCCAAATAATGGGAATACTTTTACTTAATGATCATTCACATTTATTAGTTTCATCTATCTTATCTTAATTAATCTGTGTTGTGTTTTTTGTTTTGTTTTGTTTTGTTTTGTTTTTAATACAGTTACTTTAGCTTGGATTTGCCAGACTTTATCTCTGAGATTTAAATTCTTGATATGTTTTCACTCTCTTAAGCTAAAGATAACTTTAAAATTTGGCACTTTCTTGATGGGAATTTAAAAGTAGAAAATAAGTAAGTCATGTGTTTATCTTTTTATTTACTAATAGGTGTTGAATTCTTTCTACTCTTTCAGGCATTTTTCACTTAAATTATGTCTATATTCACTGTATTTTTCAATTTATATTTTTTTTCAAATGGGGGCATAAGACATAAAAGTGATTCATCAATAGCATATTCAGAGATCTAGAATCATTGTATTATTTGGATGAATTGCTGAGAGGGTTACATGTGAAGAGTACTGCCACTGTTCTGTTTCTCAACCCTACTTTTACCACAGTACCACTTGCCCTTGAACAGATTTACAAATTCCTACACGTTCCTATTTTTCATCATGTAAATGAGCAGTAAGTCAAGTGAGATTCAAACAGCTCTCATGAAAGGATAACTACTTAATAGGACAAGGTAAAATTAATTTTAGAAGTACATTCCTGACATATTGTAGGTTGACTGGCCTATTGAACAATTATCTTTTCAGTGGTTTCTCTTAGGACAGTAATTTCAGTCCTAAGCACTGAAAAGGATGGGCTATGCCAACAAGCTTTAATATGAGAGGGAATTTTCCCTGCCTCAGGTTCTGATCGGAATGCAAGATATATTCACAGTGACAGCTATACATTTACTGAACATGTTTCAAACGACTTGCTGGAAGCAGAGCAAACAGTTTAATCCAGTCTGCAAACCTTTCAGCTTACCAATAGAGCTTCTGTTTGAAAATTATGTGTTTGAAAATGTTTGTAAGAAATACAGCTGTACATGCACTGCAATCAATATTTTCTTAAAAATGGGGAAAACTAAAATTATTGTTGTATGCAAGCTATGCATTTTTTTCTAAATTTAGTATTAATCTTTGTTTATGTAACTTTAGCCTTGAGCTTTCTTGCTGTTATTAGTTATAAGTATCTTGCAATAAACACCTAAATCATTGTTACCACGAGTGCTTTTCCCTTTTAAATAGAAGCTCTTCTTTTTTTTTCAGTCTTCTTTCTTAGAAATTCTCTAATTATTTAGAAGCAGTTCTCTACATAGATTAGACAGAGCTTCAAAGCTCTGTATTTTAAGAAAAGACATTGTACTAAAAACAGGTTGCATCTACAAATTTGGCTTCTGTTATTTTTGTCCAGCAGACTTTTCAATCCTATTATTTTCCCTTTTACTCCTCTTACTTCAGTTACACACTCACAAAACATTTATAAAAAACCCTATATAATAATCTATGTATTAAATATATAATTATTTATAAATAAAATATCAAATTGTTTTGAATGTAGTTCACTAAACCATTCTCAAGGACTAGCAAGTCTTTGTAGTCTAACCTCCACAAATTATTTGTCTACATCTGTAGGGTTTAGAGTTATATTGCTATGCAGAGAGATAGAAATTTTTGCATTTATGATGCTCCTTTATAATGGAGTTTCACCTGTTGGACTTCATCTCCCAGGAAAATTCTTGCAGTAGTTTCACTCAGATGGTAAAAGAACACGCTTCCATTAACAATAGTATTGCCCAGTAACACAAGGACAAGAAGGAGAACCCAGGAACTACAGACAACCAATTACCCTTAACTCATGCTCAGTTCCTGGGAAAGTTATAGAGCAAATGTTCCTGGAAACCACCTCCAAAAACATGGAAGACAAGAAGGTGGCTCAGAAGAGTCAGAAGGGCTTTAAGAAGGGTAAATCAGGCCTGACCAACCTGGCTGCCTTCTAAAATGACTTGATTAGTGTTTTGGACAGGGGAAGAGCAGTGGCTGTCACATGCCTCAATTAAGTAAGGTCTTAGACACTGTGTCCCATAGCACGCCTATGGCCACATTACTAAAATCTGGTCTCATTAAGTGAATGACCCAGGCATGTGGAAAATTCACTGTACTACCACTCTCTAGGGATTGTGATCAGTGACGTGGGTCCAGCACATAACTGGTGACAAGTGACATCTCTCAGAGATCGATACTAGAGGCTATTCTGTCAAGAGTACTTTGACAGTGCAGGGAATTCCAGTTAGATACCACACAAAATGTTTTCTCTGCAAGGATGGTCTAACACTACATCAGTTTGCCCAACAAGGTTTTGCATTTCCTATCCTTAGAGATATTCAAAACTTGGCTTGATGGTTCTTAAACTAGCAGATCTTATTGGACCTGCTTTGAGCAGAGAGTTGGATTCAACCTCCAGAGGTCTCTTCCTACCCAAATTATTCAGTGATTCTACAATTTATGAGATATTCAATTGTTTCTTCTTAGTTGGTCTAATGAGCAACTTCTTTTTCAGGGCACCAGATTTAACAGAACTTAAAGAAATCTGTCCAAAGGGACTGAAGTTCTTTTAAAAATACTGTCTAAATGCAGCGCACATGCAAATCAGGTCTGAAGATATGTGCTTTCAGATTTACAAATGGTGACAAATCTGCCATTCTACCTCAAGAAAGTGTGCTGTTGTGCAACTCCTTTCAATAATATTACATGTGACTAAAATATTAGTGAATAGTGAACTATTTAAACATATGTAAATCTCCTCAATTAAACCTGGTTCTTGACAATTGTAACATCTTTAAAGAAATACTTTCAAGTCAGCTTTATTCCCCTGACACAGATAGATCTTTTGCTGGTATGACTGACCTCCAGGTCCTCTTGATGCATCTCGACAGTGAAAAAACAATTTGATCTTTTGCCTTGTAGGGCCAAGCTTAATCTGATAAAAATCTCTGCAATTACAGGATTCATCAGAAATAAAATCCACAGAAAAATTCAGCAAAAGACTTAATAAAGATACAGATTAGTAAATTGATTCACCCTGCAAAGTTATTTGTTCAAAAGCCTTCTTTCTTAAGTAATACTTAACATTTTATACTACTGGGTTTTGAAGTATATACTCAAGTACTCAGAATCCTTTTTTATAGACAAGCAGCCTACAAAATTTAACCTGGGACCAGTTTAACCTGATGCAAATGAACACTTTGTCTCACGTAAGATTTGCACCACTACATCAGTGGAAAATAAAGTGTCCCTGTACTATTTGTAATCCTTTTCTATTAGCTACATAATTTCAAAAATATGTCTCAAGTATAGAATGCTTTTTTTTGTATTTTCATTAGCATCCTTAATAAAAATAAAATCTGCTTTCTGGGTTACTTAGTTTTTATTTGGCAATCACTTTTCAGAAAAAATATACCTGCCCTGGTCCTTCCTGCAGTAAAGAAAAAGGGGCTGGAATATTTAACTCATTATTCTTCCTTATGCCTATACCTTGTGTCATAGAGCCTTCAAATCACTTAGTTTTCTAAGTTTCAGAATGCTAATCAAACCATCACACAGCATGCAATTAATCTGGATCTGCAAAAGAGCTCTCGTGCCTTGCTTCACTCTTTATTTCACAAGAGCATCCTTCTCTAGAAAAGCATTATGATTTTACCAGCTTTTTGTTTTTGCGTAGCAACCAATAGGTTTTGAAGCAATTATTCAATAGCATGTTTTCTCTGTGTAGTTTGATGTGACCAAGATTCCTCTGAGCCTCTTCTTTTAGTTGAAAAGTCAAATTCCCTATCAGACACTGAAGTTATTGCAAGTGATTTTTACAATGACTTTGATTCCTAAAGGTACTGTAAATAGTGAAGAAATTGACTAACATAGTTTTTTTCAAGAATAGCAAGTGGTGAAAGGACAACAGGTTCACAACTGATTACCATTTGAATCAAGTCAGTAAAAAAAATCTTTCTGTAACATAGCCAAGTACAGCAGATATAAATTGCAACACTGGCAACATTTCTATTTAGCATCCTGAGGTTAAAAATTATTTAGTAAATTGTAATGATTAAAGTACAATACAAGAATTCAAGAACACTTAATACCACTGTTCTCAAAAGGGCATGTTTTAGAAATTTTGATCATACTGCAATCTGCTCAAAGCTGTTAAAGTATGGATAATTTCGTTCAATTTTCCAGTAGGTTTCTGCCTTGAATAAGTAAATAGTGGGTAATGGTTTGTGTCAAAGTCCTTGTAACACTCCATTAAACATAAAGCATGACAATCTGATCAGATGTCTCTTTTATAGTCAGAAACTGACTTGTGACTTTGGGAGTTACTCAGCTGCATCAGGTCACATCAGAAGTCTACTCTTTTCATCTTCTAAAAATCCCTTATGGCTTTACATCTGACAAATTTTGAATCATAGCATCGTGACCTCACTTTTAAAACTGCATTTGATATAGTCCAAGCACTGTTACTGAATGGAAAGTAGAACACTCTTCTGCTGGGGATTATATAAAAGGAAACCCTCTTTTTTCCTTTTTTTCTTTTTTTCTTTTTTTCTTTTTTTTAATGCTTTAGATTAAATCATATCCTTAAGCTTCAAGTATTTCACTTACATGAAAAGGAATTAGAGTCCACCTTAAAATGCACACAAACCATGGGAATTCAGAATCATTTGTCCATTCAAACATTAGTATTTCATGATGAAAAGTATTTAAAAAGTCACTAATTTAAATAACTTAGAATAGAGATTCCAGACAAATATAGCATTAAACATCCTCTGTGTTGCACATAGATATCAGTAGACTCTGCCTATGTAAAGTCTTTGTTACATTTAAAGTAAAATTAAAAATCTAAAACATTATGATTCTCCAAATGAAACAGTCATCTTTCAGAAACTATTTCCCCATTTCTTTGTTTCCTGCAGGGTAATCTCAGAACTTCTCTGAAGTTCCAAGGAAAGGGAAGGTTAGGACATCGCAAGTGAGGGAAAGAGTAAAGATTCAAAGGACAGAACACAGAAGAGCATCAAGGGAAGATGGAGCAAAAACCAGCTTGTTCCCAATATTCACCAGAATGGGAGATCAGTGGAACCTCTTTAAAGTAAAAAGAGCAGTTTCAGTGAACTGAGAAGAGAACCATTGGGCACAATAAAACAGACACTTTATACTTTCCAAATTACTTCCCAAAGCCAAATGTGTGACTTTGCAGCTTTGGCATATTGAAGTTTTACAGTTTGTAGCCAAACCTTAGCTTTTTCCCCATCACAGGGAGGTACTTAAATCATGCTCCCTTCCTGGCTAATATTATAGCAGCTATGGTCTATCATTCCTGGAACACTCAAACTGTGAAAACAATTTGGTGGTATTATAACATGTTTCTATAAAATTGCTAACATTTTAAATGTCTAATTTTATACAATAGCATATGACTGATCTATGTCAGCCCACCTAACAGAGCATGCCACCTCTCACTCAAAGCCATTCCTTCTCACATTCTTGGTAAAGTGCTGTTACAAAAGCAAAAAATTAATTATATAAAAAAGAGGTGATGTCCGTCTATTAGCATTACCTTAGAGTGCACTAGATGACAGTCTTTGCAGAAAGAAAGATCCTAACTCTGTTATATAGAGAAGTTTTTGTATGGACTTGCTAATGAAATCACACTTCCTCTCCTACATTTCCCGAAGCTGACAATGCATTTTTTGGGCAACATTCTCAAAAGTTTTGTTTTTGAAATATAATTTCAGTGTCATCGCTGCTACTTTCTGCAATAATAAATACAGATTATATTTCAATATTGTGTTTAATTTGAAACTATAACTTGCAAGTAGTTCCATCATATTCTGTCTTTTTCCATGAAGCCTATCTTTTTGGAAAACCCATGTACAGAAGTATGTTGTCCTTTACCTCTGCCTTGGGCATCAGAGTTGGGGGAAAGTGTAAATTTTCTTCACAATGGCTGGTATAGACAGTGATTTGGATTTGTGCTGAAAATACAGTTTATAACACAGTTTTGTTATTGCTGGGAAGAACTTACACAGAACCAAGGCTTTTTCTGCTCTTCCTACTGCCATGCTGAAAAGGAGGCTGAGAGAGCATGGGAGGTTGGGAGGAGTCACAGCCAAGACAGGTGATCCAAGCTGACCAAAGGGATATTCTAGATTGGATGACATCATACTCTGTATATAAAGTGAGAGTAAGAATGTGAAGGAAGGGGGGATGTTTGGAGTGTGTGGTTGTGCATCCTCCCTCTGCCCCTAGGGTAACAGTGATAGAATTTGTCTTCCCTAGTCACCATTACATGTGATGGGGCTCTGCTTTCCTGGGGATGGCTGAACACCTGCCTGCCCTTCAGAAGCAGTGAGTTAATTCCTTGGTTGCTTTGCTTGCATGTGTGGCTTTTGCTTTCTCTATTAAATTGTCTGTATCTCAACCCATGAGTTCTTTACCTTTTACCCTGCTGATTTTCTCCCTGGTCTCTCACTGGTTGGGGAATGAGTGAGCAACTGTGTGGGGCTTGGTTGATGGCTGGGCTTAAACCATGACAACCATACAAAGCAGAGTATTGCTATAGAAAATAACACATTTAAGTTAATTAGAAAGAATAATAATAACTTCCAGTTAATTCAAATCAGCTTCTTAAATCCTTCTATAGAATAAGAACCATTAGCAATATTAAACTTCACTAAGGAAAACACTTTCTTTTTTCTTGGTGGAATGTGAAAATGTAGTTAAGGTATGGTTCATGGTCCTGACTTAAAGCCCCTGATATGAACTGAAAAATTAAAGGAAGTTTAGTCTAAATTAGAGCCTTTTAAAATATCCACAAAATAGTAACCTATTGTTCTCATGGGATTTCAGACCCTTATGCTTAATATCTAATAGATTGGCAAAGGCAAACCCTAGACCAAATATTTGGTGTAACTTGAGTTTTACCCATTATTCTTTCTTCTTGCTGGCTGAAAAAAAAATCTTGATGTAATTGTACCCTGGAGAAAAACAGTTTCTTACAAAGCATGAAGCCAGGTGCAGGAGAGCTTTTATTACAAACAAACATCCTTAAACTGAGGCCTGTGACCTGTTTAGGGCTATTTAGGATTTAAGTAATTGTAAAATAGATACCAAAACATTGATATATCTACGATGTTTAATATTTAATTAATTGTTCTAATGAGCATCAAAGAAAGGGATTTTATATAATTGTCAACAGACTTTTTTTTAGTAAAGTCATTAAGGAAGTATAGAGAAACAATTTTTTTTTAAAAAGGAAAATAACATTTTGCATTGCAGAAATAAAATATTTATGAATCTTCTGAGACTAGCATTTTAATATGAAATGGCACAATTAACTCTTAGGCAATGTTTTCCTATTAACATCATACTGTGAGGAGAGTTGTCTCAGAAAGTTTATTTACATTTTGCTCAACAAAGGAAGAAATATAGATAGTTTTCACCAGAATTCAGAAAAGTTCTTGAATTAAATCATTACTAATGCAAACAGGATGGATTTGAAAAGGGAAATTCTAAACACTTCAGGATTTAATATTGATATACTGCAAAAAAAGAGTCTTTGACCCCTCTCCAGAAGTGAACATGATAGCTATTCCATTGCATAGCTCTCTTTACGTTCCACAATGCCTCACTTGCACAGAAGAGAATTTCATCCTTTATACCTTGAAATCAAGAAGAAAGTCCATGAACCATGCACTCATCTCTATGACCGTCCATTATCATAGTAGGATGGTCAGAAGAGAAAATACATGCAAGCAAACAAAAAAAATATTTCAGTGAAAAAGTCATAGAAAATGAACAACTAAGTTTCATTATTGACAATTTTTCTTTGCAGATATTTTCTTTGCAGTATTTTCTTTATATTGTCAAATTTTAGGCTTTTACTATAAACTGACATTGTATTGCTATGACTGTAGCCAAGTTCAGCATTCTTCCTTCTCTATTCTATGTTGAAATGAATTCACTGCAGGCCACAATTACATTTGGGTTTAACAGAACTCTGGTGTTGATGGCAGGTGGCAAGGTTTTGGTAGTGGGGACTGGAGAGGTGACTTCTCCAGAGTCAGACAGAGCCAGCTTAGCCAGCTCCCAGATGGACCCACTACTGGCTAAAGCTGAGCCCATTATAACATATTTAAGAAAGGGTAAAAAATGTGCTGTGGCAGCTGTTAGAGGAGTGAGAAATATGTGGGAGAAACAGCCCTGCAGACACGGAGGTCAGTGTAGAAGGAGGGGGAGGAGTTGCTCCAGGGCGTAGAGCAGACATTCTCCAGCAGCCTGTGGCCAAAGGCCATGGTGAGACAGGCCGGGCCCCTGCAGCCCATGCAGGACCACAGTGGAGCAGAGATTCACCTGCAGCCTGTGGAGGAATCTGGGTTGAAGCAGGTGGATGTGATTTGAAGCTGCAGGTTGTGAAGGGACAATGTTGGAGCTGTCTAGGATCCATGGAGAAAAGCCCACAATGGAGAAAAGCCCACATAGGAGCAGGTTTTCTGGCATGACCTGTGACCTTTTTGAAGCTGTCCATTCCTGAAGAACTGTAGCCCACTGAAAGGACCCATCCTGAAAAGCTGTGTTAAGGACTGTATCCTTAACATAGGAGGGAGGAACTCCATGCTGGGACAGGGAAAAAGCATGAGAAGGAGGAGGACTAGAAATGAAGTGTCATGAATTGATCACAACTCCCTTTCCCCTCTCTCACTTGAGGTGAAGAGAAAGAAGGAAAGGTAGGAGTGAAGATTAACCCAGGGATGAGAATGGGGTGGTAAGAGGAGGCTTTTAGTTTTGTTATTATTTCTAACGATCCACATCTGTTATTAACTTAAAAAAAAAAAAAAAAAAAAAAATTCCCAAAGTCAAGTCTGTTTTTCTGTGACAGGAACTAATGAGTGGTCTCTCTGATGTTATCTCAGCTCCTGAACATATTCGTAGCATTTTCATCTCCTGTCCTGCTGAAGAGAAGACCTGAAGCAGATGGGCATCAGGTGGCCAGCCAAGGTTCACGCATCACAGTCCTGTGTTGTACCCAACACTGTGTTTGTTTGTTGGCAAACCAGACCCAGTACAACTGTGTAAATAAAATATAGGCAATTTCATGGGATTGGATAGCTGAAGTTCATTGATAACTGGTAGGATGAACAATTTCTAGTAACAGCAGATTTTCACATAGGTGATAAATGGAATAGTCTCAACAAAGAACTTACATGAAAAAGAAGTGAACTGTGTCCTTTTTAAAAGCTAGATACATCCCACTGTGAATCAGAACAGCTATGGGAGGTCATTCTGTACATAAGACCCTCCTTCTCTGAAATGCTGATTAAGCACCTTCGTGGACAAGAAAATTAAATTCTAGTGACTTTGGCTCATATCAGATTAAAAACAAATCAGTTATTTTTGGACCTGCAGCAAAAGGTATTTGAGGATCACTCACCAGGTCAGGAAAGACAGTGTGTAGTGACCAGGAATAAGGAAGATCAAGGTCATAGAAGCAGCATGGACACAGCAATTTTCTCAAAATCGGCTTCTGGAAGCTCTGGGCTGCTTGTGAGCTTGAAGTGCAAAGTCTGGAAAGTGATCAGATCCATCGTCTTTGATTTTTTTTTCTTTTTCTCCAAGGCATTTTACCTGTGGAAGGAAAAGGAAGGAAAGAGAGGGGGACTTGGGTAATGATGACCAATTAAAAGTCTAACATTTGTGTGTATGAACACGAAGAAGCAGTCCCTAAAACCCAATAAGGGATCAGCAGATGAAACAGAAAAGTGAGGTGACAAAGTCATGATCAGCACACAGAGCCCCAGAATAAACTCTTTTGGAATAGGCAAAAAGAGGGTTTTTCCCTGTGATGCAATAACCAGCTGAGTTATGTTCATGTAGGACACATTTCCAGACTTACTTTATTACCTACTGATCTCCAAGGCTGCACTGCATTAATTTAAGAATCACCATTCTATATATCCACTTGCAGAATTAGAGCATATATATTCTATCCTTTATAGTTATTTTGAGGAAAGAGTCAACATTTTTAGAATCATATACCAGCTTAACAACTTAAATAGCAATTCACAGAATTCACTAAAACATTGTGTTTGTGAGTACCTAGACAGTGATTGATGAAGATTTTTTAGTGTTTTCTGTGTTTCTGCTAAAGAGAAAAAATTCTGATATAAAGATTCAATTTTCAATTCAGTATCACATTTTAATACATGTAAGACTGGCCCTGGCATACTTTGCTAATAAACTTCTTCAGCTGCCTCAAAATAAATGGAAGAAGTCATATTAAAGTGATCTGAAATGACTGGATTGTAGAAAGGAATAGCATGCACTCCAAAGCCAGTATATGAGCGCCTCAAAATTTCCAGAAAAAAAGCCAAAAATTTGTGTGCACCTTAGTGCCTCATTCACCATAAAGTATTTATCAGTTGAATATTCCATCATTTGTTATGTGTATCTCCACATTTCCCTTCAATAATTGTTAACTGAGATTTAAATTGCATAGTAATTTAGTCTTTAGTTTGGCTTACTGTTTATTTCAATATTTATTTAATTTAGAATAATAACCAATAGAACAAAACTGTTGCCTTAGACCATGTCCCTATGCCAATAGCATGCAAATAGTCTAGTAAATTAAAATAACCAACAAGAGCTGTCAAGCTCCATAGTGTCATTTCAAATTAATCTCTGTAAGGAAAGTCAGGCTTTATATTATTAACAACAATAGCTGTAATACATATTTTTTCCTTAGCAAAATGTAAAAGTGACAGCACATGATCTCAAATGCCAATTAATACAGACAGCAGAAAACATCTTTTTAGAGAAAGATGAAACAGCTTTCTACTGCTTATTTGTGATGCACTGTAAGAGCAATAGAGTAGCTAATGTACATGCCCATTATATTGTCTAAGACACAAATGTGTGCTTAGTGGCAGGAAGTCCCTGCCCAGCTGATAAGAAAGGAGGACTACTCTACACTATTCAAAAAAAAAAAAAAAAAGAGTTATAATTGGGTTATTATTCAGCCTGCTTTAGTTTTAAAAAGCCTATTTTATTTTTAACCCTTAGAGAAATTTTCCAAGCACATTTGAGTTTTAGAATGATTAACCTTTTCTGTATTTTAAAGATTATTGGTCTATTTAAAAGTTTATTGTTAGAAAAGAGGATAGTTCTTTTATTTGATCTATCTGAAACACCTATTTCTGAACTATTTTAAAAAATTGTTCATACATATACAAAAAACAATTATAATTAAAAAAAAAATTATTACTCCTCTGGAAAAAAAATAGAACAATTCAGTAAAGTTAATAAAGTCAGAACAATAATAAGAATATATTAACAGGCTTTTAGGTTTGGGATACGTTTCATTTAATGACATTGCCACTATGATTGTCAGTAGTAAATGAATTATAAATAAAATATATATTCCCTATGTGACCTAGTGGTTGGAATTCAGCTCTAGGGATCAGACCAAATTAATTTGATACTGTTATTTTAATATAAAGCAATAATCTACAACAGAAGATCACCACACACAAAGTGTGAAAAATCTTTGCTATGTGCTGAAGAATGCCAGCAATCAGAAAGACAAGGGGCAGATTTATTTGCTGTCTTCAGCAAAGTCAGAGAAATATCTGAAGTAATATATATTAGACCTCAAAACATTTTATGGGCTGAAGGGAAGTTAAAGTGGGAGTATGAGTGTAAATCACACATGGAATTGTGATGGAATTAATGAAGTAGGGCTATTGCTTTTTTCAGTTATAACTTCTAGTGTTCTTCATTTTGCAGTTTGTACTGATTTAGAATTCAGAGACAGTATCAGAATGGAAGAAAGTTACTTTACAGGATTGCTTCTGAGTGTGGAAGTGTCAGTCTGAGGTTGAACTTTACTCTGGATTTATTTAGTGGGGTTCTGGAGGGAGTGTGTCATACAGAAGAAGAGATAAAATACAGGGTTTCAGATTTTCCTTTTTGTAGTTGTGCAGGTGATAAAACATATGGTTCCTCTTATTTGCAGAATTTTATCATTCCAATTTTTATAATGGTCTGTAATCTAATCAGAGTAACCAGAGTAAATACCAAATAATCACTTTGTTCCCCACCTATACGCCTACTTTAAAAATATTACTTGCCTTTGGAATAATAGCTGCAGCTACATGCACAGCTAGCAACTCTTGGGTAACTATGGAACACTGAAGAGAGTTTAAACATGACTTCCATGGGGCTATGCCATGCTAATAGGCACAAGGTTATTCATTTTGACTGAGGAATATGAGACTCTGTGATCATAGAGACTGAATCAGCAGGGGCTTCTGCGATTAATATTGTCACATCATCCTTGGATCATCTACCCATCCACTTATTCAAGAACAAAAGTATGAGAGCTTCTGGGGAAGCACTGCTACCTACTGCCCTGGTTTACTTCTACACTGTTCTCTCTTTTTCCTCAGGAACCAGTGTTGAAGGTCAAAGTGACAGTTTTAAAGGCCCATACTGCAAAGGCTCTTTCTTCTCGTTTTATTTTTTGGGTTTATTTTGGTGGAACTTCAGTGCAGTCTCCTGGCTCAATCAGAACCTTTAAAAGAGCAGTGCATATAACCCAAAACTACTGAAGGGGAACAATAGATGCAAACACTATATTTGGTATGAAAAATAGCATTCATATTACACTTCCTTCTTGTTCTTCATAAATACCAGCAGAGGTGGTTTTAAGGAGGAATGCTGGACAATTACCACACACATTGTGACAGTTTTACCTTAGGCAGATCTAAGATACATTAAGTGAATCACAGGATTTGTACCATGATTTTTTAAATCCTTCCCCTCCATTACAGATGCTCCCTTACAGATGCTTCATGGGATTTGGGAATTTTTGACCTTAACAATCACAACCACGAGTCAGTATGTTCTGTGATCCCAGTAATGAGAATGTTTCTACATAATTCTTGGGTATTTTTGTTCATCTGTTTCTACGCAGTATTTTTACAAAGCACAACCAGCTATGAGCTCCTCTATTTGTGTGCCAACATATTTGGAAGAGTTTCCATGGTTTAAACAGTACCTATGCCTTATGCCCTACTTAAGGTGAGAATAAAAGTGCACAGCTTGAAAAATTTATTTCTTAGAAGACTGTATCGACCTGTATTCATATGGATAAGTTTCTAGAACAGGGAACTGTACAGAGCTCTGATTTGCACTGTAATACTTGGGATGTAGAAAAAAGGTGTAAAAGGACTTTTATCCTGTGTTGGTACATGTTAATGAAGTTTGACCAGTGATAGCTGCAACATGAAATGTTCATCTCCAGACTTGCTTATGAAAAGCAGGGATCTACAGCTAAATGAAAAAAGTGTTTGGTGAGGGAGCTAGAAGTAGTGGCTTGTCACTGCTTGTCAATAAACCAGCAATGAGCCTCTGCCTCTGAGAGGCAAACTAAGATGACTGCAAGGAGATAACAGGTATGAAATATCTCAGCTCCCTTGCCTGTTATCATTGATCTGAGATTGCTTGCTAGAGCCTGAGTGAAGCCTGTGTCTGACCTAGTTAGCATTTAAACATGTACCTGCTCCGTGGCCGAACCCTGTATCTTGCCCTTGCCTGCCCAAGCCACACTCAGTTCACTTCAGTGAAGCTGTGTGTCGCTTTACTGCCACCTCAGTTGTTTCACGGGGGCCTGGGGTGTTTCTCAGGCTCTTGTTATCAAACACAGCCTACAAGCTGTGTTTTACATTCCTTTGTAATTTGTCCCACACCTCACCCTCAGGTCATAAGACTAACATTGCTTCTTACAAGAGAGAAAAATTCTGTTTGACCATACTCAAAATGTACATAGCAGTTTTCCCATCATGGCAAAACAGTTACAGATCATACAGAGGACTCGGCTGAAAACTCTTCTCTGTCCCTCTATTAACTAAACTAATACCAAAACAGATTTTGTAAAACAAATGCTTTCTGAATTCAGCCAAACACAAACAATATGCACAGAACAGGCCAAAATAGCAACCTTGCACAAGGTTTTTTCTAAATTTATGCTTTGCTTGAAAACATGTGTGGACCTCTCTTTGCCCAGTTGCACCCAGGTATATGTAGCAGCAAACACAAAATACTGATGCACTGTCTCAGCACCTTCTCTTTGAGACTGGGGAACTGCATATTTTTGGGGTCATGACTAAAGCCAGACAACCTGAGTGAGCACATCACAGAAACCAGGGCATGCTATTTGACTTAGCTTCATTTTTTTTTCTATCTCTCTCTTTAGAAATAATATTTAACTGTAAGGTGTCCCTTCAGCCCGAAGTTCTGGCCCTAGCCTCACTGCCTGAGAAAATAAATCACTAGCTTCATTATAGTAGATGAGATAGCATTCTCTAAAATCTGCTCACCTACATATTTCTGAAGGGTTTTTGGGGAAAAAAAAGTCTGTAATTTCTTCCCTGGTTTTATAATTTTTACATTTCCTTTCATTTTCCTCACAGAAATTTCTTTTGATTTAACTCCACACCACTAGCAGAATGGTAAGAAATAGGTACATTTATAAGCATGTTATATTTATACAACACATTAGTGTGAAATCCCTCTTTTTCCACATCTTCTGCAACTTAGTGAAATAGCTGAGCTGCTTTATAACTGTCCTAGAATGTTTGGTTACAAATTCTATTTTTGATATATTTGTTGCACCTAAAAGTGCAATGTTTCTTGGAGTACTCTCTTATTAACTATTTTCATAATGTAATTAGCTTCAAAATGTTAGTTTCCCAGATCAGTTTCCTATTCTATCCTGTGCCCTTATTGTCCCAAACCATCCTTTCAATAAGCTTATGTTTTGTTCCATCTAGTTGTAGCTGGATGTCTCCAGGTAAAATTAAGCCATAGAATTTGTTGGCTTTTCCCAGTTGTCTTCATTGTTCCACAGGGATTTTCTTTCAAGGTCACATGCTTGACAATACTCTTTCCAAATGCAAGGATGGATGGCTGTTAAGTGCCTGTGCTGCTTCTTTTGACTCTGTTTCCCCAAATTCATGTTTCCCCAAGTACATGGCCTTGCACAACACACTCATCCCTAGTGTCTCTCTAATGATAGACAGTAGGTTATCTCTAATGGTCACAGAGCACTTATTCCAAGTTGACCAATGTACCTGCTGCTTTCCTTGTGGAAATGGGTGGAGGTCCTGCTTGCTCTGAGTTATGTCAGCTTACAGGCACTGGGATCATGACCTGAGGAAAGTTGCTTTCATTTTTGTCTGTAATAGAGGGAGAGGATGTTAACCTTCCCTCCCTCTCTGTTTTTCCTATACCTTGTGTATTTTCACTGATACTCTCAGCTGCATTCCTACAGCCAGCTGTCTGTGTTTTTAGTGAGGATAGGAACTGATTTTTGGCTCATGTTGTGTTATAACTTCCAAGCAAAATATCAAAAGGTATGGTCTTTGATATCTTCATTGACAGTATTCCGGACCTTAACTGGGTGTGTGCAGAAATATGCTCTCCAGACAGCAGACATGGCTTCATGTTTGGAACTTTCAGCTGCATTTGATACCCTAGCAGGATCTGACATTTTATTTGCCAAGATGAGATCATGCCAAAATTCCAGAAGCCATGGTATCTTGATCCTCTTAAATGTCTCTCTCCCAAGCACCCTGTTTCACCTTCATGACAAGGTATTCTGAAAATACCAACATGAAATGCTAGAATAGGCGGTAAATTTAGACATTTGAAGAGAAGAGTCACTTATCCAAAAATCATAGAACTCAGAGCAATGAGTAGCATACCTTTCTGGTGGATTTATCCCATGGTTAATTACATGAATTGGAAAGCCAAGAGCCAATCTGGCTGGAAACACAGTGGGTCACTTGTCTGGTCCTCAAACACTCTTCTGACATCAGCTGGCAAATTCTTCCCAGCTAAAATTCCGTGTGACTGTTTCTGTGAGTGTTCTTCCCTTCATCTCCTTGAATGCGCTTCTTGAGTAATTCACAAATGTTTTCTGACATGACCCTACCCTGTTCTCTCTCCTTCCTTGGGAACTTATGAACCCTCTTTTCAGACTAAATCAATATCCCTGTAATTTCAAACATGTTCTTTTCTAGGGCTTTCTGAAGTGAGCTTAATAAAGATGAAGAGGCACATATTTTATGTTAGCTCATTTTTGAGTGCTTAATTGTCATAGAATAAACCATAAAAGCTCAATCCATCAGTCTCAATGCTTTTTGTCATATCATATTTTTAACTCAAATTTACTTAGGTGTGTGCAAGTCTGGTACCGGTCCAATCATCTTAATTGACCAGAACATGCAGCTTTAATCTTGTTCCCATATAAATCCAAAACTTATGAATGAGATTTCCTTGTATGAGAGACCATGGGATTCCGAGTGTAGTCAATGTATTCTGAGCATGCTTCATTCTAAAAGCAGGTATCTGTGAAAAAAATGGAAAATTCATTCCTTTCCAATTAAACATGTTACTTGTGTTAAAACCCTGTAGTCAAAGCACTCTCCCAGGAAACAGAAGTGAGTTTACCATGCAGTTTCACCTCTTGCATTCAGTGATGCAGGCTATACATAAAAGGTTTGTCTGAGACCAGGTCAAACAGCTCCTCTAGTAGCCATAGAACTGGTCATTCAGGCTTGCAGAATTCAAAAGAATCAGATAGGCAGAAGACATGAATCAGATTGAGTAACCTGAGAAAAGGGTACTCATGAGAAATTGGTGGAGGAAGAAAAGATTAATAGATGTGCATGGAATATAATTCCAAAGACATAGCATTCTGAACCAAACAATTTTCAGGTAAAATACATTCAGAATCCTCTGTTCCTTCAGTTCTGCCAATGCAACATTGTATATTATCTATACAGGATTTACTGTAGCCCATTAAACATTCATTCTTGTAGCTTCATGTTTCTTGACTATAGCACATTCTGTTTGCTCTGTCTCTTCTTTGCTTGGTTGACAAGCCTCAGATACTAGATCCAGCTCTTCCTTTTAGTTCTTCTCTCTGCAATTTCTGTTTTAAAGATGTTTCAAACTCATCCAAATACATTTTTATAAGGGAAATTTTTGATGTGAGTAAGATTATTCTGATAAAATACATTTTTTACACGTCATATATGTAAAAAATATATCAACATAAGGTATATACCATCTTCCCAAGACATCTAAAGAAGCAGTGGATGGGGTCCACATGTAGGTCCTGACATTTCCTTAAGCCCTACCAGTCCAGTGAAGAATGGATGTAGACTGGGCAAGGGTGTATCACATGCAATACTGATATCTTCTTTCTAATGCCCTCCTACTGTCTCAGTACCTCCACAGGTCACATGCAGAATCCTGGCATGGAGTCACCCCTGAATTGCTCAGGAGCCTCAGGACTTGCTTGTCTTGTAAAGGAAGATCTTAACTCATTTTCCTTCAATAATTGGTATGGGAGAATTAAGTTTACCCTGCTTTTAAAAATGTAACATACAGTTCAACACCTTAACAGCTTAATAAAGCCCAAGGGTATGAATCCCTTAATCAACAGTTTTTAGGTTCAGACAATCTTTTATATCTTTATAAACTGGGTAATTTTAGAGAGGTGTTTATAATAATTTCTATTGCATGATCTTTTCTCTACTTCTCCTTTCCCAAGCAACCTGACAGCCCTTTCCCTGACTTTCTCTTTAGCTGACATTATTTTCAATATTGTTGTAAGTCATTGTAAAATGTCACTGCCAGAATCCTGAAACTATCACCAACAGTCATAGGTATAGTCAGACACATTTTAAACACCTTGATGTATTGATCTAAGTTTGTGAATCTGCTTCCTTTGTCACTGTCAAAGGTGAAATCCTGCCATTTGAAGAGGTATATGGAAGAAATGGGTTGATGTCAAATAACAAATCAGGTTAAAAGCAGATAAGAAAAAGAAGCATATGGAAAAAACTATATCAGAATGTGAACTATTTGTCAGCTGTATAGAAAAGGCCTGAAGAAGACCAAATTCAAGACTTTCTTTAGTAGTCATGGCACCCTTCAACTTCGAGCCTGTTACATCACTGTTAACATTGGTCAAGAAGCGTTTAAAGTTATAAAGCTTCCCTGGAAGGAGAAACAAGGAAAAAAAAAAAAAAAACAACAAAGGAAATATCTAAAGCAGCTCTGAAAGATACCTTATTCCCCCAAACCATTAAAAATGTCAACTTCCTCCTCCCCTCCTCTGTTTATATAATTCACTTATCAGAGTTACATGTCAAAATACTGCAGTACACAGTTTTCTTTGTAGCATCTCCAGATCAAACGGAAAAGGAATGTAATTCTTCAAACTGTGTAAAAGAGAATAAAATTTGACAGATATTAAGAAAGAACTAGAGTCTATTCAGAGACTTTTTTACTTCTTTAGAAATTTTTAAAATGTATTGGGGAAACAAGGAAACTGCCTCCTGCAGTAAAAAGGACTGTCAACCATAGAGAAGATTTAAAAAAAGGATGGTAGGAGGCAGAGAGGAAAAAGGAAAATGAGAAAGGGGAAATGGGAAAGGGGAAAGGAGAAAGGGGGAAGGGGGAAGGGGGAAGGGGGAAGGGGAAAGGGGAAAGGGGGAAGGGGGAAGGAAAGGAAAGGAAAGGAAAGGAAAGGAAAGGAAAGGAAAGGAAAGGAAAGGAAAGGAAAGGAAAGGAAAGGAAAGGAAAGGAAAGGAAAGGAAAGGAAAGGCAACTGCAATATATAGAATAAAGAAATCTATCCCTGATTTTGGTATAGATATCATATTTAAAAAAGGAAGGAAAAGGTGGATGAATATGTGAAAGTGTAGAGCTGCAGGGAAGGAAGTCTAAGAAGAATCTAGCAACCATCATTAATCTCCTGCAAGCAAGACTTGCACATGCAGCAGCATAAAGACTTCCTGTGAATATTGAACTTTCTTATTACTTAATACAAAAAAGGGCTAAGGCAGCATAAAGTGAGCACAATTATATTACGCTGGATATTATCAGAAATTAATACAATACCATTTCAAAGAGATTTATGACAGTGGTATAGCTTTTCAGTGGTTAAATAAAGACCTTTTTGCACAAAACTGGCTGTCACCTCTGGTAAGTGGAAACACATGCATTTTCATTCCACTGCAATAACAGAGGCATTTTATCCTGAAATTTAAAAAGCACACCCAATACATCAGTAATCAACCTGCATCTAGGGCTGCATATAGATCTAGGGCAGGTGTGGAAGCTTATGTGGAATCATATAGGCATGTGAATACATCCCATTTCAGCTGTAATTTAAAATTTTATGGAGTCACGTAACTCAAGTTACTCATGATGAACTCTTCATATTTTTCTGCATTCATGACTCACATTTCTGAATGCCACCTCCAATCTCTTACTTGCCTCCCTACCCCCACTCTGAGCCTCACCACCCTTTTTTCCTATGTTGCAATGCAGAGTACAAAGAAATAAAACTATAGAGAGATCAATATAATATATAGAAAGGAAAACAATATATGTGGACTTGCTCATTTGCTCCCCTCTGTAAGAAGAGTGACTAATCTGCAGTAAAGTTCTCCAAAATTTCTTCAAAAAAGGTTTCTTATGCAAGACACTAGATGGTGTCTTGTCTTCGGTTGAAAGGAGAATTTTAGTATTGGCAATGGGCAAGTGAGAACTCTCCCAGTCGTCTGATCTGTCATGCTGTGTCTTCACTTCCCTGTCCTTAACCTGAAGCCCTAAAGGAAGCCAGACAGACTTATTTCAGTATTTCCTACAATTTTTTTTTCTTAAATTGTTGATGGAATTTGAAGCATTAATTTTATTTCTAATTTTATTCCTGGGTGTGACTTTGGATGGGTTGTTGTGGCTTTGAGCAGTCAGGATTGAGGGGCTGTTAAATCCACAAGACTAGCAGAATTGTATTCTGTGCTTACTTTAGTTTAACTTTTTGTGCCTGCTCAGTCATAACTCTTCTGAACCACAGGATGTACTTTCCTGCCTATTTCTGCAATGGCTGCATCAAATCTATTCACTTCAGAAACAGTCTTCCTTTGATAGAAAACCTCTCAGATACAAAATGACAATCGCTGTCATTAAAATTTTCACAATCTAAAAGCTATAAATGTTCAAATAACAATTCCTCTAGCATGCAGCAGATAAAAACTGTGCTTTGATTTGCTTCTTAACACGTAACTGAAGTCATCTCTTTGAAAGCTTTACAGCATGATTATTTCCCAGCAACAGGGTGTGCAGAGCCTAATTGAAACAATTAAGGTGACACCTAACAGCTTCAGTTGCATTTTGAGGGTATCAGTTTGTATTAATATATTTCTATATGAACAACATTAAAATGTATGTAATTCCGTCACCCTTTGGATAAATTATAATCTTAGAGAAAAATTTAAAATTCCTCTTCAAAAAGTTAGGAGGTGGTTAGGGAAAAAGGACTGCCTGTGCCTATTTACTAAATAACCAGTACCACATCCTGCAAAAGAAACACATTTATCCAGGACATGAAATGCTGCCTCTTGGTTGTGTATCATTTCTGATAGTGGCTATCTGTTATAATGGAAAAAGCATCAGTGATGCATCAGGATCTATCTGGCAAGGCACTGCAAGGTTCTCAATCACTTGGTCTCTGCAAGGTGACAGATGTTGCAGTTCATGCTTTTTTCTACAGAAACTTCAATACACTGAAAATGTCAAGTTACAGCAGCATCAAGATCTCCATCTATTTATTCCAAACTGAATATAAAACAAAAGTCACAGCACAGAATTGACTGCCTCTGATGCATTAGATGTGTTTCTCTCATTCTGAAATTCCATCAGAGCTTCTATTTCTTTTTAAGTAATGCAGCAGCATTTCGATCAAGATCAGAATCACTGTGTGGGTCCCACAGACCTGTGCCAGTTGAAATGTTTCCATCATGAATCAACCTGTATTTCCTCCCTCTTTGGCTACAGCCGGTGCAGAAAGCTTTCTCTGGCATGGTGCGATGGGGTTACACCCAGCCCTCCCTGCTGTCCCGCCTGCTCTGCTCTCAGTGCCTGTCCCTCTTACTCTCTGGGCTTTAGAGATAAATTAAGACATGTGTTCAGCAAAAGAGTGAGGCAAACAATGGGAGGGAAAAAAAATAAGAGCCCGATGGCAGTTCAGAATAGGAAATGCTGCTGGTCACTGTTATCTGATTTCAAGCCATTTTAAGTTTTAGCTATAGCAACATAAGCAGAAGGCAGGTTTCAATTTGTAATGGTAAATATAGAAACAGGAGGCTAAGCAGGGAGGACTGCTGTTCAATACATCATGCTTGGTATATGCTGTGAATTTCCAGTTTTTCTCCAGTGACATCTCCCTGGAAAATGCACATTTAAAATGTGAACCTTCTTTGTTTTTCCTTCAAGTTATCCACAGGTACTTGTGGAAAGCTTCTTGTTTTCCTTTTCATTAACTGGCTGGTATTGCTTTTCCTTTCTCTCAAAGTCATTATAACAGTCTTTTGAAACAAGAGGTTTATCTCCCTCCCTCTGCCCCAAATTATTAATACTTTGCAGTGCCCTAATTTAGAGGCCAAAACAGTTTTTTTATGCAGCCTCAAGGAGAGGGAAGAGAGTGTAAATCAAAATTAATGATTCATTTGTAACCAGCCCTTGGTATATGAGATTATATTCTAGGAGTTAATTTTCCTTTAAAATGACATATTTAAAGCTGCTACCACCCCTAAGGTGTTCATTGTGTTCACATGTTTTGTATTCATTCAACCCCCCAAAAGGTCCCACTAAGAGGAACTACTCAGCATTCTGATATTTCACTTTATTTTAGGTGAGTGAAAAAAGGAATACCAATTTAAAGCAAGAACATTATAAACAGGTGCCCTTAAATGTTTTCCCTTCCTTTATTAAGTTGAAGAGGTGGACAGAAGGAGGGAAATATGCACTGTAGAAGTTACACAATCAAACATAAGTTGTTATATCCACCAGAAATCCAACTGAACCAGAAGGCCATGTTGCTGACACAGTGAGACACCTCAAACAGCTCTTATACAGGATCAAAAAATGTGGGATATATCAGAAGCAGACACTATGAATTCACCCCATCAGCCCAGTGCATGGGGCCTGCCACAGGAAGGATGATGCCTGATTCACAACTCAAGTCAAAATATTGCAGACAATTGTAATGTCAAAATTTTTTTATCAACATGGCCTCTTGTACCTGACAGGAGTCTCCCCTACCTTGCCCCAGCCAGATTAGTATACAGGGTACTAAAATGAAAAATGGCTTTGACTTAATTAATCTTTCCCAATGAGTGTTATTTGAGAATGGGATAAGCCCAAAACAAAGCAAAGAACTCCAAGAGAATGGGTTCAGATAATTTGCTCTTAATAAAACAACAAAATATAAATTCATTTGTAATGAGATACTACAGAACACTTAAAAAAACTGTTATCATCAGCCAGGAACAGAATTTATAGGAAGATTGCCAAATTTTTTTCTTAAAAACTTTTGAAAAAGTTACTATGATGTTTCTTTTGAATATTACATGCAGCAAATTTTCTCCATTTGCAAACATTTAATAAATTACTGTTGTTTTCTTTCAGATAGGGCAATTACTTCTAAAAACTTTGTCTTTTAAAAAACTCACTTATTTTCCAGATATTTTTGATGCATTTCACATAAACAAAATCATAGATTTGGCAACAAAAAGTGCACTGCAAATTTAAAACCTGTTTACAAAGTATGGCTAAAGTCTTCCCTTCATGAGTGGAGGAAAGGATATCACCTGGAAAAGAAGGAACAGCATAAGTCAACATAGCCAGGGTGAATATAATTTGGAAATAATTATGGTGTCAACTGAATCATATTTTTGTAACAGACATTTTCAACAACATTAACTGCAGTGAATTTTATCAAAGAATTCCAGAGTTTTGCATTATTTTTAAATAGCAAGGAAATTCTTCATATATATGTTCACGTATTTAGAAAGAGAAAAGCTTTATCAGCAATCATACATTTTTTTAAGAAAAGACTAGATTAGTAGCTTTTTCACTTGAATCTCTCTGGAATCTTAAATCAATTTATAAAATATGAAATGGAGAGGCACAGGCAGCATTAAGAATCACTAGCTAATTCTGACACTGCATGAATTTTCATACAATTTGCAAAGGTGCAAGTCAACATAAAATGTTGTGAATGACTGCAGTGAATCACACACTGTGTCCCCTCTGAGAAAATGATGAAATGAAGTACAAGAAGCAATTGGGAAATCCACTGAACATTTACTTCACAAAGACTTATGGTTCCTTTTGCATCCTCATAGTCACAAAGAGCAGACTGAGCAGCCTTGTAATGTTTACTTAGCAAAATGGAACACCATTGTGACAAAAATAAATATACAAGGGCATAGTTTTCCAAAAGCCTGAGCCCACTAAATTACCCATATTATCTGGAGTTGCAAGCAGAAGAAAAATCATAAACAGTATCCTGTAAGGTAGGATTTGAGCATATCTCAACACAAACAAAAGGATTATGTTTTGGACCCAGGATAGGTGCCCAGGCCACTTTTCTGTATTGAACAGAAGCTGCTTAGGCAGGGATCCAGACAGACCAGATGAGGCCAAGAAAAGCTTCCAGTTAGCTTTGTTTTATTTACCTGCTCAGATTCTACTCTACAGTTTGAAATAAAAGGGATCACAGGTGTATTGTACCTGCTCAATGAAATATCATGCCCCCAGTCATTCATTGTAATGCAGAACAGTTTTTCTTAGTAAAAAACCCCCGAGGCAGCTGCAGTTTGTAGCTGCACACATCTCTCTAGGTCAGCTAACATTCCTGCTCGCTTTTACAAGGTTTGGCCAGTCAAGAGCAAAGCTCAGGCTTTTCAGATGAGGTACTGACATGGTATTTTGTCTTGTGTGGACCAAAAAAAGTACACCATTATGATGTATAACCTGAGTAAGATTTCCATACACAAATCAGGGAGAGTAGCCAAGCTTCAATTGGAAAGTAATAAACCCTCAAGCTATTCCTGTATTCCTCCAAAACTCATACCCGAGTTTTTAAGAACTCAGATGACTTCTTCTAATCTGTCTACTTTAGAAAAGGAAAGAAACTGAACAGGGAGATGGAAACACAAGCTTAAACTGAAGCTGGAGCCAGAGGTGCAGTCCTAGTGAGCACAGTGCACAGAGGAGAGGACAAGTCGAGCAGGGTAAGGGCAGGGTAAGATCTCTGCAAGCTGTTTGTGACACAGCCTCAGTGAGATGTGGATTGGTGAGACAATTCACATCAGCTGAACACAGAAGTGGAATTCATTGGCCTAAAAATAGGCACCTACCACAAAAGCAAATACAAAGTACCCTGACTGCTCTCCAGAAGAGTTTGGGTCAACAGCCAGTCTTTTCTGCTTGCTGCATCTTCCAGCCCTGAGTGGATATCTTGAGTACCCTACAGCATCAAATATCTGCATCTTGGCCACTGACTTTCCTGCTATGTTTTGCAGCAATGTTTTAAAGTAATTCTCATTTTGACATATTTTGTAAATATTTGAACAGCTTGTTTTAGAAAAGCATTGGAAAGTCTTGCTGAGTATTTATTGTCCAAGGAAATTGTAAAATGCACATTCTTTCCAAAAACATATCTGTAGGTCTTGTATATCTTCCTTATCTGAGCAGTTGATTAAAGTTTAAAAAAAACTTTATCATAAGGATTTTGATTCCACTGGGAGAGTTAGTGACACCATGAACATATGCTACATCACTTGAATACTCCCCAGTCTTGCTGATACATCAACCAGGCTTTTAAAATAGCTTCCAAAAGCAAATTCTGGTGAAGATGTGGACTGCATTCCCTTTACTCCAGGTCTGAAAATGAAGCACATTAGTGAGTGACAGCACAGAGCCAAAGCCACTGTTACCAGGTCTTTAGTGCAGAAGGGCTTTTATTTTTTGTGGTTGTTGTTAGGTACGGCATAACAAACCCTGAGGCTTCACATGCTCCAGCCCTGCACACACACTCCTGTGCCATATGTAGCACCCACACACATCCTGTGCTACCTCTGCAATACCCTACATCATACATCTTCTGGAGGAATCATACCTAGCACGTCAGACATTCACCATTAGGAAGACTGGGCTGCTCCACTAACAGCGCTGTGAGTCATGGCTCTCTCAGTGCCTGAATCATTTGAACAGTTCCAGAGACCAGCACTGCTCTTTGGGAATAGATCCCCACTTCTCCCCAGGAAGCTTTGTGCTTTTCACTCTGCACATGGATTTGAAGGGTCTGCAGAAAGGGACTGCTTGGCTCAGCATACAAGGAATGTGTCACATATATTTGGCTTTTTCTAAAAGAAACAGTATCCAGTGAGAGTAGGAGGTCCAATTCTTACTCTTCATCATTTACTCTACCAGCTGGCTGACATCATTCCCAAAAAACACCACATCTGAGCAGCCAGGTTAAGGGATGGATGGAATTAACAACGCTAGTGGATTTTTGAAAGAGTGCAGTAATCCCTGTTTAAGTCTTGCCAAACAGGCACAGTGTCTCTGGTACTGACAGCCCATTGACATTTTACACTGAAGAATTGGCCTGTTGCCATAGAAAGAATGGGAAAATCTGAAACTTTGAAAACACAAAAAAAATTATCTTAGGTCTGATCATCCTCCAGTCTAATGAAACAAAATGCTTTGACAGTATATTCTTAGAGATTAGCCAAAAGGTTCCCTGGAAGCTCAGATTTGCCTTGGCCTCTTTTGTCACCTATACAAGACCTGTGTTTTGCAGCAGCTCCAGGGTGTCAGCAGATGGGATGCTTCTGAAAGGTACCTGTTGAAACTTATCAGGGAGCCCCAGGACATGCTGTCTTGTAGTTTGAGTGGATTATTCATATGATACTAAGGTGTCTGACAGCAAGTTTTTCATTTACAATGGGGCATTTTCTAGTTAAGATCAGCCACAGTCTGATACATACATGCAGATACAAGAAAAATATACATAAACTTATATGTATTTATACTGAGACATATAAAGAAGATGCATACGCATATAAGACTGTTCTCCCTTTTATAAACTATAAAACAACATGTACATGGTCAAGCCTTGATTAAGAGCCTGGGTAGGACACTGGATTTATAAAGGGTTTTAGGTAAAAATCATGCTGAATGTTTGGAACTAAACTTCCCTCCAAGCCACACTAGCACTGATGTAATTTCAGCAGGGTTATTTGTCTTGGGCAAGAACTAGAGGGAAGAATGTTTCTCTAGGTTTCTTTGCCTGAGTGAAAAAAATAAGTATAGCAGATCTCAGGTGAGTTTCTCTACTGAGGGTATATCTTGCATGCCTATATTCATGGAAATTTCTCTGCAACCTTTCACTAGAGGCAACAGATCCTGATGCCCATGATAATGCTTTTTACAGATTTTTATACACTGTAATCACCATTGAAATAACAGACCTACCATAGCATGTTCACCCTTTTAATGAAAATAGTTTCAAGGGTTGTTCAGGGTCTCGCAGCAATATAAATATTGCCTTGCCCTTTTTCACCCGCAGAATAACTCACTGGTAAAATTTTGCTGTGTGGCAGTCACAAGAATTATTTAAGAGTCTATGAGAACAACACACACAGTACATTTGCTGTAACATATTCACACTTGCACACGCAGACTTAGAGGAGTCAGGACAAGGTATACCCACAAAAAATTCCCCTTGATTTCAGTGAAGTAATCACAATGGATGCCTTTGCATTTTCTCATGGGAAAAAAGGATTGAGCCTTGAGGAGTGGGAGTATCAACCCAGGTTCTGACAGCATCATTTGCTGGTGGTCCTTGAAGTATGGCAAATTTGAGAGTTCACTGGCTTTGAGGGGCATCACATCAGAGGGAGATTGCCAGTCACAGCCTGCTGTGGTCCAGGAGAGCTTAAAGAGTCTCACTTAGGACTGCTGTTTATAGGGCCACAAGAGGCTTTTGTCGTAGGAATTTTCCATCCTGGTTGCAAATTGGGTTGATAACTTTCTTGGAATGCTCAATCACAAAAAAGTTACTCCTCTTGGGTTGTTATTCAGGCAGGAAAAATGAGGTCCAAAGGTTGTCAGCTAGAAATCAGGGCCTCATTAGACAGGAGTAGTTCCTGGGAGCAGGCTGTTCCACCCTGAGAAAAGCAGATGAGGCCTGCCAACCTCTTTCCTTCTAGTCCAGCCTATGGGAAGGACAGTATCTTTATTGGAATGTCTAACTCGTCTTAAAAACGATACTCTTTTGTACCCATTCTAGAAATTAAAAAATTACATTTGGCTTAATTGAGCTTTTTTGTATCCAAGTGCCATTTAAGAATCTGGGCCCAAGTAATTTTATTTTTCAAAAATCTCAGTAAAATTTTAGTACAAAAAGACAGTTCCTTCTTCACAGTCAGAAAAAAAAAATCTTAAATCCACTGCAATTAATAGGAAAGTAGAAAAAATTAACACTGGCATTGTCTAATACTTGTTATAAAGCAAAGAGCAAAGACTTTTTTTAAAATTATGATAACACAATACTGAGCCCAGTAGCCATATAATAATACTGTAAATATAGGATAATCGACAATCTGAGTAGAATGTAACCCCAGGATAATTATGCACTTCTCTATATCTTTAAAACAAAGCCTTATCGTCACATCTAAAAAGTGGAAGTTACATGGTAATTATTCTTTGAATTACTTTGTAACTGGTAGTATAATTATCAAGTAATCTGCATGAAAATAATTAGGTATTTACATAGTCTTTGCAATGTAATTACAGAGTAGTTGGCTGATTATGCAGCATGTGCCTTGTAAGAGAAAGTGATACCAGAAAGACAAAAAACCTTATAAAAACAATTTCCATTTCAAGCAAAACGAGTTAAATTTGAAAAAATAATTTCTCTGTATTTTGCCTGAATATGTGTGTCTCTGTGTACAAGAACATGCCTCTATGTGTACATTAGAAGGTGGAAAACAATAGAAACAGAAGTGTACAAATTACTGCAGTTTTCTTGGTGGAAGAAATTTGTGAAGTCAATAATTTACCAAGTCATAAATTTCTCTCAGAAGACAATAAGAATTTTTTCCATAATTCACAACTGCACTCTTCTCTCCATCTCACAAGTCCATCTGCATTCAGAGATGCTTAATAAGTTGGTATATACAATATGAGGAAATGTCCTGGGGTGTCTAAACCAGGACAGGATACAATTTTTACTTTGGCTGATTTTCACCTAAAAATAAATGAATTAATGGTATAATTTTTGTTTTAATATTAAAGACATTATTAATTATATCCTTTTTTTAAATTAAAAATGTGCCAGTGGCAATAGTTCACTTTTTTGTGGGCAAGGTAGTCCAATAATGATTTTGATCCCTCTTACACATCTGCACCTTCTGCTTTTGATGCACAGTTTTAGTCACATTCAATTATCAGATGCAGACCATGCAACAATGGCGATTATTTCTTAAATAGAAAGTCATTATTTGGTAATCATTTGCATTAAAATAGCAATACAGTGTGAATAGAATGTAAGTGCTTGAAATATTATAAATATATGGTCACAAAGTAAATTATAAATGGAAAGGAGCGAGAACATTCCTTCAATATTACAGACAATAAACAAGTACCACGAACAATTATTATTTTTACTGTTCTCTGTTATTAAATTTTTTTCTTCTAGATAGCTTAAGCTTGTTTTTCTAGGCCCACCCCATCTATGTCCATCATTATTATAAAATCAATAAGAAAACCTTTTTCCTGTGGATTTTAAAGGCCATTGACCATTTTTGATCATCCAGGTTGAACTTTATAAGAGAAACCAGCTCATTCTTGTGTCCCATCCTAACTGATGTATCAGAGAGCTCTTCTTCAGATGAACAACTGTTTTTCCTTTGTTTTTTTTGTTTGGTCTTTACCGGGGAATTCCCCATTGTTCTTTGAATGAAATTGCCTAGATGAAATATTAAATACAAAATTAAACAGGGATTTCTATCTACATTTTTTTTAATCCAGTAAACAATATAATCTGATGGGAGCTGTATAAACGAGTTTCTCAAATGAATGTATAAAACTCAACTCATTTTATTATTTTGAATATCTGAATTATTTCCTAGTGAAATATTCCAGCAAAAATACATGCTTAAAGGTTCAGTGAATAACAAACATGTGAGATGTACCTCACATGTCTGGAATAAACTTTTCCTGCTGAAACAAGAATGTGTTTCAAGTTGACTAAGTTTGAGAGTTCATGCTTTTCTTCAGTGCTCAGCTTAATTTCATATAGAGACTAAGAGCTGCTGATAGGACTGACAGTAACTTTATATGTATATACATGGAATTTGAGCGACACTACGCATGGTTGTCTTCCAAAACTTGCTTTGCATCAAGACTGTAGCATTTACATGGTTCTGACTCTTATCTACTATCTATTTTTTTATAACAAAAAGCAAGTCCAGATACACTTGCTTATTAATGTGCCCACTAAATTGGGCGATTTATTGGAAGAGAGTTTATCAAACAGCTTCAAACTTTTGTACAAAGATATCAAATGCCTTATTTTACCAAATGAAATAAAATTGATTACTAAAATAATACCTGTCTTGTGTTTTCTGTATCATGAACAGCAGAGGAAAGTATACCCGGTTACTTAAAGAAGCAAATTTCATTGTAGATGTCTGAAATGGATCTGAACATGATTACCACATTCTGTGTCATTAAAAAACTAAAGTTCACAGCAAATTCCAGTGTCTGCCAAGTCATAAGTAAAATATTTTTAAAAATATAAGGGTTAATTCAGAAAGAGAAATTAAAAACAAAAAGAGAGAGAAAGAGAGAGAGAAAAACCCTACAGATAAAACTGATCTGAGGGACTGAACTCAGTACCAAGCTTTAAGTGAGGAGGGAATGGGAGTCATCAATTCCATTGTGCTACAGAACGTCCACTTCCCATAACTAACTGACTGTGATTACAGCTTGTCCAATATATAAGAAGGAATTTTTTTATTTTACAATCCAGGGTGTCACCACTGTGAACTCAAGAGAGAAATATACTAATGACAGCTATAAAGCTTTATAAATGTGTCATTAGAAAGTTGTAGAAAACGGAAAACAAAACATTGTCAGATAATAATCAGACTTCACAAGTTGTTAGCCAGTGACTCTAAGGAGTTAACCATACTGACAAGAAAAAAAAAGACTCCAATTCATAGCATGATCAGTATTTTAAGCTCCAGACAGCCTTGAAATATGTTCATACAAGTTTAAGCCATCAAGTTCCATTTTTGTTAGACAGGAGTTTTAAGAGCTATTTCCACTTGATTCAATTGATTTACATGATAAACAGTGCCTGAGCTAGGACCAGCCACTGTTTCATTCTCCAGCCTACACTAGGGAACCCAAGGCTCTCAACACCTACGTATTTTTATTCCTCTGTGTTTTTTGGTTTTTTATTTTAATTCACATTTCTCTGTTAATTTCAGAATTACTACGGTTAGTTACTACAAGCCAGAGCCATTAATGGCCAGCAGGTCACATAAAGCAAGTTCTTGCATGCCGCATAGCAGGTTAAATTGCCCTCTAACTCTGCAGGACAAGCCTGAATGGAGACTCCACAGGAGCACAATTGGAGTTAAGAGCTCTGAATGCTCTTCTTTGGCAAATGGCAGCAGTCTGACCCTGCAGGACTCTCTCTCTTGCAGCAAAGTGTGATAAAACAAATGCCTCTCTGATTAGAGGAATTAGTGCTGCTTCATCTCCTGTGCGTCTGTGTCTCAGTCCTCGGAGCCAAGTCCTCTGCGTCAGGTGCAGACACCCTGGCTGGGGGCCAAGACCCGAAGAGGACTAGCAGACTTTTTCCCACCTGCCCTATCTGGTTCAGAAGCTCCCGAGTTACATGACAGCAGTTGCTTCCCAGCTGCACCGCTTCCCTCCAATTTAGAAGGTGTCTGCTCTGTCTTTGAGGAGCCGCAGTGGCTGTGACCGGAGGATGCTGAGAAAAAGGACAGCTTCAGCTTTACACCCAGTCAAGGCAGGCAGCTGTAAACTTCCATGCCCTCTGTTTCAAAGAAATGCTTCAAACACTGAGAAAGTTTTTATCACCAGGGAATTTCTAAGAAGCTGTGAACTCACCTGGAAGCCTTTTCTTCAGTCAGGTCACCTACAATTCTCCCTTCTCCACCAGTCACTATTTTCACAAACTCTTTCAAATGTAATTGTCTTAGAAATTTCACCTTTTCACACAATCAGATAGCAAGCCAGAGAACGTGAAGAGCACTAGAGTTCAATAGGCTTTTATTGGATGTGTCTAATATGGTTCAAGAGACTTCTGGAATGTAAGATTTTTCTCTGGATCAAGTCATGTTAATTGCTCATCAGCCATCATCAATTCTGATCAGGTCTCATAGCTATACTATTCATCAATTTTCACACCAAGTTTATATGCATTTTATGCTACACCTATGCACTTAAAAGCTCATATAAAGCCAAATATTGAAGCCAGTTGAGAATTCTAATAGTTATTTTCTATGTGATTCATATATACACCTTCATAATAAATGCTTTTAAGTGTCAAGTTATTCATGTACAGGATATTACAAACCACACTTAGTCTTTCTTTAAAACAAAGATGACTCCAACAAAATTCTGTCCACTTAAGCCAAGAATTTCAACAGTCTCCTGTCTCTGAAAATACTATATGTATTGCTAACCTCAAAGCCCAGAATTAAATTAAAAAACAAGTGTTTGTTCAGCCTTTCCCTTTCCCCAAAAGCCACTTAGCACAGATAAGTGAATGCAGTTTTTATTTTTGGGTCTCCTCTACCCACAGTGCTCCACCCCACCCCAGTAAGTCATGATCCTGGTCATTGCATCTTTTAATTGGTATGTGTACTCACAATCATATAGTAGCCTTGAAAAGCAAGAGGAAAACTTCAGCAGCTTGTTACACTCAGTACCCATCATCAATATGACACAAATGCTGTGCCTCAAAATTAAAAACTGAAAAAAATATAAAAAATTCACATTCTGCTAGAAAATCATACATTATCTCACATTTCTTCTGTGTTTGCAAAAGAAATTCTGCAAACACAAAGCATTTTTGAAAAATACTGATGAGATGTATCTCCCTGCTTAGTGTGTAACCAAGAACTACTGACTTTCCCTAGACTTTTAATCTTGAGGACATATCATGCAGCTTACCTATCATAGTTTAATTAAAATCTTTCTCCAAAGAGCATTAAACCAAGAAGTAAATTTAACAGCATATCTAAGGAACTGAAACTGTGAAGCTGAACAAAAGATTTTTAAAAAGCCTGATGAAGAACTGGGAGTGAATGAAGAAAACTACAAAAATGGCTAGTGTTCAATCTGGGACAGGGTGTGATATTTAAAATAAACAAAAGTGCCACAAAAGAATTCCTACTTGCATGCACTTCCAATAGCTGACTCTGCTGATACTTGCTGGTTTTGTAAGTGTTGGCTTTCTGAATTTGCTGATAACACTGAGTTAGGAGTTTTGCTCAGGACGGTGAGCTACAGGCATTTCCAGCCGTATCCGGCAGGTGACAGATTTACAGAGATGTTGCGTTTTATTGCAACCTCATGTTTATGATTTGGCTGTGCAACGCGCACAGAGATCATTGCCATGTAACAGGCTGGCAGCTCGCTCTTCAAGCCCTGCTAACAGGTGTGGATCCTGCTGGGAGATGCAAAGTGATGACTCATTGCAGCAGATGGGGCTCCTGAGGTCTGTCCTGTCTGTACCAGACACACAAGCCTCTCTGGAAGACAGACCTTGTGCTGAGCTCTTCTCAGGGAGGCACATCCCAGCTAGGTCTGTCTGTGGAGTCATGGCTGCCCTAGAATGTCTCTTGTTTTGGTAATGATGAAGGAGAATAAAACAATCCACAAAAATTAAAAACAGGCAAGCTGTTGCAAAGGAGGCTTGAGAGATTGTTTCTATATTGTAATCTAGATGCATTTCTGTATGCCTTTCCTGTTTCAGAGGTCATGAATGTAAGGATTAGATGTACTTAGCAAACAAGTATAAATCCTCTCTCTTTGGTTTTGCTCAATGTGCCTGTTATTCAAAACACATTACTTGCTGTTGTTCATTTTTCAACCCACTCTCTTTGTGCTACAACTGCAGAATGACTGGCTCTTGCAGTAGTTTAATTTGAGAATTTCCTTTTTCTCAGTAAGCCATTGATACTAGAATAGCATATTTCAGACACACTGCACACAAGCCAGCTCCACTATTACATCCAATGGAGAAGTACTTTGTGGCAATACATACGTGTGAGATCAGAGCTTGTGTAACAAAGTTATTTGCTCTAAACTACCAGCGATTCAGACACAGTGATAACTGCTAAACTACTGTGGGACTTCTTCCCTGATATTAGTATTGTAAGTAGATTTATGCTTTTCAAAAAAACTCTTGGCCCCCTTTTTAGAGGTCATAAACTCTTCTGACAACATCTCTAAGCTGGCCATTCTAGTCTGTCCTACCTCTACCAGTATTATTATATTTATTGCCTCCCTTCTTAAATAGATTCATTCCTTGTCCAAAATTATCCACTTCCACATTTTCATAGAATTATTCAATTAAACACATGAAAACTTGCAAAAAGCTTAAAGGGGTCAAAACTGCAGTGGAGGTAACACCAATTAAAAAGCATAAATTCTTAGTCACAGAAACAGATGTTACTGTCTTCATCCACTCTGATCTGAATGATTTTACCTTTGTTTTTTAACTTTTGCTTTTCTTTTTCTTCTGTGTTTTCACATACTGTTGATTACTGACCATCAAAAGCAGAGGGAAAAACTGATCAATGCTGAATTTGTCTTTGAGACACACTAGTGATGTGTTAGATACTTCACAAAAGCATCCTAAACTGCATGGAAGACACTAAAAAACTGCCATGGGATCTAATTCAAGAGTCTTTGAAGTAGTTCAGCTTGTACATGTATTCATAACTAGGCTTAGTCATACGTCTTTTGTGGACCAGACTAACTTGTTAAGAGTCTGTCATATAGCTTAGGCACTGTCTGCACTTAATACTGGACTTTCTTATACCAATAACAAAGGGAGAGGCCTTACTAAAAGAGCATAACGCTGCTCATAAAAAATTTAAGGCAAAAAAATATAACTGATTACTTTATCCCAAGCACTAAAGACATTTTGGAAATCTCTGCTTTGGTAGAACTGGCTGAAAAATAGACTGATGTTGCTATTGAGATGCAACATTTCAGTGAAATCTGTGGCCAGCATTTAAGATTTGAAAGCTTCAGCCACCTTAGACAGAAAGTCAGTGTGTGAATGTGCCTCGTTAAACTGCAAGATCCTGTGGTAGTTCTGCTTGTGCAAATGTATAGCACAGACTCAAGGAAAAACATTACTGAATGGTATATCTGCACAAAGGTATTGAGGCATAGGATTTTTGAAGACTGTTTAACTCAAATTTTGAAAAACAATGTCGTTGCTATGAAGAAACCATGACCCTTCTTTGCAAGGGTTCATAAAAGAGAGCAGTCTTTAAACCAGAGAGCAAAATGCTTCTTCTCTCTCCTCATTTTCCCAAGAGTGTGCCAGGGACAGTCCTATGAGATCTTCTTGCTCTTCATGGTAAGCAAGGACAAAACACCTGTAAGTTTGATAAATCTCAAGTTTCTCTGAATGTCTCATAGTAGGGTTGTGCACATGGATAGTTAGGAGACCGTCCAGCAGGAGAACAGTGAAGATTTCTTTAACTGTGTGCACTCTGCTTTCTGTCACTGGCCAATTGCTCTCACCGCAGTGTTATCTTTTATTGCACTGAATGTATTATATTCCGAAGAAAATGTTGTAGTATTCTGTCAATAAAGCACATTCCTTTAAACTCAGTGTATTGTTTTGGTAAATAAAATACATAATGCCTCACCCCTTTTCCATTTGTCCTCCAATTGATTTTTTCATTGATTACTCAGATTTTCCAATAGTGCTTCATTGCAATCACTCAACCTACAATACACATTCTGAGATAAAAATCAAAATTAGAATTAAAAAAATCTTGAGTAACCTTCTTGTCACCTACAAATAATTAAACCTCTTTTTAAGTTTTAATGGACAGCTTTATGAAAAAAAAAACACAGACTGTTTAGCATGCAAGTTACTTTATCAGAATCCACTGAGTAAAACTTATTTTATTAAAAACCAAAGTTGATCCTCCATAGTTATTCATGGAAAATAATTCACACTTGCTTAAAGGAAAAAAAAATAGAAAAGGCAGGAAGGAAGGATCACAAACCATGCTATAGCCAGGAAAACAAAATTAAATAAAATTTTTAAAATTCTTGCAAGGGTCCAGATGATACATAAAATTCAAAGACACTAATAATGTTGGCCAATGTTGACCACAAAATACCTTCTTAAATATGGGAGTGAAAGAGATCTCCCAGTCACAGGCTGTATTGCCACAGTTGTCCCTTGGTGTGATGGATAACTGCAGTTACCAGCTGGATAACCTATTTGCAGCCTGGTGGAGGCCTTGGACAGGGCAGACAGAAAGACTGGCTCTGCAACTGAAGGAAAGGCTTCAGAGACCAAAAAAGCAACAGGATTCTTGGGACAAGAAGTAAAACAAACAAAACAACAGAGGCAGGAATGAGATCAAAAGGTCTAAACAGAAGTACAAGACGAGACAAGAACAGACATCTGGACAGCAGCCACATTTCTGCAAAACAGTTCTTAGCAGGCAGTGGAGGGAGACTCTGCCCACATTTGCAGATGAAGTTGGTGTCACAGCTGCAGATTCAGAGCCAGAATAAAAGGGGAGTGGAGAGGTTGGGTGTGGGAGGCAGGCAGACAAAGAGGCTGTGCCATGTTGTGTGATATAGTTGTAGGCAGCCAGATGTACAATCCATTCAATTCAAGCAGGAGCTGCAGGCATCTGTCAGAGCGACACCTCCCCCATGGAGCTTCCTCCTATCTGGCTGACGGATGGCTTCAGAGTTGCCAAACAAATTTGTACAGCAGTAGAAGGGCAGCACCAAAAGCCATTCCTTATTAATCTCTTCAAACAATTTGATCAAAATCTATCTCCAAAAGCATGTGGCATAGAATAATCTAAACCACAAATAATTTTTCTTCACAGATATCCAGTGTTCCTTTTCTTGGTCTTTTGTTAAGTCTTCCTAAATAAATCAGAACAACCCAGAATAAAATCAAGTTCTGAGATGTCTGGGCAAAATATTTTAATTTCTCAAAATCAGCAGAAATGTGATGAGTCATTCTTTCTTTAATGTCAAAGAATGCAGTGGAATAGGCTCCTTTCCTAATCTACAAGGGAAAATTTCATCCTGTAGTCTGTTACAACTCCTCTGTGCCTGTTACCAAGGAGAATTAAGAGAAAAAGTTGTCAACATGGTTCCCACACAGATTCTCAGAGAGTCAAAAAGGTAATTTGAAAATGACTGTAATACTGAGTATCTGACAAATCATACAGATTATCTAACATATCATATGTAAGACCTATACATGGACTGTCTAAATATTTGACCCTATAGCTTAAATTATATTGATAGAAGCAGTATAGTTTGAGGTGGTCAAGATAACAAATCCAAAACATTTGCATCCTTCCTGGGAATCGAGTTCAAGAGGGTGTATAATCCACCAGACCATTTGATTCTTTTCATTATTGCAAGGAGGAAAAAAAGATAATTCCTACTTGTTCATTCTGAAAATAAGAAGACAAAATAAAGGTTCCACACTAAGAATATATTCCAAGAGGCATTTGGAGCAATTTTCCTTAAAAAGGACAATCATTCAAGGGATTATAGATCATCGCTTCCCTAAGTCCTCCCACTGAGACAATATTCTTTCAGCAACTTCACATGTTCTTGATCATTCATATTTGAAGCTTTAGTGCCATTGACTGCTCTTGCTTTTTTGGGGATTAACGTGATTTCAATGAGGTGAGCTGGTGCTCTGCAAGCGTAGAGCACAGAGCCTGAAGTGTATTTCAGGACCATTATAACTTCACTCCATAACTACACAACCCTGAAGTGTCACAGCATTTTGTTTCACAGTGACTTCCACTGAGGACAAGGTTTTAGAATAGGCATCACTAGGCAATGGGTCAGAAGTATGTTTATCTCCCTGAATTGTTCAAGCTTTCCAAACAAGAGAAATTGATAATTTGGGTTTCTGAATGAGGCTTAGCCTCCTTGGAAGCTGAGCTATGAAAGCCTATCGCCATGGGGGCGCTTTCAAAGAGTCACGTGGGGGTTTAGCAGCGTGGTTTTCATGCACTATTCAAGAGCAAAGGATTGCCTCTGCATTTTCAGTAGAGGAGTGTTGGATAAAAGCAAGAAGTAAATGTGTATATGAACATACATAGAGATGTAATTTTTTGTTGGTGTTCCTTTATATATTACATCCAAATTTCTTCTGTTTTCTAGAGTCACTCCTATCCACTGGCTGCAAAGGAAGCAATTCTTTCTCAAGAAAGGGATCTGATGTGGGAAGGTAATGTCTTGAGGGCATTCCTTATCCACTACTAGACAATTTTATGAGTAGTCAGTAATTTAAATTACTGTTACCTTAGGTATCTAACAACACATTTCCACACACATATGTCACATTGCCACAGTCATGCTCCAATAGCCACATAGTCCAGTATTGTAGATAGACCTGTGTCACATAAACCCTAATACCTTTTAAATGACACTTTGTATAAATTTTCTGGGTTTTTAGCTTCAGTTTGGTAAGAGAAAGACTATTGTGATGTAAGAATGATGGGCACTCCAGTTACAGAAAAAAATGTATGTTAGTAAACTATGTCTAATTTATATTCTTTGTTCCTCATCTTAGATAACCGAGAAAGTTTTATTTATTTTTATAAAGACAAATCTATCTTTAGATAGGTTTTTAGAGTCTGGAACTCAAAGAAGACTCTTAAATCAAGATTTGGAAACCTTTCTAAATGAGTTTTTCTACTGAAAATCTTTCTATATTCAGTAACCTTTTTTATTAGAAGTGTAGATTGTTTAAGTAGGAGATAATAATAATTTCAAAAGTGTGTCCCTATGTTTATCCACATGATTAGCCCTCCTGATTCCAGCAGACAATATGTCTATAATTTAGAAGTAATTTTTGGGAATTTATATTTGTTCTAAAACTCTTGACCAAAGCATTTAATATCTGTAATCACTAAGCATATTCTGTGAGATAAGAGTTTTCAGATCAAATTCTCCATTCAGAATTTCCTCTAGTGAATTCAGGCTTCTAAAACATATTTGTATATGTATTGAAAGCAAACATTTAATGACAACTACAAATAATTATAAAAAATTTGGAAAAGTCTTAAATTTTAGAGTGACTTCTCAGATCAATTTTCTGGGCAATATAAAAAAAACTAAAAGAGAAAGAATAAAAATAAAGACAAACTGAAAGAAATTATAAAATTACTGTAATTTTTTTAAAAGGTAATTTCTAATAAAATTAATAGCTTTACTTAGGTAGTGTTCTTCACACAAGATGAACCTAGGTCACTAGTATACATTTTTGTGAAGACTAATGAGCAATATTATTTCAAAACAAATTTGAATGAAATCAGAATATATCCCACAATATTTTAGTGCTTACCACAGTGACAGAATTTCCTACTCACAGTCAGGCAGATTTGAAGCACAGGCTTTGAGTCACATCCAAGTTTGGGCAAGGAGGAATGCAAGAGGGTGCATGTTTTTACCCCACCCTCTAGCCCACAGCTTTCTCAGGAAGCAAAAAAGGATAACAAAAAACAAGCTCACCTTATGGTTAAAAGAAAAAGACAAATCTTTATGGGTAAATACATTCTCTATTTGTTGTGTTCATCTGCTTCAACATTCTTTTCTTAATTGGAACCATGGCAGGCAAATTCTGTGTTCCCTACCTTCCTCTAGATAAGAAGACATTCTAGAAGTAAAAACCCATGAGAATTTTCATTACCAATATTCAAATTAAGCATATCTTCAAATGGCTGGCTTTATCATTGTAGAATGCTAAAACAGCAAGGGTTCAGACAGTGCTGCAGTTTAGAAAAGTTTCTGAACCCCAGTATAGCTGTCACAAGGAATGTTTTGTGTTCTTTATCCACAGCAAGTACAAGGTAATTTTGAGTTAACCCAGAGTTGAAGAGAGTCAGACTAAGTTAAACTACTCTCAGATTTGGAGAGTTCTCTTAAAAAGTCCATGTGCAGTAACTCAGTCATGCTTTCAAGACCTAAGATATACTCAAGGGCTTTGACTGGAATATTGTTTCTTCCAAAACAATCACTTAGAAAAAAATAACAAGAAAGGTAAGATGGTTTTGGTATGCAAAAGAAAATTTCAAAGATGTGTTAACAAGATATTAGGCAAAAGAAATGTGTAAAGGAGTTATTTAAATTGCCAAAGGGTTCCTATATGCAAGGGTGCTATGCACCCTTACAGCTAATTAAACTTAGAATCCACATAGGAATAGTATCACATCAGTGTAATTAGTTTACCAGCCAGTGAGTCAGAACAGCAGATCCTATATATAATAATAAAGGATAATAATCCCTATACTAATCCTTTAGATAATTTCCATTGCAAGCAGAAGACGGCAAACATGGTCTGTGTTCTCCAAAGTATGTGAGAATATCTTGTACAATAAAAATTAATGAAACCACATGAATAATGTCCACCAGCTCTGAAAACACATGAACATCCAATTATTTTAGATGCTGCTTGCACATAGAACAAAGCCCATTCTGGACTCAAATGGCAAGGAACCTAAAGGCCTTACATGTGCTTAAGCTAAGCAGTGAGACAGCACTGAAATGAACACACTCAAGACTAACACCTATGCTGCAAGTCACTATCACATACACGTTTACATTCTTTCCTCTCAATTTTGTTTCCTCTCTCCCTTTCATTTGATTAACTCATTTTCATCTAGATGGGATTTTTGGCTCCACCCCACACGGAGAAAGAAACCACTCATTTTACAGCTGCTGAGAAAGATTAAAATGTTTAGAGCAAGACTATGAAATTAACAGGTTTTTAGCATCAATCACTAGTGGACTTTTGCCCTGAAGAAAACTATCAGCTCTGTTTCTGTTTTACATGGGATAATAAAACCCATAGTAAACCTGACCTCCTGAAGTTAGTTTATCTTGGGTTATAATTTGGAACTTTTATCACTGAAATAGTTAAAGGAAGTAGTTATTTCCTATTATCCATTCTATATGACAAGTACATTTTGGAAAAATTGTATACCATATGATTATGTATACCAAAATGCAGAAATTATAGATTGTGTTTCCATATGTTTTCATAGTTATATTCAATTTATTATCAAACTTTCAAGTAGAGTTATATACTCTCCTCAAAATGGGATTTGTTAGAGGATATAAAAATAGTTTCTTATGAAATTAAGTTAGATACACAGCATTTGCTGATGCTAGAGCATAGCTTCATAAAAACCCTTCAATGTGTGTTTAATTTATTTGATTTTAGTGTATTAAAAGGAAAAATTCTCACTTGACTACATTCAATCATATTCCTCATTTACTGCCACAATACTGTTCTCTTCCAAGAAAACAACCTTGTACTTTGGGAATGGTGGATACAGCTAGAACATCCATGACTTGTGGTTATTTAGAAACTATGATGAATGTATGAGGTTTTTTCCAGCTAACTAGACACTAAAGAAAGAAATATGTATATGCCAAACCACCAGTGAATCATGTCAGTTAGTAAATTCCTAACTCCAAGGCTCCCATCTTAACTGGAAAGAAAAGAAAATGATAGGGAGCTATTGCACAAAAGTATGTGTCAGGCTGCACGTATTTCGAGAGCAGGAGTGACGACAGAAAGCATGTGTGGGGGGTAGGAGGGAGGGAAATGAGAGGAGATGAGTCTGCATGTTGCAAATCATAGTCTGGGGCATGAAACAGGTTTCTGAAAACACTGTTGAGGCTGCAGATTTTTTTTTTCTCCGCATAATCAACTGACATAATCAACATTTACAAGCCAAAAGCTTAAAGGAAAGATTCCTCCAAGAGACATGGAACTCTTCTGGGTTCAGTGTCCTGTTGTGCTGTACCCCCACTGCAAGCAGTATAACTTCTCTCATCTTCCCTTCTCTTACAAGAAAAAAAACATTTTTTCCTTTGTTCCTCATTTGTTTTATTTGCTTAAGAACAATACCTAATTTAACACACAAACCAGTGAAATTATATCCTCACTACAACTAGAACTGGGATCCAAACAAGTACAAGTTATGTAATTGTTTGGATAAAAATGTGAGTGCACTTGTTTAGTGATTTTAAAATGACATACAGTAGATCATTTGATTGATGTGATATTTGATTAATTATTCTTGCTGAGGGTTAGTGTGAAAGCCAAAGCTATACATGTGCTCAAAAAGGGATTCAACAACTCAATGAAGAACAAAGCAAGCCAGCTTTAGAGATGCCTAACCAATTTATTACTGGAAGATGACCAGGCATTTATGATTACACTATATGCACACTTTTTTTAATCCTTTTTCTGACCTTAGAATCTTAGAAAAAACTCAAGGGCTTTCAAGAGAGATTAAAAAAACAGCAGAAACTCTTTTCTTCATTCCTGTTCCACTCCTCCTTGCCCTCTTTTCCCCTTCTGCCAGCAGCAGACTACAAATGCAAAGTACTGCAGTACATACAAAAAAATGTTTTCTGATTTCCAAATTATTAGTTTATCTCTGTCAGCTTGCGTGTCTGCTGTAATGCCACCATTTATCTTGCAAAACAAACTTTGTATCCTGAGCATACCTGGATGTGCCTAAACTTTGCTCAGTGTTTTGACTGAGAATGTTCTCTTTCTGCATTCCTGTTGCTGGAAGTTGTCAGAGGAGAAACTTAACTCTGCCACTAAACAAAGACCTTTTGATATTTTTCTAAGCTGTTGCTGAGTGATTTTTGCATGTTTACCATTAAGCAAACCTACAGGAACTGTATCAGCATTGTAAAGCTTCATGGCATGACATGGTGTGATGTCAGGGGAGGGAAAATTGTCAAATAAAGAATACAACTATTTTTGCACCATCTCAAGTCACCTGCATGATGATTGTAATAACACAAAACCCATGATATTTCAGTATGCTAAAATGTTTTCTTCTTTCTGTTATGTCTAGTCAATCTTTTTCCCATGCATTCACTACATTTTGTTAGAGTTTACTGGAAAAACTGATAAATATTTGGTGAATGTGTTATTTATAAGGAAAAAATAAATCATCCCTTTTTATGTCACCAGAAGAGAGAGAGAAAATGGCTCATTATGCAAATTATATTTTTCCTCTTTTATGGCTACTAGAAAATTGAATTTGGAGAGGAAAAAGAAAAAAAATTACAGTAACTTTGTTCCATAACAATTTAGCTAATGATATTGTATCTTCTCTGCATCCAAAAATAAACAGTCCCAGGTAATGGCTATATTGAAGCAGGTAAAGTGAACATATCTATGGTGCTTGAAAGTAGAACTGCTCTGATGACAGCAAACCTCTTCTGTGCAGTTTCAAAGGGATTTTATTTTTTTTCCTTCTCATCAAAGTTTTCCTTTTAAAACTTTTGGAGATTCATCTTTGTTGCTTCTTATGCTTTATTTCCAGCACGTAAAAGTTAATGGAAAAAAGGCCTCATTTGTTAAAAATTTTGGGATTTTTTTTTTTTTTTCAGTGAAGCAGTATCTATGGGGGGGGGGGGGGGGGAAGAAAAATTTAAATTTAAATCAAATTTATGGTAATAAAGAATTCTTTTTTTTTTTTTTTCAGCTGATCATAGATGACTTTTTTAGTATTCCAAATCTTAATTCTGTTTTTAAACCTTCTACTTCTCCAGCCCTATAATTACTATTATGATTTTATACCCCAGCGGGTATCACTGACCTGCTTCATAGTTTAGGACAACCTGGACCCTTACTTTTAAATTAGTGCTCATCCACTAGTTTAAGAATGAGAATCCTCGGCTGAATTACTATGATTCCCATCCTGTATCATTAAAATTTCTATTTGCAAGTTCAGATTTTTCAGTACAGAAGTGTAAGTATCCTGAGCATTTCCTGCTCTTTGCTCTGAGCCAGGCTGAACCTCCTCTGTAGTTGTGTAGGTCGGTTTCCAGTTGATACGAAAGGTATGTCAGATTTATACTGTTCCTGCAGCATTGACTCACTAACCAATTATTTTGTTTCCAGAAAGACAGCCTTTTCTACCAATACACTCTGTAGTCATTGTAGGAAAATTCAAACCCCAGTCAACAAATTAAGGACTTGACCATTATTTTTGCACTAACTTGTAACACAGACAGGCGCTGTGACACCCAAGAAAGGCGTAAGAAGAAAACCTCATACAGTAAATACCATTTGAAGCATTCCAACAAAGAAATCCTAGTTCGTGCCTAACATTTCAGTCCCACACTGAGAGTGATTACAGTTAACAGCTTCATTTTTCTTAAAAGGGAGGCAATTTCCTCCTTACTTTACAATGTACAAAAGAAAAGCATAATCTGCAGTCTCTATTTTATTTTCAGATGATATCCAAGACAACACTTAAGCATTAAAGTGCTCTGAAGCAGAAATCAGGTGTATAAATTTTTTAAGCTAATTAAAAAAAAAAAAAAAAGAAGAAGAAAAATAATAAGAAATCCAAACAAAATAAGCCCTATGTCTCCTTATTCAGCTTCTGGATTTTATAGAAAAAAACATGGGTAGAACTCTGACATTGTGCTAATAGATCACTTCTGACTACAACTAAAGAGAACACAGTGTCCTGCCAAAAACCAGGCAGGAGCTTCACCACAGCCCTGGTCACCCTTCCTGGCCTGCATACCCACTTACAGGCCAGACAGCCTGCTTGCTGTGTGTAAAATTCTCTTTTTTGATCAGTAAAGGTACTTAAGACTTTCACTGCAGGGACTTGAAGGGTGGAGGTAACCTGGGGCAGCTAAGTCAAATCATAGTGAACGCTGTCTCCTGAAAGGAAGGGAATGCTGATATTTTATATATGAAATGCAGAAAATATAAGATTCTGGGGATTTTGCTGAAACAACTTTTTAAAAATTAAGTAAAATGTCTAAATTTAAAAAAAAACCAAAAAGATTCTATTTTTCTAGAAATTTTAAAGTAATTTATTATCAATTTTAGCAAACCCTCTTTATCTGTGTTTGTCTTATGAAGGATTTATGCTTATTATCTTTATTACTGGAGAGGGAACTATATTTAAAGGAGAAAAAATACACAAGCCTTCATGCAAAAAATAGTAATCTTCACCTTGTGAAGTGATGAGAGATGGTTTTGTTTCATTTTTTTTTCACCTTTAGATATCTGTGCAAGCCTACTCTTGCTTAAAGCTCTGAATCATTATTTTCTACTTCCTCTTGCTCCTTACTCACTTCCCAAGCCTCTTTCTTAATGTCACCTTTGAACCACCCTTTCCAGATATTTGGGGATTTAATTCTTAGCACCTCTCTTAACAGTGAAATTCTGGACTCCCATAAGACATCAAGAAATTTCACATCAACTTCAGCAGAGATTTCACCCTGGCTACTTTGATTTTCTCATCTGCTGACTAGTGTTCTGGCTTTTTTTTTTCTTTTTCCTTTTCCCTCCTTTTTTTTTTTTTTTTTTTTACTCCTTTTAAAACTACAGTTCTCAGATTTGAGTCTTTTCCACAATAAAAAGGTTTGGGTTGGTTTGGATTCTTGTTGGTTTTTTTTGAAAAAACCAACAAGAATCCAAACCAACCCAACCCAACAAACAAACAAATTCCACCTAAGTAATGCAGATAACAAAGGAATCAAAGCCTAGTACCTTTCTTTACCACCAGCTCCATTTGTTACCTTCAAGAAATCATTCCATTCTCAGGTCCCTCAGTTTCCCCCTTTGCAATCTGATAACTATTGTTCTCAGTAGGAAGCCTGGACAGTGGATCCAGTAAAGACAAAAAGTGTTTCACTACTGTTGTTGTAATGGGCCACCTGGAATTTCACTATTCCATGCTAGGAATGACCCTAGATTGCGTCAGGACTGAGATAAACCAGGACTTAGTCTGAAACACTAATTTTTTTGTCATGGCTGTGCCCAAAAGTACTCCTATGTTCGTTTTCACAAGTATGCAATCTTTAAGAAAATATATAGATCTATATTCTTATTAAAGACAATGGAAATGTTAATTCAAATGACATAAAAATAACAGGGGTAAATAACATAATTAAAAACTATCTATAAGAAATATCATTTAAGTCCTGTAAAATCAATTTTAAAGAATTCTTTTTTCCTATCTCTTCTTATGTATTGTGGTACAAATTATGACAGTGGATCTCCAAAATACAAATTAAAAAGTGTGTCTACAGCCCTAATGGGTTCTGACTTGCAGTGCAGTTCTGGAGAACTTGGTTATTTGTTATCAGCAGCTTTGCTTCAAAGCAAAGTTATCAAAACACAGAGAGTTCAAAAGTTTTTAGGTCCTGACTCTTGGTCTTGATCCCTTAGCTTGGTGGTTAATATACATACATTTTGGCAAAAGAAATGTGATGAGGAATTAAATAAATTATATTCTCCCATAATATATAAATCAATTCCATTCTTTATTAGAAATCTTTTACAAAGAGTATTAGATAATTAAGCTGTTATATAGTAACTCATGCATATCAAATATCTCAGTGTAGAAGGTTAATTGAAGCTCCCTCTTCATCATTGTAAATGTCTTCAAACTGCTTTGACTGGGTCAAGTTGAAACAAAATAGGTAGACTCGAATAAGTGCTCTGAACAAATTAGTGATTGGGAAAAAAACCTAAAGGGAATAAAATATTTCTTTGCATATTCTGATTTTTGAAAGAATATAATGCAATTAAATCTTTTCTTCCCTTCACCTTGTCTTCTAGTATCAAATAATACATCCTTATAAAAATGTAGAAAAAATATCATTTTGTCTCAATAGGTACCATTAAGTAAAAATGCCCACTAGGCACTAAAAAGTGAACTTTGCACATATGCTTGTTTTTTTTGTCAATTATTAAAACATATACCATTTCATCAGTATTTATTATTTGTTTTAGTTTGTCTCACCTTATCAGTGCAACTTACTGACTAGATATATGCATAAATTGGGCATAATGTGAAAAATTAGCTCAGTGAAAACAGAGCTTGGTCTTCCCAGAAGTTACAATCTCAGGTTTTCCTTCAAGTTACAAACTTAAATAACTTTTAAAAAGCCTGTGGTAACAGAAATTGAAGGAAAGACAAGTAACATTAGTGTTACTCCACAGTAACAGTTCATAAGCATTGGCTTTAACAACATTCACTGGATATACACCATCCAATTTACTTGTGTTTCCTTTTGGCTGATATTGTGGTGGGTAGACAGAAAGGCAAGATTTTACACTTTTGCCTTGGAGGAGGTGTGGTTGTGGTGTTGCTTTTTCAGTTTTAATTAAATTTGGATTATTCTTTTAGAATACACTAATTTAAAATATACATATCCTACAGAACACACTCCCATTAACTTCAGGTCTCCTCTAATTGGGCTGCTTTATTTCACAGATTCCCAGCCCTCTTCCCAGAAAAACTACTCTTTATTCATTTTTGCATAATGGTGCAAAAGAATCCTTAACTAGTGAACCATGATACAGTCTTTCACTACAAGCAGTTTGTGAGGGAGAAAGCTCTAAATAATTATCAAAGTATAATGAACATTGCTACTAAATGCTAAGTAAATGCCTCATTGGAAAATTTGAAAGACATTAATTCAGACAACAGTTTCTCTTTATCTCCTATATTTCCTGGTTCTAATTCCTCCTTTTTTATTTATTAGTAAAGCAATTTGCATGAAAGAAGCATCTTTGTTTCTTCAATATTCATTTCCTTTTTCTCATTGAGGGTATCATTCTGCTTCAGTGAAAACAATGGCAATTTTGCCGGTTGTCTTCAGGGAAAGTCGTTGTGATAGTGAGACACGCTGGCTGGCTCCGGGTCCCGCTGAAGTCAGCCACCAGGTAACAGCCTCCGGAATCCTTTCAGATAAGAATCCCTGAAGTGCGACTTCCTTTGTGCAACCTTAATCTTCATTTGCTGTTGCAGAAATGCTGATTACTTCATCAGGGATTATGACTTTATGCAATGAGTAAACAACAAGAGTAGGTGGATTTCTAAGTCCACCCCTTCCCGCCGCCCTCTCTTTTCATGCAAATAGCTGTTAATTATCCCAAAAGAAGGCAGAAGATGTATGTCACAGAAAAGCAGGCTACAGAAAAGTAATTTTCATATATCACTGGTAGTTCAAAATTTGAACCAAGCAAAAAATGTCTATCCATCATTAGCTGCTACAGAATAGCCAGGAAAATCAAAAAAATACATCTTCGTGGTATCAAAATACCTTTTGCATTAAAATATCAGGGGTGGGGAAGGAATGTCATAACTGCCAATGAAAGCATTCTGACACTATGATACAAAGTGTTTTGTGTAAACACATTTCCATCATCTCACACACTGGTTACATTAACACAACAGTCATTTCCAAGAGGATTTTTTAACCAGGTTTGTTTGTGAAGATGTGATTTGTTCATCAATAGGACTTCAAACTTTGTGCATATGTGTGTGCCTGTAAATTAACCCACCAGGGCCAGAAAATGGAATTTTGATTGGAAGGTCCTGTCAAAGTCTGTCTGAGTGATGGTTGTGTTTTTCATCAGTGTAATCTGTAACCCCCATTTCCAGCAGTTAGATATAATTCATTGTCACACACACAGCATCCTCTCTTTCCTGGGCACAGCCAGCAGAGAAAGATTCTTCACAAGCCATTAAATTCTGCTACACTTGATATATAGGCTGATGCTCACAAATTATCCAGTCAGAATCTTCCTTAGAAACCACCTGTATTTTGTAGTATAGCTCAGAATTTACTGCTTGTCAAGGGGGCATATGACCTATGATGCCGTGTCAATCATGGCCCAAAACCTTTTACTTAGAGCCTCCGAGCTGTTTTTTCACACTGTTTGAGGAAGTATGACATCTCATAAAACTTTGAAATAAATTTTCACTTCAGGAGAAGTAGAGAAGAAACTGAAAATGCCACTAATTAAGCAAAAGATAATATACCACGCGTCGGGTCCCGACATGAATGACGGTATTTACAGAATGTTTTAGTGAAAGCAGTGTGCTAGCAACAGATAAGATTTATTTGTTCTTTAGTGCTTCTGATGCAAAAATCCCCTCTGCTTTACCCTAACTTAAAGACTCAGATCTTATATCTGAAGTATGTATGTTATTAGATATATTACCTTTAAAAACATTTCTTTTTCTAACTTACACTGAAAAACTACCAAAAACATCTAAAAGAGCCCCAAATCAGTGCTCCTAGACTGCACATGGGTGCTCCTTCTATATGAAGATTATGGGTAACTAAGTAAATTGTATCCAAATTGGTAAAGTCCAAGATATCAAACAGCCACAAAACAACTGGGGAAAGTCTTATTTTGTTATAGCCTTAAAGCAAATTGCTATGTTACCTTTAAGGATGAGTAGCAGCTTGCTCATTTATTATGATTATTATTATTTATTATTATTATTGACCCATTTATTAAGGTCCTCAATAACCTTACTTTTTAAAAAAAGAAGAAAAAAGTGAAAGAATCAAGACGATTCTGTCTGAGGAAAAGTTTTGCAATGGGTGAACATTATAATTTCATCCCTCCTCATGTTGTCTCCATCCCACACTTCCTGAAAAAATGTGCTGGACTCCACTGTCTGAAGCAATGAATATGCAATGACCACAACTTCCTGCCTGCCAGAAAGATCCCACCAGAATTTGGGGAATCTTAAAATTATGAAACAGCGAGCAAAGCAGCTATAAGTAATGCACAGATGTTTATGTCAATTATTTTAAGTTTAAGCAATGTGATCTCTAAGAGAGCAGAGTACAGAACAAGTAAATCTATCTTGATGTCATTATTGCTCCTTCTCCTCCATGTGGTATTTTTTAATTGCAATCCATATACTGTATTGTTGTGCCTTCAGGTTTTGGCATGTACACCCTGCAGGTGAACACTGGCCCTGTGACAGAGGAGTTTTTCTTGCATAACAAGATGTATTTCTACAATTCAGTCCTCGACTCACCACAGATTGCACAATTAAAAATAAAAGTACAGTGCTGACATTACTGTGATTCATTAGTTCAGTCAGGTCATTCATTACTGGTACATGGACAAATGCAGAGGGAAATAAAGCCACTTACAGTATGTCATTAATTTCAATATAAGTGAGTTCTGCAGAGATCTCTTTTGAAATATTAACATGTATTTATAACTTGAATTCACCCAATGACATGAGAATCATCCCACGTGCATATTCAGCAACACAATAAGAATAAAAATAATAAACATAAAAATAATAAAAATAAAGATATCATGGGGAAATTTGTAACTACTTTTATAAAAGTACTACACAAAATTCTGATTTAAAGCAACCACAAGGAAAAAAAAACACAGAGACAATAAATTTTAAATAATTTCTATAATTCTCAACTCTCCTAAGTCTATTCTAGTAGACTTTGATATGATAGACCTGAACTTTTTTGTTTGCCTGTTTTATTTCTTTTCAGCAATTATCTCAACTTTTGTGCTAGTAAAAGGACAAATGTACAAAGAAACTAACAGAAAAGAGCTTCAAATAATGCCTCACAACCATCCCACATTTTGATGTTGAATGTTTTAGTAATTTTTCATGTCTTGGAAAGTTAATTAATTTATTTATTAGAGAAAATAACACTTGTAGTCATTACAAATTGACACACAGAAAATTGCTGAAAAAACGGTAAGATATACTTTTAGATGATAAGATTTTATTTCCTGTGTGTCATCTCCACCTGGATTTATTACAGAGAAAAAGAATCCAGGTCAATGAAATAGATATCATGGATGAACAGAACATTTCTTTGAAAATTCATCAGACATGCCATATAGTGACACATTGAAGTTCAGGAAGGAAAAATTAAAGGTGATCTGCTCACCAGCCTGTGTATTCAAGATCCACTGAAAGGTTTTCTGTACCTTTATGATCAGTACTATCTGCATATTTCAGGACTAATACGATCTTGCCCTCTGTAACTTCATTGACTTTTCTTCAGATATGATACTTTCGGCGCTTCTCCTTTTAATTTCCAACTATGTAAGAATGGAGAAAGGCTCCTTTTAAGAAACAGGAGATCAAAGGATTAATTTCTTATTTCACTTCTGCAGTAAAAGGGAAGATCAAGTCTGTTCAGAAGGACAGAGGTAGAAAGCTAAAAGGGGAGTGTCAGTTTTTAATTCAGAGAAAAGACACCTGGCTTCTTTATAAATCTCAGAGTTATCAGTGGTACCAGGTCAGAGATCAGGTTCTCAAATATTCACAACAATTCACTTTTTTAAAGTCCATACTTGGAAGTATAACTCCCACAGAAAGTGCAAATTAGTGGGAGGTGGGAGCTTTCGAAAGAGCCTTTGGAAGCTAAGCCATCAGATGCCAATTATTTATCTCATTCTCCGTGAAGTTCTAAATATTTTGCCACTCTTTGGCATGATCAGCTCTGCAGCAATAGAAAACATATTTTTCTCCAAAAGTGTACACCTTCTTAGTTCAGGCAGTTTCAGCCAAATAAGGGTAATAAATTTCATTTTTCAATTTCAGTTGTAGTTCTTTGGTCTCTTTTTACATATAACTGCAAAACCTCTCTAGCTCAAGAATTGGTCTGTTGAAAAAAGCTGTTTTCTTTTCATTCACCATTTAGGCTTAATAACCATAAAAATGGACAACTTCTAAGTGAATAATCTAAATTTCACATCTGTCTGATTGTGGCATCAGAAATATTTAATGCAGAAAATGGAGAAGGAAGACATATTTGTCCTCAGAGCCCAGATCTCACTCAATACACTTCTACAATTCTCTGTTGCAGAGTCAGAACTTTCCATTTTTTAGTAAAACAAGTTCAAATGTTATAACAAGAAATCAAATGACCCAAAAATGCTAATCTACATTTCCTCAATCTTATGGACTTAATCCTAGGCTCCTAGAGTTACATATTTTGAAGAACTATTTTTTTCTCCAGCCTTCCCAGTCCTCGTACCCAGGAAAATATATATGCCATAGAATATTTAGTCTGAGCTAAGTTTCCACTCTGGCTTACTTCCCTGTAATTTGAATGTCTTCCATGTACTTTGATTTTTTTTTTCTCCTTCATGTCACTTGTTTCCTTAATTGCTGAAAATCAAGTTTTCATAACATAAAGAGAAAAAATTTCATTCTATCTTATGCATATAGAATTAGTGGTATTTTTGCAAGCTCTGAGAAAGCAGTGGGTGACAACATTACTTTCCCTTCAACCTGCCTGTTATTTGCTTATGAGAATTTTATTTTTTTTTTATTTCGGAGATTACAACCCCTGTTTATTAAACAAGAAAAACCAGAATAACGAAAAACATATGTACTTCTCATATTTACAAGAGTTTATTACAAGTAAAAATTTAACATCATGTACAGAAAACCATGCAAACCCACCATCATGTAAGAAAGGGGAAAAAAGCATTTGGAAGTCACTTATCAAAATTACATTCTCAGTGCTGTACTAACTCACAGAAACATTGGTTTTTCTTTGGTTTATAAGCTGCAGTATTCTTCTATTTGCCAAATTCATTCTTTTGGATACCTGACAGAGAGCATTTTATAATGCCAAGTGTATTAAGACTTGGATATTGGCTTTAAGAAGAATTATATACACATTTTTAGACCCACAGGAGCAAATCATATTAAATTTTCATCACTTATATAGTCGCACAAACCTATTGTGCAAAATCTTATTCCAAAGCTGAGGGGAACAAAGCATAAATATTATATAACATATAAGTTATATATTTTATTATACATACATGGATCAGGTCATATATTAACTGCATGGGACCAGAAAGAGAGGGGGAAAACCAGTTGTCTTTACCAGACAATTCTCTGAATTTCTACTGAAGGACTGTGGACTTTATGAAAGTAGAAAGAATTTTTTGAATGCTGGCTTTGGCTTTAAGAACCTCCCACTCTCCCCAAAGTCATGAAAAGAGATGGGCATCCCTAGGGAGGGGTTCAGGACATGACCCCGACTGAGGAGCCCACCATTTCCCTGGAGAACTCACTCTCCATGGAAGGAGCCTGAGAAGATTAGCCTTGTAAGTCTAAAGCAAGGGTTTAACAATACCCTGTCAGTATGTCATTCTGCCATAATAAAAGGTATCTATTCCAAGTAAAGCTCCCAAGCACTGAATTCAAATAGGTCTAACATTTTAGAATGTCAGTATTTTTGTAGTCACTTTTGAAAAGAGTACTTTTTAACTCATGAAAACTAGGTTCCAATTACAACAATTTCTCCCCTTCAGAAAATGTAATATAAGATGCCCAAACTTATTACCATAACCAAAGTGTACCACAGCAAAGATATCAGGCAAAAATTACGGCCTGGTACAAGTTAAACGTGTGGTTCAAAGCCTACAGAAACTTCTTCAAGAGACCTATCATATTTTTATTGCTGTCTTAAATATTCCTTTCCTGAATGCATTGATTGTTTAAAAATTCAAGCAAGCAATGTTGCTTTAGTTACACATGAAAATGCATCGAACATAAAAGAAATCTCTTCTTTACTAGTAATGAAATTATGAGGAATTAATGTTCTCTCTCTAGGAGATGACCCATTTGTGTTCTACAGAATTTTGTTAAGCTAATATCTTTTCTAAAAAGAAGATGTCATTTGACATTATTCATTACTCTTTGTGGTCAGATTAATGATCTAGGACATGAAGTGAAAATGATGGAGCTTGTCTTTGTGTCATTTGTTAGTACTGAAATGACTGAAAACTACAGAGGCACTAAGTGGAGACCAGTCACAGATCACAGAATATTCTGAGATGGAAGGGACCGCAAGGATCATTAAGTCCAGCTCTTAAGTGGAAGGCCCACAGGGGATTGAACATGCTACTTAGGTGCCCCTAGCACCATGCTCTAACCTGAAGAGGTAATCTCACAGTCAGTGTCTAGCCCTACTAAGCACTACAGAAACATAAATTACAATTTATCCTCTGCTGAGAGGATCCTGTAGCTTAAAAGTGTTCCTCCAAAGGATCTTCTTGGCTTCACTTTTATCATCTACAAAATATCAGTGGATGACACAGACCAGATTTCTTTGTATTGGTCCTACAATACAACAAGAAATATCTTCCAAGTCTGGCTTCTTCTTCAAGCCCTTTATTATTGTGGCTGCAGAGGAGTGATTGCAAATTCAAGTATGTTTGCAGTAGCAGAAACAGCAAGCTTTACTCATATTTCTCAGGAAGCTTTCTGCTTCACAATCACTAAAGAGTACTTCTCCGTTAGATATTGCTGTGCTAGGTATGACGTGTCACTACCAGAGATTAATAAACCTGCACTGATGTCTTCTTTAGTGATGCAAATCTCACATAAGGTTGGTTTGGAGAAGCAATATATTATTTAGGAACCTGGATACTTCTTTTGGCTAATAGCAGAAATCCATATTGATCTGAGAGCACATTTTGCTGCACCATGAGTTTATGTCCACTTGCCTTGGCCTAGATTTTTCTCTTCTCTAAATAAGCCTCGAAACTGAGATCTATTTGAGATTTCTAAAGAATTGTGAGATGTAGAAAGAATGGTATATTAGGTGCTGCTGGCAAGGCATGCAGGGGGGCTGCAGGGGTGGTTTCTGTGAGATGATATCAGGAATATCCAACATTGACCCCTGAGTTGGATAAAGTCCAAGACAGTCCAGCTGCCTCTAAGATACACTGACTACTGGCTAAAGCTCAGTCCATCAGGCTCAAAGCCTGGGATAACAGCTTTAAAAATGGTTAAAACTCCACACTCTAATAGCCTAGGCATCATACTGTGGAGATGTAGAGCATCCTTGCTTCTTCACTTTAAAACTTTAATTATCCACTCAATATATAATAAAAAATTAAAAATTAAAAAATTTAAAAAATAAAAGTAATGTTGCCTTTACTTGATTATTTTAGGAATCAGTACTGAGTTACCTCCCTAAAAATTCATTTCTTAATCAGATATTATTTTTCAGTCAAGAGATTCTACAAATGTTCTGCTCTCCATACCCTGAGTCTTCAATAGTTGCTTTAATATGTCTCATCCCTTGCAATATTTCTGGTAATAGTCTTCCATATTTCATGGAAGACCAAACAGATTTACTGTTATAAAAGATTGACATGTATATAATCTATCTCAGCTGTCCTCTTACACAAAAATATCTGGAGCATGCATTTACAAAACATCTTCTCCTCCTGATTAGTATTCAAGTTGAAAATCATACATATGTGCCTAAAAAAAAAATAAATCTCTACAACCTTACTCTGTTATTTATCTGACAATTCCAGTAATTGGGTTCTGTTCGCTTACACTGAATTTCCATTAAAAAGACATGCAATCTTTCATTTCAGCAGACTAAGACCACAGCTTCTTTCTTTATTTGAGCATATTGACAAACAGTTCTAGTGATAGCTCATTATGCAGAAGAATTCCCTTGTCTTATTCTTTCTGAAAAAGATTTTCTCTAACTGTATTAGGCCTCTTATTACATAAACCTGTAGACAATTTTTTTAATTTGCTTTCCACCTGTTTCAGGAATGATACCTTTAGTTCCTTATGTTCTTTATTAATATCCTGAGGTGTATCTATTAGATGCTTCTGTATCAGAGCACTCTCAAATTGCTAGCAGCCAAATTGGGCATGTCACCCTCCACAGTTCACTGCTCCAAAGAAAACTTTGCTTGCAACTCCTGTATTTGAAAACAAGCATCTCTGAGAGCTCCCTCTTAGAGTGTCCTGACTATAGTCTTTGCTGGGCTATCTTTACCAGGGATATTTTTCTATTAAATAGATTTTTAAATTGTTATTTCTACAGCCTTAACCTATGCTCTGAATATTTCTAAGGTTCTTTCTTGTTACACTTTGAACTGTTTTCCCATGGTGTACAGTACTATCAGATATAATAGCTGTTGTGACATCAAACTTTATTACAACACATTATAGTGACGCACCTCAGGAGCAAAGCATAAACAAATACTCTGGAAAATAGCATCTCTTTAAGAAAAGGCTGAACAGGAAAAGATGCAAACTTAGTTTTTCTAAAGACACATGACAAAACTCTCTGAACAGGCAAGCTCAGTGAAAGGTTAAATTAAATACCTTTTCCAGCATTTTTCCAATTGAAAGCAAAGGAAAATTTTCCCTTCCAACACAGTTACTTAGTTCTGTGGGGTCCCTCTGTATGCAAAGGGACTAGCAAGTGTGCATACGTGCTCTTACCTTCATTGAACCTTGAAAATTACTCTCCTTAACCTCTATCTTCAGGTGAATGGAGTGCTTTATTGGTGTGACTCATGGACAAGTGGGGTTTTTAGCTCCATTCTGTAGTTTATCAAGAATATCCCTATCCTTAGTAAATAACTTAAATTTTTCTTCATGTCTTCTCTTGAAAGTCTGACACCTTTTCTAAGCTATCATGCATAGCTTCTGAACCAACATGCTATTTTTCAATCATACTATTTTAAACATTTTGTTTGCCAGACAGCTATTTGTTCATAGAGTTAATCCACACACCAAGTCCATTTAGCTCACAAAAAAATCCTGGGGTTTACCAAATATTTTCTCCTGTCTGTACAATTAAAGATTTTAAGCTTAAAAAGGTGGCGGGGTGGGGGGGTGGTGGGGATGGTTATTACTTGAAATTTGTTTAAAACACATACACATTTTCTGGGGAATTGAGAGCCAGCTTTGTGTCTGAGATGACACGAGGGCTCCTGAGCCACAAGTGCATCAACCTGTGAAACTCTTTCTGCTGCACTTTTAGTTTGTAGGTAGGAAATTCATGACTTTCCACCTCTCTAGTTGTGCCCCAGAGATTCTAAGAGATTTCAGCTTCTTAGATTATGCATGCATTTCACTTTATTCCAAATAATTTGTATTTTTAAGGAATTAGTCTACTTCTCTATTTCCCAGGCTGATCAATTTGCACTATGCAGTGGCAGCCTCAGTAGATTACCAAATTCCAATGGCTCATCATGTATCCCGATGCTCCTACTCTTATTTCTTACAAGCTAGTCCAAGGAATATATTAGTCCTTTACTGTTTCTTAAAGACTTAATTATGCTGATAAATCTAACATAAAATTGGTACATGCTTTTTTTTGTTCACAGTGTTGAATTTTAGAAACTGAGGAATTTTTCCAGCTGATCTCAAAAATTATTGACACAACCAAGCTTGATTTATCTGCTATCACTTTGAAAATTGTTCAGTTATTGATATAAAATCATCTGATACTCTAACAAAAATATACTGCTCATCAATTCTTGTGGTACATAATAAAATTCATAAAATTTTCATCTCAAAAAATTTTAATGAATACAGCACAGTTTCTTATTGTGCATGGGAAATCCACAACTCAATTCCATGCTTAGGGTAACTCTTTTCCCATACCATATATAAAAAACCCTCAATATATCACCTCTATTGTCTTAATTTTCTATTTAAATTCTAAATTTAAGTTATCCATACTGAGGCTAAACATTTTTTTTCTTGAATTGCTTTAATTCTAATTTTAATTAATTGCTTTAGCACTAAGCTAAGAATAATTTTACAGATATCAGAATCACAGAATGGATGATGCTGGAAGGAAACTCTCAAGATCATCAAGTCCAACACCCCCGCTCAAGCAAGGAACTCTAGAACAGTTTTCCCAGGGCTGTATCCACACAGGTTTGCAGTATCTCCAAGAATGGAAATTCTGCAATATCTCTGGGAAAACATTTTGTTATGTTCAGCCAACCTCATAGTAAAATAAGTCTTTCTTTATGGTTCAGAATATTTCTGTGTTTTGACGTTGTGCCTATTGCCTCCTGTACATGGGCCCACTAGGAAGAGTCTGTCTTCTTCTCCCTCGCCATCAGGTACTTATATACACTGATGACATTTCTCCAAGCCTTCTCCTCTCCAGGCTGACCACTCCCAGCCTTCCTTCCCAGAAGAGATCACAAGATCACAGAATCATAGAATGACAATGGGGTTGGAAGGGACTTCTGGAAATTATTCAGTCCAACTCCTCAGCTAAGGCAGCTTTACCTAGAGCAGGTTGCACAAAATCACATCTGGGTGGGTTTTGAATATCAGCAGAGTAGGAGACTCCACAGGTTCCCAGTGCAGCCTGTTCCAGTGCTCTGTCACCCTGACAGCATGTTTTTCATAGCTCAGTGTTGCAGTTTGTGCCCATTACTTCTTGTCCTGTCACTGGGCACCACTACAAAGAGTCCGACTCCCTCTTCTTGACACCCTCCCTTCAGGTAGTGACGTACATTGATGAGGCTCTCTCAGCTGTCTCTTCTCGAGACTAAACAGGCCCAGGTCCCTCACCTTTTCTTCATAACAGAGATGTTCCTCTCTCCTGATCATCTTCATAGCCCTTTCCTGGACCGTCTCTGGCAGTTCCTTGACTCTTGTACACGGAAGTCCAGAACTGGACACAGCACTCCAGCTGAGGCCTCACCACTGCTGAGTAGAAGGGGAGGATCATCTCCTTCAACCTGCTGGCAGTGCTCTGGCTAATGCAGGTCAGAACACTGTTGACTGAAGGGCCTGTTGATGGCTCCTGTTCAACCTGTTGTCCACCAAAACCCTCAGGTTCTTCTCTGCAGAGCTTCTTTCCAGACTGTCACTTCCAGGTCCATACTGGTACCTGGGGTCGGTAACGCCTTTCCAGAGCTACAACTCGTCATTTTCTATGGTTGGACTCCATGAGGTCCCTTTGATCCAATTATCTGGTCTGTACAGGTCCATCTGACAGGCCTAACAACCCTCTGATACATCACCCACCTCTCCCAGCTTTGTATCAACTGCAGGAACAAGCAAAGAATTATTCTGAGATAGATCAAATAGGAACAACGGGAGTTTGAGAAAATGAAAACAAAGCACTTCAGCAACAAGGCAAGGGAGACCCTCCCTTGAATAACCATAGCTGTCTGCCACAGAATGGAGCAATGTGTTGTACCTCTTACAGCCTTTAGCTTGGCCAGAGCAAATGAAAAGGTTGCTCTGGGACAAAACAGCCCTCCTCATAAAGCCTCATTATCCTAGCATTCTCAGCCCAGCCTCCCCACATTCTTACTTCATTTTGAAGCATAAGGATATCATTGTTCTCTCACAAATGTACTCAAGGTCCTCTATGAGTCTATTTCTTTCTGTGACACTGTACTCAGCTGCTTTCATTAAAGATCCTTTTAACCATCCTTCAAAAAATAAATTGGAGAGTTCTACATCATGCTCAGTTGATATTCTTCATTTTGAGCATGCTGTCTTCCTTGAAATCTTTGTCAAAAAATAAAATTTAAACATTTTCCGGCCAGGTGGAACAGTATATGTGCATCATAATAGATTAAGGATTTCTTTATAGCTAGATGAGCAACTGGTCAGTTGTTAAAATTCTGTTTTTCTCAGAGACAAAGGATAATTTGGCACATAGATAAAGATAGGATGTGTATGTTAGTGCTTTGTTTCCCAGTTCATCTGATTCTAAAATGTCTGTATTAATATTGTCAATATTTAGAACTTTTCTGTGTCCTCCTTTGTCTTTTGCCACAGGATATTTTGCATTAAACATAACTACACAGTAAGTGTACCCAAAGCCTTAGGACCAGCAACACAGACACTCAGCATCTTCTTATAATTCTCAAGGACAGCAAAATGAATACTCAATAAAAGCTGAGAGGAGCCATAGGAACTTGTGGGATTGGACATTTCCGTGACAGACATTTTTTTAGTAAGTAGCACTAGCTGAGAAAGTTCTTTGACAGGGGTGCTGCCAGTCAGCAGAAACATAAAGAAAGCTGAGGGTCTGGCTGATTTGGTAGCCTCTGCTGAGAACAACTTTGCTGAATTTTTTTTCATAGCATCTGTCATACAGTGAAACAAACTCTCTGCTAATGAAACATAGCAATAGTCTATTGAATTTCCTTAAAGAAAGAATTTGACCTATTGTGTTTTCTATCATTGCAGTTAGGCTGACATTTTCACTCCCTGTTACAGGATTTGAATGCTAGGTCTCCTTGCATCTCCAAAGGCCATGGAACAGTCTTAAAAAAATCTCACATTAAACATCAAAAAAGTTAAATTTCCCTATATTTTAGAATGTTATCTCCCATAGGAATCTGTTGCAATTTTTATATCGTTTTTGTTTTTTTTAATGATTGAAGAATAATAATCCGAAATAATATGCTATGTAATAATTGCAATTTATAGTTGTAATTTTATAATTCTATCACTATTAAATCTTTTCTTATAGGTTTTGGATATTAATCATTTGTAAATTTGGGTAAATTAGACATCACATTCTTTACTCCCCTTAATTAAAAGAGAGAAGAAGTCATTTACATTATTGACAGAACAACCAAAAACCCTTCTTCCTTTTGTAAGAAGTACATTTCCTTCAGCAAGTATGCTGAAGTCAGTGAGATCTGATTGCTTAGGACTTGAGGGAGGAAGAAGTGTCAAACTTATTCATTTATTGGTTTGTTCCTCTTTCAGAAGGACAATCTCAGTCTTTTCCATTGTCCAATACCAAGAAGAGCCTTCAGAGTAATACTACTCTTGCCTGTGCTGACAAGATTACCTCACCAAGTATTACACTATTTTAATCACATAATCTTTACCACGTTTCTTGACACCACATGTTAAAGTCTGCCAGAAGCACAGGCAGCAGATGAAAATCGAGGCTATGGAAAGAGTTAAATTGAAGCTTACACAACATGCAAATTCCATCTAAACTGCAACACAGTACAAAAATTAGTATGGGTGGATGGGATTACTCTACACACACTACTCTATTCAACTCAGTTTCTATTTCTTCTGTTATTTGTGGAAAACATTGCACCACAACAATTTTTCTTCCCAGATTTATTAGGAGGTAAAAAATCTCTTGAGTCTTATAATCACAAAGATTCTGATATTTTCTTCGAGCAACAGTAGCCTCCTTGCACCAGCACTTCCTACTAAATTTTAACTAAGATACTTCCTTAAACCCAGTCACTCATCTTCCTCCCACAGAACAGCAAGGTCTGCTTCTTATTTTGTGCCTTTTCCTCATAAGTCATGAGATCTCTCAACATTCCCTCTAAGCAGCTGTGATACTTTCTGGCCACAAGTTAGCATTTTAGTAACAGTGCAGAAATGATGTCTTAGCAAGTTGTCACACCATCTTTATTGCCTTCATCTGCTAAAAGTAAAGTAAGAGGTTTTGAAACCTGTCCCTTGGAAATGAACATATAGATTCATTCCTGCTTCATCACACTGGCTGTTAAAGGCTGTCAGCAATTTGCAGTGATTAATTGGGAAATGATTGTAGACTCAGAACTCTGAGGTTAAGGAATTTGAAGATGACATATGGAAGTGCAGCTAAGTGATTATGCCCACAAATTTGGCGTTTAATATGAAAGGCACACATGAGAGCTTTTAATTCATGCAGTTATGAAATTAAGAAAGGAGACCACTTGCTCTTACCTGCCCCTTTTCAGTGTCTTTTACCCCCAGAATTTCTGTTGTTGGATTATAAGTCTCTGTTTGTTCCTTCCATGAAACAAACTTGACCCGTTTGTATCCTTTATTTCAGATTGCTTTTCCCTGGTAATTTATTCCATATGTTTATTGCTAAGTACACACAAAAGTCCATATTGTGATCCCCTCTATAGAGCATGTAACTCCAGTAAGTATTGAAAATAGTGAATTACATAACTGAATTCCCCTGTGAAAAATTATCATGCCAAGATGATGCATGTTAGACAATGCAGTTAACCCTCCCAAAGTGGTACAGTAAGTAATGGTTTCAAATAAAGAGTGTCATTTTCTTTTCCCTTTAGGATAAGGCTATTTTTCAGATCTCACAGACTCTTCTTAATAACTGTAATAAAAAGCATCCAATATGCTAGGGTTCAAATGTATTACATATAGATGTTTTTATAGCTGGATTTGATTGCCTGTTTATGCTTCTCTGCAGTCTGCATTCAAAGTTCAGATACTCTGTTTCACTTTGAGTGCTTCCTATAGGGAAGGACATTGCAAACAGGGGTAGCTGTAATCTTCACAGACAGTGCTAATGTCTGCTTTAGGGGAGAGCAGAGTTCCTCAGACATCCTGTCAGCACAACTGGTTTCACCCCTCCAACTTCCCTTTCTTTCCATTGGGTGTTATTGGATGTATTTAATTCTTTTTTTCCTTTAAGAATGTACTTAAACCCCTAACTAATCATAAGGGCTTTTCAGAATACAATTTATTTATGCCAAACATAAGAGGAATTGAACCAAAACCAGTTTAAAAAAAAAAAGACATACTAGAAGTAAAAGCTAAAATTCTAAATTATATTTTAACTGTAAAACATTTATATGGTTTAAGAAAAAGCATTTCAAGGAAATTACAAAAAAAAGAGGTAAGAGAGAATAAGGTCTAGAAAATGATGTTGTGAAAGCCAGAAGAGAAAGATGAAGTGAAGTTGATGACAAATAAGGAAAGGGGAAGAGGAAGACTGTGCACATAAAGGAAGATGAACAAAGGAAAGAGCAAAGGAAAAAAAAACCAATATCAGTTAAAAAAAAAAGAAGAGGTGTAAGAGTATGGCAAGAAAAGAAAAGGTAAATTAGATTACCATCCTAATGGCCATTCATTTCAGCTATAGGTGCTGTGGGAGGGCTTTGGGAGCAATGAGCTGGTGACTCTGTGCTCTTGCCCCAGCCAGAGGAGAGCAGGCCCAGGCTTGGTGTGGCACAGACTGGGCGGCTGAGGAGCCACCACCCTGCCCCATCCCTCTGTGTGCTGCCCATCACACGAAAACTGATGGATATGGACATTCACTGCTGATGTGAGGCTCTCTGGAGAGGGCCCTGTCATGGCTTTTCTGTAGAAATCACCACCCAGCATGGGGAGAAGGTTTCAGTGTGTCTCTCCACTGCTCTGGCCTCCTCTCCACTGCAAAGCAAGGAGAGCAATGCGACCCCTGTGGCAATTTACCTCTGAGGAAAGGCCAGAGCCATGTAGCACTTATGGATTAATTTAATATATACAGGGTCTACTGCTGACCCCCATAAGTTTAGATTAATTTAATTCATACCAAATATATAAGCGTATCTTTAATCTCACTTAATTTTGCAGTGAGACTGAATCCAAGTTCAGACCTTGTGGATCAGGAAGCAGATGGACTTATTTTACTATGGCAGTCATTCTAAATATCCGTATTTTCTGAGGTCTCTCATTTCACTAAAATATTCAGATTTTATTTGGAAGCAATTGGATGAGTCCTTCCTTATTAGAAAATCTAATTTTCTTTCCCCTAGATGGAAGCAGTTGTTTCCCTAGTAATACAATAAAAACTCAATTTTTGCTTTAACAGCATAAGCACTCTATATAAACTTCAGCTTTTTCACCACTCTATTAGTGAAGATAAAACATCTTGCAGAAGGAAAGGGAAAACTTACAAGGCGTTCATTTTCCCTCCAGAGAAAAAGGTGCTTCATTCTGTGGGATTTGCAGCTGAATGTTAAACATTTTAACAATGCAAACAACACTATCACCATTTTCACTAAATAGTCTGATGATGATGGAGTTTTATCAATAACACACCAGGGAATTCACCTTTCATTTTGAAACAACATTAACAGAAGTTTCTAAAAAAACCAAGATCAAAAATATTTTCTTTACACTTTTTATTCTGAAAGTGTTCCAAAAGATAAGTTCACACCAAAGAAAGTCACTATTTGTGCACTTTTCGGTAATTTAGAAAGCCATAAAAAGATTGGGATTCCTTAGACTGTGATTTTGACATTATGCAAGGAAGGAGTATTCTCATGCTAATTTACAAACCTAAGCTACTCACAAAAGAAAGCTCCCTGAATAGTGCAAAAGTTGAGTTGCTAGTGGATTGAAGCAGAGGAGGGACAAAAGCTGGTTTAAGACTAGTTTTGCTCTTCCAAGGTTTTATGAGTCTTTGTCTTGATTTTTACCTTCTTTATAAGTAAAAATATTTATTTGAGACTAAAACATGCTAAATGTCAGATTGTGCAAGAAGGCACCTTGTGGTAAGCATAACATTCAAGTATAAATATTTGGAGAAATAATAATTACTTGAGTCATGGGACAGCTTGAAACCAACTTTTATTGTGTTAGGTCTCATTTAATATGATAGCTGGTTTTTAAGTGCATTTGTGAGTAATGTTTTGCCTTCATGGAAATAAGACATTTTTTATTGAGGGGACTAGAAATAGTCATATTGTCTTGTAACAGTAAATCAGAAAACTAAAGAAATGTTTTTAAGGTACAAATTGGTTTCAATATAAGAATCCACTCCAACATGCTGTTCACTATCATAATATTTTTTATTATTTGGATTACAGTACAGAAGTTCCACCATAGGAAAGATAAAATGCATTTATTTTGATACAGTGGAGGAAAAGTATTCTATTTTATAATTAATAAAATGATAATGCTATCAAGTTGTAAAAAAACTAAGGGAAGATAAGGCAAATTGGGTAAAGGTTCATCCTCACACTAATTCACTCTACATGCTAAAGAAACAAAAGGCCTCTGCATCATTTTCTTCCCACTTAAGGTCTAATCTCATAGCTTTAATGGTTATTTGTCTTTTACTGACTCTGTTGCCCCTCTGTACATGCTAAATTTCAAACCTTGGCAATAATTTGGGAAATAAAGGATTCCTAATGCAGGGCCAGATCAACTTTATGCTCATGATGCATGAAAACATTCCAACAGACTTGAATAAGCCCTGGATCAGGTCTATATTAAGGAACTCACTCAGTATGATCAGACCCCAGTCTTATTCAATGACTTCACAGCAATCACTTATGTTTCATGGAGTCATTTTCAAAGTGCAAATAGCTGCACTTAAAAATAAGACAAAATGCTACAGTTTATTTTAGTACTATCCTCTTACCTTCTTTCACATAGAGCCATTGAATCATTAAGCTTGGAGAGGACCTCCAAGATCATCAAATCCAACACCATGTCAACTAAACCGTGGCACTAGGTGCCACATCCTGCTGCTTCTTGAACATCTCCAGGGATGGTGACTCCACCACTTCACTGGGGAGCTCATTTCAATGCTTCACCATGCTTCCAGTGAAGAAATTCTTCCTGATGTCCAACTAACCTCCACTGGAGCAGCTTGAGGCCATTTCCTCTTGTCCTGTGGCTGGTTGCCTAAGTGGTTGCCACCCACCTACAACTTCCTCTCTGTGATCAGGTCTCCTCTGAGGCTCCTTTTCTCTAGGGTAAACAACCCCTGTGCTCCCTCAGCCGCTCTGCTATATTTTTCACCTGAAAAAAATGTGATTGCTCATTTGAAACTGGCTGATATACATTCAATGGCTACTAGGTCCACCAAGAGTGATGTCATGATAAAGTCATCAAATTATTATATGGATCCACCACTTCTGCCAGTGAAATAAGTGATAAGATTTACCTAAATGAGAGCAGGTTCTCAACCTGTATCTTTCACAAAGGAAATATCTTTAAAAATAATGGAGGCGAGTGTACCTTAGCTTTTAAAGCACACTTTATGGTTACTTCACATTATGTGCAATTTTTGAAATTGTCAGAAAGCTGACAATAGCAACTGCTATATTGTCAGAAAGCTGACAATAGCAACTGCTATATAGATGACACATCTGATTCCTGCTATAACTGATTTTCAGACAAAAAGAGATGCTTTTCAAAATATAATACAGAGGACAAGAGATGGTACCTACGTACCATATACAACACATAGTGCATACATACACAGTCAAATCCAGCTCACCCCCTGCTTCAGCAGTGACACTGAAGTTAATAGCATTAATCATGTAAAGAAGAGAGCAGTTCCATTCTATACATAAACAGGCATAAAAGCTTATAACCCATTTGACATTTATCCTTGACAGGGAAGATGAGGGAAGGAAGGATATCTTTTATCAGAACAGGGCAAGCTTTAATTCCTGAAGAGAAACACTATGGAAGCCACCAAAAACTTAATTTTTCTGGGCCTAATTATCACTGGAGTTGCTGTAGCTTGCAATCAGTAACACTGGAAAACCCTGATCAACTCCATGTCTCTCTGCAGTACTCTTCATTCAATTTATGGCCAAAGTCAAAAAGATCCAAGACCACAAGAGGTGCCACGAATGCTAAGAGAACTCTACCTGATCCCCCTCCAAAACCTTTGGATTGAATGTATTGTAAAGTAATGATAATTCTTGAACATATCTATCCAAGTTATTAAAAGTAACATTAAGTAACTCTCAAACATTTCAAAACAGAACTACAGGACAAATTTTCTCCTTGCCCTGAGAAGAAAACTACTTGACTGGAATAGTGCATGTCTAGTATATATGTTGGAGTACTTTATATGTGAAAGGGTTGAGCATGTTGGTTTTGTGCTAAGATCTAAGCTTACGTAGACTCCAATTGTAATTTATTTTCTGCACCAACATGCAGGAATTCTAAGTTACTATTTTATGGGGAAATTACTAAAACAGGAAATTATTTTTTAACATAGGATTTATAATCTGTTTGAATATTTAGTGGGTAGCTCAGAGAATATTGTTTATATATATATATTTGTGTACACACATACCAAGGCTTTTAGATCAGGTTGAAGAAATACACATAACAAGGCTGTTGAAGAAATGCATAAATGAGAAACTTCTAAATGAAACATCTAGTTCATGGTTTCTCAGCCTGCAGCATACATGAACTTTGGGTGAACAGTTATTTGCCCTCTCCTGCCCCTGTACCTAGATGTGAGGGACTGCTGTTGCTGCTGTCACCACTTCTACACCATGAAGTCTGCAGAATCCTGACCCAAATTATGCACCATATTTGGGTCAGGTGGGTCATTCATGCCAACCCAGACATTTCCCTTAACCAGTCCAGTATTTGTGGCATGCTCGTGTTTATGCCAGCCTAAAAATATTCAGTAGACTTTTAAAAAACAAATAAGAAAATAAAAAACTGAAGCGGGTTTGTACAGTTTTTTGGAGAATTTTTTGGAAGGTGGAATCTTAGCTGTATTCCATCAACGATGCCAGAACACAACCATATAAGGATTATTCCTATTTGTACAGAGAGGGGTACTGTTCAAAGGAAAGCCTGAGTAGCTGGGTGCCAAAATAAGACTTAGAAGATACTTGAAAGATATTTTTGCTCACAGGCTCAAAACTCCAGTACAGTCAACTAAAGGAAAGAACAAATAGGCTATCCATGGGCAAAATTAGCTGAGACCTGTGACATTTTAATCTAAATGAGAGCTAAAACTTACTCTGCACTTTCCATTAATAACTTCTGCCCCTCTGAGCTACAGAAAAAGAAAACAAGACAGCACACACTGGTAAGACAAAAAATTATTTACTGTAATAAACAAACCTTATTGCCAGTATAATTTTTCCCATTGAAGTAAAGATTCTCTTTTTCTCGCTAATTTTGGCAATACTAGGCAAATATTTAACATCAGTACTTAGGTAGGCATCCACTGTTTCTTTTTGAAGTAGAAGAGAATATCACAATTTAAGCATCCAAACACAGAGCTCTGTCACTGGGGAAGAGGCCTGAAAATTGATAGAAATCTGCACCAGCACACTAAGGCAGTCATGGGAAATCTCTATGTAGTTGCACACTTTCTGCCCTGGGTCCAAATCCAACAGGAAGAATGCCAGCTCCAGTCTCAGAGATCTTTGGACAACTAGATTAATAATTTTAATGGAATAAAATTACACTGATTTATTACCCTAACTCAACCTGAGTTTCTTACATAACTACATGGTTTTGGGACACGAACTGGCTCATCCCTTTCTGGTTTACAAAAAGCAACAGATGAAAGTAGAGCATACCTGAATACCTAAACACGCCCAGAGTGCATTTTCGGGATCCTTTCTATGGCATTTTTTTTTCCTGGAAAATGAGCATTCTTTTGAAGAAGTGCTGAACCAGCAAAAAAGTAATAGCTGCAGGCTGGCAAGCTACAAGGCCAACAGCAGCACAACCACCCAACCAGTTAAACTGTTTTCCTACAAGAGCACAATATAGATTTGGTGGGATGGAGTAAATGCTTGACTAGGAATAAGACGTTTCTTGGCTATTATGGATCTCTTCAGTTAAGAAAGTATGTATTGACTGTTTGACAGGGGAAGCTTCATGGGACACTTTTTCTCAAAGACACCAATTGCCATTTTTGCTGTTCTAATTATTATGATTTAGTAGAAACTGTCAAACTTCTCAGCAAGACACAAAACCCAGATGGAATATACACTTTGCCCTAAAACCCTTGAAATCTAAATGAGACAAGCAATGCTGTCCAGACCCTTAATGTACTAGATCCCCCACCAAAAAGACATTAAGGTCAAACTTTACTGTGCCTTTTGTTTGTTTGTTTTTAAAACAGCATTTAGGTGGTTGATTAGCACTGTAGAGCAGTTACTCTATCACTTATATGATTTGTACTTCAGATACTCTGTATGCAATGAAGCTATAAACTGCTTCAGAAAGAAAAGTCTGTGTAGTAAGCAACAAAGTACCTCATTCATTTTAATTGTATGACCACAGCAAGGTTTTATTTCCTAACTTTCAGCCTTCACATCTATACTGGTTTTAAGCTCTGTTTTAAAAATACAGAAAGCACAAACAGTAGTAGGGAAAATAAAATCTGAACAACTGTACACAAAAATAATAATTTTCCAGTTATTGGGATTTTCTTTTTCCTTTTTAATATTTCCCCACACACACTATATTTGAAATTAATTTGGTTTGGGTTTTTTTTCAGCTAATTATAGACCAAAATAAGCATCTGTACATTTTTAAATCATTTCAGCATGTATTTCACAGCAAATGCAGAAAACATGTCAATTTAATAGACACACTGAACATCTAACTACCAGGAGAAATCAAGCCTGTGCAATCTTTATACATGCAATTTCAGTTAATGCAAACATAGCAAGAGCTATGGGCTAAGCATGTGTAACTGTAACAGTAAAGCTCAAGGACACTAAACTCGCTTACATGATAAGGCAAGCTTGAGGTTTGCTTTGATCCATAAGAGATGAGTTGTAAAATGCACTTCTGTTCACTTCTGTTCCCCTGCTCAGGAATGAAGAATTCCTTTTGCTGCATTATGCATAACATCATTACAGACAAGGTACAAGTCAAGAGCAAGTGGTTCAGATATCCTACCAGCATACTAAAATAGCAGTGGGACTATAAAATTATTTAGGTACTATATTACACAGCTCTTCTTTAAATACCACTTACGCAGTCACATTTGCCAGGAATCTTTCTTTTTAAGTGTTGTAAATGTAAAGTTTCTGGTATCTGTTCCCTGGGGGCAGCTTCAACTAGAATAGGCAGGTTGGTACAGCAGATGACTATCTGCTCCTTACAAACTAAGACGTACTCTGTAGTGATAAAAAGCTCCTTATCAGTTTGGATTCCAACCTAAAGGCAACTGCCATCCAGATCTTACTGAGAAAGATAATGTGGTGTAGTTAAAGCTCATGGCCTACAGATACAGCTGCCAAACATCACTTGCTTTAGTCAGGACTGGAAATTTTGGTTGTAAATTTACTGCAAAGATTTTTGTAATCTAAGAAATCCTTTTTAGGCCTTTCTCTTTCCTTTTAACATTCACAGCCTCTCTCTCTCTCTCTCTCTCTCTTTCCCCCCTCCCCTTCTTTTCTCTTCTCAGATACACTAGCAAGACACATTTAAAACACTTCATGAACATGGTCTATATATAGCAGTCATCGTTTTTGCATCCACTTGCAAACTTTCCCAAATTTATTCTAGGCACTTGAAGAATGACAGTTCAAACATTCAGTAGAGATTTACTCAATTTTAGCAATAAAATTTAAAATCCAATTTCCACTTAGCATGCCAAAGCCTCACACAATTTTTATGTGCAATTGAACTGGGTGAACTGGTAAATTAAACTGTGATTGGGAATGTTCTCAAACAGTGGGACGCAGTTGCCTCTGGGTGTATGTGTGGAAGCATTTTAGTTCAGATCAGGATGCACTACTAAAGCAAATCTCCCAGTAGTTCCCACTTCCTGCACTTTGGTTCACATCATGTTTGGAATGTGCAAAATGAATTCCTTTCAGATAAAAATAAACCTGGAGGAGCAGTCTCAGTCTCAGAGGGTATCTAATGCACTTTGACTGCTAATGGGCCTTCTGTCTGCAAAAGTAAGCTAGAGCTAGGCAACAGTAAAACTCTGAAATACAGACTTTGAATGCCAGTGTGGATGTGATCCTCAGCACCAGACATTTTCTGACATAGATCTTTTCCTAATATAGGCATTCCATAAATTGTCAAACCATTTCCTGGCACACTTTTGGCACACATGCCATCCAGCATGCATACATTTCCCAAACCAGCTTGGGAGTATAAATATTCCCAGGACCATTTTCAACAGGCACTTTTTCATGCAGTCATCTAATTTCGGAGAATGATGGAATTTATTAGAAGGAACATGGTTTGCTTTCTGGTCCAGCAGCAGAGCCTGGGAACATTTTCAGGCACTTCTAATTCATTGGTATAGTGGTCTCCCACTACACTGCAGTTTTTAGTCTCTAATGCAGAGACCAAAGAGTGGACACTTTCCTCTCCACCTCCTTCCTCAGTTCTTTCAGGCAAGGATAAGGATGGCTGCTTCAATAAAGAAAAAAGAAGCCACGTGTAGAGCACCTCATGTCATATTCAGATGGGTTTTTTCAGTGCTTCTATCATTTTATCTCAAATCCACACTCTCTGACAACAGCTGTTAAGTCACTTTGTTAGTTGCTGTGTCAGAGATCAGTTCAGTCCATTCAAATGTTTTGACTTCACCATACAGAATTATAGAATGAAAAACATCACCAACCATATTCAAGAACTCAGGGATTTTCAAATGGGACTTGGAGTTATCTGTGTCCTCTGAGTACTGTGTGGGCTTATCATCCTGCCCACATGTCAGAAACAATACTGAGTTTACAGTTACAGGCTTGCAAGACAAGCAAACTTTTACAAATTCTCAGTGGTTCTGCCATGGTAATCAGAAGCTTCCCAATCATTTGCATTGGACTTCTTTGAGAAGTCTGAGCTACTGGATGTTAACCTAGTGAAAACCTTCCCTGCTGGTAAAACTCATCTATATCCACACTTTAAAGTGTCTCCACACTGCCAAGGTTGGCTCTCACTGTGACTCTCCTGGTGTTATCATGTACCACATCCATCCCATAGTCCTTCACAGTGCCCTATTCAACACTTCCTCAGCCTTTCACCCAAAGGGGCAATGCCTGCCCCATCTCACCCTTGCCACAGAGCCCTGCATCTCCCACGACAGCCTGCTGCCACCCACCCTGCTGTCTACAGCAGTGTGACCTCCAGGACTTTGGCTGAGTCCCTCAGATGTGATGATCTTGAGGTGGCACTGCAGACCTCCTTGTTTGGACAAACATTTGTGATGGACAGAAAGAAGAATGGTCTAGAGAGATTAAATATATACTACATATCATGAGTCCTTGAGATCATTATTTAGTTTTGTACCTTTAAATAACTGGCAGAGTTCTTGGAAGCATGGGGTGGGATTTGGTATGCTTTTTGAATCACATAAATAAAATTTGTCAGCTTGACATGGGGGGACACTTTCAGTAACGCCTGAGGGACTTGGGAGCACACGTCCCACTGACTTAATTAACAAAGCACATTAAGAAAATAATGAAGGTGTTCATTTCCAAATATTTAAACTTATGTTGAAACATAGCTGGTTTTCATTTCATTGTATAGCTGACATTTGTTCATCCTGTGAAAGATAATGTCAGCATTTAACTATCTGTTAGGTCTTTTTATAACTCTCTTAATAAATTATCTAGTTCAAATTTTTCCTTTATCTGTATTACCACAGTTACTGAGAATAGATTGTCATAAAGTCAGCTTATTTTTTGTATAATGCACTTGATTTAGTAGCAGTAGTTATTTAATAGTTAGTAATTATTTTCACTATGTCCTGGGTGCTTCTTATCTTTATATTTTGATGCTGCTGCAGGAAATTTAGACAGGGGGAACCTATATATTTATACAGCCAGGAGAATCTGACCCATAGGCAGGTCATTTTTGCTCAGCTCTTAACCATTCCTGAAGGAATTCATTAAATTTCAAAACAGAATAGGAAAGCAAACTGGCTTCTCCAGAGTAGCAAACAGTACAATTACAAAAACTCTGTTTCAAGACAGACATAAAAAGCAATCACAAAGAACAGTAAAAATCATACTCCAGATGATGAGAAACAATAAACTCCATATTGTATATACTCACTTCTGCATTTTATAGACTGATGACAGTACAGGAGGTAAGGCTGGAATTTAATCTGGAAGTTGTCATACATGACTTCAAGGTCATAATTATCTGTTTAATCTACTTAAGTAGTGAAACACAATTATACAAAGCTATGTAACCAGTTAAGCAATGGAGGATACCAATGAGACTACCTCTCATGTTACTTATATACTTGGGTAGAAACACAGATCTCCCTGGGATCCTCATATCATTATGGGACATTGCCAGATTCCTCCAGAGGGCAATTCTGAGAGGAAGCTAAAAAAACCCTATGTCAAGCTGCAAAATCAGTGAGCATTTTTCAGGAGGCTGAGATACATTCCAGGAGGCCCAGATACATTTTTGTACCCACTCCCCTCACAGGGGAGGAGTGAAGCACAGCCCAAGTTGCTTTGTACTGTCCCTTGATGAAGGTCCAGCCTTTCTGCTGCTGCGCATGGGAGATACTTCACAGAGGTCCTGGTTCAATCTCACAGGAAAAACATGGGTTTATATGAGAGATGCAAGGCTAGCAAAACCAGCACTATGTGGCATCCTCAAGGTATCTGTGTGGCCATACAGACCCTCTGCCTGCCTCCATATGCCTTGGCCAAGCCCAAAGCAAGCACAGAATTGCACCAAAACCAAGAGAAGACCCAAACTGTCAACAGCTGCCAGTGGGCCAGGGCCTGCTGCACATTACAGTTGTAGGCCTATGTTTTGTTTGCTGTGCTAGTCAAGCTTAGACAGGACATAAGCATGTCTTAAAAACATTTCCTAAACAGAAATGTTTCCATTTCCTGGCTCCAAGGCTGTACTGTGTCCTGAGTTTTCCTACAGAAACAGTGCCATGGGAAATCAGGAAGAAACTTTAGCTCACTACATGATGTAGAGAGTATGCAGCTATCTTGCATCTCCTCTTGAGAAGCTGGATTTGTTTGCTTGTTCTGCCTTTCTCTTCTCAAAGTTCAACCATTCTCCTCAGTCCAAACTCCCTTAAATACACCTCAGTTTTATTCTCAATGCAGACAGCAGGATTGCAAAAGGGATGAAAAGAAGCCTTTGCTGAATTCAAACCTATCTGAAACTTGGCAGTTTCCATCCTCAGATTTTTATCAGTGTCCTTGGGTTTAGTTTCTAGGGGGCTGTCTCTCATGAAACTCGGTTTGAACTCAAGGCTTAAATAAACCAAAATAGCTCCAAGTGTAGCACAGTAAGAAAAAACCCTGAACCTTGACTTTTTAGATATATGTGACCATAAATCAATCAATATTCACTCAAAATTAGCCATAAGTTTATTTGAAAGGTTCACAACTTTAGCTAACCTTTATGACAAACCTGGCAGAGTTTTCAGAATGTGTGGGTGCAGGTTTTATAATACAGGCTTTCACACCTCAAGTCATCACCTGCACTCTGCACTCTGTACATGCATTACAAAGCAAGACTTGGTTCTGGGCTCTTTTACCATAAGTCAAATACTTCAGCCTCTTGGATTTGAGTTACATCTCTGAAAAAAACATCCTGCTTAGACTGTTTATATGCTCTTCTTAAAAGAATGACTTAAATGTACAAAGAAATTCAAGCTTCAGTGGATTATAATTCTCAGAAATTCAAGGTTATTTTGTAGACCATAATTCTCAGGAACAGAGTGCATGTTTGGACTGGCTTTTTCATATAAATATGCCACCTCTAGGAAAAGGAAATAGAAAGTTTTAAAACTATAACCTGCATCACAGATTTAATTTGATTACAAATATTAGATATAAAATACATTTTCTAAAAGCACGATGATTTCAGTTAAGTCCTTACTTTAACTTTCATGTTCTTTTTTCTAGAGAAAATTGTTTCATTTTTAGAGTGAACTTGCTTTTGCAGCTGCTTTTATGCCTGCAGCTTTGTGTAATCTGGAGTTCCACTTATTGAAAGCGGATGTTCTCTTGAGATTGGTCTCTCTCAGTTCCATACAAAACCCACTTGACATTTGCTGAGGACAAGAAATAAGGCAAAGGATACAATATGGTTAAAAGTCAAAAGCTATAAATACTCTCAGCCTTTGAAATATTCAGCATCTTAATATGGTTACGTACAAAGTTCAAGTAAAAAGCACTCAAGGTTCATTTTTCATGTTTTGCTTAGTTTGTGCTCTGAACTAAAATAATATTCAGAGTTTGATTTGCTGATCATTTAATATATTTATGAATAGATATCAACACTGAAAAGTTAAGTCAGATTAATGCCTGTGCATTAATGTTAGGATTTTCACAGCACTTGTAGCAGTTTCTCACATTGGCCAAAAAGCTACTCTCATAAATCTTTTATTTTTCTCACAAACCAAGATGCCTGTTAAACATTCACTAACACTCGGATCTACAAATATAGCTAAATATCCATCTCTCAATTCCCGTTAAAATCAAAATAATTCAGACAACTTTAAATTTTAGGTACCTTAATATCTTTCTGTATGCAAAGTCTCAGTCACTGAATAAAGATAAGGAGAAAAATAGTGAGGTTGCTAGAGTCAAGCAGAGAGCAAACCAAGGCTAGTGCAAGAAAGTCATGGAGCACTGACTCAGAGATTACATTTATCATTGTTTGCATAACATGAACATTCCCCTTGCACACATGCACAATATACCAAAAAGCATGTGAAAGGTGGTCAGCAGTGTCTGTTTAACCCTGGTCCCAATTTGATACCAATTTACCCTGCACCCAGAGTGAAAGTGGCTAGACCACAGATGTTTAAAGGCAGAGCTATGCAAGGCAAATAGCCAGGGAAATTCTCCTGGGCCCTAAGGGGAAAAAAGATAGCACTCACCTAAATTAGGTGGAGATGTAAGTCATCCAGCAGGTGGGCGTGGGGAAGGAGTGTCTCATGCCTAAATCTCTACCTAAGAGACCAGAAGTCTACTGCCAGCACACTGCAAAGGTATTTAGGTGCCTACCACCCCTTCCAAGAAATTCAGTTTAGGGTCTATAATGTATCTAAGGTACCTGCCTGAACTTTTTGTGTCATGGTGGCTTTCAAAATATTCTGGGAAAAAATAAATAATTTTTGTCCCTATATATTGTCAGAATCAATTAATGAATTCTGGTACATTGTGGAAAATGGTGGGTATTATTTGAAGGGTAAATAGAAGCATTATATTCCTTGTGGTGTTAAGTAAGTAGTGCAACTTTGCTGGACTTGTGCCAGACTGAGCTCCAGTAGTTCATGAAGGAGCTCTGTTAGCTCTTGTAATGATATATCAGGCTAAATGAAGGAAGCATTCTTGTTTCTGGCAGGTACATTCCAAAGCTGGCTGCTATAAAATAAAATGTACCTCTGTGCAGATTCACCCTTGATAGTATCTGAAAAAATACTTTTTTGTCAGCTACTGTACATGCCTTTTCACAGGGTAAGGGTCTCAAAGATTCCTGGAATGTCTGGTCATGAAGTGACAGACCCAAGCTATTTGATCCCTCCATTTTCCTGTTTAAGATTGTACGTGCCATTTTTAATACCAGTGATAAGATCGTACTTTCGGTTAAGCCGTGGCCATTGTACTCAAGAGTTAAGCATTTAACCACATAGTTTGTCTGGAGTGTTTGACAGCAACATTGCTCTTGGAAAGAGATTTCTGACAGAGATATTTTAGCCATCATTTTTATAATGGAACCAGGCAAGTCTCTCACTGGAAGCTGTGCTAGGGAGAAAAAAAAGAAAAAGAAAAAAAGAAAAGCAAATTAGGATGGAGATGGTGAAAGGAAGTACTCATCCAGTGGATGGCTGAGCAGCATAGACCCACATCGCTGAACCCCTGAGCAGCTGTTTCAGGAATAATATTCCTGGGTTTACTAATAGTGACTCGGTTCCAGTTCCTGTAAATGTGGAGAGCCCTACTTCAATTAGTCTGTCAGTGTTGTAAATTCAATAGCATGCTCACAGCAGGTCAAATTGACATAATGTTAAAACACGGGTCACTCTACTATGCTAAGACTCCCAGTGCTACTGACACTTGCTGAGATGACCTGGTGCTTGCATGCCAGCAAGTGACACATTTTTAGAGTAAGTCTCCAATATAAAGGGCTTTTGTAAGGGAAAAAAAAAAAGCTAATTAGTTACCTCAGCAGAGCAGTAGGAGGAATAGGATTCATTGTTTCTGTGAGACCACAAAAGTGCCTGTAAGGCTTTTTTTTTGTTTGTTTTTAATATGTCTATATTGAAGCAATTTTTTCCTCAGTCTGGGTATGTGCAGTCTAAACCATTTTCTCCATATAGTAATTTTACTCTGCTGAGAGGCAGCATCACCTGGGGAGGGCTAAAGAACTGTAGAAAATCTAAGTCATTTTCTATGTCCGGGTTTTCCACTTAAATGCTTGAGAGTGTCCCTTTTTATCAGACTTTGTTTATTTGTTTGCTTTGATTTCAAAGAGTTTTAACAGATTTGGACAGAAAAGTGAAAACAGCAAGGCCTTGATAATTGCAATCTTTTGCAATCAAATTTATGACATTTATAAATATAGATGCATGGATTAAAATTCCTAGACAATGGAATATTGTTATTGGCCAGCATCCTAGGCTGCATACCTGGTATGCTGAGGTATAATCAAGCATTGGGTAGGGTTTTATGTGTGAAAGCAATGCTTGACTGGATTTAAATGGTTTTGATTGGAGCCGATATGATGCATAGCTGGACATGATGTTCATAATTGCCTATTTTTCTTGGCAAACAACAAGGTGCTTGATGACCACTTTCTAAAATGTTCACATCTCTTTCTCTGTAAAGTGTACCACAATTTAATGGTAATTCTAAACAAGTTTGCAAGTCCTCTGACTTTGAAAGAATGCACTCCTTATTGACTGAATGTCCTCATTACAGCAGAATTGCATGTCTCCTTTGTCAAAGTTGAATGTTGGTCTGGTTTGAATGGCAATTTCCACAAACACCTTTACTCTTCCTATTGTACTCATCTATTTTCTACACATATCCTAAAAACCATCACCAAAATTCAGTCAAAACTGCAAGCAGTCTCACATGTGTTTCTCAGACAGACTATTTTATCTTTTTTCATTAGTATTTGACACAATCCAGAGGAGGTGTTTAGAGATAGGCATCAGAGAGCTATAAGGACTCTAGCCAGCTTGACACAAATGTGCACATACACACACATTTTTGTTTCCCAAGGCACAGCTCTGCCTCAGAAAGGCAAATGTACACTACCTCACTTGCAAAATGTCATTCCAAGTTTAATGCATGAACATTTTTCAGACAGGAATTAGGAGAAGGACAGCCCTAGTCCTCTTCAAGCAAGGTTCCTACCATTGCCGTAACCCTATAGAAGTACTTACAGGCCCTTTACAAATGTTTCGGTTCCAGAAAGTCTTGCCTGTTTTATTTTAGGTTTCTTTCAGAATGTTCTGAGGTCTCTATTGTGTTTACCCACATTTACCTCCTGGGATTACCTCATGATGCTCTGAGAACATGGTTCCTCAGTCACATAAATCTGCCACCTGTGAGATAGTGAAGCAACTGCAGTCAGGATACAAATGTATTTTTTCCCTCCAATCCTCTCTGATAGCAGCTCTCAGAACTATTTGTTTCATCTCTCTTTTACGTGCCCTTTATTTCACTTGCACTGATATCCTTAGTCCATACCAGCCTGCTTTCTTGATCCCCTGCTCCAGCTTCTTCACCCACTACTGAAAAAACAGTCCAGCAATTGTCCCAACCAATTTGGTACAATTCACACATTTTTCCCTGACTTTGGACAAATCAAAAGTGTTTTCAGAGAGAGTGTTTCATAGACCTTTGAGTTGGCTTGGGCACATAGTCATCTCAGTCATTCTTTGGTATAAATACAAGAGCCCCATAAGACACAGATGTCAGAAAGGCTTCAATGCTGTAAGACACTGCTCACGTGCAAAGCTGCTTGAGGAGAAAAGTTGCATACAAGATTTAGTGGGACCTTGGCACTGAATAATCAGATGTTACACATCTATTATGTCTCTCATAATAAGTAGGCAGAAACTCAGCATCTCTCGCTATCATCATAACTTAGAAGTTGCCCCTTCCAAGGCAGTGTGTCACCAGGATTTAATAATTTTCTCATGTTTCACATGAGAGAGGCTATGTAGAGACTTGACATGTAAGACTGCCCCTTGAGCAGAAGTAAAAAACATGCCCAGCTGGAAAATCAAATCTCCTGTTCTTATGAGAGAGCATAAGGCAATCACCCAGTCCATTGTCTCCTTAATGAGACAATCAGTCTGAGCACCAGAGAAAGCAAAACATTCCTCAAAAAAAAGACATTGAAGTCCTAGTGCTGTAATGTGAAGGCTTCCTGAAAACTCTACCCTAATGTAGAGGAAGAAAACAGGCTGTGAACTTACATCATAAAAAGTCTCCATCTAAAATGATGGAGGAGATACCATTAGGCTCCTGAAAAAAATGGCACTCAAAACCACTATTTCCTGGACCATTGCCTGATCATGAAGAACCAGGAGGCATGGGTAGCTGGGGTGCACGAGCCATAGACTGAGTGTCCCTCTGTGTTTCACAACAAATAAACTTGCTTCCACACAGCCCAAAATGAGAAGTTGACACAGGGAAATGTCTTTCACCTCCATAATATTCCTCTTTTTAGGCCATCTGTAAGGAAAGAGATAAGTGCGTGTTGTGTTGGGAGGAATTGTTTCTTCAGCTAGCAGTGTGCTGGTGCCCCAGATGCCATCTAGAATATTTAGAGCATGCATTTACCTTTGATAGTGTTCCTGCATTAGTGATACATTCCCCAGTAATGCTGGGGAGAAGGAAAGAGTGCCTAAAACCATCTAGTAATATAATTTCTAATCATAGAGCCCAAGAAACTTCATGAATTTTACTTATGGTAAAGCTGATATTCAAGCTATAATATAATATTCAGCAAATTTACCATTTAAAAGACATAGACTTCACAGTCTTTCCATATTAGGATTTGGGTGATGTGAGATAGTCCTGCTCCAGCAGACCCTAAAAGCAGTAACAGATATTCCCCCACTCATTTGGCAGATTTTTAGTGTGTGATAAATTAGCACTCTGAGCAAAAGGAGTGTGCTGGTTCTCTTTGAGAGTTAAAATGCTCAAGATTTGCTAATGGTTTTAGATCTTCTTTCTTTAAGAGGAGTAAGAAGCTGTGCACTCACACTTTTTTCAGTTTGGTAAAGATGGTTGCAAATCAGATGGTTCAAAGCTAGCTAAGAGTGTCTACATGAGTTTACCACTGATTTAAGTTAATTAGTTTAATGAAAAGGTACAGATTTGCATAAAGATAAGCTGTCACCCTTCCTGCTCCCAAACAGCTGTGCTTAGTTCTGTTTTACAGGTAAAGGGCAAAGGAGGAGAAGGGGAGAAGTGTCTCTGAGATAATCTTATTGGAAAGAAAGAAAACAAATGTGTGCTCTGCCTACTCCAGCTGCTCTCCACCCCAGGAGTAATAGTTTGAAGTGAGCTTTTATATAAACAATAAACAAGTTATTCCTGGAGCATTTGCTTTGAGCTAAGACTGTGTGTAAGGGATTGGCTTTGAAATTGCTGTCAAAGTACCTACCTTTCAAAATTAGACTCTGCATCTCAGGTTCATTAAGATAGCCTTAAGCAAGAGTCTTTTATTCAACCTTTCTTTAAAGGTATGAAGTGTGAACTTGATAAGTAAAAATAACTTGAGTAAAGAATGTCTAAAAATGGAGGAATTAACCACAGTGATGTTTATGCAGCCTAGGAATGGATTTCAATACATCTCTTTAACACCTATCTTCTTGTGGTAATCTCCCCTTCCTGTTTGTATACTCTGCTCAAAAGATTAAAATTAAGTCTTCAAAATGGGAAAAAGATAAAATGAGATCTCTAGTCCTAGTATACATCTCTTGTGGGTTATTTGCCAATTTTTCTCCCCAGAGAAGACAAACCTACCATCTTGTCCAAAGTCTGAGATACATGTTTGATAGGATTTTATTTACTCCTCCATTTTTCAAGTAATCTTGAAATCAATAACTTGGACAATATGCAAATTATTAATCTTGGGTAAGGCTTGCCACAAATATTAGCACTGGATTACATGTGTGAGGTAATAGCAAATCACACTGTTCCTGAGAGCAATTGATAATATTATAAACCAAGGCTTTGCAGGGATAGTTATGAACAAGTACTGTCTGTATACAATTCAACAGAAACCCCAGAGGAAAAATGTAAAGAACATAAGCCTTAAAACAACAAAAGCAGAATAAGTAACTCGGTGAATTTCTTGAAGAATTAGTAACTTGACAGCATCTACTCATTCACAACAACAAAGCCAGCACAAGCTCAATACTTTCTACTGCTGAATAAATAAAAAGTTGATGCTAAGTCTCAATACTTAAGAACAAATGACAATTCTTTAGAAAGTGCTGTATTTCTAAAATGTCAAAAAAAAAAAAGTGATTTTCAAACCACATTGTGTAGTGTTTTCTTTTAAGGGAACATGATCTCTGATACCTTTAATAAAAAGCTGTGTAACAATTCTTCTTTAATTCCCTGTGATTTCACCTTAGAAATGACTGCTCCACTTCAGTCTTCTGCCATTACTTCTAGTCATGAACATATTAAGTCATAAAAAGGGGCAAATTAAGTTGACAAATAATTTTTAAACATTTCTGGAAGGTGAGAAAAAATAAGTGAAGGGATAAATGTTCAGCTTTGAAGTATCTATCTTATCTTTTTATATTTTAATTTAAAAGCTATGCTACCTTTCACAAAATGGCATTCACTTTGTGAGTGACCTTAAGGTAAACAACCAAGCTGTTAGTATAAGAACAATTGTTCAAAATGACAGAATCAGAATCCAACATTTCTCCAGCTGCCTTTAATTTCTCTTTCAAGCAATCAAGTATTTCAGATAACTAGCATTTTGATATTTGTCTTTTGTGTTTTTTACCTTCTTAATTAAAGAGCAAAATATATTGGCGTTCTAGAGTCAAAGAAACGCTTCTTAAATGAATCACCCTATTGAATAAAATGTCCCCTTGCAAACACTGTTTTTCTTGATAAGTACATGCCCAAATAAAAGGATGGAAAAGGGTAATTGTTTGGTTGAGACGTAAGGGCACACAAAGTGGTTAGCTCTAAATAACCTGGTCATCAGCCCAACTAATCTGCTGCGGTTTGTTTTCACAGCTTTGCTCTGAACATCAGTGCTGATGTTCTGACACTCCCAGCAGAGCCTGAGAGCGAATGGTAAGTCAAGATACCAGCTGCACAATGCTTTACCTGCAATGCCAGAGATGTGGAGGAGGGAAAATAACAATTTGTAAAAACACTCATAAACTTCACTGGATTTCATTCTTTCTCTTTCTTTCTTTTTCTTTCTTTCTTTCTTTCTTTCTTTCTTTCTTTCTTTCTTTCTTTCTTTCTTTCTTTCTTTCTCTCTTTCTTTCTTTCTTTCTCTCTTTCTTTCTCTTTCTCTCTTTTTCTCTCTCTCTTTCTCTCTCTTTCTCTCTTTCTCCTTCTTTCTCTCTTCCTGCAAACCTCCTGTCAAAGTTGCCAGATATATTACAAGGTCATTTAATGAAGTGGAACACTTCCTTTCTTTCTAATTTTAAATCAAGCCTGATGTTCTTTTTTATTTATTATTATTTTAATTTCAAATCTGCAATGTTAATGTGACAGATGAAGAGAATCCAATTGCTCTCAAGGGAGCTACAAAGCACAGAAGATCCCTAAAGGGCCTGTGTTACCTATTCTAAAACCTGCTCATGCAACACTCCTAGTCCAGGACAATCAGCATGATCACAAATCAGCCTTGACTCCAGTGAGACCAAGCTCATTTTCTGAGCCACACGATGCAAGAATGAACTCCACAGAACCCTACCGCAGAGCTGATCCTGCCTTTGTCCTTGCTTTGCTGCTTGGTGAGATAAAAGCAGCCAAATTGCCTGAGTGAGATTTTGCAATCTATTCAAAGCAAAAGATTATCTGATAAGAGCTTCCTCCCTAATTATGCTTTGAGGCCTGACCCTGTTTGGTGCTGAGGGTTTCCTGCTTAAGGTCCACCAATCACCCAGTGAAAGCACCACTGCATACTCAAACCCTGTGCTACTGCTGAGGTCAAATGGGACTTTTACTGCTGTGACAGACCTGTTCTCAGGGTATATATGGCTGGTTTAGATGGCTTCTTACTCAGCATGTTACCTGTTATCAGTTATACTGACAGACCTAATTGTGCCCATTTGTTGCCTATAATATCCTAAAAAAAAGCTATAAAGGGGCAGGCAAAAAAAATCCACCTATTGCAGAATCATATTTGGCTGTGGCCAACAGCAGGTACCTGGAGAACAGGACTAGAATGCAGTTATAGTCCCCTTATTGACTTTCTCTTCCTCCATAAACTTGCAAAAGACAGCCTTCCTGAGCCAGTCCATAACTTCACATTGAATACTATTGGTATTCTTTTCTACATGTCTAATCACTTTTCTGAACCAGGTAATCTTTCAATCCACAATAATTTAAGGTCCAGAGTTGCACAGCATGTCTACCATGGAGACAATCTCTCTTTTTGTTCATTTTCAACTTAACCCCTGCCAGTTTTATTTATTTTCCCCTAGTTCTTGAATTAGGAGAAACATCAAATTATTTCTAACACAAGTTTTCTGGACAATCCATTTTTTCCAGAATAATTTATACCCCACTTAAACAATTTCTTTCTCATACTGAAGAATCCTAGTCTATTTAATTATTGAAGTAATTTCATGCCTTTAATCATTGCTGTCATGCTTCCCTACATCATTTTCAACTTTACTGTACTGTTTTTGACTTGGCAGTCAATTGCCCATTCAGTGTATTCAGTATGATACTTCTACACAGAGAGAAAATTTCTTTTTCTTGTTGTGTTTAATAATTTAGGATGCTTAGCCAGCTCCATTTTTCTGTTAGTTGCTCTCTGTCCACATAATTATAGCTATGTTGAAAGATACATGATCTAGGAGAGACCCCTAAGGGTTTTCACTTGATACATCCTCCTAAGGACATTAAAACAGACATTAATTCTCTACTCTTTGCTTCTCACTTTTTAAAGCGGAGCTTAGGTACTCACCTCATGGCTCCAAATGGCACCTGATGTCCTTTTAGGTGCCAGTAAGGTGTCCCCTGCAATGCTCATCTGTGCAGTATCTAACACAGCTAGGATCTAATCCAAACTGCAACTGTAAATTCTAGGAGACATATGACCATCCAAGTAATAGGCGTTCCAAAGGGTTTTGCTGCCATAGCTTTAAGACTTAAATACAAACAGTGAAAAAAGTAATTTTATGATTAAACACAGGACAACTTGCTGTAACAGTGGGCTACTCATGACTCTGCCACACATCTGTGATGTGCAGCAAGTTTTTTTGATAACTTTCTTGGCTTCACATCTCAATCATCTCCTCAGTATTTATCATGCCTATTTAATGTAAGGTCTTCAGGATACAAGTTTTGGGGGTTTTTTTGTTATGGCTATCTGTGACAACCCATACAATTATTTTTGAGCTGTTGGCAACTCTTGGATGGAGCTTCAAGGTACTACTGCAATAACAAACATAAATAATAATAACGCGTGTGAAAAATGTAGGACTGTGAATGACAGAATTTTTCACTGTTCTCTTTCATGATGCTTTCTATCAGCAGGAAGGAGCTTGATTTCTCTCACATATGTAGACCCATCTAGAGACTAGACTAGACTTTTCTGCTAGTTCAGTTAGAAAGGAGTCCTGTTGTGGCAGTCAGGCAAGCCTATCAAACTAAGCATGGACTGAGCGTTCACTTCACTGGGAAATACATGAGGATGGGACATTTAACTTCCCATTTTTTTTTCCCTTGAAGCATTATTTAACACAGAAGGGAAGCCAGAATAATTAGTCAGGAGAATACAGACACTGCTGGAGTTACTTAACTGTTACTTAACTGTTTGCACAAACAAAGGAGGTGTACTTCATTGATGTACGTCATTACATTGATGCACAACATTTTTTATTTATTTAACGGCAGCAGAATGAGACCCGAATCAAAGTAAGTATCTAAGTACTTGAGACCTAAGCCTGACCTCATCAATTAGACTTTCCAAAAGATTCATCCAGTGTCCCTGGTGTCACCTGACTTCTGGAATGATGTGTTGGATCGTTTCATAGGAATGAGATTCTACTTCACTCTCTGGGACTCAGTGGTTGCATTTTGTGAAGCTATGAAAGAAAAAGGAAAGTAAAAGCAAACCAGAGATGTTTGAAGCAACATTTTCGAAGACAGGATTTTCGTGTCAAAAAAGTAGGAGGCTTTTTGACATTATGAACATATCTCATTCTATCAGATATAGAATCAGATTTTTTACTATATTAAACGTATAGTACAATACTTTTTAAACATTCATGGGTTTGATTAATGAAAAATTTTAATACTACAAAGCTGAAAAAAATAATGTTTACAAGAAATTGTAATATGTAGGTCAGTAGAAGATGAACATTTTCATTTATTTTATTGAGGGAATTTCTCTATGATCTCCTAAATTTCCTAGTACACTGCAGTGGAATATCTGGTTCTCAGATATGTTTTGTGACAGTTTAATAAGAGTGGAAGAAGCCATTTCTTGCTACAGTATTTCAGGAATAAGTTCACTCATGCACTGCCTAGAGCAGGGGCAAAAAAAGGGATAATCTGTGTAAAAGAAGATCAGACACCCAGTGCTCATCCTGGAACTATTCCCTTTTTATTGAAGGCATGTAAGTGCTGCTTTAATGAGCTCTGGGTAGAGGTGTTAGTTGGAACAAAGTGTTACTGAACAGAGGCTGCAAATAATGTGCCATTAGCTGCACTTCCATGAGAGGAGAGGATTGAAAAGTAAATTAAAAAAAATATTCTAGTGTGAGAGATTCAGCACATGTGATCAAAAGGTGCAAGTTTGACACTACGTTCTGAAAGTGAGACTCCGGCAGTAAGAATATTCAATAAGTCAGGAATTCGAGTGGGTTCTGTCTACATAGTGTATGGAAACAATTATGAAATTCAAATATTTGTAAATGACACCAAAGTGCAGTCTTCAGTTTAATTTTTAGAGAAAATGAAATATCTTAATACTAAAAGTGTTCCTGCCCTGCTGTTCAGAGAAAATGGGATAAGAAGTTCCTACAGTGTCAGCTGATTCCTGCTTTGTTGAACAATATTGAAATCAGCTTGATTTTCCATTGATGTTTTGTTTTTCTAATTCCACTTAAAAGAGTAAGTGCTGACAATGCAAATGCCAAGCTTATGGATAGAAGGGCTGAATTTACTGAATTGCAGAAAACCCTTGGCTTCATACAGAGAGGGGTTTGTTTGGGTTTCCTCTATCTTGGGGGTGGGTTTTTTTCTGAATTTTGTCTGGAAAATAAGATTATGGATTGGAGATATTGGGGTCCCATGAGTATAATTCTGGCAGCCAGTAACTGAACTTCAATAAACAGGCATGCAGCCTATAAAGCTTAGCCATGATATGTGTCACTATTCAAACAATTTAGATGCTGTTTGGATCTACTTTGCTGTTTTACCATGTTTTAGGGAAGAAATTAGGGTATACAGAGCCTCTCCATTCTAAATCTTCTGATTTAATGTAGCTTTTCAGAAAAACAAGCTTCTCTTTTCAAACAAGTCGTGGCGAGCAAGGAGGAAGACAGATAGAATTGGATCTTAATTGGGTTTTGTTTCCCTGAGAAGGAAAGGGTGGCAGAGACAAAAGACTCAAAAGCTGATCTAGGATTTCTGATCAGAATATTTATTTACCATTAATCTGCAATCATTTTTGAAAGCACAATAAAAATTCTCAGTACATAAGCAAAAAATTTCAATATTCAAAATTTCAATATAAGGAACTATACACATACACAGACCATTTTTGAGATTCAGGCCATCTCAAGCATAAGTGAGAAATATTATTAGCTATCTGAATGTTTAAGAAGGATAAGTTAAGGGAGAAGTTCCCTTTCCAACCCTAAAAGTTAATGTGGTAGAAGAACAATTTCCCTCTGCCAAAGGAAAAATCATTGGTTTCATCCTTAAAAGTTACAACATTAAATTACACTCACTGAGTACAGTAGCCTAAGATCAGTCCCTAAGTGTCAACCATTGTGTAGTCTGTCGCTGTAAAGTAATTTTTCAATCTTTCAATTAAGTGCACTGTATAATTTTATGGCTTCAGTCTGAACGCACGGTTCATGCACAACTGTGTTAAACAATGACAGGAGCAGCCTGGAATGAGGAAGAGACTACAGGGAGGATCCAGTCTGACAATGAAGCTGACATAGCAAAGGTAAAAGAGGCTTAACGTCTGACAGACACCCATGATTTTTAATTATCCTTTCCCCGTGCTGATTGCTGCAATCCATCTCGCCCCCACACCTCTCCCTATCTCTACCCTCCTCTTTGTCACATGCCTGCTCCCTCCTCTCCTCTCCACATCCTGAAATGCCCTTGCCTCTCTTTCCCTGCCTTTTCTTTGTCCTGTTTAACTGATCTCCACCTACTCAAACCCCTATCAAACAAAATAAAAATGTTTGGAACTCACAGGGTGTTTCCTGACAGGCTGTTGTTCATTCCTTCCCTGTGACTCAACCCTTCCCATCCCCACTCTCCTCCTGTGTGGTGAGCCCTTCGTTTCTGTGTATGCACCCTCTCCCTACATGGCTTTTGTATTTTCAGGTGCTAAACTCCTCAAGGCAAAGACCATCTGTTCCTTCAGTGTGCAATCAGACCTTTCCATGCATTAGTGTGTATTCAATACCAATTTAAATTGCATGCACTTTCAAAATTAATGAGAATAGTTAGCCATTCTAGTACATAATGAACTTTATGGTATTTTTAGCAAACCTTCTTAAATGCAGGTACATAGCCATAATGAACAGCAGAGGATCACAATGTTCTCACATCACTCATGTACAGTAATTACCCTGGAAAATGAACATATCAAAGCCTCAGCTGATATTTCCTAACTTTACTTATGGGAATTAAGGTATTCCAAACAGTAATAAAATTGGAAATATGTCAGAAGATGTAAAGAAGAATAAATAGGAAAAAAATTAAAAATAAAAAAAATTAAAATAAAAAAAAGCCAAGCTGTTCTGTGGGTGGCCATGGGTAAAATTTACAAAAGTAATAGACAGGCTCTTACATGTCTATCCCACATCTTTTTTCATCAGTTCAGACTCTTTCTGATGTATTCAGCATGATGACAAATGAGAAAGAAAAAAAAAATGAACCAGAGTGGAAGAATAAGCTCTATAAAATATTTTGGGGACAACCACAGTTATGGAGTGGGTGTATGGGCAGGGTGAAAAATACTATGGAAGTATTGTTGTACACACTCTGCTACAGCTAACTGAGCATTAGGCACAATGAATACACCGTCAAGTATAATGACACCTTCCTCCTAACTGACACAGAAAAGCAGACTCTTTTAGAACACATTATTACACTCTAAATCAGTCTCCTTTATGATAGTCATTACCTAAATATTTCACACAAGAGATTTACTCTATTAAGAAATGCCCGAAACCTATATAAAATTAATTATATTTTACATAAGGTTTTTTTTAGTTCTGATTAATTAAAATATTCTTGGATTGCAATAAATTTGTTCTGTTTAATTATTCAAACACAGGCATTTGATTATTCCATTTCTTTGTCTATTCCATATATATGGCTTCCCCTTTATTATATTTACAGATTGTACAAATGGGAATAAGGAATAAAGTACCAGCTCTGGCACATCTAACTAGTAGTGGTACACTATATAATGTAAACTTATATGGAAATATTCCAGATGCTGCATATAACATTTTAAGATCCTCCTAGGTGATAGTCACTACCTGACATAATTTTCTCATCTTACCTGTGCTTTCTCTCTCTCTCTCTCTCTCTCTCTCTCTCTCCCCTTCTTTTAGGCTCTGCAAACTTTCTCACATGGTGAAAGCTAAGTTCACACATAGAGGCAGGCTTTCAGCATCAAGTGCTAAGATTTAATTGCCCAAAGAAATGCATATGAGTTAGATATCTTTGGTCTATTCAAGGCACCTAACTTCACAGATAGGTACAGTGTAGCATTTTAGTTTATGAGCATGATCAGGGATTCAGGCCCCCCCACCCTCTCATTGTTCAGATTGCTGAGAACCTGCCTCCCTAAGATATCAATTGGAAAAAGGCAATCACAGGATTAAGTCTAAATATTGTGTAGATGGGAACTGCATCCAAAGGGGAATATAACAAATTAACTTGATTCTCCTTTGACATGTCTATTAGAAGATGCAGTATGTTCAGTAATTAACAACAAACAGCAGTTATTAGAACCCACATGTTGAGGGGGAAAAGAATCCCAAACATCTTTCATTGTTCTAACCAAAATATTTTCACCTTGATTTTTTTATGTCAGTCTCTTTTGCATCCATAAAATTTTTGACTGCTTCATTCCTGAAATATCTACCTAGATATAGGTATACAGTTAAACATATTCCCAAGTGTTTCCTGGGAATACTGAACAAAGCCCTGACATAATTTTAAAGAAAAATCATCTGGTCTTGTATGCTGCACTGCACAGAAGTATTGTAAATTGTCACATAATCCAAACCCAAGGTTTTTTGCCTTGTTGCTTTAAAGGAAACAACTGACAAGTTTTGAACTTTACCATGTCAGAGAGACCAGATTCCTTCATGTTGTTCAGAGTGGCTCTTCTAAGAAGGCTGAACAAATCGATGATTTCTATGAAAATAATTTCTGGTGAAGAGATTTCCTCACTTGGATTTTCTCACCAGAGGAGAGAACTGTAAATTTAAAAGCAAAGATGAAAACCACTAAGGAAAAGAAGCAGAAGCATCAGTGAAGAGGGAAAAAAGAGCCTCAAAAACATGACACAGAAGCAAATGCAGATCACTTCAGGGATATGCAGTTAGCAATGAAAAGTACTTTTTGCAACAAACAAAAGTATTTCTTTTCTACACATATTTGTTTAGGGAAATGTGTTTTTAGGGAAGAATAAACAGCTGCAACTAATGGTTCCCATGGAAGATTTCTGAAGACTGTAAAAGTCTGTGAATAGCTGAGTTCTTGACCATATGTGCATTTTTGTTGAATTAAATTTCATAACTACGAGGAGAAAAGATCCCATAGGAATTACCCATATATAATGTAAATAAAGACTAAAAGGCTACTTCTACAAGACAGTCATTTGCATGTAGTTCAGAATGGCTTTTTATGAGAAGAACCTCACAGAAAAATCCACATTAGAACTCATGTTCCTGACACTGGTGAACTGAGATACTGGGACTTAGCAGTAAAATGCTTGTTGTTTAGCAGTGACTAGACAAGTTAAATGTCTGTTTTAAATGAGGTATAGATCTTATCAGTCAGCTGTGTTGCTACTGCTGATGACTTTGGGAAAATTATTTGGAATTCATTTTAAAAGAACTTTGTTTCAAATAACTGTGACAAAGAAATCAATTAAACTTTGCACAACTTTTATTATAATTGATGCAGAACTAAATAAAAAAATGTGGCCTCTGACACAGAAAGTCCTTAGTCACACAGCACTGAAAACCTAGGAGACACATAAAGCATCACTCTAAGAACAGTAGGTAAAGATAAGCCTCTGCCTTGAACTAGCACAGTTTTTCCTATAAAGCACATCTCTTAACAATGATAAGAGGGAAGTAACACTAGTCAGTGAAGCCTTGTATCCAGTAAAACTGATTTTTTTACTTGCTGCATCCAACTGTGCATGCCAGACTCTAAATGTATTTCATTTGGCAAAGTGCTGGAGCTGTTATACTCTCTCTGAGTCAAATTCTGCCCTTGGCTTCAGGCACACAACTCCCATTGACTCCACTGGAAGTTGTACAGAAGGAGATAGATTTTGTAAATTAGGCATGCTCTTGAGATGGTGGCAGGAGATTCACAGCTGAATCCCAGGGTAGGAGTTCACCAAGGGCCAGCAAAGTCAATCTCACCAGTCAGTCCTTTCCAACTCATCAGAGCAATGGCTTGAAAGATCTATAAAATAAATAGCTCATACACACTGCTTGAAAAATAAAAGGACTTTCTCAGCCTTTGAAGCAGACCTTCCCTTCACTCATTGCCTCAGAAGCAGTACATCCTTGAAGAATTTTGTTTCTCTACTGTAATGGGTGAGAGGTACCTCTATTTCCTCAAAATTGTTCCACCCAGATCTGTCCAAGGCCTTTCTTACCTATACTGTCCTAACTCACATCATCCTGCCACCAGCTACATCCCTGCTTTTTTCCCTGTCCTAATGCAGGTTATTCCCATTGACTTGGCTTGTTTGATGGCTCTTGATTTCTCTCTCTTCCAGAATCAGTGGATTTATTTTTTTATTTTCTCACAAGTTTAGAGTAACATATTCCGTGTCATGCAAAGTTTAACAGATGGGTGCTCTAACTTGGACCTCTCAGTTTAACCTCAGTGACAGAGAAAAGGCCTCTAAGCATAATGGAAACAAGCCCAGCTCACTGCAGTTCTCCCACACTAATTTCTGCAAAAAACATGCATCTGTTCTGAAAATCCTCAAAAGTCATGGAGAGTGTAGTAGGCTTGCAAAGACACAAGTACCAGAACCATAGCAGTAGCATCAATTCAAGTTTACAATTTTTATGTGCTTTCAGTGCAGAGATAAACAATTCTCCTTTAAGTCATACTCACAAAGCCAATGAAGGTCAGATTCTGCTTTGATATTCACATCCCAGGTTCTGCTTGTCTTGTAAATAAAATGCATTTGTTTAACAAGCAGACGAGAACACTGCAGCCTAAAATTTATGGATCTATTTAGCATGTTCTCCTAAGGAAAAATATTTTTGTTTTTTATTTTTTATTTATAAATATTGTCACATCAGAACGACAAGATGTACTGTGCAGGTATTTGCAGAAAAAGAATTACCTTGTTAAACTAGCACAATGTAAATATGTTACAGAATTAGACCCAGAATGGCTTGTGAAAAAGATAAAGCATAATAAAATAGAGATAAGATTGTGATGGAGGTAGTGAGTGACTAAATGACTGAAATATGTTGGGTTTCTAAGATAACAGATAGAACTGTATTTTTCTGGTGGTTTCTACCAGTTAGCAGCAGTTTCTTTGAGCATTCCTGCCTTCAACTATCAGACCCTGTTCCATTTTTTAGCAGGCAAAGGTAGTGAAAGAGGGGAACAGCAATTTTCTGTTCTCTCACAATGACTGTTTTGGTCTCCAGAAAAACTCCAGTCCACCTCTTGCTGCTGACGGGAAGCACTATAGACTTGGTGACTTCATAACAGTTGTGCCTGGCCTGTCATATAAAGTGTTTTAAATATAAAATCCTAGAAAATATAAAACTTTCTGTAAGCAAAGAGAGAGGTCAGCCTTCTCCTGTTTCTTTGTTTGACAAAAGTGGCCTTCAGTGAAATATCCCAGGATACAGTTGTTTTCTTCATCCAAGAAAAGTCTAAGAAAAATTCAAAGCATATGACTGTTCTGCAAAGTCACAATCTGTTTTGCTGGTGAACCATGGACACACCATTCTTTTCTCCATTTCTGCTTGGATTGCTACCAACCAGGTCTTTCAAAATATTCAATCACTAATTAAAACGTTCCTATGGCTAGACTGCTGGTTTCACACATACACCTGAAATCATACACATGAAATCTACTACTGACAGAGTTTTCTAAGAGATTCCAGAGATTACTTTTTTTTCCCAATGATTAGTTGACAAAATTGCTGAAAGGCAGATCTTTTTCACATTGATATTAGTCCTTTGTTCAAATGAAGACACAGTCACTGTTATTTTCCCTATGCTGAAAATCCCCCACCAATAAATCAGATACATGAAAAACAAATTTTCTTAAAAATAACAATTTTAAAACCTCCTTATCAAATCTGAAGGTTCAAAGTAATGAATAGATGCCTTCCAGACCTGTTTGATGAAACATTTTCTTGAACTCTCAGCTATCAAAGATCATCTCAATACTCCAAACTCTGTGACTGGCTTGTCACCTTTCAAAATCTTTCAATCCATCTCTCAAAAAAACAAACAAACAAAATCCTTCCTTGATCCTTGCAAATAGCCAAGGTAGTTTGGTGGAAGGTTTTTACAGCTTTTAAGCTCACTTAGCAACTCCTAGACACCACAAGAAGCCAGTAAGTCCCTTAAATAGGTAGGGTTCAATAGGAAGAAGGAGACACTCCTTTAATTCAAGGCATTGTAACCCCCTGAATTTCTCAATTCACATTTTATACAGAGAACAAAAATCCGACCTGAGAAATCACTTTGCCTTCGAATTTTCTGATCCCCTCTCTTTGAATATAAGTAATTTTTAAGTCAAGCAAGAAAACGAAAAATATGTTCAAAAGCAAATATTTTTATTTCACTTGTTTGATCAATTTTTACATAAATATGAGACAATAATTTAGACAATAAATGATTAAATACCAAGTTCCTTAGTAGTTTTACTTCTTTCTACTTATTATTATAAAGTATACAAACTACATACTAAGTAAATGGAAGTGAAATTTTGTATGAAATAAGAGGGCAGAATTAATATTTTATAAATTTCGTGGGTAAGGAACTACCCTTCTTTATCAGGAGTCTGTTAAGTGCAAGATGTATTTTACATCAGGAAACTTCCCACATAAAAAAGTGTCTCCAGATTAGTTATACCAAACCTTAAATATCTGACTAGTTAAATGCAACATTTAATCCTACCAGCTTCTTTTCACAAATACAGCCTCTTTTATCAATTTTACAAGCAAGGGGAAACCCAGACTTGCTAAGACTAGTTCAAAACAGAATAAAACACAGAATACACCTAGTAAAAAAGGACATTCTCTATTAAATATTTTCAGCCATAGAATTAAATAATTCTATGAGTTAACAGATATTTTTCCTTTATGAATATTACTCTTCTTGTATGGGTTGTTTTGGATACTTTAGTGCTTTGCATCAAAACATTCTCCTTTCCTTGCTGATGTGGACGAATTAAGCATTAGCAATTTTAGTGACCTTTTATGTTCGTAAGTGCTAGAACCCTGTTGAAGTCCACCTGATTCATTGTGGCTTAATTCCTGACTGGTAATGATTGCTGTAGGAGCCATGCTCTGGTGGGTTAGAGCCAAAGAGACCCAGGGAGGAAATGTTAGTGGCAGCCAGGTTAATAAGGGGAGTTTATACTGAAGCTTTTGAGGGAATGTTGGTTGTTACGGGTTTTTTTTCTTTTTTTTTCATAGCAGTAAAGGGCAGCACTTAGAAGGCTAATTTGGATAGTGCTGTGAACACCAACCTGTTCATAGAAATTTACTTCTCTAAGGTTTTTTCCATTTTACCGTTACTGATTTTTTTTCTGCTTCCATTGTGCACACCATATGATTTGTAACATGCAGTCACAGTTGAAGTCAGACCCTGAGAGCTGCAACTGAGTTGAAATAACTGGATTTTGTAGTCACTCAGTAATAATTTTGGAGCCTTCTGTGGCTTAGAGAAACTTAGTTTCTCTAACAGAGGGACTTCTTAGAGCTCCTCTTACAGAAGAAGCATTTAACATTTATTGCAGATCTTAACAGAAATTCTATAAGGTTCTTTCCCTCAAATATAAAAGAAGCCTAAAGGCTAAGTTCGAGTTTTCTTTACCAGCTTATGCAATTTTCAGAGAAGATGGACTTGTGATTAATTTTGCAGTAAAGTAAGAATAACATTGTGATGGAAATGCATTGATCTATTTAATGAAGGATTGTAAAGTCAGCATCATTGGAGAAACAAGGATTATTGATTCTTTTAAGTAGCATTTGAAGGATTGTATTTTTTGCCTTAGGATTAAAACGTGTCCCATACAATAAAAGGGATCTGGCCAAAAAGCTTGTAAAAATATTTGAATACTTAGACACAGCCACCTGCACATAGAGAAATGACTGTGTATTACAGTCTAATACAAGATATATCTCACCCTAATAAAGAAAATAAAACACTTGCATAAGAATTAACAATAGCAGCACATTCAGTGTACACGTGTTCTTCTGTGACTCATAAGGGAAATAGATACATATGCCTCTCATATTTACAGCACATACTGGAAATCAGAAAAAAACATGATAAGGATGGAAACAGCCTTGCAACAAGACAGCTTGCTCCTTCTAGTAATAAGAAGAGCTTGCAAGGCCTGAACAATTAATAGTTCTGTTCATTTTTGACCAGTTAAAAATTAATAGACATCACCTGGCTTCTGCTATAAAAGGCACGGTAAGACCAAAGACAGAGCTCTTGAAAATCTGTGGAAAATAGGAGAGAATTAAAAACAAACTAACTAACAAAAAAACCCACACAAAAATCCAACCACCTATAAAATTTATTAAAGTCTTAAGAGATTAAACCTAGGGGACAGCATTCCTGCAAAAGAACTGCAGCAGTAGAAGAGATTGCTTTTACTAAGAGAAGGAGGTGTGTATTTAAGAACATATATTTTAAATACTCCCCCAGAGAATTGTATTAGCTGTAGTAGCTTCCTCAGGAGTCTCCTTCCCTAAGCATAGCATCCTTTAAGTTGTACCTGGATTGCAATGCGTTGGAAATACTTTCATAAAAGAGAAACTTTTTATTCACTTTCAGAGCAAGTGCTGCTATTTGCAGGAAAAAAAAAAAAAAGCCAGATCCAAGCAATTTTGGAGATGCAGCATAGATTAGGTATTACAGCACCTCCATCAAATTTTAAAAGGCCAAGTATCTACACCAGCTGGGGTGCAATGCCAACAAATTCCTTCACCAGCTGACATGCCCAACATGCTGTCTGAGCATTGGCACCTTTCTCTCTTATGAGTCACTATGCCAAGTCACAACCAACTCAGTGCTTTCTAGGATCTTGGAGCTGCTATTACTTTTTTTGGCTAGAGCAGCAGGACCTGGATTTGCTCCATGAAGTCCCCTAGAAGGAAAGACTCAGACACAAGTGTCAGCTGTTCACCACAGATATGTCCAAGTAACCCAGACTAAGGGAACACTATCCTGTCATAAGTCTCATTTTCCATTTTACTTGAGGGTCTCTTCCTTCCCCTGAGAGTTTTTCACTACTTCTAGCATCCTCCTCTTTATTCTGAATTCATTGTTCCAGCAGAAGGCAAGCACTTGAAAGCTGAAGTACAAAGTATGAGTTCTCTGGGGATGTTACTTTTGTAGTCCTCATTGGCCTGGTGCCACCTGGCCCTGCAACAACAATCTGCCCCTTTCTAATCTCTCTTCCCCAGAAGACTCATATCATTATCACCAAAGGGTTTCTGGTTAGCATGTATCAACATGTAAACTACTCTCAGCAAATATCACATTAACTTTTCTTTCTGTTCCAGGAAAAATTAGGCCCCTATAGTCTTTAGGCTCTGTATAGCTGAAATTTTGGCAACATTGTCCCGACAGGCCCTTCTGTCTATCTCCTGTGCTCCTTAACAGAATTTGAGAATATTATCTGATTATAGTAATTTCTGTAATATTTAATATAAAAGAAGAATCTAGACAGAGAATGTCTGATAAAATTGTATGGGTCTGTACTCATTTTACTTCGCTATCTAAGTTCTTTCCCACTTTCCTCATCCAAATAATGCAATTGTGTGGCAGCAGGTAAGACATTTCCACCACCTGCATTTTGTGGCAAATTTTAAGTTCAGATCTAGTCTCAGAGGAGACAGGTGGAAGAAGGAAGGTGAGAAAACATTTTTAAAAATATTTGTTGGGAGAAAAATTAATCATCTTTTACAGGTGCTCAAAGAAAAGAAGCAGCCTCGCAGATCATCATTCTTTATTAAATCTCTGCACTGAACTCAGCTGTAATCTCTAGGAGGAAAACCAACATTGCTTTTACCTACAGGCAAAGCTACTGTGAGCCTTCACTCAGGAACATGAATGGTACATAGAAACCAGTAGAGAGAACTGTGTGATGCAAACTTTCATGTCAAAGGGGGCTAGCTTTTCACTGTGCACTTCCAGAGGCTCTGGGTGAGAGACTGAGAGAGAGACCACAGACTGAATTCTTTCTTGGATTCTTCCAGCAGTCCAGTTTCTAATTAAATCTCCCCTCAAGCTGACCAGTCACAGCAAGATCAGAAAATCAGACCTAGTATGACATAAGTCACACCAATCTAGTGGTTCCAATACTGTAAAGGAAAAAGGCTGCATGGGCATAAGACACCTGGTTACCAGAATTACCAGTTACAACTGGATCCTGGAAAAATTACTTTAGTAGGGCATGACAGCACTGACCCAAATTATTAAACCATTTTATATGCTGTATTCCAGGCCAATCTTTACCTTGCTGTTTGGGTTTTTTTCTGAAAACCAGGCTTTTCAACTGAGCTTTGTGAGAGTCCATTTATATTGTAAATGTCTGGAAGAAAAAAATCCAAACACTTTTGAATGAATCCATAGAAAGGTGAACCCTCCACTTCAACACCATCCTGCCAACAAATATGGAGTATCATATTTTGTTACATTAATTTTAGACCCATGAAAACAACACAATGTTTCCATATGGTTTTCAAATAAATCTCCCATATCCCATATTCTGTAAATTGTTCCCTCAAGAGGTATAAGCATGGAAAGCCAGTCATCTATTCCAGCTCTCATGGGAGCACCAGACCTGTTTTTCTACATGCATTCTGCTCAGACAACTCCCCTGAAGTTAGCATATCCCAAAAAATAACAGTCATGGAGCTGATGTGAGTGCAAAGAATCAAAGCTACCATCTTTCACCCCCAGACTGAAGCTGTATCTGAGTTTTTTCCCCCAACATGTTAAAATTACAGGCATCAGATGAGCATGCTCTGGCAACAGCCAGCCACTTTACAGATGTTCACTCGTGCATCCCAACAGGGGTTCCCAGGGCTGCAGCTTTGACAAGATCCCTCTTAACCCATATCTGCATTGGGCTAGCGGCAAACCCTAGCTGCAATTTCAGTCTTTCCTTATATATTCTGTGGGACCATTTGTAATGTTTATTCATAAATGATGAATATTTCACCACAGTTTGTTAATGCATTAGCACGGAAGTAATGCGTGTGAAAAAGAAATTTTTAACAAGGCTTTGGCTTGTGCAGCATAAAACATTGTCTCATATCCAGTCTCCCCACAGACAGCAGTCTCTGTTTTAAATAGTCTGACTACAACTCCCTGTGTATAATATATAAAAGGCACAACCCTTAAAAATGCAGTGAGTACTCAGCCCACAGGATGGCTGGAGCAGCTGAGTAAAGCGGCAGTTCTTTACAGCCACACTCTACTATAACTCATTATAGTAATGAGTCACTTTAAACATATATTCCTATAATTCAGGGAAAGGCTTTCCAGAAGAACTAAAATTTGCTTTGTGAATCTAATGTATATGAGATAAGATTCAGAAACTTTTCTTCCAATCTCCTTATTTGTCTCATAAAAACATGAGCACCTGTATAGGTCTGCACATAGATTAATGTTTTCCTGACTTGCAGCACTTTTTTATTATGGAAACACAAGTAATACATCAGGAAGGGGAAACTAATTTGGCTTGATTTCAAACTGAAAGGGTTTTTCCTCCCAGAAGAACAAGTTTTAAAATAAGTGCTGGGGAAATAGTTCTTTGCTAACCTGAGGATGAATACAAACTGCGGCTTTGTATTTCCTGATCAGGATGGAAATAGAAACATGGACCATTCAGACCTACACCCTAAAATTAACTCAGAGAGCACCATTCAAAAACATTTCCTTGAATCAGCAGGGGAGGAGGGCAGTGAAAGGCTTGATGAGAGTTCAGTGAATAAAGAGGAAATAAGGAAGGGATGAGGGAAATGACAGTGGACCCTGCACCTCATACAAACTCTTTTAATTCTGCTTTGTATGCATACATCATGGTTATAGCACAAACAATTTGCAAGGAAGGATTTAGTTACCCAAACGTGGACATGCCTTTTGCACAACATTTTAGCCTCCTAGGCTCATGAGCTGGAGTAAGCACCATAACCATGCTCAAGCTTTTAATGGAATTTATTTGGAAAGGCAACAAAGTGATAACAATATTACCTTAGTCAGCCCTGTGAAAGACAACTTTCTCCACAGGACACTATTTGTGATATTATTACACTTAACACAGGAGAGTGTCTATAACTGCAAATTATTTATCAATATTTTTGTCACTTAAGATGTCTTGGATTAGGCCTGTTGTGAATAAATAATAAGATCCAAGGGCAAGTTGTTTATATCAGTGACTAAACCAGATTATTACACTAAGAAATGGTCAGCACATCCTGTTGTTGCTACTACCAGAAAAAAAACATTGCACAAAAAGAACTAGACAGACCAGTTGCTTGAGTTCTCAAAAGGTTTTATTTTTAGCCTAATGACAAAAATGTCTGTGTTTGCACAGGAAACAAGAATGATTGATACAAGGGAGTGGAAATAAATTCTTCATCTAATTTTCAGTGCTACATTAAAGACTAGACTCCTGTTGTGTCAGAGAAGCACTCAGTGACCCTTAGAATGACAATTTTTCCACCAGTCCCCCTCAATCCCCCACTTTTCTGCTCTTGAAAGCTTCAACATACACATCAATTCCTTGTGCAAGTTAGAGCATTTTCAGAACTACTCTTATTTGTGTCAGTGAATAATGATGCTACAGAGAACAGCTGGCATAGCCAGAATAGCTTGTCCTTCCCCCAAGGCATTTCAAGTTGGCCCTGTGGGAATGGAGGCAGAAAGCAGTTAGATATCATGCTGTTCCCCAGTGGAGTCCTTTGCTGTTGCTGTAAATTGCTTTAAGCTCTTGTTGTTACAGTTGTGCAAAAGGTACTTATTTGGGGTTAAGGACATGGATCAAAATGTAATCAACCTGGACCAAGTCATCAATACCAACTTTCCAAGCGCCTCAGTAAAGCTTCCACACATATTTGGGTCACCTTCCAGTTATTAATGACAGCTCTAACTTCTAGATTATTTTTGCCCAAATTAAACTAACATTTGAAAACGTGCTGTTAGAAATTAGAAATTGGAAATATGGGTAAAGTCCTGTCTACATTTACATCAACAGTAGTTTTGCTATTAATATAGTACCAGGAAAGCTAGTGTTTCATTGAGTGCAATAGGAATAAAATATCTAATTTCTTTTATTGAAATTAGCATTCTGCTTCATTTCTGAATTTTCAGAGAATGTTCATTGTTGTTAAGTAAGTTACTTATTAGTGTTTCGGAAATGCCCCAAGGTTTCAGTCAGGAGCAGCGCCCAGTTCTGCTGTAAGTGAACTGAAATGAAGTGAAAAGGGCTGTTTCAAAAAAAAAATACTAGCATTTGCTCTTATATACCTGCTGTGGTTTAACCCAGGAGGCAGCTAAACACAGAGCTGTTCACTCACTAAGCCCAGTGGGATGGGGAAGAGAATCAGAAAAAAAGTAAAACTCATGGGTTGAGATAAAGACAGCTTAATGGGACAGAATAGGAAGGGAAATTAATAACAGTAATGATTACAGAAGTAGAACAAGTGATGCACAATGCAATTGCTCACCATGCCTTGACCAATGCCCAGCCAGTATCCAAGCACAGGGCCACAGCCTCTCAGCCAGTCCCACCTAGTTTTGTTGTTCATCATGAAAGGTATGGGATTCCCTGTGATCCATTGGGGTCAGCTGTCCCTGTTGTGTCCCTTTCCAGCTCCTTATGCACCTCCAGCCTATATACTGGTGACAGAGTGAGAGGCAGGAAAGGCCTTGATGCTATGCAAGCACTGCTCAACAACAGCTAAAACATCCTGGTGTTATCAACATTATACTCATCCTAAATCTAAAACACAGGGCTCTACCAGAAATTAATTGACAACTGTCAATCTCCATAAGATTATAAAGGAGAGAGCTGGGAGCTAATAATTTTGAGTGTATTTCCAGTGAAGGAATTGGAACATCAAGGTTTGTATAAACAGAACAAGTGGTTGGGGATTTCTGAACTCTGTGAGCTGATGGTTGCTTGATTTAAAGCTGACCTGGAGATTTCAATTAAGCTAGTATTTGGGGAATTATTGTTGCTATCTTGACCATTTTTTAAAAAAAAGGAAAATAGTACAACTTATTAATTCATTGCAGCTATGATTCTGTTTCTTGTGCATCTTCTTCTCTGGCAGAAGCACAGACAAGATACAAAAAGGCTGGAAGTTGGGGAAAGGCATCTCAGAATCCTTTCCTTAGCTGGTAATGGAATTTTACAGTGGCAACACACAGCCTTCTCCATTCAATAGATGAAATAGCTCACAAAGAAATTTACATAAACATTTACAGAAAAGAGGGAAACAGTCTTAGCATGGCAACCCCCTCCTGCTTTTTCGCCCTGCAATTCTGGGGCTTCACAGAAGGCAGGTATAAATGACATGTACAAATGTCTTCCAATATGCTGGGACAGACTTTCAAAACAAGATATGCTAACTTTTCCAAAACTTCCAGAAGACCTTGTAGAGGAAGGAGACAGAAGTATAAACAATTTGTTCTTAAATACAATGTTTGGGCTGGCTCAAGCAACCTCATTCTCACCAACAGTGAGAAGGAGAGATTTTAAGCCTTTCTTCAAAGTTCAGAAAGTGATGTAGAACAAGCTTTTTCTTTTTGTGTGGTGACTTTAAAGGGCCGGAGAGAAATTGGCCAACACTCCCATCTTGATCCCTCTTCAACTCAGAGAGATGGGATGATCCAACAAGAAGAATCTTCCGTGTGCTTTTGAGAAAGCAAATTGAATGAATGAAGCTAGAAGAGCACAGGAGCTCTGAAAACTATTTTCTTTAACAACTGAATGACTCGTTGTGGTTAGCTTATAAATCTTAAACCCCTCACTTCATTTAAAAAGACTGAAAAATACAGGAATACTATGAAAAGCTAGATATCTCAGTACTTCATGCACTATATTATTTATCATTAGAGTTTATTAACCAAAGCCATTTGAAAGGCATTTTGTGGAGCTAAAGACAAGCTTGACCTGAAAATTATGCAGGTATGTTATTTCAGCAGAGAACCTGAAACTAGGTAAACAAAGAAGGAATTCTGGAATACATGCAAACAGTGTAAGTAATTTAAAACCAATACATTGTGCTTATAAGCTCTGCCTAGTTTTAGAAAAGAAAAAAGGGAGAAGATAAGAGAACACAAGGAAGAGGAAATAAGATCAGATTATTTGCTTCCTAATAGCAATACTTCTCTGTTTGTCCTAAGAAGGGTATCCAAGCTTAACTTCCAAGTTAAGTCATGTGATTGCAAGCAGTCAAGGATTTCAGGACAGCTGAGTCATCATTTCATGGGCTGGGGAAAAAAGCAAGTCAGAATGGCCTTCTGGGGATAGTATCACAGACCCCAGCAACACAACACCCTGAAAACCATATATGGAACTTCCTTGTTTTTTCTTTTTTCTCTTAAACAACTTCAGAGATACATTTTCTCTTTCTCTGAGCTGTGTGGTGTCTGCTTTACAGCTAGTCCTCAGTCACCTGAAGATTTGGTAGGTAGCTTCTAAAGTAAGGAAAATTTTCTAGCACAGCCATTGAAATTTTCACTGTGTGAAGATAGTACATTTTGTCATTTAAGTAAAAGATACATAGATAAGATACATAGATAAGTAAAAGTTTCTCTGATTTAAACCCGGAACAAATACGGGTCAAAGATAGAATTCAATCCCAAAAAATCAAAAGTTCAAATTTCAGAGACAGAATATATTCCTATCTTGAATGAGAATATGTGTTGTATTTCTATAGCTAACATGGGGGTCTTGTTTTACCAGTGCTTTAATACAGTGCCTGCATACATTCTCATGCCAACATCATCTCCTGGAATGCAACTGGTTTATATTTGCTTTTCTCCTAGGCCCGGGGAACAGTGTGGAAATGTCATAGTTTCAGCTGCAGCAACAAATGTATGAAGAGGGAACACTATAAAGAGGAACAAAGAGGTGGGTGATGAAAGATGAGGTGCTCGGGCAGAGCTGCAAAGAGCCCTGAAAATGCATCTGCAGAGTAGGTGTAAGAAGCCACATGATAAGATAAAGTGAACAGTGTGGGGTAAAGAAGTAACAGTTATTAAAGAAGCAGAGATAAAAAGAGGATAATTTAGAAAATTAATTAAATATCCTAGGGGTTAGACTGGAGGAGGGGGGAAAAAAGAAAAAGAAACCTCTAGAGTAAAAAAAAAAAAAAAAAAAAAAAAAGAGAGAAAATAAGAGGAGGTGGAGGTAAATAACAGCTGTGGAAAGGGCTGGGAGTACTGATGATTATTAGGTAGGCTTTTTTAATTTTGTGCCAGCCTCTGTAAATCTTCCCTTTTACCCTGAACCCAGAGGTGTGGAAACTTGAATTCAAAAGTTTGGGTACTTTTCCAGATCTTACCTAAATCATATAAACCTCTTTGTATGTAGTGTAACTTAGCCAGAAATAACTTAAGAACTCTTTTTTTTTTTTTCCTGATGCTACTTAGCACAGCTGGGTGGATTATTCATCCTCAGTAATACTGATGGCAAATACAACCTTTTTCTCTTTGAGAATCCTTTGTGAATAGGCTTTAAGTCTGATCTCCAAAATGTGAAATGCCTCTTGATCCCATTGATTCCTCTGAGCCTTTTTTTTAATGTACCTCCTGTCTGAAATTAGAATTTGTACAAGTTAGGTGAGTAGACTCTAGCCTTTGTCAGCATCATTAAAGGTGGTCCACATTTGACTACAATCAGAACACGAGGAAATTTGTGAGTGATCAGTCTCAGTCCTTCACATTTTCTTTCATGGGCTGTGCTGTAAATGTTACTTGGGTGTTTCTGATACCTGCCTGAGTCTGCAGAAAGCCTGGGGCTCTAGAGGTGTGATGGCACTCTGCTTCAAGAAGAGTTAACTTATTTGGTTTTAAGCATCAACATTAAGTTTCTTTCTACACTGTTCAAAGGATGTTTAGGAAGGAGGGGAAGCATCTGAACACACAGATCCATAGAGATTTCTCTGAGCCTCTGTTCTCTTCGGTATGCTTTTAATAACACCATGGGAGGGGTGAAGAGTGCAATTGTTCCTCTTTTCCTAAAGAGAGGGTTCAACTTTCAAAGGTTTGGGAAATGCCAACATGAGGGTTCAGATACTGCACAGTTTAAGTATTCACTGCCTCCTAGCAGGAGCATGTTATTGGTTAGCTAAGTCACGGGATATTCTTCCAGCTCACTAATTGGGTTAGTGTATCCTTTTAAACAGAGGAATAATGAACGCTCTTGTTTGTAAAGGAGTAGCCTCGTTCGCATGCAAATACGGGTATTCACACAAATCAGCCATTCCTCAAACCTCCCCAGGAACAAAAAACTTTCTGTCTGAAACCGCAGGAGCAGCAGATAACAAGGGGCCTTGATATGGAGAGATCAAACAGCCATTTCAAATTCCTGTGAATGTTCATGAATACTGTTGTTCAATATTCATCCAGTTCTGGCTTTTTCTGCATTATGGAAAAGAAAAGAAAAAGTTAAAATAGGATGTAAAGGAATGAAGAATGTGAAATGGTAGTGCTTTCAGAACCAATTCACATATTTTGATGTAGCTGCATTCAGGTTTTGCCTTACTTTTGAAAGACAAATTATTATTTAAAAAATAATCTAAAAATAGTTTTTGGGATTCGCTGTTTGTTCAAAATGGACATAGCTCAAGCCCAAAGAACAGATCCAATAAACATGAGGTAATCCATAATTTCAGATGCCTGAAATATCAAGACATACAGTATCTAAGCAGATGAGAAATAAGGCTTGCCATCTGAAGTTTTACCAGAAATTCTTTGCCAGTTCTCCAAGACTCCTCAAAGGATGAGTTATGTCCTCATCTGGCTATAAAAATAGCTGCTTAGCCATAAAGTATTATACAAAAGTAAATGAAAAGAAAAGAGCCTTGCAAAGAGTGACAGCTCCAAGGGTAACTTGGCACCCTTTCCTCACTCTGTTTTTATAGCTGTAGGAATTCCTTATTACTTTTTCTCAAGCTGTCATCAGAGCAACAGAACCCGCTGTTATTTGGGTTTCTCTTCAGATGGAAAGAAAGGGATGTAATAAAGGCAGGTCATGAGCAATAGGTTGTAATCTATCCACAAAATGGCCCCACCTTGCTATTTGTTCCCTTGTATTGTGTTCGAACAGACTCCCAGTAAATATGTCTGCTTCACATTGATCATCTCTGATAGTAGCATCCCTAATAGTGGCTCCATCTTGACAGAAAAATGGTAAGTGCCATTGTGCTCCAATGTTTTTGTCTCTTTCTACAGCCACTGCAAAACAAAGCTGTTAATTTATCTGATGAAAGACATGATGGTGAATGTTAGGTAAAACCCAGATGTTTCCCCACTGATTTCTTAAATAGGAGCACATAATTGTGATGATTGGAAGGCCATTAATCCAAACTACTTGGAAGCAAAAGAGAAAGAAGACCTCAGCTTACACTTTCACTGTGACAAGCTTCTGTGCCTAAGATGTCTGTCGTTCTGCTCACTGTTTTACAAACCTAACCAGTCAAATAATTCCCCCAGTTCTTCTCCATCTGTTTTCTCACAACACTGTTAACGTTCACTTAAATAAGCATAGCAGCATTAACCTTTTGAACTCTTTGTCTCTCAACTCTGTTCAGATCAGATTTGTGGTCTAGAAAGTTGACTCTTCCCTCAAGTTTGACAGATTTTCTTATTATCCCCTGCTGACCTGTAGAGAATTGCACTGGCTCAATTCCTGAGGCACCTACAAGTTTCAGATGGACTCAGCCTCTCTGGCTGATTGCCTGTCATAAGAAGCATCAGTGGTATGCTTCTTATTTTAGCTTATTCCTTTCCTTTCAACAAATAGAAAGAATTCTTTTGCACCCTTGTACTCTTCTTTTTAGCGGGTCTTGCTTATCACATTTTCATCCCTAATGCAAAGACTACTTCAGAAAATCTATTGACAATGTGCATAACAGCAAGTACATTAATATGTGCTTTATACAGATCTGATTTTACTGATTCTGCCTACAGTAAATTGTATATAAATCTCATAAGCCATTACCTCTTTGAGTCAATCTCCCTATTTGCATAAGTACTACTAGTACTGATAACTAAGGCTGATAGGTTAGGCTTAGATAGACTAAAATGTTGATGAAGGTGGCTGCTCTTCATGCATGAAAACTGTGGAAGGAATTATGACTTTTTCTAGAGTACAGCTGAAACTTTGGATAGTGCCATTCAACACAGAGGCTGATAAGCAGCTAAAAGCATAAGCACATTAAATACTAGTTTGGATTAAAAAAATTAAATGCAATGGTGAATCTCCAGCAACAGTCCAGGTATGTATTTTTAACCCCTAATGCAAATATGGCTTAGGCCAGCCACTTTTCACTGCTATAGGTTGATTTCTCCTCTTTCACTGGCAGCTGTGCTAATATGAATCACATCACACTACCCATGTGAGTTACCACAAATCAGCTGGCCTCTAGTAAATTGGGGTGAACTTTAGACCAAGAAAGGATTTTTTAGATAGGATTGGTGGTGCTGTTTGAATTATGCTCAGACTGAGCCAGAAGTATAAGCACTCAGAAAGCTATAGGCAAACAGTGTAGGTATGACCTTGGGAGAATGTTTCAGGGAGGAATAAGATTGGAAAGAATGCTTAGAATATGGAGCAAGGAAGCTACTGGCTGCTCATTTCAACCCTGTTTGGAAAACACACCTTTGGTGTACTTTTACAAAGTAACAGAAACAAGAATTTGTCATCTGAGGACAACTGTCAAAATAAGGGCTAACGCTAAAAAGATAGATGCCAATAATGCAGTACAATGCATAAACAGTGTAGAAGAAGGGGAAAAAATTAGGAATGTCAATTTTTCAATGCAATTATTTGAGTGTAACAATCTTCATTTTCTCTGCTGTAAGGTTTATGCTCTAGTTTCTGTAGGTCCCACAGCAAGCTTTCCCCTGCTCCCTGCTTTGTTCTACTGAGAAAAAGCTGTGAGAATGACTGTGCAGAGATAAGAAAGGCCAAAATTATAGACAAGGCTGAGCTTGCTTAGATGGTATCATCTATAACTCAAGGATTTAGCAGGGAAAACACAAATATAGACAGGCATAGGATTAGTGTGGTGTAGTACCAGACAGGAGTCCCAGGTTGAGCATATCATCATGAGTGTTATTGCTGGAGAGAGTGACATCTCTCTGGTGCTTTAGGGAATGGCAAACACTAGTCCAGACAGTAGCAACTCTTAGGCTGACACATTCATCAGGGTGATGAGCATGTAAGTGCTTAGCCTAACACTTAGTGATTCTTAGCTATCTTTTTTTGTGTGTTTTCCTGTGAGCAACTGCTTTAACTGCAATGTACTGCTCTTTTTGTGGCATAAGTTATCCTTGTAGAAAATCTTTGCATTTCTCTAAGATGCCTGAACGCACCAACAAGAGAGGAACTGTAAGAATGACAAAAAACAGAGAAAGAGCAGTGCAATGACTTCACTGTTAGCACAGTATCCACAGCATTTCATGGAGTAGGGCTGTAGCACTTCAGAAGCAGCTGCTCCAGCTTCAGTGCTTCCCAACACTGCTATCTCAAGTGGCCCAAGAGGAGCTGTTGTAGACCACACTGATTCAATGCCACTTGCACAGACTAGTGGCACAAATGCCACAGCTTAGCCCCTCAAATGCAGACTACAATCCTCCCCTATTATGCAGAGCTGCTATGATGTGAGTCAGAAAGTGATTCCTCAAGAAGCAGCAAGACAGCTTGCAGGCTGCCATACAACTCTGTTGGAGCAACTGACAGGGAAAATCAGACACCAGTTAACTGAGGCACTGATCCAAAGCCCCTTTAAACACCTCGGTGACTCTCCTGGAAATAAGATGTAGAAGCTTTTCAAAAGATTACCCTTAATCTGTCACAGCATGCAAAACAACTTAATACATTTATCTTTTTTTTTCAGCTAGTGAATTCAAATCCCTCTGCAACAATTTTACTAGCAAGTCAAACTTCTCCTACATAGCAAACGTCTGTCCTAATTATGCAAAAGGTGGGTCCTTTTGTTACCAGCTTGTCCTACAAATGCCAATCCTTCTGTCAGTGGGAGTTTTGCCACTGAATCCAACAGCAGTAGCTCTGAGGGGTCATTGCTCTTTGTGTCTCTTTGAAATCTTGGTTTATACTACCATGTTTGATCTAGTCACCTCTCAAGCACCGGCTGAGTCACCCTCAAGCACCAGTTCAGGTCAACAGATACAAGCTTGCTTCTTAACCTGGACCCAATGCACCATGGATTTCTTTTAACCATTTAACATCTTTTCTTCTCATGTTATGTTGAATGCTGGTCTTCTCAGCAAAGTAAACGAACTGTCTTTTGTGCTTTTTGTGATGATTTTCCATTTGTGCTTTTAACAGCAAATCAGCCCTGTCAGGCTTGTAAAAATATTTGAGACACGGTGCAATGGAAATCTATTTTGTCTTTCATTTTGTATCCTGTTTTCCAGAAAGTATCAATATTTGCTTTTCAGCCATACTGTTTGGGTATTAAGGTATTTCCTTCACCATCTCAAAAGCTGATTATTCTAATACAGCTCAGGAAAAGTCTAGTATTTGACTTCTTTCAAGTCAGAAATACACAGTTTTATTATAAAAAATTCTGTTAGATCATGTGGCATTAGATATATTCAAACCAAAGTCACCTTAATACTAAAAATCAAATTGTCAGATATTAAGTGCTCTGGCTAGTAACTATTAAAGAGCAGTAGTTGCTCTGGAGTAAGTGCACATTTCTCAGTGGCCAGATATAATTTTGAAGTGCTTATTATCCATCTAAGCATAGAATTTTTAAATACCTTGTTCAATTATATCCATTCTATTACATCCATTCTTTCAGCAATTTCCTTTTAAAATTAGATTTGTGCTAGGTTTCTCTCCCTTAAAGCAGTGAACCAGAGATCTGCAGTAACCTCTATTGCCTCTTACACCATATTTAGCCTTATACATGTATTAGATACAGATTAGCATCTTGGTGGAGAAGCTTATGTTTTGTAAAATTTGGCAGTTTTATTTTAGAAAAACTGAATCAATATACCCTTCATTCTTTAGGAAAAAGAAGAGGATGTTTTCAGTCTTCTCCCTCACAGGCATTATTCTCAAGCTTTTCCAGTGTAACTGGGCTAATGGCACCATTGTGATCACTGTTTTTACAGCATAGTGAAAAGTTGTTGAATAAAATGGGGTTTTTTTCAGTTGTGTAAATCATTATTTGCAATATGCTAAAATGCGATGGTATGAAACCTCTTCCAGTCTGACAGATTTCTGCAGATTTAAAAATTTAATTCTGAGTTCAAGAACACAGTCTCCAGGAGAGAAGGTGTTCTATTCTGGAAAATTTGTATAAGTCAGGATGCGTACCACTTAGTCCCCTACCAAAAAGAGAAAGTGGGGAGGACACACAAAGGTGTTGTGGTTTCTCCAGGCACTTCCCTGGGCTCCCTGGTGGCTCCCACACAGTGGTGCTGGCTAAGCTGAGGAGATGTGCTGTGCTCCAGCCCAGGAGGACACGGCAATTAAACCAAGCCCTTATTCTCAGCCCCACTGCAAGTGCAGCGAGAATGTACAACGATGAACTCTGAAAACGCCAGTGAGGATGTGCTGACACCACTTCGAGGAGGAATTGCTTGGTGGGCCAGCTGAGACAAGGCACAGTGGGGGCTGAGTGGCACTGAAGGAGGGGCCAACTCCCCCTGGCAGGGACTGGGGCCAGGAGGACACCATTGCTCTGGCTGCCGCCCTCTCCTCCACTTGGCTCAGCTGCTCATGCCTTGGCAGCCACTGCCGCCCCGTCTGTAAGCTTTCTGTGCTACAGTGCAAGCAGGAAGGGAGGAGAGCGCTGGGGAGAGAGGAGTGTCATGGCAGGACCACCCAGGTACTTTTCCAGGTGAGGAATGAGGGGGAGAAGAATCTATTCGCCCCAGGACCCAAAACAGCTCTTGGTGTGGGTTCTAATAACACTGCTGGAACAACTAAACCTGCAAAACATTCATAAACACAAGGGTTTATTATTCTTTCTTTTTTTTTTTAACTTACATTCTTTTTCTTTCCTTCATTTTTTCCCTCTTCTTTTATTTCCATCTTTTTTTTCTTCCTCTTCCTCTCTTTATTTTTTCCATCTTTCTCTTTTTTATTTCCCCCCCTCATTTTCTTACCTTCTCCCTGTCTTTCTTGCTATTTCTCAGTTTTTCTATGTTTCTCTCTCTCTTACACCACACACACACAAAGATACAGGCTGCTTCTCCAGGAAACACTACTTCATACTTTGATGGCAGAAAGCACCGAGGAATCTCAATAGCATCAAAAACTGTGCTATTACTCCACCAGTTTAATTCAGAGATGTTCTCTATAGATAAACTGCTATTTTTAAAGCATGGTTACATAAAGAGTTCATTGTAAAACAATCCAGTGTGTGCATTTATATCAGTTTTGGGGCAAGAACAGTCTTAAAACAGTCCCTCTAAACATTCATAGGCCATGATAAATAAAAGTTGTTGATGATGATTGCAGTAAAACAACTTTCCTTTTGCTTAGAGGAAGCATGCAGGAAAAGTCAGTTTCCTTAGAGTAACTTGATGTAAATTAAAGTCCTTTATTATCTCACAGAAAACCTCATAAAGTAAAACCTCATAGTACTCAATTACTAGCAGATCCTGGAGGCAACAGTACCCTTCTTTTCTGATAAGTTTAAAAGATGTTTTCATGATTTTCAATCATTGTGATGATACAATCTAGTCACTAACTTTGGACATCATTACAAAATATTTACAACAGCATAAATTATTGCAGAAACAGATTAAAATAGAGAAGTAGAAAAAAGAACATAATTTTAATAAAAAACTTCTGAGAATTTACTGTCTTTTTAGTAGAATTGCCTTATTTAAACTTTTTCCTACCAGCAGAATATTTGGCCAAAATATTTCATAAATTGGAAAAAAAATTAAATAAGAGGTCTTTTTTGGGGGAAATTATTAAAAAAAACCCACCAAAATTATATACTTTTATACATTTTTAATGAACTTACAAAAAAGAATCAGAAGTGCAGGCCCAAGGCTAGTTTTTTACCATAGCAATGTAGCTTCTTCAGAGGTGTAACTTGCTCTCAAGGTTTGATAAAGGGATTTTTGACTGAAGAACAAAACACCAGAAAAAGGAATTTATAAAAATGTTCACATTCAACATTAGGAATGAATCAGTCTACAATTGCAAATAGCATACTGCTCTGCACCAGTTCTGAAGCAGCAGAGGTATTTGAATCTCCTCCAGTTTAAAGGGCTGGAGCAAATGGTACTTTGAGGTCCTTTTCATAACTGCTTTTCCATAATCCTGTGATCAGAAACATCCATAAAACCACTGCTCCATGTGACAGCATGTTGTCTTCTTCTTGGAAGACAAATAATGCAATCCTAGTGCCAAGTAATACAATATCTTGGTATTGTCTCATGCTGTCTCTTTTGTCATTTATTGAGCTGGAAGAGACTTTGTTAGTACATCCTACAGTGGCAGGTCAAGACCTACACAATGGGTGTATGCTGTCCTAAACCCTCTATCCTAGAGACCACCCTCTCTCGAGGAAGCCTATTCCAGCCTCTTTTGGTTCTTACAGCCATTCTATTTCCTCAGAAATTGGGAAGGACTATGTTTCACATCTTTCCATCAGTGGGTGATTTTAAACAATTAATCACCACCATTTTGTAGCATCTTTTTCACATTAGAAAACAGTGTCATCATATCCCTCTCTAGTCTTTCCTATTTAAGGCTAAGCAAACTCCATTCCATCCTCACAGGACAGCTATCTAACCTCTTTTTCTTCTTGATACTGTTTTATGGATTCTTGACAGTTTTTCTTGAAGCGTGACAGCTGCATAGGAAGATGAAACTTGGGCTGATGAAACTTAAATACTAATGGGAAGTAAATAATTACCTGCCCTTTCATGGGCACAATGCTCCAATCAGTATATTCCTGAACAGGATTCCTTTTTTCTTTTGCTGTAGTTGCACAAATCTTGCTGAAAGATTTTGTATTTGATGAGTGCTTGCTGTAGGATTTTGCAGCATCCCACCATCATCATTCTTCAAAGAGCTCAGTGTAGCACAGACACATGTCTATTTATGGGGCCAGGAGTCCTGCTAGGTAGAAGTTTGTGTGCATGTGGGTCCCATCCTAACGTGGATTTGCCAGTGTCAGGCATGTATACCAGAATTCATGGAATTTCTGCTGACATAAATGTCATTAAGTCTTATTAAGGTACAATATATATGATCCAAGGTAGACTTAGGCCTTTTTTTTTTTTTGTATATTAATCACCAGCTATTTAATCCCTTTTCATCTTTTTTATTTCATTTTTTCCCTCTTCCTAGAGATAAAAAAAACTATGTTTATTTATATTGGCTTTAGTTTGCAAATTGCTTTTCACAGTTTATCATGACCATCTTGAACGCTACTACTGTCCTCCAAAGAGTTTGCACATTTTTCAGTTTATGACACTATTACATTTCCTCTTAAATCCAAGTTCTTAATTAAACCATGAAGCTGAGCCAAGTCCAGGATAGACAAGTCACTATTGTTTACTTGGATAACAAGTATTATTTGCAGATAACAAAGCAGACAAAAGTGTTTCGTATGACAGTTTGGGGCACCAAAGAAAAGGTAATGTTGGTTGACCATAGATGTTTGGAAGAACTATGTTTATGCCAATTAAAGAGTCAACAGCCACCAAGCAAGGAAAAGCATGAGGAAAGATGAAAGAGAAAGAGAACTTTAAACCTTGGTGAGAAACTAGAAGACCTGAATAGGAGGAAAATCTAGTGAAATAAAATTATAGCAAGAAATAATAGCAAGAAAGCAGCAAAGGGAATTAGAGAAAGACATCCTTAACTGCTGTGCTTCACATGTTTCAAGTTGTTTCTATGGTCACAGAATAAGAAGGTCAAATCAGATCAAATAAAGCAGGGCAGAACTGAACAGCACAATTAGGCCATAGTCAAAAAGTAATTATTTTTCCGTCCAGTAGAGATTGCATGTTATTTCTTGGAACTTTATATTATTATCTAAATAATAGACACAAGCCAGAGAAGCAGCTGGGAATGAATTGGGGAAAACCAGCTAAAAAGACACTTGGCTAAATATTATAACATTGTAATTTATATTAAAGCTTAGATGAACTTGGATTGTGGACATTGGTGAGTCTTACCATATTTTTTTATTTATTTATTTACTAGAAAAATGAAGAATGTAACACAGCACTAAAACAGAGTCGTACTGGAAAAAAATTAAACTATCAAGACAGGTAAAGTAGTGTTTCCTTTGCTTTATACTCTTAGTCTTCTAATTTTTTGACATAATAATTATGATTATTGTATATATCCTATAATATTGATGGTGTTGGTACATTTGATAACACTAACTCTTTATGGCACCTTATTTTGACTTCATGATACTTCTTCCCAGTCATACATTTTTCTCAAGTTTCTTCATGGGATGTGATATGTAATTCACAATGATGCAAGGCACATGTGAATCTTCACATAGATTTTTCAGTCATATGTCTTTTCAGAGTGGTTCTCAAAATAAGCTGACTATTTTGCAGTGCTGAAACAAATCCTTGGTAAACTAAATGGCACAGCACTCTGGAAGTTTGTGGACCTTCTTAAGCTATTCTGCATGGAGATATAACTCAGTGTTTGAAAAGGTGTGCTGGTTTTGGCTGAGGTAGAATTAATTTTCTTCAGAGTAACTGGTATGGTGCTGAGTTTTAGAGTTGTAATGAGACCAGTGTTGATTACATGTAGATGCCTTTTGCTATTGCTGAGCAGCACTTGTTCAGTGTCAAGGCCTTCCTGCCTTTCACCCTCCTCACACATGAGCAGGCTGAGAATGCACAAGGGGCTGAGAGGGGACAGGGCTGGGACAGCTGACCCCAAGTGAACAGAGGGATGTTTCATACCCTGTCATGCTCAGCATGTAAAGCTGGGGGAAGAAGGAAGAAGCTGGGGGGGGACACACTGACCATGTTTGTCAAGTCACCACTACATGTGAGGAATCCAACTTTCCTGGAGATGGCTGAACACTTGCTTGCCCGTGGGAAGCAGTGAATTAATTCCTTGTTTTGCTTTGTGTGTATGCACAACTTTCCCTTTAAACTTTCTTTCTCTCAAACCATGAGTCTTCTCCCTTTTACTCTCTCAATTCTCTTCCCTATCCCACCAGGAGCAGTGAGTGAGCAGCTGAGTGGGGCTGAGCTGCCCAGCTGGAGATATACCATGACAAAAGGTACACCTGTCATTATGGATTCTTTTGGATATATTATCCTTAGTATCATATCTTCATTCATCATGGCAAGAATCAGTATACAGCACCTGAAATCAGCAGCACCACTCCACTACTGATGGAAATAAAGCCCAAAGAGGTGTGAGTCAGCCTCCCCAATGAACAATTGTCTTTCTTCAGAAGCCCTAATTATTTGAGTTATTTACAGCACAATAGTGGCTACCAAATTCAAAGAAAGTTTAACAAATCATTCCCACATTAGAGAGAAACCATGCTGTGGTAATGCTACATGAGTTACTGTCACCCCAAATTAGCCTTGTATCTGCACTGCACTATCACTCAAAAAAATCACTTCTAAAATGAAAGCAATTCCTTCAGCTCCATCTGCCAGCCCTGGAATCAAGAGGGTTAAAGAAGCAATAATCTATTTCTACCAAGTGAATAGAAAATTAGGATCTTTCACTTTCTTTTTCCCTCATGCATCCCTAAGAAAAAAATTATTTCACTGGAAATTATGATTTCATCAGCTGAACTGAAAATCAAGAAATAGACCACTTTAAATATTCACACCACCTTGATTAAAGCAGGTCTCTCCAAGCCTTATTATTGCAAAGTGATTGTCAGAATTTCCATTGTAAATCTCTTCCCTCCTTTTCACTGGTTTTATACTTATGCCTTGGCTACAGGAGCACATTCCAAACTGGAATTTAGGCTGGCTGATTATTAAAAAGAAGAGAATTTTCCTTTACAAATGGTACTAAAAGAATTATACTATTAATAAAATGTTTACTTTTCAGTATGGGGGAAAGGCAGGGTTTGTTTTTTTGTATTACACATATTGGTCCAAAACAGTAACCACAATCTGGTAGAGAAAGCAGAGCTGAAAAATTGACGCATTTCCCCAGATGGCAAAGGAATTCTCTGAGCTGGCAACTCGTTATCCTGCTTTAATCTGCTTCATTCCTTTCAGCTTCTGGAATGGAACAAACAGCATGGGACAGGAAGGGATGTAGTTATTCTGATCACAGAAATCAGAGGCCTCACTATCATATCATTCCTAGTCTTTACTATGTTTATTCTCCTGGTAGCCTGTGAAGTAAAGAAATGCTTTTGTTCATTTCACAGATAAGAAATGAACATAAGAGATTTTCACCTAATAAACTCAAGGTTAAACATCAAGACAGCACCCAGTTCTTTTGTTTAGTGTTTAGGTTATGTCCCAGCTAATAAAATCAATTGCCCCCAGAGACATATCTAGGCACTGAAAATTAACTATAAATGCTGTTAAGTGAGTAGCAGGATCACAGCATCCAGTGACACGTTTTTGGCCTGTGCCTGGGCATAGCTTAGAAGTTAGCCTTGGCCAGAGACAATTCCTAGCAGGAGAGAAAGAAGAATTTAATAGCACTGGCATTAGCTGTTCCCTGTCAGCTGGCCAGAGAACAGTCCTAGACATGTTTAATTTGCTACTGCAGAAAAAGCCAAAACGGTCAGCACCAGCTAGTACAGTGCATGGGAACCATGGCTTTGTGCTGAATTATGTCTGTGTTAGCAGCAGCCTTTCTCAGATTTATGTGTAAGAACCCCCTCTCAAACCATCATACTCCTCAGCATTTCCCTGTGGCTGAGAGTGTGGTCTTTACTCCTCTTTCCATCTATGTTAAGGCTCTATTGATTCTACTGATTACCAGTGTAGCAGCAATTTTTAGAGCAACTATGATAAGTGAAAATTCATGTGTATTGATACATAGGAGGAGGAATGTAACTGCTCAAAGGAGTTGGCAAATAAGACCCAGACTGCTTTTTCTGTGCACTCTCTGTAACAACCTTTCATAAGTATTTTATTCTCTTTTAGCAAAGATACAGTGTTACAGGTCCATAAAATGAAAACATGTGTTCTCTTTAATATGCATTCAGTGTGAAAATCGCTTCACTCACATAAAATCTGATAATTGGACTTTATATAGGGAAAGGCTGAAAAAAGAAATGAAGTATCCTGTGAAGTGGCACTACAGATGTTTTGCAATCCTGACACCAGCCACAAAAATGTCTAAGACATCATCCCCCACTGGCTTGAGTAAGCACTACATTTTCCTTACATCTGCATGCAAAAACTTTTAGGACACAAACCTGCATCTGACTGAAATAAGAAAAAAAAATTAGTGTGAGAGCCTATTATTAATAAAATCCTCTGTTCATTTTTGGTTTGAAAATTATTTTCAAATATTGCTTTTAATTATTAAGTTTGCATGTGATTAAATGGCATTGGTGACATTGATTTAAATATAGCTTGCTGTTCAACCCTTTTTAAAGATCTGCTTTCACAGAGGAGGGAGATGAACTTCTGATTCCTAAAATACTAGGTGCACAGAGAATACTCTCCTTCTTCCCACAAATCTTCACAAGAACTGGATTATTTAACACTGGCCACAACTGCATGCATCAGAAAGGGATTTTTTGGTTTTATTCTGAATTCTGTGTACACTTGGTTATATACGTTTCATTTAAGCTTTAGCATCCCAACCTACAGACCAGTCAATACTGACGGGAGGCTTTTATCATTCTAAAGAGTTTGAGCCTAACACAGGCTCAAAGACAGCTTTCAAAAGGAACAGAATGAAAGTGATGTCAAATTCAAGCCCACAATTGGCTCCAGAAGACTGCTGGGTTTTTTTTTTCTTCTGTCCTTTAAGGTATAGAACAAGTAGTATTAAAGTGCCTTAATGTTTAAAACACGAATTTGTTTCAAACTACAGTTTTGAAAGTAGGGGGCTGCAGTTCCTATAATGTCACTGAATTCTTTTTATAATACCACTGTGGAAATATTGATGCAGCAATAACTCTCAATAGGATTACATTCTGGCGAGAAGCAGAGCAAAATGCCTGAAGTGATCCCACTGTGTGTTAATCACATGGTTAATTTGTTAAATTTGCATTTCATTTGTTTCTGAAGCCTGGCAGAAATTTTATTGATAAGGAATTTTCTTATCGTTTTGTTTTGGGTTTATGTGTTGTTTTTTTTCTCCTTCGTCTTCCAAGAGATTCTGCAGTGATCAATCTATTTTCTGTTCATGACTTTCATAATTACTGACTGAGAGCAAAGCTGAGTAAGAAGAGTTAATGATAGGGCATAGTCCTTTGTGTAGTCTCTTGTGTAATTGTTGCTTTTCTGAGTTCGCATGTTGCATGCAATTTGATTTGGTTTTGATCTTATTTTCTTGCGAAATTGCTTTAAGATAAGCTTTCAAGCCTTTTTTGGGGGGTTAGGGCTTTCTTCTTTGTTTGATTAATTTTCATCCTCTTGATTTCCTTATTTTCCTTTATAGCAAATGATTGGGGTGAGAATTCTAATATGGGGCCAGGTAGAGAATCTGGCTCTGCTGCTCCCCCCAGCTGTTGAAGAAAAATTGCAGCAGTAATTCAACAACATCAACTCTGAAACGTGCCTGGCACTTCTCTGGCCAGACACATCACTGAATTAAAACCCATCTCTTTTGAAAGAGAAAAATATTTGCATCAGGACTTAGACATACAGAAAACACAAAAAAAAAAAATCCTGGGTAGCAACAGCTTCAACCCCATGGCTAACCCATAATAATACATCACTCCAGAGGAGAATCTAAAGTTAAACCAAACAGTTTTTACACAGTTTGCAACTCACTGGAGCTACACATGAGCGTATCCTTGGCTAGCTCATGGTCGATCTAAAACACAGGGTGTTGCAAATCCCTTAGAGTTACAGAAGAGAAGAACTGGTGCATGAAACAGCATTGACACTAACTGATTAGATATCATAGAAAGTATCATTAAATGTCCTACAAAACAGAAAGTCCTTGCTTACGCATGTGGAATTCCTATGTATGTATGTATTGCTTGTTACCATTCACCTAAAGGACCTAAAGGATCCCTACTGCATTTTGCTTTTGTCAAAAGTGCAACTCGTTTCAGAGACAACTCCAAAAGACGGCACTATATAATTAATTATCCCCAGGTATGGAGTTTTGATTGGAGTAAAGTCTTGGAACAAGCATTTTTCAGAGGAGGAAAGGAAAATAAATTGCAAGAACAGAACCAGTGTCTCTGGGTCTCATAGAGACTTCTGATTTCTCTTTTTCTTTTTTTTACTTTTTTTTTTTCTCTGCAGGAGCAGAAACATACCCATGAACCTTTTTCCAGACAAACTAAGAGATGACAGTTGCCTCCCTGTTTCGTGTTGACTACAGGAATCTTTTTTGGATAAATACAGGGTTTCATCTTTCACTTGTTCCAGACTTCTCTTGCAATTACTTTCACTACTTCAGTCACTGATATTCCTTCTGACACTGACTAATGGATCAGCAAGCTCTGTTTCCATAAGCAGAACTGTATTCTCAAACAAATATCTTTTGCACTAAGGAAACCTGGAGATAATCTCACCACTCACTCCTGTGTCTGGAAAGGTGGAAACTGTCAAACTCAAGTCAATATTCTGCAAGGGTATTGAAAATGAGTATAACTATTTTCTATAGAGGAAAGAGCAAGAATGGAGGTCCATCTATGTGTCTATGGCATTCCTTTATCCACAGGTATGACACATGCCTGCAGGAGATATTAGATGCTAAGAGAAGTCCATTAAGACCATTCAGAAACTGGAAAGGAGGTTTAGGTGCACAGTAAAGGTCTGCCAGAGGTCCTTGGGAGGGGATAGTGGAATAATAAAGCTGTCTTCTACATCTAGCACTAACAGGGGTTCAATCTAGCTTTTAGCATCAATGCTGCATCAATATCAATACAACTTTCAAAATCTGATGCCACATTGCACCATGATACAGACAGAGTGATTGTAGTATCACTGGTGTGTAATCCCTTTTGTCCACATCTAGATGCAAACCAGGAATAAAGTCCTTTGTAGCCTGGGTTTGACATAGGTCCCTGTCCAAAGACAGAAATAAACTCTGGAGCTAAGATGACAAATTCAGAACTGCAGTCTGGCTAGAACTAAAGCTGGATGGAATAATTCAGACACAACTCATCTAATCAATCCAAAGATTAAAGAAATCCAAACTTTGACTCAAAATACTACCTATCCATCCAGTCCCAGAGTATTGTATAAAAGGGACCAACAAGGTTCAGTGTTCTTGATTTGTGAATGCAAAATATAAAAAAATAAAAATTAAAAAAATTCCAATTTTAGTTGTATTGCCCTCAAATCAATAAAGCCTGATTAATTTAATCTCTTGTTACTGTCAGTACTACCTAAAAGAAGTTGAAAACTTTTGTCCATGCTCACAGAAAATACGATTAAGGAAGGATTTTTAAAATAAAGTAGTAGAAATATGTCACATTGGAAAATGTCATTTAATATCAATAGTAACTCTATTATTATGATCACTCTATAATGAAAGATGTGCTAAATCAGTATATTGGGAGAAAAAGTCCTAAAGAAAACTCCTAAAACATAGTTAATTAACATATAAACCACAAATGTTGGCGTATCATAAATATTCAAGCAGTGATTGATAGTGGGATAAACCCTGAGTGCATGCCATAAGTTTTTTATCTCCATAGCTATCTTGAGTTGGATATTTACAGTAAATTACAGCTGCACATGCTTTACTCCAGAGCCATATGTTTTATTATTCAACCAGATGTAAGCCATAAAACTGTTTTATCTATTTTGCGGTTCTGCGTAGCACTAATAAAATAAACTACAAATACCTGACTTATAGCTTTGCTGGCATTTTTGCACTCCAGTGAAGTGCAGTGCCAATGCCCCATGCAGTGAAAGTGATCTAAGAAAATCATATGTTCTTCCCATTTCTTATACTTTCATAAGGACCTTAAATGTTTAAATGAACTGTATTCAGCTATAACTTGTTCTTTTATTGTTTTTCATCACATGGGCTACCACTATCACTGATAATTCATTTTTGTTTCCTGCAGATTGGAAAGAATCTTTCAAGGAGCCTGTACTCTGTCTTGGCATCTGCATCATTGATTTTTCCCTAAGCATTACAGGGTAGCATCAAATTACTAAAATAATCATATGTCCTAGGAAGGATATACTTAGTCATATATAGAGAAGATAATCTTGCAATTAACAAGACATTCCTCTCTCTTTCTTTTTTTTTTTTTTTTCATCTATCATATTAAACCTTGCACACAATAATCAGAAAGTTTGAATTTATCTTGCCACTCTTTGGGATTAAGATTCCTTTAAACACCTGTGAAAGCTGCCCTAAGTGCAAAGAAAAATGTTCTCCATTTGTGTCAAGTGTATTGGAAGACAAATTCAGCTTTCATATAACCATTTTTTGCCAAAAAAAAAAGGTGGTCTCAGAGGTTTTAGAATCCTATTTTTGGTGTGGAATGTGACCATAAGCAACACAGGGGTTAGAAAAGACATAAAGAATATTGTGAAAAGATCGCAAAATGCAGCCAATTTTCTGAAAGATTTTAGATACACTGCTGGTCTTGTACTAATATGCTGTCTCAAGGTTGTCATGGACATCTGTTAATAAGTCTCTCTAGCCCAACAACATTCATTTGACTCTCAAAACGCATAACCTTAGCAGACTAATGAGGAACTGAATGCTGAATGTTTATCAAAGGGGACTCTCTTCCATTCCATCCACCTCTTGCATACTTTCAAAGAATTAATCTATTTTAACGAGGGACCCTCTCCCTATTCTATGGCCCCAATTCAATCTCTAAAACAGGGGATTAAATCCAACATTCTGCAAGTTGAAATTAAAGTGGTCTTGGTTGTTTTTCAAGCTACTCTGAGTGTTAATTGGGGCAAAATCTGCAGTTTCTGGATTACTATTCACATTTCGATTAACAGAGGAGGAAAACTTTGCCAGAAGTACCACAAGGGCTAAGGAAAATTAAGTCTTTTAACTCTTTTTCACCATAGTGAGCAGGTATCACTTAGAAGGAACACAGACAATTTAAAATGCTTTGATTTCTTTGTACAGAATAATAAAGCTGAAGAAAAAACAAAGGACTGTGTCATGTTTGCTCCTCAAAATCCTTCAGATTTCATTATGATTGATTAAAAATAATTGAGCAGATGTTACAGGCAGTAGTGCTTTTAAACCCCTTGTGCTTAGATTTAAATCTGATATAATGCAGATAAAGAAAGTGTGAAAAATTTCGTATCATGGTCCTACAAGTATGTATAAAATGTAGGAGCTGTTTAGATACTTTCTTATGTCCAATGCTTTATCATTTTTATGTTGCTGCTGAAAGGATAAAGTCTCAAGTGTGAGTTCCTATGATAAACACATTTTCTTTTGGCTCATGACTCATAGACAATGTAAAAAGACATTTTCCTCTTAAAAAGCCAATATTGTGAACATCTGGTTCATACCCTTCTTAACAAAATTTGTTCCACTGCTCTATTACATATAAACATCTGTCATTTATATCAAGCAGTTGACAAATGTTCTATCTTGAATTCTAAGAAGTGTAGCGCTGTATCGTTAAGTATCTTTTTTATACAAAATGAAAACTGTTTGTTTGTGTTGAAGACTGAATTCTACTCAGCAGAGATGACTTTTTTATCAAATGAGAAAATGGGTTAAATTCATATCAACGGTCTTAAATTTTCTCTCTCCTGACAACTGTATGCAATTACTGCTGTAAATCACTCTCCACACAGAAGACGATGGCGTGCTACTGGCTGACACTATGTGGATAGCATTTAGGGAATGGTTTTATCTACCTAAAAGACTGAACATTTTGAGAAGGCCAGACCCTCAGAGTTTTCCAGATATTCATTTTTTGTGAATTAATTTATTTTTAAAATGAAGCTTACTGCTGTTTTTCGGCACTATGAGGCTGCTTTGCTCCTTTGCTTTGTTTGAAAGGGATGACCATAGCCATGAGCATGAGTCACACATTCTAGGAAACATTTTTCCTTCAGAGGTGCAGAATCATTTCTGCCTCTCCTTTTTGGAATTAGAGGCCCACGAAATCAAAACCTGGGGCAGCTATCACTCATTTTTGAAGTGTCCCAGCAGAGCATTACAAGCACAATGAGATCACTTGATTTTTGTTGAGGCCAGACAGCTGTTGTGTGGTCCCCTCTCCCCTCTTGGAACAAACAACCTCTACTACAAGGGTAGGAGAAACTCCCAGGAGGCTTCAGCCAGGATCACTATAAGATCCTGTCTCCTTGTGTATTTAAAGTTAGAACTGGGACCGAAATAGGAAAGGTTTTCTGCAATATTGTGATTCATGACTCCAGGAAAAGAATCCAGAATCTAAGTATGGCCTCCAAAACCAGCTGGTTTGAGTAGAGTCCACTGTTAAGAGCAAGTCAAGATGTGTAAATGAGGTGTCTCCTTCTCTCCATTGACTGTACAGACTAAACAGAGAGTCACCTGGCAACAATTAATAGAAAAATGGATTGCATTTCCTAAATGAGGTGCATAAAGTGGGCAGTCTGCACCTGGCTGTATGAGCTTTAAATTTGCCATCTTTATTCACGATGTATGAAGTATTTTTCATAGCTTTGCAGGACAGGCATTGCACAAGACATTTGTAACTAGCTGAAAACAAAGAAACCCTGTGATTCACTGAGAAAAAGGATATTTAGTTAGATGCATGACAGACCCAGAGGCAACTTCAGAGCTGCAAATGCAATTACTGCTGGCCAGAAGTATTTGCTTTTTACTTAGGAAAAAAAAAAAAAAAAGGTCTGTTCTGATTTGTCTGATTTCTGTCCAGAGGAGAACAACAAAAAGCATGTTCAGTCTTAGGAGATCTGTAAGATCCTCCCTAAAAAGAGAACAGATTTGGAAAGGGTCCTTATACCTACATGTGTAGCATGAAAAGATAATTGAGTCATCCTCCTGCCCTTATTATAATAGCATGAATATTGCTTTTTCATTGCAAGATGGGCAAAAAATATGAAACAATTTGATATGCAGCCTGTACTAACATTGGAAAAGCCAAATCTAGTCTCCTAATGAAATCTATTGCAATATAAAAATGGTGTGTTTATTAATAAGGCAGAACAGTATTAGATTTTCTTATTGAGCTAGAGCATTTCAAGGCCATTTGGGGCAGGGAGAGAGAGCAATGCCTTTACAGTACATTCTTTGTTTCCTTAACACTGATCACCTGTCATACTTGATTCCCACAGTGGACCTTTTATAGCAATTTGCTATTCTGACCTTTGCATACATTTTTTGCAAGCTTTACTCTGGGACCATTTAAGTTGGGATGGGTGGGCATATGCTGAGTAGGGTAGCAGTGAGTAAGGAAAGATTAAATTTCAGTTGTGAACTGGCTGCATCTCTTGAACCATTCATTACCAGACTCCCTAACATTTGGGTTTTCAAAAGGTGATGATTTTCTGCATGGAAAAGGGTATTTTGTTGGCTGGACTCCACTGAAGCATACTTTCAACATTAACTCCCTATTGGCAGCAGTTTCTGCTTATGATTTGTTTTAATGAACACCAGTTTAAACTGGGCTAATCATAAAGTCTGCTGGAGAAAGGTTAAACCCCAGCATATTTTATACAAACCTGACCCAACCAGAGATCATGCACTGAGGATGGTAACCATGCAAAAGGACCTTTCTGAGTGTGGGAGTTAAGCCTTTAAAGGATATGGTAAGAATACATGAGGGAAATTAACATTTTTTCATTTCTTTTTTCTTCCTGTTACCTCAGTTCTCCATCTCCCTAATCACTGCACGCACTCACACCTTCTGTCTCTCTGACCCTGTGGATGTCTCCCATTTGCTGTGACCTCTTCTACTCCGACCTCCTCCACTGATCTCAGTTCCCTCATGCTCCATTTGCATCCTCGCAATATCCTGATCACAATGCTCTTCACTGTCCACCGGACATGTGTCTTTTCATCTTCTTCACATATTTCTGTGGTTTCCTAAATCCTCCCTCTCACATCTTACGCCAAACAGCTGGAACAAAAAAATAAGGAACAGCTTCTAATTGAAAGCCTCCAATTGTAAATATCATATATTTAAAAACAACTTGTTGAATGTTCCTAATTAAATCCCCTCATAATTATAAAAGGTCATCCTTACCAAAACCTACAGAAAACAGCCAAAGCTAATTTGTTAAGTTTATTACTGATGTCATTAACTGAAAAAACATTTTTCATTAAAACTAAACCCCAACCATGTATTATAGCAACAATAGGTTTAATCTGAGTTTTACCTAGCTATACAGAACTAAATTTAGAATAAATATTTTTTTTTAATACGCTGGCAAAAAATGAGTAGTTCTGATGAAGTTTGTGAAACAGCAGGCAATCAGCTTTACAACAGGACATCAGCTAAACCCCTATTGATAGAGTGCCCATATCATTCTGCATCTGGTTTGTATCAGCGTTGCATTTCTAATTAGACCTTGCCAATTCATTTGTCAGTACTGCTCTAGGAGTGACAGGGTTGAATTTTTTTTTTTTTCCTATAGAGATATCTGCCAAGATTTCATGCATTTTGATTTAAAATAGGTTAAAGCAATATTGGTTTGTGAAATTCTCTTTGGGAATAGCAACCATTAAAAATTGAGGACAAAATTGAATAGGTTAAGCATTAAATATGAAGGACAGATCTTCAGATAACAAAAATTGTTATTGTTATTTCACTGATACCATTAAGGTTTTATTGATCCGACTCTGCTGAGAATTTACTGAAAAGTAGTACTACATCCTGCAGCCAGAAGTGACACTGAAAAACACAGACCTGTGTCTTATCAGAATCCACTTTGCTTACGAAAGGAAGTTATTTCTTTGTAGATTTATATTAAATTCTTATTCTTGTGATTATTTCTTTCTGAGTTACCTTTAACTCCCTTGGAGCCTTTGCCCTTTGAAATGCAGGGATCCCAGTGTTTCATTATTGCAAGGAACAATTCCTTTATGCGATTTAAATGTATAACTAAGCACTTGGATCTCAAACCTTGAGAGCGCGGTATTGAAACTGTGAAAGTTCTTTCTTGAATACATAACCCATTTCAATTATACATATAGTGACTCCATTTAGTTCAGAAAATAAAGCAACATTTATTTTATTTGCTAGCGTGCTATTTATTCTTTCTCTTCCTTCTTTCTACTGCAAACATCTCTGTATGCATTGCTCTGTTTAGTAACATTAACAGATAAGCCTGTGGAGTCTGGAAACCCTGCCTCCACAATAAGGGGGAGAAAAGCCTGCAAAAGGCTCAAAAGGAGCTGCAAATATGGAGACCAGAGGTGATATTTCTCATGCATCAGGCATGTAATTGTATTAATTCAATGCAAAGATTAAAAAGCTTTGGAGCAACGTTACTGCCTCATCCAGACAGATTCTGATTAAGCCACACAGGTGTGAGAAATTGTTATGGATCAAAGATTGAAAAGATATAGGTCAGGGAAGAAAATAGGTTTGAAATATTTAGAAAGCATATTTAGATGGTCTGAGGAAAAAGAAAATGTGTTAGATATAAGTTATAGAATAGATTGTTATGTGGCATTTCAAATCTGTCATTAAATGCATATTTTAAGGGGCACAGTGAAAATGGATAATTTAAAGATTTTATTTTAAATTATTTTAAGGAAGAGAAAATAGTTCAGTTGGAATTCAAACATCAGCCTCTTACACAAACAACTTAAACATCTAAATTTAAACACTGGTTAAATAGATGTGTTTCTGAAAGATCTAAAATCATGGGTTGATTTAAGGAGGCACCATAGGGTCTGTAGCACATTCCCCTATTAACACCAAAACTCCTGTGTTGAATCTGGGCAGCTAGATCACCCCAACTTGATTTTTTAAGGGCTGCGAAGGATTAATGATAACTATATTCCTTCCTGACTACAAACATCTTGCTCAAAATTGTAAAAATTAAGGCAGCACATTAAGCTCAAAAACAGTAGAATCACAAGTCCTGAAAATCAACAGACAAGCCCAGGAATATTATTTCTGATTCCCTTTATTTGCTACCTGAGTTCAGATTAGCATCTTCTTTTGAAAACCAGTAGTCCAGAAATAGAGCGAAGAAAGGTGGGCACCTTGAAGAGCCAAGATATGGCTGATGATTTTAGTTTATGCATGAAATGGCCATGAAATGAGATGGGTCTCTGGAGAAGCCAACAAACTCGCATGCTGGAAAATACAATTCTTAATTCCTAATATTTTTTATGGTTAGAAGTTCTCTGGACCGTATATTAATATGGAGAGTTCCTAATACTTCCCAGCAAATTGCTTATCTCAGTATTTTTAAAAAGGATTCAGTGGGAAAGGGCTACTGCATAAAGGCGAGAGTAGGCTAAATCATGATGAGGGTTTATGAGCAGCCAGTGACATGACAAAATTTATGTACTAGCAGCTGCTATAGGTGAGAATTTATATTCCAGAAGCAGTAGTTCTACATCATAAGTTTGCTCAAGAGTTTTCCAATGGAAGCCTCTTGGTTATGCAGTTTTTCTTGTGATATATAGCTGCAAAAAAAATTACCCGGAATCCTTTTTCTTCTATTATTTACTTTATGAATTTACAGTTGCTTCAGATCTTTTCAGGATATACTCTTCTAATAAATGAAGTGAACCTAAGAATGGGGTTTTTTTGAGAGTTATTCATCAGTTGCTACTGTTTCATCCTTGGATCATGCTAAATTCTGCACCAACCCTACAGGAAGGTAAAGAAAGAAAAAAATCACCATGACATAACATTAGAACAGTACTGCACAGAAAGCCCAATAATGAGCCATGTTTGGAACTACTCAGGGAAGCCATTTTCCATGCCCATTTAAAACCGAGTGTTAAGCCAAGTACAGCTGTGATGTCTTTCTCTGCACACTTCAGCAATCTGAATTACATGTTCTAACTGTGACCAAGCTATACCCCAGGGAAACCTGGGGCTGAGCCAGTGAGGAAGCCTGGTGTGACTGAGTGAGGTGGGGTGTGCAGCTGGGAAGGGGGCTTGGTCCCAGCTCAGGTGGTTGGGTGTGACTGCCAGAGGGGCTCCTGCATGGGGAAGTTTCCCTAACACAGGCAATGGCTCACTGAACTTACTGGTGCTTCCTACACTATAAGTGTTTTCTGGCCTATTTTAAGATCTCTTCCAAGTAGCAGTCATGGTCCTTGAGATGCAGAACCTAACCATGGCAGTTTTTTTGACAACTGAAGGAGTACAGCACAACATAGTATGTCTGCAAAGCCTTAGTCATTGCATAGGTGGGGTTTGGAATTCTTAGCATTAGGTTTATCCCCTGAAATTGCTTCTATTTGGAGCTTTCTTGTGCTTAGAAGAGCTAATCCCACTGCTTCAAAGGCTGTAGAGAGGAATACATGCTTTGTATATAATTATTCTCTTCAGCAAGTTGCCTGGTGAAAGTTATGATGTTGAATCCTCGAGGCACTGCATAGCAGTTTTATTAATATCTGGGTGATTACCTCCAGGAGCAGAGTAAAATGTCTCTTCGTGGTGTTCTGTTGCAAGTCCCTCTGGTGAGTGAAGAGCTAATTTCAATCACCTGTAATTTTTCATTTTCCCACTGCATGTCAAATATATCTCTTATTACTTTTTTTTTTTCTTTTGGCCTGGGCAGAGATGTTGGTATTGAGTAGATCAGCGGCACGTGACAGAATCCCTGTTGCAAGGAGGAAGAAAAAGTGAATTATGTAGTTAGCTGTACTGGTCTGTAGGTTTCCATTAAACAGATGTCTCTGGCTTGCTATCATTCACTATAATTGCAGTGTCTGGAAAGTTGCCTTTCCCTTGAGACTAATCTATTTTAAGTTCAATGGATCAGGAGAAGCTTTTGAAAGATTTGTAAAATTCTTTACACTTGACTTCTTAAGTCCCAGGAAAGACAACACTATGTACCATGCATACTTCTTAGTGAAGAATTTATTAGAATATTAGTTTGAGTCAAATTCTTGTGTGAATTTCCACAGGCAATGAATTAACACACACACACACACACAATTATGTAGAAAGTAATTCTTTTCAGAGATTGCATTTAGAAAAAATTAGTTAATTTTAGTTACAGTTGTAATTATAGTCTATTTTTCTATATTACCCATGTTTTCCCACCATTTATGGCAGAACTATGAGGGCAGCCAAAGACTGCTACAGAGTTTCAGACATCCTCTGAAGGAAAGAATGTTATACTTTAGGGCATTTTCAGCATTTTGTCCAAATCCATACGGTATAAATAGGCTAAAGGACTTCTTTAGGCTCATTTCTTCACAGAAATAACTTAGAGACTATTAGAAGCTCTAAACTAATTTTTAAAAAGAAAATAAAAAAAAGATGACATCTTTCTTGTCTAGAAATTCAAATTTTGGCAACCCTACTAAACATACTAACCAAACGACAACTGGAAAGGTAAACTTCTAAAATCTCATTTCTGTGGCTGCTGTAATGTCTGTAACTAGTATCATCTCTGTTTTCAGGTCTCAACTTGACATTCATAAAATACATCAGTGGCATAATTACTCCTCTGAATACCACATAGCTTAAGATAAGAGCCCTACATTTTCTTCATGGTCAATACTGTTGGGGAAGATGAAACAGGAAAGCCTTATAAATATGATTGTCTGGCAAATAGAAACTGTAAGCGAGATTGAAATGAAAGCAAGCTTTGAGATACCTTAGTTAGTGAACAACTGGAAAACAATGGTGTGGCCTGACTGAAGGTAATCCCCTTTTGATGAAACAAGACCCTCTGTTTGCAGGCAGTCCAAGAGTCCGAGCATACCCTGCCAGCTTGGCAGAAGAGGGCCAAAGAGTAGTTTTTAGGGTTTAAAATGTAACACAGTATAGTAATGTAGTGATTCTTATAGGCTGTATGGAAATGCTATAAGATTTGTATATTGTACTAGATTGGTTAGTGAGAATCAGAATATTCAACACAGAAGATGATTTATTGTATTGTAATGAGAACTTCTCTCTCTTACTCTTTTACACTCTTATCTTTTTTACTCCCTTACGCTCTTACCCTCTTACTCTCTTACCCTCTTATCCTCTCTCTACCCCTCTCTTCTCTCGGGGCTGCTCTGAGCTGTGGCTGGCAGCTCCCAGCAGGGCCCCTGCACCCAGGCCCTTTGCAATAAACCCCAAGTTCCACGACCTGGCTTCAGAGATCTCTCATCTCCGTCCGTCCCGACCGTCCTACCCCCTGATGCTCCAACCCAATAACACTAGGAGGAAAACAGTGGTAAAAAATCAGTGGTTTAAATTTTTTTAATCAAAAGTCAAGAGTGACCAACATTGCAGCTTTCACCGTACAACAAAAAATGAGACATAATAGGTACAATTCTTGGCCCATAGCATTGACTGCATTAATTCCTGAGAGAGAGAAAGAAAACAAGTAATAATTATTAGACACGTTGCTTAATCATGGCTGGAAGGTGCATATCTGCCCTGTAAAAAAAAGCATGTAAAAAAATTAAACATTTTTGCTTTCAGTCTTTATAATTGAGACCTTTCAGACTCCATCTGACTTTCATTTTTGGGGTTGTCTGGGTAGACCATATAATAAGAAACCTAAGGGCTATTACGAAAACCTGGTGTTAAACAGGTGGCTAAATAGGCAGTGAAGTACATCACTTGCATTCCAGGTGATAGGCCCTGAAATGCACCCAGTCTTCTTCTAAACAGCTGTGCTCAGAAATCAGGAGCACTGGGAGATACTCCATGTCTGGGGTCCTTTCTCTAGTACCTTAGGTTAAGCACAGCACTTACACCTCTTTTTGAAAGAAGAAAGTTATTACTGAAAGACTGATATTAAATCTGAACCTCTGAACCCTAATTTAACAAAAATCCTCCACCTTACCTTCTATTAGAAAGCACCACTGTACGTCTCTTTTTAAAAGGGCACTGAGAGTTTCCCCCTGAGGGGATGCAAAGGCAAACTACAACCTTCCACCCGTGATCTCACAAAAAAATCAATATTCAACTGCTTTATGCTGAGGCTGGGAAAGGCTCCATGAGCATGCCCAGTCATGCCTGAGCACACTGCTTCCAGTCTGCTCTGCTTTGCCTTAGGCTGCTCCAGAGGCTGGACTTACGTAGGTATCTGAGTCAAATACTGAGATCACTGCAAAGGCATTTTCTGCGGCCAGTGTCCTCTGTGCATACTTTCCCAGCTTTTCACATAGCTTATGATGAACTGTGGTAGGAATGAGAAGGGCACCCACTGCACCAGCCCTGGGCAGTGGTAGCAGTCACAGCGGAGCATCAGACCCATCACACGATGTACTATCAGGGATTACCAGCAGCAAACCCATAGCAAGACTGAAGTTGAATGTTTGGATTTCCACGGGAGAACAAGGCCCCTTCATTCTCCTGTTTGGGTAGATGCACCTTGAACATATTTGCTGAATCTGCCCTGCATCCCCACCAGCAGCACCTCACACAGCGCTTGTGCCGATAATGCTTTTAAAGGCATTTTTCCATTTTGTTAGCATTAAACTTCTTTGGAGATCATTCTTTCCTCCTTTTCTCTTAGGAGTGGATCCTCTGTTAACAGGTTTCTCCGTATCTGGCTGTGTGAATGAGAGACTTTGAGGACTTTGCTGTTTCAAGAGACCAGGATGATTGACTGCAACAACAGTACAGTAATGGAGGGAATCACTAGGGGGATGTTGGAGCAGACAGCTGCTATATTATTTTGAACAGGCAGTTTTCCTTATAAATATTTACTGTATTGAAAAACAGACAGCTATTGTAGCAGTGATCTGGAAAAAATTTTGAAAAATGACTGGGATTTTCCCTGTGAGACCAACATCAAAAGCTGTAACTAAATATACTTATGGTCCAATATTGCATAAAATTTGGGCTCAACCTGTATTTAAGAAAAACTTCAGTGATGCACTGTATTTTTTATGTGAGGAGGTCAATGTGACTTTTGTTTGAACAAATATTTCTGTACTGCTACCTATTGTTCACAAATTTTACTCAACCTGAGAAATATGCCTGACAAAATTGACCAAATGTCACTGAAATAAAGATGACTTCACAGCCCTTCTGGAAGCTGGCTTGGTTTACATCAGTGGGAGATTTGATCCAGAAGCAGAGATCAGTAAATATATCAAGAAATAATTTATTTATTTTTTTCTGAAAAGTTGCTGCTGCAACTTTTATCATCAACTCCTGAACATCTTAAATAGAATAAACAATTTCTAATGTCCACATCAAAGATTATTTGAAAAAAATCACACTATAAAATTTCAATAACGAAATGTTTGAGAGAGCCATAACTGAGTTGCTGTTGTTGATGTTTTAAAATTGGCTCCTTAGTTATGTATAATGCTGTACCTATGAGATAATTGACTTTTCCTGTAATTAAACCTGCAATTAAAAAAATGTTATCACCACTTAAATAACTGCTAGGGAAACAATTGGATGAAAAGACGAGCTGAAAGCCAACGAATGGTCTTTTCTCAGAGTGTGAATAACAACAAGGTTTCATAGTCTGTCACTCTCAGTACCAGCAAGCTTGTCTTTGAAAACGCTTCCATTTTTCAAGCTGTTAGAAGGATTGCTATAGATCCTGGGGGCATATGCCTGAAAGAAAGATCATAATTCAGCAATAGGAGGTCTGCTTATCTCACTCAACAGTGAGCTGGCAGAGGACGAGCCCCACGCTTTGTTTACAGGGAGAATAAACAGAATACCTTCCTGGTGCCTGCGTGGGCTGTGAACCCGCCTCGGTACAGAGGTGAGGGAAGGATGGAAGAGCAGGCACGGACAGTGAGGAAAAAACTGTGCATGAGTATGTAGGTGTGTAATTAGTGGGACTCTTCACACCTTCAAAAAAGAAAAAGAATCTGCCTAGTCCTTACAGTATCCCTTGATCTCTTTGTTAAACTGTATTTGTAGGTTTCTATTGAAATGTCATTCAGGAAATACCATTCAGCTTCCCTTGACACACAAAAAGAGAGGACAATATTAAGTGACCTGTGTGGTGAAAGGAAAGCTGTGACTCAATTTTATATTATTTCTAATTAAATTCAGATAATTACAAAAGAGATGGGAAAATGGGAAGAGGAGGGGAAAGAGGGAGAGAGACACAAGAAATTAGATCCTATTTATAACACACTTTTCATAGAGCTAAATTCTGCTATGCCTACTTATTTTGAACTGAATTGGTCTACTTGTAAAATATTCTTCTACAGAAATCACAAGGGTGCAGGGAAGGTTAAACTGATTATAACAGCATTATGATAATTTAGCTAGTAAGAACTGGTCATTTCACCCTTTTAGCAGAAATGTATTTAAAATCTAATTACAATGTGTATTTTAATTTGGAGTTACAGGTGACGTTCACCAGATAGAAAGATCAGTAATTACCCTAGCTGACTGCTACAAAACCAAGACAACCAAACCAAAGAAAAAGAAGTGTTCGCTGAAAAAGAAATAGAGAATTTGGACATAATAACACTGGTGTATCAAATAGGGATAGACTTTGCCTTTGGCTTCTGATTTTCTTATACATTTCTATCCTGTTTGGATGTTACAAAAAAATAGATTGGAATAAAAAGTATTATATTTAAGTGCATCACCTTCTACAAACTGAAGATAAAAACTATTATTTATATTCTGCTACCTATAGTCCAAAAGATAATCTGACTTGAACAGGCATAAAGGTCTTTAAGAATTTGACAAAGTAAATATTTCTATTTTCCTTCACATTTTTTACCCCATCAAAGCTAAATGAATGTAAAGCAGTTTTAACTGTTTTAAATAATCAGCTTGCCTGTCTCGGTTCTTCATGAAAGATAATGAGGTGTATTTGATCAGAAGGTTCATTAAAAATGATTGCATAAAAAAAAGGAAAGTCATTCCAAACAGTGTTGCTAATTGGAAAAGATGAGTTGACGTATGACTGAAGTTTGGATCCAAGTTCAGAGCCAAAGAAAATGTGTAACAATTTGTTTTCCCATGTGCAATAGTTTGTGTGATGTTATGACATTAACAAGTCCCTCAGTTATAACAACTTTCATTTAACTGTGTGATGTTGGAATAATTTACATTTTTCAAAATTACATTTGAGTTTCTGAGTATGAATTACCCAAGAAAGTAATTGACTGTTTAGAAGTCGATGTATCTAATAACCAAACAAGTGTTGAATCACTTAATTTTTCAGCATCAGTCATATTCTTCATATGATTTCTGGATTGAGCGTGTCACGTCACTGATACCCCTTTTGAATTGAATTAGAGGAAAAAATGGTAGCTGGAGAAAGTAATTATTTTTCATGTTTCATCTGCATAACTAATGTCAACAGAGTACTGTGCTTTCTTTAACTCATGATAGGCAAATATTGTTTGAATAGCCCTCCACACCTCACAGAAACCACACCTCTGATTAAGATTCACAGAATTTACTATCACGTACAATCCTTACCTTTTCAGAGGAAAGCAAGCCTTGTCTTTTCAACTGTAATAAGAAGGTATTGCTGCAATTGGAACACTCACAGGTTAACATTTAAGATACCCAAAAATAAGCAGGAAAGGTAAATGCAAGGGAAAAAGGAGAATACCGAGTCAAAAAGAGATCTCCTCTGAAACCTACAGCTGGATTTCAGCCTATGGAGACTGGATTACAGAAGGAACATATGCTGAATAAAATCTACTTCTTCTGCAAATTACATAGCACTTTTGAGTACAGGTGGGCAATAGGGCTGTGAGTTCCCCTCCAAAATCTATCCATCCTGAACACCTTGCTGGAACAGAATAAATGGCATATCTCACTCCACTACTCTACAGAAATTTTAGATAACAAACTTAAACCAGACTCCTCATTTCTGCACAGCCAATGGGTGAGATGAATTCTGAGAGCTCTGAGCTCTTTTGGGGGGGTTTTGCAGCAAGTCACCAACATTCAGTTAGCTGCTCAGGATCTATATAAGAATAAGAGAATGTGTTAGTTTTTAATAACTGGCTTATGTGGGGTTTGAAAACCACAGGCAAAGCTTCAACTTGATTGAACAAATGTGTGAAAGTACTGCTTCTCTTGTGCAGACAATGTAATTGGCTATTAGAAATGTAAATTATGCTTTTTTTAAAAATTGCATCTGTGGTATGCATCAGCTGCTTTCTCTGCTAAATGTGTGTACCTTGAGGTTCTCTGGGCTCTTCATGGCTAATTTTAAAAGTTTGTTAGCTAATTAACTACTTTAGAAAGAAATGCTATTAGCTGCTGTGTGTTTGAGACATGGGAGTGTATTATTTATCAAAGACTGTAATCAAGAAACAACAAATAAAAATACTGCGAAGATAAAGTTTGTTCTGCCTTTCTCAAGAAGCTGCTGTATCTTATGTAGTTGTAACTGATACTGTGAAGAAAGTAAGAAATTAGGTCACATACTATTTTCAAGTTAAATTCCACATAAAATAAAGTAAATTCTAATGTTTTTTAGACCCAGGACTTGACTGTTCATTGCCTTGCCCTTGAGTGGTGGTACTGTTTTACATGCAGTTTGTGCAAGGTAATGACAATACAAGACACAACAGTGGAGTTCAGTTATTGCATCCTAAAGCTTTGACTCTGAAAAAGTCCCTCTATGAGCAATTCTTTCTCACAGAATATTCATAGAGGGCATAAATATTATTAAACACACAGAATGATTTACAGATAGAAATGATACTGCTGATTCTTCTTTGATAAAAGAAAAAATTATTGATGGAATGTATCAGTTGGTGTCAGTTGCACCACCAAATTGCACAGGATACCTTTACAATAGAAATTGCTAAGAACTTTGTTGGGATCCAGGGAATCATAAAATATTCCAGGACTCCATTTTGTGAAGAACTGCATCGTATTATGCTTGCCCAAACATAGTTCCTGCAGAGAAACATCTAGACAGTGTGCCATTGTAGGCTGCAGATCCTCTGAAGAGGCATGGTGCACTGAATATTAACACCATTTCACACATTCCCAAGATGTATGCAATTACCTCAGGGAGAGGAGCTGGGAATGTGAGGTCTCAAGGGCTTAGATAATGACATAAAATAAATTGCAACGATTACCCATGTATTTTTCCAAGAGACATATTATTTAAAACCTGTCTCGGCTTTTGAGAATGAAAGACAGAGGAATGTCCACTTTATGAAATTGCTATTAATGTGTGACCTAGAGTTGAAGACAAGGTTAATTATGGGTTTTTAACAGAAGTATCATTCTGGTTTAATATCACTACCCAGGCCTTAAATATTGAAGTAAGTCACATTTTTCAGGGACAATTGCCATTGAATGAAGAATGGCGGGGCTCTGATCTTTGCTGACCCTACTGACTCCCATTGTGTAATCCATAGCAACAGCGTTGCTACAGCAACCCAGGAACGTGTGGTAAAATAGGATAAGACCGTGAAATCCGATGTCATACTTCTATGAGATGCAAAATTGCAAATAACTTCCTAAATCAGATTTATTAAAGCATTGATACATTGCACAGGAATCATATTGGGTCAATCCTAAATGAACAGAGTACGATGGAATGAATGGAAAGAACAATAGAAGGCAAGCTGATCTTACAGGACACTTTAGTGTTCTGGTGAAATGTTTGGTGCTTAAGACAATTATCCACAAATCATGTGCATCTTTACTAATGTTTTTGTTATCTTTTTTCCCCTCATCTGTGTCTAGTAGGCAATCAGGTACACTTGATCTAATCCCATACAGTTATTCCTCAATGAAATTAAGAAGATAAAACTGTAACCAGTGCGGTATGAATCAGGATATTGTATACAGAGTTTCATTTTGCCTTGTCTACAAGCCGATTTGTCCTTGGCATAGTGTACACCCATCCAGCCAGCATGTAATTTACATGAATGTTCACATATACAACAGACAAGCTGGAAACACTAAATTATACTTTCTGACAAAGAACCAGTATTTTTGAACACAATATGTTTCAGAAAAAAAACATAATAGCATGTTATAACTTTTAACCATAGATATATTTTTAAAAGCTATAAAATATAACACCACTGAATCTGAATTATCAGCAGGTTTTAAAAGACTTTTATCAAGAGTGCAACAAAACAAAATCTGAGAACAAAAGTCCTATTCACTAGGAAAAAAGTTCTTGCTTCTCAGCCCTCAAAACATTTGTTAATTAATATAACTTTGCAGTAAGCTTAAGTCCATCTCACTGAATGGATGGATTGTGCTATACATATTATAATAGGCTCAGTAGCTACACAGCACAACGCAGGAATTTTTTTTTGGAAGGATCACAGAAGTTCTTACACCAATCAATTTCAAACAGTTTTTCCCTGTGTTTTACAATAGTCAAACCTGGATATTGCAGAAGACGCTGTAAACTCCTTACACTGTATACAGCCCTAGATTTCTGTATGATAAAGCTAAATTTCTGCCAGAGTACAGATGGTTATCTACCTATTTCCCCAAGCAGGAGGTTTGATGGCTCCTGTAATTTGATTCTCTTTTGTTAGTACAGCTAGTCAATGAGGAGTGCCTTTCTCTGAAAGTTCTGCCTGTATATTAATCGCCTGTGATGCTCTACTGCACATAATATGCTGCAGACATTCTGCCTCTATAGGAGATTGTAAAAGCATGTTGGTCAAATATATTAACCTTGCTAACATCTGCATCTTTAAAGATGACTTATTGACAGAGAAAGTTCAAAGAGACGATCGTACAAATCACAAACAACGGCGGTCCTGTTATTAGATAAAATTGTATGAGTTGATAGATGCTCTTTAAATACTCATGCAGAAGAACACTGAAACAAAAAGGTTATTTTTCAATTTCTTTTGTGGCTGTTTTCTTCTTTTCTTAAGGCTGCTATGTTACCCACAAAAAAAATCTAAAATTGCTCACTTTTTCACTAAACGCATGAAAATTGATCATGCACTTATAGAAGGAGTTTTGCTTTTTAGAGACTAACATTCATATTTATGACTTCTGAAAATGAAACAACATATTACTTTGGGTTTCAACTAAAAGCTAAAAACCACAGAATTTTATTTAAAAAGAAATCAATACTTATCAACCAGCTCTATCTTTCCTATAGTTAACTGCCATGGAAGGTTTATTGTAAACACAGATTATCTTTGTAAACTAATTAAAACAGGTCAGCAAAATAATTTGATTTTATGGCTGAAATGATAATTCTGACTTAAGATTTAAAGTGCTTGTGAAATCTGGCTGCAGACTCTGAGGCATACAATTGAATATATGTATTTATGTACATATACATATAATATTTTAATATATGTATTTGTGCCTTTTTTTTTTTAACAAAGGTAAGATGTTCATAGCTTTGGTTTCCCTAGTGAATTATACAATTATTTGCACTAGGAAAATCTGGGAGATATGTTCACAGAAAACAAACAAACCAACCAAAACAAAACCACAAAAAAAAAACCACAAAAAAAACCCACAAAAAAAACCCCACACAAAACCCCCCTGCCAAAACCCCCACAAATCCCCCTGCCAGAAAAAAAAAAGAATTTTCCAATTCCATTAGCTGTAATTACAACAATACTTTTTTCAGTGAGGTCAGTTTGAGTTAAAGTAGAAACTCCCTTAGCAACCTCTTCCTTCACTTTGATGCTTCATTTTCATTTCTATAGGGTCTGGACCCATTTAAGTCAGGTAAAAAAATGTATTAAACTGAAATTATGTTGGAAAATCAAGGTTTCTTTTAGGCTTAGATAGAGGAAGGAGTGTTTAACAGTAATTTTTGAGCATCCCCTTCTGCTGCAGAAAGGACAGTGAGTGAATCCTGCATCCCATTTACAAAGGACCTCACTGAAGGAAATGCTGATGTTCCCAGCAGTTGATAAGGGCTGTTCTGGCCTGTGGGGCAGGTGTGACTGGAAGTGTGATCACTAATTTCAGGTGACTACCAACCCCTGACCAGAGGACTGTCACTATCTGTGGTACACCTCATAATGAGAGGCCCCTAACCACCCAGACTGGAGGGACTTACTGGCATTTGTGTCAGGACCTTCCCTGCTCACGTGTCTCAGTTTTCTTCAAAGACAACAGCTCTAGCTAAAATATAGATACAAATACTTGCCTAGATCTTTTTTAGTATGAACTTCCAGTTCAAAAAAGCATTTATTTAGCTTTCTTGAAATGATCTGAGACAGTCACAAACAGTCTTAATTTCCCTACATAGCATATAAGATTGGGATTTCTATTGTACAAGCTCAAGCCATCTGCCATTTATTTCAATTATCTCCCCATAGTTCAGATTTCCTTCCAGTCAGATGGGAATTACTCATCCATTTTGCTTCCTCACACCCCTGGATGCAGGCACACATACAGGCACATGTGCAGGAGGTCCCACAGACTCTCATTCTGGAAAGCCAGAGAGAACACCTAAATTATGTAGTACAATCCACCTCTGCTCCTTCCCAATGCAGGTCAGAGTCTGATCTATTGCTTCTTGCTACTGATTCATAGAGTCTGCAATCAGTAATTCATAAGCTTCATTTTCTTTACCTTAAATAAAATTAATCACAAAATGTCCCACGAGGGTTTAACTATTTTCAGGGGCTGTGGTTTACTTTACAGATGATTTTTCATCTATACAAGTTTCTCTATTTTCACAGAGGTTCCCTTCCCTGTCATGAGTCCTATTCTGTGTGAAAAGCAAGCAAAACTAATTGTTATGTCTATTCTTCTCATATTTCCTGCTCCACTGGCATCAGGAGCAACTTTGCCATTAAGCACAGAGGGTGTTGGATCCAGAACTAAACAGGTTCATGTAAGGCAGCCACATTGTATCCTCTTGTTTTGAATGGCATTTCTCCTTCTTTCTATTAATGTCCATCCAACACATCAAAGACTGTTTGAGTCGAAGCAGGTTATAGCTATAAAGAACATAATCCCCACCCGCAAAGTTTAGGGTTGAAGCCATGACCTACTTCAGCTAAAAAACAAAATGGGCTTCACAGGTGTCAGAATTCCACTTCAATCAAGCACTAATCTTTTTTTTTGCAAGAGTAAAATAATAACAAAAGCAATTTATCTGTAAAATGACAAGTTGATTCTTGCCAACGTCGTGTTAAAAAGATACTCCTGTAGGTACATTTAAATGTATTTTTAATTGTGGACTTTTAATTCTTCACATATGTGAAGTAGGGGGAGAATATATTATTTGATTGTTTTATCTACTTTCCAGGCTCAATTATTTTATCAGCTGAAAAATATTTTTATGACTAAATAATTTCATGTTTATCATTAATTTTATTTTTTTAGCCAATCCCCATGACACTGTTCTGATTCTGACAATGTTGATTGGAGGAGGAAACACATTGAGTTATCTAAAACGTTATTCATTCAACAAGATTGTCAAATGTATAAAGCACTTGTCAATAAAGTGGGATAACAAAATACTTAATATTGAATACTTTTCTGGCACAAAGAGATACTAATCTTGTTTTGCATCCCTTTAGTTTCATAGGTTTATATATAGTTTAGTTTTGTATGTATTGGTTCTGGGAAGAACAAATCATAAATAAATCAGATTTCTATTAAACTAAAATATTTACAGCTGACATTCTTGCATTAATCTTTGAGGATTTACAAGAATGCTGGTGCTGCTGCACCAATAATAAGAAATTATCACCTCTAGTTTCCTTGGATTTTCCCTATTTTGCGACCTATTGTTATCAAATAGGCTTGCAGAATCAGAGTAAGTCTTTATCTTTCAGACTATGTAGGTAACTTTGATTTTTTGAAAGCAATTTTTGTGGCAATTAAATTTTGATGGTCTGTCAGACATGTGCAGCCAGTAACATAATTGACTCTAATTTAAAAAATAATAATTTTTGCTATACAAGTAGCCAAAGAAAACAACGAAAGGGGACAAAGGGTCAAAATCTGAGCCAACTGCCTTTCCACAGGAAAAGCCTGTAGTTGAGACAAGGGGAAATCATATATGAGAATCATTTTCTCACTCTATATAAAAATAAAGAGAAATTTTACTGTGAAAATATTAGCCGTGAGGTTGTTTCTGACAGATGTCCTTACATCTTGGTTTAATCATAGTCCAGTGTAATGTTTTTGAACTCTACCTCATTTCAATATATATTTACTCAGATAGAGGGGAGAATGACAGCAAAATGCAATATTCAGAGGTTTTATTATAATTTTAGGGTATAGAATATGCAGATAGCCATCATTCACATCGTTACTCAATAGAGCTGGGCAAGCAGCAATTGCAAGATATAATATGTGCACAAATGTTTCACATTACAATCTGATGGATTGTATAGTACCTCCCCTTAAGAGGAAAAGGAGATTAAAATAATAATAAAAACTATGTGGAGGAAGAGGTAAATTCTTATGCTTTTCATTTCTCTTGCTTGCTTCTTTATATCCATAAGAACTCTGCCCTTCTTCAAGACGTTTTCATGACCAGGCAGGGCAGAAGAGGACAAGTCACTGTTCCCACCTGAGGTAACTGGTTTTCTGTTCTTCCAGGTTTCTTTGTTCTGCATTTGCATGGTCTTACTTTAGGTATAGCACCCTGAAACAGGAATAAGGAAGCACTTCACACACACACAGTGTAGCCTTTACTCAACTCTGTGCTGATTTCAGGTGGAAAAAATACAGTATATTTTATTTATTCTCTGCTATTCATTTAATGGCAGGATACACATGAAAACCCTCAAATACGTGAGATATAGACATGAAAACCTTTCAAAACAGTCTAGGTAGGTCATCTCCAATTATTTTTGTTCATTTTAAATTAAGGCTAAAATACAACCATAAATATAATATTTAAGGAGAAAAATACTGCTGTGAGGGAGGGGAAAAAAGGGGAAAAAATTCATAAAAATATCTTATTGTTTGTTCCAGAAAGATCTCATGGAGATGACCGACTTTGCCTAATATTGGCAGAATCAGCTTGACTCTTTTTTGAGAGAAGTAAGAAGCAAATCTGGTTTGCAGTCAGCTCCATATGCTGTTTATGAAAATCCTGTTTCATAAGAACTCATTGTTTAATAGCTGTGAAACAGCATTTAAAGAAACATCATTGATTAATATGGTAGAGACTGATACAGTAATCATTTACTTTAAGCATTCACTGATCATTCTTCCAGATATTCAACAGGGGTCTGGAAGAGAGAAAAGGAAGAGATCCTGAAGGTCTAGATTTATTTCCCTAGGGATTTCTTGGACACACCATTAGGCTTTCTGAGATGAAAAGAAAGAAAAAAAATCTTCCCACCCTCTGAAACACTACAGAAAAGAATCTCACAACCAGAAGTTGAAAATGGAGGTACTATTAAGGTTTGGCCGCCCAAGGGATTTTTTGCACACATTCAAGACAGAAATTTTTTGTCATCCTCACAACGAAGGAAGACAGAAAAGCCACTGCTAATCAGGAGGTAATGTAATTCCAAACATGCCCTTTAGAACATTCATAGTAGCACTCTGTTTAACAGTGTTGTGTGACTTTGATTGCTCTCACTTCACATAACCATCCTGGCTTTAAAGGGCTTGATTTTTAGAGGAAGGAGTTGTAGCATGTGAAACCACTAATCCAAAAATCTCATTTTTCTAGCATATATAGCAATACTTCTACAATGTGAAGCACTGCCATCAGTTATCTGAAACTGCTTCCTAATTATCTCACTATTCCTGGGATATGGCTGCTCAGAAGTGAGTTCCCTGAAGCACAGAGCTATCTCGACTATCTTAACATAGTTAGCTCAGACATCATTACCACTGCAGTGCAAGTAGTCCGAGTTAATTTCTTTTCCTCAACAGAGCAAATTGCTCTAACTTTAGAGGAGATAGTCACAGAATAAGAAATTGCCAGTTTCCATAGACATGGTGTACAACCTCTTCTTGAAGTCAGCTTTTAATGTGGATACAGTAAATCATCATGAACATTTGTGTAATCTACTGGGGATTTTTCAAGTGGTGTCAGTTTTTCAGGTATGCAATAAAACTTTTTTTTTTTCCCTGTGAAGGAATGAAATGGTAAACCAAAACAGAACATTTAAAAATATTATCATTTGTGGTACTGAAATATCAAGTAGTAAAACTAAAGAGACAACCAGATGCACTTAGGGAAAAATCAATGCATATGAAATATTTCTTTGATGACACACGCCTAGTTTTAGACTCCAAAGAGGTGACAGGAGAGGGAGACCAGCTGCAGGGATGGAAAGGATGAGTGAAACAGAGATAAGGCACAAGAGAAACAGGATAATAACAAAGATAATGATTGAGTAATTGTGAAGACAGATATTAAGAGAGGAAGGAAGCATGGCAAGAACAGTGACTGCAGTAACAGGATCTAATATATCAACCATTGGATATCATAGTGAATCACAAGTTTTAATACAACATGCAAAAATAAGTAAGAAAAGGATGGACAAAAGAATTAAATGCAGGCTAAAGTATTTTTCACTAGAGGAAAATGGAAATTATAGAAAGGAACACTGAGAAAGAGAGCGACCTTTCAAAGCAGAAAAAATATTGAAGCAAAAACATTGTGATTTTTTCCCTTTAATTAAAGTTTATCTCTACTTTTTTGTCTCAGTCAGCAGTAGGTGCTGCTTATTTCTGAGTTTTATTTATATTGTATTGGAGGAGTATTAATATTATTACAAAGCCATGTTTCGTTAATAGCTGCCTTTGTTTCACAGGCACATTGTTGCTGGGAAGCATTTCATAAAGACTACCTCTGTTAGCAGGCATGCTCAGTGCCAAATCTACCCCTCAGGTATTCTCCTCCTGTAGGTGGGTAGAACTGCACAACCTCAGCAAATGACAAGTCTGGGTAAAGCAGGCAGGCATTCCACTGTGTGACAAACAATGCCAGTCAACATACCAGGACATGTGGCACACCTTCATGGCAGATTCATGTCACCAAAAGTGAAAGAAAGGTACTCAAGAGGAATAAGTAAAAGACACATCATGGGAGAATGCCTGGTCCACAAAGCCACAGCCATGCAGTGACTATTCTAGGGGAAGTTCTTTAAAAGGTCTATATACAGCTTAAGGTCTCCAGCACAGATCTCAACTTTATATTATGTACAGGACTTTACATAATACTTTATATTAAATGTATCAGAAACCATGGCCCTGTATATAGAATTAAATCAAACTTATCATATTGTGCATTAATTAATCTTCTTGAATTTTTGACTGAGATCTAGAACAGAGTATGTGCTATGAGAATGTTTAGTTTTCTGACAGAAAATTTACTTGTTGGTTGAAAATAGCAAAAAAACCCTGTTAGACCTATGTAAGTTTGTCTTTTTTTCCTTTCTCTCTAGAGTGAAAAAAATCCTATTTTCTTGATCTTTCTTACACCAAATGTAGTATTAATTATTAATCTACAGAAATTAGTCAAGCACTGAAATTAGTTCATTCTTTTTCTTATCATTATGATAATCACTTTCTTCATAGCTGCTTCTCCCAGTTAATTCAGCTGTAGATAATACCAAGCATGCAGGTGTCAGTTCTTTTTTCTGAAATTTTAAAATATTTTCATTGAATCGCTCATACTGAAGCTACTGGATAATTTGGTCCCCCACACCATTCAGAAACTCTGTAACAGCCATTGTTTGCCTTCCATACAAATGAGGCTTAAGCATCACATTACCATGGGCTTCACTCACTGCAAACTGCATTTATAGTCAAGGAGACTGAAAGTTTAAATGGTTTGAAAGTACCAGCAAAGCTGCAAGTTTTCCAGTGGAAAAGAACCCTATCTTATTAGTTAAAACTCACACCTGTTCAGAGGACCATACCAGGTCCTTAAAAATTAATTTATGTCTTCAGAATATTGCTATAAATTTAAGCAATAACTTATCATGTGATCCTTGAATTGGTTACAGAAACAGGAATGAATTTCACCTGTGGTGAGTGTTGTGTGAAGGGAAAAAAATGTATGAGAAAGATTCCACAGAACTAACAAGCTGATAAGTTAAACAAGAGGATTGGAAGAGAGCCTGCTATGATTGGTCATATTGGATAAATAATGTGAGAAAAGTAATGTGAGATATTTTAAAAGCCATTCTAAATCCTTACCTAGAAACAAAGGAGAGATATACTACACTTTCTTTGTGTTAGCCAAGAAGAGGGAGTGAGGATATCATGCTTCCATTCATGCCTTTGTTGGGGCTCTGATTTTTCAAACATACTGAACTAAAGCCAGAAGAAAATCTGAGCTCTAGAGATATGAAACAAATCAGTGATAAAGGAAAAGACTGTATAATAGGATAACTATTAAATACCATTTTCCACCAATTAATATCATAACAGATGCAGCTCTAATAGGATTAGAAGACTATAGTATGACATGGAATCTCTGTGATATAGAACACAAAACCCTCCAGGTCTATAGCTGAAGAAAGCTAAAAATGTTGAGTTGTATGAGCTAAACATTAGTAACTATCAAAACAATAAATATTTAATGCAAACAGCAAAAAGCTAGTAGCAGATACCTTAAAGTAGCTTGAAAATGTTTCATTGACCTGGTATTTGATCTGCAAGGCTGCTATTTCACACCTTGTCTGTGCTGCCAGCTTCAGCTTGCACTACATCTGTGCTTCATCTCTTTAGGCTCCTGACCACACAAACTACACATCTAAGTGCAGCTTGTACACTCATCTTCAAGCTTTTAGATGTGATTGATGCCTGTAACAAATAAGTGGATTTGAAATAAAGGTTAAATGAATTATCATATTTATCTGGGCCTATGAGCTGTTATCAAGCCTTCCACAAGCTGGCACTGCACTTAGAAATGAGTATTTCATAGTAAAAGGTTAAGGGTTTTATACAGAGAGAAAAATAATCAAGTAATTGACCGATTCTTTTGCTAAGTCAGGTGACAAAGACACTTTATCCTTAAGTGTCAGGACAGATGTAACATTGCTTGCAAAATCCTTTATGAAACTGAGAAACATTGAGCCTTTTCTCTAAAACTTCATTGTTCAGTAGGAAATGCAATTCAGCTTAACAAGGTAATATATATGCTTGTGAATTACCTTCCTTTTGTTTTACAGTGACATCAAATTTTCTGACATAAGACTAGAACCAAGTACCATAGAAAGCAGACAAGGATTCTTGGTAGAAAATCAGCAAGTTTTGGAACTTAGGTTCACATTTGCAAGTACTCAAGTATGGATTTCACTTCAGGAAATACAGCATACAATTACAATATAACTGTCCAAACATTATTCCTGTATTGCAACCATATTTCATTCCCCCATTATGCATGATTTCTGAAAAAAGTTTGAAAGCTGTATTCTAGAAATGGCTCCATTCCAAGTCATTCTGTAGTGTACATTACTGAATATAATACAGCCCAGTTACTGCTGAAAATGAAATGGCTATTATTAATGTATTTGCTGTGCTAGTGACAAGCTTACCCTAAATTTGTGGTTAAACAAAGCAAAACTTGGTGCATGATGCAAGAAAAAAATGGAGATAATTAGTTATCTAAAGCTTATATGCTATCAGTAGTGATAATAAAATGCCTTTATTCACATTTACAGAGGCTCCATTTTACTGTTTAAATTTAAACCAGTATTTTGAGGGCTTAACTGTAGCTGTGCTCATTAGATAGAAGTAGAGTCATCCTTCATCTTGTTCTACCTGAGCAAAGCTTGTAAAAATGAACTGTAACTAGAGAAAAAAAATGTTGCAACCTGTCAAAGTCTGGGTATACAGACCTTCTTGTAGAGTGTGAATGTATAATACGAAGAATATATAATAGGCCACTTGGGTTTACTAGTTTCAAATATTCTGCATGCTTTTTATAAATGGCTTTTGTTCTGAGAAAGAGCAGTTGTTACATATTAACCACCTTTTTTCCCCCCCAAGTATTAATTTATTAAGTATTAATTAAATACAAGCATCTGAAGATTACAGGAGTGTGGACATGAAAGCACATACTGTGGCACATCCATGTGTACACATTACTTTTAGGAGAGGCTCAGTACATCTGCAAGTAAAAGATAAGGTCTAATTTGAGGGTTCTAAGTTCCATCTAATTTGAGGCTAAACCAATAAATAAATGAAACATAAGTTAGGGTAAAATTAAGTACACACTTTCTGGACCAAGCTATGTTTTCCTGTTCAGCAATCTACAATGTTTCACAGGGACAACAGGAATTAACTGTGTCAGCCACGTGTAATGGATGAAAATGGCTGAATCAGTATTTCTCAATGTTAGTGATTATCTTTATTTCACCCTGCACTATGGGAGCTTATTTGAGTTAATTATGATTTTGCATAAAAAAAAACCAAAACCAAAACCAAAACAAACAAAAAAACCCAAATAATTTTAAGTCTTTGAAGTAAAACTTTCTGGAGTTCTTCTACAGGAATCACATAACCATTATTATTGTGGTTTTTTTGACAGGCCCATTGTGTAGAACAAACTTATCGTTTCATTACTCCAGGACATTAAATTGCTCAGTGGAGTGAGCACATTGCCCTCTTGGTGTGTTGAATCATGAAGTATCTATGCAGGGTTTGCAAAATTCCTTTATCTCCAGTAACCTTTGTGACCCACCCCAATGACTGACTGGCACCCTCACTGTGTGGGGTTAGGATACCTCCAGACTTTCACTCCAAGGAGCTTTTGTAAACCGTTCTTTTAAAAGCTGACCAAGGCCTTCACAGTTATGAAGTACTCCAGGAGCCTCTTCTGCCTTAATTCTTGCACAAGAGCCTGGTGTCAATAAAGCCCAAATGAGTGCCTAAATGAGCTCTACTACAAAGAGATAAAAACATTGAAATTGTGGTGTTTAAACTTACCTGTGATTACCTGAATTGAATCTGACACAGATATGCTCCATGCTAAAACTTCAGTGTCCACTTGCAGATTACTTAAACCCTGGCAATGCTACAAACATTTTCATTTTAATTGTATCAAAATGATGACCCAGTTCAAATCTTCCCATTTTCATCATCTGGGTTGGAAATATTGGCTGTAATGTCGTCAGTAAAATCAGCTGTCCTAGCCAGAAAGCAGATAGCCCTGAGCAATGGTGCCTTCTCTCAATTAGCACTTTGCAAGCAAAGTTGGCCCACGAGTAAATTGGCATGAAAGCTCATTGAACTAAATCAGATGAGACCGAGCAAACATAAACTGAAAAAAAAGTTGTGTTTTCTTATTTTTTTTATTTTTTTGGTGTCTCCCCCCCCCCCCCCCCCCCCCCCAAATCAATAGTACAACAATCTGTCTAATAATTCTGCCTCAGGGAAAAGGGGAAAAGGTATATGCACAAAGCTGTGGACTTGATTTGTTTGAATTTGATTTTTTAACACAAATGTTCAAATAAAAATCTAAAGAGGAAAAAAACATATTCCACTATCTAATTTTTGGCTATGCAGGAAGTTTAAAAAGAGACATAGATGAAGGTACTTATTTTTCAATTAATTCTTTCATTTATATCCTTCTGAAATTACACAGTATTTTATATTGTGAGCACACCTAAAAATGAAGAGACAAAAGGAAGATAGTGCCACATCTATCCACAGAAGTTTTCTTTTGCCTTAAGAAAATTGAGAGAAGTTGTACAAAAAGACCCCAACAATCACAATCCTCCTGCAAGATGCAATGTAAGCCTACAGCCACAAAGCACTGAAGGGCTTTTGAATCATGTGATTATTTTTGTGGCAATGTAAATATGTTTCCTTGAAACAAGGTGGCACTAATATAGACTACTGTGACACTTTTGGTAAAAAAAAAAAAAAAAAGGTATGGAAAATGCATTAAAATATTTGATAGAATAACAAAAAAAAAGTTGATCTGCTCTATACTAGGTGTATATACTACTACAAAACAAGTAAGAAATCAAATATAGCCAACAGAACAGTACTGCTTTCCACTTTTTTAGCACCCTGGATCTTAGAGGTTAAAAATCTTCAGGATATTTCTGATTAGTTGAGACTAGTTTTTAATATCTTTTTTACCACACTCTGTGAACAGCCATGCTGATTTCAAGCTGCCCATGCAGGGAATAGGGAACTGAGTGGAGATGCTGCAGATTTCTGCAGAGCATTGCTCCCTGCCTACCAGCATTCCCTCCTGCATTTTTCTTGCTGGACCTGTACATTATTGACCTCACTTGCTAAAACCACCCCAATCTTGCTTCCTGTCCTTCTTGAGGAATACCTGCCCTCTGGACAAGCAGCTCTTCAAACTCCTGATCTCCTGATGAAAGTATTTCTTGCCACTACACTGTGCTGTGAAAACTGATGATGAGATAGGTGTCAGGTGGGGGACCGGTTCTCTGAATTGTTTCCTTTTCTGAGGCCAGAATGGCTGGAAAAAATCAAACTGGTTGACAGGTGTAAGATTACCAGAAAGTTATAGTTTATATTTGATGTCTCTACAAAAGAGGTTTTTCATGTTTGGTGATTGTGTTTGTTTTTTCAAATGGCCAGCAAAAGACACTTTGCATAGACATAGCTACTCAGTAGCACTTTGGGGTGGTGTTTCCAAGATACATTTACACTTAAAATGGCACAGTATTTTTCCTTATTTTGTTAGTCATTATATTCCTCTCATTTACCTTCTGAACATTTTTTTCTAGAAGCCTCCTCAAAGGCAGCCAAGTCTGCAAGTTACCTTTTATTTCATAGTTCCAAAAGGGAATATGGTAAATGCCTGCTCTGCTCTTTATTAATGCATAGTTTACAGTGGAGATGATCCACATGATCCAAGGAACAAAAACACCCACTTCATGCAGGTGCGTGGGCATGGCTGAGTTTCACTGTGCTGCCATAAATTTAACACAGGCCTTGAGATTTATTCACACTGGATAAATATGCAACCCTTCAAATGATTTTGCATCCAATATATCACTAATTTATAAATGTAAATAAATAAACAAAGAGCTGGCACTTGCCTCTTGGTAGAATCTTTGAAAAGCTTTGATACTTTAATTATTTATTTTGCTTAACAAGAGGAAAATAATGCCTAGTATGCAGTTGTTAACACTTTCTGTAAACCTCTAAAACATTTTTTTTGCTCAGTGACAAGAGATCTTCACAGGTTTTTATACAAAATCTGTAAGCAGCTATCCAAGAACTGCAGGTTTTTTCCTCCAGCATTCTTCCTCCTTCTGTTTGCTATTCTACTTGGCTCTGCTCTTATGTGTTAGTAAGAGGTGCCATTCTAAACCAAAAAAAAGTTTAATCAAAAGCATATAAATTTGCTGATGTGATGATATATCAAATACAATGGCTGCTAGAGTAGGCTTTAAAGAAAACCCACAACATACATTGCACTGGATGACGTACATACTTCATTATGGCATCTCAAGAAACAAATCCTCTATAACTTGACATAACGAGAAATTTAAAAATGGGGAAATACTAAACAAAACAAACAGGAGTAATTGTTTCCTGATTTGACCTTCATGGTACTGTCTCTGCACCTACTCCTGGTCACCTGCTGCTCTGGTTGTTTGCTCAGGTGGAGCAGAGTGTGGGTACAGAGAGAAAGCTTAGGCCACTAAGGGGTACTTGTGGCTTTTTTTCCACCTGTTTATGTGCCTTACCTAGAGAGCCCTCTCATAGCCAGAATATTATTCTTGGGTAAAGGCTGTTCAAATGTGACTTTGTTGTTTCTGGACAATTACTCCAAGTATTTGTGCAACACCTTGCTTAATCTATTAAGTACAGCTAGAGCTACGGTTCTTTTGTGGAGTCATACCTGGCTTTACATCACGGCTGTAGTCATGTTTTACTGTACCTACTAAGAGCCCAAAACAAGGATTTCTCTCACTTCCTTAGACCTGACTATGTGTGTCCACAGCACATGGGAAGAAAGAGAGACTGGTGGTTGTCAGTGGCCAGTATTCTTTATCTCCTGATTCTCAAAGCAGCACAATATTCTTTGACACTGCTCTTTCTTACCTTCAAATGAAAGTGTTGAAAGTGGTAGAAGACAACTTTTACCCTTTCATTTTAATATACTTTGAAGATCCTTCCTGGAAAAAAAATGGAGCAATTTTATCTCTATACATTTTATAATCTCACACAGATAAAAAAAAGCCTCTTCAAACAAATGCCAAATAGAACAGGTATCATAACAATTTATGTGGGGAGATAGTTATGTTAATTTGTTGTCATTTTTATTATTGCCTTTTATTTTTACTAAACTGTTGCTTATTAAACAGATAAGCAATTTCCCCTTCACAAAAATTAAATAATCTTCATGTTAATACATTTCTAAAATAAAGGTACTCACAATACAAGAAACATTGCAAGCAATGCATGATTGTGTTTTGGCTCACTACAGAAGTGAGTATCTGGGGGTCACAAGGAGTGCAAAACAGCAGACCTTGGTAAAGTGCAGAACCATGTGTGGGAGGAGCACATCAGACAACTGGGAAAGGTTATTTTTGCATAAGATATGTGTCTAGCAGTGTATAGGTTCATGATGTTTTTTTGTAACAATCCTCCATCTTCTATTGTTTACAATTCTCCATTGCCGTATCACATCTCTCATCAGAGTGCAGTGTTTGAGTCTGGGCTTGTGTCTAGCTGACACATCTCAAAGGCATCTGTGATACTACAGGGGTGTCACAAGTACATATTTTTAATCCTTTCTTCTTTCCAGTCCTACTCCCGTTTCTGTTTATTAACTGCCACTCTTTAGAAATCCTGGGCTTCAAGATTTGCCACCTCCCTGTTTCTTTCTCTTGTTGTGTGCTGCCTTCAATCTAAGCAACTAAATTAAGTCAGTGGCACCCAGCTTCTCTCTCAGGGTTTTCACCTGCTGCTTCTAGGCAGAAAAAAGAGCTGTTTGCCCCAGTCTGCAGCTGTAGGCTAATTATCTCTGGTCTGTCAGCAGAAAATTTAAAGAAATACACACTTTCACTCGTTTTGTTGTTTTTTTTTTCTTTCAAGTAAATCACAGGCTAAGTGTTTCCCATGTAATTTTTAATTTAACACTACTGGCTTCAGAGCTTGTACATAATAGATTAATTTAGCTGGGTAGGCTATGATTCACCTAATTCTTCTCCCTAGGCATCCAGTGGAGAATTCATGCACCATTTGGGTCTTGGACTCCACAACAGAAGTCAGACACCTAAAATTTAAGTTTGAGCATTGCAATGCCCACAAGTCTTTCTGCATCTGGGGCACAGAGATGTAACTCAGCTCTGCCTGAGGCTACTTGTCCTTTCCCCACCCCTTCAGACTGAGGTTTCCCACCCCACCTCAGCAAATAAATGAATTAAGGGTATTAAACACATAAAGTCAGAGTGTCTCTTTCCCTCATTCAGATTATAAATGTTTAAGATTGTGCCTCTGATTTTAAGGGAAATTCAGCTTCATTTCTGAGGATACAGAGTTTTTCCAAAAGCAGGAAAATTTGATAAGAACTCTAGATGTATCAACAAGATAAGAAGCTTACTATTCCTCTTCATAGTAGAAGGAAGGAATCAAAATTTGTTTAATTTGTGACAGTTTCCTTTAATGACCCACTTAAACATGAAATAAATAAGGTCACTCAAAGTTTACACCTGTGCTGTTTGAACATCACTAAAAGAAGCATATGGAGCAATGTTGAATTCTCTGTTGACCTAGCAGTAATTTTATTCATGTTGCCAACAGGAATACACTGCTTATTAATTAGTTTATTCATCCTTAACTTTTTTTTTTTTTTTGCATTAGTTTATAAATAGACATTTCTAGATTGAATCAATCATTTGTCAAAGATCTGAGGGGTCAGCCATGTCCTTGTCAGAGAAACTGGTTAACACTGCATTTAGCAGCTAAAAATTGTCTCTGCTAATGGAAGAGAAATAGGAATCCGTCCAAATCTCACGGAACTAATTCTAAAATAACAAGGCAAACCAGCCAGGCTTTCTTTTCCACCTTATAGTGGAGAACTGAAAGCAGTTGTAGACACCTAAGAAACTGAAGCCCATAGAAAAGACATATGGCATAGGATCCATCATGTGACTGCCTGGATGCAAAAAACCGAAGACATCTGAAAATGTCATCTGTGAATCTTGACTGTTGGTGGGAACATCCCTCACCCAGAGTTAAGCTTTTTGAAGTGCAAGGCCTCAGCTGTTTCCTTGGCACTTCCTGCTGACATCCTTGTCTTTGATGCCAGCACCAGCTCTGCCTCTTTTAGCATAAAGTACTTGTCTTTAACATGAGGATAGATTTTTACCTAAATTTTAAATGATTTTTAACTCTTGCTCTGTTTTTCCCACAGTTGTTAATGTCATTTGGCTTAATAAATTTGGAACTGTGACTGTTATAAAGTGCCCCAAATGCTCCAGTGGGATGGTATTTTCTGCAAGTATTGTACCCTTTGCAAAAATTGTCCCTGCTGCCTGACCATTTGGCATAAGCCAGCTTGTTCTCTCCCTAAGTGTTAAAAATGCAAAGAAAGTTGATTTCATAGATATGTTTATAACATTGTTCCTTTCTGCCTTTACTCTTTCTGAAAAAAAGACCATTGATTTCCCATTTATTTTCCACTGTTTGGATTTTAAGCCCTTTGTAGTTCTATGAACATCAGGGGGATCTAAAACCACAGTGCTGAAAGAGTTAAGCAGGTTTTAAGCAAAGAAAATATGTGTCCAGACTTGTTGAAGCTTTTAAAATGCCATCTAAAAATCAGTGTAGAGGAGTCAGCACCGGCTCTGCCACTGAGCATAGAAAGCAGCACTTTGCAAAGAGCACTTTCTTGTTCAAGTACCCTAAAAGTGTATTTTTAAACATCTGGAGCTGTGAAAGCTGTTCGTCTGAGACTGTTTGTTACAGGAGGAGGCAGGGGATGGCAAGCAGCCATGGGATCAACAACACAACACCTGGTTTCTGACCTAAAGTGGCTAAGAAACTGAACATCTCATCATTGGCAGCCACAGCTTCCCTGCAACATGATCTCCTCTCTGATATATTTGTGTAGAGCTCTTTTTAGGCCTCCTGTAGGCTTTCACTCCAGAAAAAAAAAAACAACAACCCTCTGAATTCTTTCTTTCCCTGTAGAAACTGGCAGAGAGACAAAAAGCAGAGTATGAAAGACAGTAAATGGATCTCAGCAGGAGGAGCCCTGCTCCCCTTATAATGACCAGCCAGCATGTCTGTGGCTCCAGTGCAGAAATTCAAGTTTTGTCTTTAAAATCACCAGGCGTCTTCTAGACCTCATGGATTCCCTAATTTTTCCTCCAGTTCCATATTATAGCATTCATGCTTCCTGCTACAGGGGTCTAACCATATCAAATGTTGCTCAGTCTGCCAGAAGGATTCCTTACAAGCACTGGGTATTTGTTTCGGTCCTACGCACTTCCATACATTTTTTGGTATAGACAAAATCAGTGGGAATTATGGTGTACGAAGTCAGTGGGAATTATGGCTGCGTAGGGCAGAGCTGAATGCAGCCCCAGACTCACTGTGTCATCCAGTGTTTGTAACACAATAGTGTTTGTCAAAGTGCCAGTGTGAAGTGCATGTGGATTTCAAACAGCTGTAGTGCTGCCATATGCTGCCCTTTGCTTAAGCCACGACTTAAAGTTCAGCTTCCCGTTTAGAGTAAAAATTGACAGATTCATCTTTTTTTGGATCTTCAGAAGCAGTCAGGCTCTTTGTTCTGCATTTTCTCATCTGAATCTCTCTGATTGGTGCTGCTGACACCTCTCCCTGACATTGGCCCCTTGATTTCTGAAAAAAGAAACCTCCTGAAGGAGTCTACCGTCCACCTTTAGGGAAGTGTTTGGCATCTCAGCCCAAGACAAAAGCTCAGAGGAGAGTGCATTGCCAGTAAGACTCAATCTCTGACTTTAGGATGTGGCAAATTGGGACAATGTGAGGGTCAAATCAAACAAGATTTAGGCTGTGCAAGTGGGCTTGCAGTCTTCCCTGAGACGTGAACCATGCCCTCCATGTTAAAGGGGAACTCCCTAAATGTCAGGTTTGGGGATAACCTTGATCCACCTTTCTCACTGAGCAACAACAGGATAATGCCTCTGCAGGTGACTGGTGAGCAGAATTGCAGCCCGAGGCTGCTGGTTCATGACTTTTAGAGGCTTTTCTGAGCAACAGCTGTTTCATCTACCAAAAGTGATAAAACTGCAACAGAAAATAACTGACAGGGTACTAACCTGAAATCATAGCTCTGTTCTGAGTCATGCTAGCAGTGTGTTTCAACCCAGGACTCCTACATCCCTGTTGAATGACCTAAACTGCATGTTTTCAGAGGTCATGGAGATGGTCACAGTCTGGTTGCTAGCAGGGACTTTTAGGACGTGGGAAAGGACCCAGACTTAGCTCAGGGTGTGGTCTGTCTAAAAAAGATGGATTGAGAAATGAGGCAATTTGTTAGTACATGGGTGATTCATGTGGTTTGTGAGGAAAAGAATGGATTAAGAGGGCTATTTGAGAAAGGAGTTTTATGCATCTGGTTGGAAGATACAACAACAGCGCATTCAGAGAAATATTTCCTGTTAATATATTATAAAGGAAATATCCTGATTTTGCTATAGAGAAACAGAGGTAGAAACCTCTTAAGCTTTGCAACTGCAGCCAAAAATATAATCCTTTCTTTCTGGATAGGATAGCTAAGAGGTGCTGAGCAGTTTCAAATCCTGCTACTATGAATGCAACCTTAAAGTGCTTTATCACCTTCCCGGATGTTTTACAGGAGTAGTTTCCTAAAATGCTGGGGACACAATAACTGGCCAGGATGGCATCCAAACCGTTTCTAATGCAGTTCCTCCTCAGCTTTACTAAGGTTATACATTAGGAAAGAGCCATGCAATTTTGACTAGTAAACTAGGGACTCCTCTCTCTTTCTTTTAAGGGACAAAGCAGAACTAAGGGAAGTTCAAAGTACAGGAAAAAAAAGTGTTTGGAGCATGGAAAATTCACTAAATGGAAATAGACAGGGAAGCATGGATACCACAAGAAAGAGAATGAGATGAATGAATTTTAACTTTTCTTTAAGGTAGAAATATGCTAACAAGTGATAGAATTTAGGAGTTGATTTTCCTGTCTCAGAAGAAAGGAATAGAGAGATTCAAAAGTGGAAAGCTAAAAATTGATCAAAGAAAACACTCTCTCATATGATGTGTGACTGAACTGTAAAACTCACCTCCACAAAAAGCCACATAGGCCTGGAATTCAGGGAGATTTTTAAAAAATCATAATTTCAACACACATTAAAAGTGCTTAGAGGTCTAATTTTTCACCTCCCCTAAAGAAGAAAACCCGCAGTACACTTAACAATTATGTTTATCTTAGAACAGCTGGCAATGGATAGGATATTTCCAAGAGCCAGTATTTCCAGGGGACTTGGAAATGTTACTGAATGGGCCTTATATTTTATAGGGATTTAATTGCCACCTGATTAATGTCTGTCAGCTGGTTGGTAATCAGGGGCCAAATTCTTCAGGGCACCGAAATCAGTCGGCTGCACCAACGAGAAACTTCACTTTAGGCTTAAGAAATCCCGTTTGGGTCAGCCGCTGTTCCAGGAGCCGGCAGTAATGTTAAGTGGAGCCATCAAAGAATAAGCGGGAAGTGTAAACCTTCCCAGAGCTCCGTCTGAGGCCCACAAACAGCCTCTCCAGAGAGGTGCCGACCTCCGGGTCTGCAGAAGATGCTGCTGCGGCAGTCACAGCTGCTTGTCCCTGCATCCGTGATTCTCACCGCCCGGGAAGCTTCCAAGGGTTTAATTAAGGCGGATCCTCCTCATTGTTCCTTGCAAAGCGCGTCTGGCAGAGCGGTGCAGCAGCTGAGCTAAGGCACACCGAGGGCCCGGGCTCGGCCCCCACGTGCCTCCCTCACAGGCTCAGCCCACTGCCAAGGGATCTTTCGGATTCCGAGCGCTTTCTCTGCCGGCCGTGCACAGAGAGCTGAATGGCCCAACCTCATGGCTGGCAGCTCCAGCCCTGCGTCTGCCGCGCTCGGAGCCCGGCCAGAGCTGGGTCAAACTCCTGCCTTGTGCACCACGGAGCAGCTCTGCCCTTCGAGCGGGATTTATCAAAGTGCTGGGCAGTGGGACCTCGCCACCTCCTCTCCGCCTCCCTGCGAGAGCCTCGACTGCAAATCCCTCCCTGACTGCGGCCGAAAGAGAAAATAAAAGCGGTCTGTCTGACTTTGGTCAGCACTGATGGGGCCTTTCTGCAGCAAAGTGTGTTGGTTTTTCAATCCATCAGTAGCGTGACACAGCTAAAGTGCAGTGGTAAGATGTCTCAAAAAGCTGGTGCAAAAATGAGTCTCCCAAGTCTCATCTGGATGCTTGTAGGCACCAGTCTATTAATGGTGTCTTGTGTGAAGAGGATGCTGTGGAAACATTGCAAGCAGCCAGCTACACAGTTGTATAACTTGATAAATATAGTTCTGATGCTATCTTTGAAATATTTAGGCTGAGTAAAAAATCCAAAGTAAAAACGTCTGCTGGTTTGAAATGCAGCACTAGAACGGAGTGGAGGGAAGCTGGCAAAAGGGATTTATGTCTCTTCTGCAGGAACAATGTCCTAGTATAAATCCCTTGTATTGTGTGTAATCACATAGGTTACACCTTTCGGTGGCCAAAGCATCCAGAATTCAGTTTTATCACTAAGCTTGTCATAAGAGACTGAAAGGACAAAGCTACATAAAGAAGCTGGCTGCCACCAGACTGGGGCACTGGCAGTAAAACCAACAGCACTTTCTCCTCTCCAGTTTTGAGCTGGCTTAAGGAAACAAACCAAAACCAAGTATTGGTTATTGCCAAAAGTCATTCTGTCTTTTTCAAATATGCTCACTCAGTTTTGTGCTGCACATTGATAACTTCTTCTTAATTCTGCTCAAATGATGCTCTCCAAAGTGAACTGCTTACACTTTTCTGAGAAGAAATCATAATGTATTCAATAACTTTTCTTAAATTAGAAGAAGCAGGACAAAGCAATCTGAGATATTTTTAGCTTAATGTATTGATAAATGGAAATGTAAAACCAAGTGGATTGAAACAAGCTATATTTAAATTGTATTTAGGAATTTTACAGCATGCTATTTTCCTTCAGATGCAACTGCATAAATACAAAAGGAAGAGATAAAGCCATATAAAAATTCAAACTAAAGCTGATTGAAAAATAAGGGGCTTATAAGAAAACACACTCTTGGTACAGGGACAGTTCCTGTGTTCCATCAGAATCTTATTTTTTTCAGGAAATGTCATCACCAGCTGAAATCCAGAGACAGGCATATAAAGGGAGGAAAGCCTAGGGCAATATTTGAAAAGAAAGTTTCAGGGTGAGTAACAAAAGCTTTGTGCAGAAATTAAACCTCATTTGGGAACATATGAAGCCCCAGCGAGGGCTGGTGTGATGGGCAGGGCTGGTGTGATGAGCAGGTGATCAGGGCAAGGCATCTGGGTGTGCAATAAACAGGCTGAAGGAAAGCAGCCAGCATTTACTCAACAGTGGGAATTTGAGAAAAGACCTACAGACCCAGCCATATGCATCTCTACAGCTTGGACCCTGTTTTAAGACCTGGAAAATTCAGATATGCTTTGTTGGTTATGTATATAAAGAAAACATAACACATAATGAAGGGAAAGTGTGAAGCAAAGGCAGCACATGCATGATTTTTAACTCTTTCATCATCATTTGGATTTCCCAAATCTCAGGATCTTTTAGTGTGACAAACAAAGGGCTCTTCTGGCCTCCTGGCCTCTCATCCTCCCATATTTCTCATGGCAATGAAAGCTGAAGTGCTATTGATTCCGAATGATTACTAAATTATTCATGTGGTCATACACGTCCAACAGCTGAGTTTAAAGACAGTCAGAATTAGGTATGTTGAACAAATTAAGAGATTTGGAAAGACTAGAAACATAGCATGTGGGCATGAACAGATAATGTAATAACACTGCACAGCTGACCTGCCTGTTAAGCATAAGAAATAGAATTGAATGCAGGAGTAGGAAGGAATGAGTTTAAATATTAAAGAGAGACCAAAAAGACTCATTAAAACATGAACAATTTTTATTACACATTTGCTAGTAATCCAACCTACTTTTAATGAACAGATACAGCAAATTGCTGACAATGTTCAGTAAAATACAAAATACATTTTTTTATGGCATTGATAGCAGTATTTTATAAAAGCAAGTCACTGTTGGTATGTTTTTGAGTATGATCTTCATAATATTCAGAACAACACTCTTATAAAGCATTTCCTCATAGTTGAGGGCTATAGTAAAATCTGTATGAGTATTGCTTATCCATGTGCAACTCTGAACTGTGATACGTAGGATCAGATATCAAACTGAACTATGCTAATTTATAGCCACTGAAGGTCTGATCTAGAAGCAATTATCCTCCCACCCTCCAAGAATTCCCCATATTATTAATTTAATAATTGCACTTCTTCAGCAGTCTAAGCACATGAGGGTTTTTCAATGCACTTATGAAAACACAAGTTGTATTCCAGCTGTCTATGACAGCTCTGCACAAGGTTCTCTGCTTTCTGGAGTTTGACTTGTCCTACAGTTCTTGCAGATCCTTGATTTCTTTTTCACAGGATCCGAGGTTGCAGAAAGCACTGAGTTTTGGCCTGGGTTCTCCTTATTTAGGCTCAGTCTCCTCTCAGTGTCTAACAGAACAACCTGGCCTGATCTCCTCACCTACCTGAAACAACAACCAATACTTATCAAACGCTACACTTGCTTTTCATCTGTCAACACTTTTCTTCTGCACGTGTTTTCCACCAAAGCCTTTCCCAGAGCTGTGAAGACCCTGTTTCTCTACCTCCACAGCTGCCACCTTGCTCTGATTTCTGCCTGGATTTTGTCATTGCAGATCTCCCTGAAGAAAGTCACTGCTCAGAAAGTCACTGCTCTCTCACACACTTTCCCTCTCTTGCCTCATCCCACTGTTCCACAGTCCTTCCTCCAGAAGCAGCCACCAGCAGCTCCACCTCCTCATCCTCACTGTGTATGGGCAGGCTCCTGCCCCTCCTTCTCAAGAGGGTTTCCTGTGGATTGCATTATGCCTTTATTACGCATCAAAGTATTTGCATGACTCATGTGAAAGACGAGTGTTATTATTTTGTTTCATAGACGATAGCTCAGTCAGCTGAATCCAGTACCATTTGGATTATGAATAGCACAACCATTAATACACTGTGCTATACGCTCCAACATCCATTTTTTTTTCCAAAACAAATATTACTTGATTTCTGGTCTGATGCTTCATGTAATGACATACCAATTGTATAAGGAGTTTGTTTGGTGTTTTCAAACCTTGGATATTTTCCCCACCAAAATTTGTATTGTGGCTGTGAAGATGGAGAGCAGCAGTTAGAAAGACTGCATTTTCATTGTCCTTTATTTTGCTAACCACTACAAAATTTTAAGCTTTTCTGCAAAAAGAAAATTTATGGTGCCCATAGAATCAAAACACGTGTGCTGCTGACTGAGTGAGCATTTGATCAATGCATCACAGCAAAGCTAAAGAGACAGGCTGAACAAGAGGTACAAGGTTTTAAACCAAGGCAGTAACATTGTTATGCTTACTTTGTGAGGCACTATTTTATATAACAGATCCTAATTCCACTCTAGGTGGATAACTACTGTGAATTATAATTTTATTTTCCACTTAGTGGAGCCTATTGATTTGGACTAGCTCTTGCCAGAGAACCAGTTTTGTAATAAAGGCAGTAAATTCTGATTTTGTGCTTGTTTGATAATTAATAGTGAGATGTCAGCAGCAGGAAAAAATGAAAGTATTTTTTTCCTCTGCAAGTTATAGAAGATGGGTTGTAAGACAATGACTTTATGCTGAGTGTCTAAGGCATCTTTTACTGAAATGAGTTCAGCAACTCAGTGGAGGTTCTGCTCTGTTTGGGAAGGTATGCGTGCAAGGCACTCCTGTTAACCAAGCATCCTTGGCCCCAGGCATAAATATACAGATAGTTATTACACTGGCAAGGATTTTTCCCTCCCAGTGGAGACACAGTTTTTTAGCAACAGCAATTTTCCCTTGTTGCTAAGACAGTGGCAAAAATAGGTGTCCATGGGTGTCAGTATACATGCTAGTTATAAATATATATTATAATATACTTGGAAAAAAGAGGCACAGTAATGAAAATGCCGTGTAAACTTGACACTATTGAAGTATTTGTTTATCAACAGCTTCCAGTATTTAACAAGGATTAAAATACAAACAATAGCCTTGGCCTTAACTAAGCTAGAGCCACAGCTCTAACAGATGGCTGTGCCAGACAGGCTCTCAGCACAGACCAGACCTGAGCACCTCACAGCAGATGACGACGTGGGAGCCCTCACGACAACCCACCGAGACCAGCAAGGGGAATTGCCGTGTGCAACCATGGAGCAGGGAGTGAAACCACAATCCAGCTGAGTAGCTGTGTGCTCAGAGAACACAAGGCTACCTCCTTTGAAGTGGCTTACAGACCTAAATAGAGGATTAGGCCCAAGATTTACTGAGATGCCAGAGGATGCTCACATATTTCACTTATACCTTCTGCTGGACCAAATCTCCAAGGTCATCTGTACCAGAGCCAGGAGGTGAACCAAAGTGTCACTGTGACTTTCCCTTTAAGGTCAACTTCCAGCAGATTCTGTGACCTGAATCTCCAAAAGGAGCTCCATACTAGTTCAACCATCTTCCAGTCCAGGGGTTTCTGTACATCCCATTTCAGAGTACTTGCGTCATTGTGATGTGCCAAGTGTGCTAGCTATACTGTCATTTTTCTCTGATTATTCAGAAAAAAATAAATAGTTTGACAAATGGGAATTGCATGACCCATACTACAAATAGCTAACTGTGAAATTTCTATGGCTAATTGGCATCTATTGTTAAAGTGACAAATGCATATTTGCCATCTGTAGACCTTCCCACCTGTTACTCCATGGACCATCATACCATTTATGCGCTGCTAACAAACGGAAAGGTGCTTCACTTTCAGGGTGACTGGGCTTTGTCAGAAAATGAAGGTATTATTTTATAAGTGAATTTGTTACCCTAGTGAAAATTAGGGCAGCAGAATCACAGGAGTTGTATTAAGGCTCATGCTACCTGCACGTTGGCCCCCATCTCCCCCAGGCTGCAGTAAAAGAACCATGAAGAGATGTCTTGACTTTGCAGCACTTCCAATCCTTTGTTATCCTCCCAATGTCTTTCATCTCCTGTCCCTTCTTGCTCAGCCCCGTCACCCCAGGCTCACCATTGCCCCTCCTCAGGAGAAAGCTTCAGGTGTTTTTTTTTTCCTCTGATTCTGCCCACAGAGTACATCCACCACATTATGTCTGGGAATTATTTATGTGGTTGTACTCTCAACTCCAAGATCATCCAAGAAACCTGGCTACTGCATCTAACTGCAGTTCACTGCCTTCCAAGGGCATAAGATGCCAAGGTGATTCCTAAAATCTGCTGATATATGGAAGAGAGAATTTTATAGAAGTAGGCTAACAGAAGTCAGTGTACTCTTAAGGAGATTTCCTATAAACCACTAGCAATCAGGTTGGAGAGAAGGGGGAGAGAAGGAAGAGAGAGACAGGGGGAGGCAGGCAGGCAAGCTTGGTGACTTTCTTATTTATTTTCATCCTTTAAAAAAGAAAAAAATTGCAAAACTAAAGAAGAAAATACTTAGAAGGCAAGGTTTCCATAGGAAAAAAATATTTTATTTTTTTATGAACAAATTCAGTTTGAAACAGACGTGGAATGTGATTTTCATAATTTTCATTTTCTGGGAACTAATTGCAATGTGGAACTAAAGCAGATTTCAAACTTATGACCGGCTAGTTTTAATACAGAATGAAACAAACAAACAAACGAAACCAAAAAATAAAATTAAAAAAAAAAAAAGAAAAAGAAAGAAGAAATTATTTATAACTCAAGCATAATACTGTGTTACTTACAAACCGGACAAAGAAATTCTTAAATAAATATTCATGGTACACAATTTCAGCACAAATATGCGGCAATTTGGCAACCTTTTATATAATTTTTTCCTCAATACAGTGCAAAGGGGAATGACACTGCCTTTAAACAAGCTGTAGCTAAATACATTGCAAAATTCAAATTTTATACAAAACATCTTGCTCAGACTTTATAAAAAACCAACATTGCTCTATATACACAATCTGGTTAAGAAAAGCCTTTTTTATCTTGTTTTAATGTGGGTTTTTAAATTATTTAAAAATGTGAATAAGGCTACTGTAACACCCCAAATCCATATACAGTAAATCTGAACCTATTTACAGCATCTTCACTTAGACATGATGGTGCAAATTCCAATTTGGGTGACTAGGGATGATCATACAAGCAAGGCATTTACAGTAACTTTTCAAAGCTGGACCAACGTCAAAGAAAGGAACAGTTGGTAGATTGTCATAATTCTGCACCAGACACAAAACAGACGCACAGTACTTTTTTTTTTTTCAATTGGTTGCAGGTTGCTCTTGAGCAATTAGTCTGATTTTTTTTCACAGTTTAGTATATAACTAGAATGTAGCCAACTGATGAAGCATAGATATGATTTAATAAAAATAAGGATCAGTAAGCCCATCTTTTCCCTTCCCCTCCCCCAAAATAAAATCTTAATGACTTACAAGAGAACCTTGTATGGATGGATTCATAGAAAAGAAGGGTTGTTGAAAAGAATTACATATGTACTGTAGTTAGTCACCATGGTAACCTTCCACAGAACCATGGGTTGGAATTTTTTTTGTTTTTTGTTTCTCTCTTTTGGGCCAACATCCCAACATTATCTTCAGGTTCAGAAAACAAAGAAAGTGATCATTTCTATGACAGATATTTTTCTTTTCTTTCTTTTTTTTTTCTTTTTTTTTTTTCTTGCAGGTGCTCACCAGAGGTCTGAGAACCCTAAAATGCTGTTGCTACATTTTCTTTCCAAATCAGAAAGCGAAGTGTTACCATAGTAACATGACTATGTTAGAAATGTCTATTTGCATAGCACATATAAAAGTAGAGGTTTTTTTTTTTTATTTCCTCCCTAGGGTGGGAGCTTTAGGGGAATAGCCACGCTAAAGAGAAAACTTTAACCTGAAACCCCCCTCTACGAACCTCAACAAAATCTACAGAACACATCAGCCTGTAAGGCAAGGGAAAACACAACACATAAAATAAATGCCGGCACATCTTGTTGCTGTTAAATATGTGATGCAGTAACACTGAATTCCTGATATTTTGGACCTTATATTTTCTACTTTCTTCTTACAAGATGCTTTGGAATTTTTTTTTTAAACTATGCTCCCACTGGTGGTTTAGGATGGCTGTTTTTTTTTTTTTCCAGAAGTAGTTTATTTTTAAAAAAAATGTGCGCATATGCATACATATATATACATACGTATGCATATATACTTATATATGTGTGTATATACATAGACACACACACACATATATGGAAAATGATGACAAGTTAAGACTATGCAATTGCCGCAAATGAATTTCACATCTTCTGGTGTAGATTCTGTGCAATCTCAAAATATATATTAGTAAAAAAATCCAAACCAAAAGTAAGAAAGAATGAACAAAAGAAAAACTCTCACTTTATATCCCTTGTGTTCTATACACCTATTATAAATAAGACATATTTTCCTTCTCCATCTCAGTGTCATAATTTATTTTACCCTTATGGACTGCCAGAGGTTTGCCATATGTGCTTTAACTTTGCAACAGAGCACCAATGAACTGCTGTGTCAGTCAGTACCTACACTCACTGTGCAGGGACAGCACTACAATAAGCCAAAGTGCCAAAAGGGTCAGTCACAAAGAAATTCTGCCTTACTTTTAGAGATGAGCAAGGTTTTGTGGTTTGTTGTTTTGTTGTTTGTTTTCCCCACAACTTTATCAGTGATAGAATTACAGCTCATTTGACCCACTGGCTTATAATCATCTTAGGCACTTGGCTCTCAGTTGTTTTCTTAAATGCTTTCCCTGTGTTTAGTATAATGTGATCGTATAGCAGCTGAGTCTGCTTAAAAGTCATCCAAGGCAGACTATGTTTTTGCTACAGCTTCAAAGCTGTGCATTTTATTGCCAGTACCACAACAGCCCTGCCCTAATACATCCTCAGTGGCCTGCTATTGTCTTGTCTTCTCCAGGCTTGTTGACTTACTAACAATACCCCTTTGTTCTACTGTATTGAAGGTACTATTTTTTCTGCACAGTGGTATTTGATAACCGTGAATTCCTTCAAATGCAGCCTTAATCCACTGCACATGTTATTGTGTTTCCTACTTGCCTCTTAAAACTTAGCATACCAAAGTGCTGTGCTACCTAAATGCATTTTTTTTTTTTCCCAGCTTCTATTTCTGAGGCAGCAATATTCAATTGCAACCTCAATCAGCCCTTCCCTCCACCACCCAGTCCTGCTCTTGACTTTGTTGACAGCCTAACTTTTTGGCTGGAAGGCTCCTTACTATCAAACACAATTTTTATAAATGCATTACCCATTCGAGTGAGGCTGCTGTAGCAGATGGATGGAGTGCGGATCTCCAAACATTAATGTTCCATTAGTGATTCAGGAGGTGGAGTGAAAGGAAATCTTATGTGAAGGATGGCAGAGCCCCGGTTAACAGAAACAAATGGAACAGTGACGGACTAAAAGCAAGAGAACTTTAACAAGTCTTACTTAGACACCAAGGTCTGTGTGACAAATCCAATACGCACTGAGAGAGACACACAAAAGTCAGAAGATTGCATTTCAAGCTTGATATATCCTAGAGCACCTTCCCAGGATGCCTAGAGCTATTAACATCCACAGATTGCTCCATCTTCCCTTGGCTTTTGTACATGCCTGAATGCCCACAGCACATGGCTTTGAGGATGATGAATGTAACAAGAGTACAGCAATCAGAATGGGCATCTTCTACAGAAAAGTCTTCCAGCTTTTAGTGAATACTTATTCACCGAGATAGGGATTCTACAGACTAGGTAAGCTGTCCAGCTCGCGTCGGTTCCTGGAGAAAGAGCTGTTGCCTTCTCCCCCCTGTGCTTAAGTCAATGCTAGCGCACAAGGCGTCATCACAAACCCCAACAGAAAGCATTTGACCAGTGAGTTTCCTCTACGACTCAACTGTACCACAGAGCTGGTTGTGTGTTCCTCAGACCTTGTAATAAATGTTTGCTGGACTCTGAGGAGGCATCTCTTGAACTATGTACACCGGATGTCCATAGTCGCCGCTGACCTTTTCATAGTGGGGGCAAAAGACACTGTCTGCAGTCCTTAGAGGAATGATAATGTCACTGGGCTCAGAACCATTGTTGTTGCCACTGCGTTTTGGGGTGGCTAATGTACTAAGTGATAGAGTTGTCGTGTGCTGCGGGGAATGCTTCCTGTGTCTTCTCCGGTACTTCAACAAAAGAACCACCAAAGTGATGATGATGACGATGAAAATGATGCACCCTGATGCAATCCCTGCAAATAAGGCCACCTCTGAACCCAGTATACTGGAATGCCCAGCCTTACTGCCATCTGTGCTAGATCCTGGAAAGAACGGAAATACAATAGACAAAAGTTATTGCCATCCTGTGACCCATTTACGTTGCTTAAAAATGTGTAGAGTAAGCAAGACTGGAAGAATTAACTGACAGCTAAACTTTGACAAACCAATTACCCTGTTAGATAGCTAAATGCAAACAGCCGAAGTCAGCAATCGATATAAAGCAAGACTTTGTGCCTGTTGGTCTCACTTTTGTGTTGCTCCCAAACCACCCTGTTTCATACATCATCATCCATCAGCGGCGAGAACTGTCACTGACAAGGCAGCCTTTGATGCACACAGCATCTTTTAACAGATGCAGGCCAGCCCCAGGCACAAGAGAGGGGTGGGATAGGACTGGAAGGGAAAATAACACAGGGAAATTACAATTCTCAGAACAACTGGTACTGTTCAGAGCCACGCTGTTCCCTCTGCTATTTTATCTTTCGCATATTGATTTAAGTTAAACCATCCTTAGTGCCTCTTTACAGGGACTCCTCTTGCTTGGAGATGAAACTAAGGAGCTTGAGGCAGCATGGGAGACAGGCAGAATGCTTATGGCATGTCTGTTAGTATTAACTTACATTTACTGAAAAGAAAACAACACCACTCATTTGGTAGTCAGGAAAAGCTCACGTGCTGAACAGCCTGTTGAATATTTGCTGCTTATCACACCATCATATTATTTGTCACAAAAATTACATGAATGCTCATTGACACTTTTTCACTTTTAAGTTTTAACATATTTCCCTCTCTTGATGTTCACTCACAAAAATGATGCAGATGCTATATTCACATACTTGTTAACTCTTCCCACCAAAGCCTCTGTAGGGATCAGATGAAGCCACTCACTGTATCAAAGATTCACTAGCGCAGTAATTAAGGACACAGCTGGCAAGGAAAACTTGTGGCCTTTTTTGGGAAACCCAGAATCACCTGTCAGCAAAGTTTTGCTTTGTAGCATTACTAATTACTGAATTTTCTTCTGGACAGTTTGAGTCTTAAGAGTTAGGTTTTCTCTTGTTCACCCTATGAGTGAAATACATCCTGAAGATATTTTTTTCGAATAATCTATTTATTTTGCTTAGATAATTATTGAAATAAAATAAAACAAAACCCCAAAACTTTACATTTAGCAGAAGACCAGCCATACATGTCTAGACTTCATATGGTCAGCTAAAACATCAGGACATTAATTATAGATGCCCTGAAATAAACTTTATAAATGGCTGTCAAGAACCACTTGATAATGTATTATGCGGGAAGAGAAAGAGACTCGATCATCTGCCAGAGTACTAAATGTAAGGCAGCACTGACCACTGTAAAGCTGCTTAGCAAATGCCCTATCCAGAAATTTTCCTGTAAATGAGAGACACTGTGACAAGATGTAATTAACTTCTACAGCAGAGTGGAAGAGGGGAGAGAGCAGCTGTTGCCATAACTTGCAGCTCCCACACACTATCCACCGGGACAATCAGAACTGGCTTTTGCTTCATCTCACGATGAAAACATTTGCTTTTCTAGGATGTTAATAGTAAAATAAAACATTTGGGGACAAAGGAGGAGAAGATGCTCCAGGGCAAAGTCCCACCACACCTACCTGAGTGGTCCTTCACAAAGGGGCTGGTGGTGGAACTCTTCCCGTTGGTGCCAGCTTCCTGCTCGGGGCGCTTGGTGGGATCCGTGTACCGGGGCTGCCCTGCTGAGTTGGGATCTGGGGAGAGAAAGAGGACTCATGCAGCTTTGGCACTTGATGGTATGGAGCCTCACAAGCTGGCTCTAGGTACCTCGTGAGACACAAATGGTTTAAACAGAAGAACCTTTATGCAAAGGACTGGGAGATATAAGAACGTAATTTCCCTTTTAAAGCAAAATGGTTATATTAGTTATTTCAGGTTTAAATTGTGAGGCCATCTGCAGAAACTATAGGGTCTCCTGTAATTGGCAAGAAAAGCTTAGCAGATGACATTTCAGTTTAACTGAGGAAGTTGATTGACTACTAAACCAACTTCTACTTAGAAGAATAATGCTTTCTTCCTGCACAATAGGTTATCTATATGTGAAAAGAGACAATGAACAAAAACCTCTCTGTAATCAGAATTCATAACAAGCAAACTATAGAAATATTAGCTTCCCTCTTTTCATGTATTTTAAATAATTCTGAGCAGCAGAGTTGTGGCTTTTGTTTTTAAAATAAAAATAAAAATGACTGAAACACACTACTCCCAGGTGACCTTTCCTTCTAGGGATCTCTCCAATGAAGAGATCTTATTACACTAAACCCTCCTTCTGTAGAAATCTGTCAGTAGCCGAGGAAGAGAAAATAGGCTGTGCTTTCAGACTATAAGGGAGGAATGACCACACTAGGCTTGACTGCCTCTCTGCTCTACGCTGCCTAAAGAAGCCTGAAAACTAAAAAGGACATTGAGACCGATCAAAGTGATTTCATGAAACAGCAGATGGTCTTTACCTTGTCCAACTTTCATGAGGATCTTCATGGTTTTTGTCTGGCACACCCCTCCCTCCTGGTTATCCAGGCCCTCCAAAGACCCATTTGATGTTGCTGATTAAAAATAAAAGAAAAATAAATAAAAATAAAAATAAATAAAAATCAACAGGAAATCAACAGGCAAAGTGATGTGAATATGAGTGTCTGAAAGCAGGGATCTTTCAATCTACCAGGACCTGTTTTTGTTGCTTGGGCTGACCTATGGAAAGTTGTGAAATGTTGAAAGCCAAAGGAATGAATACACTGGTAAGCTGTACAATATATACAAATGGAGGAATGTGTTATCAAGGTTTCAAATTTACCCAGCAGCCTTTTATTTTCCTATGCACAATTGACTGACTGACTGACTTGGACAAAAACACACCATCTTGCTAAAAGGTGATGGAGTCAGTTGAAAAGGAAGCTCTGGCAGGCTCAGGGGAGAAAAGCACTGAAAAAAATCACTCTTTTTTTCCCCCTCCCAACAATATCTTTATAATCACCACGTTACACCTGCTTCCTCTATTACAAATCTCCTGCTGGAATAAGTGAACGCATACAAAAGACCCAGGTGAAAGCTAAGATTCTGAACTGATTGGAAAACCATTTAATATTTTAAAGCACAATCTCACTTTTCTCAGCACTGAGGAGCCTCTGTGGGGGCGGGTGGCAAAGGGGAGTACGCTCTACTCTCAGGGAAACCTTTCAGCTCCCACAAACAACGGGCTGCTTTCCCCTGTGTCCGCATTGTTCTGGCTTATCTAGGTGCCAGCCGGAGCCACGCGATCCGGGCGCAGGCTGACACTGCCGAGCCATGCTCCACTCCCTTGGAGAACCCACAAGGCTGAATCACGGCGCATGGGTGCGCCGCTGCCGCCCCAGCCAGCTGCTGGTTGCAAAACAGCTGCTGGCAAAGGATTCAGCAGCTCCTCAGCAGTTGGTATTGCAGCCACTGCACTGCACTGGGCCGCCAGCCACCATGAGCGGGGCACAGCTGCAAACGGTGGGCTCTGGATTCACTACGCAGGCAATGCACCGGGGGTTTCCTGCCCTGGTTGTCCTGGGGATGGAAATTTCACTGTCATTTCTTGGAGTTGTTTATCTGAGGCCCAAAATAAACTTATGAGAGGGCACACTGGGCCGCCAACTGGAGAAAACAAATGGAAAATGGGATGTCAGGGAGCTCACTGCTTGGCTTGGCGTGGTGGTGGTGGTGGTGAACTGCTTAAGCAGCACATGCCTCCCTCTGCCCCTCTCCTTTCAGCCTGTGGGCTTTACACTCTTCAGGTCTTTGTTTTTAAGTCTCGCTCCTTCTCTTTCACCTTCCTTGGGGATTTTCTTTCAAATGCAGTCTATGTATATTTCCTTTTTCCTTCACAATGTCTTCCTACCCCCATGGCAGTATTTTTCTTGCTCTAATCTTCTCTCTAGCCGTAAAGATATAAACCCCATACTGCTGAACCCTGCTTCCTAGCCTTTGATCTGAGTCGTGTTTTTGTTCCACTTCTGACTCTTTTGTGACCAACTCGAATTACAGCCACCATACAAACTTCCCAAACTGTGCTTTCTTTTCCTAAAACTCCCCTCTCCTAATACGTGGTCCCTCCCAGTTCCTCCTCTTGTTCCCTCCCCCCTGTAAAAACATGACAATAGCTGTATGGCAAAAAGACTTTTCAAAATACAAAAGAGCACGTTGAGTAATTTAAGATAAAAGCTGATCTGAAATGTGTCACTGCATTGCCAGGCTTGGAAAATAATGGAGACATATAGTTTTGTTTTCTTTTGTTTTTTTTTTCCAGAGGGGAAAAAAAAAATCAATACCAAGAACCCATCCTGGACATAAATCAAACGTGTCTTTGCTGAAAGTGTTTTTTATGATCTATTTGCCAATGTACCAGCACAAGGACACAGAGAAAAAATGCAGTAAATAGAAATACCAAAGCTGAGCACCAACTGAACGTACAAATAATAAACACTGACTTTGTCTTGTGGTTTTGTTATTTGATTCTTTTTTTAATAGAGCCGAAGGGAATCACATCTCCTTAAACACCTTCTACTTGATTTTAATTGACTAGAATGCTGCTTCTTCTGAACACCAATGCCTTTTTATTCTTTAAAGGCCTATCCACTTAACCCATGGAGCAGGAGACCTCAACAGGATGCAGAGGATGCAGTCTGACCTCAGAACAGAATAAGAAAGTAAGATGAAAAAAAAAGAATGCAAAAATTACTTCAAATACAGTCTCCAAATGGGAAGACCCAGATGTACAATGAGTCTGGTTGTGTGCCTACGCCAGCGCAATCCGCCTCGCTTGCTTGCTAAAAGAATGCTTTCAGAGCTTTGATGTCAGATGAATGAATTTGCAGAAGTATTCACTTTTTCCACAGTTCTTCAAGGGATTTTAGGAAAGCCTACGTTGTAGCTCAGAGTACAGACTGCTACGTCCTGAGGAACAGGGAATTTTCAAAGAGAAGCATTTCAGTGACAAAGCAAGTCTCCTTCTCAGCTTTTCCTGTAATTAAACTGACAATTACCCAAGGCCACTGGAGGAAATTATTTTTCGAAATTCATTAAGACTACCGAAATACAACCTTGCGTATCCCTAGTGTACCAGGAAGAAAGTGGGTAGCTTTAAACACATCGTTTTAAGCTTTGACAAGCTTCACTGAGAAAAAGAAGTAATCTGGGACAGCAGAGAAAACACAGTTTCATACTGCTAATGCCCCTTGACAGTGCAGTGTGCAGAAGTCAAACAAGGGAGTGAGTATGAAATATTCCTCAAACACTTGCTGCGGCCTTTCTATATTGATTTCCAAATGAAAATTACACCCACTGTCATTTTAGCTCCTCCACTGCATCCACACCTCTGTGGGAAAGTGACCCAGAACTTGCAGCTCTGCTCACACTGAAAGGATATCCAAAAAAAAAAAAAAAAGTGCCCCCGATAGGAGTTTTGTATTTAAACACAAATGTAACACAAGTTTCTGGTACCCAAAATGGAAATGCTATCCTCCAGTGTGTTTATATAATCAGATTTTAAACTTTCTATCCAATTTATTCTTATATGCATCTATGTATCTATCTAGGTATCTATCTATGTATCTATCTATCTATCTATCTATATCTATATGTGTAAAAGAACAAGGTTTTTTTACATTTTGGTCTAAATATGGATGTATTTTAAAGTCAATTACTTAGATGAGTTACCATACAAAGCCTTCTGCTAAGAAGACTAAATACTTAAATATTAACATTAATAAGCATAACTAATTATTAATATGAAGTTTCTCATTAGTATTAGTATGTTCTCAGGATCCCACACTTCACTTTCTATTAATACAGCAATACATAAGAACATAGAAGTAAGTAAAATGTGGCTAAACAGGTAGCAAAATATTTTTAAATCTTTTGATGGTTAAATACCTCTGATTTTCTGAGACCTGTCCTGCTCCACTGGTGTCAACTGCAAAACTAATAATTACAGCCAAAACCACATTAAATTATTCAACAGTTTGTCTATACCTAAAAAAACCCATATATAGTTGTGCAAAAATCTCTACTAATTTCAAGACTTTCTAACAAAATTGTAATAACTTATAGGCATTTTTACAGTAGTTTATCAGACACTGTTTGTCTGTATTGCTTGAATACAACATCACCTGCCATTTTATAAGGAATGCAAGTTTACTTTTCAACATTCAGAAAACACTTATCTGTTATGAAATTATGGTTTAAGAGTCTTGCTGATACATACTTACTTCAGAGAAGCTAGTATACATTTGGAGGTTCATAACACACTACTTTAACATCTCCTCCTCCATACACACGGGAGAAATTAAATTATTCAGACCAAAAAACCTCATTCTGATCTGCCTCCCCCTCTTTGAAATACATGAATTGTATAAAAACAAACAAAACCCCCAACAAAACAAACAAATAAACAAAAAAGGCTGGAACCCATGTAAATCAATGTATAATGTTTTACATTTATTAGCTTTTAAAACTCCACAAGTGCTGTTTATTGTACAAAGTGCATTAGTCATAAATGCAGAGGAAGGGAGTCAGTGAGCATAGCAGAGTCAGCTGACAAGAACAGTTCCTGGCTATGATTCTTATACTGTCCCCATGGAGAGGAAGTAATATTACATTTTAATATGTCTTCATTTGATTGTTATTACTCTGCCTCCCAGGAGGCCACGCCACTGCATGGATCATGGCTGTTTTCAACCTACCAGGTTGGTAACATTGCTCTAATCAGACAGAGAATTAAGCTGCTGGATTTGTGCCTGCATATAGCTTTTCATTCACAAAGAGATTAGCAATGAAGGCATAGTCACAAAAATTCAACTTCCTTCACTCCTAAAAACACACATTAGTTAAAAAATGAAAAAATGCCATCACAATTACTTAAAACAGCAGCAGACAAAAATCTCAGTCTTTTAATTCTGCTGCACTTATTACCCGCAGTTTCATGTTTTAGGATTATGAAAAACATTACCTATTTGCAAATTAAATGTCATATGCTTTGAACCAACACAACTTTAAAACACATCTATTTCTAGAGCTTGAACATGAAATGGACTACATAGCTGATGAGAGAAATGATCATCGTATTTAATTTTCCTGTGAAAACTAAATGGACCTTAAACCACAGACTATAGGAATAAATGAGTGATGTCAACTGATGGGCAAGGGCAAAATTGATTTTGTCCCTCCTTAGTGTGCTGGACAAAAAAAGTCATTTGGCAATATAATAAAGACACATCTCTGATGAGGTCGTGAAGAATTAATTACTGCTGATGTGGATCTTTTAATAGCAAATTGAGAATTACAAGTTTTTTAGGGGCAGATCAGTAGTATCCAGTAGTAGTGATTTTCACAGTTTTTGTTCATTAAATACTGCTTGAATACTGCATCAGAAAATAAATTTCTCAAAATCAGAATAAAATCAAATCAAATAATACTACCCATTTCCACTTTTCCCCTGCTGTGCTTAGAAAAAGAATGAAAAAAACAACAAAAATCCACACAAGCTTTAGATCCAACAGCAGTAAGAAGTTATTCTTAAAGCAAAGTTGCACTCCATCTCACATGCACTCTCAGGATTACTGAATACATGAAAAGTTTTTGAGAGTTTTTTATTTTATCAAGTAATAGAACATTATTTTGGCCAGGCATCATTGTTTGTGCTCTGCTTTCATCTGCTTTTGGTCCTTTTAATGATCCTCTTAGTAAAGCTCTGAATAAATAATTCTTCTTTTCCATAACATTTAGATAATTTATGGGAGAGGTTTAAGAACACCAGAAATCACACACTGCAAAACCACAAATCACTGATCACAACAGGGAAGTTGTTTTGAAACTACCCATGGATGAAAGAACAAGATAGCTGAGAGAATAGAAAGTGTTTTAATTAAATGAAATTTAATTCTGCCCCCCCAGTAACAATGCCAGATCTGCATGGTCATCTGAAACAACAAAAAAAATTTGTTCAGGCCTCTCACCAAAGAACAGGTAAACTTGACACACATTACTCTGGGTGAGCTGAAATATATTTAGAGAGAAGAGAAATACGCTAGTTTCAAATACTAGCAACTAATGCTTTCCCTTCTCTTGTCCTGATGAAAAGATTGACACTGAAACCTTCACTTTTGTTAAAAAATTAAACTGTCTTCTGAAATTTAACTGTCAGCAGTCCCAAACCTGGACCGTAAGTACTAAAATGTAAATGCATTATGAACATTTGAATGGAGTGCTGTTATGTGTTGACTGTTTTTTATCAGCACACAATAAAATCAAAACTTTCTACTGATCTTCTAGAGACAAAGAAATAATCCTAAAAAAAACCAACCAAAAAGCCCAACAAATAAAAAACCTACTGAATTTGCCCAATATAATTTAGGACTCCAAGACTGTAATGAAAAACGTATAAAAGCAGCTTACCAATAATTTTGCTTTTTCTTAACGTCTGGTTTTTTATTTGCAAAGGCAAGGTGGCAGAATTTTGAGGAGTTTCTCAGCCTAAAAACCATTAAAAAAACCTCTCATTCTACCTTACTCCATGAATTGTTTCAAATTAAGATAGATTTTTTCCCTTAAACTAGGGCTCATGAAGTGTTTACAAATACTCCTGATGCCAGCCTTTTTTCCTGTCTATCCACATGTGAGGCAGAGCTTCAATGAGAGGGAAAGGACAAGAATTCTCTACTTTTTCACTTTGCATTCTTGCTTTTTAAATTAAGTCCTATACTGCATGTCTCAGGATTTATATATAAAGAGGATCCACAAATTATATTTTCTACAGCAAGTAAGCAACAATGCCCTCCCCAGTCAAGCTAAAACCAGAACAAAATAAAGCAAAATAAAGAACAAGCCTCTTTTTGACAGGAAGAAGCAAAGCCTCTGCAGCAAAACTTTGTAAGTCACTTTTCTAACCACTGCTCTGAAATGTGTTTTGTCCAACTGTGAATAGCACGACCTGAGGTACTTAGATGGGACTCATGATACAAGGGTATCTATATAATTCCCCATTAAAGTCTCCACTTGTATTCATATGTTAAGAGAGGAACAGCTTCTATTCCTGTTTCAATGTTTTTTTGAGGGTGCAATGCGGAGGACACAATCAAGACAGAGCCAATCAGTTTTGTACTGTAATATACTTTGGTATATACCAGCTGTATGATTCCAGGGACATCTCTGGAAATCCACAGACTCTCCTTCCCACATCTCATGTCATCCAACAGCACAAAACAGGGAGAGAGTTGTAAAGTTTCCTACAGAAACTTTATATAATTTTAATAAAATAATTCCTATCAGAATTATTTTATTAATTCCAGGGAGGCATGGCACCAAGCAAGAAAAATATACGCAGTAAAAAAAAAAAAGCTGCTTCTGTCAACAAAGTCTTTCCATAAAGGGAAAAAGAGACAGTGAGAGAGCTGGAAAATATAAATAAAAGCTGTGAATTCTGACTGGTTGCTGCTGCCTATCATTTTAAAAACACCACCACTTTCTCACTGAGTTAAGGGATACCACAGCTGAAGTGTACTAAACAGTAAACTATTTGCTGAATTATTATCCATTACTGAAGGTCACAGGTTCCACCCACCCACAACAAAATCCTACTTGCTTTACTGCTGTCAAGTGCAGTGCGCCCCTTTCCAAACTCCCTGGGAATGGGAGATTATATAAATCCAACCCATCTCAATACTGTATCCCTATGAACGACGAGTCTTTCATTACAGTTAAGCATTTCTAAAAGAATTTCAGTTTTATATTTCACATACTCTGAGAAATGTTGTCAGATAATGATCCACTGCACACATGGTTGCTTCTAGTTTACATAAACAAATTATATATTTGTGAGTGCTGAAGTAACTGTGGCAGATGTAAGCCCACTAATTATGATGTATTTAGTGTATACCCAAAAGTATGCATCTAAAACAGATTACTAGTTAGCTGACTTCACCATTCACAGACAGGTATTTTACACAAATTTATCCTCTCTCCCAGCATGCTACTGAGAAAAGCTTCTCATGGATGGGGAGAAGTGTCTCCCACCACCACAGCAAGCTTTGCTTTACAGTTCAGCTGAACAGAACTAATAGAATTAGTTAGCATTCAAGTTACACTGATTGTTGCTAATGACAAGAGGGCTTGATGGAAACAAAAGCAGAAGCTTCAACATTAAATGAGGACCTACTTTCTGTGTCATACAAATTCAACCTCACTCTACAAGGATGTTCACCTGCCTTGAAAATCTCTTTTTTTTTGTCTGTGGCACTTGGATAAGAAAGGGTTATAGTGAAAGTTCATATTAAATAAATAACAAACCTCTTGCTCAGTCTACTGTCACTAATTGCATGCAATGATATTAATGACCCAGTAATTGCTGTACGAGTAGCACTGAAGTGGAAAACATCATTTTGAGGCAGAGTTCATCTCTAGGTGGTAGGACTTCACCAGTGACTGAGTTAATGCCTAGTGACAGTTTAGAATATAACACTACAGATGAGAAAATGTGCCAGTCTCACGGTTATAACAGTTTAGATGGACATGATGTTATTTGCTTTGACCACACAGAGTCTAGGAGTAACCCCAATAAAGTACCACAGTCAGACTTTGCCCTGTAGATGAACCTCATTCCTTTCAGGGGAGATGCTCTGTACTATAACAATCTAGAGCAATTTTCCACATGTTTGCTTCAATAAAAGAATACCTTCATCTCCTGCTTTTACATGTAGCACAACAAAAGTGTGCTTTATTGCAAAACACAAAAAGCTATTTACATCATCTAACTATCCTTCAGCAACACAGAGTTTGGCACCTTAGTACTGAGATCAATTATGATACTATTGGATGACTGTACACTTGGCAAAGATGATCAGAAGTTAAGCACTGTTTTGACTGCAGTATGCTTATGTTTGTGTTTAGAGCTGTAAAATACCCTCAAAGTAAACCTTAATGAGGGAACGCTGCAGAAATTAAGCAATCTGAATTTCCACGGTTCTCCAGGATCTCCTGTTCAAATACTCGCCATTAAGAAATTAAAAGGTTTAGCTTCTTTAGAAATTATCACATAGGCACATCTTGGTTCATTTTAAGGAACTCCAGTGGGATATGCTAATTCTGCCAGTGTTTGGAATTTTGAAAAGTCACAACTAGACTGGCGAACTGATACTTTTAATACTTATGTTCATAGAGTTTTTAAATGTTTACCGGGGTTTTAACAGTATAACATTATTTAGTTGTTTGGTTTTTTTCCTGTTGCAATGAAAATTATTTTGCTAATGTCTTGACTCTGCTACCAAACTTGCTGTAGCAGCCTCTGGATGGCATGTGAAATCAACTTTCAGCAAAAGCTAGGGCCAAAGACATGGAAAGCAATTCTGCAAAAAAGCCTCGAGGGTCCTGGTGGACACCAAGTTGAGCATGAGGCAGCAACGTGCCCTCGTGGCAAAGGAAGCAAACAGCTCTTGGGCTCGATCTGTAAGTGGCAGTCGGTTTGGGGAGGTGATCCTTCCACCCCACTCTGAACTGGTGAGGCCACACCTCCAGAGATGGGCGCAGTCACAGGCTCCTCAAGACAAGACAGATGTGGACTCACAGGAGCAAGTGAAGTAAATGCTCATGGAGATGCTGAAGGAATGGGAGCACCTGCATAGAAGGAGGGGCTGCATCCTCGGGGATACTCAAAACTCAGCTGGACACAGTTCTGGGCAACTGCCTGCAGGTGGGCCTGCTTGAGCAAAGGTTTGAGCAGGGGATTAGATGAGCTCCAGAGATGCCATCCAAACCAATCCATTCTGGGATTCCGCAAACAGCTGGGCTGTTGTGGTCTAATGCATTCATGTGCTAAGATGAAATACTTGAAAAACAGATAATTTTAAGTTTTCCTGCCAGGATCTGGATTCATAGCTCTGTTTCTCTCACAGCAGCCCAGTGAGCACATAAGGACTACTCTGCTGCTACGGTTTAGTGATTTTTGCTGTCTTCATCTACCGAACAGAAAACAGATAAATCATGCTAACAAAGATCCAAACATGCTTTTAAAAACCAGCCTTATCAGCTTAATACGGAGTCTTCTCCAAGAACAGCTAAGACTACCTTAAGCTTAATCCTGCTTTTACTTCCAGAAAAATTTGCATGATTTCCTTGGGACTGAAAAAAAATACTGGAAGACTGCCCATTAGGACTTAGTTTTACAGTCTGATTTATCAGAAATAAATCCTGAAAAATTCTTCATCCAAGGTTTTCAGGATGGACTGAAGTCAGGAAAGAAAATCCAAACTGACATTTAACCCTGGTTTTCAACCATTCCAGACTTTTGTTTTAGCTAATGCAGTTCTCAGACAAAAGTACATTTCCCTCCATTCCAGCTAGGTAAAGACTTTAATGAGGTAAACAATTTCAAGTCTTTAAAATGAGTTTCAATTAAGTCCTTATAAATCCGTATGCAGCTCCTCATCTTTAATTTTAGGACTTCAAATACTGTCATATGTAACACATATGATACAAGCAACTCTATAAAGTAAAAAATAATCATTCCATTTGATGAGCTAAATGATCATCATCAAACTTACATACAAAATAGAAATTAAATGTGTTTCAGTGTGGCAGTGCACTCTCAAGTTTCAGTTTAGACAGATATTTTCTTCATGCTTTCCTCATAGCGTGGCACATCTTTCCAATCCACAACACCCCCTGATTTAAACAGTTACTCATATCCTGAATATAAAGGATAAAATACACACTCAGCACATTCTTCTTCTGCATGTAGTCCTGTTAAGGATGTTTATGCAAATCTAAGAACATACACATTTTGGAGAAGATCAGAGTTTAAGCTTTTTTTTTTTTTGCAAAGCACTACAAATGCTACATACATAAAGACTTCTAAGGGAGAATACTGTATCCTTCTTTGTGAATCTATTATATTTCCCGTATTTATAAACTGCTTCTGAGGAACTATGAAAGCGAGATATAAAAACAGCAACTAAAACTATTAAACAGCTTCTTATGAAATTTTAAAATCTGTTCAACTCATGAGTATTTCCTGAATAATTTTTTCTTCCAGTCTGAACAATTATTCTTCATTTTCATCTGATTCCATATCTATTCAGAATACTTGCGGGGGTGTGGGGGAAGATAACTGTATTTTTTTCACAACATGCCATCAATTAAAAAACTGAGAATTCCTATCTTTCATTTCCCTCCCTTAGGAATAGAGACATAATAACAGATTTCCTGCTGAACTATCTCTGTCTACTTTAAAAGAGATAAACGATTGGTATTGCCTAGGTAATGGCACCGAATATGAACAAAGTCCATCAATATAAAATAGCCTTATTCTCTTACAAGACCTGTGTGGTCTGGGACAAAACCCCAAAGGACCACGACTCCATTAATCCTGCAGGTCTTGACTCTGTTAGAAATCTGAAGCTGCACAGACAGTGATTTTTCTCTCTAATAATATTATTTGTATAAGCTGTATTTATATTTCATTCAACAAGAGCTAAGTGGTATTGCTGATACATCCCTTAAAAGACTCTTCAGCAAAGTCAAAGACTGACCTCTGGATATCATTTTACACAAGGAGAAATTATTTATCTAATTTTCTGAGGGAGGAGAAAGGAAAGAAAAAAGTGATCTTTGTGCAAATGGAATCAGAGTGACTATCATTGCACTGGCTTTCATTAACACCATCACCACCGCCACAAAAAAAACCCCAAACCAGTAGATTTCTGGACCACAGACTCTTTAACAGAAACCAGGAAAAATGTCTTTGCTGCAAAAATAAAGGGATTGAATTTCTGAAACAGTATTTGTTCCTGTTTTGGCTAGTTTGGCATTAACAAAGGAAAACCTGTTTACTGTACCCTTTTGGGCAGCTTTCACTAGGTGATTTGGAGGTGGCAGGGGGCTGCAGGCTGAAATCTGCCTCAGAATTTCAGAATTTTTCAGAATGTCCAGCCAGACAGATTAGCCAGCACTTAAACTGGTCAGAATACTAAAATAACATTTTAATGTAAATCTGTTTGGCCATGCAAAGAGATTTATTCTTCCCAGCTGGGCCATATTTCAGGGCACAATCTATATTGTCCTTTAATATGTTCTTCCTCAGACAGTTATTGCCCTTTAATTGTAACAGAATGACAAAGTGAAACATAAAATGCCTTGTGATTTTTTTCAAACACAGCTAATGCTAAAGTTTCAGAATGACTGTTTTGATTTTAAAAGCCACAGTACTATTAAAGCAGTTATCCAAAATATAGTGCTACTAGCCAGTATAAACCTTTAAATCAGTCAGGGATCAAATATATATAAATACACGTTTTTTAATTTAAGCCAGAAGCCAATTATGTAAGTGGGTCATTTGAAAAAAAGTTGACAAAAAACATTTAAGGAAAGCTGCATATTCAATTTTGCCAATGTCAAAGCCAATGAGCATCATTAGCTCAGCAAGCTCAGCTAATGAGGTCCAGGCAGAGCAAGCCTTATAGAGGAATCTTTCAGAGAGCCATTCTGTAGCCCCTTCCCAAGTCCCAAGTCACTCTACTACAAATTTGGAACAGGTGAAGCCTTCATTGCAGGTGACTTATTTTTTAATGTTGATGATGTCAGCCCATAAACTTCACTTATGCAAAAGAAGAGATGGCGTGAAATATGTGCTCGCTTGGCCAAACTACCTAAGGAGCTTGATGGTGGCTTGGAGGCAGGTGGCACCGCTCCCTTCCCTCCAGCACAGCTTCCCACAGGCTTCCTTCCCCCAGAGCTCCCTCAGCACAAGCCCAGGGTATCACCAGGTGCTCTAGGCCCTCTGACTAAAGGCCAAGTTTACTGGGAAGGGTTCAGGATGACTCCTGTACACCAAGAGTAAACGTCTTTGGTATATGAAGTGCACTTGAACTATGCTAATGTGTCTCTCTCACAAACAAGAAGAATCTGCATCTGAGAGGGGTACTGAAGCAGTGACATCATGACCCAAGCACTTGCAGATCAAGAACTGAGTATCTCCCTCAGCAGTGAGAATATACTCAACTGCTTTTTCTGAGCAATTTGTAACAGCAGAAAATTATTCCCTAACCATGCAAAGACACAAAATGACTTTTAATGCAAACATCAGAGTTGCAAATCTTCACACCCTTCTGCTCGAATTTGCCCTTCATGTAGATATTTATGTTGTTGGGCATGATGTATCTTCTTCCTTCATGCATGTGATTAAGGACTTCCTTAGAGACTTATGATATGTTAGCTAAATGGTCACATATTTTAGGATAATCAAACACTAATATTTCTGGGATCTCAAGTACATTTGACCTTCTCCAGTTCTGCTGAAAAGAAATCAGGTAACTGTAGGAAAATGAATCTATTCATTTCCCAGGAAGAAAAAATTGATGATAGCAAAGAAGAGAAAAGCAAGGACATTCTGTTACATCATTTATTCACTTTCACAATACCATTTAGTATCATCTTTCCAATTACTGCTGTTCATAGAATTAACTCTTTGGATACTGATAGTCATATTGAGGAATATCTCACCAAGAAATGGGTTACCTTTTTTTTTATTTAATAAAGTACCACTAAATGTGAAAACAGATATGAGAAACTTACCCACACTTTTAAAAAATTGGGAATTGTGAAATGAGAAGATTTTATATGCTTAGGTTTAGGGAAGCACTGAACAGAAAAGATCTCCTCCTGCTATACTTTTCATGAATACATCTGGATGATATAAAAATTATGGCTTGAAAAACTCCTGTGCAATCATATGTCTCTAAAGGGCTCAGGAAGCTGCTTCATCCTGTGTTGCAATTCCTCATCCCAAAATGACTAACCCCCTAATATGAATAGCGATTTTATGTTTAATACAGCTCCACAAACCACATACTATTACCTTAGAAAAACAAACTCTGTTTTCAAATAATGGCAAGATGATAAAGGTGCATGACGACGCACAAAACATTTAAAGGGGCTGACAACAGCCTGCCAGCATGAACAGCGTGAGATTAGGCTGTAGGCGCAGCCACAGCAGGCGCTGCAAAGATGCTGAGCTCAGTGAGCTCTTGTGTTAGGTTTGTTTGATGCCACTTAGCTGAGGGAATGCAGGATCCTAAAATACTTTAAAATCAAAAGCTGGCACATAAAATGCATCATTGCCTTCATTTCACAGCTTTTCCACCTCTCGAAAAAACCCAACAAAACAAGCAAGGCAAAACAGAGGGACGGATGGACGGACGGATGGACGGACAGACGGACGGAAGGAAGGAAGGAAGGAAGGAAAAGAAAGAATTACAGGTCTGTGAATAGGAATGTATGCAAACAATTTAAAGCCTGATTTGCATACATGACTAAGATACATTTTATTACTTATAAAAATGACAGCAACTGTCCTGACTACCAGAACTTGCACTGACAAGGCTGTGTCACAACCTTTTGAATACAAACTAATAAAACCCTATCTAGCTCCAGTACTCTCTAAAATAGTGTCCTAGCTGAGCACTGGCCTAGTTTTCTACTAGGCCTCTTAGTGCTTCTGAGACCAGCATCACTGAGTTTGTTTTCTCCTTGAATGACAGGAAGGTGAGGGTTTTAGCTTCAGGATGGCTGGGTTTTCAAGGGTGGGGTGCTTTTTTGTCCAGCCTTTTAAAATGTATGGGTACCCTTGCTGAAGCTCAGTCAGTATGCTAAAGTGATAAGTTAGCCATTTGTTTATGCCACAATGAGTAGGAAAAATAATACCCTGAGGCACTCCAGTATTACTGCTAGGCCAGTGTGATTTTTGAGGCATTAGACTGAAGGCTGAGTAAGTTCTTTCAACCAAGTTATGCTGTAATCTTCCAGGAAATGCAATGTCTATTATGTCTTATTGCTATAATGAAATAATTATACCAAACTAATGAAAATGAGACGTACTTAATAATTCTCTGGGTAAATCCATGACATAGATATGACAGAACTGACAGTGCATCAGAAAGCTCCATTTGTGCCCATAATTTTCAAGTAATAATTGTAACAGTGCCATTTGTTCCACTACAGTTGGTCTTCTGTGGATGTTTTTAAAAGCAGCACTAAATAATGAGCACATTTCCTCATTTAAGCCAAATATTTGAGCATGGTCATTTTTATGCTACACATTTTCACAGGAGTTACTATCTCTCTATACTACTAACTATCTCTCAACAAGTAATTTTCTTGCTTTCACCCTGGTAGATATCTCACTGTATTTCAGTAGGAAGTTTGTCAATGTTAATATTGTTTAAGTGGGATCACATTTTTATATACTCCCCAGCTAAACAGAGAAAGTGCCCATATTTAGCAATCTTTAAAACAAAAAAATGGTGGTTTGTATCTCCTGTAACTCTTACTTAATAATTTCTAAAACTAGTAATTAATATTAATAATGCAGTGAATTCTTACTTTAGCTGCTGTGACATACAACCTTGTTTTATACATTACCATGTACCATTATGGATATAACAGGGAAGTGAGCATTAATTTATACTGAATTAATTTCCATTTCCATTTCAAAAGTACTTGATCAGAGCACTTTTTAAAAGTGCCAATATTTTTAAATCAGAAATTGAGAAATAATTACACTGGCAGACATTACACAAAATAATTATCAATCCTCCAGTTTTCACAGAGGTGGCAGAAACATGTTCAGGGACTAATCTTTTAGCAGGACCTGTTGTGACAGGACATGGGTTAATGGTCTTAAACTAACAGAGAGAGGGTAGATTTAGACCGGGTATGGTGAATAAATGTTTTACAGTGAGTGTGTGAAATACAGGAACACGATGCCTAGAGGGATGGAAGATGCTCCATACCTGGGAACAGAGCTCTGAGCAACCTGATCTAGTTGAAGATGTCCCAGCACACTGAATGAGGTTTGGACTAGATGAGCTTTAAAGGTCCCTTCCAACCCAAATTATTCTATGATTCTATGAAATAAGACAAACAAGTATCTAACTTGTTTGTAACTGCAGAAAAGCCAGGTATTTGAAGAATTTGTTCCATCACCTAATAACTGCAGATACTTGTTCAAGACTTCAAAAGTGCCCATGGGGCTAAATGAGATCCACAGGACATAATATTACTACGACAAACCTAAACTAATGTAAATTGTTGTTATACTGCTGAGGTCTCAGCTTATGCTAACTCCTGATTCACATCATTAACTTCACACATCATAAGTAATTTGAATCACTGAACACAGTGGCTACCTCCAGACTTGCTTTCAGCCATAAATCCCTGATCAGAAACTCACACAAAGTTTGTACTGCTGCACAGAGGCCTGTGCCATGCGTATTTGTTTAGCAAGCCAGGACCATGAAAAAGGATAAAATTCAAGACCATGCTAGTCTAGGTTTTACCCAAGAACTCTCCTAGCTACTGTATGGACATAGTAGGTACGTTTTGAGGAAAGGCATGTTCAATTACAGGCCCTTACCAGTAACCCTTGTACTGACAAAATTGGCACTGAAGTGGCCAAAAGATGCTTCCTGTGAGAGTCCCCAGAGCACCTGGAGCAATGGCAAGCCCTGTCACACAGGATTCCTCATCTGAGAACAGCTGGGTCACTGTACTCCTGCTCCTGGCATAAGAGAAGCCAAGGACAAGGCCAACAGCACAGCGTATCACTAGGGCTGTGAGCAGGAAACACATCACAGTTTAGCTGCACACAACTTCTAATGCAAATAGAAGTGCACAATACTGTGCACAAAAAAAAAAAAAGAAGAAGAAGAAGGAAAAAAAGCCTTTTACAGGCATAGAAGTACAATCAATTGTGGTTTATACAAACCAAGGAAAAAAGAGACAGAGACCCTTAGGAAATCATAAACAATATTGAAAATATGCTGGCAAGAAATCATTTTCAGATAAAAATACATAAACCCATTCATATTCCTCTTAGCTTGCTTATAATACATAAGACAGCATGCAAAATAAGGAACAATTATATTTAAAGAATGAACAACTGAAAGTTTGAACTTACATATGACGTAATAATCTTTGTTCTTCTGAAATTCCAGGCCCCAGAGATTAGGACTGAACTCTTGAAACTTGATGGTAAACTTAACATCTTGATCTGGCTTGGCACAGTTAAGTAGAGGTGTATTGTCCTTTTTAATAGCACAGCTATCTGCTTGGTCTTTATCAACCATGTAGACCTTATAATATTCATATTGGCCAATAGTTTTAGAGTCCACCTTCGGGCATATAATATCCAGTTTGTCTCCAATTTGTGGATATAGTACCAATCCTTGTCCAGGAAGGAATCTAAAAGGAAGGAAAGAAAAAGGGGGGATGGGGGAAGAGAAGAAAAGATAAAATTTGAGGTATTTAATAAAATTGCATGCAGAAAAGTAGCAACTGCAGTGAACAGACAGGAATAAACAGTTTCCAAAACCAAAATGACAGACTGAGCAAACCAAATCTTAATAGTTTGGGCTTGATTCAATATCAACAGGATGTTTATTTAGATCCTGGAAATTATAGATGGATTGAGTCTTTTAGTCCTTATCCCAGTTTTGGGCACACTAGCAGATTTTACATCTCTCTCTGGCAGGCACTGCTGGTTTTTGCACTGCATTTAGCCATGCAGAGCGGCTAATACAATACCTGGTGAACTATGATTCTGTTTTCCTGTTTTGCTCATATTTCTACTATTCTTGCACATATTTTGCTAATTTTGAATATAGAAGGATGACAAAAATAATATTTCAACCCCCTTTAACAGCCATGTGGGACAAGAAAAAATGTAAGACTTTAACAATATATCAACATGCTGATAAATATTGTTATATTACTAGTGTAACACAGAGGAACATCAGACACTCAACCAGGACCATCTCAACTTTAACAATATATCAACATGCTGATAAATATTGTTATATTACTAGTGTAACACAGAGGAACATCAGACACTCAACCAGGACAGATCTCTGCAATGGACAGAGATTTACCTGATCCATGGACCACACATGTTTTTAGGAAAAATACTTATATCCAGGACAGTGTGACCATTCCACTACAATGATTTCTCTTCACAAATTCCACCATTACTGTCATTATTTTAGCTCTTCTTTGATTTTTTTTTTTTTTTTTTTTTTTTTTTTTTTTTTTTTTTTTTTTTTTTGTGCTAGTAGTTAAAGATAGGTGTGTGTTTTTTATTTGGGAAGACTTCTTACACAAACTGGCAGGGAGCTTTAATATTTGCAGTTAGACACAGTATTTTGTCTTTCCTACTCATATTAATTAACAGGCAAACATGACCACTTCTTCATGGAAGAAAAATACAAATAATTACTTATAGTATTGATTCATGCACAAAATAAGGAGTCGTGTTCTCACAAGGACAAAAGCCAGAGCAGGTTTGTTTGTTTCTCTCTCCATTAAGACATATTTGTTTCAATTAAGGCCAAGAAGTGCATGTTTTAGAACAACAGCCAGAAACACAACCAATGTACTCGAATGCACAGACCTAAAAGACTTTCTTTCCTCTTTTTCCTGCCTGCCAGCATTTTCCAAAGATCTTCCTTAATGGAGAATCGGCCTGAAAAACCAAGTGAAACAATTCCTGTCTAATGAACGCCCTTCTCCAAGTGCTAATATTTAAACAGCACACGTAGTAAATCTAGCTTATTCACAGGCAGCCTTCCTGGAAACTTTAAATTAGAGTATCAAGGCCCACGCAGAACAAAGCTGTAGGCGTCGGTGACCTCCAACCTCTGGCTTGGCAAAAGGAGCCACCAGCATGAAGTACTGGTGGGGGAGAACCCACTAAATTAAAGCATGATGCAACGCCCCAAATTTCGAATCCATCATTTACAACTGCTTGCTCCACACAATTCAAGTTTATGATCTGTGCTAATTGAAGCAGGATTATTTTCACTCACAAAGCCAGTGTAAGAATTGTAGTTGTTATGAAGCAGCACATAGCAGGACAAAGACGTGTAATTACAGATTTAGGGAACTAGAACAATGAAATGTTATGGCAAGAAAAGCGACTGTTGATGTATAAATCACTGCGCTCTTTTGTGCTCTGCAGTGTAATTTCCAGACTGCAGAAACTGGGCTTGGCCACGGCTGCTCAAACCGAGATTGAAGTGGAGACAGGGCAAAGCTGCGCCTCCTCCTCCAGTTTTCAGACATGCCAAAGGAATGCAGCGACTACCGCCTCCGGAAAGCTGAAATGGTCAAACAAATGGAAAGGTGGGAATGCATCCTCGGAATTACCAGCCTGCTGAAGGACAACCAGAAGTGTGTGTAGATATGGCACCTAAAGATGTGGTTTAGTGGTGAACACAGCAGTGCTAGGTTAACAGCTCGACTTGATGGTCTTACAGGTCTATTCCAACCTGAACCATACCATGATCCTATGACTGAGGGGGATCCCAGCCAGCAAATATTCCAAGTGAGCAGCATGTACTCACTCTGATTTTGGCTCTCCTCAGGGATCAACTCTGACCAGGCAAAAGCAAAGGGACAGAGTTTCCAAGCCAACCTGTGTCACCTGTGACTGACTTTACCACCTTGTCTGACCACAGCCCCATTTTAACTTTGCCCCTGTGCAGCACAGCTGTATCAGGAAGATGACAATCGCTCCTATTCCCCTATCTGTATGCCAGGACAAAGGCTGGTCACTGTATGATCCCATTGCTGCAAATACTTCTTCTTGACAGCAATTCTTCTTCACATAACAGGACTGTGTAATAGGAAACCTGAGATTTCAAAGGACTGAATCTTTGCTTGTAAGTTAATCAAGTTAGATTCCCATACATAACAAATATGAAATTCTTAAGGTTAGATAAATGTACCTGTCCATCATTATCAATAATATAACCTAGAATCTGTCCTGAGCAACAAAAGACACTGATTCTAATTTTAGACTTTGTGTATATACATGTAACAGCCACAGTATATGTTCTCCATGCAAACTCTGAGCACAAACAGGATGGGTTGAGAGATGGTATGCCAGGCAATCCTCATACATCTACAGGAAAGAGGGCACACTTGTGAGCCTTAGTTTCAGCCAGGAATTGTCCCATAAAAGGGAGCGGACAGAACTGTCCCCAACAGACAGTCAAAACTACATTTTACAAGAGCTTTAAATGAATGCACTTGTTAGACTTTATGGTAGGGAATATTCTTGCTATGACTCTGAAGTCTGTACAGTTTTAGAACCAAACTCAGTAAATCTCAATCTCCTTCTACTTGAGTGTCTGAACTTGTAGGATCTAACGCTGATGGAATTAGGGAAGAAAAAAGGCTTAAAATGCAAGGATTAATCTGAGAATTTGATTGTATTGAAATTTTTCCACACTTTGCAGTTTTGATCATAACCTTTGCTAGGAGAGATATTTTTCCAATTTACTTTCCTTATTTTCTTACAACAACAAAGCCCAAATATGGATGGAGTTAATAAAAAAGTTTCACCTCATGCATTTCAGTTCAACCACAAAACTTACAGTGGCTGATGAGTCGTAGGCATGATTATTATCCCTGCATTTGTGTAGTACTTTTGCTACTATACTTTTTATAAAGACTTTAAATAAATCATTTGCTGGGTACTAAGCATTTTCTGAAGCTATTTATGAAATGTCAGGAGGATTAAGACTACTGTTTTTTATGATCCTATTTTTGAAGACCTTCTATCTGATAAAAAAAGAAAAAAGAAAAAAGAAAGGACAATGTACATTCAGCCTTGGTGGAGGTTAAAAAGCATCAGGATTAATCCTGAGTCTTCATTTCTTCAACATCAGCAAGTGTTGATGTTGACTTAAGTATTCCAAAGTAGCATCCAGACTGATGAAATGTTTGCAGGATGGTGTCTATAAAAATTAAGTTAACAAAATGGCTTTAAAAGTCTGATCAAAATGTGCCTTCAACTAATTAGAAAGCTTTTTTTTTTCACATCAAAACAGAGATATAATAAAGATGAAGCAAGGTGTTTCCAGAATGCTGGGACTGATCCTGTGGAGGCTGTTACTTCAATGGTGGCTTGGGACAGTGACATGCTCTCCAAGTAGTCAGGGTAGCCACAGCACTGGAACCATTGCTTTCTATAAAAAGCCTTCTAACTTTCTGCATTTCAGCTCTAAGTATGATTTACTGCAAAACTTAAATACCAACATAGGCCCCTGGATCCCAACAAAAACTTAAGAGAAAAGCTTTGCAAGCTTCCCAACTCATTTCTGTCAGCAGTCAGATACAAAGAGACTCTTGGAGCATTTGAAAAATCCTGCTCACAATAAATAATCCTGGTGCCTGCTGTGAGAAAGCAGAGAAAAGTATATTAAGTACCATATAAGCTGTATGATGAAATTCATGCACTTTCTGTCTGGCACTTTTCGATACAGATGGCATTTTTACTGTCAGCCCAAAACTGGTGCATTGTGGGCGACATTTGACATCTGTGCAAAAGCCCATGGATGTGAATCCCTCCCACATGTCCAACTAGTCATGCAGCTCATCAAATAACAACACCTTGCAGAGTTCCCAAACCTTTTTTAAAATAATTGTTGTACTTGACCAAAAAGTCACAGAGTTACAAACAGAAATTAGGAACCGAGTAGTAAATTCCTGACTCACACCAACACTTCAATGATTTTATTTACCACACTTATTTTGAGTCTCAGCAGCCGCTCCTGGCAATAATGCAACCTTACTTGTCAAAGTCTTCAAGAAGTTAAATTTGATTGTGACATTTTTTTAAAAACTATATTAGTTTCCAAAGAATTTCTTAAGAATCTACTTATTGTTTAGAGAAACAAACTTACACATTCAACCATATTAATTTACAAAGAAATTTTGCTTAATGATAACCACTCAAACTTGCCTAACCTCATAATAGCAAACTCTCTCTCAAAAAAAAGTAGAACTTAACCTGCCCACACTCTCATTCAGTGAGAATATTCTATCATTTCTTAGGATGCAGAAAATTCTGAAATTGTAAAATTATCTACAGAAAAAAAATCTTAGAGAAATAAATTCTTAAGAGTTTTTGTTAATCAGTATTGAGTGATGGAACCCTATATTTTGTCAGGGTTTTTCCAACTTGTGAAACTAGACACATACATATATGTACATATACTATAAATATATATGCATACTTAGCTTTAACTATATTCTAGTAATTATAAGATAAATATGATTTTAGAAAGCATGTTAGTACTTGATGCAAGGCTTGTATATTTAACTGGAGAGGCAGTGCCAAATTTCTGTGCTTTAATAACTTACCCGAACTAATTGGTGTAGGCAGTTAGCTTTAAATTAATGTCACAAAAATAATCCTAAAAATGTGAACAATCAAGACGCTTCTTAAAATGCAGTCTGAAACCTACTGTTGGGGAATCCTACCCACTTAACTTTATGAAGTTTTAACTACGAGCCTGACTCTAAAGTTATTCATTGAAAAGTTTATTAAGGAAATATCATGAATATTAATAACACAGTATGTTAGTCCGTTACTTATAAAACTGCAAACTGACACAGAATACAGAATTACATTCCACATCGAGTCCTTACTGTCTAAAAAGAATGTTTTTTTAATTAGTATATGTATTAATCATCTGACTTTTGAGAAAACAACAACATTGGTATTTCAAATATCACTTAGTCCACAGGAGAGATATTTAAGCAAGGCAAAAGTCCTACCATCTTGATGCAAAGCAAATTGAATTTTCAGGAAAAGGCTAGTGATTTCAGTGAAGTAGCAGAAAAACAGTTTCCTGTTTCCCAAAAACACTGCACTGCATAAAATCCAAAAACAAAGACCAGAGTTCTCTGCAAAAGCTCTACACAAAACTTTCACGTTAGTTTTTGTCATATTCAATACCATGCACAAGAATATGCACGTGCATATAAGGTATACACCTGGCTGCAAATGCTTTTTGTGCATAAGCAGTGATTTTATAGGACTCATCTCTCTCAACTTTAAATAGATTAAGTGATCATGAATTCAATAAGAACATGATCAGTAACTGCTGTGGACAGACAGACAAACAAGCTTCATCAAAAAAAGATTAACGTGGAGTCTGTCTTAAAATGGGTACATAATTTTATGACAAAAAAAGGCACTATGCTTCTGCAAAATCTCTGCAAGGAAAAAAACCATAGTGTGACACAGCAAGATGACAGACTGGCTTTATACACAGACTAGCAAATGAAACTTTGAGAGCAAAAAAAGCATAGCATTTCATATTATTAGAATTCTTTTAAGTGAGTTTTGGAAGCTACTTTTCTTTACCAGTGCAGTCTTATTAAATCATTTTAATACTACAGGAAAGTTTTACACAATATGCTAAACAGGGATGTTTTTGAATTTAAATAAAATTGAAGAAGTTTAATCTGCTAACCTTTATTTATATGTAACATTTTTCCACACAGTTAATGAAACAATTTATGTAAGGAATAGCTGCTGGCATTAATGGGACTTGCAGGCTAGAAACTAAAAGGAATTCAAACAAATAAATAAACAAATATATTCACGCTCATCCCTTAAGATCTTTAATGGCAAGCACCACATTATACAAAGCCAATTATAAAATATTATAACATTAGTTGGTAAAGCAGCGAGTCCTGTATTTCTCACTTCTACTGTAAGGGAAAAACCTATGTTCAGGCTCCCCTGAAATAAACCCGCAGTAAACTCATAAGTGCTTTGAAACAGTTCCCTGAAACCATAGCTGATCTCCATTCCAGGATTCGGGGTACCTTATTCTCCTCACTCTTCCTCACCTCTAAAAGTGCCCATCTTTTTTCAGACTACCTGGGCCAAATGCTTGCAGTGCACTGAAAAAGGGAATGGTAAAGGTTTTACGTTGTTTTAATCACAACGCTGGACACAGCATGTCAGTGGTGCCACCATTTCATGTGCCACAAGTAGCCATGCAAATGGGCACTGGTCTTGGTGCCTTTTTCTGGACCTATTCTGACATCAGTTTCAGGACTTCCATTTACTTCAGTAGGGCAAAATGAAGCAGTATGTTTGCAAGTGAAATCTTAATAACCAACACAAGAATGATTCTGTAGCATTATTATATTTTCTCAAAATTTTTAGTGGACAGGGAATTAGATACATGTATGAAATTTTAGCTATTTCATTTATCCATTCATTGCACTACCTTTAGCAAAATAATAGAGGAAAGCATTTAAAATACAAGGGATTTCTAATACGTGTAAACCAAGGATGGGCTTAAAGTGCATATGCTTCTCTCCAAAAGAAATATTCTTTTGCATGGACCTGCTGGATTTGACAGTCAAATTGTACCATCACATCACAGTTCTAAAGGCACAGAGCTTCTACTGTACAGAGATACCCACAGACACCATTTGTCTTCAAACACATCAGAAAATGCCCTAGCTGGTCTCCTAGATCTGTCATGAGCTTCCTTCAACAAATAACTCTTATGACTAGTGCTGTTGCAGAAATACAGACACTTTTTCATTCCACTCAGCTTAGAATCCTCCCAAGTCTAAAGGTGCCTTGCACTTGAGAGAGCACAAACCCTGCAGCCAAGAGGTGATATTTGGCAAAAGCGTACCCCTTTCACCCTTCACACATATGGAAGGTCACCTGCAACCCAGCACCAAGCACATCTTATTGGAGACACTCAAGGAGAAAATCTGTTTCCTTAGAAGCTGTGATGTACAAGGTTACAGATGTGATCTCGTTCTTCATACAAAGTAAGCAAGCCAAAGCAAATGCTGCAGACACCCCATCAAGGCTCCCCCAGTCCTGGGTTCCAGCAGAGGCACTGTGCAGTCCCTCTCCAGGGAATCATGTCACCTCAGGCTGGGACCATGGCATCTTGGAGTGACCACAAACGCAGAGGCACCGAGAGCCCCCTTTCCCCAGCCCACCACGTGGAGCCAAGGCAGCATCCTGCCTTCAGCCACCTGGTGTGCAGCTGCCAGAAGGGTGTTGCTGTTAGGAAGCCTATCTTTTCCAATGGGATGTCAATCTCCGTGTGCGAGAGGTGGTTCAGTTTTGCTGGAAAGTTGCCCTTTCCCTTTCTGCTTTGGCTCTCACTCACAGAAAAAAGCAAAAAAAACCTATGTACGTAACTAAAACCTTCAAACCAACTTGTGTTTTTACCTCTCCATCCCCACTAAATCCAGAGTGCAAAAGTGAATACTTGTGTTTCCCCACATAAAAGTCAGTCATGTTTTTCCCTACCTTAAAAAACTTATGAGAACAAACACTTATTTGTCTTTTCCTGTGCAATGGGCTTTTTTGCACAAGAATGTGAAACCTGGCTCAGAACATTTGCCACAAGGGTAAGGCCTGAAATATTGCAAAGATACACAATCCAATCCTTTACTAAATCTAAGGATTTAAAAAAAAATTTATAGATTTTATATTCCGTTTTCATATATGACCTCCACATAAGGCACTATTAATAGCAATTAACTTTTTGTATTATATGCAGAAAGCCATTACTGCTCTGCTTAAAGTACTTAAAGCACCAGAGAATTCTGATCCATTTACTAAATCAATTCCTGTTACCACAAAAGAACCACTAATGTGCTTCACGACAGTCTTTTAAGTAAGGAGCAAAAAAAAAAAAAAAGGATGAGTATGACCAATGTTCTATTTTTCTATTTTAAGAGTGTATTATATTAACATTTCATCAGCATTTACAGAAATATGAACCTCACAACAGTGCTGGACTTATTCAGCTTCAGCAAATGGAATCATTGCTCACTTGCTCTCATACAAAAGCAAGGAAACACACAGGCACATTCTCCTTCCTATTTAATTTCATTTCAACAGAAATGTGCTTTCTGTGTAGAGTTTAAAAACTGCAAGTGGCTGCAGTGGAAAGCAGCAGCCAGTCTGTATAAATGGCTTACTCTGAGAAATTTCTGAAAGAAACAACACTCAGTAGGTGCATTGTAATTAGTTGCTCTTTCTAGTTACCTCTTGACAAATGATGCATGCGGGTCTGGATGAGAGCCCAACTCTTGACCCATGCCACCACTACACACTTTAGTACTTCAGGCAGAAACCCCTAGCCTCAGCATTCTTTTCATTTTGCTTTTTCCAGAAACGTGGTGCTAAGTAATGCACAACATGAGAATCAGAGATGATTAGCAAAGCTGGAATTCTTTCAGAAGTGCTTCATATAGCTACGTCTAAATATATCTGAAGAAAGTTTCCTGCCTTTGATTCCTTCCAAATATGTAGCATGTTTCAGGGCTCTACTCAAGGACACAAGTACATGGAAATACACAGGACAAACACTACTTCCACAAGACTTAATGATACATTTTGGCAACGTTTGTAAGCCTTTCAAACAGAAGATATTCTCGTGATCATTACTTTAATATGGCACTTATCAGCCTATTGAGAAATGCAACTTTTGCCACAAAAAGTACCCATAAAAATAAACATTTTTTTTTGGATAGCACTTTACTGCCCCCTTTTGCACTTTAACATTAGAACAGGTTTCAGTGTGAGCATACATATGAGGAAGAGTGTGAAGATATGGGGTAAAACTACAGGGCATCATGTTTAGTCACTAATACACTCTCAGGCACTGCTTTAAGGACATCTTCTACTTGCCTACATTGCAAACAAATGAAACATTTAGCTTTCATTGTCCTTAATCTTGCATGGGAGAGATCAGTAATGGATGGTTTAAATTGCTGTCTTCCATTGCAATCTGAATGTTTATGGGTGACTGGAAAAGAGGGGGATATTGCTCATTAACACTTGTTGTCTCTAGTATAATTTTCTAAAGCAAAGATCATCTGCAACTTGAATTCAGTTTATTCATCAGGATGACAAAGGGCTTTCCAGTCTGAGGCCATGCATATGTTAGCAATGCCTGAACTAAAAGGATGGGTGTATCCTTCAGAACAAAACTTCACAAACTGGCAGGCAAGAATATTTCCATGAAAGGTGAAGACAAGAAGCCTAGACATTCAAATACCCTGCAAGCCTAGAGGCATAAACCCGTTCTGCAACTCTGCACTGCAATTACAGTCACTACAGAATCGATGTACGTCTGTGTGTCCACATAGATCTGCAAAAGGAAATAAATCTATGGTCTAGTGGCCAGTTATTTACAAAATACTAATTCGTTATGACAGAGCCAGAGGGGGACCCATCCTGTACCAACCCTCGGCTTCCAATTGAAAAAGTCCATGTGCTGCTGTGTACACTTACATTTAAACTTAATCCATTTTCCTCTGTCATCCTACAATTACAATACAAGTCACAATAATATTAAATTTCAGTGCCTACAGCATTGCACAATTGAACCATTACTGTAATGAAAACTGACTCCCTTTGATATTAACACTGGTGTTTTCTCTCATTTGCTAGCCATGAAACACAGGAAGAGACCAATGTTGTTTTAATTAAAGAATTGTTGTTCAAAATATGCTACTGGGAATATTAAAGTAGTTCTTTGCTCTTATGGCAAAGATAATCAGGTATTTATATGGTTTGAATTTTGGGGAGAAACCAAAAAAAAAAAAAAAAAAATCTGTGCCATGAATTCAGCTCAACACAAAACCACTGCTCTACTTGACTTGTGCTCACAGAGGCGGGGTGTGCCAAACCCAAGAGATGGCACTTTATGGAAAAGATGCAGAGCAGTAGTTAGCATGGAACAAAAAGTCAAACCAAAGCATGTGTGTTTCTTACACAAGTCACTAAAGCCTTCGCTTTTAGAAAGCTAACAGAGAGCAGCTGGCATTTGCCAAAGAACTACTTTTTGAAAAGTGCAAACCAGATTGTTCTATTGCTGTGCTATTCTGTGCTCTTCTCTACTATTCCTGTTAGAAAAACAAACTTCTTATGTCAGCCACAATATAAGGATGCCAACCAAAGTTTGCAGTCTTCCTTCCCTTAACTACAGTTTGCTCACACCTGTACAGTCTTGTTTCAAGACATGCTCCAAGCAAAGTCTATAAAAGAGGGCGGGGACTGTCTTGTTAGTTGATGAGACATTAATAATCGGTGATTGTATCTCCAATTCAAAGACAGAATTTCATCTACTTTGCAGTTGTTAGAAAATGTATTATTGCATACCATTTGCCTGAATAAGTAAACACTGGAAGTAGAACAAATTGTTAACTCACAACTTTCGGGAAAAGTTATGCCAAATCAGTAGCAGAATTGTATAACAAACAAACCTTTTTTGGCAAATCATTTTTATGCCAAGGAGAAATTGGCCTTGAGCATAAATCCAAATGGGAGACCTATAATCAATCTGCACTTGCTTCTTACATTAAACCCAAGATTCAGCCACTTGCAAGCACAAAGATCCTATGTTCTTACATGAAGTACCAACTTTTCCAAGGTTTGACCGATGTGCAGAAGCAGAATAAAACCAGGTGGCCACAGCCACCTTCAAGGCACTAGTAATATCTGACCTATGAAGAAACAAGATTTTGGCCCACTACAACATCTGAGCCTCTGAAATGAAGCTAAACTGACAACAGAGTAGTTTAAAAAATTCTGTAAACATCAAAAATGTGCATTTGACACAACTGACATCACTGGCCCCAGATGGAAGAGTCCACTGGAGGGGTTCAGCAGAAAGCTGGGGCTAACAGGAGATCCAGCCAGTCAGTTTTAACCCACTGCCCTTCCTCTACTGCAGGGAGGCTCAGCCAGTGCACCCCTCACAAACCAGGCCCTCTCTTGTAGGCTCTCAGGTCACTCTCAGAGATCAGTTTGGCATTACACCTAACAGTGAGCTAAAAAACGCGCAGAAAGTTCAGGTGAAGCAGGGCTACCTGCGCACCCAGACTCCAGAGGCACAGGTGATAGACCTGCTTGAGCTCCCAGCTGGCACAAGGGACACACTGACTACTGACAAGCTATGTATCTCTTTCCAAATGCAGACAGGGAAGTAGTTTCTGACATAATTTTCTGATTTAAAAAAAGGCAACAAAGCTTTGGAGAGATCTGTATTTGTCCAACCCCAAAAACCCTCTTACACTGGCCTTCGTTCAAGACAGCTCATGCTTAATTCGTCCTGCTTCAGCAAAAATATTCAGCATTCAGCACATGTTCGACATGAGCTTTTCTGAATAAGGACAGTTTCCCAAGTCAGGCTGTAGGAGCACAGTGCAATCCTGCTTGCCTTGGTGTCCACACACTGATCCACAGAATGGAAGACTACAATACGCTACAAATCTAATACGTGGCTTTTGGTTTTCTTCAAAAGGTGCCTGAAAACTGTCTGATACAAAGAATGATTACACCTTTTTAATATCTTTTTCAGGCAGTGAAGTAATCTCTACGCCAATGTGACTTTCCCTGTTCAGCTAATCTGTTCAGCTCAGAAAAACACCCCGGAAAAAGAAACCCCCCCAAAAACCTGAAGGTAAAGTGTTGTGCAGCGATTAAACTGCCAGCTTCTGAACTAAACTGAAATTAATTAAACATGAAGAAAGCAACTGAAGTGTGGACAGAGAATGCTATGGGACTGCAAATCCTCAAAAGGAGTCAAGATGTTCCCAACTCCAAATTTACACTTTCATCTAGTCAGGTATAGAAACCAACTGCTGCTCAGGCAGTAGGTAAGCAGATGGCAAGCACCAAGCAAAAATGAAACTGTGAAACGATGCACCACTGACGAGGAGTCAGAAGAAGCGCAGTTATGTGTGCTTCCACCAGTGCTCACTGCATAGGTTCCTTAAACAAACTGCTTCAAACTTGGAGAACATCAAAAGCCAGATGGGTCTTCCTGAATGAATCTGCAGGCAAGGAGCCAGGATTCCTGTTTGCTGCAGAAATAGGCCTGGACTTGAGTCTTCTTAGCTCTGACAGGCTGGAGTCTGGCAGAACTCCCAATCCAAAACAGCATTCAAGTGAGACTGGGTTTTAACTAACAAAAATAATAATAATAATAATATTTCAAATCACCCTTATTAGCTTTAAAACACATTTCTCTTTACAGTGCAGTGTTCACCTTCCCCACTGCTGTTCTCTGGTTTGGGTATATAAATAAAAGCCCTATTCAAACAGAAGCTAAGAAAACAGTGAGAAGCAATTTGCAGCATCACAAATTTTTCAGCCTAACATAATTGCACCATCTAACCTATCCTGCTGTGTAAAACAAGCCAAATAATTTCTTGTTTTCCGTTGACACATGTAAAACTTGACTTTCCTTTAAAGCGTACAAAGCTCTTATCCTACCAAATAAAGTTTTGTAAATCCTATTTTAGCCATCACCCATGAGACATTTTAAAAGAACACTACAAGTAGGAAACCCATCTTATAGTTATGTATATGTCATACATCAGGAATGATTCACCTAGCAACACAATCCTCTACCAACCTTTATCTTTTTTGGCTTGGAACTTATGTTTAAAACCAGAAGAAAGCATAGACTATTACATCAAAGTTTAAATCAGCTGCATTATAATTATCATGCTGATACCTCAATAAACACTGGGTGTTGGCTGGCCAGGATTGCCAAAAAAGATAGAGGTCCTGCCCTTATTTGCTGTCTTTGACCATGTATATAATCACATCAAAGGAAAGTTCTCTGCATCACAGCTAACAGAAAAGAAATCATCTGTACATTCTCTTTCCTAGAGTAAAATTATAGAATTTTTTCCTAACAAGAAAATTTAAATTTTGCCTATATGAAAAATAATTATAATGTAAAGCCCTTTCAGGCTTGCAGGACCTTGCAGTACTCACTGAAATCCCTGGAGATATTTTCACGAATGACCACTAGATATGCTAAGATTAAACCTGAATTTACAGGGACAAAAATGATAACAACAAAAAAAACCCCAATCCAGATAATTCAAAATTACACTGAAGACACTTCAAGTTTAGAAAATTTTGTGTGAATGTTTTATCCTTTTTGGGTCTTAAGTCTATCTGGGGGTGGAGGAGCAATGCAAAACTGGTTTTTGTTCTGCCATTTTGTTTTCATACCTGGCTTCCAGAAACATACTGAGCTCAATGTACATGTTTTCTCAAAGCCTGTCCACACTTCAGTGTTAGGGGTTTTTTCGCCCCATCTAGGGAACAGGATCGAAAATTGAAAAATCTCTGTTTTAAATACACCTTCGAGCTTCTATCAGTGAAAACTCCTCAAAGTGAGGGGAACCTGGAGGGGAAAGACTCTGGATGCAGGGAGAGCTGAGGTCTACTGTCCAGGATGCTCTTCGTAGATGATTCTCCATCTCTCTCTGTGCCCTGCCAAACCTGTCGTGCCTTATCTGGGACATTTCTGAAATGTGACATGACAGGCAGGTTCGAAAGCTAAACTTTGGATAATGGTGGGCAAACAAAAGACATCGGTTTTTGCATTATTTCTTTAATTACTTTAACCCTTGTTCGAACAGAAAGCATAAGGCCAGAGTAATTCAGCTTCCCCCTTTGTCATTTGCCTGCCATAAATATGCACCAGTCTGCATTTGAAAAGCTGAAGGAGGCTGCAAGCTTGCTGGACATTTATCATGCTCTGTTCCCTGTTAACAAGCAAATACTTTAGTTGAATGGCCCATTAGCAATCATTGTCAAATGCAGAATGCAAGGTGCTTGAATGTGACCGGCCTGTAAATTAGATGAGGTTGCCCCTATGCTTTGGAGAATTTCAGCAAATGAATTGGATCTTTTGCTATAGATTTGTGAAGGTTAAGTTTCAACACAGGAAACCCATCTGAGCACTTCAGGTCCTGTGAATTCTGCCAATCCGTTCGGCTCCCTATATGCACTTGTTTATTTTTCATTTGTTAAATCACATCAGCAGCTTGACAGTTTGGGGTCTGGAGTCCCCTTTTCAGTCACAATCGTGAAGATTTCCAGCATACTATTGGATAGGGTAAGAATGATAAAGTCAAGCATGTAATTAACATCTTTATATAAAAAACCCTGGAATAATCAAACAAACAAAAAACCCCCAAACCCAATCCACTTTAGAAGTGTCCGAGCCACTGCCAAACAAACAGCATGAATTCCATTTTGCCGAGCTCATCCCAGGCTCCTTCCCAGTAAAGAAAGACACAACTGTTATTGTGGGCTTCGGTGTTTTTTCCCCTTGTGTCTAGACTGCGCTTAACAAAGGCAGAATGCTTTCTTCTCCCCCCTTCGCAGACAAATGAACAGGCAATAAAGTAGATATTTCTCATTTGAATCGTACCCCTGATTTGCAATGTAATGCTGACTTTAAGTTGTGGGCGTTAAGGTTTGTCAGTTGGGTAGAAAAGCAAGTATTAACTATTTAAAGGCTCTCTACCAGAAAAAGCAAGAAAAACCACATCCAACCTGCACTAGGAGAGGTATATCACCACCTTTACAGCTGCAGATCACTTAAAATAAATGATTAAACAATAGCTATATTGTCTGCCGGCTAAACTCAAGGAGCTGACAGCAAACTCATCCCAGTGATTGTAAATTGGCTTGGGGGGGGGGGGGGGGAGGCAGATGCTTATCTCATTCATTTCTAGATTTCAGCCAGCCTTTCGGAAATAAACACCACCTAGAGACTGAGCCAGAAACATTTGGTTATCAGTAGCTTGACTGGTAAATAGGAATGGATGCTGGTTTGTTTGTGGTTGTTCGGTTTTTGGTTTTTCAGGTTTTTTTTTTCTTTTATATTTTTGCAGGATGGGAAACACAAGAGATGCTAAAGAATCACCTGGCCTAGGCACAGACAATGCAGCATGTTTATCTTTGCTGCTCCCATGGAGTGTGAGATGGAGACCACAAAGTAAAACACAGCTGAAATCAAAAGCTCTCTGTTTTCCTTCCAGATAACCCCAATACTAGCTCTCCCCTCTGTTCTCTGTGCCTTGCCAGCATGCTCCTGCCCGAAGCCCAAATAGATTAAGGCAACAAATCCCAAGTGCAGCCAATTCTTCAGAAAGGCTGCTGCTAGGGCAGGAGTTAAAAATGAGAATCTTCCACACCTCACAATTGCAGCCATCTCGAGTTTTAATCGGCCCCCATCTCGGCAAAAAGCACTAAATGAAATCTATCTTTACCATATTATACACCACCAATGAGCAAGAACTGAGCAGCTTTTCTTCACCGCTCCAACCACCCCAAGCCACAAGTAGGCCTTTCATAGTTCCTAATCCCGGCCCCCAAGTTTTGTGCGGTTTTCACATAATACCTTACAGCCCGGAGCAAGGCCCTTAGTTTATAACACCCCTTTCAGAGACGTGTCATTTCTAACATCAAGCTAATCTATATGTTGCCATGGCATCACCCTTTATCTGCCTTTACATCTTATGAACTGCATGGATTTACCACATTATTTTTATCTGAAAGACAGAAAATGGTGGTTTTATTGCCATACAATCAGATTACTGCTGCTAGTTTCTCTATGCCTTTTTACCATACTTCAATCAAAAGGGATCAGTTTCTTTATACTCTGCCCTTGATTTACATTACATCTGTAAAGACCTAGTCTGGGTTGTAATCCCCTTATTAACTATGACCAGGGTTGATTTGCCTAAAAATAAAAGCAAATTGTGTCAGACCTTTTCACTTTGTTTTTGATTCGGAACTACAAAATGGATTACTAAAGAAATCTTCAGAGTTCACACGGCTGGTATAGTACTGAATTTAAAATGAGAATTAAACAAGTTAAACATGGGAGCTGTGTCAACGGTTTACATTTTCCATCATGGGAGAAAGGCTGAACTGCATTTGTCTTTGTGCTCTCTGGCTTTAAGGAGACAATGAAGCCACAGGAGATTTTTCCAAGCCCTTCTAACACTGTCCATTTGCCATCCTCCCTTCCTCTGCTTTTTCATGCAACTCCCCCAAAAACTCTTATCCCTTGCTGCTCCCTTCCCCACCCCTCCCCACAAAAACTTCCCCTCCTTCAAGACAACAGTGTGTCAGTTAAAAGTCCACGTACTGTGGCACTCAGTATTTTAATCAAAATATTTCAAGCAGTTTAACATTCCTATGTAAGTTTCCACAACGCCTCACAAAGAATGAGCTCATAAGCAAATCCATGTAGATGTATGATAAATGACCAGAAAAACAGGTTTCTTTATGTCAGAAGCCAAGGCAGACAGACATTAGGCACACATGAATAACATTTTAATCACTATTTTTTTCTCAGAAGAACACTTTCTTCTCATTTGCAACAAGCAATTTCAAGTACTGCAGGTTTGCACGATGCATGAAGACCAGATCATAAAGGAAAAAAGGTCCCCAAAGGAGGCCTGCCTGTGGCTGCTGCGCAGGGCTGAAAGGCCTGTCTGTGCCAGAGCAGCCACCTCAGCTCCTGATTTCCCATGCCAAGAACCTTGGCTGAATTTGAGGGGATCCAGAGTGTCACACCTCAAGCAATGTGATCTTACAATAAAACACGTAAGAGGGGAAAAAAAAAAAAAAAAAAAAAAGGGAAGGAAAAAAAAACAAGAGGAAGGCATTCTCATGTGTGGGAAGAGGGAGAACTTAAGTGATTTTAGCATGACTTTTAGTCACAGCCTTTCTAAAGGCAATTACTTCATTAAACCAAGTGAAATAACGTAGCACAGCTTACAGATAACATGCTTTAACATAATTACTAAAAATAATATAGCAATTATACTCTACCTATAAAAGGCTGGGGAAAATAACCAGCTCAAGAAATCGGCCTTCAGTTTATTCTGAAATCATTTTGCTAAGTCACCTGTGCTTCAGAGACCTGGCTACAAATGCCAGAACTATCAAATGGACTGACTGGAAGCCACCACTTGCTCTATCTATTAGCACACCAAGTGTCAACAGCTATGTTTTGGGTACAATTTAGGAGCATGTGTTTAAACAATTTTAACCTTCCACTCCTGTTTCTTCAGCTTGAAGCTGTAATTGCATAGGTTAGAAAGTGTAGTCCCACAGCACAGGACTCCCAAATAAATTCCTGTCTAGCTGAGAGCCTCCCAAACATGTTGTGTGATATCGTTTTAGCAAGCTCTTTGTGCTCTGGCTGGCTTGCCTGTCCTGTGAAACAAGGGCTGTCCATTACCTACAGTTTATCATCCTGACAAAATGTGAGGAATGTGGATGTGAAAGCACTAACAATTCCACCCCTGGTGCTTTCTCCTTTTTTTCCCTCTGTATTAAAACCGACAAGATTAACCCAAATGCAAACTGCAGAGCATAGTTCAAGGGGCTATTCAATCGGTAGTGAATGTGCATTTGTTTACCTACAAAAATAAGAATTTCAGATACAATGAGAAGCAGACTAGTCTATACGCTACTGAATAGAACATTTAGCAGGGTCATCAATTGTAGTTTATTTTATCAGTTTCTGACATGTTAGCATTCGTTCAGAGGCAGGCTGTGAAATATCCGATATATAACTGGTTATCAGAGGGAGAGAAAAACAGCTATATAATCTAACTTAATCAGTGTCAAAGGCACCACTTATGAGGATAACCTTCCACATGTCACTAAGGAGACCCGCCTTGATCGCTGGCCTATAGCACGCAGGGAAATAGTGACGCTTAAGACATTTTTTTGAATGAGATTTCTTTACTGCTTCACTGAAAGGTGCCCCATAACATTACTCTGGTCCAGCATGTCAAAGGCAGTGCAGAGCCCTTGTGAGGTGAAACTGAGGTAATCCATGCTATCTGCATACATTGCTTGTCTTGGCAGAAACAACATAGGCAGAAAAAGTCTCCTGTTAAAAGGTGTCAACAGGAGTTAAACCTAGAGTAATTTTTCCTCTGTGTTTTTAAGATCAGGCGATCTAAAAGTTCTTCAGATGATAAGTCTATAAAGTATGCCAAGACCATCTAAAACAATGATGTTTAAACTCCCAAGCAATATAGTCATAGGTATAGTTATTTTATGGAGGTCACTTCAATCTCATTATTTGGTCAAGGCAATAAAGCAGATCTCTGAAAAGATAAGGGGGGACCAGGGAGGGGAGCTCTGTGTTCCAATAGCTACTGCGTGCTCTCCATTCCAGCCACCTGCTAGAAATTATAACCCCTAGACTTCAGTGCAAAACCAATTCAGTTTATACGATCCCCTTAACCTAAAATTTATTATTTCATACCTTATATTAACCTAACAACTTCTCCCATTTTAACTGCCTACCTGTTCAGCAGATTTTTACCTTGAGACTTTCAATAGAGTTAAATGCACAGCTTCCCTGAATAAATTAACCAGCATCAAAGATAGTTATTATTTCAAATCGAGAAAGGAACTTTATTATTATACCATGCCAAGATCTATTCAACAGCTTTACTTCCCAAGCTAACAATCAGCTTGAATCCAGAGTGAGGACAACCTTCTCTAAGGAGAAATTATTCAGGATCCTTCAGGCAAACAAGTGTGAGAAGAATTAGTAAGAAATTCTGCTTGGAGAAGTAGAGCTGCCTCACCAGCAGCAGTGTCAGGAATGCATTTGCAAGCCTCCTCAAACTCCAGGCCTCCAAGAGGCCTATAAATCACTAGCCCCAGCAATTGAAAAGACTAATTTTAATAGTGTACTTCTTCACTGTGGTGATTAAGCCTCAATGAATCACTCAAGAAAATTCAATTACATCAGCAACACAACCTATTTTTAAGCGTGCATTTAAGTTGAAAAAGTAATTAGATATTATCATTAGATCTACCATTAACAACATTCAAACCTTTTTTGTAATCAAACAGTTTAGAATTAACTAAATGGAAACACAAATCGTGTTTGACAAAAGAAGCATATCCCCAGGCTCCGTGAGATGGGCTGAATTCAGCTGCTCGGATGCTTTCGTTTCACTGATGGCTAATAAAAGCGATCAAGGTAAGTTAAAAAAGAAGCGAAAGCAGGTTGGGGCTGGCAGAGGAGAGAGCCCCGAGCAGCCGGCTCTTCTGCTTTGGAAGAGTGACCTCTGTAGGCACAAACCCAGCGAGGCCTGGGATGCAAAAGCATTCCCCTTCCTCCTAGGCCGAGCCAAGGCTGTTTTCCACCAGCACAGCAGGCCCACTCCTGCAATGCAAGCCCGGCTCTCAGCCTTTGCCTTTCGAGAGCCTAAAGAGCCTTATAAAGCCCGCTTTATAACCGGCCAGGCCGCTTCATCCTCCCAAGTGACGCCGTGCCTTTCTTAAGCCAAAGAAAGGCTTCAGCTGTGCAACATCATGCAAGCGCTGAGCCAGGGACTGGAGGTAAATTTTAACAGGCTTCCCACCTGATGCATATACAAAATAATTATTTGTCAATCAATATTACAAATAAAGACTCTGAACTGAGCAGTCCGGCGCTCTCCTGCCAGTTTCTTTTATTTTTAGTTCTTTTTTCTTTAAGAAAGATTAGGAAACTTCTCGGTAAAGAGAAACAGAGCAAGTACTAAAAAATAATGCAGGCAGAAATCTATACTTTTTTTTTTCATTTAGTGAAAGCAACAGTAGATGATGACTGTAAGGCAAGATAACTTGGTAAACTTGAGATGCTACTCCTAATTCAAACTTTGAAATCTTCACCAAACTCCTAGAGATTCTGCCACCTGTGCAGGATTAATCCCTGATCCAGGAAATACTCCATTCATACTTGTCTCATCACCACCTAACATTTCCTTTACAAACTCCCCCGGGAAAACAAAACATGTACTTACTGGAGTTAATGGGAAACGCTAAATTCAATTAACACATTGCATATTATTTCATTTTAAACATATATAACTGAAGATGGAGCATGCATATAAATATTATTTTAACCCACTTCTGCTTTAAAATTCCCTTAACTCATTAGAGTTCTACTTCTTCCTATCGTGATTTTTGTTCTCTAAACTAGTGATTCTAATCACAGAAGTTCAGAGGCTCTCACAAGTGAACAAAGCCAACTTCCATTTTTTATGTCAAAAATCCAAGGAGACAAAAGAGAAGTGTAAGTAGCTTTACATCACCGTCTCAGACTTTTCTTTAGAACAGCCCACTTTTCAAAAAGTTCCTCTTTCTAACAGCAATAATTTTGTAAGTTTAAGTAAAGAGGTTGTTTTTTTTTTTTTTTTTTTAAGATAACTCATCTCTTTTGAAAGAGTGAGCTTTTAAAAGTGAGGTCCTGGGAACGCATGTACATTTTCGCTTTGGTTTGTTAATGAAGAATGACACTATATGGTTGTGTGATGGGTAATGCTTAGTTCATTACTCACTGACATGTGCCTTGATACCATCAACTCCACAACCAAATTTAGCCCTGTTATAAGCAGATGTAACTTCGCTGGAGTCAATGGGATGAGTTTGCATCTGCAGACGGAGAAGTTGGAGAGTATCACCCTTTCCTGGCAGCTCAGCGCAGCCCGGTTCCTCCGCTGCTCCAGCCCGGGCGAGCCCGGACTTTGCCCGCAGATTTTATCCTGCTACCGTCGCACCGCTCCCCAGCCCGCTACCGGTCCGCCGCCCCGGTCCTCCCTCCTCCCTCCCGAGACCCTCCCGCCAGGGGCAGGGGGCGACGGGGCAGCTCCGCCGTCACACGAAACAGCCGCCCCGGGAAGAGCCGGATCCCGCTGCCGGCCAGGCCCGGAGCCCCCGCCGCTCACCGCTAGCGCACTCCGCCCCGTCCCCGTGTCTGCCGGCGGCCACGGCCGACCTGCGGCACCGTCCCGTCCCTCCCCCGCGCACGGAGGACAGCGCCGGTCCCCGGGGAGACGGCGGGCGGGAGCGGGATGGAAACTTACTTGGGGTTAGAGGAATTCCAATATATGGGGTCTAAAACGATGGACCGCGCCAGTGCAGTTCTGCATAAAACCATCACGGCTCCCCAGCAGTACTTCCAGGCGGAGGCATCTCGCCTCCGCGCTGCCATGGTCGCAGGCGGCACCGAGTCCCTCCCCGGAGCCTCGCCAACTCCGCCGTGCGCCTTCCCACGCACCTGAGCGGCAACAGCAGGGTAGGTGCCCGGTATCCCAACAGCCGGGATGATTGATAGGAAAAAAAAAAAATAAAAAAAATTAAAAAAAAATCAGTAAGAATCGACGATGCACTTGGCGAGAGATGCAAGCAGATCTACTGAGTCATGTATGCCACTCGCATGTAGGAATATCTCCTGTGAGATCAGATCCAAGCTACCTCCGAAGTAACAGCAACAGCAAAAAAAAACAAAACAAAAAACAAACGCCTTAGTCCTTCCTCTTAGTGGGGGTCTCCCGGCTGCCTTGGAAGATGCCACTCAAACTGCCAACTCCCATTTGGATCCAGAGCGCCATACGCGTTCACAGTGTCTAAGGCCCGCGTAAAAAGGAGTAAAACAAAAAATAAATTAAAAAGAGGTAAAATAAAGGGTGCCGGGAGAAATAAAAGGGTCGGGGGGAAAAGGACACAGCTGCAGCAGGCGGCTCCTCCTGTATGTCTCTCACTGCTCCCCGCAGTTCGCAATCCGCACAGGCACCAGCTCGGGCTGTTTCGGGCAGCTCGGAAGCAACCGCGAGTCAATAAATCCACTCCGAGTCAGCTCCCCCAGTCCCGGGGAGGCGCATCCGCAGGGCTCCGGCTTCCCGAGGGGCACTGCTGTCCTTGTCGCCGGCAAAGACCACGGAGCGGAGCAAGGAAAGAAACAGGGGCGGACAATAATGATTACAAAAGTAAAAAAATAAAATAAACCAAAACGGGGGGGGCGGGGGGGTCGCAGCGTCAAATCGTCCCTCTCCCGTTGAGCGACCTGCAGCGCGCGCCGCGGCGAATGACTGAGAAGGAGGAACGACGGGCGCGGGACTTGCGCCGACGCGCAACCCACCGCGGAGGAGAAGGAATAGAGCGAGGGAAGAGAAGCGGCGCCAGCCACTGTCGTTCCCAGCGCGGCGCTTCCAACCTCCGATGCCGCCGCTGCGAGTCCCCGGCGCAGGAGCGCGGCCGGCGGCAGCGCGCTGCCGTAGCCATATAAGCGCGGCCCCGCTGCCCCGCCGCCGCCGCTCATAGGGCCGCCGGCGGGCCGCCGCGCTGGTTGGGCGCCGTGCCTGTCACTTATCGCCGAGCGGCGGGCGGGGCCGCGCCGAGCCCGGCCGAGCGGGCCGGCAGGTAACACCCCCCGGCCCCGCCGCGCCGCGGGCGGCCGCTGCCTGGCGTGCGGGGAGAGTCCACTCGCTCTGACTCACAGCGGGGCTGTGCGGGGAGCGCGGCGGGCCCAGATGGAGCGAAATCAGAGGGAACAAAAAAAGGAATAAGCACTAAACCCCAGCCTTTGCTAAAACTGTTTCCCAAGTACGCTGCCGTTCAAAGTGCGGGGAGCGGCGGCAGGGCCGGGAGGCGCGGGGCTCCCTCTCACCCTGCCCGCCGCTGCGAGCGCAGCACCCCGGGGCAGCGCGGCTGCAGGCGCTACGCGGCAGCGGCCACCTCCGCGCCGCGGTGCGGGAAAGGGCCGGGCCGTGTTCCCACTGGCGCGGAGCTCCGTGCACAACTTTCTGCTGGTTCCTTGCTGGGAAGGAGGCCCGGGGGTGCTTCCGCGCTAGCTTCCCACTGGCCCTTCCCACGGCTCCTGTGAGTTTTCTAAGTTTATCTGGTTGCGCGACAATTAGCCACGGGCTGTCTGAATTAGAGTCGGACATGCGGAGCCCTTCAGAGGGATGCAGAACGGCGGACAATGCGGGGCCTGGCCGAGGATTCCCTCGCCTTTCTCTGGCGATTGCTCAGAGACTCTCTTCCCCTCTAGATTTTCGTGGGGAAGGGGTTCGAACACAATTCGTTTCCAGACGCCGCGTATCCCCATGACACGGCACCTTGCCGTTTTATTTCATTCTATCATTAATTTCTGGCCAGAGGGAGCTACCTGCGGGCAGCACTGGAGATGCTTTCCCCGCGGTCTCGCAGGTCCCCCGGGAGGTGCGGAGGGCGCCGGGGGGTCGCGGGCGCTCCCGACGCCGCGCTCGGAGCCCGACACGCCGCGGCAGCCGCGGCACTTCCACGGGGCCACAGCTCCCACTAGCGGCCAGCGGCTGCCCTCCGCCGGGGCAGCGCTCCCCCGCGGCTGTCCCCTCCGCCGCTCCGGCGCCCACGCCGTTCCACCGCAAAAGCCAAGCGGGGCGGCGGTACCGCTGCCCCGGGAGGTGGTACCGGCCTGGGGAGACGGCACACGCGAGGGGTCTGCGGCAAGAGCTGTACCGAGGCTAAACAGGGGTGGTGTAAATGGCATAGTCGCTCCTGTGGAATTAAGGGGGTTACCGAATTTCTTCCAGTAGGGATTTCTTGCCAAAATAGTATCTGCAGAAAGGATTAAAAGTTAAATCCCAGTAAATTACCGCGCTCTTTTCTGCCATTTCCCTACCTATTAGTCGAGGCATGCAAAGAACATCCTACCAAAAACCCTAATAAAGAGCCAATTTCGCATAATTTTATTCCTGAAGAAATATGTATATTCGCTTAAAAATCGGTTTCGTGATGGTACTCGTCCGACTTTTAGACGAGCGCCAAGAAGCTCTTATAAGGAAAACAACTGGCACTGTAATTTATTTCCAGGATAAATTTTGGAACCCAGTGTTCTTTTTCGACCCCTTTGGAACTAAACGGGTGTTTCAGCCTGGCAGAGCCCGATCCTCCCTCTCGCAACGGAGAGGAAAGAAATTGGAAGCGCGCTCGAAGCCCCATAGATTTTGTGTTAATTGTGTTCGGTAGTTCTCTAATGAAATCTACCACTCAAGAAAACAAGGAAATCAGTTTGCTTTTCACACAAAACATCGAATACGCTTTAAGTAAACTGCTTAATTAAATTTAATTTGCAGTGAGGAAGGAATTGCAGATCCGGCGACGCAATTTGGTGGAAAAGGATCTGATTCCCGGGACGGAAACTTAGCACTCAAGTGGGAGCTTAGGTATCTACGCACACCGAGGGGCATCAAAGGAGAACTTCACCAGTGAGGGGAGGAAAGTACTTAATTATTAAACTTTTAAACAAATGTGTGGTGTTTAGCCGGTCGTGAGGCAATGTAAACACGGAGCCTGACAAATGCTTCCAGCAACAGAGACGTATAAAATAGGTCTACCTCAATTTTGTGATGCTGCTGCTTCTGTTTGTTTAGAAGCAAAAGGTTATGAGCGGTGTTTTGTAGAAGTGGTGAGTAAACTGTGACCTCTAACTCTTCGTATCCTTGCTTAAAGTAAACCAGAGGAAATGAAGAGCCCTGGTATTGTCTGAAAATATCCTCTCGTAGCTAAATATATCACACGGCTCCTATTGTCCAGTGCCTAATCATTTTTACGCAAATACAGCTGTTTTACTCTACTGTCCAGCATCCTACCGATGCACACTGTAAGAGTATAAAAATCCAAGTTAATAAAATATTTTTTCAGTAAAAACTAAGACAAAACTGGGCGCTTGCTTCCGAGATAACCTAATCAACAAAGATTAACATATCCACAGAAACGCGGGCTCAGTGGCTACTCTGCTCAGGTCACCCTTTTTTGGCCGAGGAACCGGTCCCTGCGGTTGGGTCGGGCCGCAGGGCCCTTCCAGAGCCGCGGAGTTACTGACGGCTCCGAGCAGGGCCGGGCCGGGCCGGGCCAAGAAGGGGCCGGGCGGGGGCAGGCGGCGCTCGGAGGGGCTGCGGCGGCGCGGAGCCCCTGGGCAGCCGCGCTGCGACCGCAATCCTTCCCCGGTCCCGACCCCTGCGCCCGCTGCATCGGCCTCCAGCCTTCCCGCCTCCGAGAAGCGCCTCGGACACGGGAGAAACGTGAGAGTAAAGGCTGGGGACTGGGGTTTCAAAGCAGAAAAGCCGACGAGTGCTCGGAAGTTAGAAATCGGCTTCAGCCGCCGCTTCTCTGGGGGCTATTTCAGGAGGAGGTCCCGGCAGACATTTCGGGTTTCGCAAGGAGCGCGGTTTCCTGACAGACGAGCGCACAGGGAACAGGCTTCGGGGGGAAATCCTGCCGCCGTCCCACGGCGCCCGGGCGGCCCGGCTCGGCGGACGGGGATGGACGCACAAATGGACGGATGGTGGATGAGCGCTGCCAGCGAGCAGGTGAGACCTGCCTATCCCTTGCCTTCACTGAAAAACTGGGACTTCGCTGTTTGTGCCGCTTAAACCTTTATTCCTGTACCTCACACTAGCTTAAAAAAAAAAAAAAAAAAAAAGAAAATTCTGTTCATCACTGAATAACCTCTTTCACATTCTTTCCAACAGCGATGACAGCAATAATTAGGTAAATACGGGCTATGGTCCTACAAAATCTATAATGAAGGGCAGATAATCTAAATGGATACAAGATTGGGCCCACAATCCCTGATTCTCTTTTAAACATCAGCCTAAACATGAAATTTTTGAAGTGGAAAAGCTCACCAGAATTCATCATTATATGAAAATATACCAGTTTTGAAAGTCAAAAAGATATAACTCAATGGATACAATTACTGCTAAATTCAATAAAGAGAAATGATCATGACTGATGCTTATTCACTTAAATGGATTGTTTATCGTTTGTACAAAAGGCCAAGTGTGCCAGATACCTGCAACAGTTCTTAATACACAATTCACATTGCAACAGTGCATTTTCTGCACTTATGGTAGAGTAAGTACACGTCTAGATGATAATTTGTCTTCACCAGGTCTGTTTTAGAACTGTAGTTTTGGTCAACATAGCTTCTTAGAAAATGAGTTTGGCTTCTCCTACATGCAGAATAGAATTCAAGCAGCCTTGTAATAAAAATCAGAGAAGACATTCATACATCCAAACCATGTCTTTTAATTGTGTTTGGCTTGACTTATGCTGGTTCTCTGTACCACTCCTGGAAAACAAAAACATTTACATTATTCTATGGTCTGTGATATGAAGGGTAGGAAAAATGACCTGGGATCAAGCTTCTGCTACAGAACAGACCTTTTATTGTCAAAGGGGATCTATCTCCTTTCAAGCAGAGCTGATGCTGAGCTAGCATAACCCTTGATTCTAAGTGTCAGTCCATGGAAGATGATTGTACGCATGAGGCTGCATAGTATGGAAGTGTCAACAGAAACTCAGCACCCTTCTGCAGGCTAACAGAAGGGTGGGATGGAATGAGTGGAATAACCCTGAAATGCACATGTGGCAATACCAGCATGAGAATGAAACAGAGGTGCATGGAAGTCATTGTTCAACTCTTGCTAGACTGGCCTGTCAGCCTGAAACCATACCACCCTGGGCACTTCAACCATATCCTCCTGTCTTGCAATGAGCCTTAGGCACACAGACAGCTCCACAGCTCTCTTCTGAAATAAATCCCCCCTGTAACACAACCTGGAAGGTGTTTATTGACTTGAATTTCACCTGCACTTGCACCAAGTTGAGACCTTGTAATGACAGAACTAAGATCCCAAATGCTCTGAAAATGTTTAATGAAATACTGCATGCACTTAAAAGTGAATAATAACCAACATCTCCATATTTGGTATACATGCAAAAAACAGCAGAAACGCGATCCTGAGAGCATTTTCCCGATATGTTAATAGCATCACAAAGAGGGAGATATCAGCTTCAGGTCAGGAAGGACAATAGAGTGAGGTGTATGAGGTGGCACGTAGCTCAAGAGAAAAGGAGACATCAAAGGTAAGTCCTTCTTTTTCAAGACAAGATAGGAATGGATGAACTGTTGATACTTCAGTGAGATTATACATACGAATGCAGTTGCTTGGCAGTTTAGACATCTCACTAATGTAATTGTCTCTGCTTTGCTAAGCTGCATGGATGCCATCCCTCCAATACATTTCTCAGGAGTCAGCTTTCCACTTGGGCTTGGAAAAATGATGATAAATGAACATGCAAAGTTCAAAGGGCAGTTTAGCAAATCACCAAAGTAAGAGCACATGTTTAACGTGCTGTTCTAAGGCCTTCCACGCTCCTACCTTTGCCAGACAGATGCACTGTTTCATATTAAAATAATTATCCAGGACATTTATGAACAAGTTTGGGAAAACTAAGATCTCTTCTGTTACCATATAAGGGAAATGAATACTGCTCAAGGTAGGTGGCAACAAAAATGCCTACCTGCCTCCCTGGGGTGGTCAACGACACACAAAATCCCAGAACAATCCAGAACTTGTCTAACCAAAATTTGAAGTACAAACTTCAAACTGTAATAAAATAAAACACTGAATACAATCACCAACAGCATTTTCTCTATGCAGACACATGCAGGGAGCTCACGGTTTAAACAAAGTATGCAGTCTATGTTCCTGCATACTTTGTGTTAAAAGCGTGTGAAGTCCTACGGGAATACAAGAATATCCTGAGTTCTTACCATCAAATGTCAACTTGCCCCCTTTCCAAACTATATGCATCCATATTTTTCCTAGAAATCAACAGTATCCCTGAAGTCCTAAAATATTTTTAAAAAGAAAACCAGGTCTACAAAGATCTAAGACACAGAGAATGCCTTAGCAAAGAGACAGCAGATTCCACCAACTGAACTTCTACCCCAACAGAGGAAATCAAACCAAAGCAAAGCAAAGACCTGACTCCTTTTCCTTTTTTTTTTTTTTTTTTTTTTTTTTGAGGGCAGGGGAAAGAGAAACAGGTAGTGAAATGATGCATGTGGAATGGTAGGCAGGGCAATCTCATTAGGGATGGGCATTTTGTCCCAAAGATAATCCTAGAGGTGGGACTGAAAATAACCTGGCAACATCTAAGCCTACACAATGTTACATGCAGAGAACAAATGTTGCTCTTTAGCAGCAAATTATGTGATGCAGAACAAAATGCTTGATACCACAGCTGTATGTATGATTACTTAGCTTCTTGCTTTTAGAAGAGGAAACAAAACTGCATAGGTCTGTTTTGAGTATTGACTTTTAATAGCTTGTTTCTCATAAGGGAACAGGGGATGTTTTCTGCTTTAGAAATACAGTTATCAGTTGATCTTTAAATACAGCCTGCTCCTGCCAACAGGTCATGTACATGATTTATTTGGCTTCAGCTTTTGTTTTTATGCATTAAGCAACTTTCAACCTTCTTCTATCATACAATATATAGACAAATTTAAGTACAGTAATAGTGTAGGTATTTCACCATCTTCACATTTTCTTGACATACTGGATAAAGTGATACACATCAGTCTATCCCCAAGCCCCAGTTTCAGACAAAGCTTGTTGAATACTGCTTTCAGTGGCATATTCAACTTGCTCCCACATTTAATTTGCTAAATCTACAGAAACAGATCCTTTGGGAATATCAGGAATTACTTCCAACTTTGTCCAGTGACATTCAAATGCTCAGGCCAACTACTGGTAGTTTTATGGTTACTGTCATTTTATGGTTATTACAGATGTTGCACGCTGACAGGAAAAAGAGTTTTAGAACTGGACAAGCTATAGTAATCTAGATTTTGGTAGAGGAATTACATACAAAAAATGGGGACTTTATATATATAGTTTTCAATCTGTAGTTTCATTTTTCAAAATAAAACCTGTATATATAAATGGATAATATTCAAGATCTGTATAACAGTTGCTTTCTGGCTAAAACAATGTACTTAGACAGAATCTCACTTTTTTTTTTCCAGTTCAAATATACTAGCCAGTCCAGTCCTTTGGGAGAAGAAACTTCCATTTTTAAATCCTTTAGGATCCATCAGATTCATTATATGCTAATGACCTTAACTTATACAATATATTATATTATGAGGTGAACTGAAGGGGTTTAGATATTGGAAGTATCGGTCTGGGTGCAGTAAGCCAAACAGCCGTTTAAACATGATACTACAGCTGAAAGAAGTCTCTGTCAGAACAAAAACCAACATTCAAAAAAACAGCAGCAGCCATCAATAACATTCACAACTGCAGGGATTTTTTACTGTGTGTGATTTTGCATTATAAGTAGAAGCCACAATAGTTAAAAGCAAAATTTAAAAAAATATTACTATAGTCTTGAATTTAATAATGTGAATTGTCACTCTTATAGCTGTTTATAGAAGTGTACTAAAAAAATTTGCTTAAACATATGAATTTAAGACTTTCACTTTATTCAGCAAATTGGTTTATTTACACAATGGGGAACGCTGGTTGAATGCTGTCAATGTAATAAAAACAAATCTAACAGAGACAATACTGAACTCTCTCTATGTATTCATAGCAGAAATGACAAACTATTTCCTTACCTGTATCAGGAACATCAAGCGCAACAACGGGACAGTATCATAGGACACTGATTTAACAATAAACCACAGAGGTCCAGTAATACTATGGCAATTTACTCATGTATTTACTGACTTTAAAATAAAAACATTAAAAGTCAGCAATACCTAGTAAAAAGTTCTGTCAATTATCAGAGTCAAACTCTGATGAGTAGGTCAGTAAAACCTTATCAGATCATCCACAGTTCATAAAGTGACATGAGTTGCTTCAGACCACCAATACAGAAACAAAATTGATGAAAACAGATTATCCTCTAAAAGGCAACGATGATCTGATAAGGGTTTAACTTAATGGAAGTTTAAAAAAAATAAGAATTGCAGAGCACAGCCCCTATTAGAACAAGCTAACTTTCCAACGTTCAAAAAAGACAAAAAAAAATTTGAGAGAAAGAAAAAAAAACAAAAAACACTTCAACATGAAGCTACCATACAAAGTTTTTGTTTGTTTTCCTTTTTTTGTTGTTTTTTGTTTGTTTCTTTTTTTTCTTTTAAGAGTTCAGAGTTGAAATTTAATCCTGGCTTTTTAGGGAGAAGGACAGTTTTGGCCTAGACTTTCCTTTGCCCAGGATAATTTTTTGCTCTTCCTTTTGCTGACGCTGTCTCTCTTGTTCTAGTTTCATCCTCTCCTCATGAATCTTTCTTTGTTCTTCAACAATTTTCAATTGTTCTTCAGCCTATATAGGAAAAAGGTAAAATTTAGGCCAGCATATTTTGTAGTCATGAAAGCAATTTACAAGTCCATATTAACTTCCAAACAGGTCGAATCCTGCATAAGTATGTAAGCAGTTCTGCCTGAGCTGGGTGCCATAGTTGGTTTCACTGAAACCATTTATAAAATAGTTATTTGAATTGAGTTTAAAAGAAACACTGAGAACTTTCTATAGCTAGTGCATCGAAATCTGGAGTGCTTAAATGCCAAGTTTTTCAGCATTGCTTTGCAGACAACACATTACATTTTAATTAAGGAAGACATTAGACACATCGTGAAATTGTCCCAAACACTTGTCACATGTAAGCTGAAGTAACATAGACACATAATGAAGTCACATATCTTCAGGCCAAGGTCTCCCTGCTCCAAAACCCATCTAAAAACCCCTCCTAATCCAAAACCATCTTCACTTGATTTGCAACTACTCAATCCTTACACTGACCTATGGTTCTTACAGCTTTCCCAGTGGTCTTCTAAAGGTGCTTATTTAGTTCATTACATCAGTCAATACTTTAAATTTTCCATTTGTCCTGTTTCTACCATTAGAGGTTTCAAAAAGGGTAAAACAGAAAGAAATCTAAAGCAGATGTAGTTCAAGCAAAAAGATTTAAGAAGCCTCATATTTATATGAAAGAGGTGTAATTACTTGGGCAATTGAAACTGACAGAGTCCAATCAGGATTTAGAAGCAGCTTAGTTTGTCTTATCATCAATTGATTAGAATCAGCTAAATCATGTTGAATGTTTTCATGTGGCAAGCACCTGATTTAAAAGGGCTTAAGAAGACCAACGTAAGTTAGACTTTTCTAACTTACATATCTTAAGCTTATGCTGAAAGTCCCTTTCAGCACTTCTACATCAACATTATACTAGAATCAAATCTAGTTTGTACTTGTCCTGCTCAACAAAACAGAATCAGTCACACAAAGCTGAACATGTTGGCAAACTTACTTCAACCCTCCCCATGAGATATACTTAAAACATACTTTTTAAATTCTGAAGGCAGCGATTTCCCCTCTAAATGAATCCAAAATATTTTACCAGCCTGGTGTTAACTGCTAAGGATCTGGTCTTTCATGCTCAGGGGAAGGAGAGCAATGTTACTGATGGAACCAGCAATAGGCAAGTTAAACTCTAGAAAAGGTTGATTTGTTTATTTTAATTGTGTTGCAAATCTGGCAGAGACACCTGTATTTCCCTACAGAACAGTTAACTACACCTTCACATACCAGTTTAGCTTGTGCTTCTGCAATTTTTCGATTATTCTCTTCTAGTATTCGCTCTAGTTCCTCACGCTTTGCACGCTCTTCTTCCTAAAGGGGAGGACAGGGCAAGATGTTAGTAAAGTAAAATACTCATTTCTGCACGTTCACTAATCTTTCTCAGAATTCTTTTGTGAACTGACTTAAAGTGGCAGCTTTACAGCCACCTATTTTGCCTCACAACGGTAAACTGTGCAGCCACTAAAACTGGTTTCTAGCACTCAATTTAAATCATCCCGCCCAGTCCAAACAGCAACCAACTAAACCCTCCCTAATCACAGAATCCTGACAATTTATTACTAGAATTTTAATATCACACAAATCAACAAGGACAACTACAAAAACTGGATAGTATTTACCAAATTAAAAAGTAATATAGAAAATATAAATAAAGTGAATAGTTTGTCTCACCAATTAAGTATACCTACGTATTCTTTACCTATACTCCTTTAATCAGCATTAAAAGTTGAATATTTACTGTCTTGTCCAGTGTCCTGCAGAGTGTGCTCCTCGGCTGCCATACGCGCCAGCTTCCTCTTTAAAATGATTTGTACTGTTAGCTTGGCAATACCTGCATCAGCAGCTCAACCATTTATAAAGAAACAACATACAAGGAAGGCTGAGCTGAGGAATGCAGATGTTTATGGTAAGAAGGAACAAAAATATGTAAATCATTCCTAAGGCAAACAGTTAATAAGAAAAATACATTTACTGTTAGTGAAAAATACAAATGGTAATCCATACTTCATGGAGCTATGGGCTTCTTTCATGGGGAGAATGGACTTAACATTCAGTATTTTGACAATTTTAAGACAGCTGAAACTGTCTGCAGTATGAACTTGGAATTCAGGAGTCCAGGGAAGGCAAGATCAGGAAATAAAGCCTTGTAATTGTTGTTTTCTTGGTGAATTTTATGGAACTCTGTTATGCAACTCAAATATGAAGACTGCGTGAAAAATTTTGAAGTGTTTCAGTTCACATAATATATATCCAAATTATTTTTATATTTGGAGGATTTAAAGTTAGCCAGAGGTTTGTGTCTGTGTAAGAAAAAAAAGTTAATACGAACAAAGCAAGCATATGAAAACTTCTTACTATGACTAGTAACCAGCTACTAGCTAGCACACTTCACTCCAGGCATGGAGGTTCATTCTGCATTACAAGGAACTGGTGGGACTTCTCCACATGAGGACAATACCAAAAATACTTTTTTTAAAAAAACAAGTCATCCATCTGATCAAATGAAAACCTCTACATATGAAGAATTTGCTGACTACAAACATGTAAATTCAACTTAAACTCTGATATTAAAGTCTGAATTTGCAAGAAAAGTATAATTAATTCGTTCTTTTTAGTATTTGTGGTTACTCAGCATTCCATTTGTTTCCATTTAATTTGATACTATGTGACTGACAAGTCACATCTAGTAGGAAGGGGAAAGCTGCAATGCTACTGTCTCTCCTTTCGCAAGCCAATCAAAATATTAATTTAAAATAAACTGTGTAGGATGTACAGAGTGAAAAAAGCATTTAACACTTATGACTATTTAGCACAAATTTCCTCTATGGTTTGAAGTTTGTCTTGGAATTTCTGGATCCTGGAATGATTGGTGCAGGCAGGCATCAAAGCCTTTAGTAGCAAATTACTGTCTCACAGAAAGACATTTTCAGCTTCTGCTCCAGCTGCTGATTAAAAAACAAAACAAAACAACAAAAAAAGGCCCCAAAAACCCAAGTCACACGTTCAGCTTGACTTCAGACAAGGGCAACCTGCTCTTTTATAACTTCTAGGGAGAAAAAAAGGAGTTGTTAGTAGTTATTAAAAATGGATATAATGATTTGGACAGAGATCCTTCGTGAAGACGTGGATGGGCTTATGCTTGAAGTCCCAGAATTAGTCCAATGTATGCTCAAGGAAAATGTTCATTTTAAATGAAGAATAAGAAACCTATTTGTTAAAGACAGGTACTGCAGCTCACTGCTGGACCCTGCTTTTTGCCTGGCTGAAGGCAAAAGCCTCTTACAGTCTAGGTAAACAAAATGAAACAAATGAAGGATACATAATTACATATTTTTTAATACCCTTCCCCAAAATGAAAGGACTGCTGATAAATCCTGCAGCCATGGCAAAAGTTTCAAACAATTCTGAAATATATGTAGGTCAGTTCCATTAAGAATCAAGTATCCTTGTTCAGGTTTTAGGAGAGTAACTGTTTAAATATCAGTGAGCTCCTCTGAATAGGCTAGAAATTAAGTTTCGCAGCAATGCAAGTTTATATGAGAAGGGAATTAGATTTGCTGTATTCCATCTCTTTGTGAACCGAACAGGAGGCACAAACCGACACTGAAAGTTTTGCCATGGACTGTCTCTACTTTCCAAACGACCGAGCGTTACCTCTCTGGCTTTTTGTGCTGCAAGTTCAGCTTGTCGCTGTCGCTCGAGTTCTTCGAGCAACTGTTTTTCCATGATGCGCTTAGCCTCCTCCACCCTGCGCAGAACCTCTCGCTCAATCTCATCCTTTCTTTTCTCCAGCTCTTCTTCTACGCGTTTAGCTACAAGTTCTTCCACCCTTCGAGCAGTTTCTTCCTCTATGAGTTTCTCTTCAATTTCTTGTTGACGACTGCAAAATGCAAACATGAGGATTACATTTTTAATCAATAACGTTGGCACTGAAACAAACTCCTTCAACACGCAGCATCAGCTATGCTACTGAATAAGTTTTACACATAGATTATATATTTAAAGAATATTTTGCCCTACATTTAAAGTGAATATTCAGAAAGTGTTCCTATAACAGGGAATCTACTCAGACCATTCCATATTTAGTATCTTTCTATATAACAACAGACTAAATTGAGGACAACTTTTCATACTATTTCTTGATCACAACTGGGGGGGGGAGGAGAAAAAACCCAACCAAAACCAACAACTACAACACCATGCCCTCCTCCAAAAAATCCAAACCCCACCCAACTTTGACCATCATTCATCCTTCAGGAGTTTATATGGTCTCAATTTTAAGCCACATATAGCAATAATATCCTGTAAAATCTTGCCTTAAAGCCACCACCTTAAAGGCACCAAACTATCTCCAGTATCTTAAAACAGAAGACAGAGCAATAAAATTTGTGATTTCGAATTTGTGATTTTACCTAGCATTCCAAGTGTTATACCTGTTATCTAGTTATCCAATCATTTATCTTAACAAATTTCAATAACTTCAGATCTTAACTTTTTTTTTTTATTGCAGGACTCTGTTTCTACCATAATGATCAAAACCAAATTATATCAATATGAAGCACTAAATAAATCCTTGCAAACTGCATCTTTCTATGTTCGGAATTTTGGAAATATTTTCAAATGTCTTGTCTTTATTTCAATTGAGAAGCAGTGTTATCGCTCAGCCTGATCACTGTTTTAATTGTTCATTAAAAATTATACAAAAATCAGGTAAATTTGCAGGTTAATTACCGCACAGAAGAAACTCCAGGTAGTAATCACAAGTGCAACATGGCAATTAGATATCCAAGGATGAACAGCAGTGAATACTCTATATTTCATTTAGCACAATTCATCTGGAGTTATTATGGGTTTTGGGGAGAAGACTCTTGGTTTTAAACTTGATATTGAACTTCCATTTCAAATATTCCATTAAGTACAGAACAATCTTATGAAACTTTTCTTGTGTTCTGGCCTGACAGCAACACAAATCCAAGATTTAGAAGAACAACTACTGTTGTAGTATCTTAATATCCTGTCATTTTCAGAATGACTGCATTTTCTTATCTCATTTGGAAAATCTTTCCCAATCTATTATTTGAAAAACAACTAATTTAAAAAAAAAAGTTACATAATTTACCAACTTTTAGATGACCCACGGCACAACTTGCAAATATGCAATAAGAGATGTGAAGTATGGATTACTTATCTAGATAACCATGGGAAATAGAAAGGTGAAAGCCTCCCAGTTTCCCCTAGTCATGTGTCATCATTTTTAAACTACTGAGCTACGCGGACCTACTACACTTACTGAACTAAGTGGATCTCCTTCAGTAGAAAGTTTTGGAATCCCCAACTCAATAATTCGGCCAGAGAACACCAATTTTAGTCTTACAATCCTCAAGAGATAGCAAATTTAGCTGGGGGCACATTAGACCAGCATTCATTTTTCCAAAATGGACACAAAATATCTTGAAGTGATTTTTTTTCAGAAAAAAAACCCCAAAGCAATGTAAGGCAAACAGAAAACATAGACCAGTACCAGAAAAATGCATCAACCCCACTCAAATAAATATGATTTTATTTTAAAAGGTTTCCCTTCCCTCTTATTCAGCAGCGAGTACTCTCACCATCCTGAACCAATACTGCTTAGTATACATTGGAGGCTAGAGTTCCAGAGAAAGAAATTGTCATGAAGTTCATATTCTCATGTTTCATTAAACTATCATAGCTTTACATTTAACATCAGGAAATCTAGGAAAAAAGTTAGCTAATTGAATAAAGAGTGCATAGTTACACAAATACCATTGCATTCATATCTGAAATAGATTTTCAAATATCCTCAGCAATTGATGATGCACTCAAAATTATACACTGTGCCTGCACACGTTCCATTCTTCTCACTCCAACCAACTCCATTCAAATTTAATTAAATATATCAAATATATTTTTAGACTTATAGGCAATGATATTACAATGGCTTAGACCTTATTAAGAAAATAAAATTATAAACACAGATATAAGTCTTAGTGATTTATTCTGTATCATACCAACTATTTTTTTTTAAATCACATGAACTTACAGTATTTTATCATTTTATTATCCTGGCCTACTGAGTTATGATACCAGACCAACAGATAAGTCACTAATGTAAAAACTATTTTTCGTTTGATCCATTTACTTCTCAAATACTCACTGTATGAAATCTGCAGAAAAGAAACAACTTACATTTTACCAAATTTCTGAGGGGAAAAAAGTCGTACTTGCAAGGCAAGGAAATGAGCACTATAGGAAAGGGCTGAAGTTAGGCTGAGTACTGAGTGAGATTTGAACAAGACATGAGAAGAAGAAACTCAGTTCCAATGTATGAAATGTCCGCTAATGGATTCAGCCAGACAGGAAGAACTTCTTTCCTTATCTAACATGAATCTATAGTAACATACCTAACACAATTTACAGATGGCTTACTAAAATACCATACTTTTTTACTCTAAGTTTTATTGTTTTTTTGTTTTGTTTTTTTTAGTTTAAAGTGTGTTGTAAAAGTATCAAAATTCCATCCATACCCAATCTTTCCCAATACTGGTTCTTCCTCAAATATCTACTATTCTGTAGCAAATATTGCTGAAATATCATATTCCTTCTATAGAGACTTTATGAGCTTTTTAATATTTCAAAGCTAACTTACGTAGAAAATTTACTTACACATGAACTAAACCAGCTCCTACGTACTAGAATAAACTACTCATTCTAGTCTCAAATTTTTAAGCACATTCCAGTTCTTCGTTGTAGATATGCACACAATGTTTTTCTTAATTTGGGTACTGAATGAAATTCTAAACCACAAAACTAGGATCAGTATGTCAAAATATGTCAGTTTTCACATGTTTGTGTTACTGTGGAAGTTTTTGATTGTCAAAACTCTGAAGTTAGCAAAGGTGATTATCTTCAAAGGAAAATGAAAGTGACAGCTTGGGCTCACCAAGCCCAACTAGTATTTCCTGAGAACGATATGATTTAAGTAAAGCTCCACCTGAGAATTAACAGCACCATTTGGCTTCATATGTACAAATAAGTGCTTTTTCTGGATAAGGTGGTCCAATGAGCAAGGGTAGTATTCAAAAAAAAGGAATCACCTGATTAGAAACCATTCTTCTCTCTGCTGCATAAAGGTCTGTTTTATAACTTTATATGCTGCTAAACATATTAATGCATCCCCATCGTTTATTAAAATAGTATTTACATCTGCAGACTTAATAAATAACCACACTCCCCATAAACATAACATAAACTGAAAAAAGGGCAAGGTTTCAAATGAAACAAGTCACCGGATCTCACTGTCCCATTTGGCAAGAAAGTAATCCCACAGTGTTAATACAGCAGCTGCAGAGTTTCTTGAAACCCTCACTCAAGCACCTCCAGATGCCTCCGCTCGACGCGTAACAAGCTCCACGCCACGAAGGGGAGGGGCGGGCGTGTGGCAGTGCAGCACAAAGCCTCAGGGGCGCCGAGGCCTCCGCCGCACAGGGAAGTTTAAGAGCAGTGCAGCGAGGAGAGACCAGCGCCAGCGGACGGGCAGCGGGCAGAGCCGGCCCCAGGGAGGAGGCGTGCGGGGGGCTCGCACCCGAGTGGGCGGCTCCTAACGCACCTGAGGGAGCCGGGCTTTGAGAGAGGGGCGGATGGCGGGAAAACAGGCATTGCTCCGGCCTCAGCGAGGCCCAAACGACTGCAGCCAGCCGCAGGCGGCCCTAGCTCACAGAGACAAGGCGCGGAGAGAGAGGCACCGAGCGCTTCCCTTCCTCCCCCATCCCCTCACCACCCCCGCGTCCCCAGCGCAGGCCCGGGGCTCACATTTTCCGCTGCCGCTCGAACTCTGCTTTTTTCTCCTCCTCCTCCCGCTTCTGTTTCTCATCCAGGCTGCTGCGCTTGCTCACCGTGCGCCCGAAGATGTCGATACGGTCGGGGGGGGAGGAGGCGCGGTCGCGGTCCCGGTCCCGGTCGCGCCGGGAGGAAGGGGCCGTATTAGAGCGCGAGCGGGAGCGGGACTCCCGGCGCCGGTTCCGCTTGCTCTCCCGGGACTTGGAGCGCTTCCTTGCCCGCTCCTTTTCTCGGGATCGGGACCGCGATCGGCTCCGGTTCTTCTTGTTGTGCTTGGAGCTCTTGGTGTGCTTGGAGCGGGACGAGCTCCGGCTGCGGGACCGACCCATCCCGGCAGAGGAGAGAAGAGGCCGCGCCGGTCACCGCTCGACCACCCCCGCCCCCTTTGCTAGCGGCGCCTGGGAGAGGTGCGAGGAGGCTCTGCGCGCATCAGCACCGCCCTGGCGGGCCCTTCGTCTTCTCCCTTTCAACCGCTTTGCGCTGCGAGGAAAAGGAACAGGCCCCGGGAGCGGGAGCGAGTCCGGACGCAGCCAAGATGGCGGCCCTGGCTGAGCAGTGACTCTCCTCTCCCGCCCCACAATGCACCGCGCCGTGCTCGAGCCCTTCGCTCCCCTCCCCGCCGCCTCCGGCGCCGCGCCGGAGGAGCACGAGAGCACTCGGCAATATTCGGCAGCCAATGGCGAGTGTCGCTCAGAGCGGGCCCCTCGGCAGCCGTGGCGGAGAGCGCGCCGGCCGAGGAGTCGCCTCACAGAGAGTTGCTGTGTTACCTTTGGAAGTTCTCTCAAACATTGATTATCTTCTTTTTATTTTATTTTGATACGGGGAACAGAGAGAATTATCACTGCAGGTGAAGGGAGTTGCGAAAACACTTAGAATCCCCACTAAATTGTGAAAATGAGTTTTTGAATTCTCGGTTGCACCACTGTGAAAATCCACCCTTAAAGGGAAAGAATCGCCTGAGATTCGTAAATGGTCATTAGTAGAAAAGAACGACAAAAGTCCGAGGGGTCGCAAACAACCAGAAAGTTTCATCAGTGAATTACACACTTGACAAAAATTAGTATGTTAGTCCTTGACCTACAGTAGAAGCACACGGCAGTGGGTTTTGGATAAAGGAGCAGGGTGAAAGGGAAGAGAAGAATTAAAGAGGAGAAAATTAATTAAAGAAAGAAAGATGAAAAAGAGGTCGTCAGTCCTGGTTCCAGCATCGACCCAGCTGAGGGGATGTCAGTCCAGCTGTGTCCATCTGGCCGATGAGATGCCCAGGGTGCCAGGGGTCTGTGTCCTGGTGGTTTCAGTGTGGCACAGGGAAGGGCTGCCTTGGTCTCATTTAAATGTATTTACCTGTAAACATTATTATCCATTGTTAACTACAGGTGTGTAGGCATAGGGGAATATGAACTCAGTGGTATCCAGGTCAGGCAGAGAGTATGAGCTCAGAGGTTCTATAGGCTTCTGTGTAGGATGTTTTTATCCCAGTTCTCCCATGTAATTGTTAGCTGTTTCTGTGATGACAAAATTTGGAACTGGTGTTATTCTTTATTTCAGTAAACTGGTACAATCTATAGATAGTTAACCTCATTCTTTACTTTTAGCTCCTTGGTATCTTTCACAACTTGTATGCCTTTTTTTTTTTTTAATAGGTCTGCATTTTTTCCAAGTACTTTTACTAAGCTTGCAAAACATTCCTGTAGCCACTGGACATAATCCAGTCTCACTAAAAGGTCTTTTCTTCTAATCATTTGATTGCCTTGCCTTCTTTTTCTCGAAGGAAGACTTTCTTATTTTGAAAGTCAGTGTATCTAGTACCAGAAATGAATCAAATGGAAGCATCTTTCTGACGGGTCACTGTGCAAGTAACAGCGGAGTAATGGACACGGTGAAACCTGCACGGCAGGAATTCCAGTGCCACAGGCCCTGGGCACTCTTGTTTGTCCCTAGCCCTGGGGAAGTTTATGCAACAGGTAACTAAGGAAGTTGATAATCAGACCTTTTAGCCCCTGACCAGGTAAGTGAGTTTCTAGCTGGCACCTTTCCTGCAGCAACTTGTCTGCAAGTGTGTACTGGAGCTTTTAAATTCACACGGTGCATCAGGTTCTGGATGAAAAATGGATCATAATTTTTTTAGTACTACATGTCATAGTGGATGTACTAAACTTGACCTGAAATGTAGCAGGGAGGAAGGGGCAGAATTAATTGTTTTATAGTCTTATAACTAACTATAAATGAGTTTAAAAAATATTTCTCATAAACCGAGTTTTCTCCTTGGTAAGTCACTATAACCTGGACCTGTATTTATTGTTATTTTATTCCTATTTAAATTTATTCCTATTGTTATTTTTATTCCTATTTTCTGGTATTGACTCATCAGAACTAGAAAATGTAATATGCAATATTTTGTGAGAACAATTCATTATGATCTATTGTGTAGAATTAAGGAATTATATAGATTAATGCAATAATTTTCTCCAATCCATTATTGCATTGTTCCATCTCATTTTTTTAAAGTTTCCAGATTAATAAGAACACAAGATTTTTAATACCTGTAATAGTTTAAGGTCATTAGTCTATTTACTTTGTTATTTATGAGGACTAAATTCTAGCTCTTCTGGAAAAAGCTGCTTGTCCTCTTAAAAATAGATTCCTAATATTCCTAATAGATGAAAAATTAGTAGAAGAACATTTCTATCTATGAGTTCTTTTTTCTTTTGTTTGGTAGTTGTTTGCTGCTTTTTTTTTTTTTTAATTATATCACCTTATTTTTCCTAGCCTACTAGTAGTAAAATATTTAATATTAGTAAAATAATAATATTTAGGTGTTTTTTTCTGGATATAATTACAATTGATATGGAATTACAGTACCAAAAGGAATTTTTTAGTAAATACTTAATATAAAAGCTTTGTTTAATTACATAGTTTAATTTCTTCTTTTCAATTAATTTAAAAAGATGGTAATTTCCCTTGTCAGTTTCCATTCAAAATTTTCAATATTTGATTAAAGTAATTCAATTTCCTTTTATTAAATAATATTAGAATTTTGAAGTTTTTAATCCCATGTAAGTGCATGTTTTATTCCCAGTTTGCAAGACATACTGAATTTCCACGCACTCTTGTGTTTTTGCATTTTTTTCCATTTTAATGTATCTCAGTATATTAAAATGCATAATTTGCTTCTTAAAATGGTTGCCTTGGAGTTGGAAAATACCTTATTTGACAGCCAAATGGTGGCATAATTAAAGCACCTCACCCTTCTTTACCTTGGCTACTGTCATCACATAAAATCTCTCAACCCATAGGCATTTGGGGGTAGCTCCATGGTGATACTGTGTTCTCATAATCTCCAAATTGTACCTGCTCCTGCTTGCACCACCACTTCTGTCATTAGCTGGGTCAAGAGGGATCTTGGGAGATTAAAGGTGGATTATTTTGGGTTGTGCTAGTGTAGCACAGCTGGATGTGAGATCTTTGCAATAGGTCTAAAATAGAAGAACTCTAGAGGGCAAGCAGGGGAAGAAAGTAAGAGCATAATAGCATAAGGTGTTTGGTATGTAATTTGCTGTCATCTGGTATAGTCTGCCTCACAATAGTAAGAGGGCAGAAGTAGCACAAAAGTGCTAAGGAAGAAAAGGTGGTTTAAATGTGTATTGGTTCTTTCAAAGTAGCTGTTTCAAGCCAGAGTTTATTACAAGCTCAGAAACTGTGAATACAGGTTGGGGGGGGGGGGGTTAATTTTTATTTTTTATTCTACGGGAGTCAGCACTGGGATTCATGTCATGTAGATCACAGAAGCTGTACAGGAATAGAAGTTGTATCACTTAGTCAGTTTATAATGATTTTTTTATACCTAATGCTGGAGTTGCTTGTGCTTATGCATTTTCTGTCAGGTGCTTTGTTTCTCTTTGAGCAGCTCTGTGGAGTTCTGAGCTGCTAAGCTGCAGAGGTAGGGAGATGAAGCACCCGGGAGACTGGCAGAACAGCTGGGAGGAAGGCATGGCAGAAGCATGGAACAGTTGGCAGAAAGAGAAATATTCTTTCTCAAACTTGAGAGAACAAGTCACCAAAACTCTGCTTCAAAGGACTGTGAGAAAGGGGAAAATCACTTTAACAGAAAGAATGTAGAGGAAATGCTGTAAAATGAGAAATTAAATAAATGGAAAGAATTTTCACATGGTACCTATAAAGGAAAGTTGAGCAGATTGTATACATAAGTATAGTTATTAGGTAAAATAACTATTTTCCTCTTTTCCATATGTTCAGATGATAATCATGTCCTTGGAAATGAGCAATACTGTACAGAATGCTGTTGAAAGTGTTTTGTAATTTGAATATGCAAAAAGGCACAGCTTAGTAATCAGGACTAGTGTGTGTATATACGAGATTCAAATTAATTTAAAACAATATCTGGTTTCTTTCCCGTGTGGATTTAGTTTTAGAAAAAAAATGAAATTGCCAAATGTAAATCAATGTGGGAATTTAAAAATTAATTATCAATGTGGGAATTTAAAATTACATTAATTATCAATGTCAGAGGGCATTTAATTTTTTTTTGCTTTATGTAAGCCCACTTACCACTTTTTTTAACATTTGGACTGCTTTTATTCTGTCTACATGGTAAAAGGGAAAGGCATGTTCATTTGCATGCTTTGTTTGCAGTGCCTGGTCTATTTATGTCCTAAACAAAAGCTCTTGAATGCTATTAGAAGTGGTGAACATAAGTTCTGATCACAACTTGAGCCACTGATCTGCAAAGCATAGTCATGCACCGTTTTCTCAGAATTTTTTTTCAATATCATTGATACCATGTGAAGTATGCACATTTAAGGTCACATATAATTATTTATATATGGACCTATGACTTGGTCCATCAAAGTTTGGCAATAAAAGAAGTTCAACCAACCTTCCTGAGCAGCTGCACAATCATAGAGCTACTTTAACTCTGTAGGCATGCTCTTTTTTATCTGAAGGATTTAATAGCAATTATAGTTCTGGTATGTGTGACTAGGGATTTAAGCCAATCAGCAATGAGGTGTCATCTAAGCCTCATGAGGGACTGATCCAATATGAATACTGGAATAATGCCTTTTAAAAAAACCCAAAAACCACGAACAAATCAAACCAGAGTAGCAACGAACACTGTTATTCAAAACCAGGTTGCTGATGATGATTCAGTGGTTAACATAGTGGTTAGACTTGTTGGACAAGCAGGAAAATGGGATTCAGGTGTGTCCTCATTCATATCAATGTCTCTTCCTTCCCATGACCGTATGTTAATCACCAGGCCAATGTCTAGGCTGGAGGAAGGTGAGAAGGGAGCTGGGGGCAAAGTTCCCCTCCGTGTCCTCACAGATTTCACAAAACAGAAAATTAATGTTCAGAGGCAAGAGGCAACATGTTGTAACCTAATGTCAGTGGCACTCTTGAAGTGGGGGAGCAAGTTGCTCTGGATTTAAGTCTATTCAACAGACTAGTTTTAAATTTTGTTCCATAATCATGAGAAAAGAGACAGGGCTAACCCTGAGAGCTGGATCACAAAACTTGGCAGGTGCTGTGACTGCTCGGGTGTTGTATAACATTTCCCCTCCCACGGCAGCTGCGTTTCAAAAGGACTGAGCGTGTTCTGTTCTTCAAAGGCTACCGTAGGCACTGCCCTAAGGAGAGGACTCCCAGTTTTTGGCTCCTGAATAGATGAAGATGCCACCTTTGTGGTGCTGACTCAGACACTTCAGCTTTGACACGGCGACAGCCACGCCTCCTTGTACAGCACTTCCTCTTGGCTTTGTGTCTCCGAGTTAGCATGTGTATTTGATGAGTTCCTGAATTATGTTTAATTCTGAAAAAAGTATTTGGATTAAATACTGGCTGTGGAAATGTTATATCCAGAATGTTTTGCATATTTTATCTGCAACTATGATTTTTTCCTGAGTTTTTTTCCTGCTTATTTCTTTAAACACACTAATATCTCTAGTAGTACCACTTCTTTGTATGAAAATGACTGAGAGTGATTACTTTTTTTTTTTCTCTAAGTAGTCAAGAAGCAACTTGTTTATGATAAAAATAGGGTTGCAGATTTGGGAAAAGCATCCTACCTACGCTTCAAAATTAAATCAGTGTTACCACTATTAATGAGAATTGACCCTGAAGCATTATTTAATGTTTACGGCTATTCTGTTAAAATTTTATCAAAAAAAGGTCAGATGAAACCTTTTTTTTTTTTCTTCTACTCACCATGCAAATTGATGAACTTTAAAACTTGTACATATTAGAGTGGGCAGAAAATAACAGTTCTGCTTAGTTAAAAAATATAAGACATGAGCAAGCCAGTCTAGCAGGAAGTCTTCTGAGTGCCAGTTTCTGCCTCCTGTATTCATGAAAGTAGTGCTTTGTTTTGCAAGTTGATTTGTTAATTAATTTCCCTGACTTGTTAGGTTAAAGGTTGAAGGAATAAAGTTTTGGGATATTATGCAATTTTATTGTACAGTTTTGTTTTAACAGAAATTTTACTTTTGAAACTCTTTGAGAAAAATCTCACTAGAATGACAAAAGCTGAGACCTTGTACTTGTAGAAGTCTTTCTTAATGATCTGAAGAGTAATAAAATACTAAGGAGGAGATAGAAATTTTGAAGTCTGTTCTTCTGGGAGTTTTCATCTGTGTGTCTCTTCACTCTTTTTGGAAGACCAAAATACTGTGGCATGTGTTATTTTCCTCTAGTATTCTTCCTTATGTTTTATTCCTAAATTCTATCATTGGTAGTTGTTTGCAGATTATTGGATAATTTTTGAACTGCAATGATAGCAATTCTGCAGCTCAAACTGAAAAATATTTTCACGAGTGATATGGATGACTTGTCCCTGCTGATGCTGTGCCACAGAGCTGTAACCGTAACCATGACCTCAACAGTACTGGAACAGGGCTGTCTTGATGATTTTCAAAGCTCTGAACACTGGGCACCCTCAGCATATGTAGCATCCAACCCACTGCTTACATAGTGTGCTGCCACACTGCACACAGCTACACACTCTGTAATGTCTCTGCACAGTCTCTTTCATCAGCTGTCAGCCCAGCTGGGCACTGGTTTCTCAACAGGTTTGGTTCATTTGGGTCTAAGATGGCAGTGTTAGAACAAAACCAGCTTCTAAATGCATGGAGTATCTACTGCCTAGATGTACTATTCCAGAGATATACCTGGCATCAATGTCTGTGTGGTTTCTGGTCATTGACAGTGTTTTGTGTTGACATACAAGTTTGGTAAAGCTATTTTCACATTTTTATCACAGATGCTAATTGTGGCTTTAAGAAGTCTCAGGATATAATCTTGGTAATGTGGGAAACAAAGTAAATGTGGAATGGAAAGCACATTTCTTTATTTCTTACCGCATTATTACCAACTTTTGAATGGATGAAACACATGCTTCTATTGTTTAAATCATTGACATGTGTAGTGTGGTGGTATATTTGCATTTGGACAGGTCTCCGTATTTTGCTTTGTGTCCTTTTTTTGGAGATGAGGAAGCAGCTAAGGGAAGAAGAAAAAGTTGGCCATACAATGTTAAAACATTTGAAGAAATACTGTGTTAAACACCACTTTTTAAAGGCAGATACTGCTGGTTATGAATAAGAGTGGCAGAACATGGTTGTATAGATGAAACAGTGAAAAAATATAAAATAACATTTTAGCTTGAATAAAAACTTAGTTTTTCTGTTGAAGCAAATCTCTCACACATCAATTTAATTTCATTTGGAGTGGTCTCAAACTGGGTGAACTGGGTTATTTTTGGATAAGACTAAATCTAAAATAAAAACTGAAACATGGTATGTTCTGTTTGAACATAAACACTTTTTTTCTGTGAGGATGACTCAGCACAGGTTGTCATGGAAGGTTTTAGAGTATTCATACTTGGAGATATTCTGGGCATGGTGCTGGGCAACCTGCTCTAGGTGGCCCTGCTTGAACAGGGCAGATTAGACAAGCTGACCTCCAAAGATCCCTTTCAGCCACTATTTCTGTGATATCTGATGATGTGTTCTAGAACTGTCTCTGCTATTGGGGCTGCAGTCTGCAGGACTAGTCTAGAGCTAGTGGAAAGTAAACCTCTTGCCAAAAGCAGGTCACATGGGCATCCAGTGCTCAGCAGCCACTGTCTTAGTTCACAGACTTTTTATTGCAAAGTGCTACTTGCCAATGTGGTAACATCACGTATAGCTGAGTTAGCAAGTCCTTTGGTGTTGGTTTCTTTGCTTTGGAGCACATAGGGCAAAAAGGCCAAAAGTTGATACAATTACTTTATATATTGGATCTGTACAGATGTAGCCCCTTAAGACATTTTTCTACAGGCTACAAGACTGTGGTACTTGGCTGCCAGCACCTGATAGATAGGCACCAGGCCAATCTAAATGTGTATAGCATTGGAATATCTAGTTAATCTGAGTGTATAGACTTTCCTGCTAGTTGTTTGATGACTTAGCACATCCTAGACTCTCTTCATTTAGCTCCCTGTTGGATAATTATGTATTCTTTATGGCTTGCCAAAGGTAAGTAGAAGAAATGAGTAGAGGAAAATAATACTGAGGTTGAATGGCACAGGAGTCATGGGAAGAGATGAAAGTATTGCACTAGATGGTGGGGGAGGATGTGTGCAGCCTAGGGTTGGTATGATGCAGGTTCATCTGCACACTCAGTTCTGGAGCTCCTGCTGTGTATATTAGGCAATGAAATAATGCACTGACATGCTCTGACTGCTCAAAACAGGACTTCCAGGGCAAAATGCCATCCATGCTTACTCACCCTGCTGGATAGCATTGTCTGCAATTTTTCTCAGATTGTTTCTACAGGTATTCAGTCTTGGTGGTGCAGAGAGACCTGGAATTCTCTAAGAAGCTGTACTTCAGGAAAAGGTGACTTTGCTGCATCTGTATAAAAGTGCTGCTGCAAAGAGCAATTGTGAACAAAAGTCTGGAGCTTCCCTCAGGCTTGGAGCCAAGAGCAGGCTTGCAGCTGATTGTGAGACATCTGTCATCAGCAGGAGCTGCCAGTAGTGGAGCTGGGGGCTACAAATGAGAATGACAGAAGTACATGATGACCTAGTGAAAGAAAAGGATTTTCTAGGACAAAGGGTAGTAGTTCATGATAAGAAGGCAAAATCAACCACGTAGAAGATGATCAGGTGGGGGGTGGAGGGGTAACTAAAGCAGACAAAGCAACACCAAGATAGTGAGCAAGCAATATTGGGGACCGATAGTAAAATGCATGCATTGGTGAGCCAGGAAAGAGCGTGGTGGGAGAACAAATAGGAAATTAAGAACAAAAGAGGCAAGAAATGAAGGATGCAGAATCCCTGAAAACACCTCATTGAGGGAAGAAAACAAACCCACAAAAATGTATATATACTACATACATATATGTACACTAATTTTCTTTATGGTCTGTTGCTAATGTCAGAATAAATGTTAAACAGTTCAAATGGAATGGTGTCTGAGATGAATTCTCTTCAGCTGTACGTCTCCTAGGCAAATGTGTGAGAACTGCTGATCTGTTCATCTTGTTCAGATCACATGAATGTGAACACATTAGAGATTTAACTTGGTGTTCCTCTCTACAAATATAGAGGGGGAAAAAAATAGAGAGCCTTGCCTGGGAAGAAAGGGAGGGATCCCATTATAACTGAGAGTCATACGACATCCCTTCTGGAGATGTGTTGAAATTTCCCATGGGAGGAAGAAGAATAAACAAAGGTTGGTATTACTAATAAAAGAAAAATAGTTGGCAACCAAGGAAGCAATAATTATTTGATCACAGTGTTCTACAATGCTAGCAACAGAAACAATACCAGTTAAAAGCAATAGGCCAAATGCATCTTACTTGCAACCAACCCTACCTGTTTTTATACCAGGGTCGTTTGCCTGTTTGCCTTACTGTTCTGAGAGCAGTCCTCTGCCAGGAGAATAAATATGTCCTGACTTTTCACTTTTGCTGCTTTACTCTTATGACCACAGTGTTCCCGAGGCTTTATTGTGTTTGACTTCTCATAGCTATTGTGCAGCAAGCAAGGAGTAGCTATTATCTCTGCTTCACAAATGAGCGACAGAGCCTGCAGGAGAGCAGTGCTTGCAGCTGCACAGCCCATGGCAGGCAAGGGCCTTTGCAAATCACAGGCCAGTAGCTTTCTTTGCTCACTTTCTGAGGTGACAGAATCAGTAGTAGAATATTAGGACTGGGAGGGCAAGCAAAATGGTTTTTCTTGAGCAGTCAAGTTTACCTACCAGAAACTAAATGAACAAAGCATGCTATTGAAAATGAAAATTTAAAAAAATCCTCAAATCATCACTTCAGCAATTTCAATAGGAGATCCATATAGCCTTGAAAAATACATTAATAATGAAATGTCTGTTTGCATTGCAGCAAGACTCTGTTTAAAAGGAATGCAATTTCATTTGAAGTTAAAACTGGCAAAGCCTGTTAAAGCCAAATCGTAACAGCCATTGTTATTTGTTAACAGATAGGTGTATGATGAGCTTGACAAAAGGAGGCTGTGCAGTGCTCTGGTCATGTTCCCAGCCTGCCTGACAATGTGGCTACAGCTCTTACTCTGCCCTTCCTCAGAGGTAACCTCGCTGAATGACACCATCTAGTTTAGCTCTGTCACGCTGCAAGCAGTTGTTCTGCATTCTCAGTGATCTTATCTTTATGAGCAGTGATTTGTGGGAAGGTTTGTTCCTCGATCACCAGAGCTTACATAAAAAAAACGTGCTATGGCAAGTATCCCTTTCTCAAACCTCAGTGCAATGATGGAAGTGACTGAGAGGCACTACTCCAGAAAGAGTCCAGGCTAATGCTGCTGGGGAGGGTTAGATTGTGTAACATATACTGAGTTCTCTGGGCTGGAGAATGGATGGGTTGGATGTTCCCAACACACCAATAACTGCACTTCTATAGGGACTGTAGCACACTGCTTCTCATCTGCAGGAAAACAAAGCCCTGTGGCTAGATCTTTCCTGATTGGTTTTTTGTTCTTTGTTTCAGTGATGTCCATTTCTTATGTTACTACATTAGGGTATCTACAAGAGCTTCAGGGCTGTCTTTGCTTTTTTTAACTGAATCTTAGAGTTTTTATTCTTTTTTGTATCTCTGTTTGGCATCTCTGTTCCCCAAAAGGGTTCAGTCTCTTAGGATTGCTATTTCCTGTTAGTTGCTTCAGAGAACAGAAAAGAAAGAAAAATATTACTTTGAATTGTCAAGCTTTTTTATTACAAAAGCATTGTAAATTGAATAGCTTTCAATTTTAATAGTTTTTCTGACTATTTTAAGCATAGTCATCTTTTAGAACTTGCTGCATAGGAGTGAAACATACCATGCAAATTTCTGTTTCTAATAGTATATATATATATATATATATATTTTTTTTTTAAAGTAGGCTGAAGCTTTATGTTAAATATATATTTTTTTATCGAAAGAAAGCCAAACCTGAAACTACCATGATAGCTGAAGACTAATAGTTGTTGAGTGGTCGTTATGCTGGGACCTTTGTATATGTCTGTGTGTGAAACTGACTGTGCTTCATTCTGTGGTGCTCATTTATGAAAGGAATTTATATTCTAAATGAAAGTAACTGTTCTTACTTCTGACATAACTCTGCAAAGTTAGATATCAGCAATATTTTTTCAAAGAGGTCATACATTTATCTTTCATTAGACATTTGTGTGCAGCTATTTAAAAATGTCAAACTCCTGAATTAATATGAAAGCAATCAGTTCAAATACCCTATTTTTAAGAGTGATATGAAGAACAGCATGTGGAAGTGAGAATTCCTGAAATATTTTATTTACCTTTTCAGTAACAGCATTGCTTGTAAGAAATAAAACAGCCGCATTTTAGTTTCCTCATTTGTTTTTAACAATGCGTCTCAATCTCCATGCAAATCTTTGAGATATTTGAAAGGAAAATGCAAGAAAATAATTCAAAATATTTTATAATACTCCTCTATGTAGTTTATTTTCCTTTGTCTTGAAGAGTGCTTCTTACCTGTTTCAAAAGGGGATAAAGAGTTTTCTATGTAGCTAGATACTTTGGTTAAGACTCTTGAATTGGAAAAACCATTTTAAGGGCTCCGGATAGACTGGGGGAGGCTGGCAGAAGGATTCGCGCTGATGCTCGTGGGTATCGGGCAGCGGGCAAGCTGATGGCGCGATGGTACCCGCAGTGCGCGCTCCCGCTGCCAGTAGAGGGCACCCGAGGGCGCCGCCCCCACTCCGCGGGTCCGGCGTGCGCAGGGAGCGGCCGATTCCGGCCAGAACTGAAACTCCTTCCCTGCTTTGCCCGGTGAAAACTCAGCCCGGCCCGCTGCTGAAATGGGGCCTGGGCAACCTGCGTTTTTCACAACTGTCGCCCTGTGAACTCTACATTACTTTTTTTTATACTGAGGATGACCAGTTTCTTTCCCATTCTCAACGCTTGTGCATTTTTTTTTCTCCCCAAAGCATAGAATATATTAAATTAATTAATCCATTAGAATACTGCAATGGGAAGAATTGGAATGGTACAATTAGAGGAACACAGCTTCCCATTTTGAACAAAAGCAGTGTTGACAAAAATCTACATGAGCAGGTCAACCTTTGTTGAACAATATTCCATTTCCCATTTTATAGGCACTACAGGGCAGTCCCTTGCCTTTGATGGAAATAAACACAGTGTTTGTCAGTCCCAATGGAAGCAGAATTCTTGAATGAGCCTAAAGTTCCCTTTTATAGGAAGGCAAGTAAGAACAATCCTTGGTGACTAGTCTGACGCCTATTATTACTGGTTTATCAAAACCTCCACCCATTCCATGTGGATAATGGACTCACTCAATTCTTAACATAATTATTAGTCTAGACTGGAGAACTTGTCAGGTTAATAGTTCCACAGAGAAGGGTTTTCCCCTTTAAAAGCAGGTGGGAGCTTGAATCACGGGGCTAAATCTGGAACATGCTCCTGAAGTCTGTGATTTGGTCCCGTTGGCAAAGATTATTATACTGGGAACTGCTCCCAGAAAAGGCAAAAACATGAATCACAAATAAGCTGTTTGATTTCCTGTTGAAAGGATCTAGTGAAAAAGACTCAAGAGAAGCATAGGCTAAAGGATTTTACATTAGTGATGAGTTTCATTTCATGTTTGGCCTTGGTCTACTGCTGAACAGAAATTACTGTACCCAGATATCTGATTCATTTCTGGAAGTGTCAGATACAGTGTCTTTTGCTGAACTGTAATAGAAACCATGCTTGATTTGATTAGATTGCTATTTCCCCAGCTTTTATGGGATAGATAATCTGAAACAAATTCCTTCAATTTTCCCCTGAAAAGAGAATATTAACTTTGCAGTTATATTTTGGCTTTGGTGACCTCCTCATAGGATGGTGTCTTGAACAAACAAACAAAACAAAACAAAACAAAAAAAAAAAAAAAAAAAGGTGTAATTAATGTTTTTTGTAGTGCTTCTTATAATACATCTTCACTGATGTCTTACAGTAATTCCTGCTTCCAGACTATTCTGGGAAGTCAGGAAACTTGCAAGATAGGAATTTCTGTGCTTATATCTGTACTGATCTGAAAAGCTGGGAAAGGTGGTTTTGCATTTTTGCTTATGGAAGCAGAGTTTTATCAAAGAAAGCTTCAGATTTTTACAGTGTCTGAGAGCATTTATATGTCTAGCTAGCATGGGTGAAGTAAATAGTTGGTCAGCATTTCCATTATGAACCTTCATTTTCAATATTTTGTAGTAGCAGGAATCACTATTTATTTTTTTAAAGTGGAAACCTGGCATGTAACTTCTCAGTCCAGTTATTTTTGTGAGACAAATCAATTTGTCCATTATTAAGTTCTATAGGAGATCATAAATGTTTTTATGGCTTCAGGTGCCTTACTGTATTCCTGTAAGTTTAATTAGTTAAAAATGAATTTTTCATTAAAAGCAAAGTTTTCAATATATGTTATATATTTCAATATATGTTCTTTGTACCATATACCTCCTTGTAAGCAATACCTGCAGAGCATTAATGTTAGAGCAGAATCACCAGCAAGTTTACAATTCACAGCAGTAAGTTCTTTTCCCTTCATTGTCCACACAATATAATCCACAATTCTCTGAAAAGCATATTAACTTCCTTGATGAAGAAATAACTTCATCACTGGTTAAAATTAGTTTTCAATTTATAGAAACAAAGTGCATTTGTAACATCAAGTAAGTCTGTAAATGCAACTGCATATTTAAAATTGGCACTTTTTCTCTGATCAGAGTGTTTTCTTTGCTCATCCAATTTCTGTGCTTCATTTTACTAATGAGTGATAATGGTAACAGCAATGACAATGAAAGTAATAATGGATCTTAATAAAAATACGATGTCTCACTTCACAAAAACTTGGGAAAGCAAGTGTATTCAGTGAACAAATGAAGAATGATACTCTGGTTTATATATGTGTTTTAAATGCACCTGAATCCTTGTGAAATTGGGGAACTTCAACAAAGGATGGGTCTGAAAAAGGCATGTAAGATGCTTTGCTGTGTGCCTGTCTTTTTAGCTGATGTTAATAAGCTCTACTGGTACAAATACCTATGGGAGCAGCATTTTGTATGCCCCTACTGAGCAGATTTTTGGAGAAACCAAAGTGTACCAGCAATCCCTGGTAATCCTGCTGTGGTCTAATGTCAGGAACACACAGTAAGTTTAATGACTCCAGCATTACTTCTTTGGATGCATTTGCCTGTTCCAAAGACATTATTACTATTAGAATCATCATCATTATGAAGAGTTCAAAATCAGGCCTCAGACTGAGTAATCCTGACAGTTCTGGGGAAGATGTTGCAGATGAATATCTGTGTTATTCCATGGCTGAAGGCATCAATGTTTCCTCTTATGTTCCTCCAACCACCCTTTTTGTTCTTGTGTATGTAATTAGTTTAAGCTACCATAGTAAAAAATGAAGCCAACTGTCTTGGGTTTAGGAAAGGCAGAGGCTGCTTTCACTAATTCAGACTCAAAGAATATATTTTGTGTAGCAGCAGAAAGGGAATCTGCTTGTCCTACTTGTCCTTGGTCTTCTATAAAGCTTAGTAAAATTTTCCTTTAAGTGAAATGTTTGGGTTAGTAATACATTGTCTCAGTAGCATCATTCTAATAGCATTTAAGCCCTAAATGAGCACGTTTGAGCAGAACCTCTTGTGGCTCAGTGCTAACCTGAATTCCTAACTGCATTCCTGAACCCTCTCTTGGCCATCACAGCCTTTCTGCAAGTGAAAGAGGGAGAGAATCTTCACTGTGATTGACATCAAGAAGGGATCATCTCCCTGGGGCACTGGCTGTGGCTGACTCACTGTCATCCTTCCCTGCTGGACTACAAACATGTATAATAATAGAGCTCTGTGAGGGGTGAGACTTTCTGACTGTGTTACTTGTGTCAAGCCACAGGGATTTAAGATCTTCTTGGGTAACCTTACAGTAGTTATCTCTGAACCGGCAAACCCTAGTGGAAAAGAATTATTCCAGTAAAATGACTCCCTCGTTTGTAAAAACAAAACTTAGTATAATACAATGTGACTGGAGATCTTAAATATTTTATGCACTGATCTCCTTTAAAAACAATCATAACATAAAGCATATAACTTTTTAAAAAGCCTGTATTAAAGTCATGCTGATTTCTCCTGATATGAAGTAAAAAGAAGAACATATGATACATCAGAGAACGGGCAAGCTCCTTACACAGAACTTGGTTCTTGGCAGTCATCTCAGTTTAGGGAATTTGTTGTTTCTGAGGCTGACATATCAGAGATGTTTATTGCCATATGATAACCTGCACAAGAAATTAAACCTTTCTGTCGTTTGGTTGTTGTAGCTACCCTTGGACCACTGGTGGTGAAAAGATGATGTAGCATTTTTCCTGAAATCATTTTGGTTTTATAGTAAGAGAAAATTATATTGATTTCATAGCCCTGATTTAGTGTTAAAGATTAATTATTTGGTTTTGTTTTATTGGGATATATTGTAATGCTTATATCCTACATGAGTATCCTTGTACCCTACATTTAATAGAACTAAATATGTCCCTAAGAATTCAAATATTTCTGAACTTTGATCTCTTTTTTTAATATTAGTTAATAAATGCATAGCTTAGTTTAGAACTTGGAGTGAAAGAATTCTCATCTAACTTTAGAGGTCAACCCTAAAGTCCCCCTAAATAGCTGATGAGAAGTGGAGGAGACCTGCTCACTCCTATTTTAGCAAATGTATGGCAGTCCCTTATCCCTGGCAGATGCCTGTCTTTCTTTTGTCTGCAAGGGCTACTGTGGGCAACTGGTGTCTACACAACTGAGCAGGATCTTAAGCTGATATTTGAATCCCTTTCCAAATGTACAGAATCTGGGAGAAAGTTTAAGAGCGAAGATAAAAAAAAAAAAAAAGATAAAAAAAAAAAACACAAAAAAAAGAAATATTACCTCTGAGTTTTTGTTTAAATTGTGTAGATTGTTTGATTCTTTTTTTGGTTTTTTTTTTTTTTATTTGTTTGTTTGTTTGATTTCCTCTGATTGCATGGAGTTTAGTTTTTAAATGTTTATTAAAAGTTTCATGGGATAGAAACTTTTAAAAATTAAAATTGATGGCTGCAGTATCATCACAAACCTTGGGACTACACTTTCAAGAAAAAGATATTAAATACTCCATGAACCAAGAGGAAATTGTGAAGACTGCCCATACTGGTAGGCAGAAACAGCTTTTTGATTGATCATGTAACTGTGATTATTTTTTTCCTCACTGGTATCATTCTAACTGATACTGGTGGTGTTCTCATTGCTGGTAGTAACACATCATTGCAGACCTTATTAAGTTCAAGGGAAGCTGGACTTCTTTTTTTTTTTTTTTTGGAGCTGACTATGCAAGAAAAGATCTCTTGTGGAAACAGAAATGGACTTTATATGATAAGATTTTTATTTGTTTAATGGTTGATTTGGGATTTTTTTTCCTTGATTAAGCCTTGTGTTAAGCCTGGAAACTATTTGTTTTGCAATCTTGAAAAGCTTAGTAGAGCTATAATGTTACAAATTAAGTTTATTTAAAGCTTTTGTCAGAATTGCTGTATAAAAATGTTGTCCATACGTAACAGAATCTAAAGGGAATTAGGCAATAAATAAGTGCATTTAATACATTTGCAATATAATATTCAAAACAGTTAAAGCAACTGATATGCAGCCTGAAGGCCTGGCTGAAAAAATTACTGAGCGTGTTTTTGGACTTCAAAAGTATTGTGAAGAGATATTCAGTACTACTGCTGAGAACTTATATCATAGTTGCTGAACTATATTTTACAAAATTAATTTGTAATTGATGACATTATTTTAAGTGCATGTCTTCGAAAAGCTAATTCTTTACAAACAAAACAAAACAAAACAAAAAAGCAGCAAAATTCTCACTTGTTGTTGTCACTGGAGCTGAAGGTCTAGTCTAGGTTAACTTCTCTGTAGGAAACAACCTGCAGGGCATAGAGCTTCATCTCACCTCCTTACCATAATGGCTTTTCCCCATTCCCTCTATTCTTGTGGAAAGCTGTGGCACAAGCTACCTCCTGTGTCGGTTTTCTCTCAGTTATGATGGGAGCTGGTAGAGGAAATGTTTAGTGCTCCTGTTGCGGATCGATGCAACTTCAGGCAACGCTGAATTTGTCATTGATTTCTTCGGTGGATACTGGAGTAACAGCCCTCCAGGGTGGGAATACGTGTGGCATGACTTCACTGGAAGGAACCATGAAAGTTCAAGTAGATATGGGACTGCTCTGAGGAATTTTCCTCAAAATTATGTATTTCCAGAGGCAAATCTTTGTAAGAAAATTTTCATGCAGGACCTAATAAATTTTGTCCTGTAGAAATTACAAGGGGAAAGGGCAATCTGAGTTCAAATGGTTTATATCTCTGCCATTTTTTTTCTTAATTTTTTTTCACCAATGACCTTAGTGCTTGATGTCTTGAACTATGAAAAGAGAGTTGGCAAGTGAAATAAAGTCAAATAACATCACGTGCTGTAAAAAACAAAACAAAACAAAACAAAAAAAAACCCCTGGGCCAAATGACTATTCTTTGTATAGTTTCCTTAGGCAGAAAAATGGCTTTTGACAATAAATTGGGAAGGAATAGAAGACCAGAAATACCTTTTTTACAGTTTTTTAATGTAAAGTGTGAAGAACTCATTTGGTAGGATCATGCTACGCTAATTTTTATTTTTTTCTGAAGACGGCACGATTGCTGATTTTTTTTTTTTTTTTTTGGTTTAGCACTGCTGTCGTTGTCTTTCTTGCTCTGCTAACTTTTAAATCTTCATTCCCTTATGCCACTGTATGTAGAACATGAAGTTAATGACTTAATATGCTTTCATATCCTCTTTTTGCCGAACTCAGAAACAAATAAAATTAATGATTTTTATCCTGTAAGATTTCATTTTCTAGAATGTAGAAATTGCATTTGCAGAATTTTGCAGAGGGTTTCTCTACTTCCAAGGTTGAAATGTGCTGTTCCCCTGAATGAAAATGAACTCATTTGCAGAAAATAAAAAAAGGAAGTGTTAAATATAAACACACACACACAATTTCCACTCAATAATTAAAACATGATTGTGTGGGCTTCCTTTACAAGCTAATGGATTAAATTAAGAATTTAGTAGTGATATATAAAAATTTCTTTCCATTAGGTGTTTATACAGTCTTTACAGCACTGTAAACAAGTGAAAGGAAGTTTAAAAAAAACACTCTTAAAATAATGATAGCCTGCTTTTGTAGGGTGTAATTCCACACAAAGATTTTTAAAAATAAAATTTGCAGTTGCAAGGAATGAACATCACAGCTGAGAAGCTCTATAAATATAGTTTCAACCCACTTTTTCTCTCTTATTGAGTGGAAATAAAGAAATTGTTCTGGGAAAACCCTTTCCTTAGAAGAAAGCAGCAGAATAAGGAGTTGCATGAGCATAGTTCCACTCTCATGGTGCAATAAGCTGGCAGTATCAAAAGCATTTCATACCATCACAGATCTTGTGCAGTAAGGCCCTGACTGGGAGTCAGTAGGTCATATTTAGAGCATCTTTGTGCCTGGATTTTGGTAGGAAGATGTTCAGTCTTGACCATTTGGAGCACTACCATTGCTTCACTGGTGATAGCTGTCCCGCTGCTTGCTTTGCAGTGTACAACAATGTGGTATGGAAGTGAAGAACTTTTCCAGCTGAGGCTGGGAAATGTCAGCCCTCTGGCCAAGCTGCTGTGAAGTGTGCTCTGCTAGTGAATTCTGGGCATAGTAGTACAGTGGAGGCACTGTTTTTTCTTTTCTTGGTAGGGATGTTATGGAGAGTCACCAGTGTTTAGAAAATCATCCTGAAAGCATGGTCCAGTCTTACCACGAGATGGTCTTCTGAACTGTGTTTTGCTCTGAATTGGAAAGATGAGTGCCTTGCCTTCCCCATGGCACAGAAATGAAATAAAATATATGTATTTATTAGCTTTTTTGCTCTGTTTATGTTCAATATTTGTTATTGTCCAAGTTGTAGAATAGCCTGATGTGTGATATTTAAGAAAAGCCTTCTTAGGGTTGCCATCTCTCTATTTTTCTTCAGTAGAAGCCCTATTGGATTTCCACCTTCCCCCCACATCTCCCCAGTAGCATTTCAAACACTGATGAACAATAGCTCTGATTACTCCACACAGGCTGTGTTTCTTAGAATGTATTATCTTAACAGAGACTTGAGTGAAAAGAAAGCTATTTCCTTGTTTTCCAGCAATAAGTCAATGGACTCTTAAGAGAACAAGCTTTGCCACAGATGCAATTCTTAGGCTATGAGCAAGCAGCAGATAAAAGAGATCAAAAGATTCAAATTCTGGTGAGGGGGAAAAAGCTGCTGCTAGCAAGGGGCCAAAAACTATAGCAACACAACCATTCTCTAAGAAGTGAAAACTTAAAAGGAACTTTAAAAATGTGTATCAAACAAAATCTAGTGTATGTCCTCTGTGGACAAAGGAGGATATGCAGGCTCGCCACTTTCTATCTCCCAGTGAAAGGTAAACAGAAATCTTGTTTGATTGGTCTCTTTTGTATTTGCCTGCTTACATAGAAGACAGTGGGGGAAGGAGCAACTTAGGAGCTGGAAGGACTGTGCTCAGCAAAACGCTTTTTATTGTTCAGGGACCCGAGTTTTAACTGCTGGATGGAATTAGTGCATAAAATATAGCTTTGCAACAATTTAGCTTTTATTGGAAAATTATACTTCATTTGATCACAGTTCTCAGTTAAGGGATTCACAACTTCCGCTGATGTAAACAACAACTCAATCAGAGGGAGGCCACTAAATTATCCCCGGTACTAAAGCAGCATTCAGGCTGTCATTTGAGGTATCTCATATTTCTTTCTTGCTGTACATAAAAGCATTTACTGCAGAGGACTTTGAGGTTTGTTACATTAACAAACACATTATGTTCTGAAGACAAAATCTATCTTACTACAAATGTAAATGTAATTATGTAATTCATTTACATTTAGGTATGTAATAATATATAATTTGTGACTCCTTATAGTCTTCTGTGCCTTTTGTACAAAGTAGGTTACTGTTACCTGCACCCAGGAGGTGCAGTTCTCATCACTGGAATATATGCTTTATTTCAGAGATACCACTTCTCACACTTTACTTGTAGGCCACATTCCAAATAAAATCTTTTAGTGCAACTGACAACAAAGAACAATTGCATGGTGTGACATTTTGTTCTTCCAAATTTTAGTTACAGTCTTGTTTTCTTGGGGAGAAGTGTTGTCAGGTCATTTTTCCATTCTGTACAAGTAAACAGGGAAGCTACTGTGCCTCTGAGATCCTAAATTTGGAGGTAAAATTCTTTTCAATTAATTATCTTTTCCCATTGAGGGAAAATGCTTCCCAGTTAATTGCAGAGTTTATGGAATGTTGCTGATTGTGGAAAAAGATTCAGTCTACATGATAAATATGTGAGAATATTATCAGAGGTTTCACCAGAATTTCTGCTTGTTGTGCACAGAGTGGGAGAGATAGCAAGCTGTAAAATATTATGGATCTAAACCCACTATAGTTTTTTTTTTAGTTTTCTCCATCTGAATTAGGTTTGGTGATGCTGCAATTTTTTGCATCCTTTTCGTAACTTAAAATATTTTATGTGTCATTTGAAACACTTGTAAGTCTATGCATGTTCAGATATGCAAAAGTCTCAGTGAAATTTGGTAAATAGATGTAAACATTTTTTTTCACCCTCACATATCCATATGTCTACCTAAAACAGCTCACATTTTTATGTAAGACTGAATACTGTTTTATCAGATCACAAAATATTTTATTGGTCAAAAGTTCAGCATTAATAGAGTGATAGAAAGTGAATGACAAATCTCTAAGTGGTTTTTTGGTCTGATTTTTTTTTCCTAATTTCATTCCCTTCTAATGGCACTGGACAAATTACGCTGCTGCTTGTCCTTTTTTTGTTTTTTTCAGGTTTAGCATGCTTCATGTTGTACTACAACAATCCTGAGCAATTCCTTCCTTAGTCAGACCTTTTACAAATCCTTAAGAAAGACTTTCACATCATTATCAGGGAAAATGATCTTTTTCCCCCGTTCCAATATCTGCATGCCTTCTATAGCAGTAATCCTTTAAGTTAATAAAGATGAAAATGCAATAGCTTGGTTAAGTAATACAGGACATGTAACAGCATTCCTGGTTTATCTGTCTGTTTAGCCTTATTGATCTAATTACAGATTAATTATCCACCTGAGTGCACTGGTCTTTTATACAGTATGTAGACGCATCTAAATCTGCATTCCTCTAAAACCTTTTAAGAAAAAAAGTGCTCATGAGTCAAATGTCTCACTAGTATTCATGGTCCAGAAATTCTTAAGTTTATTAATTACCTTGGCTCAGCATCCCATGTGGAGCAATTTTATTATGGTGATCAGCAAACAGTGCCCTGTATTAATCCTGTGTTAGCCAAATGAACTAACTTAGGGATTGGAGTCTTAGGCTTTCCAACCTTTATCTTAGGCTTTAGAGTATGCAGTATTGAAGATTGAGATGTTGGACTTGCAACATCCTTCTCTAAGCTTCACATTACTTTAACATCATCTATATATAAATATACATTGTAGAGCCTTCCTTAGCTAGCAATACAGGTGTAGGCTGGCTTTATTTTCATCTGTCTAATATCTGTTTCGATCTCTTTAGTATTTGGGCTCTGCCCACCATTAATAATTAATTTGATCACAGCCCATTTCTCTATGACCTTTTAAAATGTCTCACAAAGAGACATTTTAAAGAGCTTAACAGTTCTTTACTCATAAGTTCTCAGAATTTATGAGGCTTGGAGTTTCTTTTAATTTTAGTCCATTTCTTTTGCATTAATAGGGAGAATATATGTCCTGTGGTTTTTATCAAGATTTAAGATGATTTTATGTGGCATGCAACATTCAGCAGCACTTTCTTTAAAAACTTTTCAGTACCTACTAACTTCCTACCTACCTTCAGTACCTAATCACCCACTATCAATTTGTCTTCTAATCAGAAGCTTTTCCTCCTCATGTTATTTTGAGTCAGGATCTTCAAATTTCACTAAAAGCTGCTGTACAAAATTGTCATTTTTGAAATAATGTTTGCTGTATTAATATTTCTTTGGTTTTGATGGCAAAAAGAATTTACTTGAATTCTGACATTCTTTTCTCAGCTTTTCTGCCCCTATTTTGTTTTTGGGAGCGGTCATTGCAATAAGCTGCAATAAGTGGTCATTGCAATAAGTCCAGTACCATACTCCAAAATCCATTATTTATGGATTTTGAAGTATGGTACTGGACATGACTAGTTGCAGAATCCCTAAAGAGAGCCAGGGACTGGAATAACAATTAAGCAACAAATCAGATCTAATGCCTGGACCCCCTCCTAGCTCACCTTTATTTAATAGTATACTTCCATTCCTTGAAGGCTTTACAATATGGATGACCTTCTTGGCAGTTTCTGGAAATTAGGAATTTGTTGAAAATAGAGCTGTTAAGAAATTTTCAAAATTTATGCAAGAAATCAGTCAATTAAATGGCATGATCCTTCCTGCTTAGATTGTGTGTGTGCATGTGTGTAACAACACAAAGCATTCTCAATAATAAGGATACTTTATACTTTTCTCTGAAAAATTATGAATCTCAAACTGGTCTGTTCTCTTTCACATAGCTATAGAATTAGTGTTTTGCCTGTGGGGTTATAAAACTGCATTTGGTTATCCTTGGCTTCTGTACACTTCTCCTGCTGGGCTGTACTACCTCCTAGATACATTCAATTTTAACTTAACTGTTGTGGGGATATAGACTGCAGCTAAAGAAACAGGAATATTTGTCCTTTGTTTCCTCCAGTAGTTAAGAATTGCAGATGTTCTTCCTTTTCATGCTTTTTGTTCAAGTCTTCAATTCATTACTGTTTTCATCAGCTGTGTAGTTTGTTGGCCTATTCTATGTCTTATCTTTAATGTCCAAAGGCATTGTTTAACTTTTAGTACAGTTCCTGGGTTGTTACAATGCTACTGTTTGTATTTTCCAGACTGTAGAGTTTCATATCTGTGGCTTAAATCGTGTAATGACTTATACAGTGACTTTTATACAGTGGAAATTTTTTGCTGTTTCGGTGGGAACAGTCACAGCGTACTAATTTTATGGAGTGACAAAATGTTGGTAAAAGTTTGCCAATAAGCAGTATTTTTCATAACAAGGCAATATATTTCTTGAGCACTGTAGCTTCAAATGCTGGAGGCACTTCTATCCTACTGTGTTTTTTTTCTCCTTTATCTGCAGTTGCATGTATTTTTATCCAATATATGAGTACTCCTCTGAGTGGCTATTGTTTTGGAAACACTGCAGTGGGTTTTTGATGGGACAGACAGATAGTAAGCCTTGCCAGATGGAGATCACTGTAGTTGTTCCACTGACTTGAGGGGGGCCAGGGCCAAGTCCCTGAACCTTAGTGTCTCATTGAAATGCTGCTGCATCTTCCTGCCCTTTGCCATCCATCAACTGCACATTCTGTAAAGCTCTTACCATCTTGTGCTGTGAACTGTGTGAGTACCCAGACTGTGGGTAAGTGGCTGACGTAGTTGTTGCCAAGAAAACCGGGTAATCTTTTCCCCATATTTGTTTGTACCCCTACTCCGATTTCTAGCCATATGGTTCCACCCCTTCCCCTGTGTCAGCTTTTGCAGTAAGACAAATTCGTCTTACTAGTCTGGCAGGAAGCTAGTCAGGTTTTCTGCTGCTGTATTTTTCTGCCAGATTAGTAAAATACATTGGCTTGCAAAAGGATCTGATGACAGCTTACTTTCCATACTGACAACTGTCTGAGAAAAGAGCTCTGACAAACTATGCCATCTCTCTGAAGCAAACCTCCCCCCAGCCCACCTTCTCCCAAGAGTCCCTGGGCTCAATTTTGGTGAACACATACATGCTGGATGTAAGTAGAGGCCAACCACAAGTCTTTGAGAGTGCCATTTTCCCACTGGAATTTCCCTTGTAGAGTGAAATCACTTACTTTGGGCAGTTGGATAATCAGGAAAAGAGGCCTCATTCATCTTGATTTGAAGGCAGCCCCAAGGGACACGTGTTGAGTCTTTAGTACAGTTCTGTACTGCTTGGAATCAAGGACTGTAGGTGCTACAACATCTTTAATTTTCAGAATATCTTTGGAGGGTCTTTTAAAAAGAGGCATTTTGTAACATTGCCAGGCTTTTCTAACTGGTGTAGTGCAAAAGAACACAGGCCTGACTCTAGGTGGGCATTATTTTAGAGTAAAGGTTGCTTAGAGGAAGAGGCTATCCTGTCTGCTGCTATAGGTTTTCAAGATAACTACATGAAGATGTAGTTTGGGGGCTGGCAGTGATGCCTTTTCCTCAGGAATTACCAGAATAGGGGAAGCAATGTTTTTGCTCAAAAAAAAAAACCCCAACCAACCAAAGACAATAGGATTTTTAATTATTATTCTTATTAAGTTGAAGGGAGTAACATTTCATTTTATACTTGTCTTGTAATAGAAACTCCTAGAGAACTGTGATTCTCCACCATTAACTCAATTTTCTGCCCCCAGCATGCATATGTGTGGTCCTATCCCTTATTCCCTCCAGAATAAAGAGCTGTGTTTCTGCCTGCTGCTGTTATCTGCTCATACTGATCCAAAGGAGGGTTTTGACCTGATATGGGGCACTTGTGTTCTTAGGTCTGTGCATGAGAAATCAGTGGAGAAGGCACACCATCCTCTTCGGGCTGTCTTTAAATAATGAATTTGCTAATGGGAGAAGACTGAGCCTGTAGGGTGACTTCTTGCTGCCTGCTCCTGTGTTGGCACATGGACAAATAAGCCTTATGAGTAAGGAACCCAGACCAGGGCTGAAGTTTCCTCCTTTTGTTGAGAAGTGCTGCCAGTTGCTGATGTAAGTCAGACAGGGAATTTTGTGTAGGCCATGGGTATGCCAGGTTGCTGGCACGCAGATGCAGGAGAGGGGATGGACCAGCCTGAGAAAATCTTGCTGGGCCAGAGCCAGTGGATAAGTGCTGTCCTTCAGGGTGTACTGACATAGGTGTGCTCTGCCCACAGTCATCTGAAGACACACTTAAGAGCCTGAAGTGGAAATAGTCCTCTCCATTGTAGTGCCATAACTGAGATCTTATTCGGGAATAAATCTGCTGTGGAAACGGCCAAAGAGAACGAAAAGTACATTCCCAACAGAGAAATTTCCTGGCTCTGAAGGAAACTATTTCTTAGGAACTTTCATACAGGACATTTTGTAGTACTCCACAGCCAATGTGGATTGAGTAAAGGTTGAAAAACTAAAGTAGAGAAATTTCAGGCGATGAAATGCCAGAGTTTCAGAATATTTTTCCTGTCAGGTGACCAAACTGCCAGCTCAAATTTAATTCCTGGGAAATGAGTCTTTTAATTGAAAAACTTATTTTGCCTATAGTGAGAGGAACAAGCTTTCCTAAATGCTGAATGTATTCTGGTTTCCTCATCTTGCTGGAATCAAACCCCTTTAAAATAGAACAAAGAGAGTTTTTATTTGAATATCATGTCATTAATATCTTGAAACTTCAGATAAAGATCTTACTTGTAACCCAAAAAGGTCACCAGTTCTCATCAGAACGAGGTTGCCATTTTTCTAATATTAGGTGACATCAGCTTTTGGAACTGAACTAACATATCCAGAAAAAAAATTGATTTATTGTTTTACAGCAATACAGCCTTTTTATTTTCTTTTGTTAATTTATCAGCAAAGCTCCCATTGTTTTTTTACTGATGATAAATTACACTTTTTTATGGAGTGCCGAGTCATAGTAATTTCCTTGTTCCAATTTCATTAACTTCCTGGTAGTATTGTCTGGAGCAACCAGATGCTGATGTGTAATCCAACTGTTTCCCTAGTATGTGGGAAGCAGTAAACTTTTTGTTTATCTTGTAAACAGTTCTGGCTATATATCTTTGGCAGTTTCTTTCCCATGGCCAGATGAAGATTGGCATAAAATGTATTCTTTTTGGCACCACAGAGTGCCTAGAAACAGGGACAAAAACATCACAGACCTATGTCATTAGTCTGGTTCACAGAAGTTGAGTGACTTTGTTTTGTTTTTAAATCTGTCTGGGTTATGTTATTTTTACATATAGTCTATACATGAACAGTCTCTGAAAAGCTGGAACTTAAGAGTTAGTCATGAAATTAAATATAATTTTCTAGAACTTTACCTAAAATCCTTTGCAAAAGAGGAATCTTAACATTTAAAACCAGTGAAAAAATAATAAACAGTATAGAAGAGAGAAAGTTTCTCCGTCCTCACAAAACAGCAATAGCAAATCCCAGAATAATATGATTTCTAAGTGAGGACTGTAAGAAATAGTCAATTTGGAACTTTTGCAAGCATTTACTGTTATAAAAGTGATTTTGCTAAGCATCAACCTGAATATGAGTACATGTATAGGTTTTATATTAAATCTATATAATACTTTTGAAGATTAATGCTTTTGGGTTTGGACCTCTCTTTCAAAAGGTTTCATAAGTGTTTTTGGACCAGTTTCAAAAAGGTTTGAAGTCTTGAGTTACTGTTTTTATTGGTATAGCAAGTAATATCAAGGCCATAATTAATCACCTAGGAATCATGTTTGTAAATTGCTTGAATATTTTGGGATGAAATATCTTTGTTTTCCTTAAGATTACTTCAAAATACATCAGCATCTGACATTGTGTCCAAGTTATTCTGTCAAAGTTGGATATTTTTAGAAACAGCAGATGTAAGTAACCATCAGCAACTATTGCAATAAGAAGTGTTTTCCTTTTTTAAGTGTTGAAAGGGTTACATGAAAAGAGGGAGGAGGGAGCGGGAATCAGTACATCATTCTGGTTTGGAATGTCTTAGCTTTGTACTTTGACACCACACAAAAGTTTGACAGTGTCACTTCAATTGAGATGTTCTTGAGCATTCTTAATCTGTTAATTTAAAATATTTCTTTTAAAATTTCTACACTTACTAATAATGATTTTTGGAACCTAAATCAGATTTAAGTTTAGTTTTAGTTTTAACTAAACCAGTTTGAGTTTAAACTCCTGAATTGTATTTACAGGACTAGTGTTATCTTATTCTGTAACTGTAGAGTGCCCCTTTGCTTTATTTTAACTGGCTCAGAAATAGGCACTCTAATCTTTGTTTACAAGACCAGATTGAGATTGGCATTCAGGCTGATTATTTTTATAGAGTGTGGCACATTTATAGTGTTTCTTTTAGATGCAATTGGATTGTGCAGTTGGCTGCAACTATACATATAACTATATATGTAATATAACCACTTGCAGATACAGGTCCACTACTGAGACTTAGGCACTGAAACTCTCCCCATTTCAGGTGCCAGAATTGGACCCCTCATATTCCGATACAACGTGCAGGGAGATTCAAGTTCCTTAGGAAGGTAACTGTGGTTATGCAATAAGGTTTCCATCCCTGGCAATGAGAGAAAGGAAAAGGATGAAAGAGGGAGAATTGTCATCTACATGAAAGATGACTTTGAGTGTAAGTGGGCTTTGGTTCTTGGGAATTCTCAGTTTGGTTGTTTGAACATAGCCATTGAGAGAAGGCGTGGCTTTCCAGGGGTTTTACAGAGCTGTGAACTGGAAAACAGGGAGTACAGTGATATATTTAAAAACCTTTATTCTTTATTGCCTGTTGCTGGGCTGTTGGTAATCACCTCCAATATGAAACTGGCATTTTTGTACACAGGCCTTTGCACTGGCCCATATTTTGCCTTAGGCGCCTGCATCCTCCCATGGTCTTCACTCTTAGTTTTGTCTACAAAGGGCAGTAAATTGTACTATAGAAATACTGGAACAGATATTTTCTCTGAGAGGTAAGTTAGTCTGGCTGAAGTATGCCCATAAGACAATTATACTTTCTGTCCTGATTTGGACAGTTTATTTAGAATTAGCTGTCTTCAGGTGGAACTGAGCCATAAAGTTTATTCTGCTTTATCTAGATATTTGGAGATTGGAAGCAAATGCAATTCTATCAGAACATCTAGAATAGTGCCAAAATCTCTATTATTTTGCAAGTTCAAAAGTTATACTTACAAAGGAGTTATTAATTTGATTCATAATCTGTCTGCCAAAATGGGCATAGCTAATGGAAGTTTTTACTATTGTTTCTTTTTGTTCCAGCAATGAATAATAACCAAAGACATTGGATTTAAACTTTTAATAATGCTTTGGGTTGAATTTTTCATTTAAAACATCTATTTATAGGTAAAAAAGGCTTTTGTGTCTCATAAAAGTAGTAGTCATGAAAACCAAAGTTATATGAAGTGATGTTTCTATTCAGTTGCAGCTACTTTAACCAGTTTATTTATACACTTATTTTCAATGCATTTGGTAAAAAAGGTTAGGTATTGTTTTACAAGAAACAGCAGGACATGGCAGTTTGTGCTGTTTTCGTTGTTGTGGGGGTGTTCAGTCAAAGGTTGGACCAGATTATGTGGGAGATCTTTTCCTGCCTTAATGATTCCATGAGTCTATGACAAGTAGCAGCAATAGGGATAAAAATATTTTAATCAAGATAGAAAACATTTTATTGGAAGAAAAGTGCACATTACTTATATAGAAAAAATGACTACATTAGATGCAGATCTTTCAATTTTACTACTAGGAGGTAAAATTAGGAGACTCGCATACTGTAATTTCTAGTATGTTGATATTTTTCCACAAACTTGATTAACATTGACTGAATTAGACTTTGTTCTTCTAATCAGACTAGCATTGCAGGTATTTTTAAAAATTTCTAATGGTGAAAGAGCTGTTATGCACTTGCCATCTAATTTTTATATGGTTTTGAATAATAAATTGTCTCATTAAAATAATAACTGAAAATATTAAGCAATTGCTTTACTAAAGCTTCCTACAATTTCTGCATAAGAATTTGGTCCTGTAAGAGTTTATTTGAAAATGTATAATCTTCACTTAAAGATGCTCCTCAACATGGGGCCGATTAAAGCCAAAAGAACTGCAAATCTGTGTGTTTTCAAAATGTTTGGATGTACAAAACCTTCCTGCTTGTAGGAAAATTGTCACACTGATTAAAAATTTATGGTTTTGCAAAGAAACCAGGAACAATGTATGGAGTAAATGAGACATCTCCTAGTTATCTTTTTAACTAAATGCCAAAGTAGGGCATAACTCAAGCCTGCTAGTCTGAAAAGATTTATACAATCTTCCTTTTTTTTTCAATGTTATTGTACTCTTGAACATGTGGAGCTGTATGGCTCTGTCTCATCTGATGTGGTGGTGTAGTTTAGCATCTCTTCCAAAGCTTAAGGTGAGCACAGAGGAAAATAAGGTGGTTGGAGCCTCTTTTTTGTGAGGGTACAGTGTGAGGGAGCTGAAAGGGAGGGTGAAGACATTATGGATTGAATGCATAAATCTCCTGAAAGTTTTGAATACACACAATACAATGGCTTTTTTTCCCCTCTGTTCACTGGTCACACTAGAATAGAATTTAAAAAAATGAGAGTTACCTTGCATTTCTCTCTCTAGTTGTGTGTGGGTTTTTTTTTTTTTTTTTTAGAAAGCTGTTTTGCAAACAAAAGGGGGTCAAAATAGAAGGTCATAAAGGAACTAAGGAAAGGAACTCAGAAAATGCCCCTTGCAGGACAGCAGTATTGTTAATCGCCTCTCCCACTATAAAATTCTGGTGTCTGTGGAAAGCTGGAAGAGCTACAAGTAGTGTTATAATCTCCCTTCAAGCAGTGGGTGCCAGCAAGGGTAGAAGACAGCCAGCAGTATGGTTTTTGTTTTTAGACTTTCTTTTCTGACACCAGCTGGCACTGAAGCACTTGATGTGTTTAACAGGCAGGAAGGATAGCAATGGAATGGTTTAAAATAAGTTTGAAGAGTACTGAAATCTGTGTAAAAACTAAACATTTGAAAGAAGTTTCTATATTTGATAGGAACTGTAGATGAAAAGCTGAGCATTTGTGACTGTTTAGAGGTTGAACATCCTCAAGTTTGAGAGTCTGAATCCCTGGCCAGATTTAACTGCAATCTGGAACAAAAAATCTCTAGAAAATGTGCTATTGAGCTATCCAGAATTAACCCTTGGCAAAGAAAGTGCAGTTATGTTCCTTGTTGGTTTGGAGAAATAATTATGACACATAGTTGTGCTTTGCTTTTTTTTGTTAATCCTTGCTCACCATCTTTAGACAAATTGGAAGGTTTTTAATTACATTTGTGGATGAGATTTGTCCTCGCTTTGTTATGATGTCTTCAAACTCTGTGGAGGGTCTGTACAAATTTACATGCAGAGAAAGACTTGTTTAACATTTTTTTGGGGAGTTGAATGTTTTTCTGGTGCTCTGTGCTGTCTAGCCTTTTCATTTTGAGTATGAGAAGGTGGTTCTATGAATCTAAATGAAAATGGTCTCAAGTGAATAGTCTCTTTTGGATGCATTCTAGTCTGGCTTTTACATTTAGTCTGGCATTGTGGTTACTTGGGTCTCTAATACAGCTAGCTGCAAATTTTGACCCTTGTACATATGCTAGATCTCTTAGCTGCTGATATGAGGGAAACTTTTTTTTTTCTTTGAGTGCTTTTCATATGTACATTTGAGTTGAAGTGTACAAAATTGAGTTCAGAGATTTTTCTGGCAGTAGCACATACCATGCATATATATAACTGAGATTTACATTTGTGTTGAAATAAAACATGCCCATAGTTCATATCAGAGGTAATTCCAGATTTCCATCCGAACCAATGGATTTACATCATTGTAAATATGGATTTACATCATATTTTTTCTGAAAATGCAATCAAGAAGTCTAGATCTGTCTCTCCAGCTTTTGGGGAAAAAAAGGTTTTGGCTTTTTTTTCTTACCTACAAACACAATAAACTTTTATGCAATCTGCCACCATAATTAAAAGGATCACATGTAAAACTAGTCAGATAGATGTGAAATGTCCAGATATTTGATGGTAGGCTGGACTGACAAAGCACTCCAACAGATTTTGAGCAACATTGGCAGCTTAACTGAAAACATTAATGTGTAACTGATATTTTGGCTTGTAGTAGCTGGAAGCAGTTTGTGAAACATGCTAATTTGTTAAGACAGCATGCATGAAAGAACATCAGCAGGTGCACAGGTAAGTAACTTTCTATATGGAAGGAAAGTTATTACATACTGATGGGTAATCCTGTACTGTCAACATATCAAGCAGGAAATTGGAAATGTTATCCCACCTCTTATTTTTCTCCCAAAATTCAAAATAAGCAGTCAAAATTAAGGAACACCTTAAAAAATTATTATTGTTATTCAAAAATTAATAAGGGCAACTAATAGAATCAGTCATCAGCATTTCTGAGCATTAGTTTTCTAAAGGAAAAGGTAAAGTAACAAATGCAATTTTTTAAGTGCTTATTTTGATACTTGGTAATTTTTTTTTCTGATTCTTCTTCTAAGCATGACCTGAATTAAGTTGCATTAAAGATATTCAAACAAAGGCCATATTTATGCAACAAGTTATTCCCCCCATTTCTTTCATCTGCTATGTAAATAGAAATATTTGGAACAAATAAGGGACTACTATTAGCTGTGCCCATAGAGCTGTAGGGATCACTGATTGTACAGGCTTGTAATCATATATGGCAAGAACATGGCTAAGAATTTTCCTCTCTTTGGACTATGGCCTGGTGAAAATGACTGATCTGAAAACTGATTGGTAAATATTGGAGATTTTTCTTTTTTAGGCATTCTTACCTGAAAGCATCTAGGTTTTTTTTTTTTTGTATTAAGCATTGAATGTTTTTCTGATGTTACTGCAGAAAATGGGGTGTGGTATGTGAAAAGGATGAAGCCCTTATGTTTCAACCTTTCTATCATATATTACGTTTGTTTGCAGTGCTTTATGAGACTGCAGTCTCATTTTAATAGTCTTTGGCAATACCACTGTTGTCCTCTAAAATCCATAACTGGTTTAGAAGGAAAAATTTTGAAGAGAGAATGTTTCTAGGGAGTTGAAACAATATGTTCATCATTGGAGAGACAGCAAGAGAATATGCTGGGCCCAAAAAACATGAAAACTGGAAACTTGGCAAGTGGTATAAGGCCTCCGTGTGAAGTTTTAAGTAATGGCATTTGGCACTATATGTTTCAGAACTTCAGAGGAAACACTTACAAAAAGAGAAAATTACCACTTTTTGACAAGGATGGGAATTTGGACTTTGAATTAACAGTGCACTAAAGGAGGATAATAGGTGTGAATTGAAACTAATTAGTGTTTCAGATCATTGAGCTGCTTGAAAATAACATGTGGTAGGAACTATAGAAGTGAAGTCACTCTTAAATGCCTTATTAAGCACAGTTCTCTCCTGCACAGAAGAGAAAAAAATGTTATGTCACTTACTGCTTTGTTCACAACTGACTGATCCAAATGGACAGTCAGTCAAAAGATTTAGCTTCTGTGTGATAAAGTTCTCTTGATTAGGCTGATCCACTGGTCCAAGGAGCTGTGATGCCCTGAGGCATACAGCTGTAGGCATAAGGATGGGCATAGGTGTAATCCAAGTTGTCTAGAAGACATTGTATAAATCAGAATGAGCAGGTGTTTGGCACAACTGATGAGTATTTTCAAGTGTGTGATTAATGTGAGTGCAGGAGTCCTGTAGCTCAATGCCTAAATCAGCTCACACCCTGTGGCCTGATTTAAACACACACATGTGTGAGTTAGAATATGACAAAGATATTAAAAATTACTTTTTCACTGGAGAAATATCCATTTAAAAGCATGGAAAAACCTCACTGGAGAAATATCTCTTAAAAAGCATGGAAGAACTTCCCTTCTATTCCTTTGAAAAAAGGCTGACAGATGATTAAACTTATGTAAAATAAATCAGGCAATTTGACATGTAAGATCCGTTGCTTTCCAACAAACTATTGAGTTCACTGGCTGCAATCCAACAGAGAAAACAAAATGTGCAGAATAAACACTGTCTATAGCAGGTGGAGGTAATGCCTTATTATACATAAATGCTGTTTTATGTTGTGTAACCTGGGGACAATTTAGCAGACAATTTTGTACTTAAAAAAATCATGGCTTATGCAGAAAAGGAGAACCACGGATAATGAATTGTCTACATCTGAAAATACCACACTAGATGTGAAACACATGTCCTACCACATTGTCTTATGATTTCAAAAGCAGAGGAAGGAAGAGAGATTATTAAATTTAATTTCACTCCCTCATATCACTTTAAAACAGATGTTTAAAACCAAAAACTTATCCCTTCTTTCCAGTGTTTATTCTTACATATTTCAGTACCAATGTTTTGTAATTCAAGAACAAACAGTGGCCTTTATTCATCACTGCAGCTAAGGAAGAACTATTGTAATTTTGTTCATGCAAGCCTCAGGTTAACTGTAAAAGTAAAATAAAGTAAGATAATAAAATAAAATGTAAACAAAATTCAGGCAAAACACAACTATGCTGTGAGAGGCATGGGTTGTATGTGTGCATGCATGTGTGCAGATGTGGCTGCCTGGCTGCAGGGGAAGCAGATCCCTTAGGTCTACCTTCCCCAATAATTTTCTACCTTCAATTCCACACACAGTCAAGTGCCAGTGTTTCCTAGGAGATATGGGTTAACTGAGGTGTGAATTATACTTTTGAGAATCCAGCAGTCGTCTGCTGTATTTGTAAAACTGATCAAAGCACACAGTTATTTTTTGCACAGTTTAGGTGGTTGTAAGCAAAAGGAAAACTTATTAAAGTTTTCAGACTTTTGTTTTGATGTTTTGTGCAAATGAGTCAGTTGTCTTTACATTCCTACAAAACTGGAAAGGCAAAATACTGAGATAGGAGTATGAGTTCCAACAGCCTTAAGTGGAGTACTGGAGCCTCCACAACCACATCACCATTAATAGATTACTGCAGTTCTGCATTTCTAACTTTGAGATGAAAAAAGCAGAAAACAACTGGTTTTCAATGCAACATGTTTTGCTGATTTCATCCAATTTCATAATTATCAGCAATACCAATTTTTCTTCCAAGTGATTTATAAATGCTGACTAACTTGTTCTCACAATTGTCACAACAATCTGGATTTTACTCCCTCAGACTAAAAAAAAATATCACTGAAGACAAGGAAACAAAATCAGTCAAATATTAATTGAAGGGTTCATTTCCTCTGTGAAATCAGTCTCAAAATGGCATTAAATTACATCTGGAAAGTCCTTATTTCCAGTGTAAGTCTAGTTACTAGGCACTTGTTCGCTTGCTCATTTTCTCTGAAGCTGGTTTCTCTGGAATCCTATTGCCAGAGGAGAGGAAATTAAAAGAAAAAAAAAGAAGCTTTCCGTTGTTAATATAGCTGGTTTTGTAAGCTTACTTCAGCTTCATTCCCACCCTTTTCAGTAAATGTTTTGCTTTGCATATATTGAGGTGGAAATATTTATAGAAATGATCTTTTCTTAAAATGTACGGGTATCCTCTCAAGTGTGGCATGTGTAAGTATTATCCAGGACTTTTCATTCAGACAAGTGCAAAATAGCTGCTTTTTTGTTCTCTGTGGAATCAAAGAACAGAAAGATGAAGGGTGTGAAAGAGACAATGGAGTCGTGCTCATCCCAAGCCCTTACTGCTCATCAAATCTCACAAAGCTGTCCAAGATTACCTTCTCCTTCACTGCCAGGGAGACCTGGGCTGCACATCTCAGAGGCAGAGGCTTCCCCTTGGCTTTGTCCTGCAGTGGCACAACTCTGCAGCTCCCTGAAAGGAGGTTGTGGTGAGATGGGTGCTGGTCTCTTCTACCATGCCTACAGTGAGAGAACTAGAGGAAATGGCCTTAAGCTGAGACAGGGAATATTCAGATTAGATACTGGAAAAATCTTTTTCACTGTGAGGGTGGTGAGACATTGGAATAGGTTGCCCAGGCACGTGGTAAAGTCACCATCCCTGGAGATGTTTAAGTGGTGCCTGGGTCTGATGCTGGGGATGGTTTAGTGGTTTAGGGACTGCAGTGGTAGTGCTGGGTTGATGGTTGGACTTGATGATCTTAAAGGTCTCTTCCAGCACTGATGATTGTATGATTGTATGATTGATGACTGCACTGGCACATGCTCCAGTTACATCTGACTGTCACAGCTGAACCTGCTGATGGGGAGGGACTACTCATGGAGAAGCCACTCTTTGTAAGCATGGCTGGTACAGGAAGTGGACGTGAAATGTGGTGCCAGCCCCCAGAGGTCTTACCCCTTGGTACCAGATCAGCCTAATTCCCTTTGGTTAGTAAAGACTCATGGAAATGTAATGCAATCTATGATGAAGGTATTGAAAGTCTCAGAGAGCTTGGAGTGCTGTTCTGAAACCCCCAAGAGAGGTACTTTTCCCTCTGCCCTGTGTGTGGTATGAATTAATTCTGTGACTAGAGTTCCACATAAAAATAAGTGCTTAAAAGCTTTTTTCCTTGGAAAATGCTTTTCAAAATGTGAACTATCTTCTGTGTGTATATCCAAGTGAATGTAATGGAATGTTTAGCAATGCAATTTTACATATTGTGTTAGTGCTCATTTAATAATCACAAAAGCTTTACTTTTTAAACATTTGCCACTTGCATTAATTCAAATATTAAATGTTAGTGAGGTTTTAATCTGAAAAAATTGTTAAAGCAGTTCTACTTTAATTTTCTTCCAACCTTGTGTTCACCTTGCACCTATCACACAGGGAAGCCCAAAACGTTATTAGTAGCTATGATTTGTGAAAAGCTTATCTCTAAAGAACATTGCTTGAACTCCAAAAATGTGACTTCCTATTTTCCAGAGGACAAAGAGTTATACACATTCACTGGGGCAACAGATGGAGATGGCTATTAAATAGCAATGTTTCAAGGTTTTATAAACTGCGTGTAAAAGATTGAAAGCAGCTAAAATTTTTAATACTTATAGGAGTTGTTCAGGACTTTTAAAATGGAAAGTGCAATTTAATCAATGGCATACTAATACAAATTAGTGGTTTTCAACCGTCCTTCCTGAAAAATGAGATATTCTTTAAAAATTCACTGAATTCTCCAGCACCTGCCACCTCTGAGACATTGTAGGTTATTGTCAAAAGATGACCGGAATACAGAGCCACTAAATATTTCATCTTAATGATAATGTATCCTGCAGAAGGTTTGAACTTTAGATTGAGATTTGAATTGACTTTTGATAAAAGACACACTGAATTCTCTCCCTTTTTTTTTCTTTTTTGTGCACATTAACTTTCTGTGAGGAGCAGGGGTCAAAGCTAGCATTTAAACTCAGACTTTTCTCTACTTATTGCTAGTAAAATGGGTATATCAGGGGATTTATTTGTTTTTATTGTAATTTTTAAAAGTTGTCTGGATCAAGTTAAACTAATTAGATGTGTTTTTAAAGAGGTGGATGGGATAAATGTCAAAAAGTGTTCCAAGTCAGTTGTTTAAGTGAAGTATGCCCTACTATGCTGAAGTCAAAGGTAATTTTACCATCTCTAACACTTTGAAAATTTTGTGCTATACTCAGCCATGCACCCAGCTGTGTCCTTCCTAACTCTATGCATTTATTAGTCATAGAATCAGCATTAAACACCAGTGAGATAAGAGCCAAATGTCTAGCATAGTCAAATGATCTGTAGTTCAGTACAGTTCAAAATATATTTCCTAATTCTCATGACTGACTACAACACAAAACCAGGTATTTTCCTGCATGTCTAGAGTTGTTTTTTCTTTCCTTTATTTTTCAAGTAGTTTCAGAAAAAAAAAAATTGTTCAAGCTTAACAAGGGCAAGTCTCACCAAGTTCTCTTTCAAGAACATTTTACAATCAGAATGCCATTGTCCAAAGTTGCTGCTGCATATGAAACAGCAATTAATTTTTGTGCATTAGGAAAAAAAATAAAGGTAATCTTAAGGGCTGTAGATGTTTCCTGCCATATTTATTTTTCCCCCTTTATTTTGCACTGTCTATTGTTGAATTTAAGTCTTACAAATATCCGAACAGCTATGCATACTTTTTTTTCAGTGTGTAAGCTTTTTTCAGAATATCCTGTTTAATCTTACAACAGCAATAATAACTTTACATTCACATAGTTCTCTTTTTTGGAAGGATTCCCAGGAAAATAACTATGATTCCTATTTGCTCTTAAACTTCGTTTTAAGGAATAAGTCCCTGCATTTGCCCCAAATAAGATGGCTAATTATGATTGTTCTAAAACATAACTATTTTCAGGAATTTACCTAATGACTGATTTATAACTTAGCAGAATGAAAAAAATTATACTCGTGTGTTGTATTACTGAAAGGTCTAAATGTTGATAATTACTTTTCAACTCATTGAACTGGCTGGTATAGATCTTCTTGTAAGACTGGCTCTGTTTGAAATGAAGAAATTAGTTCAGAGTTTAAAGAAATGGCAATCCAACCATTTGTATTCTCCATCTCATACCTGCATCTTTTCAGAAAGCAGAATATGCTTTACTGCCACTTCCTTTAGTTACCCACATTGGTTTTGCACCAGAAAAATAGGATGAGATGGTTGTCACTTTTTGTGCCTTAACTATAGAAATATGGACCATCATGCAGTCACTTACACTCAAGAATCCATGAGAGGAAAATTCAACATCTCTGAAGTTTGGGCCTTGTGATACAGATAAAATTTGGGCTTTAATCACACCTTCATTAAAGCAGATGTCTAATTGTTTTGCTGTCTGGAGTGGTACAGGATGGCTCAGAAAGAAGAAGTTTGCAACTGAAGGATAATTTGAAGGTCCTTGAGAGGTAAACAGGAAGTCCCAATCATGGAAAGAGAGGAGAAATGGGAAAAAAGAACCCAAACAAACAAACTCAGAAAGCACAAAATGCTGTTTGCTTTGCAATACTTAACCAAATGAAGCTTGGAAGCTACAAATTTGCTTGATCAAGTCAGGAAAAAAAGAATGGAGAGGATGTCATAGCACATAAGCTTCAGCAGATCAGTGGATGTGCAGCTGCAGCAATTAAGCTCTTTAAGGGGCATGTGTTAAGTTGTAAAAGTTTGAAGTCAGAAATGTTTATTTTGCACACTCATTCATTGTGCTGGGTGATGAACATATATAGCGCTATGCAAACAAGAGCATTTTCTCTGTTTATCCCAAACACTGACATGAGTGCTGCAGGTGTTGAATTCCTTCACTGCTCAGGGTCTGTGGGAACAGGGAGTGAGGGTCCTGCCTGTTCTCTGAGTACTCAAAATGGAATATTTCTTGCTGTTACTAGCACAGGGACAGAGACTACTGAGCTGCTTTTATGCATCATAGTCTATTAGTTGAGTATATGCATATTATATTCAATGTGTCTTAATTTAATTGTGAAATTAATGTAAAGCATTAAAGAATGCATTTAAAGCATTATTATATAGATTTTTTGTTCAAGAGTAAGCAGTAGAAAGGAGATGGAGGTAGAAGGCACCATCAAGGTTAAAGTCAAAGCTTCATTAAATGAACAAATCCTGATCTTCCAGATATTACTCAGATGTTTCATTATAACCATTGACAGAAGTCTCATTGCTTTTCTTGGGGTCATTTATGAGTTTGAAAGTACAGCAATGAAGCATAAAGTATCTGGATGAAAAATGTAGGAGGAAAAAATAGCAGCCCATTCTTTCAGCCTTCTGGCAAATACATATTTTCTGTTGGATATATTGAGCACAGCACAAAAGTGTCTCATGAGAACTTTGTGCAAGGAAATGCACTGTGTCAGTCACTTAAAGTAAAAAAGAAACATGTCATCACTCCAAGTGGTATTGATTAAAACAATAAGGATTTCCTGGTGCCAACAGTTGAAACAACTGTGTGAAAAGTAGTGAAGAGGTATTACCATATTGTTGCAGCTTTCTCAGGAAAATTCCAAATAAACTGAAGGATTCCTGTCAATATTTGTATAAGGAAACATGCTGCTCCCTGATTTGGAAGCACTTCACACACATGCATGCGCACACACACCGCACTGCATGCAAAATTCTAGAGAAACTTTATTACAAGCATAAAAAAAAAAAAAAAAAGCACACACTCAGAGCTTGGTGCACTCTTTCTCATGCTAATATTTACAACATCGATCTCGTATTGTCGGTATTTGATCTACATTTCTCCCAGCTCTGGTCAATGGAAGGCACAGCTGCTGAATCCCCATATTGTGTAGGCAGCGTGCCTTTGTGTTTTGCAGCTGGGGAGTTCTCATGTCCACAATAGCCAATCTGAGCACACTAAATTAGGAAAGATTATTGTTTCATTTATTGACTACACAAGTTTAAAACAGCAAGTATATAGTTTGTTTCATGTTTTATTTGTTAAGGTCATTTCCACCAAAAACTGGGCACATGGACACAACTATAGGGCAGCTGTACTTCCAGCCACCTCAGTAGGAAGAAAATTCCAAACATTATTGAAATGAAATTGGATGGTTAGTTTCTTTCATGTGGCACAGCCTCCCACCTGCTTTCTCCCAGCTATCCATTTGTGAAGACTTGCTGCAGCTTTTTTTCATTCTTTTGCATCAAGTTCCTTCCCCACAAAGTGTTTATCCTACAGTACAGTTCATTTTAATCAAAGCTGGTTTTACAGTGGAAGGAAAGACAAGTGAGTTCAATTTTTGAGCTCAGTTCTCCAAATGTTTCTTTCACTGAATGGTCTTTAGAAAAAGGAAGGCAGCAATTTTAGCTGGAAGTAAATATCGCTTCTGTGTAACAAAAAAAGGGAGGGGAGAAGTGGGAGAAGAATCTATTTAACACTTTAGGATATAATGGTATTCAAATAATATATTTTTCTGCCATTTATTCATTTGTGAAGAAACTCAGTGAATAGTAATAGCTGCTGTCAAAGATATTTATATTTAAGAGGGTCTTTATGTAAAATAATTTTTTTTTTTTTTTTTATCAGGAGTGATTTTTCTCCAGGAGAAGTCTGCCATCTCCTAGCAACCGATATGGCTATCTTTTTTTAACAGACGCTGCAATAACAATGGGTGCCTAACCTTTATATGGAAGTATTTGCACATGTACAATCAGGCCGCTTACGAATTCAAACCGAGTTGTTAAAGTGCTCCAAGGCAGACTCTGGTTACCACTTTATCTTCTGTCATCTCATCTATCCAGGACTTTATAATGGCAGCCATTTTAGCTGTAGTTGAGTACCTCCCAGAGAGCTCCAGAGCTAAATCTGGAAATGACTCACACCTTCACTTCTCTGTCTCTTCTCTCACAAGAAAGGAAGGGGCTCATTTCGCTATTTAGGTATTATTGCCTTCTATGTCTTTCTGATTGTGTCACTCAGTTTTCAAAGCCGTAGCATGACTTAAACTTGCTGGGTAAAAATCCTTCTAATTTAGAGCTATAAACAGTAGAGCACAATGACCTATATCTGCAAATGGGTAATTCATTTTGAAGGTACATGACTGTAAATTAGGTACTTCTGACTAAGGGTAGGGTCTTCCACTTTCTCCACTTGTCTGGTTTTGGAGAATGCAGATTGACATTTAAACAAGGAGAAAATCTGGCAAACTGTAGCATGCCCAGGCTCATTTCAGTGATTCACACCTGCATGCCTGCCTGAAGACTGTTCTGGATCACAAACACCACATAAAGCCTGGGTAACACATGAAGTGTGTGTGTGGTACCCAGGTAATGTGACATCGAGCTTCCAGGAATTCAGAACTCTCCAGCTACTGCTCAAAGGCTGTTCTGTAAAATGTTTCAGTAAGAGGTCTTCCAAATTTCCTCTTCTTTGCAGAAATAGAAACAGCCATTGGCTGAGAAAGAGGAGGGAGCAGAGTGAGTGAAGCTTTGGGACTTGTACCTGATACAGGCCTCTGCTCCTGCTCGTAGGGCTGTTTATATCTTTTAAGTATCTCCAAACATCTTTGAACAAAAGGTGGGAATATTGTTGGCAGGAAACATGCTGCTGGTGATAGGAGAAAATGAAACAAGAAGCCATGTCTGTCTCATCAACAGCATGCCTTAACCAATAATTTCTTATCTATAAACCACAGATCCAAATCAGAGAGAAAATGAGAACAATTACAAGTAAATTAAATAAAACTTTCCCTTAAAGGCTCTTCTACAAATTAAATACAACAAAACATTGAACTTTAGTGCCCCTGTGCCAAACCTGTAGCTCAGTCCCTTACTTAGTAAGTTTATAGGAAGCTGACAAATCCCCAGGTATGATGACAAAAAGACTCTTCATTAAGCTTCAGCATCTTACTCTGATCAGAGTTCCTCCTTCTCTATTCTTCCAACAATTTCATTCAAAGTGAAGCTTAAGACTTTTCAAAGCAGCCTTCTGGATCCTTCCTTTAAGTCAGAATATAGAGTTTCTCTTTCTCATTTTTACTATCTGTGTGCAGTCTTTTCCAAGCTGATTTAGTGTGTTCTCTGCTTTTGCCACACATTTAATGTTTTCCATTACTGCTGCTCTCTCCACTGATAAATAAGACTATTGTGCTTGTCTATCTACAACTTTGGGATTGCAATTTAGATATTTGCCTATAACTGTATGTGTGAGTGTATATATATATCTATCATCATATATAGATAACTTTCAGCATAGAAACTGGGTGCTACCTCTGTGGAGTGACTTGGGGATGTATCTACACACATGGGTTTTGGACCCAGCAGTTCTTACTTTCAAAATACATTTTAACTTTTGATGGAAAATATGTGTCACAGAAAAAGAAAGGAAAAAGAAGGCTGCAAAATCTTGATGTCAGGGAACTAAATAGTAGCCAGCATTCTTTGAGAGTCTGATGCATATCATTTGAGTGCTTAACCACAAATCTTTGTATTAGTCCTACTAAGAATTCATTAATAGTAGATGAACTTCATTCACTGCATGAGTTATAGAATAATAAAACTTGGGAATAATTTGCAGTGGATAATTTACTTCTAAAGTGCATTTGACATATTTAGCCTCTTTTTCTGATTGTGGAATACCAAGCAGTGCTGACTGGCCTCTCTGTCTGGTGGGGACATGAGATGTGAAAGGACGTCCTGGGTAAAAGGGAGCAGCTACAGCCTCCTGGGTAACAGCTCTCTGCTCTTCCTGGCAGCCATAGTTTCTTTTCCAGATTGATCTTAGAAGTAGCAAAGCTGCTATTTTACTTCTCTAGCAATTAGAAACCTCCTTCTAATTTTCCAGTCTAATCTCAACGAAGAATACTTTTTTTTGATCATCCTTGGATGAATGTTGGTTTCTCAGCTTTACTAGCTCTTTGACTTCTCAAGTGTATACTTGTTTCTCAGCATCTATTTTGTTAGATGAATCAATATTTATCTAAATCTTCTTTCTATTCCCTGGACCATCCTGGCAACTCTTTTATTGTCATTTATTCAGATTTCTTACTTTTATTATTGTTCAACCTAATTCAGCTGTTTTTTCTTTTTTTCTAACTTTGGAAGCCAATCATGAACAGTTGCTAAGTGCTAAATAATCAACAGTCCCTGTTGATTTGTATCAAGTACTTTTAAAAATCATAATCTTTTTGTAATTCTTTCTTTTTATTGTAGCTTACCTAAAATCTATTGATTTTACAGTATTCAGTGGTCTGAATCCAACTCATAATGAAAGGATAGAAAATGTCCAATTGTTTTCTCTTCTGAAGAGTATACTACTTGCTGAAATACCAGATGAGTAAAATTAGATAATTTTAGAACCATTTACAGATATTTTTTTCTGAGTCATACCTGTCTTGCCTAGGGTTTTTACACTTGGAATCATTATGATGGGTGATGATTCAAAATATATACAGTCTATCTTCTGTGTCTAGCCTGTCCTATGTCTATTAAACCTTTGTTTCAATCCTTCTGCATATTTATGTTACCTGCTATAAAATTGCTAGGCAGCAATTTCTAGATGAATTATTCCTGACTGATTACAATAGTATTTTGGTTTTGTTTATAAAATTAACTTCTTTACCCTGTTACTTGCCTGTGTAGCTGCTCTGTAATTAGCTATTTAATTTTCAGGCATCCCAAGTGTCTCTACTTGTTTAAAGTTGAGTGAGTGCAGCACCTTGTAATAAATGAGGAGGGCTGCAAAGGGGAAATGTGATTTCTAGTGGTGAGTTTGTTTTTGGTAGATAGCAGACCCAGGCATGGTTTGCATTTGGCATATAGGGCTGCAGGATAGGAGAATATTGTGGTGCTGATCTGCAAACATATGAAGTAAAGACCTAAGGATGACAGAAAATGAGGCAATAAACAGTTGTGTGGGCTTCTCTTGCTGTGCAGCATTTCTTGGATGTCTGACTTGCTACTGGTGCTGTCAAAGCTCTTTCTCTAGCTGTTTGCTTTAGTTGCTTGCTGAACCACGTTAGATATATTTTATCAAAAGGCAAAGGTGAGAAAAGTTCTTTTTCTTTTTCTTTCTATGTAATCCAACAAACAAGATATCAATGATCAAGGAAGGGGAAGATACAATTTAAAGAAAATTATTTGGCCAGAAAACGCGAAGGTCAGACTCTGCAGGTGAGGCAATTGTACCCTTTCCCCTCTGGAAGCGGTGGGAAAGCGAATCCTCCTTGCCCGGCTGTGCTGGAGCATCCCTCCGGCGCTGGCCGATGTACTGAGAGCTCCCCCTCCCGTTTCCTTCTACACCGAAGGGCTGCCGGATCTCGCACCTCGAACCCACACATTTCTGCCGTCTTCCATTTATTTTTTTCTTTTCTGCGATATAACATGGCAGAGCAGAGGACACTTCTCAGTGCCAGTTAAGTTTCCGCACGCTTAAGCTGTAACCTCATCTAAGGGGATGGGGAAGAGAAGATGCTGCCAAAAGTTACAGCTACTATTTATTCCACATACAAACACAGTTTTCCCATATTTGATTTTGGGTTTATGGCATTAACTTTCCTTTTTCTGTTTTCTAACTCTACGATGGGAATCACACAGGGAATTTGACTAAAATAAAGGAGTCAATTTTATTGTTAAAATTTCTCATTAATTTTCAGATGCAAGAAAACCTCCAAACAAGACCAAACCAAAACCCCCACAGATAAACAAACAAACAAACCAACAAACAAACACACACAAAACCCCAGAACCTGTATTTCTTAGACAATCAGATTTAGGAAACTTCCCCAAGTCATATTCAAAGAGAGCCATGGAATCCCATGAAAAAGTAACCAGAGAGTATTGAGGAGGAGAAAGTTGTGACTATGAGAGAAAGGACACCAAAAGTCAGAAATTTCCAGTTGTTACCATATCCACAATATAGAAACTGAATTATGTCTTCTGAGATGAATGTAATGATATAGAATGACGCATATTTTGTGGAAAACTGTCCAATTCTGAAAACAAAAGAAACAAATTAATTATATCCACAGCTGCCTAAGATGGTATTTGCTGACTTTATTTAAAGAATAAACAATAATATTTTTCATTAGCCTTTATACTGATACTATATAGGCTCTTAATTAATGGAGAAAAATGAATCTTGGTGTGCACCTTCTGTAATGACTTGATTTCACTGGATACTTCACAGAAAATCAACTTCAAAGGTTGCTAAAGGAGAAGAATTCGTAGCAATCATATCAGTAATTTTTTCATTTCCTTCAAACAAAATAGGTGAGTGAACAGAAGATTCCACAAATAACCTGCTGATAAGTGAAGGGAGGAAAGAAACAGATGCTCATTTTGTTGAACACTGTTCACTTTTGTGTAAGAAGTGAGGATTACACTGTTTGAATGTCAATAAAAGAAAAACCAAGATTAAATATCTGCAGACATATGTAACAGTTACTTGTGGTAAGAGAACATAAGAATTTACTTGTGGTAAGTAAATGTTGTGGTAAGAGAACATAAGAAATTACAAAAATTCACAGTGCTTAATCCAATGGAGTAGAATATTGCATCTCATAGTGACAGAAAGAAACATCAGCAATTAAAAAAAATAATATAGAGCTTCTAGGGTGCATAAGTACAGAGTGTTTATGACAATTTTATTTATACAGATAGGATAAAGCTCTGAATGGTTAATACAACATTTAGACATTGTCCTTTAAAGCTAAAAGTCTGGTTGTTATAAAAAAAATATTCTCTGCCATTTGATATGACATTTCATCATTTCTGCTTCCTTCCCTTTTATATTTTACTTTCTTCTTCCCTTTACCTTTTACTCTTGTCCACAGAAAAACCCATTCTGCCTGTTTTTCAGTCCTCAACATCCTCCCTCCAGGTTTGTTTTCCAAATCAAATGTCACAGGAAACACATTTATTGAAAGAAAATGCAATTGAGGCAGGAGGAAGGAGGCTACAATCACAAAATCTTCCTTGCTGTGTAAGATATGAAGAAAGTGCATAAGAATGAATTTTGAAGATATATAACTAGGGTTAGTGATGTGTTATGGATTGCCTGTTGTGTTTCAAGCATCCTTGCAACCCTAATGAAGTTCTTCCAGAAAACATCTGAATTAGTTCCTGATTCTAAGTGAGAGGACAACCTTTTTTTTTCATGATTTTTTTTCTTAGTGAGCTTCTGTGGAAGACAATGAAATCTTGAAAAAAGATAATTATTACTTATGTCTTAGGATTTTAGGCATACATACACATTTAAAGAAACTTGTGTGAACAAGAGTATATCCCACTTCTGGCCTTCCTTAGCCTTTCTTGCTTGTATGGACTGATGCAGAGCAAAGAAATAGTGAAAAGAGGTTTCATTTTTTTTTGTTTTTTTGTGGGATCTCTTTTTGTTTTTGTTTAGTTTTGGTTTCTTGTTTGGATTTTGTTTTTTTATTTTCAAATTTCCAAACCAACCCTGCTTTTCCTGTTCACCTCTGCTGTGCCATCTTTCATAGCCTGACAAGGGATGGAGTCATCCTTTGCAAAGCTGAGGGAATAGGTGGATTGCAAGGCAAAGGTTTAGTGACATGAGAATTCATCAGATCTTAGTCTGAGAGCTGAGCCTGGGTGCCTGTGAACCAGCACTGATGTCTGGAAGGAAGCAGGGCCTCAGGAAGGATACAGTGAGGCTGGGGCTTGCAAAGCACATTGTGTCTACAGCTGCAATTAAGATGTTTCATTCATTTAAGGTTGTGTTTTGGTTTTGTCTGCAGAATAAAAGATTTTTCATTGGTTTTTTTTTGCTTTAGGACTGATACTTCAGGCTTGACAGTCCGTGTGAATTTCTGACTCCTTCAGTGCTGTGAAATAAATAAAATCTGAAGATGTCAGTGTATCCCAGGTGCAAGGGACCTTGAAGTCTCAGACTCTTAAGAGTGAAGGGTTTGCTTTAAAACCACCTTATTTAAGGATAATTTTACTAGTGAATCACACAGAAAAAAGGAGTTCACATCTTCTGAATTGCCTGGCTTTTAGTTATGTTTCCCAGAGGAAGTGCTGTACATTAAATGCTACTCTCCTTCTCTTAGATAGTTCACCTTTTCCCTACAACTCCAGCCTACCCACAGGCACTGCTGGCTCATACACAAAAAGGAGTGTTTCTGGAAGCCTCTGCTGCAAGATTGCATAATCACTCATGCAATTTAGTCAGCAGGGACAGGAGAATGAGCCTTCCTCACTGCATTGTGTGTAGCATATACAGAGGAATTATGGCTATGTAATAGCAGCAGCAGCAGCCAATGGAACATCTACGTTTGGATGGCCACTTAAATAGAAAAGAGGGACAATTTCTTCCTGCTTTAATGACTGCTTCATTAATGTAAGAAATTATGCATTTTGTCTACTGATTGCTATATACAGGCTACAGATAACTTGGGGCAGAAAACTGTGAGAAGGAAGTACGAGACTGTGAAGGTGGGGGAGAAATATGCTAAAAGGTAGCTTTGGGAGGATGAGAAAGTGAAAAGGGAAAGAGTGAGATCATCACCCTTGAGATCAAAGAGCTGTTCAAGACCTCTTCCTATCTGCCAGGACTAGGATAGGAAAGGGAATGCTCCTACATGTTGTCTGCTTCTTTTGGATAACTTCATAATCATCTGAAATACTGGATACAGACTAAAAAATAAACTTGTATGGTTTCAAAAGCCAGAACACAGGTGATGTAACAATAACAGCTCTTTTCAACTTTGTGTTTTTTTCATTTGAGGCAGATACTAAAAAACTTGACTTTGGGTGTGTTGATCCTGACTCTGGTTTCTCACTGCATGTTTAATGATATGAGTTCCACTAGGATGGACCAGCCCCATCTGTGTTTCACAGTTTTTGTGGCAGCAGAACATACTGATTTAAATTTTCCTTTAGCAAGGGTGCCATTCACTTTCTAAACTCTTTAAATTTGATGCACAGATTTGCATATACTTTTCCAATAAATATTTTGTAATTTCATCTTTATTTTTGCAATTAGTCACTCTAAAAGAGCATTTAGTTACTTTAGAAGCATCTCAAATCACTGTCAGCAATTCAGATTACCAGAGTAATCACTGTGTATTACTTGAGCTGAAATTCTTAATATTGAGAGTAAGGAATTACTGTATTAAGGCTGTTCAGTTAATATGAGACTACTGTCTGTGTTTTTTTACCCTAACCATTTTTCTTGTTATACGCAGCTGTAAATCTGGGTAGACACATATGCTTTTGTAAGAATAAAAATAACCTCTTAAAACCTCTAAATTAAGCATGTTAAATGGAAAATGTTAAGCACTTGTTATATTCCATTTTATTTTCCCAATACAATTCCCAGTGAAATAAAAAAAAAAAAAAAAGAACAGCCTTATTAATAAATTCCATGGTATTTCTGTATTATGGGAACAATATATTCTTAAGCACTCCATGCATCTGAAATTTGTCTCGATGTGGCCCATTTATTTTAATTTAGATCTGTCAGCAGAAAAAAAAAAGTAATTAAACTTGTGACTAGCATGGAGAAACATTTTACATCCTAACACTGTAGCTTGATACGCAGTAGTTTCTTTATATTTCTTCCAGTTGTCAGATCAAAGTCCCTCAAGTACTGTAACTCAGCCATGCTTTGATTAATTACTTCACACAATGAATTTGCAAATTATATTTCTGAAGTGATTTATGTACTTCTAAACTTCAATCACACACACTCTCCCTCCCCCCACCCCCATTTTGTTGTGGGTTGTGGTTTTTTGTTGGGCTTTTTTTTTTTTATTCCAATCCTTTTCCACTAATTTAGTCAGTCCACACCTTGGAAAAATATTTCTGAAAAATAACTGTTATTGTTTTATGCTTTACAAATTGGTGTAAATGCAGGCTTCCAGTAAAGAATTAAGCCTTACCTGAATAGTGCAATTTAACAGAACTATATGAATCACTTAAATTGCAGTCACACACCAGCAAAACTAGACAGGTCTTCAGTCTCAATGCTTTGTTCAGATACATGAAATCCCTCCCTAAAAATTCCCAGCTGCAGGTTTTGTTTAGGCTGCTATTTTGTTCAGGATAGGTCTACTGGAATAGCTGAGCTAAGGCAACCTTAAAATACATGTTCAAACCAAACATTTGGTTACTGTAGTTAGACATTGGTAAATAGTATTTGGGGCAGTAATAACTTGCCTGTACCAGTGATGTGCTTGTCTGGGCAAAGTTTAATATTTACATTTGTGGTTTCTTTGTACAATCTCACATGGAATACTGTTGTTCATGTTCAGCCCGTTCGCACTACATAGTGATATCTAATCTGCTCAGTGGTATTGTGCTTACAGGTATCCATGCCTTCCCTATGACTTGCTCTGACAAGCTTCTGAAGGAATGGTATGAGGTTATTTTTCTCCTTGTCACTATCTGATATCCTAAGTTTTGAATGTTTGAACAGGGCAGCCATTTGTACCCTTCAGTAGTCATTTTACTCTAGATGCTGCTCTATTTTTCATTCACTGAAACAAACAAAGGCCATGTGGGTGGAGGTAAAGGAACAGAGGTATTGTCCTGATTGCCTATGTGTGACTGGGACACTGTCCCAAATACTCTTGTTACTTTTCAAGGCTTCAATATAATTGATTTGTCCATTCATGTAAGGAACTGAACACATAGAAATGGGCTGAGGTCTTACAGGTTGGAAGTATTTATTGACTCCCTGGCTTTCTTTTGAAGTATCCTAATAGCTCCCCATCAGACAAAAACTTGCTATGGGTTGGGGAATAGTTCACTTTGTAGATCCCTCATTATTGGAAAAATATTATTGGAAAAGATTTCAATAAATTTGCTTATTCTATATTCCTGGCAAGATTTTCACTCTGAAGCACCCACGTCGTGCCCCAGGACCTGCAACAACTTCCTCAGTAAGTGACATATAACTACTGTGCTGCATACAGAAGTGTTGATCTCACAATTGTTTGAACTCCTTGAACTGGACTAAAGCACAGCACACCAAAAAATTTTGTGTTCTAGGGCTGCCAGGATGGGGCAGAGGGGAGACACACAGGAAATGCTATGCAGTGTGAGTGAGGCCATCTTCCTCTAGATGGGAACAGCCAGGTAATGTATGTGAAAGGAGCTGCAGCACCTGCTCAGAGGTGAACAATCATTCTCTGGGACAGATGCATTTATCCATATAGATATAACACTGGCAGAACAAGCTTTCTGCCCTGAGTAGTATCTCCAATGACAGCTAGTAAGGGAGGCATGGTGTAATAGGTATGCATTTAATCAGATTTAGAGTGATACTTCTCCTTGTATGCCTTCCGTGTCCTACTGTACTTGTGCTTTCCACATTCAATTTTAAATAGACCCATTACTTCTAGGTCTGATGTTGGACTTTGGCACAGACAGGTCTATTTCTCCTTGTCAGAAAACATTTTTCAGAAACGTTTTTCTGGTCTTTCAGAAACTGTGATAGTCCAAAATTTTGTAGGAGTTTCAGAAGACTGAAACCTTTCTATGACCCCTGTGCAAAATAGTTTCCTATTATTTTGACATTTTTGCTACTAAAATGCTAATTTTACCTACAAAATGCTAATTTTACCTACAATTCATTAGGAGGGTACATATATAGGAATACCCTTTGCAGACTACTTAATTTGGTCACTAAAGCATAAGGAGAGGAAATGTAGTTTCTTTAGTTTAAGTACTACCATTTCCCCATTTAATGCTCTGTTCATAGCACTTGTCAAACTACATTTTAGCAGTAAGATGGGCTTAGTCTGTGTGCAGCTGTACAGTGTCACTACAAGATAGGGCATAGCACTGCCTCAATTTTATTAAAAGCAAACACAGATGACTCAGACTGAATGCACATGGTCATAAAAAGCAGCCTCCACGTGCAGTTTTTTCCCATGAATCTCCTGAATGATGAAAAAAAAAACCCCAAAAAATATAATGTCTCCATTTCTATGAGACTTGAGAAACCAGTAGACCTAGCATATTAATAAAGCATTTTAAAATACTTATCATTAGGATATCAATGCCTCTGGTGTAATGAAGCCAGAAATCCAAGTGTGGCATTCTTCAGCACATAGCAAGTATGTCAAAAGACTGCTATCATTACAGAACAAGTTAAAAGAAAAGAAAGAATAATACATTCCTGGAAGGCTCTTCTGTTTTTTAAAGTAGAATGGATTCATCTTGTGTTTGTTTTTCACTGTGCTTATACATATCTGTGATGATACTTGTAAATATACTGTTGGAAAATGTGAAATAGACTTTCTTATAAATAAAAATAAAAAATTTCAAAAGCAATTATTTTTTTTGCATCTGTTATTACCTCCTTATGAATAAATTCCTCTCTTGCTTGTTAAATATTGTCAAATCTTGCCAGATGTATTTTTTCTCTCATCCTAGTACCCTGAATAGCCTGGTAGACATTTCATACTAGTTTATAATTTATTACTTTATCTAATTTATGTTGTTTTCTCCTTTCAGTTTACCTATTGCTTCTCAATAAAGGAAATATTTTTAATAAAAGAAGAAATACCCTTGCTCCAAAACAAAGACACTACATTAACCCCCCAAATCTTAATATGTAATTCATAGGATATTTGATCAAGGAAAAAAAAAAAGAATAGTGTCAGAAAAAAAACCCCATTGATACGGCCTATCACATGAGAGTAAGGAATTCTGTTTGCTTCTATCAACACTGGACATTAAGACCTGTATTCAAGGAGTACTTCTTTTGTCCCCAGTTTTACAATTCCACTCCTTTTCCTGCAGCAGAGGCCTTAGCTCAAGTTTTACACATCCAGATTTGTCTCATGGCTGTAACATATCTGATGACATGCAAGTATAAACCTCTGGAGACTGATTTCTTGATAGTGAGAGTGCATTTTGATAGTTTTCAGCATGTAAAATTAAGTTCTTGTATCGATCTTCTCCGAGCTGGAGTGTGTTAACCCCAAATTAGACCTTATCCATCTTCAGCGTATAACAGCAATCTGTTGAATTAATAGATGTTTATCCTCCTCAAGAAAACTATTTCTTGTCTTCAGAAGAGAGATTGTCCTGGATTCTATTTATTTATTTATTTAAAATAAAATTAGATAATATTTCTTTTTAAACATTACCTAGTTGATTTTTTTTTTTCTTCTGTTAGGCCTTTCACAAGCTTTCCTTCAGCAGTACCTTCCCAACATTCTCTGGGGATTGCCACCTGATGGTGTGTAGGAACAACTCACTAGGCTGGAGAACTAAAACTAATTTCTTTATTTGAATATCAGTATTCAAAGGAGAAGTGGCTCCCACACTTTTACCAGCACAGCTATCAAACCTGATGTGTGTGGAAAATCATCTGGTTTTGCACATGAAGACTCTCAGTTGGTTTAAGTTGGCATGATGCTTCTAAATAGTTCTGTGATGATTTAGGCAAGCTGAGATTTTGGTGTTCTTATCTGTAAGAAGGAAACAGGTCTAAAAATTAAAAATATGAGTTCACATATATTTTTGCTGAACATTTGTTTATAGAGTGAGTTTCCAAAATTCTGGAGAATGGTTTGTTGGCTGCTCCCCCTACTCCAGCTTTCAGTGCACTTGAATATCAGCAGAAAAAGTCTCAGGCCATGATGGAGGAAGCAACTTATTGGCAAAACAACTCTTCTCTGAAGCAGCAGAGAAAATAACACTAGAACATCTGGTTTCCCTTTAGACCAGAAACCCAGAAAAGTTTCCTTCCTCTTAAGTTTGTCATTTAGGATATCCAAACATCTATTTTTGTCTGGCTTCCAAAAGAAGTGAAGATGCTGTCACTGTGTAGCCTGTCACTCTGTTCACTCTCATTTTTCTCTTCTTAATAACTTTGGAAACCTCTGGCCAACTTCCAAATCAGACAGAGAGGTAGATGTATGAAAGACACAGACTTCTCACATGGTTCTTGAAAATTGCAGCCAAGTAGAGAATCTACTTAATGCTCTCAGTGAAGATAAGTGATGGTGCATGAACTCAATCAAAGATCAGAGAACTTGGGACAACTGTGTTATGAATGGCATAACTGGAGGGGGGGAAAAAAACCCCTAGGCAAATACAAATCTTCCTGGTCATTGTTGATAACTTTTTTTAGAGCTCAAGAGACTTACAAATGATGTTACTTACAGCTGACAGGCTGATACTATGATACTTCTCTAATAAGGCACAAACACTGACTCAAGTTTTCCCCACAGTTAGGAGATATAAATGTCTTTTTGCTACATGGACTACCCCGTATATGAAAAGTATATATAAAAATTAATTTACTTGAATTCAGCTAAAAGAACTAAATTTGTTGGAAATTAGGATTTTGGGATTTGGAATTTCACATTAGATCAACACGTAAATGTGGCTCAAAATTAAAGGGGTTCCGTGCATTTGAGTATAAAACCTTGCAGTATGGTCTGAGGTTTGGCTTTCATTTCCTTAGTCATATTAAGATTTTCTCTCTCTTTCTAATGAAAATTTCAATTTCTGGGCAAATCTGTGGACAGGACACCTATCTCTTTTTTCTTGTTTTGAGTCCTGTTTCCCTACACCTTATTGTGCAGTTTTGAGGATTTAAGCATTCTTTACCTTACTGTCTCTGCCTTTTTATTCCTTCCATACATTGTTCTCTGTGCTGTTCTGCTACAATTATATATGACACTAGACTAGGACAAAGGAAAAATAACTTTTCTGAGTGTTTTGCTTTTATCTTCTAGTTTTTTTAAACCTGCATGGTTGTCTGACCTGGCTCTGTGTGCACAGCTGAAGGGACAGGCTGAGGGCAGCTTTTTGTTAGGGAAGTGAAGAGGCATTTAAGTCTAGCTTATCTCTGGGTGGGATGTGGCCACAATGTTAGATGAAGACACTAAGCAATGTGTGCCTGTAGTTGTTGAATTTACTGAGAAAATCACCATGAAATTTTTCCTCTCCTATGGTGGACAATCTTAATCTGGCCTTTATTGAACAAATGCCTGAGATTTGGAATATGTTTACACAAAAGTGAGCAAACTGTGATTTCTCAAAAGATAATTGCAATTATTTTCTCCACTATTAATCTTTAAGCTCGTACATATGATCTGTTTTGGTGTTCATGGTTAAAAATACAAAATGGGAGTAATGACTAAAATTTCCTGTGTATGGATAATGAATACCTGCTTTGAAGAAAGACCTCTACATTCAGAGCCTGTCCCCTCTGTAAAACACTCCCCATGGCATACTATTATGTTAAACCAATAAAGAGGAAAATGGTATTCCACGCACATGTGAGCTAATAACCACTGGCATGCAGAACATAAACACCACAGTGGGTCACACTAAGGCAGACTGGCAAGCTGCTGTGCTAGCTAAGTTTCCAAATGCCTGAAGATAATTGCCCCAGTATATCCATGCAAAACTTACAAAGAAAAAAATAAGATTATCCCAAGCATGAAACTAGCTGGAAAATTACTCAGCAGTGTTATTGAAAACTCATTTTACTTGCTGTGATATTTAGCTAATATGATTAGCAACATTAAGACGGAGACTTCTGCTATAGTTTGGAAATAAACTCCAACCTACATATCGCAGTGGGAAATTTATTTTGTTCTATAACATATCAGCATTTCCTGGCTGCATGAAATCTCTCAGACATCCACCTCTGCTTCCTTAGATCACTAGTGTCATTTCAGCACTCATTCACCAGCGATACATAGTTCAGAACCTCCACACTCAGTGAGAATGGTAGGAATGGTAAGAGAAGCATTATTCCAATAATTAATTGCATGGAGTAAAAGTGAAAATCTTTTTAAGAATTATTTACAAGAGATTTGCATGCACAAAATATTATTTTCATGCTGAGATAATTTTCAGGTTTTTGCATAGGTGAAGTCTATTTTATTTATATGAGTATATAAGAAATTGAAATGCTGATGCCTATATTTAGTAAGATATAAAAACAGTTTTGCCTTTCTTGAAGCTATTTCCTTACACTTCTGCCCTCATTGACCATACCATCTTCCTGCTTAATTTGGTAATTACACCTTCCTCTTTCTTACAAAGCCTATAATAATTTTAATGTTTAAAATGAAATAATATCATGTAACTATAGCACTCAGGGCCCGTGGCTGTAACAAAGACCTCATGTGTTGAGGTCTTTGAAAGAAAGCACAGAACAAAAAATTAGTTTTCCCTTTCACAGTTTTTCAAGAGAACACATTGTAAGGGAGGAGATAACAGCTAATACACAGGTGGACTTAATTACAGGTGGACTGAAAGGGAAGTTATTTAATAAGTGTATAAATATGTATAAAGATCAAATTATCTCTGAATGAGGCAGTGTCCACTTTGATATTTTAAGTACTGTAATCTACTAACTTGAAGATCCAGAGGTTCAAACACCTTTTTATAAAAGGGTATTTGAAATCAACATTATAACAGGTGAAAGCCTATGAATTTAGGTCACAGAAGGCAGAAACTTTTCAAGACTGTTGGTATGTTTGCAGGAAATCTAAGGAGTAATAGGGAACATTTCAATTAAAGCACCCAAAGACTTGAGTGGGAAGGAGGTACACAGATTTCCTGTACTAAAGAATGGAAAAAAATAGTCATCTTGGAATAGAGGGAAGAAGCTACTAGAAAATGTGTGTGATCCTGCCTAAGTTTAACCACTTGGGAGGCTGGAGATATGTATGAAATCCCACTTACTTTTTTCTCATTTACAATTACTAGAGATGCTCCTTTTCATCTGCAGTTTGCAGCCCAGAATTCAAGCTCTGTCTGGGAGACAGAAACACGTGGCATTTTAAAAAGAAGTGGCTGGTTTGGTGCTATTGTTTCCAACAGAGCTTCCATATCTCCCTATGATGTGCCTGTGTTTACACACATGTAAGTTGACATTTGGTTCTAGAGACCATAGTTCAGATCTTCTCATGTAAACTAAGAGGTTCCTGAGGTCATCCTCTCCCATCCTCTTCACAAAGCAGGGTCAGTTAGGGGTTGCTGGGACACTTGGCCAGTAAACTTTTTAGTTTCTCCAAAGGCAGTGATTCCACATTCTTTCTGGGCAGCCTGCTCTGGCACCCAGTCATCTCTATGGTACAATTTCCCCCTCTATGTCTGAAGAGAATTTCCTCTTTTCTAATGTGTGACCACCATTTCTCATGCCATCAGCGCAGAGACCTTCAGTCCTGTACCTCTGGCAAGAGCATGGTTCTGTTATCTCTGCATCTTTATATTTGGCAGCTGCAGAGAGCACTTAGATTTCCCCTTCACCTTCTCTTAAGGCTGAAAAACCCAGTTCTTTTGGCTTCTCCTCATATGCCACGTACTCATCTTGCTAGCCATCCTCTGGACTTGCTCCAGTCTTTCAAAATCCTTCTTGCAGAGGGGTGCCTCCAGCTGGAAAGTGCAAATGCAGCCTCAAAAGTGCTAAATAAAGTGGAATGACCACTTTTGATCTGCTAAAATTAATTGTGGCGCACAGTGGCACTGCTTCAACAGCATTGACTTATTTTGAATAATCTGTATCCTAGTGGTTACAGCGTTGTTTGGGGGACATGATAGTTATTGGTTTGCATTGATTCAATAAGGAAGTTATCTGAATCTCTTTTCTACCTCCTGACTGAACATTACAATCATTAGGTTTTGTATTTAAAGGGAAGCTGTACACTTGGTGTGGGTCCTGATGCTGACTGGGAATACTAGGTCTGCTCTGAGAATGCTTATTGGATCATGGTGTCAAAACAGGTAGAGAAGCATCTGCTATTTTTATACTGATCTGGTTTAGGTTAGAGAAATGTATTTGTTGACTTAGTACTGTGAAGGCAGAGATTCCTATGTGTGTTCTGGACTACCACAAAAGTCCATGGATTTATCAAAGGAGTCTAGGTAGCTCCAGGATTAGGCAGGATCTGAAAAAGTCTATTCAGAACAATACTTCTTTGTCATGTATACTTAAGTTCTGCTTAAATCTTATTCTTGAGCTACCTGTGATTGCTTTGAGTTGCACTGCCCTCAGGGATATCTCAAAACACAGCTCATACACAGGCACAAGCTTTCTCCCAAACAGGGTGAGAGACTGAAGACTGACTCTACCAAATAGTGGATACATGCAAAGAACAGGCAAGAAAAATGTAGTATTTGATGTACCTTGAGGCTTCCCAACATTTTAGGTCACTAGACAGCATCTTTCCAAGCCCTTCTTGATAGTAAGCACCCCATGAATTTTTTAATATGTTGAACTCCACCCTCAGCTGGTTTCTGACTGGGTCTCTCCTTTCCACATGGAGCAGATGTACTTGTGCCTACTGAAGCAATGTGCTGTTACCAATGTGTTGCAGGAGAAAAAAATGAATCTCCAGTTTAATACTGCCAATTTTGCAATCCCCTGCCTTCAAAGCAGGGATGGTCCCCTCCTGGCACATGCAGAGCCCAAGACAGGGTTAAAAGTGATGGCAATGGTGCCTTGGGCACATGTTGCAATGGCTGGGGAGCCTGCTGAGCCTTGGCAAGCTGAACCATTCACAGAGCAGGTGCTTAGAGGGGCACTTGTGCCAAGGGCTCTGAGCTACTTTGGCTAGTCACATTGCTATGGCATTTAATGTGAGGTCAAGAACAGACCAGGATTTTACCAGTCCCACAGTCTTGCTCTCAGTCAAACTGTCTCATGGGTATGGTTGATTTTCCTTTGGAATAAATCAGGTTTGACTTCAGTCACACGCTTTTAATTTACCTAAGACTTTATCAATGTTATCAGCTTAAAAAATAAAAAGCATGTTTTTGTATGAAATTGCATACAATTTAGTCCTTTATCTCTGCTCCAAGGAAAGTACTGACTAAACAGAAACACCGGACAAGAGTACATGAGACTCCTGTTGCTTATTTGTTGCATTTGTATGTTACTGTCTGGGAAGATTTGAAGGGTGGACCTCCTCTTATCCCTCTGCTTCAACTACAGGCAGGAAAGTGCTTCAGCAGCAAGTCACGTTTCTCTTGTTTACTCTCATCAAGACCTTTGTGTTGCGTAATTCTTTTGTTTTCCACTGTTGTAATCTCTGATGCACACAGATCCCAGACAATGTAGATGACCCTTGTGGGATGCATGAGGTTCCCTGTCAAGATATTGTTATTCCTTGCTGGATGGCATCCAGGTTTAGTACTAACTAAGCTAAAAAAAAAAAAATAGAAAAAAAAGAACAATGGAGATAAATTTAGATGCTGTTGGGAAAGAGAATCTAGGACACTGTCCATCCCAGCCCTTTGAAGCAACAACCACAAAGCAGTTTCCTGACTTTTTCAGGGATTCCCAGATTTTCCCAGCAACTTATGCAACCAAAGCTGACACCACCTGACTAACATTTGGCTAACCCTTTACAAACTCCTTCCAAATGCAAGCTAAGAAACAGAGCTTGGTGTCCTAAATTAGAGCCTGTGTGCATACTGTGCACAACTGGAAACAGCTGGAGCATGGATGCTGGTAGCAGAGGTGCCAAGGCAAATCCACTGCATTGATTTCCTGAAGGTCATTACCAGCTGTGCCCTGCAGGCAACAGTGACCTAGGCCTGATTTTAATTTTGCTAGACAAGTGCCTACTCTAAGACTGAAACGCCTGCTACTAGGCCCTCTAAAATACTGTTAATCACTGACTTCATACACCTATTCATTATTTTCATTAATAGCTTAGTTACATGACTGTGTTTCAAAGGCCCCATTGAAGTATTACTAGCTAAATTGATCACTAATTCTAATTCTATAATATTGCTATTTCTATGTAGATGTGATGTTGAATTGTTTAAAAGGAGTTGGACACTGTATGTGCCCTAAGCCAGTTTCTCAAGTCAAATTCTGGGGGATGGGGAAGGCCTTGCCCCTTCTACACCTCGTGGTTTGCATTTTTCTTCTTTTTTAGAGAGTTCTTTCCCTATGTTTTGAAGATTCACATTCAGTCATTGATGAAATGTTTTCCAGTGCAATTTGCATTTGCACAGCAGTTCGTATCCAAAAGGATGCCATGACAATTTTGATCTGCTGACAGATGTAGCCAAATGTAATGTTTACCAATGTAGTGGAAGACTTTTAGTTCCGTTTTTTAAAGTTGAAAAATTTTGCAGAATATTGCTTTGGGTAAATTTTTTTCTCATTAGTTAAGTTGTATTTTTCTGAAATGATAGAATTTTCTACAAGATAAAATAACTTTCATTTTAACATCATGTAATTGAAATATTTAGTTTTTAAATTTCAAATAATATATTGGTAAAAAGTTATCTTTGAGATTTTTGAAATGAAGCCACTCTGTTTCATGTAAAAAACCCCAATCCAGCTGCAACTTATTTTAGTTTTCATGTCATAACAAGCATATAAAAATGAATGATAAGTAGGTAATAAATTTTCTTTCTGTTTCAACCAGATAACAAAAAAAAAAACCCGCAAACCTACTCTCACCAGTCCAGTCATAATTTGTTAATGTACACTTTCTCTATGGGCAAAAGCTTTGAATTTGCATGATAAGATTTAATATTGTGGGTTTGAAGACAGGACATGTTTTTCTCTCTCTCATTATGATGTCAAACCATATCACAAAACTTTTTTCCATCAATTAATGTAAAGCTATTGGGGTGGAGAGTTAAAATTAAGATCTTGAATGGCACTGCACTTGGAAAGTGAGTGAATAATTATCAGAAGGATTTTAGATGGAGTTCTAAGCTGGAAAGCTATTTCAGCATGCACCACTCTTCAAGGATTTCAACAGTACCATGAGACTCTCAAAATTATTTGATACATAATTTGGTGAAATTTGAAAGTTTTTCCTTTGCAGATGTTTAGATTATCTGACTTTAATAAGTCTTTGACCTTAACTAAGTAAATAGGTATTGTATGTTTCTAATCAGTGTGTGCTTATGTTGTTTCCATTTTATTTTCAACCTGAAGGCTGTCATTTAATAAAAACTTATCCCTTTAAAAGTACCAAACTTTATTAATCCACTTAAAGAATTAACTGTCTATAAAAATGTACTATGTAAATTGGACTTCTTCCTTTCTTCAGACATCAGGGCCAAGCACATAAAGCTTGGGGAAATTTATGCATTTTGACCATCTCTAAATCGTTAGAGGCCAAACCAATTTAAATAGCAATCAGTGACCAAGAACACCCTTTGCTCTCTGAAGGTTTGTTTTTTTTTCCTTGGTATTCTAATTATTTAATTCAAGCTTGTTAGGTTCAGCTCTGCTGGATGCTTTGCAGTCTGAATTCATTCTGCCTGGTTTAATTTGCCTTTTTTCCTTTGCCATTAGATTGCTAGCTCTCAAGATGAGAACAGAGAGCTAACTCACCACAGCATAATATGAACAGAAGCTGTTTCTTAAACTATTAAAAAAAGATAGGATGATCCTTTGGATTTGACACTTGGGACAGAGTTTTTGTGCCTTTTTAATTGCTTTCTAGACTGGGATCATTATCCTTAAGATTTCCCACTTGAAAGACTGAACTCCTCCCATTTTATAAAGTGTTTAGAGGTCTTAAAAAACCCCAAACTAACATATGAAGTTTCTTTGTATTAATTTTTCAGTGACCTCGGCAGAGTCGAAGTTTGTCTCTGAGATATCCGGAGGTGATCACAATGGAAATGGGAAGGAACTCACAAGAGATCTGAAGGTTATTTTCAGAAACGGCATCTCAGAGTGGGCTGGAGGGACAAGCATATTATTCTCAAAATCTGTAAGAAACTCAGCTCACTGAAAGGCAACATTTTTCCCAAGCTTTTAATAGTCTGTCACTTTGGAAATTGCACAGGTTTAAGCCCTCCCCATCATGTTTGTTCTGTTTGAAAGGTTGATAGAGGTATTTAACTCTGGTGTGGCTTTTACTATCAATTATTATGTCCCTTATGTAAGATCTACACTCTGAAGTCATCACTGGGAAGAGGTAGAAAAAATCTAATAGTGGGCAGATTTTTTATGTCTGTGTCACTCAGATTTATGATATTACAGCTTCTATATGCAAAAGATGCATCTTTTATGGCAAGATTGCTCTTCTAATGTCTTGAAGTGTCCTGAACTCATTACAGCTTTTGACTTGTTCCAGCCTTCAGATTAAAATGGTCCAGGTTACATCATTTTAAACTGCACAAAGGGTCAAGAGACCGTATCATTTCGATGAGGCCACAGTTCATTTGCTTTGGCTCAGGAAAGCCAGAGGATGAAATACATATTAATGCTCACAGTTTGAAAGAAGGATTGCAGCCTTGGTATTGCAATGAAGTGAAACATTTCATACATGATGCGGCAAAACAGTCACTGGATTTTTGCCAGTTTGAAGGAGATGGAGAGGAAGAGACAATGTAAAAAAAAAATGCACCTGGTACCTAATTTTTTTTTTAAAAAATCATTATGGGGAAAAGCAATATTTGCTTTTTGTTTCATAGAGTGGAAATCAGTCCATTAAGAGGGTGGGAGAAAAGATTAATAGATAAATTCAGCATACTGACTCCTTCATATAGTTAATGTGCTTCATTTTACCTAGGTGATGAGCTACATTTACACTGACAATGAGTGGAAAGGGAGGAAGACAGGTTAAATATGTGGTATGGGGAACAAAGTTAATGAAAGTATATTACAGGATTTTACAAAAACCATATATTACTGTTCATTTAATATAGTCCTTGGGACAAATACATCCCTGGTGTAATCTCATTAAGCTAATGAGATCACATCAGTGATAGATTTGGCTCTTGTATTTGAAGTTTTAAAATGGTGGTGGTATCATAATTTTCTTCTCTGTTTAGAATGCAAACAAGCATTGGAAGCCTGAGAAAAAAGAGGATTTTTAAGGGTGACAGAGACTGGTGAGATAAGGAGGATGGAAAGTAGAATATTGAGCTAATTCATTTTTAGCTTGCATTGTCCTTGTCCAAACATTTAAAATTTCGAGCTTTGCACTTCTGTATGTGAAGGAACTGTTGCCATCTGAAATCCAGAGTCTTAAGGATGTAAGGCACCTGCCTTTCTCTAAGTTGTGCTGAGGTTCACCTTTAGCCATGACAGACACCTTCATAGTCATCCTCAGCTTCTGATCTTAACTGAGCTTTAATACCTTGTCACCATTTGAGTGTCTAAGATGCACACAGCTTGGATGGTGCCTCAGGTAGCCACTGTGACTGCTGACCATCCCACAGCAGGTTTCCTAACTGAAACAAAACCTTCCTCTTAAATATGGCTACTCAAATGTACCATTCATCTACTTCTGTGTCCTGTGAATGTGATGCATAAAATACACATAGCATACTCTTCCTCTGTTGATTCCTGGTCTTAGTCCTTGACAGGGGCATGTTCAGCAGTAACAAGCTGTATCCAAGTCCTTTCTGTGATGGCAGGACTTCCAACTGAATGCTGTGAGAGCTCCAGCCATTAAGCTGTTGGATTTTTATTTAATGTAATTGATGAAGCAATGGTTGGAGCAGTTGTTGGAGCTGAGACTTGCACCAATATCTTGGGTATGTGTCTTAAGAACTGGGGGACAGCAGCTCCTTCCATCTGTGGTCTAATGATGAGCAAAACAAATTCCTCTAACTGGGCAAATGATTTGGACCAGTAAGATAAAGTTCAGTGAGAAACTGCTAAGGGTAATCTTTCTAAAGTGAGCTCCGATTACTGCCTCTCTGAAGTTACAAGAGAGATTAGATTCAAGGCACAGGTGAATGACCCAAGAAAGCATCTACTTGATGGTTTCTCTGTCTTCCTGTGGCTTCTCACTGACATAGAAAACTAGAAAAAATGCCCTTAGAGTAAATTCATGGCTGACAATCTGTCTCACTCAGAGGAACATCAACCCTGTGCTTCACATGGATCATGTCAGTGTGACAGGAGCATCAGCACTTATTTTCAGTATTGCTCTGTAAAATTGTGCATAGTTCTGCTTAGCTAGTTTTTGAGGTATCTGGATATCCTCATGTTTAAAGGAAAAGAGAATATATCTGCAGTGTAGCACTTCTCTGATTATTCCTGTTTGCCAGAATCAAGAAACAATACAGAGATTTTTAAGAGTTATACCAGCAAATCAAACCTAGCTTTGGGGTGAGCTCAGTAAGATTCCATATAAAATAAATTACACTTCTGTGAAATTTATCTTAAAAGCTGCACAGTAATAATTCTCCACTATTTTAAAATTACTCTATGTTGATCCTTTTTTGTCTCAGTATACCTTTTAATGCTTTAAAAATACCTGCAGGTTTTTTTTCCCTTAAATATTTACAGGAATTTTCCAGTTGAGATATCATAACATTATATATATAACATTATTTTCTTTCATTCTACTTTCTTGTTCTACTCCAGCAGTCTCACAATGAGCTTGCTCTCAGAATGCACACCCAGCTGCACTTTCCTTTTATTACTTATGACAATCTTCAGAGTGCACATGAGACGTTTTTTATTTTGCTAGACCTTATTCTTCACTCGTCATGACAATAACACAATGCTCAAGACCTTAATAATCTTATGTAATTTCATTTTTGCTATCAATAATAGATCAGACACACTCTCTCCCCCTTCCACCCTCCCTCAGTAAGATGCTTTTGAATTTTTCAATAAGATATGTAAAAAGGTAATTATTTTGATTATTTTACCTGTTATTATAATTATTTGATGTTAATTTCTGTTTCACTTTAGTACCTCTGCTATCATAGTGAGTAGGTTATGTTATGTATTTATATCTATATCTGTCTCCCATTTTTCTGTTCAGCTGTATTTTGGTCTAGGGTGAGGCTGCTTAAACTTGTAACGTCTATTCCTTGGCAAATGCTGAGATATAATTTTATTTTATTATTAATTCCAAAATTGACTGATGTTTTTACCAAATATTTGGAAACTGATGGATATGGTCTACCTAAAGATCATCGAACCTGTAATATTTTTATTCTGCTTTTAACTAAAAAAAGTTTAGAACTGAAATACACTTCTGAGATTATCAATATTTTTTATCAGAATTTTTAAACAAAACAGTCTCTTTACCAGGGCATTTCCTCATTTTTTCCCCCCATAGAAACAATACTTTCTAATGCAAGAACATAGCTATTGGAAGCTTCTTATTCTGCAACGGAGCTGGTAAAGTCTTGTAGGGTGTAGAATTCAGCTGAAATGAAAGATGATCCTAATATTTTCAGGAAGAACCTTGGCCCCAGGGAAAACTGAGGGGCAAGAGCAGGGAAACCCTGGTGCTCCTGTGCAGGCAGGAAGGCTCCTGCTGGACCCGAGTGGTATCCCACCAGCTCTTCCCTCCTGATGACTATATCAGGTTTAAGGTACTTAAGTAAAAGAAACAAACAAACAGAAAAAGAGGTAAAAGGGCATTCTTGGAGCTCAGATAGTGATGAGAAGGGAAAAAGCATGCTATCACATTCCTGAGGGAGATATATGGTTACCCAAAGGTGGAGGTAAACAAAAAGCCTGGGTGAAATTTGTCTCTCTTTGAAATGTGTTTCTTCCTTTTTTTTTTTCCCCCTTTTAACATGGAGGGCCAGGGAGTTAAGAGCATGGGAAAGCTTTGTTTTGTCTTTATTTTGTCTTGAATTCAGCAGTGTTTGTGGGTTTAATTTCCTCACATAATGGATGCTTCATTTTAAATGCTTTAACATCTACAAGGCTCTCAGTATAGATGAATGAACGCTGCTATCACTCCAAGCACATCACTTTTATATCTTGTCAGACAGTTGCAGGTATTAACAGCAGCATTTAAAATTCACTTTCTTCCTTGAAGAAAGCCCCAACTATAAGACAGAACAAATTACAAGTAGTATGTATAGTGCAGCAGTGCTAAAACTGCTGTCAGCATCCCAACGTGGCCATATGTCTGACATAAAGTACACAAAAGAAAGTGTTGAGGATTGGAGCACAGGCTAATGATAAGTAGGCCAGTTAAACAATAAGCCTCTCAAGTGAGCAATATACATTCTGTTCTGTTTTTCTTACTTTGTGCTGCTTTAAATCAAAGTCCACAGGTCTGCTGTTGCTGGGAGGTTGGACATGTTGTCTGCCAGTAAAATAGGCCCTCTGCCAAGAAACTAAAGCTCACTCTTGGTAAAGGAAGAACATTGTTCACTAAAATAGTTTGTCTTTTGATGCCAAAGGAAATCAAATTGTAATCAAGGGCTGAGAACGGACTGAAGTCATAAAGGCTGGCTTGCCTCAGACTTTGGCAGCCTTGCTTGTTCCCAGGCATATTAAATATAATTTACGTTTGCAGAGGGGAGAGGCTTTATTGCACTGGAAATTTGTTTTAAATAACACTTAAGTGAAACACTGTCAGAGGCAGCCAGGGTTACACTTCTACTGTCATTTAGACTGCTGAAAATCCAGAATATGTTCATGGCCTTCACTAGATTTGTTCTGAACTTGCATGTGTGTAAATGGATATTTTTGATCAATGTTGATGAAACAATCACATTTCCTAGGTTCTGGTCACCCATGCTGAGTGAAAAGTTCATGATGAAAGGCTTGCCTCCGTTAAAGAAAATATTTATATGTTGTTCTTTTATTTTATCATGCATGTGAAAATTCAGATTAACTATAAATAACAATATTTAGATGAAAAATAATGAATGCATATAGCACAGTTGAATCAATCATATCCTTGATCTGCAATGTATGGAGTGAAATAAATTTTACTGATAATTCATGTCTTAAAAAGTTAAAGTTTAAAATATGTAATTGATGGTTTCAGAAAGTAATTTAGGAACAGTTCAAAAAAAACAAAAAGAAAAATATGGGTTTTATTTTTCTATATGAAATTTATCTTTTGGAACAGTAAGACAAGCTTTTATTTCACCATGGATTTAAAAACTAATTTAAAAATAGTCTCTCCCAAGAAGTGATAATTCTGCTTTTCAGCATCTTGTTCATAAGTAGCCAGCTAAGGAAAAATGTTGTTTTAATTTTTTGCACACTTTTGGATGAGATATTTTTCTTCTAACCTGACACCATAATGTAGGTTACATCTGAAATGTGTTTTACAGATTCTTACTGAGTCAAAGCAATGGAATCTGCCAACTAAAAAGTAAAAAGTCTTCTATGACGATCTCATTTACAATCACATTCCCTTCTTTGTTTTGCAGCTTTGTCACACTGCATACAGCATTTGTCAGCAAAATAGTTTTAGTTGCATTTATACTATGTAAAGGGAAACTTGGCCTTAGGGAAATCACAAGGTATAATTAAACCACCAAAGAAATGGTTGAGTAGCTGCTTCTTTAAAATGTAGGGATTTTTTTTTCTTTTGCTGTTTCAATCTTTCTGCTGGCAATACTATTTTAACAGCACATTTCCTCTTTAGAATGGAAATATTTAGATAAGTTTGAACAGCTCACTTCTCTTCAGGCAACAACTGACATTTGAAGTAATTTAAGGTTAATTCTGTCAAAAGACTAGGACAGATCATTCACCTTGACAACCAGTTTGGAGGTCTAGCACTATGCCTTGGTGCTTGAGGAACCAAACAGGCGCCGGTCTGATATGTTCCTTAAAGCTCTGCCCCTGTCTGTGTATGTATTTACCTAAGCTTTGATGATGCCTGATATATAAAACACTAGTTTAATGCCCAAAATATGTCATCTCAGAGTGACCTAAAGCCTCATGACTAAGCTTTTTCTGGAGGCTCTTTTGAATGTGTGTATTGTTCATGTCTTCTGTATAAGATAGCTAATTTAATTTGACTCAGGGCAGTGGGGCTTAATAAGAGGCAAGGTGTTTAGGAAATGTGACCTGCATTTCTCACCATTGCCTGAGTCTGTGTGTGAGTCTAACCTAAGGCACTTAAAAATAACTTGGTGGAAATCTAAACAAAAGTGTCTTTTCCTGAAGATGGGACTCTTTCTTTTGCAGAAAAAAGTACTGATAAAATTTAAATGCATTATTTTCTGAACTAAATTATTTAGACTGTAATATTGATTTTCAATCATTTTATGGCAAAATATTAGGGTTTTTTAGTAAAGAAATGAGACTAAATTACTGCAGAAGTTCTGGAAGTTTACTTATGATATCAATGATTATGTTTTACATTGCAGCATAAAAATACCAGGACTATCAGCTGTACCCATGGCAGCCCTTTTTCTCAGCTGTAATACACTTTTAGAAGATAGATGATGAGGGCCAAGAAACTACAAAAGACAGAAGGGTGAATGAAGAAGTAAAATGCTCTGACACTCAGACATGAACTAAGTTTCCTGGCACTTTTGGCAGCCACAGGCCCTCCTGAGGATTTGACACATTGGTGGGTGCTTTTATCTAGTCCATGTCAGTGAGCAATACCACGGGATATCTGAGCATGGGCTTTTGAGACTAATTAAAGCAGGACATTGCTACAAAATACAGCCAGACTAGGAAGTCATTCTAAGAAGTAACTGGAGTGACCTCCAGTACATGTGTTCCTTTAAGTGGATCCAGAAATTATGGTGCTATGTGAGCTTGCACCTGTGGCTCCTGTGAAGAGCTGCAGCTCAGATTCTCTCTGAAGTCAAAGAGATGCTCTGAGACAGCCCTGGGCACTCTCAAGAAGTCAACACAAGGTATCTTCCACAAAATTGCTTCAGGATTCAAGCCTGCCTGCAATATTCCCTTCTCTAGCACAACACAATCCTGTACCATACTTTTCAAGTGTTATCTTTCTGTTGCTTTTTTTCCCTTCCCTTTCAGTCCGTGTGACACAGTATCTTCAGGAGTTAACGGGACCATTTGTGTATTTCTTGAAAGAGGTACAAACAGACTGCTTTAAATGTTTTTACTTTTATATCTAGATAGGTGTATAGATATTTAGATAGGCATAGAGATATTTATACTTGGGTTATGTTTTCTGCTTTCCCTTTGTATTGTCTTGTAAACATGTCATGAACATGGTCCTTCATTTTTGAAAACAATAGGAGCTGGATGCCTAATTCAGGGGAAGCAAATGAAAGACTCATCTCTATTGTTGTAGTTTTCTTAAAAAAAGGTTTATGCTTTTGAAAATCTTCTTTGAAATACACACATTGCAAAAAAAATAGGAGCAGAAAGAATAGTTCTATGCCTGAACTATCCCATCCACTCATAACCAGGCTAACACTAAAACACTGACAGACATAAAGACAGCTCAGCTGAGTGTGAAAACAAGAATGTGCAAGAGGTTTGAAGCTTGCAGTCTGATACTCCCACTGTCTCACCATTACCTTGTCTGTAGATGCTCACTGGCAAATCAACCACCAGTAGCCCATCATTTGTTTGGGAATTGAATGGCTTATGATGTTTCTGCAGTAGGAAATTGGTCCTACTACTGCTGAAGAGACTGGGCAGCCTATTTCTATCACATTACACTCTTCTGTTGGGCTTTTCTTTTTTCTTCACAGTAGATCCAAAGCCATTCAGGTCAAAGTTAGCAGCTGTTGAAATTGCTACAAGCTTTTTAGAGACATGAAAATGTGTGCCAGAATTTTGGTTGAGATTGTCATGAACACGTTTTGACAAAGAGATCCTCCCCCTAAACTTATTTCACATGCCAAGAGTTGGCAATATGGGAAAAATGGGCTGATGAGGGTAGAATTATTAGCCTGTCACCTTAACAAAGGACTTTTGGAAATGTATTACCTCCTTGGTAAAGGGATTATCCTTCATGAGGTTTAGTGTCAGATAAAACACAAAAGATGGTTAAAGAAAAAAGTCTGTAAACAATAATATTTTAAGATTTGCAACAGTCATATTAATTATTCTATATCTCTAAATCAATCATCATTCCTAAATGTAGAAACTATTTTTCAGCAGTAAGGCAATCAGGTGATACAGGCCCTGTAGTCATCTCACTAATTAAAACCATCCAAAATTCCTGTGTGGATATATATTGGTGTAGATGGGCATATATCTGTATTGTGCCTAAAATTAAACACCTCTCTCTATTAACATCAAGTATAATTTAAAATAATTTTTCTTAATTAAAATACCATTCAGACTAAACAAATGTCTGTTACTTCTGCTACAGGAGCAAACACTTTTTTTCCTTGTGTTTGTCTGAGTTGGAATTAAGTGAAATTCAGCATCTCAAATAGGATGCACTGCAAGAAACCTGTTCATACAACCTACTGAAACCATAAGCAGGCAAATTTTGGTTTTCATCTACTGAAAATCCAATGCAATGAAACAGTGAAAAAATAACACCCTTACCATTTAATAATAAAAGAAACAGTCATCTTGATCACTGATGCAAAAAATGTCATGATTTCAGCCAAAGTAAATTTAAACAAACAAATAAACAACCCAAGTTTAAAATCCTTACTCCAGATCAGGTGCTTGTTCAAGGAATGTCAGAAACCATGTCAGACAAAGCATAAAAAATTCAGGAGACTAATTTTGGAATATGCTGTCAAAAGCAAATATGAAAGACTATTCAAAGGCAAACATATCTGTTCACTGAGATGCATTATAATACTGGCTATTCAATTTCTTGTTCAAGGTCAAAGGCCCTAAAATAAAAACCTAAACTCAATGCTGATTTCTTTGCCCACAAACATACAAATAACTTTAAAGATACATATTGTACTCATCCAATCACTTTCCCATTAATATTTTCATTTTTAAACACTATTGTTTGATTGCTAACTCCTCAAATGTGATGAATCTGGGTGATAAATAGAAGTTTGCAAAACACGGTAAATTTTAGCAAATTTGTCCACCTTTGCAGTGGCAAAAGATAAATAATTTTAAAAATCCTTTTGAAAAACCTCTAACAATAAATCCTATGAACCAAATGATAATGAACAATGAATGGTAGCAGTTTTAGGATACTAGAAGGTGAAATTCTTGAATGATATCCACAGACATATTTTGCCTTTCTCTGTGATAATATAGACTTTTGAATATCTTATTGTGTAGAAGACATTTATAGTTTGCCTCATGCGCTGCAGTTCCACAGGAAGACACAAGGAAAAACAAGCTCAAAATTCAAACAAAAAGCACAGTATGTTTTTTCTACTTTATCAAGAAAGAATAACTGTTGTGTACCTAATATGCAGAGACATCTTAGTATAACAAGATACAGCTTAACTCCTAGAGTCCTTGTTATTTAATCCATTTAGTTCTGCCCAGGGATCACATGAATTTATGGAAACCCCCTGCTACCCTCTTTGTTGACTTCCATCCCTGCTGGGAGATCCCCATCTGCTGGGAAGCAAAAGTCTGTTCTGAACTTTACCTCATTTAACAGAGTGTCACATGTAAATCCAACTTCTTCATTTATTACTTTGACAGAGCAGATGGCAATGGGCTTTTAAAAGAATGTAATGTTGCTTAAAACTAGCTATATTTGTAGAAATAATAGTTTTAGCTGTTTGGATTCTAGTGTCTGATTTTTAAGAAGAGAATCTGACACAGACAATTAAATTTTTGAGCCATCAGTACTTAGTGATGCATCATAATTTAGCTGTTTTCAGAAAATCATATTGTGACCAAATAATCATTCATTAAGACAGAAAATACTTTTTTAATGGAAATTTGAGACTTGTGTTTGGTGGCTGATATGAGTGACTAGTTTTCTAATAGCCTTAATCACTGGAGTATTTCTTTACTTGTTCATTTAAGCCCATTAATGAAAACGTATGATGTTAAGTCTAATATCTACTAACCCTTGATGACTGTTTTGACTTCCAGCATTGTCCTATAAATAACTGTGAATGACATGCACTGAAAATCAAAGAGTATTATTTCACTGTGATTAAAGAGAACAGGTTCACCCAAGACTTCCTTTTCATCCAGTAAGACCACAGAGAAATTCATTGTTAGTTTGAGTCAGATGTAATGTACTTCAAAATGTCTTGTCCTTAAAAATCTTACCCTAAATGCATAATGCAGGCTTTAAAAATAACTTGAAAACTCAATGACAGCCACTGGGTTTTCTTGCAGAAGGCACATAATGGGATAGGGAACATCAAGCACAATCATAGTACCCTGGGCTTGAAGACTGCAAATAATATAAATTACTTGTCCTCAAGATCCAGTCTAGTGGTTTGTGTGTTTGTCTGTTTGTTTATAATTGGTGACATCTGAAAGTTTTTTAAGCCCTGAAAAAGGGAAGTAAACCTTACATGTCCAGTGCTGACTGTTCTTTTCTAACTGAGGATATCAGCTAACTTGATGCTCCGTGAAATCCAAAGAGCCTGCATTCCTCTGGTACAGCTGGGATCTTTGGTTATGTTCATGTTGCTATGAACCTTCTGATCACATTATGAGTATTATGGCCAAAGGGCACTGGTTGTTTACGTGACATTTGAGGTCTGTCATGCAATCATGTCATCTTGTGTGGCTGCTTCGGGGTGAGACCTCATATGAAGTGAACAATCTGTGTCCTTTGCTCTAAATTAAACAAATACCTCTAATATGCACTTCCTTAGTTCAATGTCAGGTGTTTTAAGGTCTTTCTGTCTTGTGCATATGCTTAGGCCATAATGTCAGATACCATGATTCATAATAGGGTTTTGCTTTTCTGATGATAAATAACACTGTTTAGAAACAAGGCTGTCTGTCCCCAAAGGGCTTTTATAATGAACTGTACAGGCCTCCTCTGCAACTATGCTGGTCAAACTTCTGTGATACAACACACGGCTTTTATTGATCATCTGGAGAACGTTATACCAGGAGGGGTTTGTCTCTCAGTGTAATTTCCTTTAATATATATTGTACCAGATAATGGAACTTTTTTAAGCTTTACTGTCATGCTGACTTTCCTTGAGTTTAGTTGCAGACAATTTTTAAGATTCTTGAGTTAAAGTTTAAAACCTAAGGTTCATCTCCTGCATGAAAAAAACCCTTGAAGATAACCCTGGTGGCAAATTCCTTTGCAATTATTTTCTGCAATGAAATATGCAGAAAAGTTATGCATCAGAGTAAAAGCCAAGGAGCCTCTGTCCTTATTGGATAAATCTAAGGAAAATTGGAGTCAGATGTGGCTATTCCTGCTTTTACTATAACATCAGGAACACACCTTACTCTTTTCACACAGCTCCAATGGAAAAGGACAGCAATATCACAAACAGTGATCTTCTCTGCCAATAAATGTGATAGGAAATCACAGGATAATTAGTAACTCAGTATAACATAATCCTGTTGAGAAACTGGGCTGCTTTGGGAGCAGTTTAGGTAGTATGAGGAACTGAGGCCTGGGAGAAGGGAGACATCCAAGTCCTGCTGGTGTGAGCTCTGCTGGTCCGTACATACATGTGGCTCTCACTGGTACAACATAACTGTGGTGTGTTTGAGACAAAATAAAAATACTCATCCTTTCTTGCGTTTGTGAGCCTAAAGATTGAAATTTAGTAGAAAAATATTATTCAGTAGTAAAAAAAAAGGTGAAATCAGAACTTTAGGTTTGTTTCCTAAATTGTCTAAGATTACAGTTGTCTTTTTCTTTGGAATTAGTACTTAAACCAAATACAAAAAAATGTAGAACATATTCAAGACATAAAAGGAAGAATATAATCACCCAGGAAAGTTAACACTTCATGGAATTTAAAGAAAAAAAGTAAAGAAAATCCCCAATGTGGTTGCACAAGAATTTGAAAAAAGCCCCATGTTGGTAAGCCAGATGCTTCCTTTTTTCAAAGGTTGTGTGTAGGCAGTTTATGGTATTTCGGTAATTCTGACCTTTGTCTGACTGTGTGGCTGTGTGTGAATAGAAGCCTAAACAAGGAAAGCAATCACTCTGTGTACAAGTGGTTAAAATTCATGGCTAGCAGGGAGCAGATTGCAACAGGAAAGCCCCCAGCCTGTCCATCTACCGGTACCCTACCACCAGCAGAGCTACTTTTATTCCTGCTTCTCTCTATGGTAGCCTTCAATTCTTTTGCAAATCTTTCTCTCCCCTCACAAATTTATAGCCCATTGATGCCTTTCTGTGGGTGGCTTGAAACATCTGTATAACAATCTTGCAGTCTGTGTCCTGCACCCTTCCCTGGAACAATGGTGGGTGCAGGGCTGCCATCAAACCCAAAGGAAGAATGGAGATGGTTAACTCCTACATGCACTGCCTGCCCCTGATCGGGGCCGAGGGGACGTGGAGGAGCTCAGGGCGTCACTTTGTCAATCTCAGAAAAGTGGTTCCAGCAATTGTTACATCATGTTTCATTAGGTTAATTCAGTTTGGGTGATGCTGATTTCCTCCTCCTGGATGTCAGCGCCTTTGCTGACCAGCAGCCACTTTCACAGGAGGTTTTGCAGTAGGTTCAGTCTGAGGTGGTTGAAATCACACATCTCCGGTCCCTCAGTGTGACAGAGCAGGAAACGTCTCAAAAGGGCACACACAATTAATTTACAGGAGTTTTACATTTAAATTAATTTAATGGGTTTTAATAGACAGTACAGCTTTCCCCCAGAGTTTTAAAAGAATTAGATAGCTGGGATCAAGCTCCCTTTTGAATTCTAAATTTAATTTTAGAAGAAACGTCTGTATTTCATTTATCTGAAAAGCTAGAGATTCTTTTTGGTTTAGGATAACCAGCAGAGAGAAGAACTAGTGGAAAGAACCTTTCCTCATTTTTTCCTAGGTAGTACAATCATTCTAGGAGATTAAATCAGGAGTTTGCTGTTGCAATAAATATTGTTTGGGGTTTCCTTGTGGTTTTCTTACCCTTATATGTGGGTATCTGAGGGTTCAGTGATGAGCATATTCTTCCTTTGTATTTATGTTATTCAGTGTGTAGCAATGTGTTGCTAAATGATACAAGCTAAGTCAGAGTTACTTAACTATTGAACTGAGACCTCTTGAACCACACTGAAGTTTGATTAACATTCCCATTGTTAGACCAGCCAAGTACTGCATGCCATGTTCTTCCTTGCAACCTGCGAGGGCAGGAAGTGCCGCAACTTACACACCTTGGTAAATTCTCAGCAAAATTTTACTCCCCATCCAGACTAATACTCCCATTTTTGTTTGTCAGGGTTAGGCACCTAATTTCCATATATATGACTTTGGTTTTGTTGACATTATGTTCCATTTTATAGTGACTGCCTTAATTTTTGGAAATTTTGCACAGACATAGAGACTCAAGCCAAAGATTGAAAGATGCCAAGCAACTTATCAAAATTTGCTCATGTAGAATGGCCCTCTGATACTTTTTCTGCAACTTCCACCCTTCAACAACAACAACAAAAAAAAAAAAAAAGAAAAAAGGAAAAAGGAAAAAAAAAAGGAACAACAAAAAGCTGCATTTCTCACTGTATTTGATGGTATTTGGCCTTGCTGAAATTTCTTCCTGACTTAATAATACAACTACACCAGGGTGATATGCTTGATGCTATTGTGTTGGGATAATAGGTCTGTGACCTCAAATGACACGCTTCAGATGCACCCAAGTGGCAAAGCAATAGTAGGATGACATAGCAATCTTTTATTACCTACAGAACAGTAAATATGTCAGGTGATGAGGTTGATTCACAGTTGGTATGGGAGGGACATGAGCTTGTAGAAAAACATATAAACGTGTCTGACCCATTAAGATATAGCTGCTTTTCTTCTGTGTGTGCTAAAGAACACTGATGGCTATTAGTCTGCTTTCATTGAGAGGACTACTGGCAGGTGCTATAAGTCTCTCCAGAGAGCCTTGATGCAAAAATGATTAACTGACTGAGGCAGGAGTTTGAGCACACATACAATTAGTGTGTGTCACAGCAGCGAAGACAGTGTATATAATATTACTTGTGTTGGAGAACTGCTTTGGTATCAAGTATTAAATGCTGAGAACAAAGCATTAGAACTCATTCCAAAGTGCCTTGCTTTCAGAAAGAATGATCAGTTTTTAGTCATTCTCAGAACAGAAAAATTTACTGAGAAAATTGTTCGTCTGTCTCTAAAGAAAATGTGCATACACAAATTTTAAGTGATGCATTACTTTGTGGAGAGTAGGATGGCATTATTATTGAACAAAATGTAAATAATGTTTAAGAACATGACAGAAATTCTGATTTTTGAAATTACTTTTTATAGAGATGTGTTTTCACACTTCAATATTGTCATTATTTTGTCAAAAACACCAAAAAACAACCCAACCATGACAGGCATTTAAATGAGATTAAGTATCAATTTCCAGCCAAAACAACTCCTGTAAAAGCTTACTAGTGGTATATTTTTAATGTTAATCAATTAATAAAAAATAGTTTTCAAGGTGATTAATTTATTTATTTAGCAGCTATAAACTACAAATGAATTGATCCATCTATTTAGAGAAAGCAGAAGTGAATGTTTTAGTACTTTATGGAAAGTCTTCTCTAAATTCCTGTAGCATACTATTTAATTGATTGGCATCTGTCTGCACTTAAAACAAAGGGGAAAACAAAGGGAAAAGCATTCCCTGTGGCACATCCCCTGAGGACTGGGGAATTTCTTTCTTTTATCTATTGTGGATGTAAACACTACATTTCACCCTACCAAACTAAAGCTTTTGCTCCTGAAATTAGAGATGCTTTGCGCTTCTTGTCACATCCCAGTTCTCTGTGAAGAGAGATCCTCTAAGGAGCTTCTGCTTATCTTGTTTTACTTTGAAACCTGTTCAAAGGAAAGAAGAAAGATCCCACTTAGCCTAGTTAGCCTGAGACTAGATCATTTGGTTTGCTTATGGAAAGGCTTCCCTTTAAAGATAAGAGCCCTTAGAATGTATCAGATAATTTGAGTTAAACTTTTGGGTTGTATGTCTTACTGTGGGTCTAAGTACTTCCGTTGCTGTCTGCTCTAGCATGTGAGCACATCACAGTTACTCGGTTTTGTCATTATAACACCCCAGTGAGATAAGAAAATGTCTTTATTTTGTGCCTGGGGAACTGAATCACAGGGTAGGTGAATAATCTTGCCTGAAGTCAAATGGAAACACTGTGGGAAGCTCTGTGGTTGTTCCAGGGTGCTAAAGCTGGGTCTGGTGTCCCAGAGCTGAACTGTCTACACAAAAACAAGCTTTTTTAAAAATTTTGTCAGCTGCACCAAAACTTAGCAAGTGGTTTTTTTTATTGAGAATTGTGATCAAATCATACACAGACCTGAAAGAGCATCAGTACTGGTTAGGTATACAGCATTTTGAAGATGCTACTCAGAGTATGTACATGCACATTTTCGTAAACTGTGCATTCGTTAATAGGTGACTACATATTTAGGACTTAGATATATGAATAACTTTTCATGACTTCTAAGGCAAAATACAACAATACATTCCTTTAAAGTTCAGCTAAAAATGATCAACTATTTTTCAGATTTTTGAGATAAGAATACATAATGATTTACCACGATTAAGTGGATTCACCTAATTTACATTGCAATAATGTGATGATTTTATTACTGAATTTGCAGCGTTTAAATACATTAAAATACATGGTCTCTGCATTCTGGGACCAAAGTGAAAGCATCTCCTCTAGTGAACAGGAAAAGGATACTGAGTGATTACTCTCTCCAGCTACAAAAGACAGTGATAATGTGATCCTGGACTAACCTTTTATGTACACTTAGCAAGAACTAGTACAAGCTAGGATCAGTTCTTCAACAGAGCAGATTTGGGGCTTTTTTGGTTTAAATAGGACTTGGACATAATCTATGGCAATCCTTGAATTCAGTTAAGAGAAGGTATCTGACACAAGTTCTTTGTTTCCCCATGTCTGCTGCCTGCAGCTACAAGTAGCAGTGGAAAAGGGAACAACAGGATTTTTACTGAGATAGGTGACAGCAGAGCAGAAGCCTCCTGTCTAAGTGACACAAGGAGGGGGAAAGTGCAATCTCTGTTCCCTCCTGGGGTGCACCTGGGGAGGTCACTCTTGTCTCTGTGTGTTACTGTGGTTACTGCTGATGTCTGTACTTGTCACACTACTTACACTAAGAGCCTGTGTGGTGGAATACACAAAGTGGTACCCAAATGTGCTGACACCCCCGTGAAAGTGTCATAACATTGGAGGAAAGGCTTAGAAGCAAAATTAAGTACAGACATTTCTGTTCCAGACTGGGGAAGGATTTGAAGTCTCCATAGTCAGAAATGGTTGTGCCATTTGATAGAAGTAGCACAAGTGTACTGATACTGGCTGGGGTGTGCACAGGCTTCATGAACATGTGTATATGAGTGTAAAATGTGTATATTTGCACTCATCTGTATATTTATAAATATTTATATATGTTGAACTGTATTTTTTTCTTGTACTGTTCTACACTTAGAAACCAAATAAAAATTGGATAGAATATTTCCACTGCCTTTGGAATCTCACTTGCTCAGGTAAAGAAAAAAAAAAATTATTATTATTATTATTATTATTATTATTATTATTATTATTATTATTATAAATAGTAAGAATAAGAATAACAATAATTTATAATTTCTGTCACAAGCAAATTGTTGTTTTGTGCTAGTAGACATTCCAGTTTTTTAATATCCAACAGACTGACAATGACAAAGGGTATTGTAAATTTTGATTAATGAAATATTACTTTCTTAGGCTATTTTTCTAACATTAAGCAATGTTGTCTTGTTTCTATCCTTGCCTGACGGCCCGAAAAATTTTTTGATTTAGAATTTTATTGTGTCTAGTGTCTTATGTCTCATATCTAGTGTCTCCTATGCATTTCCATCATCTTTCTGGAACAGTTAAGATGACACAAGCTGAGTTTCCCAACATGGTTCTGAATATGACTTAAACTCAGCTGGTAACTAAGCACCACACAACTCCTCACTTACTCCCCCCTCAGTGGGATGGGGTGAGAAAATTTGTGGGCCAAGACAAATACAATCTAATAACTTACAATCAAAAATAACAATAAGAAAAAGAGGAAAAATAACAAGGACAGATAAAAAAATAAAACCAAAGCAATACAAGTCACACAATGAAAAGGGTTTCTCACCACCAGCTGACACATGCCCAGCCAGGCCCTGAGCAGTGCCCCCCACTGTTTACCAACCTTCCCACCCAGTTTTCTTGCTGAGCACATCATCATAAATAAGGGATATTGCTTTGGTCAGCAGGGGTCAGCTGTCCCAGCTGTGTTGCCTCCCAGCTCCTTGTTCCCTCCTTGTTCCCACTGCTCACTGGTGGAACGATGAGAGAAGCAGAAAAGGCCTTGACTCTGTCTAAGCCCTGCTCAGTGATAACAAAACCATCCCTCTGTTGTCAAACTGTTTCCAGTACAAATCCAAGCACAGCCCTGTGCAAATCCAAGCACAGCTGTATGTCAGCTACTATAAAGAAATGTAGCTCTATTTCAGCCCCAACCACCACAATGGCCTTTTAAGAAATATGGATACCCAACATGAAAAGCAGAGATGCTGTGACTGTTGCCTCAATGTGCTTTTTGATACTGCTATAATTTCCTCCACAATCTCACCCAAATTTTTCAAAATACCATGGACTGTGAATACTTTACGATTACATCATCATGTCTCACAGTACTTCCTAGGTAAATAAAGTTAGCCACCTACAGACAGTGAATAATTTTAACAGGTGATACACAAGACTTAGCAAAATCAAACACTTCAAGTAACACTTCAGTAAGACACTACAATATTTCTGTGTACCTCAGGCCTCAGTTCCAAATTACAGCATTTTTTTTTTTCTTGAGAGTGAGAATTTATTTACTGAATTAACTCTGCTCTGGCTTCCTGATTTTTGGTGGTGTGGAGAAATTCACAGTGCTGTCAATGATTGCAGGAGATTCTTATCATCTTAAACTTGAAACATTTGTGTAAGCCTTTGAGTTTTTAAATGTATACTTATTTTTATCTCCTACATCTCTACTATCAAAATAGAAATTAGACTATGTATTCTATACTGACATGATAAACAAGACCTGAAAATACAATTGCACTATGCCAATTTTACACTAGTTAAGGATCTGATTCAGCAAATAAAGTAGAAAACATAGTCTGGAGGTAATATTCAGAATGATATTACTCTGCAGAGATATTTCTGAACAGATTTTTTTAATGTGTCTATTTTGCATCTACAAACTTTTCATAAATATTCCAAGTTTTGGGAAGATGGAAGGGAAGAGTTAGAAGGGAGGCTTACCCAGTACAAGAGAAAAATGGCATAAGAATTCCTCCTGTGCAGCCATTAGATACCAAAACCTCTCATGCAATAGTGATTTATTGTGGGAAAGAAAAAGGAAGATCGTGTGTATAAATCAGAGTGTTAGCTGAGATGTGGCTCAACTTCAAAGCCTTCACACTTCCTTCCCTCTACTTTTTACTTTATTCTACAGCTTCTTTTCCCAGTGAAAACTGCCGTTCTCCTTCATCTGTGTTTTACTCTGTCTTCTTGGTTACTTTAAAGATCCCCCATTATAGCACAGTTTTTGATCTTCTGTATTAGATTCCATGTAATTATCAATGTCTTGCTTGGGACTGTTATAGATCTCTGCTGTGCTGGACTGAAAAGTGCTGAATTGCTTTCAGAGGGTGATCTTCATTGTCCTGAAACAACAGAGGGTCATATGGTGGTGTAGGCATGAGAAAAAACACTAAAGAAAACAAACTTAAAAATTAAGCAAAATAAATAACACAGTTTCATGTAGTAACTTTGCTGCTGCAGATGGACTTGGCAGGATGCCCAAGCAATAGTCACCAAAAAGATTCTTCTGTTTTTTCTGAAGTCAAATGAACCAGCTACTGAAAGAAAATTGTACACTTGTTAGAGAATAACATCAGAATATTAAAGTGGGTAATATTGTGATAAGCAAATATGATTTTTTCCCCCTATTTACATCTTAATAGACTTCAGTATCTGCAAGGTTAGCTTAGGGGAGATTTTTTTGTTGGGGGAGGAAGTAAGTTGAGAAAGACTCAAGCCTTTTGGAGATGTGAGAGCATTTTCTGGTTTTTATCAGTGATTTTTAGCAAAGGACAAACTAATGAATGTGTAAGCATGCAACCATGACAACAGTGCAAGAAGAAAAAGCCTCATTACCCACAAAATTACTGAAATTACTGTTCTCATAGGTTTCGACTGAAGAGAAGCTGTTCTCCCTAGACTCAGTTTCTGTTATTTGTCCAGACTGTGGACTTTTAAAAACTTTGCTTCACTTTTCACTTTTCTAATAAACAGTTACCCAAGCAGCTGTGCCCATCACATGTGGGATTGCAAGGAGTAGAAACCTTCCTTGAAAACCTAAGTTGTTTAACTACTAATCCTGTGTTTTGGCACCATTTGCAAAACTCACTTAGGATGCAGTGCCAAACTGGGAGCCCTGCTGATGTTGGTTCACCATTAATTACCAGCCTAACTTGGTGGAGTGGTTTCAGGTAAGTCTGCATGGTGACGTGATGTCTGTGTTGCACTGTAGTCATGTGCTTTGCCACAAGTTCTGCCTGCACTCCAACCACTTCCCAGTATGAATGTGGAGTCCAGCACTAAATGTAGCACCTGTAGGAAATTCTATGAGAGATTTCAGAGAAAAACTGTTTTCTGTCTTTTTATTTTCCTTGTCTTTTCCTCCTACTTGTCTTTTCACTCTATCTCCACTCCATCTCCATATTTTCACTCAGCTGCACTGATGTTAGCAAACTTTGGTATACCTTCATCCCACCCTAGTCTAATAATTCCCTGGCTGCCTGTATTCTACACCTGTGAGCTGAATTAAGCATGTTATCTTCCAGGCTATAATTCAAAATCTTAAATAAATCTCTGAGTAACAGTGGTCCCTGCAGCAAATCACTGTCCTGGTCTCTACAGGATAACACATTGTCATTTAACATTAGACTTTGTTTACTGTAGGGACTACTCCTCATTTGTACCTTAAAAATCCCATAGTTCAGGCACCAGCTGTCAGTAATGAGAGTTAAGACATTTAGCTCATTGCTGGTCATCTCAGTAACTTCATGTCTTTCCTGTAAGTGGTTGCCAAAAGGAAAGGTTAAGAGTTGCACAGTAATAAGGTCATAAGACACATAAGGACAGCAATACAAAGGGGAGGAGAACAATAGCGAGGGCAACTGGGATAGATGAAACAGTAAAAGTTTGCTTGAGAGAATAACATCAGTGGCAATGACATCAAGAGGAAATGGGAAACAGTCATGAGAAGAGGAAAATAGATCATTAGAAGAAAAAGGCAGTGTTGGGCAAAAAAAAAAATCATGGTACAATGTTTAATTAAACCTAGGTTAGACATCTAGTCATACACCTCTTCAGAAATTAAAAAGAAAGGAAAACTGTTCAGATATCTGCCTTTCATAGCTGACATTTTATTCCAGTTAAAATTAAAGTAAACAAACAACACAACAACAACCACCAAATAAATCTCTTGCATTATTGTTTGGCATTATAGGTTCCAAATTACAGAAGTCCACTAGATCTCAAATAGAAGAGTACCAGTGTATTTTACCACAGACCTGAGCTGGGGTTGTGATTGCTTAATATAGATAATCTAATATTGTGAACTGCATAAAAGATATCTTGGGATAGGCATTTAAGGAGAAGTTTGTGTAATAGCATTTGTCACTGTATTCTGCAATATTAAAGAAGGGGTATATTTTGAGTTATTAAGCTGTAGTTCTCTCTTGAGATGTAAATCCACTGAAGTTTCAGTTCAAATAAATCTTCTCCAAAACCTCTAAGGGTTTCTCTGTTCCTCCCATACTCCTCCCAATTCAATTCCATTCTTGATTACCCTCCAAAACCTATTCATTTATGCTGATTGTTAAATATCCTTTCCCCATTTACACTAACTACATCATTATCAGCCTTACTGCAGCAGGACCATTTATGTTGTCCTTTGCTGTGCTTTCATATTACCATCCCTCCTCTCCTCTGACCACTGACCTTCACCTCCTCCAATGAATGACTCTGATCTCTTTTCTACTGTCAAAAGCTCCTTCCCTGTTTATTGCTGCCTGATGTAATTTTGATTGGATTTTACTAAACCTCTGAAAGGTATCAGGTGAACCTGATGATTTTCTGTTAGTGAATCTTTAAAAGTTCCCAAGTCCTCCTACAGTGTATTTTGACTTGAAAACTGAGAAAATTTGAGGAATTTTTCTGGTTTTTTATGCTATTTTGATAAGACCTGGAGTGAACAATATTGAGAGGGGAATAGTACAGGAAAATAAGATGAAAATTCTAAGTTAAAAAAATGAAAGCAGGAGGACATTTACTTAATTGACATACTTGTATTTAAATTTTATTTTTCTCTCTTTTCTTTTTTCCATGTCCTCTCAATTTTCCTCACACATTCTTTTCCCTGCCATAGAAAGTCTGAATGAAGTGATGTATCATCATTTGGTAGGTCACAAGGTTGGGAACCCAGATCCTATCAGGTTGCAAGTATGCTGAGCTACTCCCAGAAGTGAACAACACAGATTTTCTTGACATGCTGTTACAGCAAAGGGGTTTGGGGACATCTCTGTTGGATGTAATGATAACTTTCTCTTCCAAATAACTGTCTGAGGTTTTAAGCACTCTTGAAAAGTTAAGGATGGTTTTGTTTAGGAACAAAAATACTGAAGATTTTTTTTTCTGCTTCCATTTCTCTGTCTCTGGACAGAAAAGGGGAACAACTGAAATTTTTCTGTACATTGGACAGTATGGAGTCACAGGGAACCCCTAAAGCAACAGGATGTGCTACAGAATGGCATGTCCAAGAAGGGTGCTCCTACCCTCCAGCCCTCCAGGATGGAGTGGGACCTGGATGGTGCAGGAAAGCATGGGAAGCAGTTGTGCTCACCCTCATGGTAAGAATGGAAATGAAAGAGCTTTGCTTAATCCTTTCACCTGTATAGGGACTGGCAACAATTTTGCTTCATATTTTATGCTCCTACCAGTGCATGAAAGTCCCTTTACTCCCCCGTTCTGCTTAAAGAAGCCAGGCAAAGGTCACCAGTTTTATGAACTGTATCACTCTTAGAGGGCAGACCTCTTAGGTAAAAAAAGAAAAGATCGAAAGCCAACAGGTGAAAATAATCAAGATTTAAATCCTCTCTTAATGTGGTAAATTCTGTGGGTCAAGGTAATGCAGCACTGAAATGGGCAGGCGTGGAAGCTCACATTTCCCCAGGGTGTGACTAATGCAACTCTAAAACAACACACATGATCCCAAAGTATTAAAGCACTCATAAAAGAACACTCCTCTGAGTATAAGAATATTGTGTGAAGTGTTTGTCTACTTTATAGGATGTTGTTTCTTAGTCAGACTGCTTCACCATGGAATATCCTGGTACTCATGCACCTCTTTCCTTTTCTCTGTTTTGCAATGCAAGTTTACTAACATTAGTGAATTATCCCCTAGCATTTTTAGACCTATGGGACAATATCTTTATTCAGCTGTTTTTACCTGGAAATAAGGGAAAATACTATCTGAGTGTTCCTTCTTTAAATCTATTTTAGTGCTGACACAATGCAGCAATGTCCTGCTCAATAAATAACTTTGTAACTGGAACATGTGGTACTTTTCTGTCTCTAGATAGATGGACACTGGTTAATTGACATGATATTTCACAAAAACCTGTAATTACCAGCCAGATTTTCTTCTGACCCATGCACTGATGTTTCAGGTTTTCCTTTCAGGTACGCTGAAGCTGTGCCTTTGAATTAAACAGAGTTAGCAGTGTGTGCATTAAATTCAAACAGCAGTACTTCATGTTTGAGCTAAAAGAGAGAGCACAGGTTGGTGGGAATTTTGTGTATCAAGGAAATTAAAAAAAAAAAGAAAAAAGAAAAAAACAAAGCCTGGCCTTGCTGTATAAAATTCCACTTCAAAAAAGAAAACCCAGAAAGTGAGTAGTTTGTTACAATCAAGCGGAAAGTCAACAGAGACTCTTGAACTTTTCCTGTTTTTGTTGTGTCTAATGTCCAGCAATTGCTTGAGACTAATAGTCAGTTTCTCAGGGTTACATTAATACTTCAAAGAATTTGACCAAGCCACAACTGAAAAATGGATTTTCCTTTTGAAAGTGTTGATGGCAAGTTTGATTAAAACCTTTAATTCCTCACAAATAACTTCTGCAGTTAAATAAGCCTTTATTTTAGACTTGTTTAATTTATTAAAATCTCACCTGTTTGCTTAGTGAAAACATTTCTTTGCAAATGTTTGATAGAAAAGGGAGTCCGAGATGCTTAAGGGCAAGTAAACATCCGTAGCATGAAAATCTCTGCATCTTCTCAAGAATGAAGTATTCTTTTGACCTGAACATTTACAAGATGTTTAAAGGAAGACAGGATCCTTCTTGTCTATAACATTTTTGTAGAACTACTAATGCTGGAGATTATTTGTACATAATGAATGTAAGATGATTCACTTCTCCTAGCATAATATCTTCTCTGGGCAAAATTGAGGTTTTAGATCTGTCTCTGGACTTTCCTGTGCATATTCTTAACTCCTTACTGCCTTAATATGTAAATATAAGACTCCAGTACTTCTCAAGGCATTAAGTTTTTCAGGGAAATGTTTTTAAGTTGCAGGGAAATTTTAGCAGCTGAAATGTGAACTATGATATAAATTATTTTGAAAAAAGCTTGTGACATTGAATACCACAGTACTAAAACATTTAATTTCTTATAGCTTGTACTATTCAAAAAACATGGGGAAAAGGAAGGAAGGAAGGAAGGAAGGAAGGAAGGAAGGAAGGAAGGAAGGAAGGAAGGAAGGAAGGAAGGAAGAAAGAAAGAAAGAAAGAAAGAAAGAAAGAAAGAAAGAAAGAAAGAAAGAAAAAGAAAGAAAGGTAGATAGGTTAATTTAACCTGTAAATGACTAGGTGCCTGAATAAACATTATGTTACCACAAGGAACAAAACAGCAGGAGAGTGTGAAGTGGTGACTGTGGTGATGGAAAGTGAGGACTCTTTTATTCTGTGGAAATACTGGCTGAAAATGACAGTTGAATTACAGTGTAGCTTTATTCTGGTTTGAATATTGGCTGTCCTCCCACAGTCCCACTGTAAATCTGGTATGATAAAACTCTGTACCAACATATGCCAGCTAATTCAACAGAAGTGTATGCATAAATCGACTCCTGATCTAGGTAAACTAAAACAATATGTGACCTGGAAATGCACAGGGTGGATACAGGTGGTTTTGCAGCCTCAAACCTTCCTTGTAATCAGTGTCCTCAGAGATCAGGAGTTTCAGCCACACGTTTGGTAGTGGTCTCTGTCCCTCTGCATGCACTGGGCATTGGATGAGCTGAGCATCCTGCCTGCAGTTTTGTCTAGAATCCCATGCTGTTGCTCTAGAGTCCCCGCCCTCCATTAATGACTTAATGACAAGTGATACACAGATTCAATACAGAGTATAAATATTGAAGTTCAGTTTTTCTTATGCAGCTCTTTGTCACAAAATCATTCCTTTGGAAGAGCATTTGGATTTCATCTCTCAAGTTTCATGGCAAAACTTTTTCATACTAGGTAGTATATAGCTGGCTTTATTTCAAATGCTAATTCTATTTTATTTAAGATCTTGTCAAGCTAATTCATTGAGTAAGTTACAGTGAGTAAAGGAGAAATATAAAATCTAAATATAAATATGCATGTAATAATAGAGCTGTCAGAATGATTGGTTTATGAAAGCAAGCAGTCTTCCTGACATTCCTAGACATACCATTCACTTTGTTTAGAATTTTCTTTCTCATTCTTGTGTCATTACATGATTTCTGCAATGCTGAGAAAAAAGACCTAGTTTTTTTTCTGAACAACAAGCACTTTAAACCCCTCATGCCTTATAAAATGGACATAAATATAGGTCTGGTGGGAAATAGCTTTGGGGTATTTAAATCATATTTGCTGCTTAAATTTAAATACATTCTAGCAATCTAGCACTCTGATGACCTCTGGATAGAAAATACCTCTGTCTGAATACACCTTATTCCCAATATTGTGAACAATCACTTTGCTGTTTCTTACAATTTTGCTTTCACCATACTGCTCTCCTTTGATTTCCTCCTATTTTTCATCTTGACATACACACATACTAATGGTTGTTAATATCCTTTCTAGAAACTGATTCCTGGTTACATTGCTCTTCAGGTAATAGCTCGGGGTAGGCAGGCATGGGACCATAAAAATACAATCTTTAATCTTAAGGACTTCCTGTTCAGGAAGGACTAAGTGCAGACCAAATGGCACCAAGCAAACAATGTGACCTGCTCTGACTTTTAACATGAATAAACAAGTCTGATTAAGAGTTATTCACTGCTAGATATTCTCAGCAATTCTGGAAGAAAAATAGTAGCTCTGCTAATACTAAAATCTTGTTTCCAATAGAATCAAATGAGCTCTGTTCACTGGAGAACCGGAGTGTTGAATTTCCTCTCCTTGGTTAAAGGAACAGAGTAATACCTTCCCACTCCTAACACTTGCACCTCATGGTCTCTCTGTGACAGTCACAGATGCACAAGCAGCAGCACTTTGCTTTCACCTTCTATTATTAGGCATACTCACAGAGCCAGGGTACTACTGGAACCATCTTGGGAAAACCCTCCTTTGGAAGCTCCTCCTACAGAAGTGGCATTTGAAGAGCTGGATCTTTAAACTTCAAGCCAATTTTTTTTTTTTTTTTATTTTTTTGAGTCACTGAACTTTGCCAAATACAGTGCTGGGTGTTTTGTTTGGAAATCAGCTGAAGACATTAGGTCTTGCTCCTGATGCTCCATTAAGGTGATGAGCTCCTGTTTTTTTTTGCCAAGGGAAAGCTGGTCTGGGTAACATGAGGAGAAATATCTACTTTTATCTTGAATAATGCATAGGTTGCCCTAATTTCTGCTAACAAAATATAAATTCCTACTGTATGATTATGGTATTTTAAGAGGTTTTTTAAGTCTGGGTTTTCAAAGGAAGCAGTAAAATGTGGACAAACCTTTATCACAATACAGATTTCATGCCTCACTGACAGTTAAGGATAGGTAGACTATTAAAAAATAATTTGATCCCATAATTTAATTTTATAGAGCTATCTTTCTAACCAATTGGTTAACCTATCAGTTAAGAACTTAATTTGCTCAGCATTTAGCTAAAACATTCAAATACAGTGTTTTTATTCAACTGTCTGTTATTCAGGATAAAGAATAAAATTTCTTTTCCTTTTTAACTCAAGTCTCTCCTGACAATGTGACATATCATGGAAATATGGTGAAACTATATTTTTTACATAGATTATTAAGACCTGTTCTACCCCCTGCTCCCCCTTTTTTATTGTAAATTACAGGGTTGCATGTAAGTTCAAAGAATTTCTGACATTCCTCTGTGCAAGGGTTGTGCCAGCATTATTGCTTAGCTATCTTGCCATATTTCATGCTACAAAATAACCAGGAAGGCAGTTACTTTTCTGCCTGCAATTGATTTTGTTCAAAAATAAGATCAACTAGTTTTCAACAGGAAAAAAGAAAATCTCAGCAAACCCACCTAAGAAACTAAAAAAGTAAAGTCCTCAGAACTAAAGTTGGATAGAGGACTTGAAGGCTGCTACAATACATGGCAGTTTGCATGCCTGTTGCAGGTATCCTTCTGGTCATTCAGGGCTGCACACACACTTCCCAAAGTATGACTGGATTCACAGTTGTTTTCAATTCCCTTGGTTTTTAAGGGATTTAATGGAACCTAGCCCTCCACAAAAATATTTTCCCAAATCTCCCTGCTCTCAACCACTTGTACAACATGAAGCACAAGATTTTGTAAAAATTTTGTTTCCTGGGGTTTTATTTTTAGTTAATTTGAAAAGCCTAAACTCTTGGGTAAATACACAGTTTATATGTAGCATGGTTTTAATGGCAACAGACATAGTTTCAGGCACTTAAATACAATTTTACATTTCACTAATTCTAAATATTCCCAAGTTTACTAGGTAGTTTCAAATCTGATTAGTACCTCAAGGAAGTGGAAGGATGTTAGTAGAAAAAAGGATGAAAAGGGCTTAACTTAGCTTTCAAACTTAGGCTCACACCACTGTTATTTGAGCTGCCTTTTTTTTTTTTTTTTTCTCTCCTGTGTGTTTCGTGCTAGACAAAACCATCTTCTTTTAAAAATAGACTGTCCTTGTTCAAGTGTTTCTTGACACACTGAAGGTAGCTTCCTCTCAGTTTGGAAAAGCCAAGACAACACTTACAAGAAAAGAGTTAGGCTGTGTGTTTTCCTATTTGGTTGGTTTTTGTGAGTTTTTGTTTGTTTGTTTTAAATTTTTCTTTTTTTTTTTTCTTACAAATAGCTTGCTGTAAACAAGAGGTGACTGTAATGCCTCTGATAGGGAACAGGTAATCACAGGGCAGAATAGATTTGGTCAAACTTAACAAGATGCAAGGCAGTTTTAAGACTTTGGAATTAACTCAGTGGATGAGTTTTACTTCACATAAACAGAAGAAATCTTTCCCATGCAAACCACTGTCCTGATGCTTTAGAGAAACAGGAAGCAATTTTCACAGCTCATTCACACAACCAATGAAATGTGAAATAGGTTCCATGGTTAGGTGACAATCCTGGATGTTCCCTCTATCTCTGGGTAAGGCAATCTTATTTCCAGGGCATTAGTGTAAGGAGATAAACAGAGAGGAAAAAATATTTATTAAGAGCAATGTTGCTGTCTGAATAATAGAGGAAAAATGAAGGATTACCCACAGGTCTATATTCTTATTTACATCTAAAAAGTGTTACTGAACAGCTGTATTGCCAAACAAACAAACAAAACAATTGTTTTGTTTCACCCAGAATCTGAACAACTAATTTAATGTAAAATCAGTGGACATAGATATAGCATAGAAGATTATAACAGTAATCACCTTCTGTATAGGAGAGATAATCAGAGGAGTATAAAACTTCATGCAAAAATAGGTTGCTGTTAGTGCCACTACAACATATAAAATAAGGTGGAAAAATGCATTTCTTCTTACCAGAATTTCATTGACTTAAATGACACAATACAAACCATACAAATGCACAGAACAATCACAGGATGAAAGCTAATTAAATTAAAAAAATTATTTCCCCCACCCCCTCCCCCCTTATACTCAGTCTGATTGACACTTAATAGTTAAGCCAGTCCATTTGTTTCTTGAGAGTGAAGTTCCCACAGCAAAAAAACCCACAACACAATAGTCTGCGCAGGAGTCTTGTGGGCAAGTGCAGCTAGCATGGAGTAGCTCTGATGAGTCTATTGAAAAAGCAGCTGTTTCTGCCTTCACTTCTGACCTGGCAGTGCACTCCAGTTATAGCTGTGTTCAACACCCTTTCACTCCTTACTCAGAGCTGCTTGTCATTCAGTGGGACAGAAACAAAATCTTTCCATTGGTTTTAAACTACTTCAAGAAGCAGATGCAGCAATTACCTTTAAAAGCAATAGCTAGATTGCTTTTAATGGTGGCAGGTTTTTATTATTGCTGTCTGTCCAGGGAGCACTTTTATTGCTAGCAGTCAGTGCTAGATCTTCAATAGGAGTTGATAATTTTTGCTTCAGGCTTTTGTGTGTCCATATGGCCATGTGTGGAGAATGCAAAGACATGTTGGGTTTGTGTGGCAAGGTTTTGGTAGTGGGGGGCTGCAGGGGTGGCTGCTGTGATAAGGTGCCAGAAGTTTCCTTGTGTCTAATGGAGCCAATGCCAGCCAGCCCCAGGATGGACCTGCCTCTGGCCAAGTGCAAGCCCATCAGTGATGGCTGTAGTTCCTCTGGAGTAACAGATTTAACAAGGGGAAAAAACTACAACACCAATGACAGCTGGAAAAAGAAGTGAGAATATGCGAGAGAGACAATTCTGCAGACACCAAGGCCAGTAAAGAAGGAGGGGGAGGTGTTGGAGCTGAGATTCCTCTGCAGCCCATGGTGAAGACCATGGAGAGGCAGATCTGGCCCTGCAGCCCATGGAGGTTCACAGTGGAGCCTGTGGAGTGTGTCAGAGCAGGTGGAAGTCCAAAGGAAGCTGTGACTCCCATGGGAAACCTGTGATACAGCAGACTCCTGGCGGGAAGAGAGGAGCCTGCACTGGAACAGGTTTGCTGTCAGGACTCATGAACCTCAGGTTGCCCACACTGGAGCAGCCTGTTCCTAAAGGACTGCACATTGTGGTATGGACACACATGGAGCTCATGGAGAACTGGAGTCCATGGGAAGGACTCATGTTGGAGAAGTTTGTGGAGAACTGCCTTCTATGGGATGGACCTCACTTTGGAGCAGGGGAAGAATGGGAGGAGCTGTCCCCCTGAGGAGAAAGGAGTGGGAGAGATGAGGTGTGATGAGCTAACCAAAGTCCCCATTCCCTGTCCCCTTGTGCTGCTTGGGGAGAAGGAGGTAGAGAAAATCAGGAGTGAAATTGAGCCTGGGAAGAAGGGAGTGATAGAGAGGTTTAGTAGGCACCTGGTGTCCAGCCAAGCTCAACCCTTGACAAAAGAACAATTTTGCTACTGAATAGGTAGCAATTTGAATTTATTGAATAGTATTGAATAAGTAGTTTTTGTCTTGCCTTTTAATTCTACGTTATGGTACATTGTGTGCATACCTCAAAATGAGAAAACAGTGTGATTAATCCATAAATGTTAGCCAAACTGAAGGAGTGCCTCAATCAAATACTACATCTCTGGACTCAAAATTTTTAACATGGCCATTATAAGGTCTGTAGAATTATATGGTCTATAGAATTGCTGACGCAGATGGCTTGAGAAATAATGTATAGTTATCAAAGTATAAAATGGTCCCAAAGAGCTACACAAAGGGTGGTACAGATTTTTTCACTGGCTAAATTTGTGCATAAAATTGTAAGAACTCAGAATTATAGGGTTATAAAAGTAGGACAGGTATCAACAAGTGTACAATCTTTTTCCTTTAGCAATATAGCTATCACAAGCTTTTAGGTAGTCAAGTATTCACTGAAGATACATCATACTCACTTTAAGCGATGATTTGTTTTGGGAGATTTCATAGATAAAAAATTGCCATGTCCATGACCCATATATTCTCACATTCAAGCATTTTGACTGTTAGTTTTTCAAGTGGCAGTAAGCACCTAAGGACTGAAAGATTCAGGACTACTGATATTAAATACAGAATAAATTTGGTGGTAATTAAGTCCCATGTAATTATATTGATTTAAGTGAGATTTCTCAGGCATGCAAAGGGCTGTATGTGTTGTACTATAATTAACTTTGTCAATGCTCATTGCTAAGAACTATGATATATCTTTTCATTTTAATAGAAAAGTTTTGGAGGGGTTTATAGAATTTTTATGTAAAAGATAGTTGCTTTGTTTTAGGGTGTAATGCAAGGGTTACCTGCTAAAATAATGTGAGTGATGTGTAATTAATAAAATCCCAGTTCTCTAGGAATTTACAGGAACAAAAATCCAAACCAAAGCCCCAAACTGTACTGTTTATTTTATTCTGTGACTCATCTTATAAAATGCTACTCATAAAATATCTATTCCAAAGAACTGATCATCCCAATTTTATTGTTTTCCTTCTTTATCATTAGCTGCAATCTAAAATAAAATGACATATGCTGTAAAGGTGAGCAGTCAAGAGCAATTCAATCTTAATAATGACCTATGTATCAGTATTAAAACTATAATGACAAATGGTTATTTGTGGAAACACGTTACCTTGCAGGTGTTCAAACCTGATGCTATAGGCATATTATTATAATAGTGCTATAGGCATAGCATTATTTTGAGTTACCTGTGACTGTGGAAGAAATCTCTTTATAAACAGGAAAACATCTTTTTTCTCTTAGAAAATAGTCATTTTGAGCATGAACTTCTCAGAAAATAATTTACTGAAGAACAGATGGGTTCTCCCCAGTTATATACTGAATCTTTATGTATACCACTTAAATTGCAGATAATTTTACTCTTTCAGAAATGCTGCTTCTTGAATTGAAATGTTCAGATCACTCCAGTCTGGTGAAACAATGGTATAAGAAGGAAGTGAGAGCAAGCTGTGAAGACTCAGGGGTTGCAAAGCTGTTGGAGGGAAAGAATCTTGAGGGGGATACTTTTCCATGCAGAGATGTAACATGCACTTGTGGCTGAATCAAGGTATCTTTACAAATAACCCAGTTTCCAGATGATAGATTACAGTAGTTGGTTTTGCAGGGTAGTGAAAGACAAATAACTTGTTAGTGGTCCACATATTGCACACATTTAAAGAGACTGAACCAGAGAAAACAGTCTGTGTTCTCCACCAGTGTTGTCCAAATCCCAAACAGGGCATAGGATTATAGACCAATGAATGCTTTTTTTTTGAAATCTTTGAATTATATTTGTCACAGTGATGCTTAGTAGCCATTGCTTACTAAGAGGCATGCCTTTAATTACCATTAAACAAACATTAAATTTGCAATGCTAAAATTTGCTGTAGTAGAGTCACTGAAATCATATGTGAAGAGTGAGGGAGGACTGTCTGAGCTATTAATGGCTTGGTGTTAAATTATTCTTTTGAGTTTCTGGGAGTTTTATTGATTAATATTTTTCCCCTGTAAATTACATCCAGTTTCCAAAATTTTGCATTTTTCAGGAAGTGATGCCAAGCAGTAAGCTTTCCCTAGTTTATTTGGTTTAATATGCAACTTACTACACTTTGTAGTGAAAGACTTTGCTTGGGTTCTGAGTTTAAATAACTACTTCTGTAAGTAAACTTGTATTATAATTAACCCATGATGAAATTAAGTAGAAATTATTGATAGAAAAACGATTTTCAGAGTTTTGAAAATCAGGACCCTGCTGTTTAGCTGGTAGATATAAGAGAGGACTGATTCTTTTTAAAGAAGCTGTATTACTTTAACTAGCCAGAGGTCTGATCTGTGGGGGTATTTTTGTATTGTAATAATGTCTGTCAGGTCAAGCAACTTTCAGTTGTGTGAGAACAGCTCAAAACAATTAGTTATACAATGTTCCTGCCTTGAAAGTCTGTACTTCTAGATAAGCAAGAAAGTTTAAAAAAATACAAAACCAGGCATCTGGATTTTTCAACCATTAGGGTACAGGCTGTGGCTATGATAAGAAAATGAAATTCTCAAGGTAATTTTGGAAGCTAATAAATCAGATTTTTTTTTCTTGCAGGTTGTTCTCAGCATATTAATACCTCTGTAGCATCCAACTCTACTTCTTTCTTCTCAGAAATTACATTGGCAAGATGACCCTTTCCTCTCCTGTGGAGCTTGACTGACAGGCTGCTGCCAAGGAGTGAAAATGATTTTCAAAGCCTGACCTAAGTAAAACCATTTCTTACATTCTCACTGGACTTTTGTTGCTTCAGGTGTTACAGGAAAAACAAATCAACTCAACTGCTCTGGTTCTTAATAAGAATATTATTAAGATCCCCAAGCATAGCTGATACTACTGTTCCAAACAAACTGAGGAACTCCATTCATTTATTGATGCACTCTCCATGAAGGGATTATGTTTCACTTTGTTTGAAGGACCTGAGAGCCCTTATTATTTTTGTTTGCAGAAACACTGTGGTGCACATGAAAGGGACACAGAGGAAAAAAACCTTTTTTTTTTTGCTGGGGGAGAATGGCTGGCAGTTGATTGCCTCTTTTTTTTTTTTTTCTTTTCCATTTGAAAAAGCTTCTTGGATGATTGATTTCTGATTTAGATTATCACATCCTCTGTGTTGTTCTCTGCTCTGTTTACTGAAATTTTCTATCTGCCTTGCTCAGCTGACATTTAGGATATTGATAAGGTTAAAGATAATGACTGAGTTGATTTAGAGGCCAGGTAGAACTCTGAGTCTATCATGTTTTGACATAGTCTTTCCTTTCTGTCATCCAGTAAAGACAAATATTTACTTAGAATTAAAAAAAAACCCAAAACCAAAAAAAACCCACCAAAAAACAAACAAGAAAAACAAATATAAAACCATGAAAAAATTCACCCTCTCTATTTTATATTTCTTTTTCCTGTAGCTTTCATAAGCCCTTGTACAACAAGGCTTACCATGGAAAAAAAATCTAGCACTTGGTGGGAAGAATGTGGATTTTTATGAGGCATCTCATACATGTGGCAGAAAACCCACAGGACAGCCATCATATTTGTCTTTGCAAGCAAATATGCAGTTCCTGGGGTTCTCTGGTACATGCCCTTCCAGCATCCAAATACCAAGTGAAATCTGTGGGGAAGGGGTGAGAAAAGGCTTATGGAAGGTTTATGGGATCTAAGAGGCTGCAGCAATTAATCAGATTGGGTCCCCTGTGCTTTCAGTGAGCCTGGTTGACTTACTAAGCCTGAAAAATTGTCCTTTCCGTGTCTCTGCATGCCCATACCCTGATTTTTCATCCCACTTTGAAAGCAACTGAATGGAATATTTATGGCCTATTCCCTTTATCTGCACTGAAGAATTGAAAAATCCAAATTAGGGGCTCCATTTATTTGGGGTTGTCAGAAAACCATTATAATAAGGAGAATGCTTTTCATACTAGTACTACTGAAGTACAGTAGTTTGACTCATCGTTCTTATATTTAATTTTAACTGTACTGCTTCCCTTTGTTCTGCCTTATTTCTCAGTGTGAGTCAGTCCTGGACAAACAGTTAATGACAGCTGAGCAGGATTTAATGTAACTGGAGAACGACATGTGTAGCACAAGAAATTATAACCTTTGCACTGTTCCACCTCTGTGTCTGGCACGAAGAGGAATTTACATTTTTTGCTGCATGTCAGCAAAAGCAATGGTCTGCTAACAACTGGGGAGGGCTAGGATGCTCCTGAATCCTGGTCCTATGTCCCCTTCAAAGGCACCCACCGGTTACATCCAGCTGTGGATTCCCCCATGGATACTTCCATGCTTGTTTTCTTTATGGCGTAAATTTCCTCTACTTGCAAACCAATTTGCAAGCGTGGACTTGCACAATAAAGCATATCCTTTTGTTTGATAAGTAAAGGAGATGTTTATTATATTAGTTGTGCTAGATCCCCTAAAAAAGGTGAGGTGAGGTGTAAAATTTTCAATCTCTGCCACATACTTCTGGTGACAAATAAAACCAGAAAGGAATAGATTTCATTTCACAGGGAAAAATGGAATAATTTGACACATCTCCTAAGACTTCACTGAAAAATAAAACCACCTTTTGGGTTTTGTGTATACCCTTCATTTATAGTGCAAAATGTAAACTATTGAAATATTACTCAGTTTACTAATACTCCAGACCTGATTTTTCCTTTCTTTTCTGTGCCAGGTTTCATAGGTTATCTTAGCTTGCTTCTGGATTTACAGTGTGTAATGTAGTATAGGGTCACGACTTTTGCTGTGAGGAGTACATTTGCATTTAAAGGAAGTCTTTACAGACAGTTATTAAGCTAAAGGTTATAGAGGAAAAAAATACAGAGTCTGTTGCTTCAGCTATAATAGGACCACAGCTAAGTGGAAGACAAAAGATATTTTTAGGCTCTGAACTGTTTGCTTTCTTCCTGTGTCACGATTTCTGCTACTCAGACCTGATGTTTTAGACTGTGTCACAAAGAGTTTTGCTTTTTTTCTCACTGCCATTTTTAGAGGGCTTTTTTTTGCAAGGTAAGGTCAACTTATTCTTGCAGTTACCAATTTTGATACCAGCCTAGAGAAAAGCAGTAAGAGATGGCTGCATTATAACCTCACTGAGATTGTTGGGGATTCTTATAAGAATAAAAAGGGACAATTTTTTCTGCTCTCTTCTTTATGATTTTTTCGACTTATAAATCCAAATGTGAAACACCTTCCCCATTTTGGAAAGAGTGGAGTTAGTTTTGGCATCACTAAAAGATAATATTAACAATAATATTAAAAATAAATAAGAAAGATAAAGCTTCTGCTTTTCAGATCAGGTTCTGCAGTGCTGAGTTACCCCAGCAATTATTGAAAACTTCTATATTCTAATTGACATCTAATGGAATTTAAGGCACTTAAAGCTCTTCCTTATACCTTTAAAGATCATTGTAGACTGATATTGATTCAGAAGTAGTAACATTCTGTTCCAGTTCTTTATTCTTGATGGCAGCAAAAATATCAGAGAGACCTAAGGAAAAATAGATGGAAAATAAAGCTTTTAAAATAATACATGAAGTACAGGATGTCTTTTACATGAACATTATAATGAAAAATATCAACTTTCTCAGCTAGATGTATCAATCTCTTCAAAGCTGTGACAATTGTCTTAGATCCTGTCATACCAGCAGTATGAGGCTAATGTACAACATCTGAGAATATCTCCTGAAAGAAATAACCCCACCCTAACACTGAAAAATTAACTTTTCTGCAGAATAATGTTTAAGAGACTGTTGTTTAAAGACCAAGCCCTTTGTTTGAATCATATTCTGACTTTTGTTAGAAAATATACTGTGCAAATTATCTTTCATATTGATAAACACTTAAAAGAAGGTTCTCATTACTTGAACCACAGTCAATCCTTTTTTGATCTATCTCTCCCTTTTTTCAAGACTGGTTGTGTTCAGAATTTATTTTTCAGACACAATTAATATGATATAATTGTAAAACATTCAACAAAGTTTAATATAACTATAATTAAAGAAAAATATTTTCACTTTGTGCTCTTTCATTATGAATATTTCGCCATCTAAAGGTTCCAGCTGATGCAGTTATCTATGGTTTTGTGTTCAAACAGTTTTGATTATTTGTTGCATTAAGTTTAACTTGCATAGCTTTGGTTTTAGGCTTTTTTCATTAAGAAGTAGCACAAAGAAAGAATTCACTATGAACAAACAAAATAGAAAAGAAGAAAAACCTTGTAAATCATGTCTTTATAATGTTATTATAAAAAAATCAAGATTTGCCTATTGAAAAAGGGGCCATAATTTCTGATGTAGGTTGAAAGGATATTTTGAATTAACAATTAATAGCTACATTGCAGGGATCATTGGAGATAACAGTGCAAGGAGTTGTTTTTGCATCAGCTGCAGATGGATCTAGATCCTGAATGTGCTGGGGGCTTCATTAAAGAATATATGGCACATTTTCTGCAGTGCTTACTAACTGCTTTCGTGGCTGTCATCTATTTTCTCTAGAAGTAGTATTAAACCAGATGATTAAAGTCCTAGTGCAGTCATGTCTTCATATAGAGAGCTCTATTTACTGGTAAGGTGTTGCTTGATAAGTATTTACCTCAGATCCACTCAAACATTTACATGTATTGTGCCCGCTGAACTTGAGAACCACTGAACACCTTTAGAGATGAGATTAGTCCAAAAGACAACATTTACAAAGAAAAAACTGGTATTATCAAAAAAATATTGGATGACTAATTATTACTTATAGCATTTTCTTAAAAACCCAAACCAGCTCTTTTCTACAAAACATCTTTAATGAAATTTTAGATTTTTTTCTTACACAGGCAGTCAGAAGATTTGAATATTCTGCAGAGGTTTGCTCCTTTTGGGAAGAAAGTTTTATAATTTTCACATCAGAATAAGAAAAAGACAAAACTCCACCTCTCGTAATTTTGGTTAAAGATTAGGTTATGTTTTAGCACAAAAATTGGTGGCTAGTACTGGCACAGTGGTGGAGCAGAAGAAAGGTGGGAACACAGAAGAGATTCCTCTCTTTATATGTCAAAGCAGGGCTGCAAAAGGAAAACAGCCCTCTTCCTTTCATGTAGCCAGCAGTTTATAAATCAGTGAAAGGGGGTTGTGGCTATTGTATTTTCACTCTTTTTGCTGCAGTGGTTTTTCTTAGCTGCACTTGGGAAAACCCATCTGTAGGCTTCCTAAATTAAATGAAAGAAGGTGGTCTGACCCCGTGCACAGAGGATGTGATAGTGCAGCATAAACCAACGGTGGAGTGATGGATAAGACTCAGAAAAAGTTTTACCTTTTGCATTTACCACCAGTAAAGTGCACTGTCAGAGAAAAAGAGATAGATTAGCTGGACCACTGGTTTGATCCAGAAACTTCCAAAACACTTGCAGAACAGCTCTGATGTAGTAATTTTGTAACATCTGCTCTGATAAATTCACCTACTGATGGCAGGTCATAAAACCTGCACATCCTGGCAAATTATTTCTGTTATAAAAACTTTACATGAGGTTGATAACTATCATGAGTCATAACAAGATAACAAACTATGTGTCTAGAAAATACTTTTCAAGTGTATATCTTATGGCAAGTGTAGTGCAGATGTCTGATAAGTATTTCTGTAGGGATAAGAGAGCCTGCGAGCACAACACAAACTCCTTAAGTATATAACTTATGAGAGTTTGTATGCTGAGTGGGAACTCAGAGCCAGATCACCACTGATAGGGGCTTTAGCTCTACTGCTAAATTAGAACTTTAAAGAATTGTACTAAAATGCATAGCAAAATAGGAAAATTTTGTAGAGATTATAAAATCTGAGGAACTTCCCACAAAATTATGAAAAATTATCTTTCCTCAAAAAGCTGTTAATTCCTAACCACTTTATGCCTGTGCGCTTAAGTCTAGCCTTTCAGGGAGGCTAGAAAGTGAAACCAAAGCAAAGAAAATTACAGTCCCCTTTTTTAAGGTGAATCTCTGACTCACAGTGCTCATTACCTTTCTACATTTTTGTTTTTCCTGGTACGTCTGCCCAAAGGACAAGCAGTAATCTTCCTGCATTGTGACAACAGCACTCCAAACATTGCAATGGACAATTTGGTCACCAGCTGTGTGCTCAGGGAAAGAAGAGATCCTGTGTGATGGATCTGAATGAACAGCATACCCCTCCCCAGCTGTATCTTCGATGGGAGGTGGTACATGCTATAGAGTGTGCCTTTGCTGGCAAACACAGGAATGAATGCAGCCCCTTAGCCACCCACCCAGCCAGCTTAAATGTCCTCTGGTGGACACCATAAGCTGAAAGAATCTCTGTAGAAAAGAACTGTCATTAGAAGCATTCAATTCCTTTTAAAGGAATATATAAAAGAAAACCACTTTTGGCCAAATGCAAGAAAAAAATTGACTTCTCTCTTGAAGAGTTTATCTATTCATTTGATTGTCCCTAGCAAGTAAGGTGTAATTAGAGCTAGTCCTCTTCTAACCCTTGTGCTAATGAGGCTTTGCTCACTTCTATTAGTGACAGTGCATTGTATTTTAATAAGGATCCCCTGGCCTGGCACGACAGGACCCATAGATAAGGGGAAGGAGAGCAAAAGGAAATGTAAAGAAGTGGGATCAGCAGGGGTCCCCTTCTTGGCACTGGGCTCCACAGGAAGGGTCTGGCTAACTTTGTCTTAGAACTGTCATTTGTATTAACTTCTAACCCATCACCTTCCCTGGTAGGCTAGCTTTACTCAATGAAGCGGGATAGATCCTTGGCTTGGCCTCTCTATCCCCTATTTCAGCAAACTGAATACAACACAAAAAGTTCACAGGGGAAGCATTTGGGGAGATGGTGTTAAGGATAGGGTCAAAAAGAGCTTTTAACTCATCTTAACATTACTGTCCTTTTCCATTTCAACTCTAATCTGCCCATCAAGGCTTTTGGTTTGTTCATTCATCCATTGCTAAAAGAAAACCCCAAAACACAAAAAAACTCCAAATGGAAATTATATGTGCTTTGAGATATGCAACACTTTGGTCTATACCAGCACACTTGTTTGTGTGTTTTCTCTCTGTATGGTTGTTTTCTTGTGATCGATTCCTGGTTGGATCAGAATTCTTTGGCTGCCATTCACTAAGGTTAGAAGGGAAAAGAGAAGCCTTTTGTGTCTTTTGTGTAACAGTATTACAACTCAACAAGAAAAACCCTTTCTAATGAAGTCTTTTTAGAGATGCTGGACCCTGTTAGAATGTGAGAGATAAACCTCTCCCTGTATGGCAGAAGGTAGAAAAACATTATTCTTTTTTTTTTTTTTTTGTAGTTTCTATTAGCGACATCTGAGAAGCCCTAAGCAAAATATATTTCTTAAAGTCGTTATTGTCAGAGCCTACTTTGGTATCTTCCAGATTTTTAGGGACATGATTGTGTTCCACCTCAAATTCCAGAAGATTGTTTACATATTAGTGAAGTGAATGCAACACTGTAACATTATCTTTCAGTTTGCCGTCCACTTCTCCTTTCATGCATATCTGTAAATGCTTCATCAAAAATGAATTGTTGAGCAAGCAAGCCAAGGGTCATCCATCAAATACCAAGATATCTGATGCTATTTACCCCTTTAAATAACATGGTATGCTCAGCCAGCATCCTTTCTCATAGGTCATACATTGTTGACCACCTTCTTGAGTAAGTTACTGATTGGTGAAAGGGAATTGAACAGAAATAGCAGCTCTTTTGTCCATTATTGATATAGCAGACAATTAAGATTTATGGAGATATGAGAGATGAGTTTATGTTGGATCAAACTCAAGTTCACACTCAGATGAGAAGTTAAAAGAAAGCTGGCATACAATTTCTGTCCCTACATTGTGTGGACATGATGGAGAGCAGAGTGGCTCTAGGTAGCTTGAACTCCAAGTTATTCTAATAACCTTTGTGGTTTCATCTATTTAATGAAAGTGCTTTATCTGGCATTGGTTGTGTTGCCACAGAAACTTATCTTCAGTTTAGAATTTGTCTTTTGCATGCCCAGATTTTTTCCCTTGGCATAATTTCAGATGACTGGGGCAAAGCTTCCTGAGTCACCAAGTAACTGAGTGATCTTTCTGAATATCACCTGGCTGACGTCATTAAAGGATGTTTTATGGCCTGTTACTTAACATCAGCAAGTGCATTCTTAATCCTCTATGCTTTTATTTCCCCAGCTGACTTTCAGGAAGTTCACAAACTCCACCATCACTTGTCCCAACCCTCCATTGCTGTCTCAGCACATGTGTCCTTCCTTAGCCACCAGCATGGTCTTCAAAGAGGAGGAGAAGTTTCTGATTTGGTATCTGCATCAAACATGAGAAAAAGTAGGCAATCTTAATCTAGAAGATCTCCAAAGCCCCCAAATATGTCTTTTATCATCAAATCAGAACATATTCAATGCATGCAACTGTTCTGGGTCTTTCAAAATTTTTCTTTTGTCTGCAGCCAGCTCACAGAAGTCTTCTTTTCCTTTCCCTCATCTGTATGAGTGATCTGATGTGCAGCTGCCTCAGACTGGATGGTATGTGTTGTCTGACTGGAAAGAAAGCAGTGTGATCATCTTAGCTCCTTTAATGGAAGGGTCAGAATGCGACATAGACCTGATGATGGTGCATGCAACTCTCCTCTCCTCTCCTCTCCTCTCCTCTCCTCTCCTCTCCTCTCCTCTCCTCTCCTCTCCTCTCCTCTCCTCTCCTCTCCTCTCCTCTCCTCTCCTCTCCTCTCCTCTCCTCTCCTCTCCTCTCCTCTCCTCTCCTCTCCTCTCCTCTCCTCTCCTCTCCTCTCCTCTCCTCTCCTCTCCTCTCCTCTCCTCTCCTCTCCTCTCCTCTCCTCTCCTCTTCCTTCTGTCGTCTCCCTAAATCTCTCCCTAAATCATGTCTCTTCTAGACACCACTAAGTCTATCCCAGAAGACAACCCACCACATCTCTGGCTGTACCATGGTCTTTTTTCCTGTTCAGATTCCTTAGGAACAGTGGTTGCAAGGGGTACTGAACAGATGACGATGTCACGAAGGAGGTTTGGAAAAGTAGAAGATAAAAGAGAAAAAAATAGACAACAGATTGTAAAACAAACTGGATTTTCCCCGCGGTTGTTATAGAAAAACTCTGTTATATCTCTTGCGTAAATAAAACAGTGATATTTTGTGGGGGGGCTTTTGCTGTTGATTGTCTTTCAGTTCATTACATTGCTGTATCTAGGCCAATAACAGAGGAGCCAGAAGTAACAAGAAGTGGTAAAATGTTATGTAGTAGCAGTGAATCTGTAATAAAGCTGCAGCCTTCAATATCATGGCCCCTGAATGCCTTAATATTTTTACATGCTTACCCTTCTTGATTTTCTTTTTAGTTCACTTTGTCTTACAGCTGGAAATAGTCAAGAATTTCCAGGGGACACTCCAGTCAGTGAACGTGGCATGTTTAATTAAATGATAATGATAATAATAATAATGATAATGATAATAGTTATGAACTATGTTTCTTTGTTAAGAAAAAATGGTTTCTTATGTCCAACAAGAGAAAATACCCCATCCACTCACACAGAAGCAAGACCAAGCTTGATTTTTGTTTCTTTAGTTTTTGGTATGTACATGAATGCTGGTCTTGTCCTAAACATTACACAACATTTCTCTCAGATTTTCAGTTCCTTCAAAAACGAGGAAGACAAGATCTTGCCTTGTAATTGCCAACTATACTTTTAACACTTGTGTATTCAAAAGAGATGCCAAAAGATAGAAGTGTTTGCATATGCGACAACTACTGCCCAAATTGGGAAGAATGTGTTACTCAAATATGTATATTTAGTTCAAGAATAATCAACCATTTGCTCTTTTCAAGCCCTTTACACTTTTCAAGCTTTCTTACAAAGTCAGAGATTTCAATCTTCAGAACTCATTTTTTATTAGTCAGTGAAATCTCAATTCTTTGTTTTTCTTAGTTATGTGCAGGCTAAAACTTGTTTTTGGAAAATAGTATTCTAGTTGTTGTTTGACAGCAAAAGCACAAAAATATGTTATAAAGTCTGTTAACTTTAAGACTAATATCTCTTCAAATTTTTTCTCTCAGTTGAACTGTCAAGTCGTAGTTTTGTATTTCCATCTGTGTAAAGTTAGATTAAAAGGTTAGTATTAATTGAAGTTTTAATTTTTAATATGATAATAAATACTTAGTATTTCTTAGTTTGTTCCTAATCAGTGAGAACATATGTTAACTATGATGGCTCATCATATACAATTGAGTTTAAAGTACTAAAGTGTCTAGTGACAAGACTGTGGGGAAATTTTATAATTTTTTGTTTAGCCCTTAACTTTTATTTTAGAATGTGACTCCTCAGTAGCTAACATTTGCTGTAATCTACTATATTTGATACCATATTTTCATTTTGGAAAATCAACAAAACATGAATTTGCTAAATGTAGATAAATAGTTAACAAATTATCAAAATGTACAATTTTACTCTGTTTTAAGCTGTAGAAATAAATGAGACAATTAGGATGGTTTAGTACAAGATTTGACAAACTGCAAAGTCTTCATCATCAAAGACTTTTTGCCCTTAGGTCAAAGTTGTGTGCTTTCTCAAGTATGTTTTTTGTAACACTTGTTCTTTTTCAGAAAGAAGACAGAAGGTAACAATGAAGATCTTTAAAAAATCGTTTATCAGACTACAAATCCCCTGGTGTGTTGAACAAGGAAGAAATCATGGAGGTAACTTCTGCCCCAATAGATCCCAGATCCAAAATCTTCTTTGTAAACAGAGCCTTTAGTTTAGTACAACTGGATCATAAAGTGATAAGTTTTCCTCTAGAATTTAGCCTAAAGCCTCTTCTGGTCAGATTAACTTTTTGTATTTAGCTGCAGACCTGGATTAACCCCTAAGAAACTCTATTGTTTCTCTTCATTGCATATATCCCCATGTCTCCTACTATCTTCTTTTTACATCGGACAAAGTGGTACAAAGTCTAATCCATGATAAGCTTTTCTTTTTTTTTTTAAGTTTTGCATATTTGTTAAGACTTCTTTGCAGTTGTTTCCCCTTTTAATGCAAACAACACATCCAAATAGAAAACCTTGTCAATAGAATTTGCTAACCTGAAACAAGAGAAGATAGTTAGCAGGAGAAGCATCCTCTTTGCAAAGACAAAGATGCCAGCCCTAAATCCATTATCCCTTATTTTTGTCACAGTTGTGTGCAGATTGAAAACACACCCATGTACAAGGCACACAGCTCTTATGATAGACCTACTGCTAGATTTTGGTTTTCAGTGAAAGCGTTCCTGTTGTGAAATGTAAAAGTGTCTCTCATTAGTTTTAGAAACTTTTTTAAAGCTGCTTTTTAAAAGGGCTGTCTCGCTGATAGAACTGGCAGGGTGAACTAGAGAAAAGCCCTGATGAAAGCAGTTTTAAAAGTGAGTGCTAAAGTAAGGAAGGATATATCCCTACCTAACTACCTGTTTACTAAACAGGCACAGAAATAATGTAAAAAGGTCACAATCCTGAGCTGGATAATAGAGCTCTCTTCAGTTGGCAATGATCTTTGTAAGTAAGAACTTACTCCAATATTTCTCTAATAATATGATGGTAAAATACATTAGCAAAGGCAGACTTTTTCAAAAACAAGCTAGGTTTCAAGGAAGCTCCTCTGGCCTCATCACATGAGTTTTGTTGAGGTGCCTACAAAGCAGTGTTCTCCATGGGGTAGGGTTAGGGCTAAACAGAGATAATCCTGTCAAGACTTTAAGATGTTTTCAGAAACTCAAACCAGGGCACAGTACAGCAGATTATCCCCTGGCCTTTCACCTCCAAGGAAAGCAGACATAGTACTGAGAGATGAGACACAACTTTTAAAAGGCATATATTAGAAGTTTCTAAACCAGCTGGCATTAGCTCTATTCCTTCAAGTGTTTCCTGCCACCTTTGGATGGCACTGTTATACACCAGGCAAAGAGGGGCTGTATTTACAGTCTTTCTGACAATCCCTGTCTCCATAAGTTTGGAGAATCACTTGTAAGAGAGGTTTGTTTTTTCTGACAATTTCAAAATGGCTTTGTTTAACATTGTTTTGCTTTTGAATGATTTTCTCCCATATTTTCATTTAAAAAAAAAGGAAAAATTTGAAACTTTTGGTTTAGTTGCAAAGAAGTTAAATAACCATGCAAACTTATGGAGCTACCTCAAAAAAAAGTGTTTGTACTGCAGTATGTACCTCCATACTGAAATGACAATACTGCTGTACTTCACTTTTTTCTAATTGTTGTGCTAATGAACTTGATAATAGGGGCTTCCTGAACTGCGTTGATGTCAATATCAATTCAGCTGTCAAAAGTTAATATGCTAAAAATGAATAAAAATGCATTTGTGAAAAAAAACAAACACTCAAAAATCAAAGGCTGCTAGGCCCAACTCTATGGAACTTGTGCCTCAGGAAATTCTGTACACTTGGATTACTAGAAACTTGGGTTGAATTTCAGGGTAAGGATTAAAGGTAAGGGTATTATTCAAAAAGATATTTTCTACTGGTGGTAATTTGTAGAGACAGAGTACCTATGTTAATTAATCCATTGAAATAATCCAGTTTTGCTGCTTTTATTTTCTTTCTCAAAAATGTGGATCATATATGTTGTGATTCATATGACCTATGATTCATACAATGGTTTGGTCACCTAAGGTATAAGTATATAAATTGATTTAATCTAATTTGTAATAGGACTGTGTTCCACAGTCTCTTCTCTTCTTATTGATTGCTGTGTTTGTACAACGATCAAATGCAACTAAAAAATTAACACTGCTAAATTTACTAGTCAATTAATAAATTAATTTTTCAATGTGTCCAGCACTCTTTGTCCAGACCTATCTACTTTGATTTGTGCTTAAATTGGAGTGAGTACAAATTACATTACATTTCACAACCAGGTTTTTCAGGATCTGAAGTCTCTGCAGAGACTTGTTTTTCTGGACCAGCAGCCATGGTGATCTTTGTTTGTAAGTCAAATTAAGTTTCTCTGATTAAACATTTTGGTGGATTAGGAACCAGAATGCACCCATTTTACTGGATCAGTCTTCCAGTTGTCATGGTATGTTTGGTAAATAAACTTCCAAAAAAGGATGTCTGAAACATATAATTTTTCCTATACTTCTTACTGACATTGCAAAGCATGGATGTCAACCTGAATTTCAGTGTTCTGAAATATACATCTGGAACAACATCCAAAAATGTCCCACAGGGCTAAAAAGACTATTTCTGGAAATTAAGTTTCCTATCACTAGGTCAGTTAATGTAAAAATTGAAGTGGTATACATGAGACTTGGAGAAAAGATATGAAAAAATGCAGGAAATGCATGTTCGACCCCAAGTGAATCAGTGCTTCTGGAAGTTTACTCTGTTTCTCTGAGACATGATACTACTCTGTTCCCACTGCAGTATTTCCTCAAGAAGGAACAATATTAACAATTTATTGAATGAAAACCAGTTTTAAACGCATAACTTGCAGCTGCCATTGAAAATCCTTTGGAAAAGGGTGAAAACCAACTGTAATAGCTGCTCAAGTAAAAAGTCATGCAGAAGTACCTATCAGTTTTCTTGTTAATCTCATTAAAATATGGACCATATTTTTCATATCAGTGTAGTTCTGAGTAAAGGTTCTTTCATAAAACAAAGATGTTTCCTTTAATGACAATTAAATCTATACAGTTTCCAGATGATACCCCTCTAAGCAGATCAGGATTTGTCTATGAAGTTGAAGTTTGTCCTCAAGCTGAAGTTTTTCCCTCAACTGTATTCCTATCTGTGTGTAACTTTCTTAGTCATTTGTAAATCTCCTAATTAATTACATGTGAAAAGTAACAAAAACAATATACTTGGTCTTATCTAACATTCCTCTTGCCTTTCGCCTTCTTCCTTCTCCTTTACTCAGAAAAGTGACCCCAGAATGAAAGTTACTGTTGCCTTTGTACCATCATTAATTACACTCATAATCAGATGGCAAATAATGTCTTTCAGGAAGAAGTGTAGGTATTTCCAGTCAAGAAACAAATCAGTCTCATGAGACCAATGAAAGCTTGAAGAGCAGATTTCTTCTAGATCTCATCATGCTGACAGATATTAGCTGGGAGTTGTTCTTTGCATATATGTGTCTTGCTGGATGCATTATGTCCAGGCAGTGGATGTTTGTCTGTAGCATGCACTTCTGATCCTTTTAGTAGTTATTTCTTCATAGATTTACAGTAAGCATAAATAGCAGAACCTAAATAAACATGACAGGCATCTTACTCAATCCAGTGATGGACATAAAAGGGACAAGAATTTGGCATATCTCATGCAATTGATAACAAAAGAGAAATGCAAGGGTCACTGAAAGAACAGCAAATTTGAATTATTTTAGTTTGACATAAAGACTTGCTGCCTGTACCAGTGCTCTCTGAATTGCTGCTTTGAAGCACTTAAAGCTCATCTACACTGAAAAAAGTCTCTCAGTAGATGAGAAAAAGACTCATAATTTTGGGTAGAAGAAATAATTCACACAGAGATTACTCTTGATTATGAAAATTATACAGCAACATGTTCATTGTCTGCAAATCAGTACAGAAGTGTAAAGTCACATGAACATCACACCATTATGCCATATTACAGTGAAATGGGTCACAAAGGGGATTTTCAGAGGTGTTCAATGATGTACCTGTATAAATGTATCTGTAGCAAGGTGGTTCCAGGGAAGAAATGGGGACATATCCATCTTCATGTAAATCAGATGTCCATAAATTCTAAATGCATTTATAAAGTTGAACAACAGTAAATAGTAAAATGAAGTGATAAAAATTGCTCTCTGATAACGTAAGCAAACTGATCTTTGATTTTACAGGCATTTTTGAGAAGAAAATTGCTTCAATAGCAGCATGGCATGCACAAGTTTTATACCACTATCCTTACTTAGAAAAGATGGCTTTCTACTGCTACAGCTAAAATTTTAAAACCCATTATTATAATCCATATGTCTATACTTTTTAATGATGTTGTCATTTCACTTTTCCAGTGAGAATTTTTCTTTAAAGTACAGACCTGTTGGGTCTTGTAGTTCCCTGGGAATGGTTCAGAACTAAGATGTCAGGGGAATGTAGCTGTGAGGAAGTCAAACTTATGAGACAGTGTAGCACAGGCCATTTTTTTCAGCTTCAAGATTTCCACACTAGTAGAGATTTTTGAAAGTGGAAGGTTGAAAACATTTATAAGGGGCAATATTTCTTAAGATACATATTGTATTATCAAATCTTTTACCTGAGATACCAATTCTGAGTTTAAACTTTCTTCTTTTCCCTTGGTTGATGAAACAAAACCTATCCACATGCCTGCTCAAAGGGAGAACTAATATACATCTTACATGCAGTCTACTTATCTTCCCCAACCCAGACTTATTTTTATAACACACCTCAACAGATTACATGATGTCATTTTCTACTGGTCCATTCCTTCTGCTTCTGAAGCAATTTGGCCTAGATGATAGCCAAGCACTACATTGTTCTTTATTTTATGACTGTTTCCTTGAGAGTAACTTATCACTGTCTGTATCTGTCTCTGACATGCTGCAGAGGCAGCGCTGTTGATTATTGCATGGAAGGGCAGGGTTGATTAGGAAAGTGAGGAAATCAAGCTCCACAAGCAGGACTGAAAGAATGGAAAGGGAAAGGAAGTCATTCAGAAAAAGCAAAAGAAGAAAAGGTGGGGAATGTAAAATGGAAGAACAAAAAAAAAAGGCAGTCCATTTCTGCCTGATCTCCTTCCACCTCTCCTTCCACCTTGAGACTTGTATGTCTGCCGAGAAAGATGGAAATTGTTTGATGCAGAACTTTTAATTTAAAAAAATAATGGAAAAGAAACAAAAAAAGTTTTAATAACATATGTAAAATGCAAAAATGAACATGAGATAACCCTGAGTGCTTCCAGTTTAGTCCACAGGCCTGAAAAGGACTGGGTATTTGCATCTATGCACATAATGAATAAACCCTTTGACATATATGGGACTAATACTAAGCATGCAAACCCCTTTTTTTCAGGGCCACAGTTTTTTGCAAAACCACAAGATGGTTCAATTATATTCTCATTTCAGTAGAACGTCCAGCTATGAGAGATGTTACAGATAATTCAGCTTTGGTGCTTTTATAATTTTATGAATCCTATCACTAATTAATTTTGTTCAGCAGTATACATATTTAGAATCCAGTGCACTGTATGCTGCACAGTGTATTCTCAGCACAGAATTGGTGTATTTCAAAAGAAATGATACATTTCTCCATATGTAACAGCAATTCTACAGGTTGCTTGCACAGGGATTGTGGAGATGAATTAGTTAGCTCTCACACAGCACACTTCACTGCTGGTGGCTGGAGTCTATGCTCAATCTCTTTTCAAGCTGTTTTTTTCCTTCTCAGGATAATTTCTGCTATCACAGAGGGTATATACAAAAGGCACTACAGCCATATGAATTCAATGTTATATACATGAGTATAAGCCCATAACTGCATTGTAAATTCATATTGTAGGAGTCTTTCTTTACATCTCTGATGTAGACGTAGGCATCTTTTTCATAAGGCCACCTTATTTCTGATCATATTTAGTAGAATTAGGAACTTTTTGCTCCATAATTAAATAAATTTTTGTTGTGTCTGAGCATTTCAGGAGTGTATTTGGATGAATATCCTTTATTTGCTCTGAGAGAAAGGACTTGGGGAGGTTTAAGCTGGGGTCTGTACTACACTGTATGTCATCAGGAGTTTCTCATGGCAGGTAGAGGAATAGAGATTTTCTCACTTGAAAGAAGTTACAAAATTCTTGGTATGAAACATTTTTAATGGACATCTATGTTCCAATTAGAGCTGGATTTTAAAAATATATTTGCATCAAAAAGGAGCATGTTATTGTAGTTATGACAACCATCGGGGAAAGGCTTATGGAGAGAGGTAATATCTTGTATTAAATAAAATTGTGTAATTGGAAAAATTAGGAAAATTTTCAGGCAAAAGCCCTCTTTCTGTTCTAAACAACTTAAAGGTCACATCACTAAGTACAGCACTTAATTCACCATACTCTCAAATTATGTTTAGTGCATTTACTGTATTTACAATACTCCTATTTAACTTGAGTCATATACTTTGTCCTGCCTGAAGAGAGAAAAATAGAGTAGATTTAGGTCAGTTTTATTCACCAAAATATTAGCTAAATGAGAGGAAATGCAACAACATGGATAGTACTGTCAAGCAAAAGAGCTTCTCCTCTTTATATTCAATATAAGAAGAGTTAATTTGAGGGTAAAGGGCCAGTAATCCTAAAGTGGATACTTATTAAGCCGTGGCTCAACAGAGCACTAATAACATATGCAAGCTTGCTAAATACTGCCTTGACTCTAACACCCATTTCCCCTGTGATTTAAACAGAAGACTGTATAGGCATAAATCTAAAATATTCTGCAATGTTCAAGTTTCTTGGATGGTTTTGGGTGGAGTAAGGGTTTAGGATGGCTTCATTTAACCATACCATTCATTAGTGCTGAGGAATTGAGATGATTGTCTTATATAACCATACCATAAAACCTGAACAATAGAATCAAGTAGAAACAGACACAGTTATTACATTGTTTCAGAGATCTCAAGAGCTTCCCAAATTTGTTTCCATTTGTTTTAAATGAGTCTATTATATTTTGAAATATATTTTACACAGTGATTTTGAAAAGTCCTTGAATTCCTTTGGCCAACAAAATTGAAAATTAGATAAAGAGGACTTATGAATGTATTTTTCATTTAAAGTTAACTCTATATAAATCAAAAGATATCCACCATTTTTTTTTCATAAAGCCCTATGCTTCTGTGGTGATTTTTCTTTAACTGGCATTGTATTGAAAAGGATAAAAAATGGACCTCTTTGTCCATAAAAACTTACTTAGATTATATATCCTTAGTATATATTTAATGTATTCTCATAAAAGAATCATAGCTACTCTTGAATTCTTTAGGTAAACTTAACTGATCCTTCAGGGACATCAAATCTGGTATGTGAGCCTCCACAGAAAAAGGCAAGTCCATACCTACAGAGAGCTGCAAATCCTAGTTGGATATAGCCCTTCTGCCATATGGACAGGGGCTTATATTTCTCATTAGGCCACTATGATAAGTAATGTGATTTTACAGCTGTGGAATATATGAACACTCCTCCAAACCCCTCACTGAAGTTCCATGTCTCAATCCCTTCAAGAACTCAACCTACACCTACAGAAGTCAAAGCATTCCATTAATTTCAAAAAGACTTGTCTTATCCTAAACTAGCACAAATGTACCCATTCACAACAGAGTATTGTAGTCTGGAAACATGTTCTTGCTGCATTAACAAATTTGTGCTACAGTTAAAAAGAAAGGAAAATTCTGCAGCAGGAGCCTTGAATTCTTGCTAGGAGACTGAGTACACTCTCATTCTTCATATTTCGACCATCACTTTTTTGTTTTCACTTTTTCTTCCTGGGACTTTTATTCTCTATTTTGCAGATTAATATTATTTCTTCCTCTCATGCCCATCTGTCCACCCATCTGCTTATTTTAGCTACATTTCCTTTCACCCTGCTGGCTCCTGTATATCCTCACCACACCCCAGGCATGTATCCTTCAACAAGATTTATAATATGAATCATTTTGAATACCTTCAAAATAGTGGTATAAGAAAATTGGATTCCTACTTTTTGGTGAGTAATATAAAATTATTTATAGGCTTAAAAATGAGCACAGTTGCCCTGAGAGAGCCTTTAGGCTTTGGGTAGGATTTCAAAGAATAATAACAAAGGTATAGATTATATCTAGAAGTTTAAGTACCAACCAAAGCAGTTCTAACTGGTGTGTACAAAGTGTGTTGTCCTCCTTGGCCAGTGGAAAGAAAGGGAAGCTGCACTTTTGGGCCAGATGGGGCCCGGGGGCTGCACACCACACACCTCATCTGCCTGCAGGGGTGACCAGAAACTGGGGATGTGCTGGGCCAGCAGCCATCAGAGTGTGACAACTTTCTGTGTGGCCTGTGCTGATAGTGTCTCTGAGGTGATTTTCAGGGGACAAGAAAAAAAAAAAAAGAAACATTTTCCACTGTGTGATCTTACTGCATATGCACAGTGGTAGAGGTCAGCACTAAAATAGGGAAGTGGGGAGCAAAGAGAATGCAACCTGATCTTTGTCTCCTCCCTTAGATAATTTTATCTCTGCTGGCATTAACTTAGTAGAACCATAATGAAGAGCCATAAAAATACTTTTGCTTGTCTCTTGCTTAGCTTGAGGAGCTCCTTGAGGAGTGGTTTGTGGCACGGTACCTGCCTTAGGAAACACCCTGAGATGGAAAGGGCTCCAGCCCTTAGTACCCCATGCTCCCATGAAGCTTGGCTTGGTTTCTTTGAAGTATTTTTACAGCTTCACTAGGACAATAACATCCAATTTGTTGGTGCTGAGGGGCCCTGGATAGTCTCTTCTTCTAGGACTCAGTAGAAGAGTGACCAAGGCCCTGTCACCAGGCCACTTGCTCAGGGATGGCTGGTCAGTGAGGAAGCCAGGCACAAATCCAGGTGATCTGTGAACATGAGTGAGAAGGAAAACCACACTACAGCTTTAGACAATAAGATTTTTATTGCATACACCTGGTGCTCCTGGCCCCTCCCAGCTCACTGTACACATACTCATCTGTATGGTGGGCAATGCTGAATGCTGGGGTGGCCATGGGTGGGGTTAAGGACATGTATCCAGCCTTATTTTTGGGGCAGTATGCTCCATCCCTAACTCCAGGGAAATGACTGGCTGCCACAGTTTTTATTTTCAAGCTTCTGAAGGCAGTCTCACTCTTTTGTGCCAATAGCTATTTCCAGAAAGTGCTGATGTTGATGGAAAATTAATTATTTTGGTGATACAAGAGATGTTCTGTGTTGTAGACATATATGTGAATTTTTCTGTCTATTCAAGGAAAAGTGTGTATATATATATATATAAAGGTATCAGTTTCTTTCTCCATAATTGCTGACAGAACCTTATTTATTTCTATTTATAATTTATATTTAAAATACATTCCTCAATAAAACTTACAGTAGTTTAACTTACATATTGATCTCAATCAGTGAGAAAAAAGCAGTCATGTCTCCTTACAGTAAAAGGAAATTTCAACCTTGTCTTATTAGCAGAGTCTGCCTATGTCTAAATACTCAAGGAAAACTTTAAATTCATAAGCATGACTACAAAAATTTGAATGACAACACATCCATTTTATGCGCTGAAGAAAATGGAAATTAACATAAATGAACAGAAATCTCTGAGGAGGAATTCTCAATGACTATTTGAGCAGTAGGGGTTGTGTGTGTAACAGTATGTGATGTAATTGCCTTGCATTTTAAAAACTGCAGTTACTTTCACAAAGAAGATTTTGTTTTCTCTCTTTAACAAAAATGATCTTTTATTCAAGTTTATGGACCTTACTTGCATTAAATCACCACAACCTCCCTTCCCTAAGTCATAGTCTCATTTAGTAACTATTACATGATCTTTTTTCACACAACTGAAAGTGCCTATAATCTATTTTGGAATAGGCTTCAGTCCAGAAATATGTTTTACTTTATTATTTTCTGCTCTCTCTGGGGATGCCTTCACAAAATGGTAAAGCCCAAAGACTTCCTGAAGGGTAATCCTTTTCTGGGTCATATGATTCTTTTCAGATTCCATCTTGGGAGAGTTTTCTTATAACAATAGGTTCTGCTGTCTGCGAACTGGACAAAATCCTGTTGCTTTAGCACTAACAATGAGTGGAATTTTAGTGCAGGAGGAGTGTTTGCTTAATACAATAGAAGTTGGTACAGGCTGGACTTGCAAGTGTCAAGTAAACAGTGTGGGAAAGTCTGTAGTACTGCCACTGAGTCAACAAGGTGCTGAACGCCTAAATGTGACTGAACTGTAACTGCAATAACTATCTGGTTGACTTCATCTTTTCCTCCAGGACAGAACTTGACACATATCTTATTGAGAAAGAGTTAACAAGAGAACAGGCTGCTAGCAAGGAAAAGAAGAACAGAGCAAGCACTCAGTCATGCGTTAGAAACACCGCACAATGTGCAATCGGAACAACTGTGCTTCAGGATCCGATACAGGTCTGGTTTACTAAAGGAACATGATGGGAGAAGGCTGTTCAGACCCTGCCATAATCGCATAAATTCTCTCAGAAATGTAAACCAAACTGTGCCCAGGTCACAAAAGGGCAGGTTTGTCTGTTTGGTTGTTTGTTTTTTTTTTTTTTTAATGATAACACTCCAGTTAATATCAGTTTAAAAGAGCCAGAGAAATTTGAGTTCACTTGGCAGTAACATAAATGCCAGTGCTCTGTTCATGTTTGGACTGAGAATACAGATTGACTGAATCCTTACCAGAGGCAAGCCAAATGAGACAAGAAACATCTATGTTCAATACTGCAAACAGAAAAACTAATATAACTTTATCTAAGTAAGAAACTACCATTCAACTTAGCCCACTACCTCCTTTGAAATGCAGAAGTAGTCATAAGTTAGGAAGAGTTCTCAAAAAAAAGTTTTATATATTCACCTTTTGAAAAGCAGAGTTTTCCAGGTGTTTTACCCATACTTTGCTCTCATTTACAACCTTAACCTTATTTAAAGGTCTATTTATATTCAGGTTGTGCCTATAATTTCCACAGACACCTAAGACTCCATTTAACTAGCATGGTCATAAAACTCCTGTCTTAAGAATGAAAACAAAAAGTCAAATTAGTGTCTTTCAAACTTCCTTAGATCAGACACTGAGCTAGAGAGGTGTGGCATAGGTCCTAACTTGCCTACAAGTTTGGCCCATACAAAAAGCACTTCTTGCAACATTACAACTTTCCCCCACTTGGGTCACCATTGATGCATCACCACTAAACCCAGAATTTTTATGAGAGCTAGTTTGCTGAATTTGCTTTTAGCCTGTATAAAAATGTCTGCATACTCCAATACTTCCATAGGTATTCCATGCAAACCCAGTTCAGGGTTAGAAAACTCCAGCTGCCTCGTGAGAGCTGCCTCTGGAGGAGGACATCCCGTGACTCATAGTCAGCTCAGTCTTGTAAAATCTCTAAGAAAGTTGCTGCCCTGTTTCTCAAACCCAGGCTAACACTCCTGCACAGTTTTGCTGCCAGCACCATGCCATGTTCCAGCCTTGTTGATATACAAGTACATTAATGTTGCTTTGTCCCAGGCAAACCTGCTCTAAATGCAGAATTGCTTCAATTTTCAGTAACTGATTCATGTGCATTTACAAAAAATCACTTAAAAAAACCCCACTTTGTCCAATCACATGCAAAGATGTAGTATAATCTATATACACATAAGTATATTTATACTTATAAAACACATTTTATGGCTGTATATATTGACTTACATAAACATCAATCCAATAAGATATATTGCTGCTAATTAAGCCATTTATTTTACTGCTTGCTTGAAGAGCATGAAAAAGGGGGAAAGAGAGTGAAAGAATCGGTCTTATTTTTATTTTAGAATGAATTTATTTAGAATATATAGGAAATAATCTGTTCACAGGCAGTACAGTAGTTACAGATAAGTGCCTTGCAACAACAGAGGTGTTCATTGTATGTTCAGGTGTGTAAGTGAGAGGAAATAGGCTTAAGATTCTCTTACATTTTGGCATCATTCTGGATATGCCTATAATTTACAATATTTCTTGAGAAAATGTCAGAAATTTGAAATTATTTAATTTTATATTAAGTAGAGTATAAGAGACTGTGCCTTTCAACAAAAACTTTTTAGGGCATGACACCTGACTGAAAGGACCTGGATATGTGTTGTGCTTCTCCATGTATACCAGCTCTTTAATGTGCAGGGCAGCATGTGTGCCCTTCTTTTCAGCTGGCCAATTAAAAGGATAATGCTATGGCCCATTCTTCTTCCCACCATTCCTGGTCTGGCTCCAGATGAATTTAAGACTAAGTTCTACAGTGGGTAGAGAAGAAATGGATTCAACATTGGGAAATTCTATTCCTTTCTTCTTGTTATTTCCTTAGACATGATAATAAAACCAAGAAGGAACCAGAGGCAAACATTTTAACAAATTAAAAAACCATTAATAGCAAACAGATATGTTAAGTAGGTTTTTTTGTATATCTCACTATGGACTGTCCTTTCTTCTTAGTACATTTTGTAAGCAGCTGAGCAGCCTTGCACAATGAAAAGCTTAAAAGTAAGGTAAATATATGGAGGGTGGTTGGTGCTTTCTATGAATCCTTTAGCAGTGCAGTGACCTTGACAGGAACTGCAAACATCAGTTTATTCCGATGCTACAGATTACAGGAGTTTGGTTTTTGGCCAAACCAAGCAGCTGCCAACCTGCCATAAGTATTTTTAAGAACCAACACAGAAGAATTAAGTCCCACAAATCCACAGATTGTAGCAAGAGACTTATCAACCTCTCTTGAGGAATACTAACAATGTTCAATTTCTCCTGGGTGCAAAATTAAGCACAATTTGTGACATATGCTGAGATAAACTGATTCCATTTTCCACTTCATAATACAACAAATAGCAGATAGAGGGGAAAAAAAAGAAAGAGAGTGCAGTTTTTGTACACAAAGGGATATGCAAACAACTGTATTTAAAGTAAACTTTCCAAAACTTGGAAGAAGTAAGATAATAGTCAGCAACTTATGAAATATCAAATAGACAAAAATAAACAGCAGATAAAATCTAAGGGAACTTGGTGTAATTTGTTTCTCACTATTATCTGCATTCTCCCAATATGTAGAATTGGCTTGAGAATTTTTTTTATTAAAAAATTCTTTTATTTGTGTTCTCCTAAGCATGCCAGGCATCCAACTTAGAATTAAAACTAATTATACCTTCTCCGTGAACCAAGGACCAGGCTGACATGACACAAAAAGATGTTATCAAACTTTGGAGGGGCTAGCTCTCCATTTTGCAGAAAATAATGACCTATGGTTGCTGCAAATGAATGGAGAATTTGGCCCTATAGACTTTCCTAGTTTGTCAGTAGCTTAAGACATTTCAATGACCTTTTCATGAAATATGTTTTGAAACCTATTTCTAATCACAAAAATATTTGTTATTGTTGAGCTCTTGAGGGTTTTGCTATATTAATTTGATAATACCTGTATTATTCATTCTTTACACTGCACTGGTTTTGTAAAGCATTTAACAGAAAAATTTACATTAACCTCTATAAGAACACATCATAACATGAAATGTGGTTCAATCACCCTTAAGCCACTGCACTGTGGTACCTACACTACAGTTTGTTTCATGAATGGGGGATTTGCAATCTTTTATCAAGCATTATCCTCTTCATACACAGCTTTGTCATAAGAGTAAAGTTTCAGCACAGCTATGCTGCAGTCTTATTCCCTTTATTACAGTCTTTTGGTGAAAATTCAGTTCTAAGAGTTCTTTACAGTTGGAACAAAATAGCAATTTTGAAGCTTTTTCTCTTTGAAAGGCTGCACTCTGTCCCCAGTCCTCTAATTATGTTATTTGAAGGGACCATCAAAAGGACCATCACTGTCTTGTGGTAAACATTTCAAATACTTGGAATTGTTTTTTAATATAAGCAGTTTGCAGAATGGATGCAATTGTATTTACTTTGAATACAATAACACTCAAAGAGAGCTTTCTAAGAATTTAAATTCATTGTATTTCACCTCAATTCTAAGGACACTAGGTCTTGAACTTTACCCATCTAAGTACTTTAAATCTCTCCTCTGACAGAATAGTATATGTCTGTCTCCTACAGGTTTATTCTGTTACTCTTTCCTTTTATCTCTCTGCATTTCCTGATAGAAAGACAAATGGCCAATGAGATTGCATTCTTTTTGGGTTTCAGGGTAATGATAGATAGCAACAATTATGGGATATAATGAACATTTGGGGAAAGAGAAAATAGATCAAGAAAAGGTAGAGTAAAAAGGTAGAGAAAATAGATCAAGAAAAGGAGCTGTATTTTAATAATGAGTTAAATTGTGAAAGTGAAAGGTTAAGCAAAGGTCTTTGCTCTCTGTACTAGGCAAGGTGAAAAGAGGGGCTAATTAGATTATGCAAACCAGCAGATAGTCCAATTACAGTTGATAGGCCAGATGGAACCCAGGGGACACTTCCACCTGGAGGAAATGGGGAATGGCTGCTTGGTCAGCAAACCGAGCTCAGGGAGCTGAGGCTCTCAGTGCCTGCCAAGGGGTGGGAGGCTGATGCTGTCCCAGCCCCCTCCACTCCAGCAGGGGGGAGATGAGCAGGTCAAGACTGAGAGGCAGATGTTCTCCAGAGCTCACCAATACTAAAAAGGGCCCATCTGATGAACCTTGTTTACCTGGTCCACAGAGGGAAGGACTTGGCTGGAGTCATTGATATCATCCAGAATTCAGGGGTAACTTCCTGCCCTTTCTGCACAACGAGTGTTTTTTGTTGTAATGTAGGAAGTGTTTCTCCCTGCTCTGTGTTTGGGGAGCTTCCTGGTGACTTAAGTGTAAGCATATGTCTACACTGTCAGGCCTAGAAAAATATCCTGATGTCAGGTTTTGGTTTTAGGGCTTGACCATGTTCTGACATTACATTAAGATGACAGTTATTGGCAAAAATCCAGCACTAAATACCCAACATCTTGTTGACTTTATATAGGCAGTTACAGACCAGGGATTTCAGAAAAACTCAGCTGGTAGCTTGAGTTTTTCTGTGGAAGGGAAAGAGTCTGCAAATCTTAATGTTTCACCAAATAATTTCATGATGTTTTGATTTTTGGACAGGTTAAAGAACCCTGCATAGATCTTGGATATTTCAAACTCATTTATGCTGATTTTATCAATATAAAACTATTTCCACTTTGTGAACTTGTGTATGAACTCACACATCATTGCATTTTAAAATTTAGTATTTATTCAAAAAAGTAACTCAGAATTTCTGCAGACTAGAGATGAGATCATGTATTAGTGTAATGAGATCATGTATTAGTGTGGCTACTGCTTCTTTTCCTTATCATAGAAGGAAGAAAGATGAAAAAAGAGCTCATATATTTGTATCTAGCAAATGCTTAAGACAAATACAACGAACTTGAAACTTTTGATTATATTTTTCTGGTATGAACATCTCACATTTAATCTAGTTCTATGGGGTGTTTTCTGTATTTTAGATTGTACTAAGTACTATACTTCATGTGTTTATGAGTCATCCTCAATGAGTATATTGCTTGTGGAATAAGCAGGCTCAACCATATGTTTCGTTTGCATATGCTAGGTTGGATAACTATTCCTTCCTTCTCTTTCTCCCTTCTTCCTCCCTCCCAGTTTGCTTTTTTTTAGCAGTCATCTGCATTTGTGAAACCTTGTGATTTTGCTTGGTTCATGGATAAGAGCATTATGTCTTCTCCATTTAGCAGGAATATCAGATTTAAAAAGTAAAATTTGAGCAAAGTATGTCAGAACTGGTAAGATATAAGGCAAGAAATGAGTCTGAGAAGATGTAAATCTTGAAATTTTGGAATTTTTGTTCACATATTATATTTTTTCATGTCTGAATCCAGTCACAGTCTGAAAATCTGCCTCTGTCATTTTGTTAACACGATGAATCATTGTGCACCCAGAAATTCCTACTTTTATAAAGGAGTTAATTGTTTTGTTGTTTGGGCTTATTTTTTCCCCTCCAGGCAACAAACCAGGGCATTTTTTTTTTAAATTTTGTTTCTGTCTGTCACATATATCAACACAACATGAAGCTACTAAATTGTGGAGAGAGAGGAGGACAAAACATACAAATTCTGAAAGAGGGTGGAGACCAGAGGAAAAACATGCATTGTCAATACTTATCATACAGATAACCTAAATTGAAGATGGTTAGTTTGCTGAGAGCTACGTGCTACGCAGACACTTTTTCACAGTGTCCTAGATATCATGCATTCCCTTTCAGCTGGCAGCCTTATAGGGGTAACAGCTTCAGAAGAATGCCTGCTCTTGACTATTTCTTAGTTTTGGCACCAATGTGGCTTCTGTCAGCAGTCAATATGCCTGGTATTTTCCTCCCACCATCATTATTTCTTGGAAATTCACATTCCTTGCACCAGCATGCAGACACCCACATTCTCCAGCTGTGTTTGAATTCCCTTGTCCTAAGATCCTATCAGACCCTGACAGTTAGGGGTCTGTGACCCACACCTGGGCAGAAAAGATAATCCTCAGCAGACTCAGAGAACACTGAACATTCATATGGCCAGTTACATGAAACTGGGCTGCCTCCCCCTTCTTTGACAGGACATCAAAGTGCCTGGATGTTGACCGGGCCACAGCAGCAGTGATGCATCAGAATTTGAATGTTTGAGCATTTTCCAGGGAAATGGAAAGTAGAGAATGGAGTTCTAAAGCAGACTGTAACTCACCCAGGAGTAGAGTGGGGGGTGGATATTTGAGTAACTTTTCTGAACAAGTAAATGCCTGCAGAACCAGAAATTTGACTCTAATATATTCAGTAATTTCTTATTTTAGGACTAATATTATCTTTTTCTCCAATAGCTGTGCAGAGGCAATGGAGCAACAACACTTGTGCTATGGATAATCAGCTTAGTAGCCCTGATGGTAGAGCAGAAAATCTCTAATTTTTGTTGCAATTTGCTTCATGCATTTTAAGAGCTGTTTCATAAATGCCATTTTATGAATATGATCTTCTACAATGTACACCTGTACAGAAGTGTTGCACTATAAATATATGATCTGAAAACTAATTAAAGTGGAAACTTTTTCTGGGTAATGGGTTTCCATTTACATCAGCAGTAAAATGGTACTTTGAATTGTATGAAATTTATTTTATAAGTGAACTTTGTTTAAACACCACTAAATGGAAACAACTTGAGCAGCTGTATGTATGTGTTTTTGTATTTTAAGTGTTCTAAAAGCATTTTGGCATCTGACAGATAGTTGTCTGCATGAAGATCAAAGTCAGTCAAGGTACAAAATATTTTTCAAAATTTTTTTCCAAATTTCAGCATTACCTAAATTTATTTTTTAAATTTATAATTTATTTTAATATTTATTCTTAAACTTTTCTCAATATTTTAGAGAGATTTTTTCACTTGCAAATTATGAGCAGTACTGAAAAAAGTTATGTCTAAGTTCCTGTGGGATGGCAGTTTTCATATGATCTTTGGTTTAATCAGAAGCAAAAAATAAATGAAGTCAACCCTTACTGTTATTTTGATTAGAATTTATTGTGTTCAAGATGTTTAGATAAAGATAAATATTCATCTTACTGGATGAATCTTTTCATTATTATTCTTATTTAATGCTGGTATTTGGATGGAGCCCAGTGGTTTTGAACTCCTTTGTGCTAATCAGTGCACAAATCCAACCTTATCCATTAATTCTCTAATATTTGCCCATTATTGTGGTGCATTATTTCACAATGTTTCTATTACGTTTCACTTTTAAAATACTGCTAAAAGCAATTTTCCTTTCTTAGTTTAAAATCTTAGTAACAATAAGATTTTGTCCTCATTGTTACCTAAGGTTAATGTTATGCTTCATACATAGGACTTACCATCCTCCACAATACTACTCAAACTAATGATTGTGATACAAACCCACAGCTTCTGCCAACACAGACATAGTTGCAGATCTGTTTTCCCCTTAGTTGTGGTCCATTGTTAGCAGAGACAACCAAAAGAGAACGCTGGAAAAGTCTCCCATTAGTAATGCAAACAAAGAGAGGTGGCAACTTTAATGAGATGTTTTTGTTTCTTTTTGTGAAGAGTTTATAACATGACCTGGATGAAGATAACCTGTAATTATTCTCAAATAGTATTTCCTAGATATTGCTTTTTCAGATTTTTTCCGTGCTACTGGAGGTAGAGTTTTACTTTCACATGTCTTCGTATGTCCTTTCAGAGTCAAAAAAAATATGACTCTTGAAGAGACTGTTTATAATGTATTAAAACTTTTCATCTTAATTAAGGATGTAAATAATAAGTAAAGCAAAGAGCTAAAAATGGAGTCCAGTGTGACATATTGCACAATATGTAGAGTATGGTGACTAGTTACTCACCAGTTTCTTCAGCTGATGAGAACGTGTGCTTAGCAGCATCAGGAGCATATTTAGCACTTTGCAATAAAAGTTGAGAGATGACGAAGTGGAAGAGACATTTAAAAATATGCTTGAGCTATGAAAGTACAAACAGTGTCCGATGAAAATGCATGAGATACTATAGTACAGTGTTTGAAATGGCTTTGTGACTGGAGGCTAACTTCTAATATGCAATGCATAAATCTGTGGGAATAGGTCCTATTTTATGTCATTACAAACACAAAAAGAAATGGTTATTGGTAAATGATAAATAAACTTGAAGAAAAGAAGTAAATTACTTTAATAGGCATGTGAGTGCCTTACTACTGAGGGAAAAAATTATCCTCTTCAACCATCCAATCTTTGAGCTTTATCCAATAAATATTTGCAAGGTCTGAGAAGCTTTGCTTAAAAAAAAAGTCTAAAAATAATCCTCAGCAGACCATGACGTGTTATGAGGGAGGATCTCCCAGGGGGTTCAAAATATCTGCAAGGATATGCACCTTTACTGAGAAGGAAGAAATTATAATTTTAACCTTCAAGTTGTGCATAGATTAACTCTTCATTACAGAATTCAACACAGCTAGAGGCTAAAGAAAGTTCGGATTTATCTTTTGTGACATCAAACAAAAGAGGATCATGTTCCTGACACCTGGTAGAGGCAGCAGCAGCTTTTGGATAGTGTGAGAACAGAAATAAAGAAGCAAATTAAAGCTTAACACTACATTTGCATGCAGTTAACCATTTGCTTTTACCACACAGTAGTTATCTTGTGCTAACTTCTCTGTCTCTGTCATTCTTGTAAAATGCAGAAGGGAGCTAAGGATATTATTTTCTTTCCTATGTTTAATCCAGGAGAGATGATGAAAGCTCCCCACCGATCTAACTACTTTGGTTTACTCCCTTCATCACCACCACTCCAGGCTGAAGGTCTACTTGCTCTTAAAGAAAAAGAAATACAGAACTGGAAATACTGTTACCTTTCACTCAACTGTGAGGGCTGTACCCTGTTTGTGTGTTAATTGGTTGACCGAAAACATGCAAAGGGTTTCTTTTTAAATTTTATTAGCCACTTCCTACGTCCTTCCTTTGAATATCTCTAAAGAAATTCAAGGTGTCTTGTTTCCTTATTAAATAAAAAAAAAAAAAGGAAAAAGTCTTTGGATATCCTAGGCTGCCTTCATTATGCTGTATATATTTGTCTTTGCATCCTTTGATAAAAATGTAGTAGTATGTCTCTGAAGGGAGGAACTTTGCAGTTGCAATTACAGATAATAGTGTTGTTCTCTAAACCCCAGTGTGGTGTGAACATCAAAGTGCTGTGGATTATAATAATCCAAACAAATAACCCTCTGTAAACTCATAAGAAAGAAGGAGCTGGATGTTTTCATTAAGTGAGAGGCAATTCATTTAACAGTCAGTGGTTGCCCGTTTCTATGTGGTGAAAAGTCTGTTCATTTGCATAAGGAAATAACCACCAAAGAAATGTAAATGATTGAACTAGGCTCTCATTAGCAAAGCCTCTCCAGCTACCTGAAGGACCTACCTCTGTTGGCAGTAGATCGAGTTTCAAGTACTTTTCCTACCTTTTAGGAACCAATTATCTTCAGGCATGTCCCTCAGTTCAGGAAGGGGGAAGGGAACATAGCAATATTCTTGGCAACAGATCTTACAATTTAATGAAAGGATTCTCCAAAATAAGAATTTGAATGATTTGTCTTTAAGCAGTTTCTTGAAAATCTATCCTTTAAATGACTACATGTAAAACGCCTATGGTTTTTATAGAGTAAGGGAGGAGTGTATAATTTTCTGAGGGGGAGAAAAAGCAATAAATTCCAATCAAAATATTGCAGTTTGGAAGGAGAGCCAGATGACATTGGAAGTTTTTCTATCAATAACATAGCAAAAATGACTAGGTAGGTGGAAAAAAATGGTTACTATTTAAGTGAATGAAGAGGAAATGATTACTCCACAGTGATGCAGGTGACAGACACAGGACCTTAACTCCCTTAAGAAATAAAAAAAAATACATTAAATAAAAATAAATAAATATTTTTTAAAATAAATATTTAATCAAATATTAAATAAATGAATAAAAATATTTTGAACTAAGTTGGTTTAGTTCTACTGGAGTCAACAGATATTTGCTTCTCTGTGTCACATGAGAATACAGTTCACAGCATTTTCTCTCAACCCAGTACCTACAGTCTGTGGATGTTTGAAACATCTAGACACACAGTGTCCAGGAAAGAGACCATTCAGTGCATAAACCCAGCAACATTTCACCTGTGGAGTCCTGAGCTTAGCCTGACTGATCAGGTTAGAGGCAGCAGGAGTTTGATAATCTCTACTTGCCTGCTACTGGAGGTTTTCAGTTCATTTAAAATAGAGATATTCCATTCTGAATTCTGTCTCAAGCAAGTGTTTTATGGTGTCTTTGAAGACATGCTGAAATGTGGAATGGTCATTTAGGGAGAGATTTTTAGGCATTCAGGCTAAGATGTGCTGCCAGATTGGTAAGTACTTCCAGAGTCATGGTGTAGAGCATGATTTGGAGGCCATGTGAACAAGAATGGATGGGGAAAAAAATAGGAGGAACCTTATCTTGAGTGTAGAGTATTAATCAAAAGACTGGAAATTTTTGAAAAAGGCTATACTAAACCTAAAGTGAATGTAATTTTCTCCTGTGTTAAGATAAATTCCTCCTGAAACGTTCACCTAATTTTATTATTTAGGTCCCTTGACGATTTTTGCCTGGCTAAAGACAACATCCTACCCTTCTCTGTTTCTCACCATTTCCTCACCATGTTCACCAGGCAGCTTCCCAGCTAGCTATGTTGATTGTGATGCTGGTATTACTGGCTCCTGCCTCAGCACAGTCAAGATAACTGAGTTAGAGAAATCCCTCTGTGTTTTAAATGATGAGGAAACCCAGATTACCTTTACAGAATGAGTAAGAGAAGTGAGTTGTACTGTTGTAATTACTCAAATGGACATGTCATCAGGGTATGAACTAGCATTGCTCCTATACTGCATTGTTTGTTCTGCCATTCCTCTCCATATTTAGGTTTTTCTCCATCATATTCACAGGAGGCAGGGTGTAGAAAGAGACCCAGACAGATATGTACCATATCAAAATCAGAATCACAGAGTCACAGAATGCTTTGAGTTGGAAGGGACCTTAAAAACATCTAGTTCCACCACTACTGTCATGGGCAGGGACACCTTCCACTAAAGCAGGTTACTCAGAGGCTCATCTTGGAACACCTGCAGGGATGGGAAGTTCACAACTTCTCTGGGCAATCTGTTTCAGTGCTTCATGACCCTTGCTGTAAAGAATTTCTTCCTAACATCTAATATAAACCTACCAGCTTTAGCCATTGACCTTTCTCATATCACTACATGTCCTTGCGAAAAGTCCTTCTTCAGCCTTTTAAGCCACCTTTCGATGGACTTACATAAAATAAAATAAAATTAGCCTGTGGTAAGTAGTTCCTGTGATTTTCTAGGCAATTGTTATCAAGCACATATAATGTCTCATTAAGCAAGAAATCTTGTGGCAGACAAGTGCATGTAGGTAGACACGAACATGCAGAGCCAGTGAAGATGACTGTGGGGCAAGGAAGTGTCTGTGCTCAAAATACCAGTGCTTGTTCCAAATACAGGCTACTGTAAACATAATTATTAACCAGAGCCTTTACTACAAAGCTACTATGAATTCCTAGGGGAAAGTATGATCTCTCTGTCATGCTGTTTAAAGACCATTCAGTGAATGGTTCAATTACCTCTGAATTGCTAGACTATTTGTCCACAAACTAGATTTTTTTTTTGGGAGCCATTTATTTTTTCTTTTTATTTTATTTTTTTTCTTCCCTTTTTTTTTTGACACCACATTCAACCTTCTGCTTCCAGATATCAGACATATCTTTGACCCCAGTTACATACAACTGTTGAATATTTCACTGTCTTTAACTGCAGAATCATGACATAGAGGTCATTGAGCAGAAATAATATGAGAGTATTGTGCTGAAGAAGAAAATACTTGGAAGATACCAAAGTGAGATTGGGTATTTTAGTGTTGGCTGAGGTCCATCAGCGGTTCCCCATTCATCAGTGAAATTTTCATCTGCTGTAAAGTTATAAATGACTCTTGGGAAGATAAAGACCTATTTTTAGAAGTTTATCTCTTCTGAAAGAAAGATCAGTACATAACAGGTCAAAAGCATTGTAACAGAGACTGGACATAAAATGGAACACTGGTCAAAGGCCAAAATAATATTGAAAGCAAAATATTGCTATTATTTAGAGGCACTTGAGTTAAATACGGTGAAATTGAACTGTTTATAGAAGATGCTGGATTTCCTCCAAACAGACTCTGGCTGCACCATCCCAGTGTTGTTTTTCAGAGTCAAGAGATTCTTTTTCCTTTATAGCAGCCATAAATGAGAAAAGAAAAGGGGAGCATAAAAGAAAGAGTGGTTCTAGATGCTACCCAGATCACAGCACAGCTAAGCTACTGGGGGTGAGGTTTGAAAGTGTGACCAACCAGCAGAAGGACATTAAACCCCACCACCATCCACACACACTGATCTGTAGCTCTCCACACATTCCAGTTCCATGCTACAGCAGTGCAGAGGATTTGCCTGAAAATGTGGGATGGCAAGCTGTTTTGTAAGGAAGTCTGGTCATCTGTATGCTCCAAATGCTGGGGGGAGGCATGTTTCAAAAATGGCACTACTGCCCACACGCAGCTTTCAAAATTCCTCCAAGATGCTGCTCCAGCTCTTTGGTACAATTTGCACCTCAGGGGAGGGGGGTGGTAATATTCTGCCAGTCTAAAGTCTTCAATCCAGCTCACTGCCAATTTAGATGATGCCAGAGCCTGTGCAAGAGCAAGGAGAGGGCAGTGGGAGGCAGCCTCCCCTCTCTTCAGCAGCAGCTGTCAAGGGCTAACACAGCTGTATTGCTCATCTCCACCCTCAGATTCTCCACCAAGCACTGAGCGCCTCTTCTGATCACACAAGTGAATATGGAAAGACTTCATGACTTGACTCCAGGTACTGCCCATGGCTAAATCACCAAGCAACACCTGTTCCTCTTAACAGGTTTTACTGCTGACTTCACGATCCATGCAAACTTTTCATGTTATGAGTTGATCTACCATTTTCAGTACATTTCCTGTCATTTCCCTCTCTTTGCCCTTCTGATTTCAAGGCTCATATGATCTAAAAGACTTCAATAAGCTAGTTTAGCAAGTCAATACTTCACTATTACACTTAATTTACTTTAAATTTCTTCCTGTTCCTCCTTGCAAGTCTAGTAGGGAGGGGAAAAATAGCTCTAACATGTGGCCTTAAATACTTCCCAGCTGAAAAAATACAGTTAACCAGCATGAGGCTAATGAGCTGATGTACAAACTGATGATCCACACCAGTTCCCCTGCAGCCAAATAACATCCTCTGGCCTGTATACACAGCAGCTGATTTTACCCTGGATGTTCTAGTTTCTCTTTTTCCTGCATTTCTGATCTCTCAGTGCAGGGCTCTAATGTAACTTCAGACTCTCTTAGCCCATTAAGTGCATGATGCAGCAGCAGGCTCCCTAGCTTGTAGAATCTTTTTTTTTTATCTCTACAGCCAATAGCCAGTGCCTCATTATTTACCTTGCCCTTTCCTTAATGATGTCCTTCTCCCTGAACATCATTCTAAATAGACAATATAACGATTTAAACTACTGCCATAGTTTGAGTAGTTTGTTCATTTTGTTGTTGTTCTTATCTAAATAGCCCTTTCTAACAGAATATGCTTGAAATTCTATATTTTAAAAAACCTGTAACTCAGGAAAGCAGCTTAAAAATGAAAGTGAATAGCCAGTATTATTTGTGTACACCAGTAATATGATGACACTAAATTTTCCTTTGGTATTGTTTTCCTCTTGTATTTTTTACTTTTTTTTTCCATCTGCTTTCATCTTGGTTTTAGTATTTGATGAATTTGGATAAGAAAAATTCAGTTTAAAAGAGACATAATGTTGGAGTTTTTAAACTTGTTTTCCTGATTTATAAAGAGTTCTTATGTCCTTGGATACTGAAAAAAAAATGTCAAGATGTGAGAGAACTCTTGGGAATTAACATAGAAATTAAATTTATGGGAAAATAATGTAAGAACTCTCTCTTACAACACTGATCAGATCATTAGATCTTTCTGTCCAAAAAGTCCATAAGAGTAAAGTTAGATGTTTACAGTCTGGAATTAGAAGTAAAGAGAGGTAAAGAGAGTGTATGTTTTTTAAAGCACAGCTGTCTTTGTGCTTTAAACATCAAATATCTTCAAATTAGAAATACCTGCTATCAATGTCATTTATCTGATGTAAAAACAAGAGTGAAAGGATTCCCTGATGATCCTTTGGACCAATATAAGGTAAAAATGACCTAGATTTTTAAAAAGATGTAGTTTAATTATGATGAAGAAAAATCTTTCCATAGGTTTTTAAAACTGGTCTGTTAGAGAGCAGTGGATTTCAACTGATGGCCTACAAAACCCTCTAGGATCTGTTGTGTGATTCTAAAAAGTCTCTGAAATGCAGCTCAGAAGAACAAACATATTCCAGTGGCCTAAATTCTTAAGGATGTTGGCACAGCAAAGGGTTGAACATCATCACAAAGTGTTAGCAATACTCTTTCCCACTTCTACCTATCAACAGGAGAAAATTTCCAGCCTCCCCTTCAGCTTAACCACTCGATTTCAAATCAGAGCTATGTACTGAATCTTAATCAACTCGAGAAGTGGAAGACTTAAGAGGAAGTCATTTGAACTCAGAGCTGAGTCTCATAGGATTTTCCAAGCCTTTTTTTTTGGTTTTAATGGTGATGCCCTGGCTGTCAGAGTTTAAATGCTCTAGAGGCTCAATAGCTGTGATATTTATTAACCAAGTGGTTATGATCAGAACTTTGTCACTCAAACTTGCTTGGTATCAGCTGACATATGGTATCATGTTTGAAATACCACTCAGTAAATCACTGATAATGTCAATGTAATTGCAGAGAGCTAACACACGGTGTAATTCTTTTCCCACTGAAGCTGATGGCAAGAGCACTGTTGATGGCTGTGGTGAGGGACTGAACCACTAATCAGAAAAGTATTTTCTTTTTCCTAATTGCGCGCAAAGAATCAATAATTTTCTAAACACCTAGTCTTTAAATGAGCTTATATTTATAAATGGTAGTAGCACATTAAAATTTTCATTATTAACTTTTTTTGGTAGATAATGCTGCTGTGACTTTTTCAATATGCTTTATTTGTGAGTCAGATGCTAATATATTCATAAGTAGATGGATATGTGAATGTAAGAGATCTGTACATATCTCTGTTCCATCTGTTATTTCTTTCTGTCCTAAGTTTAAATACTCTGTGTTCAGTGTTAACATTGTTATTAACATTTTATCCGTTTTTGCCATATATTAATTAGATTATATCCATGGAGCAGTTTTATTCTGCATTTTGGGGTTTAATTTTTAACTGGTCATTTTCTCATATATAAATACTTCCTTGTCAAAAATAAAACTTTCCTTAAAACCAATTCCTTCCCCACTCACCACCTGCCACCCCCCAAATATTTCAACAGCAGGGATTTCTCATCTTTTGGGCAAATTGTCTGGCAGAGAGATACTGTGAGATATTCAGAGTTTTCTTTTTGCTCTGCAAAATTTGGAACAGATTCTTAAACAAGGGGCTGCCTAACCTGGAAGGATGCAGACTCAGACTCTGATCAACACATGTGATGAGTCAGTTTATACCATGGACTTATTTCTCGGTCTGATGTGTTGGTGTCTAAAATGCTTTGGAACGTCTTAGTTTATTCCACTGCTGGGCAAAATTCAGAATACCAAGAGAGTTTAATGACATGGTAGAAGTTTTATAATTACTGTAAGTAAGGGTTAACAGAATGCTGAAGGTTTCTGCAGTTATGCTACAGAGCTACCATTTTCACTACTGCTCATCATATTCAGATCTCTCAATAAAATGTAATTTTATAATTAATTTAAACCTGAATTTTACAGTTCTGATTTATGGTAAATGTATTTATGTTTGCCAGCTAGTTTGAAAATTTCTAATGTTTTGGTACATTTCAAGACCTTCAATAAAAATTGATATTTGTCTCTTCTACTCAGGCCAGAATATCTACTGACATTTTTGACAAGTATGAAAACAAATTTCACTGGGTAAAGATTTTATAAGCTGAGAAGACAGTGCACAGATGAAGGATAGGGAAACTGGAGGAATAGCCAGCAAAATAACTGTGTTTGATTACACAAAAAATCTTGTCTTGTTTTGTCTGTTTCATGATTTGGGTTTTTTTTTTTTTAGTATAGGGTTTTCTTCTTCTAATTATCTATGTGATCATTACTTCTACTTTCTAACTCAAATGAACATGGGAAAGATATTTTTTTTTTTAAGGAAGATGGCTGCTCTATGAGGAAATTATGTCAGCAGAAGTAATGTTCATTGAAAATCAGGAACATTTCCTTTACACTGTCATTGCTGTCAAAGGTTAGTGCAAACTGCTCTGCAGATAAACTATAGATATAATTCTGAGTTTTATTTTTCTCTTTCTCTGAAGGCTATCTAGATAATGTGTTTGTGGACTTGTACACAGCAGGGTTATTATTACATTTGTCTGCTGCTTTTGAACTTCCATGTGACATTTGACTCTTTTGACCATCAGCTATAATTGTACTCTTTTTCTTATTCTGTAAAATTTATTGCTTTGATCTCTGGTGTCTTCAGTGTCATCTGGTATCCCTCAGCAATATATTCTGGGATCTATAGTATCTCTTTGTTATATGTATGGTAGCTGGAATTACTTGTGTTCACAGTCCAGCTGTCAGACAAATGGCTCTTGTCTTTGTTTATCACTCCTTGAAGACCCTGTAATAGCATCTACAGTGCTGCCTGATTGTCCTTTCTATTATCAAGGTTTGCAAGGTGCTAATTTTCTTAAGTGTAATGCTGAAAGGATGGTATGTAAGTGGAATAATTTCAGCTGGAAGTAGAGCCTCTTATGGGTCTTTTATCTTCCTTGTGTTTTAGATTTTCCTTTTTCAAGTCAGTGTCATGAGAGTGTCTCTGCTTTGGCTGAGATTCTAGGCCATTTTGAACAGACAATGTGCTCTAGGAGAAACAGACACCTGGCTTAAACTTCCAGCATGGTAGTCTTTTCATGCAGTGACAGAAAATGGAAATTGCTTAATTGGGGTCATAAATTTCTGCAACCCCAGACTCTTTCCTTAGTGGAATAGTCCAGGAGCTCAGGATCTGCCACTTCTAGATAGTGTCCTCAGCTTTCTGACCTTTAAGGGTAACTGAATCTCAGAAAAACATCAACACCCACTAAAACTTGGAACAATGCAGAGTTTTGGGGAGAAGGGAAAGGAAGTATGTGTAATGCTTCCTCAGAACCCTTTCCTTAGCTAAATGCTAGCGCAGGAAGAAAATTTTGAAGGCATGGGAATTTTTCCACGTCATCAGCTCAGACATCCTTGGAATAATAGGATATCTCCCTTCTTCAGGTGACTGGTAGGAAAGCTGTGTTTGGCTTGACTCACAGTCAGTGGCTGAAATGGGCAGCTGGGCTGTCCTTGAGGCATTTCTCATCTGAGGCAGGAGGTGAAGCAGGTTCACCATCTGTGCTTGAGAACACCTTCATACCCATGCTGACCATTTACACTCTTTCTACCATGTCCCTACACGAATTCTAAACTTTTTCAGCATAGCCTTTTTGTCCTGAAACCAGTAGATACCAAAAAATTTGGGTTGATAGATTTGTGCCCATCTTCAATGCATCACAGAAACTGATATGTCTAACTTTAAACTGCCAGTGCTGTGCATTTATTATTTAGCAATAGTAGGTCCTGCCAGGAGCTTGGATCACACCAGGGTAATGCTGAAAGAGGAAAGGGGATGGCAGACTTTTGACTTTTCCTGTGCACGTGTACATACTGACACTCATGCATATACATATGTAATTGCTCTCTCTTACTACTGATGAAAGAGAGGCAAGGATTTTCTTCAGCTTTGCAGCAAAAATGGGTTAACACTATTTTTATACATTATATAAAATGTATTATGCAAAATATAGATTATATTTTTATTTTTCCCTTTTTATAAGGGAAAGTTTTTCCCTTTCATCATGATACTTAGTGGTAAATCTTTGCTTTAAATGTGGCTGTGGGTGCTTTTGTTGCCTTGATACTGAACTTCTTCCTCCTAAGCAAGCAGAATAAAAGGTTTTGTTTTGTTTTGTTTTTTTAAAGAAATTTTAATTAGTTAAAAAAAAATAATTAAAGGCTTAGTATGTCTGAGACCTCTGTTTTCAGGAAATTGTAGGCTTGTATTTTTGGCAGGGTGGGCTTCCTTTTTTAAAAATACAATTTTATATCTTTGTATTAGGGTTTCTAAATGGATTAATGCTGATAAGTAAGTCCAGACTTTGCAGAATAATTAGACTCAATTATGACTGGAACAATAAGTTCAAGTGAATGGAACAATATTGCTAAATAACTTACGCTGATAAAATTAAAATTTGCTTTTAATTCGTGTCTGAATGTTCACAGTGGTAATGGCTACAGGACAAACTAAAAAGGTAAAAGAAAGACTTTTTCCTATCCTATGTACTTCAGCCAGTAAAGATGAATACTAAAGGTCATTATTTTTAATTATCATCAAAAAAGATGAAATTGTGAAATGTGCAAAGAAATACTCAGTTTTACAGAACACTACTCTTGGAGCAGGGAGACCTTCCTTCTATTCCTGTGTTACTAACTTCTTTGATGTTACTTCTTTATGCCTCTGGGTTTCCTTGTTTTCTCTGTTTATTTAGAGCGTATGAGGTTCACAGCAGAGACTTGTTCAGTTTTACTGTGTGTAGTTACCCATGCCTTACAAAAATGCAAATAAATAATTCACTTACTGCTTTGAGTTACACTTTCATGGTAAGGTTTTTTTTTTTCTTTTTTTGAACAATGAGATAGTCATCTTTGCCCATGCTTTTAGAGGTCCTGGTGCTACATGGTTCTGGTTCATGACAAAGGATTTCAGTTGACATAATAATAATAATAATACTAATATTAATAATTATTTTTCTCTTTGTTTTTATGGTTTCAGTACATAAATAAACTCACAGAAAAGTAAGTGGTCAGCCTGACATCACTTTCATCCTGAAATGCTAGGAAAATGTTTATGTTAAGCACTTTAATTGTATTTGTGCATGCTCCTGCATGTTGTGTATGGAGCATAACATTACAATAGAAGAATGGGGCTTAGGTTACCGGGCTACTGAAATAATTTTCAGAAATAATAATATCTTAAAACCTGTGCTTTCCTCAATTTTAGAAGGGAAAGAAAATATTTTAAAAAGAAAGCTGCAAGTGACCTATATCAAAACCAGCCTGGTAGAGTGGGAACAGTTGAAGGCTGTAGGACATAGACTGTATTATCATAGCCAAATCTATTACCAAGGATAAAACAAAAGGTAGACAAAAATCAGACTGATATAGTCAAAGCAAAGTTATCAGAGAGGAGATGTCAGGAAGATATAGACATTGAGGTAAGATTTTTATGTGGTTCCAGAGGGCATTTTCAGATCCAATGTCTTTAATCTTAGTGAAAAGAGTTGAAGGAGCAGAAGGAAGAATCACATAAACAAATGCAACTGCACTAGATTGTTATGAAAGAAACTGTTTTTTTCATTCAATCCACATTTTTCCTGACCTTTTACACAAGAAAATGGATTTTCAGATTTTACCCAAATAAATTCTCCCTGAGATGTTTTTGCCTGAAGATTAAGATCAGGCAGAGAGTAGGGGGGAGGGCTAGGAGTAGAAAGGAAGGTGTCCTGAGAAGCTATGAAATACATGTTGCAACCCTTGCAGTGCAAACATCAGCTGCAACGCCAGGTAAGGTCACCTTGGAAAAGAAATATAGCACAGATTAACCATGACAGAGGCTGGGGACACCCTTTGATGAAGGGCTGGTAACAGCTTCCTGTGGTTTCAAATATTCTGGGCATTACACGTAAGAGAGATCAGCATTTAGTTTTTCAGATCGTCCTCTCCCCCTCCTACAAATCCATGGTATTTTCTGGACCTTGTAGATCTGTAGTTACTCCTAGTCTATGCTGCCCTCTCCTGCTCAGACTCACAGCCACAGAGGTTACTTCTGAGTTTGCAGTCAGATGTTGTTTACACAGTGCTGTGCTTGCTTTGTATAGTTGAATAGGGGGAGCATTTAGAGATGCATGAGGTATTTAGGAAAATGGTTAGCAGAAAGTATGCATGCAGCTCAACACCTTGTCTGAGTAGCTGTTGGACTAGCAACGTGATTCTTCCATTATAGCAGTTTATTTATAGATATGAACAAATGAAGGTTTTCTATACTAAAAGAAAAAATTCTCAGTAATCTTTTATTATATTAATGAATTTAATATTCATCAGGTAAAAGTGTTGTATTTAATTTATTCTGGTGTTTATATTTTGAAAGAGATGGAAAACACTAAGTCATCAAGTAGATCAAGTTGTTGGAACAGAACAACTTTTTATCATACTTCTGCTAGCATTTTGTCCATTTTATCATTTGTAAACCCGACCTCATTGGAACTTTCTGTAGAACATTTCTACATATCTTGCAGTTAATCTGGTTATTTCCCTTGTTGCTAAGTTTTCACCTTCTTTGTTGTTTAAATATTTAGGGGTTGCTATTGTCTTTTATTGCCTTAGCCAAGCTTAGACATACTTAACTGTTATTTTTAAAAAAGTCATTCCTTGCGTGTTCTTAACTGGTTTTCATTCTTGCTTTAGAGTACAGGACATGTATCAGAGATGAGGTACCCAGATCTGAACACTGTACTCTGCAGTGATGAGAACAGCAGAAGGCTGCTTCTCTCTGTGAAACCAAATTCTATGCACCCTCTTGCACTATCTATTCAATTTCTTAGAATTTTAAATTTTATTGAAAAGTAAATTCAATCATATTGAATTTACATTTCAGTAAAGTATTGTATTCACACTTCCAATCATTATTTTAAGTTACCATAGTGTCGAATGGCTTCATAATGTTGAATGCCTTCTCACAAAAACTATTCAAGAACCAAGTCATAGTTATCTGGCATTGCATCAGTCACTTTCCTTTGAACCAGACAGTTCTCCCCTAGAATAAAGTAAACTAATTTTTCATTATATGTCACAAGGGGTAAATCCCCAAGTGGAATCATAATAGAATCAGAGAATACCCTGAGTTGGAAGGATCATCTAGTTTAGCTCCTGGCCTTGCACAGGACAACCCCAAACACTTCCTGAACTCTGACAGACTGGTGCTGTGACCATTCCCTTGGAGAACCTGTTCCACTGCCCAGCCACCCCTCTGGGTGAAGAACCTTTTCCTAATATTCAACATAAACCTCCCCTGACACAGCTTCAGGCCATTTCCTTGGGTCCTATCACTGTTCCCTAGAGAAAAGAGATCAGCACCTGCCCCTCCCTTTCCTTCCTAATGAAGCTGTGGACCAGGGTGAGGTCTCCTTTCAGCCTTCTCCAGGCTGAACACACAAAGTGACCTCAGCTGCTCCTCATGCAGCTTCCCTTCAAGACCCTTCACCATCTTTGTTGCCCTTCTCTGGATGCTAACAGCTTATTTCTTATACTCAAAACTGCACACAGGACTAAGGTGAGGCTGTATCAGTACAGGGTAGAGCAGGACAACCACATCCTTTAACAAGCTGTACTATGCTGTACAAAAATCCTAATGTATCACTTTTCTCTTCAACTATTTGTTCTGAGACACTAGAAAACAAGAAATCCAGTATAAATCCATTCTATAAAATGTATATTCCATGATTTTATCTAATTCCATCTACACACCCACCTATGCACTTTATTGCTTCTGTGTCATGATCTTCCAATGATGTATGATTCAGATAAAACTAATTGAAATAAATTAACTCAGGAAGAATTGGAGTGTATTTATATGCTTCTGCTAGTGCATTAGTTTTTCTTTTTTTCTCCTGAATGTTGGAAGAGTAACTTTTCCCTCTGCACAGTTTACTTGTGCTCCCTCAGAGATCTTTGGTGGTGTTCTCTCAGTTCTTTTGTTGTTGAAGAGCAGAAACCTCTAACGGAGGCTAAACCTTAGTGCTTTATCCCAGCTGTGCACTGTCCCTCAGAGCCTGGCCCCACACAGCCCTGAGCCTTCCAGAGACTATCTGGAGAGGAACTTCATTTTGCCTCAGGTGGGAGCTGCAGCTGAGCATTTTTTTAAGCTCTTTCACAGAGCCTGGATATCACAAGGGCACTATATGACAAGTACTTAATACTGCAGTTCCTTTGGGCTTGTAAGGTGTTTCAGTGTCTCCTCTGAAGTACTGCACACTCTTCACTCCCACTCATTCCAGCTCTCACTGCTCACTTCTTTGAATTCACTAAGATAGCCTGTGTGCACAAGATGAACAGTTTTTAACCCTCAGACCGTTCCAGGTCTTCTTCACTGGGCAGCAGGCTGTCTCCAGTATTTTTAGGCTCAGTTTTGTTGCTGTTTTTGATAATATTCCAGAAGGAGGGGGCCAGCTTGTTTCATCTGTGATCACTTTGTGAGGGCTGAGTAGCAGACATGGACGGATGATGCAATGGGGCTGCTAGCAGGTGGCCGTTTGTTCAGACTCTGCTTGATTGTGTTCAGGGCCAAGCAAAGGAATCAGACTCTGGCGTATTGTGCAGTTTTCTAAACCACCTCTCCAGTGCTGAAAATCCTAGCCAAAGTCCTTTAGCAGTGTTTATTTTTTGCATGTATTTAGTTAACAGAAAAGGAGCCTTTCAATGCAGATAAAACTTCCCATTCTTTCAAAAACCAATGCTTTTTGTTATATTTATTCATTTATCAATGCTGTGAAAGTTTCATATGCTCCAACCATTGATTTCAGTAGCCAATGCTATTTTTCCTGTTTATTATAATTTATTGTCTCATTGTTGCCAGTAGTTTGCACTTAGCTGAGTTTCCCACACAATATACAGGAAACATCTCTATAGCATCAGGCTTCCTCAGATTGATTCCCACAGGGGCCAGGAGGGACAAGCCACTCCCGGGTGCTTTGTGATGTGACTGCAGAGAGTCATGTTAAATCCACCATTTGGAGACTTCCTTCCTTGCACCTACAGTGGCACACACAGTGGCCAAGTCAGGTCTGCTCCCACTACATGCTCTCCCACACAGTCTTTGGGAAAATTTCACCTGCATGTGTGTTTTCACAATTGTATCCCTTTCTTTTCAAGCACTTAACACATTTGTTACCGAGCTCCAGTGAAAATGTGAGTCTCCAAGGGCTTATATTTGTATTAGAGCAAAGCTAATGAAATTATTCACTTAGGTTGTTTTATTTCAATTTACCTTTCCTCAGTGTTGATTAACTGATGATTTGCAAATGTTGACTGATGTATTAAGTTGTCTAGGTGGAGGTGCTGTGGGTAGTAAAGAGGGCCAGTGCACATATGTTCCTTTGAAAACATTCCTTAAATAATACCCTCCAGAGTCTCCTGGGAAAGCTGGGAAATTAAATGAACATTGTCTGTGTCTCCCTCATGAGCAATACTTCCCTATTAACAAACAATGAGTTCAAGGGTTTAGAACAGAGACAACTTTATTGGGAGTGGGGGAGCAGAATAGGGAAAGTTGAATATGGAATTAACTTCACAAAGTCAGTGATTCATAAATCAATTCTATTAAACTATGTCATCACCCTTTCCTGCTGCCTTCCCTCTTCACTCCCTTCTCCTGTGTCTCCCCCTCCACCCCACCTCCTCACCCTCCCGGATGTGCTGCACAATAGCCCCGAGCCTACTCTCCTGCCTTGGTCCTGGTTAGTCACTGCTTACCTCAGCTCACGCTGCTCTTGCTTTTTTATGTGGGCTTTTTTTGTTTTTTTTTTAAGTCAAAGTTGTCTGAATCAGTTCCAGTTCTTGACCTTACAAGGTCACACTGTGTTTGCCGTTTACAAAGAGTGCTGATTCCAGCTCAGACGCTGGAAAAGCTGCTGTTGGTAGCCCTGTTGCAGCCCTGAACATGCTGCAGTAGTCCTTGTGCTTTCATTGGTTTGCTCAGGTTTTGGGAAGGAGCACTGCAAATGTTGCACAAACTGGCATATAGGAAACTGTGTTTAAACACAAAAAAACACCTTTTCAGGCAAAGAGGTTGTTCAATCACTTGAATAGATTGCCCAGAGAGACTGTAGATATTTACTATCCATGTAGATATTAAAGGTCTGATAGGAAATGGCTCTGAGCAACTCTGAGCAGGTCTATGTGATGTCTAGAGGTTGTTTCCCACCTCTTCCATGCTGGGATTCTGTAGAAAGTGTGCTGTTTTCAGTTGTCAGCCAGAATACCTGCAATAGCAGTTCCAGAGCAACAAATACTATTTAATGTGAATCAAACAAGTTTAAAAACACAGTAGTGGGTTCCTTTTAAAAGTGATTGCCAGAAGAATATATTTGGAAATATTTTGAGACCCTAAATTCTTATGTGGGTAGCAAAAACTTTGGCAAAGTTCATAATCAAATGCTATAAATTAAGTGGTTAAATTGAAGTGCTCATGCCAGACTCATGACTGCTCAATACAAATTCTTTCTAAATGAAAGTTAACTGGCTTTTTTTATTTGTTAATAATTCCCTGTTGCCAAAAACCAACAGAGCACGGCTTTCCATTTTCCCTTTTCTGCCTCTATGGAAGTCAGACTATTGTTTTGTCTAATATATAAATGGCACCCATGACAAGAACACCATAATACCTACGTCTCCCTCAATAAAACCCCAGGTATTTAGTTAGCTCCTGGTAAGTCTGAAGAAGAAATTGTTTTTTAAGTTCTCACTTCAAAGCACAACAAGGACTAGCTCCAGGCTGCCTCCAGTGCCAGAATTAACTTTAACTGACCATACCAGAGATATATATTTGGTTGGCCAGTGCTCTTTTTAATATTTTCTTGTTTATTGGCATATATTTATATGTGTCTGTTAAAACCCAGCAAAACTAGCTAATTCTCTATTTGTCTAGCAACCTTTAGGAGTGGTTGCATTTCTTTTCTGTCAAGAAATTACGTGAAAATGTATATCACGAGAAGATTACCATCTTGAGAAATAAAAAGCGGGATAAGTTTTTCTTCCTCCTGGGAATTTCTGTAGATTTACAAATATATTGACCAAAGTGCTTGGTGCTCCATCATTGCTTTTTGTCTTGGCATGCAGTTTGCTCTTTTTATTCACTGGCAATTACCTTCTGCTCAGAGGTGCAGCTAAGCATCTCTAAGAAAGTTGCTTCTTTTGCTGTCTTCCTGTTCTTCTGATGATATTTGTAACTTTTTTTTATTTTCCTTCAAATATCTATTTTAATTTATAATTTCTCTTTTGTCTAAGGAACATATGGACATACAAAGTGACTATTTTTCTCTGACTCTTCCTTGTCTTTTGTCTTCGTTCAAAATTTGCATATTCAGATTATTCTTCTTTTCAGGCAGAACCTTCTATAATTGCCTGTCTTTAACATTATGGGACCTGCAGCAAGGTTATTACCTATTACCAATCATTAGGGCAATGACTAGAAAGCCATCCCTATAAAACTTCTATATGTCCTGAAAATGTATAAAAGAGTTAGAATATATCTGGAATATCTGGAATCCAATAGACATTTTTTTTCCTGTAAGTTCTGTTAAGTTCACAAAATACTTTTCCCTGCTTTACAGGACTGAGGTGACTGGGTGAAATTGCTCAGATGCCTGAGGCAACACACTGAGCTGTCTGGAATGATAATGATTATTCAAATGATAATCATCCAAATGACCCAGATTTCTTCCTTGCTGTGTCTTGACAAATGGCTAGGCAGTGGCATCTCTGCTGTCTGTGGTTCTGCAGTCAGTCACGTTTGGATACCCATGTAGGTAAGCTGTATGTAGCAACAGTGACAATAAGGCAGATAAGGAGTTTGCTGTCTAAATGACTGTGTGTTTAGTGGAGTTTTCAACATTACTATCTACTGCAGCTGCATCTTGGTTTTTTCTTTCTGTTGTACTTCATTGTCTTTGTGCTATAAGTTCATCTGTGCATTATGTTAATTCAGAATATGCAGGCTATTTGCAACCAGTGGCTGCCAATTTGCATGAATTAATTTTGTCTATGCGTTTTTCTTGAACTATGTGCAGACCAGGATAGCACCAACATTTTGTTTAACTTACTGAGTTTATAGTTGCAGGCTCACAGTTTAGGTAAGATAAAATATGATTTATACTGGAAACATCCCCAGTGGTATCCACTTGCCTCCCTGATCTCTCTGATTATGCTATGGGAATATTTCCATCTAAGTTAGCATTTTATGGTGACTGCCAAACAGATTAGACTTTAAAAATAGCAGTCTTGTAGCAAAGAAAATGATGACCAATAGAACTCCTCTTTTGTCTATTCCTGGGCCTTAGTACAGTTAGTTTCCCTTTATGTCCTGTGTTTTGAGAACTCTTCTTGAGTAATCCTTTGGTCTTACTTGGATTTCTAATGTTTTCCTTCATCTGTTGTTTGTTTTATAGATGACTGCTCATTGTATCCTCTTCCTCTTTGCCACCTGACCATGAATTGGTGTCCCACTCTTGCTCCTACAGCTATAGTATTCAGAAGTGCAGATACTCAGAACAGTATTTCTGACTGTAAGAACAGTGATGTCCCTGGTGAAACAGTGGCCTCCTGGTCTCTGCTTTGATTATTGATAATTAATATTGTCTCCCCTCTTACACTCATCTTTAACCCTTTAATGGAAAAGAAATAGGTTAAAATGATGGAAGGAAAAACTTGAAAATCAAGTGGAAACAGCAGAACAGCAAGATATAGCTAAAAAGTAAACAGAAAAATCTTAAGCAAAAGGATAAGCAGATTTGTGAAATATGAGGGAGGTACCATGACCCTCTGGCCTGCTCGTAGTTGGCCTTGGAGTGTCTCTTCCACATGATCATGGGTCAGACAGAGAAAATCCATACCAGTTCTCTTACCTGTTAGTCAGTTCTCTTCAGTATCTTTTTCTCTCCAGACTAATATAATAAAGGAGAAATGCACTGTTCTGTCTCTGCAACAAACCTGGTGCCGTTAAAATGCACTGTTAAACACTAAAAGAAAGAACCCGAACTTTCAAGACTTAGCATTTCTCTGAATACCTTCTAACGTACAAGAAGGGCTTACACAGATGCTTTCAAAAGTCCAAAGTTTTCCAGAGGAGCACATCTGTAACCTCCCAGAGTCCCAGTGGTAGAGTACCACTTGCAAAATACATTTCTGCACTTGTGGAATTTTAATGAAGCACCATAAGACATGGTCAGCACATTTTTATCCCAAATGTTGCACTTCCAATGAAGTGCTGTGCACATAAGGAGTATGTGCATCATTAGTTACTCAGGTTTGCAGCTTATACTGATTTTGATTCCCCACCTTCCTGGCTCTAAAACCACCTAACCAGTTAAATAACATAAAGAAAATGAGAAAGTCTGAATGGGCCGTACACTTTCAAAATCTTAGTTCAACCATAATACTACAGTTGATATAGCTGTGTTCTTTTTATTTGAAACTGGCCTGTATCCAGCTGGTTAGGAGAAGAAGGAGAAAGAACTAGTATTTATCTGTAAAAAAAAAAAGTTGACTGCTTGGAAACACTTCCCTGATTTAGACTTTTACATTGCTCATCATTCTGTATGCCAGCTGTCTCCAAAAATAATACATTAAAGGATTTAACTGCTACAAAGATAAGATCATAAATGAATACATGAAAAACTACACATAAGGCAGGACATTTTTAATAGGATTGAAATAAGAAATTTAGGACAAGAGGAGTTGGCATCAAGTAATGCCTGAGAAGGTTTAGATTGGATGTTAGGAAAAATTGCTTCACTGAAGAGGTTGCCAAATATTGGAACAGGTTACCCAGGGAAGTGGTCAAGTCCATCCATGAGGGTATTTAAAAGATATGTAGATGTGGTGTTCAGGGACGTGGTTTAGTGGTGGACTTGGCTGTGCTGGATAAATGGCTGGACTCCTGGTCTTAACAGTTAGGCATAAATAATTATGTGACTCAGTGATTCTATGAAATCTAAGTTGAAAAAGCAGAAGAGCTCAGAGACTCTGCATCAAGTGGCTGTGGTAATTTCTGTAGAGCACTGAGCACCTAAAAATGGTCTGACAACAATGGAAGTTGACATTAGTGGCCAATTCAGATTGAATCCTAAAATATCATGTCATTGTATAGAGTGTAGCACACTAAACTGGAAGGGGGAATCCCTGAAACACAAATCAAAATGAGATGAGGTAAACTGAACTAAATTTTCAAAATTTTTCCATGTATTGGATTTATTTTGGAAATATATAATGAGACAGCATAATTCCTCTCCCTCCTCACCAATAAGGCTTATTGAGCCTTAGCATTTTGAAAGATTAAAAAGAAAGACATACTTATCCCCAAAAGTTAAATTCCTAAAATAGAAGGTGTCTCAGAAGTACCGAAAGAGAAATTACTATAATCACTAAATCTTACTGCAAAGTCCCCTGTGTACCATGTAAATGACAACATTTGTTTCAAAATCATTGTCATGTAACCTGTGATTCTGAAAATCCATATAGGATCTCTGTTTATCTTCTGTGCAAATGTGTGCCTTATATGAGTTAGTTTATTGCTTATTGCAGAGAGAACTCCTCATTTTCAATATTCAAATGAGATAGATTTTTTTTTCCCACTTTTTCTTTTTTTAAACCTGAAAATTGCAAAAAACTTGTTCCTGTAGACAAAATGCCGCTTTCCTCTTTTATTGCATTTAGGTGCTAGATAAACTGTGCTGGAATTTCTGAAGAGCAGGAAGTCTCCAAAGAGCATATAAAATCAGTAATGACCTCAAGGAAATTAACCTGCATATACTAAGGAAAAATGTCATTCTATCCTGGTATATCTGTCTTAAAACAGATGCCGCACAGATGCCGGCATTGGTTCCAGTGGAACAGGAATCCTCTAAGGTTTATATTAGGAACTAGCTGTTAGGCTTACAGTTAATTGGGAAAAATGAAAACCTTTCTCCCTGCCTGGCTGTTTGATGTAGGCCAAATTAAGGAAAAAAGAAGTATACCTATTTCTGTGAATGATTGTAGTTCCTTAAGTCAGGGTATCAAAGAGACTCAAGCACATTAGACACACTATGCTACAGCCAATTAGACAAAAGTCTTGGTCATCAACTGGCCATCCTCAGACACAGCCAGGGCAGGTAAACTTGGGGTTTGTGAAAGTGGATATGTGATAGGAGAATGGGAGCAATAAGGATTTTGGGGTTGAAAGACCAGCCTTCCACCTTGAGGTTGTTTTGAAGTGTCATGAGGAAGGGTTCAGCAGGTTCCCTTTACAGTTAAGACCAATGAAGGATTCTGTATACCACTGGTGGCCCTACTTTCTGCAAGGCAGTGAAGGCATTATTTTCCTACCAAAAACATGGAGTTGTGCTGAAAACTGAGTGCTGTAGATGAAACATCCCAGATACCTGTTGAAAATTCCTCTCCATAAGGAACAGATGGTTGTATGAGAGAATTTGTATTTGTGCCAACAGAATCATTCCAAACACCCACATCGTGAAGGTCACTAAGTGCAGAATTAGCACAGACATCAGCTTCAGGATGATGGTTGCCAAGTCCTGGGTGCACCTGGCTGAAACTGAAACATAATCATCCTGGGGTGAGTCATGTTTGGTAACTGTATGCTGAGTAAACCAACCAAATGCATATCAAGCTGAAATAAAACATTATTACTTCATTAAATTTCTTTTAAAAAGCAATTTAAAGTCATTGGATCAGTAGCACAAAAAAGAGGATAAAGAGCCAAAGACTGGATTCCTGGAACAAACTTGCACGCAGAACTACAATTTCTAAGTCTTAGGCTTCCTGCCAACCAGCAGAATATCTTACATGAGAAGCTACAAGAAGCAGCTCACTTCTAGCAAGAAACATGAAACACTAGCTAACTCTTGCTAGAAAGCACTATCAAGGAAGTACTACTCTGAAAACAGCAGTACAGTTGAAAGTAAATTTCCAAGGAATTTAAGATTTTGTGAAAGGAGGAATTAATATTTATTATTGAGGATTAGTTTTTAATTTAAATGCTTAAAAAGAAGGTCATTGTGTCCTCCTAATGGTTATAATCTTCTCCAAATGCCACCCCCTTCACCCTGTCCAAGAGAAATGGCCAATGTTCTATGTTTTGACACAAAATGTTTCAGTACCTTGGAGTGGCTACTTTGAACAGAATTCCTCCATTTTCTTTTTGTTTTCTTTTTTTTACATTTTTTGATCCTTGTGCCTGGTTCCAGTTGAAAATTTTCAGAAGTCAATTATAGCCTGTTAGCAAGAACTTGGATTGTCAAGAGAATGAACTTTTGATAAGCTTCTTGGCACACTAAATCTGAGTAGGAGGCTATCCTTTCCAAATAACCGTGCAGGTAATTACCAGATGTTTTTGTACACTTTCATCTTTCTTCTGACCATCCTATTTTTTCGTCATTCTTCTTTTTTTCATGTTGTCCCCAGTCTGCAGATTTGCCTGCAGTAGTATTGATTTTTTTTTCCTTTCTCTTCATGAGCAATGTTTACTTGGCCTCACTTAATCAAATCTGTTTCTTATTTTCTGACACTAGACCTTTAAAGTGGTTCTGTGTAGTCTGTTTCCTATTCATTTTGTTCTAATTCCAAAATAATTCCTTTGTCCCTTCCAGATGAAGCTTTTATCCTACTCAGCTGCTTTCTTCTGTTCATGCTTCTCCTGCCTAGCTCTGAAACCAACCTCTTCCAGCCTAGCCATTTTTTCCATGGGGGGCACTTTGTTTCAGATTTGGGTTCAGTGTTATTTTTACAAATTTCTCTGGCAACATTCACTGCTGCCATCATCTGCAAAGAAGGAAAATAAGTGTGAAGAGCATTTATCTCCTAAAAAGGTTTTGCTCTGGGCCTAATCTGCATGTCCATTCTGGTGAAAGAAATATTTATGTCTATGTTAAAAATAAGGTTGACAGCTGAATACTCTAGAGTTCTCTCCCCTCTTCACCTTCCCAATGAAAATTGTAATAAATCTTCTTTATTTTTTAAATGTCCCAACTTCCTAACATCTCTCAAACGAGCTTTGTTCTGCACAAATCATCAGGAGATAGTCCTTACAGGGAAAGAAATTATGAACATTATTCTCATATTCCAGTAATCTTCTTCACACAAGTAATTACATTTAGTTAATGATGTAATTTAATCACTAAATAATTATATATAGAGAATAATATTCAGGGATCCCTGAAAGTCCTAGTCTCCACAAAGGTACTATATCTGCTTAACATTCTCTATTTCCCAGCATCCTATTGCCTGGACCATTTTGTTAAACTATACCTTCAGGCTGCTCTTCTTATAACTTCAGTTTCATTTTCTCCTCTCTTAAATTAAATCCTAGTCCTGAAAGGTGCTCAGTACTTGTGGTGCACTCACCTCTATTTCCATTTGAAATCAATGGGAAAGAATGATGCTCACCCTTTTGTGTTACTGATTCTTCCTGAGAGAGAGCAATCAAAGGTTTGCAATATTGGTCTTTCAGATGATTGAATGTCAACCTCATCAAATTGAAATTCAGACTTTCTTAACCTCTGGCTAATGTTGTTGACTTCATTTAACATTCCATGTTAAATTAAAAAAAAATAAATTCAATGCTGTGTCCTTAGAGCTTCCTGTCAGCCAACCTAGAGTGAACTGGGGAATATGAATATATTTTGCTTCATTTAAGCAATCCCAAACAACTTTATTTTGGTGATATTTTTCTAGAATAACCTAATCTTTCTTCAGTCTGCTATAATGCAAGTATTAGAGTTCATTCCTGTTTCTGACACAGACTTGAAGTAGAGGAAATCCAGGAAGATATATTCCATCATTGATCCTGAAAAAAGATATCTTTTCACACTACCAAGAGCTTGGCAGGAGCTAGACAAAAGGTTAAATTTTCCATCTTAAATTTGAAATGAAATGAATATAGAAATAATCAGGGACAGTTTCAGGCATTCAGGAAACACAGAGAAGAAAGTAATACCCACTGTTTCCATGACTAGAAGGACGTGTCACTGAGCACAGGATGCACTGCACTAGCTTGACCTTTCTGGAAGTGAAATGAGTAGGTTCCCTTCTGGTCAATGAATAGGAAAAGTGCATCTCTGGAGGGTAATGCTTGTTTTGAACACTTGTTCTGGACTACAGAGGGAGCCTAAAACCAGACTTACACTGGACACGTAGGGAATCATTCAGATGCCTAAACGTAGATGCCTGTAGTGCCAGTTTTGGTAGTCAAAGGAGTCATAGGGCTTTCAGAGATACTGCATCAGTTCTGTCATGTTTTGGACCTTTAAAAGGAGGAAAAATGTTATAGTGTGATAAATTCTACCTAAATAAGAAGTCCAAAATTTCTGAGATTAACCCTACAAGGAGAAGGGCAAAAAACTGCTGGAGTGGATGATGGATGAACAAAGTGAACTGTAGTAACACAGAAAATGAAAACTTCCTAGAGAAATTTTTTATCACTTTAGAAGACTATTTGTAATACAGCACAGATATTGGTCAGAAAGACAATATGGCAGTTTATTTTCACTGACTAATATGAACAAGTCTGGGTTCAAAATTCAATATCCAAGTGAGGGAACAAGTTGGGAAAATTATGAATAAAGCAACAGGAAAACTGGAAGAAAACTAAAACAAAAAGAAATCTTTCAAGTGTAATTAAACAAAAGCAAAGATCAATCCTAGTGATGATTTATATCTGCACAGCACATCAGCAGACAGGAAAGATTTGGCACAGGGGAAGAAAGTGGTCATTAAATATTATTATGTGTGTTGGGACTAGAACAAGTTCACAAGTGAAGGAAGTAAGAACCTACAATTGATAGTAAAAAGACATGTTCTGAAAGAAGGAAGATTTTATAACCTCACACTGAAATATTTAGCAGAAATTCAGTCAAAATTGATCTGACAATATCAAGACAATACAAGCAAAATGAGGGGACATTGAGGTATCTTTTGAAAGACTCTGAGACTGAAGAAAGGACACACTTTAACACATAAAAGGTTTGGTTTTAGGTTTTATCTTACTGAACTGTCTTGAGAGCAAAGACAAAAGTTGGACAAATGAAATGCATCCACATCAGTGGAAGAACAAGGGAAACAGCAGATGGTAAAGGTAGGTTTGAAGGAGGATACACAGAGAAGAGGTTTCTGTCAGGGAAGTAAAGACTGTTCAAGACACTGTGTTAAGCAGATAAGAATTGAAGATTAGAGAGGAATCACTTTGAAAATTAAAATAGCTGCTCTGGAACTCTGACAAACTGATTGCAAAACACTGATGCCAAACTATGAAGGTTTCTTTCTTTTTTTTTTTTTTTTTGGCAGTAGAATATGGTTGTTTGGCTGACTTCAAAGACAGCTGTACTGGCAACAACTAAATCATTTCTGGGTCAGTCACATGGGTGTATGTAGCTTGTTTCAGCATGAGTGTTCTCCCAGATCCCTGTTTCTCTCTCACAGGTTTTCCCCAGTGTCTACTCTTTGATTCAGATGGATATTAACAATAACATATTTAATGAAAACATTATGTAAATATTTTATGAAACCTCTGTAAATAATTTTTGTGGTTGAAATGAAGAAGTTGTAATGGATATACTGTGTAAAAATTCTTTCTGAATGTTTTAAGAAATCATATGTTCTTTCAATTCCATTTAGCTGTAATGACGTTTGGTGAAGGAAACACATTGAAAATATGTTTTTAATGTTATGGGACTTTCTTATTTTGCTATATCAGCACACAGCTGTACATCCAAAATTGTTCTGCTGAAGGGCATAATGGAATCTGGAAATATGGATAGCATTTCAGAGACATAGAGGATGGTAAAGGGAGGTCTTAATGGTAGATGTGTTGCCCACTGAAATGAATAATGTCTGTTATAACATTAGCCTAGATTTATACAGAAGTCTATATAGTTTAATTGTCCAAACTCTACACTGCCAGGAAACAGAAAAAGCTCTAGGGAAATAATTTGAAAACTACCTGATAATCCCTGCATGTAATGTCTGTCTGAGCAGGTGAGGAGCCAGGCAGAGCCACATCCTATAAATTCTATGGAGCTCAGGGAATACCATGTCCTTAATTCAACCTTTGTGCATGAGGAGCAGTGACCCTACTTCTCTACACTGGGTCAGAAGCCTCATTTTGTGGTTACAGGGTATGTGGAGAAGATCAGCTGCGATTCCAGAAGGATTAGTAAGTGTGCAGCTATTTTTAAAATGCTATTTTTAATCAAATACATACTTGTTTCCAAAAGGAATGAGGTTTGTGCAATTAGGGTGCCTCTCCTCCCACCTTACTCTCCTTTTGCACCTATTAGGTGGTTTTCACCAGATTTAATATAATGACAGACCAAAATTTGTGTGGGTTTTTTTGGGTATTTGTGGGATTTTTGTTGAGGTTTTTTATTAAAATTAATTTTTATGAATCTTTTGGAGTGATTAAGAGAAAGAGTTGCATATTTTGACAAGGGAAAAAACAAATACTTTTATCATTGATGTAGGAACAAGAAACATAAGAAGTGACACAATGTCAGGAACTGATATATCTACAATTTCTGATATGGTTTCTTCTAAATTTGAGATTATGGAGATTCAGTCTTATCAACATTTTTTTCCCCACTAAATGGGAAGAGTTCCGCCCAAGTATAAGCAAAAGTTCAGTTACTGTAAAAAACTCTACCACAAAGATCCATGTTTTCCTCATTTTGTAGCACAACATTGTACAGGGCTGTGTTTTCTAAATTGACAATTCATGTATTAATCATCACTATTTATATTCATTTGTATAATGACTGTAAAAATCCCATTCTAGTCATTATTTCAATCCCTGTCTTCTGCTCCCAGACTTTTTCTCTTTTTTCAGGCATGATTATAGGGTAGGGAACAATTTGTTAAAAAAGCTGAAAACTGAATGGAGTTTGGATAAAGATATTTAGTTGCAAACATTAGTGACAAACACTACTGTGCAGATCCATCGAAATCAAATCACCATGGAATTAAATTTCTACTTCTTGGCTTTTCAAACAAAAAGGATGAACTTTGCTTTCAGTTTCAGAGAGGAAATAAATAGGATTTTTGTTGTTTGATTTTTTTTTCCTAAAAATTTTGAAGTCTGATCCAACTGACTTTAAAAGCCATTAGAAGCTGTCGGGTGCTCTATTAGATTTTGTGCTCAAATTAATGTTTAATGATTTGTTGTATATCAGCACCAAAAGACATATTTTATGAACTCCAATGCACAGATTTACATGTGACTTGTGATATTGAATCATGGTGTGCATAACTCAAAACAATTTTGCATTTGCTTTTGCTGATCGTGCTTCCTTACAAGAATTGCTGTGCTAATAAGTAGGCAATGCTTTGTAAGGGCGATTTTAATTTAAAAATCATTATTTTTATGTTAGTGGTAGATTTTTCATAGTCTATGGCCCTAAGAAAGATTGGTAGGAAGAAGAAATACCTTTTATGAGATTAATAAATACATCAGAAATAATCAATGTCCTCCCCCCTCAAAACCAACCCCAGAACAAAACCTTCCACTCCATAGATGTTGATACCTAAACTTGTATTGTATCGATGCTATTTTTCATGCATGGCAAAGTGGGTCATTTTGAACACAAAATCCAAAGTTTAAAATAATCACAAGTATTTTAATATTCATTCAGTGAAGAAGTATGCTTAGAACAAGAGATATTTGACACAGCTTGAACTGAAGGTGACCTGGCAGTGCCAATCTGCAGATAGTATTTAGTTATATAATTTAATGGCCTTCACATTTTTCTATCTAGGTGTCTGGGGCAGGTTTCCTCTTTCATACAAATCTTGTGGTAACCTTTGCTCCCCAATGGTTTAAATCACATTCTTAAGGGATTAAACTGTTATGACAAAAGAGGAATGTTTAGATTTTCTGCTTTGCAGCTAAAAATTTGTCAGATTAGAAATTGTGTATTTTATAATCTCAAGATCAAAGAAGCTTTCCATCAAAGCTTTACGTCCGCTATAATATTTTCCCAACCTTTGTTGAACCTGAATTGTTTTGGATTATCTCACATTGGGTTCACTGAGTATGCCTACCCAAATGTGGGAAAAAGCTTCCTGCCAAACATTTTAAACATTTCACATATGTAGGGCAGAGGCGGTAAGCCACAGGTATTAGTTTACTGCAGTGGCGAAGCTTGCTTTAAGTCTTTTTAACTCTACTTTTATATGAAATGCTTTTTGAGATTAGTATGACAGATAAAACCCCACAGGGCAACCGTTTATCTTCCATTAGGAATACCATTCACTTTCCTTAACCTAGTGACCTAAGTGCTCCTGTAAAGAGTCTCTTTTATAAAGTTTTTACATCTCAATGGATTAAGTATCATTTCTCTGCTGAAGAGAAAAAAACAAAAACACAGTTCAATTTCTTTAGAAGAATGGTTTGTCAGAGGAGAATAGTTTTTGTCTTTACCCATTTTTTATTCCAGCAGTCATGTTCCCCAAATAGTCACAAAACAGTGATCATTCAAAGCTCAAATTTTCAGTTCATTTAAAATCCACTCACTGAGCCCCTTTATTACATTTTCACTACATATTTGGCAAGGCAAATAGCAAACCAAGAGGACAGAGAATTCAGCTGTTCTCTGTGCTGTGAACTACCTTGGTAGTCTTTAAGGTTATTCAGCATAATCTTAGTGAAAAATGCATATTTACAATAATATCTTTTTATTCTGATAAAAAAACCATAACATTATTTAGAAGCATATATGCATATATATAAAACCCACACATAATCAAAGTAAATCTGAACAACTTCCATAAAGAAATAAACAAAGAAATTGTTTGGATATTTTCAAATGTAATTCGAATTTAGCATTCAGGGTGAGGTTCATTCCCCAGGTCCCAATCAGTACCTTTTGGGAAAGGGAGAGGGCTTCACTTTTTAATGAATATAATGAAAAATAGTATAGCCAAACATACAAAAATGTTAACTGTCTCTTTTGCATTTGCTTTGCTTTATAAAAATTTAGCAATGTTTTTAATGAGCTGTTTGGTGCTTTCACCTCTGTTTATTTTTAGAAATACTCATCTATGATCAGAGAATCTGGCCTGTGCTCAGATGTTATGCTGCACCACATTTTAGGCTGAAACTCTGAAACAATTTATTTTTGGTGGCACTTGCCTGAAACAAACCTTTACCCCTACCTTTAATATATAGAATATAAATTGTTGTCTCCTGATTTTTTTCTGCATTCTTCTTGTCTAACTACTGCACCATTGCAAAGAGCTATTCTCTGTTCTCTGCCATGTGCTTATTTAATTTTCTTTTTTTGAGGTCAGTAGCCTGTTTTCTTGATTGATTCAGGTGCTCTGCATGTATCTGCAGGAGTTACAAGTAATTTTGGATTCTCTGTTTCACCTGCACTATTTTAGGCCCTGATCTTTTCAATTCCAACATGAAATGGCCCAGTTACTTCACTGGAGCTTTGAAAAGGAGGAGTAACTCACAAACTGTAACTTGCATTATGGTTTCTGTCAATGCTCAAATTATTTCACTTTAGTCAGAGTTTATAAAAAGCACTGGATTGCAAAGGTTTATTTAACTCTATTGTTTAATAGTATCTATATCAATGTACTCAAAGCACCTTATATGTAGGACTCTTTATAGGACTTTAGCTCTGATTTTCAATCTAAGTCTACCATTTATGGGCCATTTGTAGTAAATATCAATCCCCAATATCTAGTATTTATGTTCTATTCTCCTGTGCTTATGGAGTCATGATGAGACAGACATCCAGTCCTGTAACAGCATCATCCTGGTCTGTGTCTTCACTTACTGGGCCTATAATTATGAGCTACAATGTTAACATTAACTAATTAATTTATTTCTAAGTGCCAGAATCTCTTGATTTGTGATATATGATAAAATCTCTTCATCATGGTGTGGAAAAATATACTAAAAGGCTCTATTAATTTGCTAATTAGTAGAAAAAAAATTCCAAGAAAGGCAAATTGTGCCAAAACAATGCCATTGCAGTAAATACAGACTTTCCATGTTCATTTAGCTACAGAATCTCTGGATCCACTGTTCCCTGTGCTTCATTTTCTTCAGGTGTGATTTACTCAAAAATTAAAGGAGAATTTTTAGATTGAAGAAATTAGATGAATGAATATCTTATGGAGATGCTTAAATATTATTGAAATTGTGATGTGATACATCTGGCTGCAAAAAGTGAAGCCTTGCTGTCAAAAAAAAAATCTAGAGAAGAAAACACAACTTATGCCTGCTGGGATACTTCATCAAACTGTTTTAAAAGACTGAGAAGTGAGATTGTACTTACCCATGGTCAAGGGATTTCTGAACTAGAATATTAAACGTTTGTTAGAATTAGGTTTCAAACAATGTTAGGCGTTTCATGCTTGAGTGACGAAAAGACAATTATTTCCCAGTGTCTTTGCTGCCTCTGGGCATGATTAAATAATGGAATTGTATTCTCAGAAAGATGTGGTTTATTACTTTTAACAGCTTTTCAAGCTGAAGTCTTTATAAATAAAAAGAGCTATAATTTAAAAAAGATAAAAGCCGTGTGCCATTTCATCCCTTTGAAACATGGAAGAGAAAGAATTGTGTGCAGTGATACCTATAACGTTCAGCCTGTAGCTTTCTTGAGGTGGGTATTCTTGAGGGAAAGAAAATGCAATGCTCCCAGAGCCAGGGGCTCTGGTCATACTTGCTTTGTTGTTTTATGCCTCTCACAACAATGGATTATGCAAAAAACATGAGTGAATTTGCTGGGACTTGATGAATTTTGATGGCGATTTCACAGGTGCAGAATAAATTGGAAACCCATCCCCCTCCGCCACCATGCCCACCCCATGTCCAGATACTTTAGACAGCTTTGCTGTTCCTGAAAGTCTCCAACCAGACTGCAGCATTTGCAGTCAACTGCTGCTCAGCAGGGTCAGTCCCAGAGCCCCAGCAGTATCCTGTGTCTGGAACTGCTCATGGTCAGGCAAGCTGGGGTATTGAGCTCTTTTAGTTCAGCCCATCTGTGACCTCTCCTGTCCCCACCAGAGCTGTCAGGCTGGCTGGTCTCACACACAAAATATGCTGTGTTGCATATGCACTCAACCACAGCTGAGCCCATCCACCAGAAATCAGCACCTTTCAATCTATTCTATCCAATGGAATTTCCATTTAACATTCCCAGTGAAGGTGGACTCTCATATGAAAAACCTGTATAAATAGGACTCCTTTTTTTTTGGGTATTTTTTTTTTTAATGAATTTTATTTCTGTCCTTCAGGAAGAGATATTGCTTGAAATTATTTTGGTTATGGTTACCTGGTATTTTTAATGTGGAAAGAAGGTAGGAATCTACCAAAAAGGAATGTTCTGCCCTTCTCCTTGGATGGTCATTAATGCTTGTCCCTATCTCCTCTCTAGTGGCAGATCTAGCCTGTGAGCCACCACATAATGAAGCCTGTTAAGAACAGTTTTCTATGAAAGTGTCTGCTACCTTCTTACCTCCTCAAGAGTATTTTAGCTGGATCAGTTAACTACTGTGCATCTTCAGAGAATCTGGAGCTGGTGAAAGTGGAAGGGAAAGAGCAACTGAAAAAAAAAAAAAAGCAGCAGAAAATCAGCAATGTTCTTGGTGCTGAGATGGATTTGTGCATAATATCAGCAAAATTAAAATGACTGATTTGTTCTGTTGTGTTATTCATCTAAGTCAGGACAACCATGAGATATTATGGCTCAATTTGCATAATATCTTAAAGAATCTGTATGGTTGTCTTCTTCTTAGGATTTTGAATCTCATTTAACAGGCCACAAAACTGTCATAGACTACCAGTTTTCCATTATAGTAAGCGAGGTTAAGCTTTGTGACAGCAGCTCAAAAAGCAATACTTGTGTGTCCACTCTCTGACACATCATTATTCTGTGATATGTATCAAACCTCCCCTCTTTTTATCAGATTGCAGAATTGTCCCATTTGTACAACTGCTCAAAGTAAATAAATAATCTAGACAATGCTAAGTGCACATGCAATTGAAACTATTCATTGTTTGGTCTCACATCAAGGAGAAAACATGTCAAAGGATTTGTCCAACCAGACCAAGGTGCCAAAATCCCTAGATCTAGCCTTGGCATATGGTATCAAGCAGATGTACTGGATATGAAAAATCACAGCTGCCAGCTAGCTGATAGCTACCTAAGAATCAGTCAGGGATAATTTGGTATTTCTGTGCTAGATAAGATCTATGTGGTGTGTCTGCGGGTAACTAAATCTCTGTTTACATTAGGTTGATAAGAATGGATACCGTACAGAGTGTCTTAGGAAAGATGTATCCATTTGTGACCGCAATCCACACGACAGCTAATTATTTAAAATGAATTCTGCATCAGAAAATTACATCTATAAAAGCAGGACTAAAGTGGCATCTTCATGAGATCTTTTGAGGTTTCAAAAAAAGCAATTGTACTTGGAGTTTGAATCTTATTTTGATAAGGCCCTAGAGTCTGCTGTGGAGTTGAAATGATCTTTAAAGTGAGTTAAGTTGGTAAGAGTAGCAGAACATTTTATTAAAATAGAAAATAGAGTCTATGGGGACTAGGTTCAGTAGGAATGTCTGTGGTGATATGTCCCTTAGCTGTATTTTTCCTTCATCTCTTCACTTTTCTCTTTCAATGAAGTTTTTCAGGTGTCAGAAACGGCAGAATTTTGTCACATTTATTGGATTACAAAAAGCATTGATTTTACACTTTAGGTGATGCCAGTAAACATTTTTTCCATTGTGGCCAAACTCCTCTTGTTTTAAGCACCTGTGAGTGGAATTAGCACTGTCTTCTCAGTCATAAAAAAAAAAAAACAACCAAAAAAAAAAAAAAAAAAGAAAAAAAAAAAGAGAGGGACAGAGAAAAGAGAGCTATCCACCTCCAAATATAACTACTTTGAGTGCAATAGGCCTGATAATTTCCTCAGTGCCTCCCATCTATTAATTTGCAACATTTCCGTTCCTCCCTTTCCTATATCTTACACTTGCAAAAAAAGCAGCATTTCCCAGATGTCCTAAAAAACGATGAAGATAGTCTATTAGATTTAGTCTTCCCTTTTTAAACTAGTGTTCTCTCTAATGTCTACATTAATTAAATAAATGCATTTTTAATTGAAACACATGAAGCTTTCAAGTCAAACTGAGTTCATGTCCTCAGGCACCCTATTAATGGAATTTTGGAGTGACAGTGCATGCCAACCAGCTGGGTCAGGACCATGTTAATGCATCATCAAAGTTTTTTTCTCTGATGGCACAAGCCATTGAAGATGCATTGTAAAAGGGAAGTCTATGCCTTCACAATTCTTGTAGAAATAACATCTCTTGAGGTCTCAACATATTCCACATACAGTTTAGAAGATAATTGAACCGGGTTTGTCAGTTTAAAATAATTTATTTTACAGGCTGTCAAATTTTAACAGCAGTTAATGATGTTCATCTACAGGTTTTGTCTTCCCTTTCAAGGACAGAGGAATCATTTATTGTTCTTTTTATTCCAAAAGATCTACGCAAAAGTGCATTATGTACATAGAACAATAAATAGTTTCTGGGATTCATTGATGTTATTCTCAGAGGACCAAAGCATTTTCTTTCTTTATAAATGACAATAAGAAGAAAGCACCACAAGTAAAACTGAATAGATACACGTTACAATAGGTTATCCTTATGCAAATACAAAGCACAGCCACCATCAGCAATGTCTATACCAAAAAGAAAAAAAAGAGAAAAAGAAAAAGGGTGGTTAATTCCCTTGCATTGTTGACTAATGAAGCTTTCCAAGTTATGCACATGCTGCAGCTGCACATCCTTTGTGTTCTACATTGGCCAGGGTTGTTGGAGGCTGCTCGATACCTTGTCTGCAGGAGACTTCCTGGATCCCCCAGGGGGACTTAGCTATCAGTGCAGGCTGTATTCCCAAGACTTATCTGCATTTAATAAACAAAAAAAAGGTGAAAGAGTCTTATTTGGTCCAGAGGCAAACTGATGTAAACCTCTACATTTATCTCCACAGTATTTTTTCCCTCAGATTTGGAATGGCTTTACTCCTACACTGTCAGTAGGAAACTCTGGGATATGCTGTATCCTGAATTTTCACCTGTGTAGCTTTCCCAGTAGACATTTTTGTACCAGAAAATACTTGAGGGACAAATTACCTATGAATTACATAACATGCAGACCTGAGTGAAATCTCAGAAACCTAAGTTCTAAATGTTACTAGAAATGGAAGTAAGATGCTGCTTTTATGCAAAGCCTATGCCATTTAATTAATGAAAAGAAAAAAAAAGAAAGAAAAAATTTCCCCAAGGTAAAGGCTAGCAACTTTTAAATCACTTTTTATCTTATTTCGGATGGAAATAATTAAATCTGGTCACTTCATTTTTAGTAAGGTCCTGTTTGAAGAAGACACTTCCAGCCTTGTTTACTGAGTCTGGTTGCATGTTTATTCAATGAATTAAGAGACAAGTACTTTAACAACTTGGTGTAAATCTCTGACCCCAGATTTTAGAGTCAACTTCATCTTCTACCTCTGTAGCCTTTTGAATACTTAATGTAAAAGAGAAGAAAAGACTTTTGTACAGACTGTGAAAGACATATTTGCTTGAGAACTCTGTATTACATACCAAATAAGAAGGTGTGTTTCTTGAATTTTGGCCATGTAGGAGGAAAGGGAGCTTTTTTGTTTTTTGACAAAGGAAAAAGCACCTTTGTGTTCTGAAGAGTTGTGCCCACAAAACCCCTGTTAAAGATGGTAAACTTCCAGAGTAATGGAACTTTGTGGAGCAGTCTGCAGGGAACCCCCATTGCCTACTGTTCCTGCCAGTGGTCTCTCTCTACTTAGCTTGCTCATCTCTCTGAATTCTTCGTTTAGGTTTCTGCCTTCCATCACAGAGGATCAAGTAGACTGAGTCACAAAATGTCTTCTTCTGTCTCCAAAATTTTTCTTATGCACCTTTTCTAATAATCTGTTAAGATACAATAACATTTATTAATTCTTGTGAATATAAATTTTTGTTTCCTTGCTAGGCAATTCATCAGGCAGCCATGATCCATACAAAACAGACAGAGGTTTATGGTAGGAATGAAAGAGCAGTCACACAGTTCAGATTAATCTAGTTTGCCAGCATTGGACTGTAAGTGGACATGCAAGCAGAAAGAGTAAAGGAACAACAGTGTGTGATACTTCTTTCTAATGCTTTCCTAGTCTTCATTTATTTTCAGCTCAAGTATTTCCCTCAGCATCTGCAGTTTGTCTATTTAGTAACTTTCTATGAACCATTCTTTCTACTAATACCACACATACCTCTTGTATTGGCTAGGTCCTTTTGTGAATTGTTACAAAGGTTAACTCATGTTAACTCATGAAAAACTACCTTTTTGTTTCTTCTTTGAATCAAATTCTACTAGTTTTTTGTTGTTGTTGTTGTTTTTTGTTGTGATGGCCAGCAACCACCTTCAGTGCTAGAAGAGCAGTGAGTAATGAGTCTCTGGCCATTATCAGAATCAGGCTCTGATTCTGTAGACCTTTGTGTTATGATCTGAAACCATCTCTTTTCTGAGCTGAAGTTTTGAGCCTATTAAGTCATCCATACAACCATCCTGGTAGTGTTTGAACCTTTTGATACATATGTTTTCTGAGATTAGATGACTAGAGTACAAAATTAAAAGTCAGAGTGAATGATAGATCTATATTCTAGAATAATATTTTCTGGTTTATTCTCTGTTTCTTTCACAATAATTCCTAGTACATGAATTTCTTTTCTGAGTGCCTCTGAATACTAAGTTGATGTTTTTGTGGAACTACTTATCATGCCCTCAAGGTCTTGTTCCTGCAGAGTGATGAACAGATCAGAGATCACCTTGTATATCTGAAGGTAGAGAGGTTTTTTCTTCATACTGAGAATTTCATAGAATGATAGAATCTTAGAATGGTTTTGGTTAGAAGAGAGCTTTAAAAGCTATCCTGTTTCACCCCACTGTCATGGGCAGGGACACCTTTCACAAGACTGAATGCTTCAAAGCCCCCTCCAACCTGGCCTTCAACACTTTCAGGGATGAGGAATCCACAGCATCTCTGGACAACCTGTTCCAGGGCCTTGCCACCCTCACAGTAAAAAAAAAAAATTCTTCTTAACAGCTACTCTAAACCTATAATCTCTCAGTTTAAAACCATTACCCTGTGCTATCACGACAGGCCTTGGTAAAATACCTCTCTCCATCTTGCTTATAAGCCCCCTTAGAAGTCACAAGGTCTCCTCAGAGCCTTTTCTTTTCCATGCTGCACAAACCTAACATTCTCAGCCTTTCTGCATAGGAGGGATTTTTCCATATTCGTATTTTTTCTGGCATTTTTTATCCAGTTACTCAAGCCTGTTAATAGGAAATTCCTCATCCTCCAGCCTTATCCTCATCATCTGATATAACTGATAGTGTTATCAGGAAATTTCACAAGAAAATTTTTGTACACATGGCTTGACATAATATAATAACAAAACTGTTTTCAAAAATTTTCAAATAATTAATTAACAGCTAAATTTCATTAAAACTTATATCTATGAAATTAAATATTTCTAGTAAGTCATCCCATTAAAGCAAGTCTAGTGACTTTTGGCTCCTGTGAAAATAATAGTAAATTGTGATTCAAACCCCACTAGCAGAAATTTGAGGCTTTTGACTGTGGGCAGAGGACTTTGCTTTTGACTTTGATTCCAGCAACAAGGGGGTCTTATTTTGATTTATTTTAAAAACCTATTTGTTGTCAACACATTAAGGGGTGTGAGAGTGAGTTTTCCTAAACATAACTACCAAACAGAGATGTCCTTTTTCCACAAAACCATACTTCAATCTACTTGGTATATTTAGTGTGCATTAGACAAGAACCACCCATCTTGTATGATATTCCTGTATTTTGTACTATAATGGATTCTAGTGCCCAGTAAAGACCTAAACCTTACATTAGCACATCATTTAAGTGAAGGGCTTGCATATGGAGAAAGTTGCTGCCTGGGATATTGCAGTTGTCATGGGTGAATTCAGCCTCTGTGCTGTAAGCAAGGACCAGCCAGCTACAATCCCCTCACTCTCCTTCTCACCTCCCTTGACCTCGTGCTTTGTACAGCAGCTGTGGAAAATCAAATCGTCCTGCAAACCTGCTTTCTGCTTTCTGCTGGCCAGCTGGCAGCGTGGGCCAGGACCAGGAGTGCCAGAACCTTACAGCTGTATGTGTATTGCTGCCTATCCATCTGTAGCATATGCCATATGCCAGTCCCCAAAGTTAGCTGAAGAGAGGATCCATCTGAAATGAAACTCTTTCATCAACATGAAAGTGTTCCTTCCCACTTTCTCACCTTGCTCCTCTGAACTTTTCTACAAGTCATTTATTCTCCTCTCCCTTCCTCCATGCTCTAGGAATCATATGAAGAGAATGAATTCAAACCTGTGGCCCACTGCTGTATTTTTTTTAGTGAGTATAAAAAATTCTGTATGACCTTTTGGGTAGAAGGTGTGGCAAGTACCACTTGTCTTGAGTGAATAATGTAAATGTAGGATTTGCTTCTCCATGGGTTCAGACAAATCTGTTCAGGCAATTTACAGTTGATTTGATTTTCTTTCCCAAGAGGTCAACACAGTGCATACAAGTGGGTTACGAGGAACAAGAGGTTAATTCAAAGATATGGTCGGTTCTGTCTAAAAGAAGCGTGTCCATCTAAGAACACAAGCATTTTCTAGCCTAAGTTATTTAAAATGTTTGCTTACTTAAATAATGGTTTTCCCCTTAAAAAGTAAAAGCAGATATTCCTTCACTTCCCAGATTTCTCAACAGCTTAAAATAGAGGTGGCAAGAAGCCAACATGCTTAGTAATGTGCAGTGGCACTCTGAAGGCAAACATGAACAATAAAAATATCTTTGTTCACTGGCAGGGCTGATCACATTTGACTGGAATGTGGATTTCATTATATGTTAAAGGATGAAACCTTCTACCATTCCAAAAGCACACCCCTCACCACAGGCGGAAGGAAACTGTATGTAGAGTGAATTCAGGGCAGATGTGCTTTATTATTTTTTATTTTAATGCTAGATGCAGTAGAGAAAAGGACGGTGATAGTGGAGTAATGGTCCTAGAGCTTTCTTATTCTGACCTGTATACAAACCCCTTCCTGTTTAGCCTTTTTACTGAATTGGAGAAAAGTCAAGTATTCTGAATTCAGCAATACTTTTTTTTTTTTTAATTGCTCATAGGTCATTTTTCTAAATAGATTCAAAGTTAATTTTCAAGAAAAACCTGAATCTAACTTTTGTTTGCTTTATATTCACTTTCTGTATTTTCTAAGTGTTATTTGACTTAAACCAGACCAGAGTGTAATAACACAAAAGTCTAACAACAGAACTCTTCTGGTATTCTTGATCTGCCTCTTTCTCTTGGTTGTTAGGTGATGAGTGGATCTGGGTGGTTAGCCATATGTTGAAAATTTCACTTGTAAGTTATGGGGCTACTCATAGTGCCTAACCTCAAGGATCTAACTTAAAAGCTCAAAATGCCTTCTCAGGATGTTTCATTCTCTCTTTGGGTAGTGCAGAAAACATGTTCTCCTCAACTTCAAGTCAACCAACTGCTCCTAAACTGCCTTCCCCCAGCAACAGTGTGAATTCCTGCCTTCCCCAATACTCCTCTTTTTCTTCACCTACCCAAAACTATATCTGAAGTAGTACAAATTATCATGGAAAGCCAGAGTCAGGTGCTTTCTAAAGCAATAACAATGTTGGTAAAGATTCTATTTTTTCTTGGAACTAAATTAAAATTTAGAAGGCTTCAATCTGACACTTTGGTAAATGAGAATAATACTCTTCATTTTTTGCACTTCAAATATTTGTATTGACTAAACCAAATTTGTTTGCATAACTCTGAAAAGTTGCCATCTGGCAACCTGCTACCTCAATTCATGGCAGAGGGTTCTATTCCTGCCAATTTCAAGCTTTTGTTTTAAAATCTGTGCTGAAAACAATCCAATTTTCTTTCCCCTGAAGTCAGTGGCAGAACTCCCACAAGTTTCTGGGGGAGAAGGATCAAGCCCAGACAATAATGCAAAGTAATTTAAAAAAAAAATTCAAAGTATCATCAAAGGAGTTGCACTCCTAATTCTATTTGTCGCTGCTTTGAAAACATAATGGCAAGGTTTTGCATATATCAGTCAATAGCTCTAGGCAACTTGAAACTGTCTGAATTAACTACTATACTTCTCAGTGAGGTCTTTTATTTTTTTTTAAAGAATAAATCCCCACGGGAAAATAAAGGAAAACTTTTGAAACAGTGCATACAATACTGTGTTTTCCTTTCTGAAAGCTGAAAGAAGCTGCTAAGTAATTCTATTATTCGTCACTCAATAAATAGAGATTTTCTGTAGCAGGTTGAATTATAGGACGTAAGATCATAGCCATAGAGCTTAGGCTGAAATCCCATCAGATATCATAACTAAAAAGAAGGTGACTTGAGCCCCAAGGATAAAATAGGGTGTTTAAGAAACAAGTGGTGATTCACTGTGCTCTAACTCCTACAGAAATCTTTCTATTTATTTTGGGGAGAGCTGGATCACCCTTCCCTACTGTTTTCTTCAGTGCCTAATTTGAACTGTGCTACAGCTGTAGGCTCCTATGGCTAGTTACAAGGCTGAACCTTGATGACCTCTGATCACAGAAAAGTGCACATCACTCCTTTTCCAGGGTGAAAAGCTGGCCTCCCTGTTCTGGCCCATTTCCAGGTGAATTCCATTCTGCATCCTTGGAATTGCCCTGTGTTTTAGCCATGAATAAATACATATTTCATTTCCTTTGTTGAAAACTGTTGTGCAGTGTTACTGGTAAAAAATGGCTGTGGTATTCTGATCTGAGATAGCTGTGTGTCACTGGGAAAGAAAGTGATACCTGCTGAGGTCCCCGGGCTTGCAAATAGCTGTTGTTATTAGAAATGTACTGATCTTTCCTTCCCTCCTGCAGACTGCCAGTTTCAGCCTAACCCCAATATTACAAAAAAAAATCCCCACACATATAGATATTATCTGAAAAGTAAATTCAGAGCAGATGTCCAGAGTACGTGCTACCAGCAATGAAGGTCCACAGAACATCAAGTAAAGCAGGACACAATCTACAAAGAAAAAGCAGAACAAAAACACAGACTGAGATGAGAGGTGGGAAAGTCACCTGCCCCAAGCTGAGTGCAAGCCCCAAGGTATGGATGGTACATAGGCCTTTTTTAAACTCTCACCCTTGCTGTGCCAGCAGGACATCGGGCATTTTAGGCATCACTATTATTTTAACTAATGGACTAGTTCTGCATTTAAATGATGGAATGTGAGCCATATTGGCTCCCCACAGGTAGAAGGAAAATACTACTGGTCCTGCTTATATGCCAGTTAAACATCTGGAATCGCTGTGAATGAAGCAAAGAAAACTTAAACATGAGGACTGGAGCTGAGATTTTGAAAATTGAAAAGATAAATATTTAAAATGTTGCTTTCAGTTGTGATTTTGGTTTCATTCTCTCCCTTCTTCTTGCATATATAAATTTTTTTATTTTAAGTACACATAAACTGACCCCATAAAATGCAACAATCAGATCCTACCATTTTATTTAGGTAGGTAGTTTCATCCACTTTTTTGGTGTCTTTGATGTAGGATACACAGGCTACCTGCTGGGCTGTAACTGCATGGTATTTACCCCAAACTTTCTGTGTGAATAGTGGGCAGGAAATGCAGGACATTGCAGGTAAGTCCATGCTGGCTTTTATGTGTGAAATCTTTGTCGGATTCCTCTGATTCTCACAAACACAGTGATGCCTTCTCTTTTAAAGAAAAGTGTCTCAAACTGTCTTGGTGATGGAAAAACCTAAACCAAAACTGTTAGATTTAATCCCATCAAAGAAAAGACAAACATCTAAGAACGACAAAGCTGGGATTTTGACTCATGGTGTGAAGCTAGATGTATTTGGACATGGGTTTGTATTCTTTCCCATTTTTTCTCAGGATGTAAGGATATCCTGAAGTACATGAATGGAAGTAATGTTATTGATATAACAGTTAAAAAAGGGTTTTGTTCCCACTGCATGCTAGCTCTTACAACAGCTTGGATGTAAACTTTCATTTCCTGTGGCACTAGGAAATGTGTATGTTCAGTGGGGATCAACAGGCAGAATTATTCAAGGGAGACAGTGTGCTTCAGTAGTTGCAGCAGGGAACTTTGAAAGGTCCTGGCCTGGTTTCAGCATCTTTCTGGGTCATTCTTTCCCTCTGTGACCTCAGATGACTTGCTTGACCTTAGTCAAACAGCTGCAAAGGCAGGTAAAGGAGCCTTGCACTGCAGAGGAGGTACGGGATCTAAATTGAGACTCCCTGGGGAAACAACTGCTGTATTTTGAACTGACAGCATTTGAGATTTATGGACAGAAAAAGTATTGAAAGGTAATTCACTTCTAGTATCCGATTATGAAGCAGTGGCCCTATATTCTATCTCCTTCATAGATCATTTCAAAGTCCACACTGACAGCGTTAGCTGTTGTGCCCTTCATGTGTATGTGTACTTAAGCTGCCTAAATGATGATGAGTTAGCTAACAAAGATAACGAGTACTTAAGGAAGATAAATTATCTCCCAGCTGAACTCTGATGGTCAACAAATGCAGAGCCTGCAACACTTTAGCGCAGCTTTGCTCGAGCCAGGCGACGTGACAGACCGTGCAGTGCCAGGCTCTGCAGGCCCCGGTGCCGTGCCAGACAGAAGGTGCAGCCAGCCAAGAGCATTCTGCTACCTGGGAAGGGGCCACGTCCACCAGAGGACAGGCTCAGCAGTGACCCAGGGCAAATTGCACAGCAAAAGTCACTGCTGGCATGAATGAGCATGATTATTTGGAGGTTAATGCTGCTGTGTGCTCACTTTCCCCAACACACCATTCCCCCCCTATTATTTAGATATAGCCAAATATTCAATAAATATTAATTCTTCATTTAAAAAGATCACTGTTTTCCAATACTTAGTGTTGCCTCATGTCTTGTGAAATGAAACTGGAAATTGCTAGACTGAGATGTGAAATATTCAAAAATAATTTTAAATTGACCTGAATTAAGCCCTAATTTGGATACTATGATAATCTTTATCTCAGCTGACACAGGGTGTTGCTAGGAAAAGATATTGTGTAACATTTATCTGGTGTCTTGGGTATAAACTCCCACAGATAGTACTGAAATGATCACCTCTGGTGAGATTTAATATGCAAATTATATTTCTAAAATGTAGCCTCATTACTCTATACTTAGTTCAGGCAGGCGGAGAATTTCATAAGGTTTGCTGTGCACTTAAAAATTCTGGGAAGTTCCAGGTATGATTACTGAACAAATACGACTTTTTGTCAGATTTTAACCCCATGTGTTTTTAGGCTTCTGTCTTTTACCTTATCTTTAGAATTATTCTCACACACAGTATTAACTTCTCAGTGTTTTATGTGGGGAAAACCTTAAGCTGGTGTACTTTATCTTGTTTCTTGTTTGTTCATTTTATGATTATTTCTTGTTGAATTAAATCTTAAGGTGGTTTTTTTTGACCGCAGGGGACAAGCTGATTGATAGAATTTACTTTCTGTGAATCAAACAATGGTTTTGTCCTGGATGGGATGCCTGTGATGTATTATGACCCTTTTTAACCCAAACACCTTTTTATTATATGATGAAATATTTTCATGGTTGTTCTACTGAATTTTACAAAATGTTTAGGGATGTATTTTTCTGAAGGACCTGCATAAAAATACGGTAGAATTTGCACAGCAGTGCAGGAATGTGGCTTATTACATACAAAGTCACTGGAAAGGGTGAGTATATGCTCATTTGAAATTGGATTAATTGGGCCAAACAGAAATATATGTACATATGTTCATGAACACACACATACACAGACATACACAAATATATAACTTGCTCAGATAATCTGCATTTGCTCAAGTTAGCATAAACCAGATGTTTATATTCCAGACACATCCTGGACTGAAGTAGTCAGGACCAGCAGTCATTTTCAGAGCCAGGACAGGACAAAAAGTAGTGCACTTTGGTCTTTAATTATGATCCTTGGACATGGCTGCAGTGACCTTATTATAAAGGAGCAAATCCACTGGAAGTGAACTGACCAAAGGTATATTCCAGACCATATGACATCCCCTGTATATCACGTGGAGGGAAGGAGGAGGAAGGGGGAAATATTTGGAGTGATCTTGAAGACTTTTGAGAGACATAGGGTTTTCTAAAACCTAGTAAAAGCATGTTTCTTGGGGAGGACCCAGATAATAATCACACAGCTTATGAGGCAATAAACGTGCAGACAGACTGGCAACACCTGAGAGTTAAGATTTTCTCTATACCCCAGTTTTATGAGAAAAGGTTTTATTGATTATGTAATAAGTTCTGTACTAACATGAAGCAGAATTGGGCAAGACACTTTGGTTTGTTTTTGTTTCTAATTTTAAGTAGAAATATTGGCATTTCTGAGTTGCAAGGAGACTTAAGTAGTCTATATAGCTTGTGATTGCAGCTCAGGGCAAATTGCTGTACAATGGTTACAGTAGTTAGGGAGGGCAGCAGTCCAGAGCAGCCCCAAGTTGAGCCCAGCTGAACACATGAGTGTTTATCAGATGAGAAAATGGCTCACATTTTATGGGCAGCCTCCCCACATGGGAAGTGTCCAACTGAAAGGTATAGAAGGCTTCTGGTTTTTTTTCTAGTTGCTCTGTGGAGATTGAGCCCTTACAGGATTTACCTAATTAAGTGATTTTCAAATTCTTCCTCAATACTGACATCTCATGATTTCTCACGTTGTCTCATCTCATCTGACCTCATCTTATGCTTTTGAATGAGATACTTACTTTCCAATCCTTGCAGCTGATATATATATATATATAAGGTAATTAAAATATTGAAAATAAAACTACCATAATGCTTCTCACTGGCAAATAGGTATGCCTGAGGAAGAGCCATATGCTTCAGATTTTGTATATTACTCTGTGGAGGGTTAAAGGCACATCTTGTGGATATTTTGTAATATATGTCCAGAATATCTCTTTTCCCAGGATATCACTCCCACAGAAAAAGTGCCTCCAGCCTCATGGCAGTGCCATATCTGTGTGTCTAATAGGAACTACAGATGTAATTGCCCTCAGCTGCATCAAAAATAGTACCAAAATATTTGTGTTGTCATAAGGCTTTCATTTACATATGTGTAGGATTACTATTTTTGTAATAAGTTATTTCCAAAATTAATAGTTAATCCTTGCTTTGTGTTTATTGATACAACAAAACCAGAGGCAAAATTAATTCTCATAATTCACAAGAAGAATATTTATTTAAAATATTTCTGTAAGAATAACACTAAGGAATATGCTACAGAATTTCTACAAGTCCTTTATATGGAATGAGTCAGAGTAACAGGAGCTTGCTTTAAGTTTCCATCACTGATATAGGTCGAAATTTGGAAACTACATTGAGCATCAATCAATATTTGAAATGAAACATGTGAAAAATACTTTTGTTTGTGAAAGCTGTGAGAGCATCAGAAAGATTTTCTTTTGTATTTATCTCCATTGTTTTGTTGCTTTTGGTTTTAGCTATAAGCAGAAATAGCTTGACAAACATATGTAGAGATTTAAATGTATGTGTATGTATATGCATGTACAGACATGTATATGTATATATGTATTATATTTTGAGCTATTTTGTGTAAAAGTCCTCTGTAAGTAAATGTCCCTACTGGTGATTCAGGAATTTGAATAGTGTGAAGTTTTAACATGAGTTTCAGTTTTGCCCTGAAATATGTTCTTATGAAGATCATCAGAGGCAGAACACAGCACTTCTCATTGCCCAAGTCAGCAAACCGAAGTCTGAGGTTCCAGTAGGGTTCATATTTCTAAAGTTTTGAATAATATAGTTGTAGCTGTTGCTAATAGTTTCTTCTTTTCTAGTACTTTTATTCTTCATCTCCTCTGGAACAAGAAGTATAAAATGCAGCTCATATGAACCACAGCAATCCAATTCTCACTGCACCCTGCAAAGTCAATTAGGTTCTGTATGTGGGGTACATTTCACTATTTTGTATTTTCATAGTAAAATTATTTCAATAATATAAGTTCACTACTGAATCTTTTAACATTAAAAAAAAGGCCTAATATCTCCAGTCAACTCTCTATATCCATGAATTCCTATTTTTTATATTAGAATGGCATTATAAAGCACAAAAAAAGCTTTTATAATTACATGGTAAATTGTTAGGAAGGTCCTTTGCAGTTTTTAGGTGTTTTAAATAATAAAATAAAATTATCTTATTGACTTGACATAAAGACATTTTGACACAAAAAATAATATATTGACATAAATGTAATTTTTATTAAAATCAAGTTTTATCAGAAGTTGCAAGAGGTGATTTCCTGAGTACACCAGAAATATTTTGGTTTTGAAAATCTGCAAGCATATTCTTTAACTGAATATTGGTTTAACCTTTTCTACTCCTTTCAAATCCATTATTTCCAGTGGAGAACAAGGAGAAAATGGCAGAATGTAAGATATGGTTCTTAAATATTAGACCTCCAGCAAATAATTGGCAGGTATTTTGAGGGCCTCATATTGTAGATTACACCTCTCTACACTAAATGTTTTTTAATTCTGTGGCACAAAAATGTCTGGTGTTGCATATTTTTAATAAATCAAAGCCAGAAAATAACTTCTTTGCTCTCTGCTAGGTCCTGGGAAAGTCCAGAGAGAAGAGGAATGTCTAGCCACTAACAAATGATGTTTAAAGGAAAATAGATTCCTACTGACATCATTAAGTCTGCAGAATTGTTTTTGTAAGGGTATGTACCTATGTCCTACCAATTTTTCCCAAGAAATATTTATACACAGAGAACCATGAAGTGTTAGAGCCTGTCTTGAAGAAATGACCAGCTCTTTAAACATGCCATTGCATTTTCAGAATAGCTGCTTACGCTAAATTAACAAATCTAAAAATGTATATGATAATTTACTGAAGCTACTAGTTTTCAGCTTCTAAGGGAAAATGTATTGTAAAATCAGTAAGAAAATTTGCATATGTTGTGGAAAAGCAGAAAAATTGTGATCTGAAAAGCGTATTTGTCTAGTTAATTAAGGTTTGATTTAACTCTTAATGGAAAACTATTTCACAGCCATAGGATTTGGTAAAGAGGTATTTTAAATAATTGATTAAAAAAGTTAGAATGGTCAAAATATCTGACTCATTATCAGTCAAAATCTGCCTTTCAACATCTATTGTTTTATTTGTATTTCTAAAAAATTTCTGCTCTCAAACAAAATCAAGAATGTGAGTATATATAAATAATGCTGGTGTTCATGAAAATATATTTTAAAATGGAGTATACAAAAAGTGAATATAGCTATTCATAGAAGAAAAGTAGCAGGAAATGAAGGAATGTTATTCTGAGCATAGAACTAAATTTCACTGATTCTCCAATCCAAATTTATGTGCATCCATTCCTCATTTTCCCCTTCCATGATTTAGCTGCTATTTCTTTATTGTGAAATTAAGTCAGATCCACTCTGATATTAACTGATACTGTGTAAACTGTGAGCCCAGTGTTCTATAAAAATAGTGAAGGAGCTTTTAAAGGAAGCCATAAATATTTAAAAATCTGTTTACTTTAAGGCTGGATATTTGTTTCATTTTTTAAACACTACAGGATTTTTTTATGACGAATGCAAATAATGAATATCAAATACTCCTCAACCTATACCTGGACAACCAGCAGCTAAATTTAATGGCTGAAGAAAATGGTTGTTGAGACACAGAACAAAATTGGGATGGGTGCAGTCTTTAATATTCTTGTAATAAGACAGTCCCAGATCTAATTTTGTTGCTGATTGCATTTTGAAGGGGTTTGTTCAAGAACATTAGAAACAGGAACTGGTTGGAAACTTCCTGAGTATTAATCAGAATAGCTATGAGTTGTGAAAACAAAGAGCCTTCCCTTTGGATGCCTTCACAGGTGAAGGAGAGCACTCATGTTGACAGGAAACACTAATTATGGGGCAGCCAAATGGCCCAGGCACACTCTTGGGATGTTCACTCCCTCTTTTGCCTCTGTTTGCAACACATTTCATTGGAGAGCAGCAACCATATCTCTGTTGGCTACTCTAATCTCCCTCCAAAACATCCATTGGTGTTTTTCGTAAATGAGAGTAACCCAGAAAAATACACCTGTTCAAGCAGGTAGTTGACACTGGAAATGGGGACAGGAGATAATTCCAGATTTTAAATTAATATCCCAGCCACTGGGCCACTGATTTTATCTGGGAGTATCTCTCTTTCTTGCATGTCTCTAGGATTGAACAAGGAAAACTAATAAAAAATTAAAAATGCAAAATCAAATTCTAGATTCCTTGCCAGCCCTAATAGGAACTTGCATTTCCATAGAAGTTTTGAAGCTCTTAAACACAAGGGAAGCTAACAAGATCAGCAGGAAACACTCAACTTCTTGAAATGTGTTCATTTTGCAGCAACACAGATTTCCAGCTGGAATGTCCCTGATAATAATTAATTTCCCTCTACAGCACTGTTTTCATTCCCTTGCTGGGAAGAGCACTACAAAGCCTGGCTCTGCTGTAGCATCTGGGAACAAAAACATGACCCTACCACTTCTCACTGCCTCTTTCTCAAAACTAAACTCAGGTGGAAATTTCACTCCCTGTGTATTGCTTTGGTTAATGAGATGATACCAGGTCCAGGGCTAAATACACGGTAGTGTTCATAAGGCGTTCGATTTACTGGAACTCTTTTCCTCCTGATGATTTATACGAGTGCAATGGACTGCCATTCCCAATTGTTTTGTCACATTTTTGCTGCAGAACCCGAGTCTGTGTTGGAACTGAGACTCACTTTAATTATTGAATTAATACAATTTCATGGTTGATATGCTTCTTTCTCACCTCTGGGCTTTATATTTACTGGTCTGCTGTGACCTTTTTCCCTATTGGTGCAAGGAGAAATTAATGTATTTGCTTGTTGCTCATGCACTACTATCCATAACAATCCCAAATTAAATTTTACCCAAATAAAGAACCTTGCATCAAAACTTTTCCCTACAGTTCCTTATACATTTAAAAATGGACAAGACATCTTTCTTTTCACTGTTACAGGCATACATTTCTATTGCAGAATAATCACATCAAAACTATTATCTCTCTGAGTTTTATATTAATTTCTTGAAAACTGGTGGTCCAGACTACTGAGGCATAGGAAATACTGTGGCCTGTCCCTGAGCGTCACTGGGCTATAACCTGTTCAACCAAAATAGCAGCCACAGTTTAGATTGCAGAGCAATAAAATATTCAGAATGTTTAGATATCCAGAATATTTAAGCCTTCATCTAACACATTTTCTTTATCGTTAGGCCTGCATTCAGATATGCCTGTTTAGCATTAAAGAAAAAACATTGTCACCTGTGGTGGCAGAGTTCCCCACCAGCTGCAGTAAAAGAAATTTGAGCAGAGGGGTGATTGTTCTTGTCTTTTGAAATGATGCCCACTCTTTTCAAAGGCCTCACAGTGGGACAGGCTGAGACTTAGCAGAGAGAAACTTATGCTGGATATGTGACAGCTTATCACCTCCTTGCATCCTGTCATCTTTAAGCCATCTGAAGTAATCTCCTATCACGGTGATAAGCTTGGCTAAGAAGGCAATGCATTGCAGAAAAGATAAAGTCATACTTATGGAAAACTGAAAATGTGTGATTATAAAATCATGCAAATTAGCTATAAAAATAAAACATTGAATCAGAACCTTCCTCACTAGTATTTTTTCCTTTGTTCTCATCTACTTTCTTGTTCCCTATTGCACTGTAATTGTTATTTCATTCTTATGATTTTTTTTCTCTTCAAATTTAAGAGGTATGACTACTGCTTCATCAGCTGACCTGGAAGAACATGCAAATAACGTAACAATTAATCTATGGAGAAATGAAGAGTTATTCAATAACACAATGGTACAGGGGGAAGTGGGATATGCTCCTTTTGGTAACTGGTTATCTAAATATCTAAGATATTTTTAGAAAAACCATCATCATAACCAAGCTCTTTGGCTATTTTTCACATGTAGGCTATTAAGGGTTGTAGGCGTAGTGAAGGAATGAGGATTTTTCCCCACCTAAAACTGCTCAGTATGGAATGACCCCATTTTGTTAGTAATTTCAATGAAACTATAAGCACCTTTTTAGCAAGAAAACTGTTAAGTATGTGAATAACTTCATGGCCATCTGTCACCTGAAGGAAACAAAGGAAGGAGATTTATTATGGTAGTTTCTTTCTTAAATAATTGATTCCTTCATAATCCTTTACTCCCCAAAATTCCAAATTCAGACATATTGGGTTGTGACTATGAGAGCTTTATGCTCATTTACTTACTACTAGAATTTTTTTTGCAGATGGAAATGTTCAGGGCTAGATGGCCTCCTCTAGAGTGCTTACTCAGGGGAATGTTTAATTTTTCACAGGAGTTATCCATTGGAGTTGTATGTCATTGAACTTCCTCCAGGAAGAGGGATTTCACTTTTGAATAACAGTTGCCAAGTTTGATTCTGTGTCTGTCTTCAACTTGTTGAGCTTAATACGAGGGAGACACACCACACTGTATCAGCACAATTGACCTTCAGGTAGCCTTGTTGATGCAGGAAATCCACATTTTGTACATTCTTTCTTTCAGAATACATATTGAAAGTACATTTTTATAAATGGATCTTATACAATAGGATATGTTTTCAATGCCAACAAAGACCTTGGGAAAGTTAATGTTTTGCCATTATTAATGAATCAAGAAACTGTACTCCCTGCTCATTTCTCTATGCAATGAACCATGATAATTTTGTTGTTGGGTAATGTTTAATTTTTATGGTACATTACCTGATCATGAATCAAAAGGAATTTCAATGGAATCTGAAGGCAGAGTACTTTAAGATTTTTTAATTGAAAGAATTTATTAAGCTATCCAGGTATATATATATATAACACAGCAAACCAATCATATTTGAAATGTTTAGATTAATGACAAGAATATTATCAAAGTTATATGAGGCTACGATATTATACATTTGCTTGTATATCCATGTGATAACTGCTGCATTTCCAATGCATGAATTTTTATGGAAAATATCAAAAGCAACTCTGAGCACATACAAAATTTAACAAAGAAAATTCATATCCAGCTGGAAAAAGGATTGCAAGAAGGATGATGAAGAAGAAAAGTGTTTGGGGACAAAACTATCACACCAATTGCCTCTATTTCAACTAAGAAAGCAAGAATTTCTCTCCTGTCCCAGTTTAAAATTTTTAGTTGAGCAATTTTATCAAACTGCATGAAATAGACAAGGATTTTTTCAACTGTCTTCTATTGCATTTTGTCTTGTGTTAGCCAAGCCTGATAAAACACCCTCTCAAATAATCACTGTAAAGTCCTGTGTATTTACTAGGATGTTGTAAAGTCTACCTACATAGTGGCTGCATTCAGAAGAACCAGGGAAGAGCTAATTAACCTCCATTTGGCATCTCTGCAATTTTCTGTCCAGTTCTGGGAGAGAACAAATACCAACAATCTGGACAGAGACTGGTGAAGGGACATTTATGGACAGTTTGGGTGCCAAAACATATAACCTACAGGAGAGACTGAAGGAAAAAGACTTACCCTAGACTACAGAGCAAAAGGAGACATTAAATTGAGCCTTCCACTCAGCAAAAGAGGACTACAGAGGAGAAGCCAAGCTCTTTTCAGAGGTCCACATAGAAAAGACAGAAGGCAAGAGTCACAAACTGCAGCAAGTGAAACTCGTAAAGCATAACTTCTGTTCAGAGTCCAACCTCTGGAGATGAATCTCCAAAGTAAGGAATTCATCTCAACTATGCCTTTGCAACTATTTTTTGTGCAACAAAAGAACTATTTGCCTTACACTCCCCTATAGCAAAGCTGGGCACAGAGGACTTCTTTTGCCCACTCATTTTATTGGAGTCAGATGGCCTTTTTCCTGTTAATATAAACAAAATCTTAATTTTTTTGTCTGAAAATGACTAGAAACCCTTTACTAGACATTGCTCACCTTCAAACACCTCCCCTCCAACACAGAGTTTGCTTTACTTTTAGCTTTTCATGGTAACCCCAGATGACACAATAAAACTTCAGATGTTAGATGTGGCATAGAGGGCTTTGACCAAGCTCATCTGCTCTCACTCCCACCACATACAGTTGCACATGCACATCCTTTCTGGTGTTCTGCTGGCATATTTTCAAATCTCAGAACAGAATGACAGGGAATTAGAGGGTAAGGGAAGTGAGAGAAAGCTGATACGAATGACCTTATCAATGTTAGGACCCTCATGAACATAACCCTGCTCTTTCCCAATAATTTGTGGAGGTAGCTTACCTTATTTCAGCAGAAACACCTAAATGAAAAACTTGTTGGTATAGCATATTTTCATAAGCTGTTTAGATGTTAATGTGGAATTTCAGCTATATAAAAATTAAAACTTTTAAACTAGATTGAAGGATAATAATTATAATCCTCAATAGTTTGGAAGATTGTCAGAACTATATCACTATACAAGGCATATTCTTATTTTCATCAACATTTTACCATTCATTAAAAATAATAATGAACAACCTGGGGTTTTTTTTGGATTTTTAAAATTTTCTTTTCTTAATTTAAGATAAGATTTTGTGTGTGTGTGAGTGTGTGTTTGTGTGTGTATGTGTGTGTTTCTGAGCCAGGATCTCAAGTTACTGCACAGTGAGTAGGTAAGCTTATTTTTTTTCTCTTAATTGTTTTCAAGATTTCTCTACTTGATTTTGCAAGATTATATTTGTATCTCTATTGTGCAACCTAAAAACTGGAAAGAAAATATGTTAAAGAGGATGTAGGAACTGATTCAGTTTGATCATTTATGAAGTGTCAACATATCTGAATCCAAATGAATGAGCCCATAATTCAGTTCTCTTGCTCTCTAGCCACACTAGATAAGTATCTATGGGCCTTAAATCTTCCAGACACATGCAATCTTGTACTCAAGCATACAGACAAAACTTTAGTTCAAATATCCTGTTGACTTAGCTTAGTCAAGATCCGGAAACTGTTTCTCTCCCTAAATCCCCTGATTCATTTGTCATGCTCTGAGCATGACCACAGGAGCAGGTTATTCACAGGATAAATTTCATGTGCCTTTTAACTTTTCCACAGCAGCACGGAGGACTGGCCCAACTGTTAGGTGACCCAGCTTCAGCTCTTTTTCAGTGTCAAATAATTTTGGCCTAGCATTCCCTCTCTCATCAAAATCCTGCTAACTCCTGGAAAAAAACCCAAAACATTTCTCTACCGTTGAAGTATGCTGTGTCTGTCTACTGAAATTGTATGAAGCCTAATTCCAGCCTGTTTTTAAGGACCATTCAATAGAAAATTGAGAAATTAATTGCATATTCTCCTCTGTGGGCTGTTTCTCATTTTCATCTTTTCTACTTTTATTTCAGATGCTCATTTGAATCAGCCACTTTGGATCTTCTTCAGAAGGCATGAGGAAGCCTGCATATCTGGCACAAAATTCAAGCTTACCATCTATTGACCTTAGAATATATTCCATACCATGCTTTTTAAAAAGCCCAGCTCTGTTACTGGTTCTAGCTTCTACCCTTGAGCCAGAATGCCAGGTGACAGATGGTAATGCAGGCTGAGGTTTCCCTGAATTCCTTTTTCTTTTGTCTTTTCCACATTTGAAATTCTATTTCCATGCCCTTCATGCACATGTTCCCTGTATTTTGGGGTGTAACTTCATGCTGATGGCAGCAGAAAAAGATCAGCATTTTTTTCAAAGATTTCATGTTTTATCTTACTATAGATATCAATTAGGTTTCTTTGAAAAGAGAATACCTGCACAAAAAGCAATTTTCTCTTCTTGTAATATTCTACATCACACTAGATATTGCTGAAGTTATTGGTATCTGAATAGCATTGCTCTCCCTCATCACCCCACATCTCAGCTTGGTGGTGTGATGAATTCACAACCCTGTATTTATGGCTTCACATTCCTAACCACAGAAAAAATCAGTAGTAGCACAAACTCAGTGCTGTGGCTTAACTTTAGATCTTACTGGTAAAGCAGACAAAGACTGAAGAGAAAAGTTGCTGTTACAGCAGAAATTATTTGAAAAAGAAAAATGAATATGTGAAATGATAAAAAAAAAGCCTTCCTAAACACAGGGAGATTATATGTCTTTCTTTTTCTTTCACCAACAATCACATATTTTAATTATTTTAGGTATAAAGCTTAGAAAGCTTATTTTAACAGTAGTTCAAGATAGTGGCTGTGATGCCTTTCCTTTTAATTAGGAAGAAGAAGGAAAAAAGAAGGTGTATTGTGAGGTGGAGGGAAAGCAAATCCTTGTATGAGGTTCTGTCATCAGGCCAAATTCTCAGCTCTGTGTGGCATTCATTAGCATTGGAGAAGATAATTGGTTCGTCTGCCCTGCAAGGATTGGTAAATCCAGCTACAAAGATGAGGGAGAAAATGGAGATCCACCGGCTAAACAGAGGTATAATTTTGTATTTTGCAACTATTGGCAGAAAGGATAAGGAACGTCCACCACTGGAAGAAATTGTCTCCTGTTTCCCATTGCTTGACTGTAAAAGCAAGGCTGAGTTTCCCTGGACCTGTAACTATAACTTTCCATCTGGAAAAAAGCCCTCTGATGGGAACAGGAGTATTTACACTGCTCTGAACGGAGCTTGAACTAAGACTTGCTGACTGTAGGAGTCACTACATGCTGTGCTCGTGAATTCGCCAACACTCGCATTACATCTTGTTTGATCTCTACTCAAATTTCCTTATACACTGTCTGAAGAAGTTACCCTCAAACTTGGTCCAAAGTTAGCAGCTGCAGTGGCTGGCTCCCAGTGCTGCGATCCAGTGGGCTGCAGTTGTCTGTACATGACTGCAGCCAGACTGCAGTAACCCGTAAAGGCAATAGCCACAGCAGGAAATGCTTTTTCTGCTCCATCCTGCCAAAGGAGTTGGATGTGGCAACAAGCTGAGATGGGAATGTTTTTTACAGCTCGTTCTACTGTCCCCTTTCCTCACCCCTCCAGCTGTATTCTGTGGAAAAGACATCCCTTCTTTCCCAAGAGCACCCATAGGCATTGAGACAAGCAGTCACTGAGAAACATGGAAGCAGGATGGTGTTGCCAAGCCATGAACAGGTAGGGCGTGTCTCCCTTCTGCTTCACATGTTCCCAGGGCCAATAGTTCACTTTGTCTTTGAGATGATCTTGTGAAGGAGGAGGTAACGGCTGAGGAAGAAGCAACTCGGACATATGGAAGAATCTTGGGACAATAATTTTCATAAACGTTAGTTTAGTGCCACATTAGTTTAGACATTTTGAGAAAGTATTTTTAATGTATCAAGTATTTTTTGTCTCATATTCCTTCAATCATGCTCAAAATTATGAACTTCAAAGACTTCCATGGTTTAGAAACCTATGGGAAGAGATTGTACTTGATCAAGGTTTGTTTTAAATATAATGATGACTTTTAAATCTTTGTGCAGGCATGATGTTGTGGAGAAGAAAGAAATTAGAAAGCTGCAGTTTTGTATACTGTATATCTCTGAGCATCAAGAGCTGTCAGAATATTTCAAAATGAAATGGAATGGGATTCACATAACAATGAACAGCCCCTGTTTAAATCAATATTAAGAGGTTACCCAACCCCTCATAACTCTGTTGATTCCATCTTGATGACATCCTTGATTACTGTCATGCTGCAAAGCCTGCCTGTATCCTACATACTTTTGATTGTAGTGATATTATGAGCACCATATGAATTTGCACTAAGTAGGGAGTAAGAGATTATTGCTGCTAGAAACTGACCTCAGGCACTGAAGGAAAACAAACATTATTTTCCCCTTGAAGCAGTACTTCTTCCTTTTGCCTTCACGTGCTTTGTATACTGTTTTTATTCATTGTGTAAATACAAGTGTAAGAAGAGCTACATAAAGTATATTACACTTGCTAAACCTTAAACCATGCTAAAACATCCTTGAGGCACTGCCTCATGAACTGAAAGATACTTCTCCAACCACTCTCATTATTCATGGATCATTGATGTGATAGACCCTAACAGCTTCCTCAAAGCCATTACAATGTGCTATATATAAATGCAAGCCCTTAATCCATGGATCATTGGCATGATAAAATGCAACACTCGTTTAAAACCCTTGCAGTCTGTCAAGTGAATGCATACTATTAGAGATCTTTAATTTGTGGATTATTGCCACAATTGATCATTACACTTCCTCTGGGGCTGCTGTGGTCTATCCTATTAACATATGAACATGAACCCTAATCGGTAGATTATTGATAAAAGTAGTTTCATCTGTTTTGTCAAAAGCACTCATACAGTTGAAGGATCACTCATTTATAAGCTCTCCTTGACTCTTTATTCTTTAGTTCAATAACTTACATTTCCATTTCTTTCTTTTTCCTGTTTGCTTATGCAAACAAACAAATTCATGTGTTCAAAAGGGTTTTTGTGTGCATCTGAGATACATGGGACTTTAGCTTTCATTTCTACTATTTGTGAGATCTGGCAAAAAATGAAACGGGCAAAAATATGTGCTCTGGCTTGAAAGTGTGGTCCTGAGACTCCTGTATTCTATAAACACTAATACTACTATATTTTGTGTGGCAGAGATGGTAAAAGCATTCCTGAAAAAAACATATCACACTTCTATGCATACCAGTACTGAACACTTTTAAACAGACTATCTCATACAATTCCTCTATTAAAATTCCTTAAGTTATCAACCCAGACCCTACGGATTTGTAGTCTTGAGATTAACCTTTTAATGTTTAACTATTAGGAAAGTTCTTATTGTTGTCCAGTGCCATTCAGCTATTTCTGGTCTGCATGCAATAAAATGGCTAAATCTCACCTCATAAAGCACCATAGCTCACATTCTTGTCTATTCCTGGTAGTATTGCAATGATAGGCAGCTGAGGTGGGAAACTGATGGACTAAAGAATGGCTCAGAGTACCACACCTCCCAGGCTGCTAGGTAGCAAAGGGATTGAATCCAAGTCTCTTATGTTGCTTGAATTCCCAGTGGGGACACAGCCACAGTGACCTAGTTGCTTATCTCCCTTGAAAACTTGCCTTTCAGTTTCAGCAAAACAACATTTCTCAACAAGAGAAAAAAAAAAAAAAAAAGTCTGCTTAGGACTTGGAAAATTTCTAATTACCTGTTCTGCCTCTCACTCAGTTCCCTCTTACCATGGTTTGGATAGACCCCTGGATGGGTCCAAGTCATGTCAATGAGGCATATGTCTCGGCTGCAGTGACTGCTGAATCTCAGGTCTCATTAAAAGATTTTCTTTTTTAGCCTTGGTGGTTGCTAAGAAAAACTTGGAATGTGAACTGAATACAGCAGCTTTACTTACAGCTGCTTGGAGACACAAAAGAGGAGCAGCAGATGGTGAAGCAGCAGTGATTGCTAGTGCAAAAAGCCAGCAAGAAAGCCACTTGCTCCCACATCTGCAGAAACAGGCATAGTTCTCATTTTGTGGGGGCTGATGTGAAAGGCTGGTTCAGAGGAAAAATCTGCCCAAGGAATGGACTTGGGAAGTGAGCAGAGATGGCTATTGCAATAACAAGAGTGAATAGGATCTCCTGATCCTATTTAGAGAGAGAAGGTTTACTCACCCTTCTCTGCCTCATCACTTTGATTTTGAGTCTCAGAGACTCAAATATTTTCTGCTATCAGCCATCAGTTTCCTATCTTAAAAGTTCTTATCTAGTCTAAAACTGCTGATCTTGTTTTTTTAAGAGATAACTTCCATTGTAGCTAAGATTTCTGATTTTGTAAAGCCTGCATCCTTTCACAATGAAGGATTGCCACATAAACTCTGTAGCAGCATAGTGTAAGATATGTGAATTCCTTTAGCCCTTTTTTCTAGCCTTCTATGAGCAAAAGATAGCAAAATCAATTTAAAGCAGATAGATACGATAAATAAAAGGTGGGGGGAAAGAAACATCTCAGCTGAAGCACATGTGGGTTTTCAGCTAAGAGCATGTATTTTTAGAAATTGCTACAGCTTCTCAGTGGAACAGCAGTAGGTAGTTTAGGCTCCAGACCTGACTTATGTTAAAATGATCACAATCTGATGGAGATAACCTCAGCAAGTTATTTTATTTACCTTCCCTCTGTGCTATTAGAAGAGCAAATCTTAAAACTCCATTGATTTTAGGGTATGTAAACAAATTATTTTAACTAATGTGCTACTATTTGCCTTACAGCACTGCTCAGTGTAACTCCACAAAATTACTTTCCAGGGTGCAGTTCTTCATTAGAATTACTCTGAAGGCAAATCTGTAGTGAGAGGCTCCCACTGCAGGCTTTTGCCTCACTGCAGGTTGCTGCCCTCTTGGATGTATTTCTTCAGGAGTTTGTGTGTCTGTGCTCTAGGCCAGAGCAGTGAAATGACCTTCAGTGTGTGGAGCACTTTTTTTTTGAACCCTGCTGTTTTCCCTGGTCACATTTCTAAAACAGACCACGTGGTGCTGGATTGCTGGATAGGAAGGTACTGTGTAGTGGAAGGTGAACCTGCCTGTGCAAGGATGGGACGAAGGCCTCTGAAATGGTTTTCATAGAACCATGGAATTGTTGGAAGGGACCTTAAAGATCCTTTAGTTCTTGACCCTCTGCCATGGGCAGGGACATCTTCCAATGACCTCAACCAACCTGGTCTTGAAATCTTCCATGGATGGGATTTTCACAATTTCTTTGGGCAACTTTTTCAAGTCTCTCACTACACTCATAATGAAGAATTTCTTCCTTATAGCTAATTCAAATCCACCCTCTTTCATCTTGAAACTATTTCTCCTTGTCTTATTACTACAATTTGCTGAGGGTGCACTCCAGCTTACAGTCCATGGTTCTGACAAAGATGTTAAATAGTGCCAGTCCCAATACTGACCCCTGATGAATGCCACTCATCACTCTTCTCCACTGGTTTTGTGGAGAGACAGGTCATAATGTTGGATATTATATGGGGATTGCACTCATATTAGTGGGGCTGGAATAAAGCATTTAAGGTGTATTGTTCTGTATATTCTTGCAGACGTATTTTGAGTTGTGTGTATGTCTGAGCAACTGGGATTATTAAAAATGCTCTAGTATTTTTTTTCAGAAATAAAAACAAATATGGAAATAATGCAAAAATACTGTATTTGTTTTTGTTTTTCCAGTGACCTTTATAAAAATTCAATAAAAATAAATATTTTAAAATGGCCTGGATTTTCCCTTTAAATTATAGCAGTGCTACTGGCTGTTGCGACATTAAATGCTCACATGAAGTTACTTAATGATATCTTGTTAGTGATGGAAGATAATGAGATGATAAGGACAAAATTCATTGACCTTTCAAAGCTTTTGATTCACTAAATGACACTGTTAGATAAGCTAATTTAATTTTGCTTTTTTTACTGGAATGATGGCTTGGTTCAGATCTTATTTGATTAAAAGGAAAAATCAGTGGCTGTTTCAGGCTATCATTCTGATTTATAACTATTACTATTGAAAGGTACCCTAGGGCTCAAGAGCTGATTTACTTCTTTTTATTTAGTCCTAAATTATCTCTAAGATATTTGTGATAATACCTAAATTCACTTACATGGTATTTGACAATACTATTTTGTACAACAGTTCTGTAATATCTCAGCCTTAATATGCTTGCTTCCAAAATCACTGTAATAAAAGCATTTGGAAAGACAAACTTGCGATAATGATAAAAGACTAACTTCATCTTAGTTTCCCAGGAGACTTGTCAAGGGGAAAGATATATTCAGCTAACTGTAAGACTGTAATAAATTGTCAGAGAATAACATGATTAGTCAGAATACTTTACTCATGGCATGCATATACAAATGCTCCAAGATAAAAGCATTCAGGCCTGCACTTCTGCAGAGCCCTTTATCATTCATTTACTTCTTGGCATTTGAGCAATTTGAATTTTGTGTTCTTTAGCCTGTCAGTGGGAATCCAATTGGGTTTGATGAGAATTCTCATGCTCTAACTCAGCATATATTTCTGAATTAGACTCATACTTTACAAGAAGAAAATTAAATGGTGGATATTACTAACTGAAGAAAATGGGGAAAAGCATGAAGTCTGATACCAGGTGCATGTGCAATACAAAACTTTCTTGATCTGGTGACAGTTTACCGCATTATGACAAATATTTAGCTGACTTACATGTCACTATTCTCAAGTAGGTTGTTTTTATGAAGTACAATAGCTCAGACCGTATATAATATTTTGCAAAACTAAGTGTATTACACCCATTCATCTAGCTTAATCTGTCACAATTTTAATGGCACAAAAAACTGATAGCAGGTGTCATGGTCTATATTTCTTAAAATTTTATTGACAGTTATTATTAATACATCTTGTCTTAATTTGTGTCAGTTAAGTTTAAATAAATTTTCTTTCCCCACTACTTGAACTGGGATGCTGCCAGTGACTGAGCTCTAGCTGGTCAGGCAGTTCCAAAGAGATTGGTGCTACATTAGGATTCTTCTACTCCTTTGGAATTTCCTGAGCTTATTATTAAAAATGATGCCCCATAAACCAGCAGGTTTCTGGAAGCCCTCACAAAACCCAGTTTAGGTGAAAAGTTCCAGTTCTTCAAGACTTTCTGCTGTGAAATTAGTGCTCAAGGCCTGGACATTTTGCAAAGCCTCCTGACAGGCCACAGGCACCACAATACCACTTGTCTGTCTCTGAGTCAGACTCTGCAGGAGTCTACCTCATTCCTCCCATCCAGAGCTGGGAATGATTCAACAGCAGCAAAGTTGTTGGGCAGTCTATAAAGAAAAGTACAGAACCCAGCGTTTGTTCTTCAGATGAGCTCTCTAGAAAATAAAGGTTTGTCTGCAAAGTTTCAAAAGAACCAGAAAACTAGCAAAACCCACAGAAGCCATAAAAATCCACGAGAAGGATATAAAGAGAGAGTTTATAGAAAAGACACAGTAGCATTTTGCAGTGGAGCAGTGTACATTTGTAGCAACGGTAATAGAAATTGATTCATAGGCAAAATCAGAGAAGACAAGCTGATGCAGAAAGTGTATGTGGTAGAGGAAAGCAAAGTGGAGGTACTTGATTCTTTCCAGAACTCAGGACTCTGCATCCCTACAGTGACCCTACAGCCCTTCAAGTGAGCTCCTGGAGTATCACTTCTCATTCGGTTTTGTCTGGTACAAATACAGTTTCATGTGCCCTAATATTTTCCCACAGTGCCAGCTGAGGCAAGAGATGTGAGAATGACTGGGAAATTTTCTTTAAAAACATGGTTCATATCAAAAGAACAAAGTACCCAAACATCTAGAATCCTTAAAGTGGGGAATGATTAAGTGTTTTTCAGGTTCAGGGGCCTGAAATAGATGGTGAATATTGCAGTGGATCCTCCTGGCCAGTGATGGTTAGGAAGAGGAGAAACTCCGACAGATTGCCTAAGAAATACTGTCCAAAATAAAGCCTTCTATTTTGTCATTACACTTGTGAAACAATGTCAGTGATTTCAGATAATTTGGATTCTGCTCTAAAATCTGCAATTAAGTGTAGAGATTGTTACAGGTGGCACCTTTACACATCAAGCAGGGGATATTTAAGAGCTTAATGGTCTAAAGAATTTTTGCTACACTTTTGAAAGCACTACATGTAAATACAGTCCTTCTAAAACATTCTTTTGGAACCTATATGGGAAAAATAATGTGTTACATTCAGAATTTAAATAAATGGTGACACTGTGATTTCTTGACAGCGATGATAGTGTGCAGAACCTTGTTGCATAGTTTGCCTGGTAAAAAAAGATTTTTTTTTCAAAGTCAGGTAGGGCAAAATTTCAAGATTATTCCAAAGAATTTCACTGGTACATGCTTTCTACTTTCTGCCTCTTCTACTCAGTTATGTATCTGTTATTGTGCTAAGGCCTATTGACATCCACGGGATCTGAAATTTTAGTGTCTATACTGTTAAAAGTTTTGAATGAGTCTTGGTCTTCTTGAGGTTCATGCCAATCAGCAGCCTCCTGGCAAATCTCCAACAAAGGTTTGGACTTATCATAGGACAGAGGCCAAATGTGCAATTAGGCACATTCCCAGTGTAGACATCCTGTTTTGGACAGCAAGTAATCTAATAGCATGGATACAGCTGTTCTGCTCCACTTGGCCTCATCATGAGGCTGGAGCCCTGAGTATACTCAATTAAGTAGTTTAGGCATTGCCATATGGGCAGAGATTTGGAGAAGGTTTCATTTTAAATCTAATGTATTTTCTACATAACATACAAGACCTTGAAGCAGATTCTGTTTTATCACTCTTTTAAGATGCCATGGTGTTTATTATAGTCTAGCATTATGAAGTATGGTGTCCAAACTGGATCCAGGGACACCTACAGCTGTCTGCTCCTCTTTCACATCTGCAAGAATGTGAACCCTGCACCACACAGTGCTAAATGGCATGGCTGCTGAAATACAATACTGAGCTGCTCAGATCAAAAAAAATGTTACTAGCCCACAGGGTAAGAAGAAATACAGCTTTAGAGTTCAACCAGCTACAAACTGGATCACTTAAACATAGAACACTAGTTTTGAAGAATGCGTCGAACTATCTATGCCCAAAATTCCTATTGACTTCCTGCAGAGACCAGTATGTGGCAGATTTATAGAAATAGTTATTAGACAATATGATTGTTCAATAAGCAAAACTGTGTAATGCACATTTTTTCACATAAAGTCATGTCTGCTTTATTCTCCAAACTTCTTTTTTCCTGTTTTCAATTTCATTTCCCAGTCATGTAGAACAATGTGGTGTAACCCAAAAAGGAGACTGAGTAAAATGAAAAAGGGCAGCATACACTGTAGCATGCAAAATGCAGCCTGACAGTGGTGCTGAATGCTAATGAGTAATTATTTGGTCTCACCCCAATCAGTCTTGATCTGATAATTAATTCAGGGGCTGACCATATGACCTGAATTTCTGAAGGCAATTGCTGCATAGTATCTTTTCTAAAATGTATGAACAGGTGGTTCACAAAATACATTCACTTTAAACAAAAAAAAAAAAAAAAAAATCCCTTCATATTAGTTTTTGAAAAGCTTAACAAAATAATGTGTACTTAAGATATCTGTAAATGTAGATTAACAATATTTTGGACCCAAGAAGCCTTTTTTCAAGATCACTGCCCATTTATAGATCTCTTCTGAGAGTTATTAAGCACAGTAAAATCACCAAATTGTTGCTTAGCACCTCCAGGTTATCTCAAATTCCCACCACTATGTATCTATTTATTAACTAAAATGCTATTCAAGCAGAAATTTAGATCTGTAAATTCACCTTGGATGACTCTCAAAACATAGGTTCTTCCTACATGTGAAAAAGTAACTGAGTAGTGGTCTGTGTATTACTTTAAGTATTAAATTTTGTGTTCTTTGAATGTGTTACTTTAAAATTTTGCCTAAATTCTTGTGAGACAGTGCCAGATAAGGGATACTGGGGACAGAAGATGGATTTTATTTCCTTTGCATACGTACCTAAATATTTTTCTTTCACGAATATAGGCAAATGTTGAATAAAGGCAGATGTAGTCTCTGAGGAAAGCACATTCCTTCTCTGGTAGAATCACACAGATATGTACAGGAAGTCTGCATTACTGAGTGTCTTGAAGAAACAAAGATGGTATGTGATGTTACTTGCAAAATTTGATATTTGAAGTCTAACATCCTGGATTCTAGTTTAAGGTTAAGATACCATTTCCTGCTTCTCACATTGCTACAGATTCAGGAAGTAAATCAAGAAATGGATTTCAGTTAGCACTCTTGATATGAATAAATCAATATTTATATGGAATTGAGGTTATGAATTTTGTTTGTGTGGTGTCTTGAATTTGAGGCAGAGGGAGTGGAGGGTGTCTACTCTGAGTCAGAAAATTGAGAAGTGAGGGAAGAAGTAAAATTTGACACAGTATCTTTAGTACTGCCATAGAAAATAGCAGCAGCAGATCCATAGAAGTTTTATTTAGACCAATGATGGCCCCATTTTGAGTGAAAAAGACTTTATCTTTAGAGGGAAGGTTGGCTATAAATCAATAAGGCAGGTTTGGAAGTGTGTTAGTTAGGAGAAGAAGGACAGGGGAAATTAGGATGTTCCTAATTTCTGAATATCACCACTGCTGGTGGATTCCTGAACATGACTTCTCAGGAACCTACTGCACTAAAAATCAAAGGAAAATTGGAAGGGAAATGAAAAAAAGAAATTTTGGAAGCATTATTTATATGGATGAGCAGTCGTCAGCATGAAAGACTTTCCAGTTGGAGAGCAGCATCCCATGTGCAGGATAACTTGAAAAACTGGAAGATATTTCTGGACTCTAGGGGAATAACAATGGAAGGTATCTGGCAAGACATTGAATCACATGGGACACATAAGAACTTCCTTCCTATCCTTACGTAGGCTTCTACAGATAATGTTTTGTTTTCTGGCAGGCAAGAATTAAGATGCAGAGGAATCAGAAGACAATACAGAATCCTTTTGTGTGTTCAAGAGATCTTTTATTTTGGTTCATGTCATCTGGTATTTATTATAGGGCTTTGGAAACTGGTTTATATGTAACATATATAAAATTCTCTAATGCATCAATTCAAAAGTCCTTTTGAGCCAACATCCTGTCTCAAATATTTTCCACTTTCTTGTACTGAAGGAAAAAATGTAAGAACAGGTGTAAAGTGATTCTTTTCCACTAAAACCTCCCAGTTTCCTGGAACTTGCTGAGGTAGATTGTATTTCATTCATTGTGTTTAATAGCTACTGATGGGCTTAATGTCTATAAATTTTCTTAATTCTCTCTTTAAATCTACTTACAGATTTTTGGCTGCTGCTAACAAAGATTGTGTTTCTTTCTGAGGAAGAAGGTTATTGACAAATGAAGCAGAACTGCATACCTCTATAAATTGTGGGACCTGAAAAAGTTGGTACTTCTGCTCAGGTTTTATGTCTTAGATATGTAGGAAAGGAGACAGCCAGCATATTCTCCAGTAGGTCAGGGTAAAGGTAAGCACTGGAAATGGGATGTACTGTAGATTGCATGTTAAAGAGGCCTTTTTATTACCATTTATATTGCACACCTAAAGGAGGAAGTCATTCTCTTTTTACTGAAAGTTTGTCAGTAGTGGGTTTGGGTGATTTTTTTAAGTGAGGATTTTAATTGTTTAGCTCTTGTCACCAACAGACCTACATCTACCCCATCCTTATATGCTGAAATTTATGTAGAAAAAAGAGGTGATTTTATGAGGCATTGAAACCTCAGAATGAGGTTCTTCCACATTTTTTGGGTGAATCAGACATTAGATCATGTACTGCTATTTGCTGTTAACCTACGGAGTTTGTCAGCACTCATTAGAATGATGGAAACTTGAGTTATAAGATTTGGGGCCAGCATAGTTTGAAAATAATTTTTTTCTCTCTCTCCAAGACTGTTAGAAAAGTTAAAAACATTTTCAGAATATGAAAGAGTTCATGAGTGTTGCAAAACCACATAGAAAACATGAGACTTGACTAAGTAAAACCTGCTGTTTTTTTCTGTGTGCTTTTGCAGGACACAAATTATCTGCTTGCTATCACATCCTCAGATTCTGGTTGTTACAGAGACCTACATCTGGTAAATTGTGGAACTCATGGACACAGTCATCCTAAGGAAGGTGGTTGTAGGAAAAAGCTGGAGTCAGCTGGATTTGTGCAGGACTATAAAGGTAGAACAGCCTCCTTTAATGTATTTAGGAATTAAAAATACAAGAGGTTACACACAGGTGGGATTATGAGGGGCTCAGCACACTGGGAGAATACAGAAAGAAACTGCTGATGTGCTGAATATGGTTGAAGAGTATCACAATAAACTCCTTCAAGAGCAAGCTTGTTTCTTTACTGTAGAGACTTTTTTTAATAACTGTTTCAAGGGTTTTTTTCATTTTAATGGTTAAAGGAGGAGTTGATGAACCTGCATTTAGCAGAGGGATGGTGTTACTTAAAAAAATTTGTTACCACTTGTTTTTCTGTATCACAAGGAAAATTGTTGCTTACCTTGACTAGTATTTTTTCAGATGTTCAGAAGCAATGAATGTAATTCATAAAGCATCCACTGACCATATACAGAAAAGTATGGTCCACAGCCTTCAGTTTAATTGACTGAGAGTATAGGGCAAAATGTTTTCATTTTCTGGAATCACTAGAAAATATCAAGGACTTCCCAATCACTTCTGATGTAGGGATTGATATAGCTTTTCAGGATGCATTTGTGTTGGCCAGAACTCTGATTCCTGTAATTATTATTTTAAAGTTTTTATTTTGTAAATAAAACCACCTAAGCTAAGTGTAAACTGCTTGGCTCAGAAAACTGTAGTTAATCTAGATTTGAGGCTTACACATGTCATGGAGCATCCTTCCACAACTTCTCTGGGCAACCTGTTCCAGTGACTTACCACCCTTACAGTAAAAAATTTCTTCTTAATATTTAATCTAAACCTACCCTCTTTCATTTTGAAACCATTTCACATTGTACATCACTACAGACCCCTTGTACTGCTCCTGCTCTCTTGTAGACTCCATCAGGTACTGACTGAAAGGCTGCAAAAGTCACTTCAGAAACTTTTCTTCTCTTAGAGACAAATCCTTGAGAAGATGCTTAAGGTTTTTATCCTGTTAACATTATTTTATCCTACTTAATATTATTTGCTTTATTTTATTTTGGAATTTTTTTTCTTTCAAGCTTCTTGAAAGTACATCTTGGAAGAAGTCCCATCTACTTCAGTGTAAATTAAATCAGGCCAAAAATCAGCAAAATGAGGAATATTTTCTAGAAGGCAATCTCTTTTTTATGTAAAGGGTTCTAAATATTGTCACCTGTGAAACACCAATGTACAGAAACAATTTCTGTGGTTATTACAAACTTCTATATAAAGAAAAGTTACAGGCTTATGTTAGTGAAAGTTTTCAAAATCTTTTAAAAATCTACAGGCTTATATTAAGAAAATCTTTAAAAGTATATTCTTAGGTAAATTTTCTGATCACAAGCTGTGAGATTAAAACTGTATAATGTTTTAACCATTAAACAACAGATTCCTAAAGAAAACAATCAAAGTCTAAATATACTTAACATTTTTACTTAGAGTGCTTATGCTTTTACAGCCTGAACTGTTTTTAGCATATCATGAATGTGGTCAAAATGCCCATCCAAATTCTTTGTTTTAATCTTTAATTATACCCCATCTTTACTAGCTGTTCTGAAGAATTATATAGTAGTGATGTTGTTTGATGCAGAAAGAATCATTGATCAATAAAAATAGTTTTGGACCCTAAAAATATGCCAATTATAAAAGGCTGATAATACACCAGGACTTCCTTCTGCCTTTTTCATGAGTGACATAAAATCGAAAATCTAAGTAAGCATTGCCTGAATTCTCAGATCTCTTTGACTCAATGGAAGGAGCAGTGCAATGCTTATTAATGAAGAGTGGAAGAAGCACTGTTGGAAAGCCAGGGCCCCATTGACATTAGTGCCAGGGGATCTATGAAATTCCATTTCTAACTATCTATTTGTTAGCAAGCTACCTCTGCATTATGAAATAGACTTTCTATGAGAGCTTCTGCATCTCCAAACCAGAGGACCTGCTGAATGTGTCCTTCCCTTCTCTCAGGTATGGGAAGGTAAAGAGGAAATGATCCTTTATCCCAGAGGTGAGGCCTAGCTACAATGTCATTAACAGTGAATCAATGCAGAAATGCTATCTGCTTCATCTGGACCTTTCCTACCCTCGTATCTGCTTTACATGTCATTGCTTCTCCAAAGCAGTCTGCAAGCTGACATGAGATGGCAGATGTCCACAGCAGCACCTCCCTGTGTCTCTCTCCTCATGTCTTCATGTGTATTCAGCTAAAAGGAGGTATTGCCAGTGGCATGGATTTATTTGCTTTTATTTTATTCATTCACACAAAACTACAAACTACACCACCACAGTACAAGTGGCTTGTTTAATTTTAATTCTGGTCCCTCTAGATTTAAAAAGTGTACCTAAAGACTAGCCCTTTTAGAAGGTTTCAGCAAAATACGTATGAGAATATACCTGAGGAATTTTATTTTAAATCTTAAAGTTTATTATAAAAACTGCAGAAAATGCCATAGACTTATAGTGCACCAGAGGCCTTAAGGAATGTATCTAGAAACAGAAATAGCTTGACATCCTCAGAAATATAGGGAAAGAACCCTACCAAAAACCAAGGTTTTTACATTAATGTAAACCATATTTTGCTGTCCAAATGTTAAATTGGTTAGCAGTTCTCAAGAAATTACTGTATCAGGTGGGTACACGTGAATTCTAAACTATGAGCCCCTAGGGAAAAGAGGACAATTAAGTTGTCTTGGTTTGAGTATCACCATAGAATACAGGTATTAAAAGATGACCTGAACGAAAGAGAGATCTTCCTTTAAGCTGACAGATCCTTAGACATTGATGAAAGCCATTAAGTACATGTGTTCAGAATTGGCTCTCAATTTATTGACGTAACAGAAAATCTGGGAGATCCTCAGTATTGGAAACACCTTGATAGTAAGATTTTTAGGGAAAATGAAGAAATTGTGATCAGGTACTTCTCTTTATAAACTAGAGTCTGCTGAGCTCTGCATAGCCCTTTTATGAATTCTGGAACTTGAGCTGGTGGTAGAGGTGAGGAATAAGACTGTCGACTCAATCCAGTTAATCTCAGCTATTCTGTCACTTCTCATATTATTTGCCAGTGTACACGTGCTCTGCTGATTTGTCATCTTTTGAATTTTTTACACAAAATCACAGAAACATGGAATTGACCTATTAAGATCATCTACTTCACCATTTTCACCTCAAGCAGTGACAGATAGAGTAGATTGCCCAGGACCATATTCAGCCTGTTATTGAATATCTCAAAGGATGCTGATTCCACAATGACTTTGGCAACCCCTTTCTCTTTTTGACCATCTATACAGTGAAATGTGTTTTTTCTGTGTTAAGATTGAATTTCATGTGCTTTAATTTGAATTGTCTCTTTTTCTGTCACAAGATAAAGAGTCTGGCTCCATCACCTTAATTCCCTCTTATCAGGTAAGTGTGCTGTACCTAATTCTCCCAGTTCCTTAGTTTCTCACACTTGCTTTGCAAGGAGCAGCTATACTGCACTTAGAGGCAAACAGGCCTGGGAGAAGCATAACTTGGTCTGAGTGGTGCTGTACTAATAACTCTTGTAAAACCTGAACCAATTTGCACTGCCTACATCCATTGTTCTGCTGATACAATACACAGATAATCCATCCCTAGATTACTCAGACACATTCATATTTAATCATTAGCAAGAAGTGTAGCTATTGGCTGAGAGTTTTGGTTTAATTTTCATTTATCTTTAGTGTGTAGTACATCACAATAAATGTAAGCCCAGAAGCTAGTGTTGAATCATTTTGATTCATTGCATTAGGTAGCTTAAAAATGTGACACGCTGAAATGACAAAATACCAGATCTCTGTTGAAGATGTGAAGTGCTTAGAATTACTTTTCATTCAGAAAGAACATATCATTTTAGAAGAGGACTTGTAGAACAGAAATAGGATGATGGAGGATAAGACAAGCATCTTTCAAGGTCATAGACTGTCAAAGTCAACAAATTCAAACGCAATCTCTAGAAGCAGGAGTTTTTGAAATATAAATACTACAGCTTGTTCTCAGAATCTGAAAATCTGTTATGTAACTCAAATCTTAGGAAGATCATCTTTTCAGTCTAAATGCATAATTTCAGTCTTTATCATGTTATGCTTTTATTATATTATGCTACATCGTATTTCACAATATTTAAATAAAGCAAACTCCAGTTTAATGCATGGACTACCTGAGAAGGAAACACATTTTCTACCCCATAAATCTGTGATCCTTCAGAGACATTCTATTCTCTCCTACAGAGAGAATAAACTGTTTTTCAAACTCCTTTTCTCCAAGTTTGCCCAAAATTTCATCATTAATGGCATTTCAAGTGGGGTTGTATACATGTTTTTCATTGCACTTTGCCTTTGTTATACAAATACATAATAATAAAGGGATCAATTTTATCTGAAATGGCATATACTGACATTACAATTAGTATAAAAAGTTCACCACACCTTCCATAAAAAACAGGACACATAAATTTCAATGCAATTATTTTCTTGCTAAGAGTGAACTAAATGAACTTCATAGAGAGTATCTCTACAAGCATTTCCACTTAAACTAATGGCTCACACAGTATCTTCCAACACACCAATTTCCACCTCTTTTAACAATAATACCATCTCTGCATAACTTGCCCTCTAAGACATTGAAAACAGAGGGAATTGTATACATATAACTGTGAAGGTACTAGTAGGAATAAGGTGGAGGGAAGACCAAACTTCAAAGTGAGTCTACCTTATCACAGAATGGTTAGGTTTGGAAGGCACCACTGTTGGGGGCACGTAGTTCAACCTCCCTGCTCAAGGAGGGTCATCCTAAAGTGCATTGTATGGGATTGTGTTCAGATGGGTCTTGCATACCTCCAAATGAGGGACACTCCACAACCTCTGGGCAAAATTTTGCCTTATGTTCAGGTGGAACTTCCTGTGCAGGTTTCTTCCTGTTGTCTCTTTTCCTATTGCTCAGCACCACTGACAAAAAACCAAAATATTTTCCTGCTCCTATTAGTTGAGCTGATGCAATTTATGCCATTCGTATAAAATGTAGAATACTGAAAAGTAGGGAAAAATTGTTGCATTTGTTAACAAGTATTTCAAACTTTTCAAAGGCTTTCCATCAATTTGAGAACAGTAAGAGGTCCTGCTGATGTTTTGTAACTTTGAAATCCTTTCTGAATGAAGTTTCATCAAGAACCTATTAGGGCTATGTTGTAAAGAGCAACCTAAAACTGGCAGAGATTAGTTCGAGAAATCTGATAAAGAGCCCCAGTTTGTACAACAAGGTCTCAATTACTGAATTAATTTCAGCAGAATTGTATTAGCTCACATCTTTAGCATACCTGAATAAAATACAAAATTTACTTATCTTTAGAAGACATTCCCATAAAAAAGCAGAATTAATGGAGCAAAAGAAAAGAAAAAAAAAGACCTCTGCATATTTTTATGATGCCAGGAAATAAGTAAATGCTGGGCATTTGAATTACATTTGGACAGACAAATCAGAAATTGACAAAAAATAGACAATTAACTTGCAATATGACTTGAAGAAAGCTAAACACATTACTCAGACTTTTCTATTCCATTTTTTTTTTAGTTTTAAAATTGATCTGGATGTTGTTTTCTAAGGAAATCAAGCATCTATTTTTCCTAGTTTGTTTCCTTTCTACCCTTCAGTGATGTTACCTTTCATTAAAGAATAAAATCCCTACCAGATTCTTCTAGCAACATCTGAAAGAATAAAGTCTCTGTGCTACATTACTTGCCAAAAGAGTAGCAGAGAGAAAAAAACTCCACAGGCTGCTAATCAAAGTTTTAGAATTCACCTTCAAGGTGGCTATGCCGAAGTAACTTTAAGGTCACTGCAAATGAAACAATTGATATATGAGAAGTAATAACGCAGACAATTTTTAGTTTCAAGTATCAGAATAACTCAAAATGTCCACACTTTAATTACTTTTGTCAAAACATGTATTTTTTGAGAAATCACTTAACATCAGTATTGTGAAATGTCATAAGAAATAGAAAACTCAAATACCTTTTCTTAAATGCTATAACACTATTAAATTTTTGAGTGCTGCACTTCTAAGGTGGCCACTGAAAATATATGTTAACTGTTCCTTAGTACAATTTCACTTTGTTCTGTTTTATTAAACATTTATCTTCAGCTGAGGAAAAAGATGATGAAAATGATGATGATTACTATATTGACTAAAAAATTAAGTAAAATAGAAAGTAATGGTAGTTAAAAACTCATTAGTACCATAATTAATGGTTTGGTCTAAAATATTCTTTTTCAAATACGTGTTTTATAATTTGTGTAATGCTTCTGTTGATTAATGCACCTTAATTGAGTCAAATTGCATGGATATCAGGAAGATAGATCTGTTTGTAAAGAATTTGTCCATTTGAAACAATGAAGGATAACTGGGCAGAAAAGATATGAGAAAGTAACAAATAATATATCATTTGTTTAAAGTACAGTTTAAATAATTTAAGGGAATGGTGATCAACAATGTTATTTCCTAAAGTCTCAGCTATCCATCTAGTGTCTGTCATTAACAGCAGGAGAGTAATTTCCAGGTGAAAGGTCCCCCCCATCCAATCATAGTGCTTAAGTGCTTCAGTTGGGCTGAATATAGGTTGGGAAGTAATATCTGTCTCCACAGGCAAAAGAAGAAGCTTTGATTCCCAACTTGGACCAGGTGACTCACATTCACAGACAGAGGTGATATAACTGACAACCTGAACCATATTTCAACACACTTACCTAGCAGAAATATTTTGTAGCTTGATAAAAGCTCAGCAAATTAAAAAAAAAAATAAAGCAATTAACAAAAAACCTGGTTGTCATGATTTTACATATTGATGTTACCCAGAATGATAAAAAAGCACTCAAGCTATGACTCAGTGACATGATTACAGGCTTTTAGTGAAGTTTGTGCTCAAAATCACTCAAAGTATTACAACAGGGCAGAATAACTTTTCTGATGTTTTGCCATTTTGTAAACCTCACTGTCTAATCGATAGTGGTGCATGTGATGGTCATAAAATATGATATAGGAAAAATATTAAAACAAAACTGAAGAATAAATTTAGCAATTATCAGAAAAAAAAAGAAAATTGAAAATTCCGATCTGAGTTCCAGCAAGTGACTACAGAAAATTAACTGAATTATTGCATGTAAAGGTGTACAAACTTCCCTCGGCCCTTCTGTGGAGAGAGTGTATATTATCAGTTTGTGTGCACAGTTTTTTTCTCTGAAGCAATCTCCTTAAAATACATGGTAATGAATGAACATCCCATACTAAGCATCAAATATGTGAACTTACTGTGTGATAAATAAAGCTTATTTTATCTGAGAGTAACATTTTTTAATGTGAGAACTGAAAATATTTGGAGCAGGCAGTAATAACTTAAATGCAGATCATGTAACAACTGACAATTCGAAATTTACTATTTTTTTGTTACTTTGCTTTATATTGCATACAGAAAATTGAGTACATGCATATCTTGTATTCCATCATTCCATCAAAAGGCAAATTGACTTTAACTAACATAAACTTCATTTTCTTATACACAGATCTGTTTTCTCATAATTGTGCCATGATTTGTCCAGTCCTCATTATTCAATACTTCTAGTGTGGACGTAATTTGCTATATTTCTAGGGATCTACTATATAAATAACTATACCTAATCTAGCTCTCTGAGCCTCTGCTGCAGCCAAATAAAATGAAGAGGTATTCTTTAGGGCATGATTTTTGAAATGCATTATAAATATTTACTTTTAAATGAAATTAATAATTCTTTCAAAATATCCTTTTCTTTTTTTTTTTCTTTTTCCCCCCATAAGTTGCAAAGAGAATCTGGATCAATATTTCAAAAATATCTATGTTTTATATAAGGTTTAACAAGATGAATCAGATCTTCAGTGACTCAGTCAACTGAAAATCTAATTGCTGGGATGCTTGAAAATAGAACATAAACCTTTTCAAGTTCATGGGCCAACATTTCTGCCATGACATTATGTTGAGGTTTATGCAGTCATTGTCTCCAGTTCACCTATCATAAAGGAGGAAACAGCATTCCTCAAGGAGGATTAATTCTTCATTTACAGTTTGAAGAATATTTATCAAGTCACCTAAATCCAGTCCTACAACAGAGGCAAGAATACATATACAAAGACAACGGTATTCTATAAAGACCCAAGAAAAGGAGAAAATTAAAATACAGCTCCTTATCTACTCCATGGTTTTCCAAGAGTATATTTATACTTTAGAAAGAGCAGAAAGTGAAACTCCTAGTGATGTTATACTGGTGCTCAGGTAATGCTTCATAGATTTTGGGTTTGTTTTATTTTTGCTTTGTTCATCATGCTAGTGGAAGAATAATACCAGAATTTTTACCTTCTAAAAAAGTTTCTGCACATTAGTTTTTTCAGACACTCTGAAGTAAAAAACAGCATTAATAACTGATATAAACTTTCTAAAGATGACTAGTTTCCCCTGAGACTTTTTTGAGAAATCAAGCTCATTTGTTGAGAAGCAAAAAACAGTCACGGATCAGAAGATAGCTAAGAAGTGGGAAACAAAGAGTAGGAATTAATTATTATTATTCAACAGGTGAAGGTTAACATATCAGGAGCTCTTAAAGTGTATTGTAAAAGAATTTTAATGGTCCTCTAAAAGTGAATAGCAGGCAGGTGACAAAATTGCATGGGAGTGTTGAACAATTAATATCTTTCTGGCCTAAAGTATACTGCTAGAAAGTACTCCTACATGTGGGGTTGTAACAATCCAGTGATGGGGAAAACACAGTTACTCCTGGAAAAACAGACAACATTCTACTGACATAAAGGTGTCCTTTAAAAATGTAAGCTATTTTGCTTTTTGAGTGGGAATTATTCCCACCTCTCAAACAAATAAATCCTTCCCTAGTCTGGAAAGTTTTAAAGTAGAATATCTACATCCAGTCACAGAGGATTATGTTTACTTCAGACATTTCTATTTCTATAAGTGATGAACTGTTTAGGTGTGGGCAAATCTTAAAATGGTTTATAAAGCAGTCTGAGAAATTGAAAAAGTATTTTTTATAGCCTTACTGTCTTTGTATAAGACTAACAAAGAAAGTTTCAGAAGCAATGCTGGGAAAGATAACAGCATTTGGATTCTTTATAATGATTTTCTGAGTAGTTAGTGTATTGTCTTGTCTTTGGGGCGTGCTTGTATAGCTAGTCCACAAAGAAGCTATCTAAATAGAATATACACAAGAAGTGGGTTGTGCTGCACTTCTGTCTTCTTGAGACTGGAATTTCAACATTGAAACATAATTCTTGTATTCCTTTAGAAATATGTTTACATATCTTTATAATATAATACAGAATGTTTAAAAGTGTTGTTTTCACTTTGACTAAGTTTTAATAAGCAACATTTAGGACTCACCTCACTGCTATATGATATAATTTAATTCAAACACCTGTTAATACTCAAAAATAAAATTATGAACCTTCATTTGGATATGGATTACAGGAGATAATTCTACATAAGGCTTGAGACATAATCTAACTAACGGTCATTTAAAAAAAAATATTGTCCCTTCAAACAAATAGGATTGTAAACTTTCTGCAGATTTCTGATGATCAGAGAGAAGATACTGTTTTAGATAGGCCACCACAATCTGCATGTTTCCTTCCTGGTTACTAAGGTATGTTATTTTCTTTTGGGCACACAAGATATATTTGATCATTTCACAGTTATTGATTAACACCTCAAAGCCATCTTCATGCATATCAGTGGTAGATAAGAAGTGAAAGAAAAAGAGCAAAACAGGATAATAGCCAAATTGACCCACAGCCAGAGATAGCTGAGAAGTTGCTGCAGTCTGCAGAGAAAACCTAATGTTTATGCATAGCTGCACACACATGCATAGGTACACGAACACCTACAATTATCCATAAAAAAAGTTTTACCAAGTGTTGAAATAAATTTTTAATATATTTCAGACTTTTTTTTCCTTTTTATAATGGGGAATAAAATAGCAGTATCACTGACACTGAACTGATATTGAAGTAACCACACCCTAAAAATCCATGGTCAAAATGAACTCCTGAAGTTAAATAATCAATTAATAGTGGTACTATTTACTTAATATACCATGCATAGGATACCAATATGCTGTTAATTCACTATATTCTTGCTTGCCTAGTCTTTTTCTTTGCAAATTTTTTCAGACATTGAAAAAAGAAGTTTTTTCTGAAGAACCTTATGCTTTTTGTTTACACTAGAACATTCAAATGGATTCATAATGCCATTCTTTTGTTTTATAGATGCCAAAGCTGCTTACTTTCAAAAGTATTTCAACTATATCACTTTAATAATCTCCAAGTCTTTAACCTTGCACTTAAATGTGTTATTACTTCTATTTAGGGTCGCTTTAAAGTGAAGATTCAAAGAAGTGTAAAAATTAAATGGGAGTCTAAAATTATGATGAATAGGTAATTTCCTCACATATGCATATATGAATTTATGCTTGTATGTATAGCAGTGTAAAGAAATATTTTATATACATAAAAATCTTGCAAAATTTAGACTGGGAACTGAAAAGGAAACTGCATTAATTTGTATGGCTTTGTTTGCACTTCAGTACAGCAGAAGAAATCTGTTCATTTAACAGCTGCCATTTTAATACAGACACTTCTCCAGTGTAGAATTTCCCTTTAAAGGTTATCTCAAAACACTTATCAACATCCAATAGACCATTGCAAAAGTGCAATGCTGTAATTGGAAATCATTTTCTCACACTCCTGCGTTGTTGAAATATTTGGTTAATTGATACTATTTGTAAAGGCATCTGTAATGAAGAGTACTGTATATCCATGAGAGAAACCGGATTCATTAGTGTGTTGCTAAACACTGTGGTTTTGAAGAATGGATAAGAAGCAGCAAGAACAAAGTACTTTCCCAGTTCTTGGTTCATTAAACAGTTTGAAGGACTTCTCCAAAGGGCACAGCCTTGAATGCATAGGTTATCTCAACTAAACCTCTGTGCTGAAGAACCTACTTCATTGGGAGAGACCCCTCCGTGCCTGTATGTGAATGATAAAAAAGAACAAAAGATTCAGTTCTTTCAAACAGAAGGCATTCATTGAATCCAGGTTCTGTACGGAGGCAGACTTTACGATGCTTGAAGCACAACAAAACAGTAAGGAAATAATTTACTCTAGTGTTACCAAGCTGGAGAGTGAAAGCTCTCCTGTTTGAGGGAGGATTGTTTTGAAAGCCGATGAATCAAGTTAATTAGTAGTGTATATATCACAGATCATGAAATAGGCCTTCAGGATTTTAAAGTATCAGCCTAATACTATGAACATGCAGAATGCATTTTATATTTGCTTCTATTATATTTTTTAAAGAAATGAAATGAAATGAAATGAAATGAAATGAAATGAAATGAAATGAAATGAAATAGGGACGTGGTTGAATGACAACATAATAACCTCTAAGAGCAAATCCCTACACAGAAGTCTTTTACTTTTACAAAGTATTATTACTAAGGCTTTCAAAATGATGCTAAGCTTTCTGCAAGTAGCAAAAGCAAGAAAGCAAAAATACACAGTCAGTCTTTGCCAATAATAAGCTTGACAAAGGTAATCCAGCTAATAAGGCTCTTTGATCTCATCAGCACTAGAGGAGAGTGAATGACAAACATGAGTAAGTTTCAATTGCAGATACAGATATTACAGATGTGAACTTCAAGTCTGCCACTGGTAATCCCCTGAAGTATGTGATTCCAGACAAAGAAAAACAGCAAAGTAGAGATTCATTTGTAATTAAAAAAAAAATTAGTATTTTTAAATGTTCAGTAAATATAAGCAATGCTTAAGGACTTGTCTTCCACTCTTAACACATGTTAGGGTCACAGGATTTTGCAGTGGATCTGATTTACAAACTCACATATTAATAATAAGATTCCTTGCCAGATTTATTGTGGAGAAGAGGTTTATGTCCATGTTTAAGTGCTTGTGTGAGAGCTTCTTTCTCCTTGGCCCAAAAGCTTTTAAAATGAATTCTTTTCAGTCCACTTTAACAAAGGGATAGAGGACTCAAGCAAGCCCATTGAGTTTTCTGCAAATTGACAAAATGGTATGAAAAAATGAAGGTATCTCAGATGAGGGAAAACCAGGGCCATGAGCACACATATTGGACCCTGAAAAGTCTATAACACATCAGGAAATTGAAGATAATCCTTAAAAATGTCTCATAAATGGAACATGGTTAGCATATTTTTGAGCATCAGCTTTAAGCAATCTCAAGCCAGGAAACTATAGCTTTACTTCTAATGCTTATACTCTTCTAAATGCATTTGTGAGAAACAGAATTTTCTCCAGAATGATTCCTCTTGGTTTTCTTCCCACTCCCCTTTATATTCTACTTTCATCTGTAGATCCCACCAAGGCTAAGAAAGAAAGTTTCTTCATTCCTACTTAAAAAGGGTGACATATTGTAGGTTAGGTAAAATTGTGTTATTCCTAAAGAATGTCTTGTATGACAGAAACATTGACCTATTCCTTCCTACAGAAGACATAAAAAACCCCCACATCTTTAAAACTGCGTCTTTTGACATCACTTTAAAACTACCTGAGAATCACACTTGTACCTAACAGGACTCTAGCTCACGCTTGCCAACAAATTAATTTGACACAACTTAAACAGAGAAGACATTTTTACCCTATTTCACCATATGGAAGATGGTGGATGCTTGAAGCACAACATGAAGATGTTTTTTCCCCAGGAAGAAAAAAAGGCAACTCTAAGCTACCAGGCCTGTAAATCTTCAGCAAGACATTTAAAAAGCAATTATTTGGATTGCAAATAAAGACTTCAATCTTAAAATTCCTACTGAAAGATTAGATGTCTCCACAGTAAAAGAAAATTATTTTACAGTGCACATAACCATCAAGACTTTTCAGATGCCGTGACATTGAAATGCTCCTAAAATAAGTCAAATATCTGTAGCTGTTTCTGCACAGAATATGATGAAACAAAAATATCTGAGCTAGTCCTGTCACCAAAAGAAACACAACAAATAAAAAACCCTACTTTGTTCTGGCAATTTTTTTTGCAATTCTGACTTCATCCTAAAGTATATCAATTAGATTATAAAAAAAATGAACACTTATTGTTTTTAATTTATACATATTAAGTTGTAATTGGGAATTCTCCAGATGGTGACTAAAATGGCATCAAGGTACATCGTGTTAGAAATATCCACAAAATTATAGAGGATGGAGGCAATAGGATGTGGACCAATATAACTGTTACAAATAAATTTTCCCCTGACATGTAGCATTTTGATTACACCATTGAGTTTTTGTTAATAAGTATGTCCCTAAATGCATATCTGAACTGGTTGCTTATTTCAGTGGAGTTGCATTCATATTCAAAATCTCATCTAATATCCATATTACATTATTAATATAGGAGTTTTTGATGTACGTATGTTTTTTTGCAAAATAACATCTTTTCCTGAAAACCAGAAGTCACAAAGCTACTGACAGACAAGTCCTGTGTTTGTCATACTAGTGCAATACTTTCTTTTGTTATTTTTATGGCAATAATTACAGGAAAAAACCTCAGAAGTTTTAGGCATAGGCACATAAAACTGCAATTAGATACAGAGGAAGATGCAAACAATTAGTGTAAAAATTTAATTAACAGCAAGATGTTTTGGCCAAGAATAGATCTGACAGTTATAAGATTGGGTACAAAAGGTTGTCTGAAAAGTTTACCTGTGGAGTGAAGTTTGATGTTTTACAAAATTTGCCTTCTGATAAATGATGTTTAGATTCACCACTGAACATTTCATCCAGCCCACAAACATGATTTATACTAGGCTGTTCATCTCCATTTGTTAGAATAATGCTTGCCATATCTCTAAGGTCTTTCACCTTCTGAATGATCTTTCACCAGTGTATGAGATGACTAATATAACTTACTGTGTCTAGAAAATAATGCTGCAATAAATTACAGACCTTACAGCATGTTCTGTAAGAAAATAAAAGTTTCTAGATAGGCAAGTATTGGAATATCCGAGCAGATGAAGAAATATAGTGAAATAGGAACACGTTACTTCCCACTCTTTTGAAATGGACCTGGTCTCAGAAAAACTTCATTTGGACCTGAAGACTGATGGATATTTTCTTTTAGATAAGTTGATTGAACTGAAAACACTGAAACTGATAATGAGTGCAAATGTATGTGTGTATATGTATATGTATGTATAGATATGCACATCTACATGTATGAAATCAGCCATAACCAGTACATACATTTGCATTTCTTCTAGGATTTGTTCCTGAAAATAAAAGCTCATTTCTAAGAAGAGCAATGAGTTCAGTTACAAGTTAGCCAATATGGTGATCCACTACAGGAAGGGTGAGCTGGAGCATCCAGGAACTGCAGAATTTTCAGTTTGATCTCAGTGCTGGGGAAGGTCATGGGGCCCATCATTTTGAATGCCATAATGTGGAATGTGCAGAACCACCAGCTGATCAGTCCCAGGCAGCATGGCTTTGTGAAAGGCAGGTCCTACTTAACCAACACAATCTCCTATGACAAAGTGACCCACTGAGTTAATGAGGGAAAGCCTGTGGATGCTGTTTGTCTGGACAACTGGTTATGGGCAGAGTGGCTGTAAAGGACCTCAGGGTGTTGACAGCTGCTAAACAAGAGCCAGCAGTATGCCCAGGTGGCCAAGAAGGCCAATGACATCCTGGCCTGTATCAGCAAGTGTGGCCAGCAGGACCAGGGCAGGGATTGTCCCTCTGTGTTCAGCACTTGTGAGGTTTCCTCTTGAATCCTGTGTCCAGTTCCAGGCTCCTCTCTGCAAGAAAGACATTTAGGTGCTGTAGAGAATCCAGAGAAGGGGAGTGGAACTGCTGAAGGGTCTGGAGCTCAAGTCTGATGAGGAGTGGCTGAGAGAGCTATTAAGCTTGGAGAAAAGGAGGCTGAGAGGAACCTTTATTGCTCTCCATGGCTACCTGACAGGAGGCTGTATCAAGGTGGAATTGATCTCTTCTCTTAAAGACGAGAGGATGAGAGGAAATGGCCTCAACCTGCAGCAGGGGACATCTAAATATTAGGAAAAGATTCTTCACTGAAAGGGTTGTCATGTGTTGGAACAGATTGCCCAGGGAAGAGTTTGAGTGACCTCCCCTAGAGGTATTCATAAGATGTGCAGATGTGGTGCTTAGCAACAGCGTTTAGGGATGGATTCAGTGCAGCTGGGTTAATGGTTGAACTCAGGTAATATCAGAGGTTGTTTCCAAACTAAGAAATTCTATGATTCTGTGCTAAAAAAGGGCTTGTGTTGCTGATGATGTTTTAATATTAAAATGTGGCATACCACTCATTATTCACAGAAATAAATAATTGTATATATTAAGAAGGCTTTAGGGTTTTTATATTTTTATATATTTATATATTAAAGATGGCTTTATTTTCTGAAATACACGCTAAATTTCCTTTCACTGAACTGAGGGACATTTAGGACAAAGTCTACCTTGCTGTAATTTTTTTTTCTGTATTCTTTGCAAACAAACTGTCCAATATTCCTCAAAAAGGAATGTGACAAAGAAAGAGCTCAGTACTAGCGCTTTGCTTTAAACTATAGTTTGCCATTTTAACTAGCTAAATGAATACACTCTACACACAGGATTCAGTACTAGAGGATCATGCAGGACTTATTCTCAAAGTAGCACTGATAATTATTATTGCTGCATATTTATGGAATGAGTGTGCAATGTTCACTTCTTTCCTGTGACAATCAAGGGGTGTTTTTCCTTCTACTTCATCATTCTTGGTCTTCTTCTTGCATGAGCTCTAGTATCTGTGTGGTCAGCCAGATTAGTCAACTGATCCAGCTGAAATGTATCGCTATGAAACCTATCTGGCTGCTTCTTTCTCTGTGTGTGTGTGAAATTTGCCACTGAATTAGATCCCCATTCAGCCAACAGTGTAGTCTCACGAGTGCTATAGTGCTAGCAACAGCATAAGAAAAGAGGTGGGAAGACATAACCAAGGGCAGGAAGGTGAGACTACTTCTCTTAAACTGACCTAAATCAACTGTGAAATTGCATCCTCCTTACACACTTTCACTAACTGAATGAAGTTCAGTGTGAGAGATGAAATTAGATTTCATAAATGTACCTAAAACTCAGGTACTACTTCCAAATGTGGAATATTTATACTTTCATGCTCATTCATTTTGAGGAAAGTTTTTGAGAAGAGCTCTTTTCTTCTTCCCCCACCCCAAATTTGCTTTATTGTTTGAGTTGTGCCACACTGTTAGATAATTTCACTATGAAGAATATGAATATGGAACAGTTACTTGCAAAAACAGATTATTTCAAAGTGAATTCAGAGCAGAAGTCAATTCTTGTAATCCAGTCTTGCAATCCACACTGGGCAGTTAAGAATGACAGTGAAAATTAACTGATCTATGCTGAAAGGATGTACTCAGAATGCCCACAGATATTATGTAGATGGGGAATTTCTTGCATTTTAAAAAGTGTGTGATAGCTTTTTCTAGAGAACATAATGCAGAGCCCCAGAAATCTTTCTTCTGTAAAAAAACAGCAAGGGTAATCACTGCATTTTTGATAGTTGAAGCTGCAGTCAAGATCACTGGAAAATCATGGGCAGTATAAAATAATGGATTCTGTGCATTTCACATCATTTCTCAATTTTCTGCCACCTGGCAATAATACTATCCATTTAGCAAGCTCTATGGAAGGCAGCAGTTTGTAGAAATGCTTGAGTCAGATGAAAAATGAAAGCACAAGAGAAAGAAGTCTAAAAGATGATCTGTACACAGAGTAAAGAAAGGAAGATGGTAAAATAGGAGGCAGATTTCTTTAAGAAAATCAAAAGAAAAAGAAAGAGATATGAAAAGTGGAAGTGATACAAGTATTTAAAATTGGAAGATGTGAATTTCCCTCATTAAATATCATATTGTAATATTTAATATCAGTCTGAACTCCCAAATTCGCACATGTGTATGCAAATCCCTTTGTGCAATGTATTTTGGGATGAAATATTTTGTGAGTGTTCTTCTCTCCAACAACATCCACGTGACCTTTCTGTGACAAACAAGTGTTTCAGTAGGAAAGGAGCTTTAGCCCACACTGAAGTAGAGCCTCTAGGTATACCACAATGCATATCACTCAAAAACACAACCCTTGTCTCCCCATTAACTGAGTGGAAAAGTCCACTTTAAAGAAAGCCTTCACATTGGTGATTCTCTCCACATTCAGAAATTGCATCCAATAACTATGCAAAATGCTCATGAGAAAAGCTTCAGGCTTGACACGCCTGTAAAACAGAAGTACAAATATCAAAAGAACTGAATTCCATATAGATTGTGAAAATGTCTCTTGTTCTAGTTAAATGGGAAAAATTCCATGGAAATTTTATTGTGACTTTATCTATGGATTTAAACTTTTGTTTGTCATTAGATGTTCACAGACTAGAATGAGCTCAGCCTGCAAGAAGTCCTCAAAACCACAAAAATTTGAGATGGTGACTGTTTTTTTGCTCTTATAAATGTTACATATTTAATAAAATATAGCATAAAATACACATTTTATTGGCTTGAGTCAAATCTGAAGACCTTCATTTTCAAGTCTCATCTCTCTGAATTTCAGTATTCCAGGCTCAAGGATTCCAACCTGAGACATATTGACTTTCTCCCTAGTGAGTGGAGTGAAATTCCAGAAAACAATTAAGACAGCTTAATTTAGGATCAAACTAATTACTTTCCTGGAGTGGCTCTCCTGCCTTTCACCACTGACTGTGGAAACTAAAAGTGTCAACAATTTATCCAGCCAATGCCAGTTGCAGTGAATCTAAACTTTGAACTTTGACTCAGTCAAAGAACTAATACACTAAAATCCAGACTGAAGATTCTGCAAAATCTCTCAGCTCTTGACTACTAAGGAGGCACCTTACTTTTCCCATTAAAATACTTAGGGAAGCTCTGTGATGTTATGTCTGCATTTGTAACGCCTGCCGAACACAGGAATTAAGAAACAAGATACCGTTCTGCCTGAGCACCCTGTGAGGCTTTTCTGGGAATGACTGAGGCTTGTGGGAATGGGTTCTGCACAAAATCTGTTTGCAGTTGCCACAGTTTTTTAAAAACATCACCAGAAAAGGTTGATTTATCCTCAGTTCAGTATCAAGAGGCTACAGTAGTCCCATGGGAATGGGGAAAGAGATAATCACAAGCCTGACACTTTCCTGCTTCAAGAAACTGCCTCAGCAGTCAGGTTGCAGGTTAGTGCAGGAAGAGGGAAGAGGAAACATCCACACATCAAGAAATATGTGTGTTTACACAGCAAGAAAGCAAGGTGGGGTTTGGTTTTTTCTTTCCTCCTCCCTAATCTTTCCTGAGTCCCCATTAGCTCTACAAAGAATCCATTCATTAACAACAGCTAGAATAAATTGTACATGGTGACTAAGTGTTGATGTGACAATGATTCCAAGAATGTATTTTACCTTACTTGTAGGAATACTTCCAAAATAGGATGTGACACAATTGGTGTACAAGTTTTTGTTCAATAGAGAGCTGCAAACTGCAGAGTAAATATCTGCAACCAGGATCTCCTGATCCCTAACAAACAAGTCTCTCTGGTCTCTTATTATATAGGAAGGTTAAGGCATTATTTAGTCTTTTTTTCCACTTGCCAAAATGTTGACTGAGTCAATTAATTCTTATTCAAAGTTTCCTGTAGAAAAGCTCTTTTACAAGCTTCCTCCTTCTGTACAGCAGTCAGCCCACTCTGTTTTACTTTGTTTACTGTTTTACTTAGTGACAAAAACTGAGAAACCAAAGTGCCAAAGAAAAGATACAAAATGCAAGAGCACCCCTGCTTTTAGTCTGCTAAAAATTAAAACTAAAATCAAACCCATCAAATATATGTGCAAAAGTGGCTAGTGCAATTGGAGAAAACTGAGCCCACTTCAATTCAGCAATCAAAAGACTACCAATCCTGCTGCCTTCAAGCATTAGCAACCCAAACTTGTAAAAACACTCCTCTTCCAGATCGTTAGCAGTGGAGATAATTGTAGGGACATGAGTCTGAATTCCTCATGGCATTGAACAGCAGTCTTCGAACTGCTGGTCTGTTTACTTTCTTGGCTGCAGGGTTAATGATATAAACAGCTGAACAATTGGAAGGGAATTGAACTGTATATTGCAGGGTATTTCTCAAGTGCCAGAAGGATAGATGACCCTGCTGTGCTTTCATTTTCAACCCACCCAAAATTATTTTTCTGGAAAATCTCCTACTGATCTTATGTGTGTAATAGCTTAAAATTGTACACTTTCTTTTCCTTGTGGGGGTGGTTTTGAGATACCATTTCCCATCCAATTATGATACAGTACTAACTTTCAATTGTGAAGGCTTGTCTTCCAACCTCTTTCAAAATATTACAACAATTTATAACATAGAAATACATTTGAAATTTAAGAGAAGACAAGAATAGTTTAAATTTATTGTTGTGAAGAAATTTTTTCTTCTCTCTTAACAATAGAACAGACTGAAAATATAGGAAGTCTGGCCTGAAAAGCAAAAAAACCTTAGAACACACTTAAGGGTTTACAGAAACCCTCCTACTGAACAGTCTTCCTAATTCTGTTACATTTCATGGATCAAAGGACATGATATGCCAGAAAAGAGAGCAAAAATGCACTTTACACAGATATTACAAGGCAGAAATTTTGTGCATATGGTTCCCTTCAGGGAAAAAATATGTACAGTATGATTTTTCCTTTATTTCATATTTACCTGCCACTAGATCAGAAGCTTCACTTTCTCAGACTGATTCAAAAATCTTTCATATTCTTCCAAAATTATATGAAAGGCCTCAGATAAATTTTATAGCTTTTATCAAGTTCTTGTAAGAATCAAGGATTAAATATCTTTTTATTACCCTGAACCTATAAAAGTCTATTAAGCAGACTATACAAGTTGCTTTGCAACTTAACCTAAAAAACTACCAAGGCTAAATAAGAACAGATAATAAATGTTGGGAGAACAGGAATGTGTATTCCCATATTGTAGAAAAAAAAAGGAATGAATGACCACTGCGTCTTTCCTGGAGGCCAGTATAAGATCTCACATGATTACGACTTGAACTAATTCAAATTCAAAAATGCCTATTATTTAATTTCAACTTCTGTTGAAGGGAGTGGAAGACACTGCTTTGTATCCTTTGGTTGTGTTTTATAAATACACCTCCAGAAAATTAAGTTGTCATTATACTGTTAAATTATTCAACTTACAGATTTTGTCAACAAAACTAGAATTCTGTTCTGCAAGACACAAACAATTTAAAATTTTCCATTTATTTTTTGCCATCAAAGAAATATATCAGCCATAACAACTTAGAGGCTACAATAAAGAAAACTTCTGGAAAATGTAATTCAAACATTTCAGAGTAAATATGTGTTTTTTGAGAAACACATCCTCTTCCCGTAGAGAATCAAATTTTTGATTCTTACCTTATGAGAATTCATATTTGGGAGTCAATTTTTCCTAGCCACTCAACGGGAATGAGGTAGACATTTCATTTGGATGAGGAGATTGAGAGGATAACTGTTAAATAACACACCAGTTCTTAACTGTTGGCCATAACTATTGTAAGACATCAATTTCTAAATATTTCTTTTTAAGTACAAAGAAGGTTTATACTCCCTGGGACCTGAGTCTGGGAAACTCAGCATCTTGTCTCTAGTGATTGCCAGTATTAGATATTTGGGAAAAAATGTGTAAGAAGTGAGTAAATGCTTTTCCTTTGTGTATTTTTATGCTTTCCAGTTAAAACCAGAAACTAAGAGAAAAATTTGATTTTGACCATTGTTTTGGCTCCTCTTCGAATATACTCAATCCTCTTTGGTAAGCTCTCGAACTACAGCTTCCACCATCTTCAGCTTAACTGTCCTCTCTGTGAAAAGGTTATTTCTCTTTTGTGATATCTGCATAGTGATATCAGTAGGTGCTCTTCAGTTTTGTGTGGTGAGGAAAAGTATATAGTCATCTCTTAGTAGTTTTTCCTTGTCATGCTTGATTTACCTGCTGACTACCCTAAGACTGTATTGGGTTTTTTTAAACCAGAAGACATATACTCTTCCTCACCTCTGTCAATGTGTTGTCTTCATTATTTGTACCTTTTCCAATTTCTCTCTAAATCTCTGAGACACAGCAACAAGAATTTTGTGCAGTATTCATAGATGGGGACTTAAAACAGATTTATACAATAGCATAATGACAGTAAAACTTCTACTTTATTTCCAGTTCCTTCCTTCATAATTCTTTATGTTCTATAATTTTGTCTCTTCTCCTGACTACCAGGTTGATATTTTTGGGAGTGATATACTGTGACACTGTTATGCTTTTCTGAGTAGGTAATATCAAATTTAGAGGTTGCCATTACACAGATGTTTTTATAGTCATATTTTACCACATGGGGCACTTTTTACTCACTGATGCTGAATTTCAGGTGTTATTTTGCTACCTGCTTCACCATGTATTATGAAATCTTGGACTTCTCACTTTAAATTGTATAACCAAGTTTTGAATTTATTCTTTGTCATCTTCAGCTTTTACACCTTTTTTTCCCCAGGGTATTTAAGATTATTTCAGGTTCTAGGAATGCTGGACCAGGTTTGGAGTAAAGCTGCTTACACATGCCATTGTTCTGGATATTGAATGTGCATTCCTGTCCTTTGTATCCTATTTATAGATTGCTTGCTAGTCTGTAAGAGCACTTCTTATCCTAGAAAAAAACAAATCCTGAGATTTTCCTTTTCTAAGAGACTTGGTTGAAGATTCTCCTAGAAAATTAACAACAGTATATTAAGCCATTTGTAATGCTTTCATGTTGAGTGGGTTCTTTTTCTCTTTTAACCTTATTACTTACATGTAATCTTTTATTATTGTGACCATTCTCACTTCCTCTGTGCTTCAAAAGTTATTTGAGAAATTTATATATAACTCACTAGAATTCCAAGCACGTGTTTTCTGACAGTTTTCAATTAGAGGGTCAAGAATGAAAAAAAAAAAACAAACTAGTGATTTTGGAGGCTTAATTACAGCATTGCAAACATTGGGCAGCTTAGGAAGGTAACAGTTCAACACATAGCTGTAACTCATCCCACCCTAAGATGCAAGTCTTGAAAAAGTCAGATGGGTCAATCATTAAAAACCCCTGGTTATTTCCCCCCACTAACTAAAAAAAGAGCTTATATGATGACCTCGGATGTAGAAACCTACAGATATAGGGGGATACAGATATATCCTACCATGGTTATCTAGGGACAGTTTGCATGAGGAGATAACATTTTTAGGGTGCTTCCATTGCAAAAACTACAGTTTGCATGAGGAGATAACATTTTTAGGGTGCTTCCATTGCAAAAACTATCAGCTTTCTTTTTGTTGCTTAGAATGAACAGATAGCAAAATTACACGTCTATGAAATTTGTATGGAGTCAGCTGAAGTAATCAGGAAGTTTAGGGACTTTTTAGTTTGTGGAAGGGAGAAAACAGCATGAGAACAAAAATTAAGGCACATTTGATAATGTTCTGCTTCTAAAACTGTCAGGAATCCTTGTCTGACATTACAATTTTTTCATAAATATATTTTTATACTAAAAGGTGAGGGGAGTGTTTTTATTTGGTTTGGATTTTGTTGTTGTTGTTGTTGTTTGTGGGGTGTATGTTCTTTAACTAAAAATAAATATATATTTTTTGAAGTTTCTTAAGGCTGTCATGAATATGGAAGAGCAGATACATCATCTCACATTGACTGCATAATGCAGGCAATATTGTAAACAGCTCTCCAGGGAAAGGTTTCAAAATTGCATTTAATTGCATTTTCCACTTCTTGTAACAGTGAAGGATTAAATAGAGACAAAATGTAATGGAACCAACTCTTTCCTATCTGCTAAAAGAAAGACAGAAAGCTAACTGAAAACTCTGTTTATTAACTTGCTAGGGAAAAAAGAAAGCTTATCCAAAATTAATGAATTTATAAGCCTATTAGTTCTCATGACTAATGGAGAATTCTTCATCTGGAATCTAAATGAATTTTATGAGAGGTTAAGAAATGAGCATGGGAATCTACTGCATTTATTTTCAAGTGTTTAATTTCTCATAACCTGATGAGTCTAACTGAGGAGATTGCAGCATCCATGTGAAATGAGAAACAATGCTCAATTAGATATTGTACATTACTCAGGGATGTAATAGGTAGTATGTGTTAGTCAGTATTTGTATCTCTTCATAAGAAATATTCATCTAGTGTATTGCTTTATTGCTTTCCCATTATCCTTATACTTTACAGAATGCAAATTCTGGAGATTTTTTTCTACAAATTTTAGTACTGTAAAATTTGTATTTTTGCTCCTTCTTTCTTCTTCTGGAAGATTTCTTTCCTGTATATACAGCAGAGAAATAAAATATGCCTCTTCATGTAAACAGTGACTGTGACTGAATACTCATCCTCAGTGTAGATCGGGGATATTTGCATTTTTCAAGATAACAGAACTTAACTGGTAAGCAACCACTATAAAGGTATTGATATGAAACAAACAAGCAAACAAACAGCAAACAAACAAACAACAAAGAACAACAGCCTAAAGTAAAAAAAAAATTGTTATAAATAACCATAATTGATATTTTAGGATCATAGAATCATAGACTGGTTTGGGCCAGAAGGGACCTTATACCTCAGCTAGCTCAAAATCCCCTGCCATGGGCAAGGGACATGCCAGCTCATTCAGAGCCCCATCCAGTCTGATCTTGAGTACCTGCAGGGATGAAGAATGCACAACTTCTCCTTGTTCCTTTGCCTCACCACCCTCAAAGTAAAAAATTTCTTCCTTATACCTAATCTAAACACCCCCTCCTTCAGCTGAAGGCCATTCTCCTGTTGTCTTTTTCACTAATGCCACTGTAAAAGGTTCCTCTCCAGCCTTCTTGTGAGATCCTTTTAGGTACTGGATGATATAGGGCTCTGTGAACTCTTCTCTTCTCTAGGCTGAACAAGCCCCACTCCTCACCCTGTCTTATTGGGAGATGAGAGGTGTTCCAGTCCTCTGATCAGCTTAGTGGGACTCCTCTGGACTCATTCCAATAGATCCATGTCTTTCTTCTTTGGGGGCCTCCAGAGCTGGATGAAGTACTCCAGGTGGAGTTTCAAAAGGACAGAGTAGAGTGGCAGAATCACCTCCACCAGTCATGTCACTGTTGACGCAGCCAGGCTGCAAGTGCACATTGATGAATCACATCGAGCTTTTCATCAACAAACACTCCCCAGTCTTTATTCCTAGGGTTCATCTTGATCATTCTCCTCCCGGTCTCCCTAGTCTACTGGTGCTAGGGATCACTCCAACCTAGGTGCAGGACCCTGTACTCAGCCTTGTTGAACTTGATGTGGTTCACGCAGACACCTCTCAAGCCTGTCAAGGTCCCTCTGGAACACATCCCTTCCCTCCAGTGTGACAACCTCATACAACAGCTTGGTGTCATGAGCAAACTTGTTGAGGGTCCACTCAATACCACAACATATACCTCAGTATCACCAACAAAGTTGTTAAAAAGCACTGCTTTCAGTATTGACCCTGCTCATCATTACTTTCCACTTGGATATTAAAGTCTTGGCTGCAACACTTTGAGCTTGACCATCCAGCTAATTTTTTGTCTACCAACGGGTACAGCCACTAAATCCATGTCTCTCCAGTACGGAGAAAAGGATGTTGCATGGGACAGTGTGAAATGCTTGGTACAAATCCAGGCAGATGCCCCTTCCCCAACACTGATATAAACCCATTATAGAAGGCCAGCAACTTTGCCAGGCGTGATTTGCCCTTAAGGAAGCCATTTTTGTTGTCACCAATCACCTCATTATTTTCTATGTCCCTTATCATAATTTCCAGGAGGATTCACTCCATGATCCTGCCAGGAACTAAGGTGAGACTGACTGCCCTTTATTTCCCTGGGTCTTCCCTACTTCCCTGTTTAAATATGGGAGTTATATTTCCCATTTTCCAGAGAGTGTGAACCTCATTGGACTGCCATGACTTCTCAAATATAATGGATGGTGACTTAGCCATTTCACTGGCCCTTTCACTCAGGACCCCTGGGTGTATCTTGTCAGGTCCCATGGACTTGAGCACCTTCGGGTTCCTTAGATGTCCTTGAACACCATCTCCTATAGTGGTCAGTTCTTCATTCTCCCAGTTCCTGCTTTTACCTTCTGCAACTTGGGTAGTGTGACTGGAGAAGTTGCCGGTGAGAACTGAAAAAAAAAAAAAAAGCCATTGAGTACCTCAGCCTTATCCATGTCCTGGGAAAACAGGTCTCCCATAATCTTCCACAGAGGACCCACATTTTTCCTATCCTTTCTTTTATATCTGATGCATATTGATGTATGAAGAAACATTTTTTATTACCCTTGATGTTCTTGGCCAGATTTACTTCTATCAGATTTAGCTTTCCTAACCAAATCTCCAACTGTTTGGAGGATTTCTCCCAGGAACTGTTTTTCCAGTTTGAATAGAGTTTTAAAATTCCATATTTCCATACACAATAACTCTAGAGCTGGAGCATTTGACTGCCTCACTCAACCAGAGCAGTGAAAAAGCACAATATTAATGCAGTAGTACAGATGTCTCTGAAGTTATTGGGAATATACCTAGGCCTAAAGTGCCATATTATCTTGAGACTTGAGCTATCATATAAATGTACAAGATGGACATCTTGAATCAGACCAAAATTTCAGGAAAGTCAGAATTCAGTCTCTGGCTGTCACCAATAGCAGAGAATAACAAGGTAATTATGCAGCAATGTTCCCTTTGTATGTCTTGTCCATTTCTGGCAATTTGTTGCTAAAGGAATTTTCAAGACAGTTGGAGAATTGGGCCTGACATTCCTTCCAGAATCAATGTTACTGCCTTGCTTTTTGAGCTCATTTTGCAAGATGAGACAAAGTCACTTCCAGCAGCTTGATCTCAGAAGAGTAGACACAGGGCTAGGGAAGTTAGGAAGCAAATGAAAACTTTCCTTGGAAAAGAGCAGTGAAAAAGTTTGGTGCATGGTAATCAAGCAAAGGGAAAACATCCTTTCCTACACATTTGTGATGCCAGTTTTTTGTCACATCATTTCCTCCTTGCCATTCTATTCCATCTATGAAGCTCTGTGCTGTAGAGTTTAGTTTAAGCAGCCTTTGCTACCACAATGGTTAACATGCACCCTTGCTTGCTTCATACCTCTGTTGCATGACAAAGTCTATTTCTATTAGGCATTGTGCTTCCATAAGGAGTTAATCTGTTCCACTTTGCCAGGCTCCCTATAGGTGCAGAGGCTTCAACCCTTCTTCCTGAGAACCTCTTGGCTCACAGCTTGGCCGGATGGGTTGGTTGACTTTACAGTTCAAGAAAGAGGCTAAGTTTGCTGGTTGCTCTTCACTACTCCTCACCCTCTGACATCAGTTGCTATCAGTTTGTTGATCGCAAAGATCTGTCCCTGTCTTGGGCACCAAATCAAACTAACATACAGTGGCTGTTGCTTGTACACTGATCTTCTGACTCTGCCTATACCTTGGGGCTGAAATGGGCATGGCCTTACCCTTATTCTACTAGATGGTCCACTTTCATTATCTGATAGTTTAAAAAATTATATTTTTAGAATTGTATTTGACCTTTTATTTCAGACCTTTCCATCTTTTCTTCATTATTGTATATTCCATAAAGACCTGCAATTCAAATCCTGAAATCAGTTACTACCGGCAATACAAAAGATTTTGTAGAATCATTCACTCTTGAATGTCTTGAAAGAGTTTTATTAAACAGCATCTTGCAAAGTGCAATGCATTTGTGAGGTGCTTTTTTTTTAGCTTATATTGTAATGGAAGAAGTGTTTTTTTATGCCATGATCACTTTTTTGTCAGTTCTGAATTCTCTTTTTGATTACTCTGTCTTCTTCAAATATGTACAGCTTTATTTCTTTTACCCTGCCACCTTGTCAGTTTTATTTTATCTTGACAGATAAACTGAGACAGACAGCTGAGAACTACTTAATGTCTGAAGTGGAAGAATGAACAAAATAAAGGCAGCTTTTAAAGTTCTGCATTCTGCTTGCCCTACACTTTCTCCCAGAGTTCTTCAGTGAGTTAGTTTCATTTTGCATTAAAAAATACAATCAAGTAAACAAAGCAGCACCCAATTGAACTTTGTTTTCATCATCACTAAATTAAATTACCCAGCTGGTCAGATGAAGGGAGGAAAGCTCTAGAGATACAATGAAGTGATCAAAAAAAAAAGAGGAAAAAAAAGAGAAAAAGGTAAAAAACTATGTCTGTTTAAATGTAGGAACTCTAAAGGAAGGTTTTCTCCCAATTACTCTGTTATTCTGGTTATATTGTTTACTACAATATGCCTCATTACATTGTTTAATACAAACACACTAGGCAGTAGAAAAAAGGGTTTCTTGAGAGGTCTTGTAGCAGCAGAGGTAATATAGACTAGAGAGGCTGATCAACAGTAGCAGCCATGGGCAAATTAGAATCTGAGAGGAATGGGAGACTCCCACGTTAAAAGACAAAGTTTGAAACGAGTAGAGACAGCAGCTTTATTAAAAGTGTTAGGCATATTAATTCTTGCCCTTGTTTACAGTCATGGCAGAATCTACTTGCAGAGGACTTTTAAACTGTGGTGTAGCCTGCTAATTAAACACAGATACACACATGAACTCTTGAGTTGCCTAATCACAACCAATCTACAAGGATATTTGAAATCTTTCGTGTGCAAATTTGTTTGGCTTTCTTGTCTGTAAGACTAAGTCCATAAGACTTGTATTAAAGTCTTGTATTAAAGACTTGTATTAAAGACTTGTATTAAAAACTTGTTCATTAAATATATAAGACAAGATCCACTCAGAAAACTTACTTAGTAGTTGCATTATCCTAAGCTGGAGACCTGCCTTTTACTATCCTGACTAGAAAAAGTGCCTGACTAGTAAAAACATTTGACTTAGGAGTGTTTGTCATTCATGTAAAGCTGACCTGACTAAAGGATATGATGAAGAAAAACGTATCATTTGTGGGAGAAAGGGGGATATTTCAGTGTGTGTCCATTGGATCACCTCTGAAATATAGGGATCATGGGGCTGGATGAGAGCTAAGGTAGGACCAAGGCATGCTGGTCCATGTCTAGTAGAACTCTGTCCTTGCATGTATCATAATAGGATTCATATATGGCTTCCATAGTAGGACCCAGTATTAACATCCCAACTATGAACTCTGGTGTATCTTAAAACTATGCCCTCTTTGAGTTTATGCTCTTATTTTGACAGAGTGAAATATCACTATGCAACTTGCAGTAGCCTTACTTGTGAGTAACTAGGGCCCAAAATAAAATGAGGAAATATTGAGAATATTTTGAATAAGGAAAATAACATGCACTTTTCTGCTTTATTATTCTGCCTTTCAAACACGAATTACTAAATGAAAAAAAAAATCATTAAAACCTATATTTTCTCATATAAAAATTATGGATGATTTTCATGAAACAAAATAATGTGGTAAGGAAAATCATAAATGCAAAATATCTAATAATCACTCTAAATTCATCTCCTTAGTTTCAAGATCTCTAACGGCCTTGCATCTGCTTACCATACATCTTTAAATGGAATCCTTGCTTTTCTGTTGGATTATGTTAGAAAAATCATTTGACTTGAATACAGAGCTAATCTAAACAAATTCCTATCAATTTATTTTGTTTACAGTGTGTCCATAAGTGACTTCCTGTGCTTTAAGGACAGGAAACACCATGGTGAATGGACATTCACCACCACCTTGCAGTGGTGTTTGTCCATTATTTTGCATTTTTCCAGTATTATTTTCTTTAAAAAACTATATAATACTGTATGCTTGTTCTCTCACTCCCTGTTTATTTGTTTCTGTTTATTTATCCAACTTCAAGAACAACACAGTTGGAAAAGTTCACAAGATTTTGACAGACATATCATTAATTATTGTCTCTGTGGTTCCTATACAACTGAAGAGAGATATAGGTTTTTTAAAAATATTTTTTGTATGAAAATAAATTAAAATTCTGAATGTCTATTTTTCAATGTGTGATGTTACTGAGAGTAATAAAAACCTGAGACTTGTGTGTACTGAAATGAATTACAACTAGCTACATCACTTGCCTTGACTTTCAAATACAGATTTGTAGTATATGCATACATACCACAGAGAGTGAGACAAAATGATAGCAAAGCTATCCTGAAGTCTTGTAGGATTGACTGGGAGCTTCAACAACCTTCTTAAATGGCCACCAAGTTTTTGTACATATGTGATATCTCTTGTATGGAGAATTCAGTGTGATTTTTTTTTTTTTTTGCTTTCAATTGTCTCCCTACTGACAGATTACCATGTTCAACTGAAAAACAGTTGCCCTAAATAAATGTAAAGGTTTTAGGTCACTTTTCCCTGGAGAGCTTTAAATAAGAGAACAAAAACCTTTGAATGGAACCTTGACTTTAAATGAGAATTGTGGAATGGCCTTGCATTACAATATGTTCATGGGACACCATATTACCAGCTTTTGATAAAGAGGTTTCATTGAGATCAAAGAGATCAATATCAACATTATATTTGATAGGTTCCTATGTAGCCAGCATGGCTTTAGTAAATTGAAGGAAATATTTTTGTGTGAGAGAGGGACCTTGATTGTCTATATGGAGATTACAGACTAGGGTATAATTCAATTAACTTTAAGTCTCCCCAACTTTTATATCCAGGTTTGACCTATTTGCATAAGAATTTTTTATATTCATCAAAGAGTAAGAAGCATTCTTAGGCTTAGTTTTTTTTACCTCTCTTAGATCTTCCTACCATGAGAACTTTAGGGTGATGTGTCACTCAAATAGTTTTTCAGTCTTCTCCCTGAGAAACTTTAGATGACAATGTCAGGCCATGATAACAACCTCAAAGATGCTGGAGTAAGATCTTCCATAATGATCAGTCAAAAAATATGCCATTTTAATTTCCATTTCATAATTTGTTTTCTTGAGAGTTGCACATATGAAGATCTACGTATAAATCTCCCTGAGACACAGCAAGGACGTGGGAGCTGACTCAGAATATCTGGCAATGTCAACATTGATCTAATAATTGCTTATGAGTAATTGTTTATGTGGAGAATAGATATATAATAGACACTCTGCCTGTGTGTTGGAGATGAATGAAGATATACTCATCATATATTCATGCAGAATCTCTATCACTTCTTCCAGAAGATGACTTCTATCTGAAGACTGGTAAACTATCAACAGAATTATCTCTGAGTTCAGATAAAGTGAATAAACTCAAAGGATTTTATTGCAAATTAATTTCTGAGGCATTAATGCAAAGAAGAGTAAAGAATGGTTATGGTGTCTTCAGCTGTGTGTTTATCTCTTTTGTACTGAAATTATGACAGCTGTCTGGGAACCTTCCACTGGGAAACGCACATTTAACAACACTTCAAATGTTCCACCATGTCAAATTCTTCTAATTTCCCAGCTGGATCCAGGAAGGTTTCTTAGGAAAAGTCTGTTTCATTAACAGCCAGCTTCCTGATTCCTTCCTCCATGGGCACTCCCCATAGCAAGCTCCTGCAATGCTGGTAACCTGGGGAATCCAAGGAACTCTGCTTTCAGTTGTTCTCTTCTGTACACACAGTCCCCAGCAGCCCTGAGTACCTCAGCTTGCCTTGAAGCTCCTGGAGCTCCCAGGCTACTGGCCACATGGTACAAATCCTGGTAAAATAACAGCTTTAGTTTGAGGGAGATTAGAAAGTCGAGCTAGGAAAAAAAGAAACAAGAAAAGTAAGCTGTTTTGCCTAAAAGAAAGCTAGCCAAGAATTTCCTTTCAGGGAGAAATATCTGTGTGGTGCTTAAATGGTCTACTGGAATGGGTACAAGCAGCCAACTTTTTAGCAGTATGATTTAGGACAGTAAAAGGCTATTTGAACAACCTTCTGTTGGTTACAGAGAGGAAAAGCTGTCCTGGCACCTGTATTTTGCACTTTGGTGAGATAGCTCTTTTCCTGTTTATTATCCTGGTCTGATTAGGGAAAAGTTGCATGCTTAATGGTTTAATCAGTTCAAAATGATGAGCAATTCATTGCAGATTGGCTCATTTTGAATGGAACTTTTTAGAACTGTGGAAACTGACTTTCAGAGGGAGAGAACACTGGTAGAGATGCTTGCTAAGACCTAAGTAAGGATCTACTGCAGGCTTTAACAGCTTACTCAGCCCTGCTGTAGCTGGAAAAGATGTACAGCCAGCAGGAGGTCTTCTACAGCAGTACAGTTGCATCACCACTGCAGAGGGTGGCATTGCAGTAATTTAGACAAACCTAAAGTAGTAAAAATGAATGTGCTTGTGGGTGCTTAAAGGGGTACTTTCCTGACTTCAGGCAAGTTCTAGGAAGACACAGCAGAAGTTCAAAGAAAGTAACACACCTGCAGGGTCAGTGTAGCAGTCAGGATTCAGCATAGCTGAAAAATGTCAGGGAGGTGCACCAGACAGATTGTGGAAGATCGGCTAGTAAAATGCTAAGAGAAAGATGACAGGTCTTTTCTGGAAAGGTCAGGAAGCTAAGAATAAGCTAGGGTTTTTGTGAAAAGGAAAACAGAGTTGGGAAAATTGGTGTGAAGAAGAAAGGATGAAGAGCTAAGAAAGCACATGCTATTCCCCAGTTTCCTCACAGACAGGATTTGTACTGTACACATATTATAGTTCTACTTGAAATAGTTCCCTGGAGGTTGGGTTGAAAATGAAGATATATGTTTCAAGGCAAAATAAATATGAAATATTACTTTGTCAGTGAAAGCAAACATCTTAATTAGATTGCAAACAACCTAAAAAAATAAAAAGATTAATTAAACATTTACTTCTTTTTTAGTGACATATGTGTAAAATTTGGGCACAGAATAATCCAATTACAAGCACTTTCAAATTATTGGGCTGAGCTGTTAATGAAATAGGATGCATAATTTTCATACTATAAAGGAGTGTTGTCACTGTGGTCTCCATCCTCTTACTTTAATATCTCCTGTGTAATGATAAACAAAGATCCAAAGACGACACCAGCACTGCTGAAACATACAATATGGGTGTCTAATATAATTATAATTAACAGTTTCCATTCATTTGCAAGATATACCCTGATGGCATTGCTCAAGAGAGGAGGAGCATTAGTGGTAATTATGCTTTGACTTTGTAATGTTGGATTGAAGTGATGGTTTCTGACAAAACCAGAAGTGGTTGCTTTGAATAGTGTAGCAGCACTGCCATCTAACTGCTCCTACAGAGAACCACAAGTTATCAAAAGGGAAAAATACCTCAGGTTCACAAACTTAGAGAGTCCTTATATTCTTTATGGTGAATGCATGGAGATAGTCTCTCTCTTTTTAAAATAAGAAATTACCTGATTTTTCTTTACAAGTAACAATATTAGACTTTTGTTTTTCTTATTAATTTGACTATAAGAATTGAAGTATGGCTTGTCTTTGAATGACAGAGGGAAATTTAAAACTGTAATGGAAATGTACTTTGGAAATTTGAGCTTGCTCAGGGACAAGAAAAACACACAAAACAGCCTATGTGCTGGAAGGCAGTAAAAAGCCCAAGACACCAAAAGACTGCATCATCACAGGAATTTCTACATCAAATCTCACACCTAGACTGCCAATTCCCTATCTTATACCTAACAAATGCTCCAGGAAAATGCTGAAGAACACTTAAAATAGAAAATGGTAAATAATTAAGACAAAGACAGTATCAGTCTATAAGGTTCTGTCTTATCTTTATGCTATCTTGACTTGATTGAAATGATCTAATTATTACTGTTTTTTCATGTCCTCTTAATGCTGCTGTTTCTGAAAGCAACTTTCACCAGAAAACAGGAAACTTTTAAAAAAAGTCTTTTAGTTCCTTGCTCTTAATCTGATGTCCTTCAAGCCTATTGGATGGTGGAGTTTTTCCCTCCAACTAGTCAGGGCTTCCAACAGTTCTTAAACTGCAATTTTTTCTGTGACTTCTTTTATTATTTTTAATTATTTAACTTTTCTTTTCCAGATATTCTTACTGTGTCTTGAGTTTTCATAACTTTCATAACTTTTCTTTCTTTTTTATTTTATGCCATCTTTTAAAAGACAAAGCATAGTGCTGCCTAATCAAAATACATTATTCCTATCAGAAGATGGAGAATCAATGTGTTCTTCACATCTTTGTTTTGCTGTTTTGTTGCTCAGTTAGCTGTAATGCAACTAAGTAGAAAACAGTTTCCAGTGAATCCAAAGCTATGGGAGCTAAGACTGAATGACCTACAGGTAAAGATCTAGGAGCAAGAGACTTAGAAGAAGAAAAACACAATGAAAATCAAATGTCAGTTGAGTTTAAAACACTTTTGAAAAAAAAAAAATCTGCTGATGTCTAGCTATATCTCTCTCAACTGGAATGTTCAAAATAAAGCACACAAGCAGACCAGAGCTTTCCATATTCAGTTTTCCAAGTATGACAATGATGTTGAAAATCAAGGCTCTGTTAAAGACCTCTCTGTCCTTTAAAAGGCTTATCATATAGAAAGGGAAAATGCAGATTGTCTTTCTCTGCCTGCCATAGCTTTGCAATATCTCACTCAAAGCCCTGGTAAGAGAGGGAGAAAAACAAGTACTTGAGCCAAATTATTATTAGACTTTACTTGGGTAGAAAATGCAACTTAAAACTCCAAATAGATTTCCTTCAGTAATATTCATTATGGTTACTGTCCAGAAGGCTAAAAATGCCACATGGATAATAAGCTATCAACAGGCTCTTTGAGAGACAAAGTACATCTTTCAGCAGAACACATTTTTTTTCAAGGTTATCTGCTCAGAACTTAATGAAGAAATAAGTAATTTAGAAGCAAGAGCATGGTTTCATCTAGTTTCACCCACGACAAACAACAAACATAGTATCATGGTAACCATGGAGATACCTGTTTCTGCTTTCTGTTTGCAGCATATTCTCTGTCTGCAGTAGCTGCTTCAGAAGAGTTGATGGTGCAGGCTAAGTTTATGGAAGTTTATGATTGCCACCTGGTGGCTAGTAAAGAAAATCAATTAGTTTTTGGAAGCTCTGAGGTTATTAAGAAATTGTATTGAAATACTGAGTACTTGATTCAGGTAAATCCTGAGGAAAAGCCAGCTGAAATTAGGCAGAGAAATGCATGCAGAATTTTCATTCATTCTTTTCCTCACATTTCATTGTTTTAAAGAATATGTAATAGGAAAAAAGAAACCAATATATTGAACACAGGACCTGAGCTTTGAGAAGTCAATATGTCATTCACAAGGGCATCCCTGAACTACTTTCTGTCATCCATACATGGGTGGATTTTTCTTAATAGCTGGTGTTTGTTTGGGGTTAAACTTATTTATAAAAAGCAATACTATGTATAAACAATCAAAACCAATAACAAATTTGTTTTCCTGCATTTGTTGTTTGTCTTACATTGACTATTTGATTCTAGAGGAATTTCTGCTATGGACATAACAATCAGAGCGAGCAAGGAGAATATGCTGTCAAGATTTGAAATGTTGGATTACAAATCTCCCTTCTGGCTCTTGATGAACTCAGTATCAATGACTATTCAGGCTTACTGTAATGAAGCAAATACCCAACTATTTCAAGAAAGAGGCTAATGTTAGTGACAGAAAATTAAATTCCTGATCCTGGGATCACTACGTCATTCAAAAATAGATAGAATGGCTACATTTTTTTTATACAATGATCAGAAAAGTATTCAAATTTAAAGAAAGGTTGTGAGTGTAAAGCAAAATATTTGGATTTGGAAGTTCTGTGCCTCATGATGGATGAAACATCTGACTCTGCCTTCCTTTTCTCTGGGCCAGGTGTCCTGAGCAGCCACATCTCTGGAGGATCACCTTTTGGAAAAAGGAGGTAATGAGTCATGAAGTCCCTAGATGTGATGGATGAGGTGAAATGTATTACAGCAGAGACTTGGAGAAGAAAAAGGATATGAAGGAAGCAAATTTATCTGTCCTCTTGACTATTTCATTCTTGTTCCCAGGCTCTCCTTTTTTTTGTGTCCATTAAGTTGAAACTGGAAATATGTCATACATGGTGGCAAAAGAAGATAAAGAGCAATGGGACTATGCCCACCAGCCTGAAAGGCACTTGCAAGAAGGAAGCAGATCTCAGCCACAGAAAGAAATTAAACCACCATATATATGCTGCATTTAAAGTTCTTTATGGAAAATAGCATGAGAGTGTGCAATAATATTAGGAGGGCAAGAGGAAAGAAGATGAGAAATAGAAAGGAATTAATTCACCACCACTACCACCCCCAATATCAGAAGTATTACTTAGTCTCCTCTTCATTTAAATTCTATCCTTGGGCATTTGGAGAATGAATACCTCACATAAAGAGAGAAATTACTTTTGATATTCTTGCATGTATTTTCCCTTCAGTGTTGAATACAGTGTCTTAATCCTGGGGTGTAAATTATTGCAAAAATATGGAATTTTTACAAATATGGAGAATGGGGGATGTTTGCATTTCCTCTGACCAGCTTAAACAGTTTTCTGGGTATGTTTATATTAAACGACGAACTTTCTTTTTTCATCATATTCTATAGATCATGTTTATCTGACCCAGAGGTGATAGTAGTTGTCAGCTAGGCAGTGCAAGCCTCAATTTATACTGTATTCATTTGTTTATTTAATTCACTGTACTTATAATGGATAGATTAATGCATTTTACTTAGAGTAGAAAATTATTTATTCTGTTTTAAAATTTTATACTTCAGGGACACCTCTTAAGAAATGAAATGAGGTCTGAATCATAAAGGAGACAGAATATCAACACCTAAATAGGAGTTTTGATTTCCAGAAAATAAGAATAGAGGTTAAGTCTAGGTCTTTGATTCAATTGCACACAATACAGGACCTGGCAGATAAATTAAATTTCAAGTTTCTAAATGCTAAGCATTAGAAAGAAAGAGACTTTTCAAACCTTATGGAACATTTGTTTCATATCCATCTTCGCTTTAATAAAATACTGTGCAAGTTCAAAGGCAGGATATATTGGTGTTATTGCTGAACTTAGTGCTCTGGCTGAAGATGAAAAATTCATAACTACTTTCCTAAATTCTGTTCTACTGGAAAGTACAGTATCAACATCCATGGCACCTCATGTAATAATGGTACAGAAAAAAACTCACCCCAAACCCCATGGAGCCAATACAATCTCGAAAGCCTCCGTAGAGCTCTGGAAGTACTTCTTGATTGTAGCAGGACTTCTCCTGCTGCATAAACCAGCCCCAAGGGTAACAAAAAAATTGTGTACATCTGTGTGTAGAAATTCACGGTATTAATGAAGCCAAGAATCACATACTGGTATGGTGAGGACTAAAACTTAGAGAACTACTTTTTGCAGACAGTAAGAAGTCACAGTCCCTTTGATCCTATGGTGTTTCATCAAATGGAATGGGAATAACTGTGCAACTGGATTTAGGACCTAGAGGGTTTGAGCTGTATGTGTGACTCAGTACCAAAACAACCACAGTCCCAGTTTTCTTCCATTTACCTAAGCCTCCAGGTTTTGTAAGTCACGTGAGTCTAAACTGATTTTGACATGGTTTCCATGTATCCTTTGATATTTTGAAATATTTGGGGTTTGGATACAGCTCTTAATTAATATTTTTGGTTTTTTTGCAAGGCTGATTTTTATAGCTCTGTCTGGAAGACCTAAATTTTTACAATGTTGTCACAATCATGAGACACCTTGAAGTAAATGTATACAATTTTATAATTATATGTTATTTTGATAAAGTAGGAGTACACCATAGAAGTAAAAGATACATCTGATTTGGAGGACACTGGATATAACAGTAGGCATAATAAAGTTAATATTGACAAGAAATGTGTATTTCTTATACCACATAATTTGGATCATTTAAGTAAGTTTATTGAGATTCTTCACTATTGGATAAGCAGTTATCATAGCATTGCAATAGATTTGCTGTATTCTATAACATGTTCATTTTCTTTTTTTCCAAATATGAAATTTTTGCCTCCTCAGAAAAAAAGGGCTAATCCATTCATTTGGGAATGATATTTTTAAAGTAAATAAGCAGCTTTTTTTTTTTTTTTTTTTTTTAACTGTGAGCATAATCTTAGGGTAACACATTATCAAGGACAAAAGGATTGATCACCTTATGAAGAAATTTTCCAGAGTAGTCTGAAAAATTTGTTTCAGTAATAATAGAGGATGTTCTTAAAATGCTGGAAAAACCCCTTGAACAAAATCCTGAAATCACATACCCCTCAAAATTGGAAATAATTTTTATACAACAAAAAAGCCTAAGTTCTTGACCCAACTTGTGGTTTGTTTGAGAAATTTTGCTGTCACTTTTAATTTTGTTATTAACTTTTAGATTTTCACTTGTTAGAGTTCTAGACACGGGCTTCCACATTTATTTGTCTTTATTGTTACATACTCTGTGTTATTAAATTTCATACGGGATTATGTGCCTATGCTGAGTATCTCTCCTCCTAGTTTCTGACTGCGTATACCTGTAACACATTCATCTGTACCTCCAGTTTTAGCTATTTCTGCAACCTTTATGCTCTTCATAATTTAAGCTTTCTTTCTTTTAAGCTTTTCTCCTGGTAGCTTCCTAAAATATTTTGAGGAAGCCAATGCTTCTGTGAAGCATCTGAAGAATAGTATAAGTAAAGTAAAATGCTTTATTTTCCATATGGCTCTGTTTTAATTGTCTTTGGGGAAAAAATATAATTCCTCATAACCTTGTTAAATCACTGTTATATTAAAATAAGGTGAAGTAGTCTATGCATTTGACAGGAAGAGATATTGTCTGATTCTGGAAAAATACAGATTTCTAAGAGTATAAATCTCTCAAGTTATTGAAACTCAAGGCAAGGATGAGAGGAACAAAGTCCAACTCATCATCATTTAGGATCAGATTCAAAAGCACCTGAGGAACCTGACACAAACAGATGCCTCCTAGAGTCCTGAGGGAATTAACTGGTGTAGTTGCCACTCTCCATGAAATTTGAAAAGTCATGGCCATCAGACAAAGTCCCAGTGCCTGGAAAATGGAGAGAGCACACCCATTTTTAAGCAGGATAAAAAGGAGAACCCTGTGAAACACTAACTAGTCATTATCACTTTTGCACCCGGTAATAAGATGGAACTCATCCTCTTGGAAGTTATTTCGAGGCATGTGGAAGACAGGGAGATGATTTGATACAGCCAACGTGGCTTAACCAATGCAAATCATGCCTGCTTAATCTACTAGCCTTTTGTGACAGAGTGTCTGCATCAGTGGACAACACAAGAGCTACAAATCCCATCTACCTGAACTTCTCTAAGGCCTTTGGAATGGTCTCACACAACATCCTTGATGCTACATTGGAGACATATGTGTTTGGTGGATGAACTGTTGAATGGATAAGGAATTAGCTGGATGGCCATGTCTAAAGTCTTATGGTTAGTAACCAAATATCCAAGTGGAAAGCAGTGACATGTGCTGTCCCTCTGGGGTCTGTAACCTATTTAGATGCAGTGGGATTGAACGCACCCTCCACAAGTTTGTGGCTGATACCAAGCTGAGTGGTCAAATATGCTTCTTCAAGAAGAACCTGATGGCCTTGAGTGGTGGCCCTCATTCACTCAAACAAGGCCACGTGCAAGATCCTACACCTGGGTTGGGCCAATCTTCAGGGTCAATACAGATTGGTGGATGCACAAATTGTGAGCAGCCAAACTGAAAAAGGGGACATCAGTAGATGAAAAACTGAACGTGAGCCAGCAGTGGACTCTTGCAACCTAGAAAGACAATCCATTCTTGGGCTGCATCAAAAGAAGCATGATGGGCAAGAAAAATGCCTACTCCATTCTTGCAGGAGATGCTACATGGAGTACTGCATGCAGCTCTGGGGTCACCAGTACCAGATAGTACTGGTACTGGTGGGGAGGACTACGAAAATGGTCAAGGGCTGGAACATTTCTCCTACAAAGTTAGGATGAGAGAGTTGGGGTTATTCAGCCTGGAGAAGACTGTGGACCCTTTCAAAGTGTGAAGAGGGCTTAGCAAGTGAGAGACATTGAAGCAACACCACAAGGATTTTAAACTGAAAGAGGGTAGGTATAGATTGGACACAAGAAAAGTTTTTTTCTTATGATGAGAGTGGCAAGACATGGGAACAGGTTGCCCAAAGAAGTTATGGATATCCCATTTGTGGAAGTATTCAAGAGCATGGAGCATGGAGCATGGAGCTCTGAGCAACTTGGTCTAGTGAAAGCTATCCCTGCCCATGTCAGGAGCATTGGAAACTAGGTGATCTTTGAATGTCTCTTTCAATCTAAATTGTTTAAAATTCTATGATTCTATGAAATGCTCAAGGCATATTAAACAGAAGGCCACAGTAAATAACTGGGCATGGAAGAGGGATTGATGAGCTAAGTGGGTAGGAGTGAATGCCTGAAAAAATCTTTGCTTACTTGGTCTGGTGAATACATTTACTTCTGAAGAACATCATGCATCACTTTCAGTATAGAGCATAGACTAATATAATCTTGTGAAGTTTTATTAAAAAAGTGGACCAATCCCACCATAAGCTAAAAGAGATGGAAGATATGTTATAAAAAAAACAAAACAAACAAACAAAAAAACCCAACAGGGTTCTTGAAATAACATTACATATATCAAATGCTTAATTAGTTTTACTTTGGTTTATGCATACTTTGTTTCCTTTTTCTCATCCCCATGTGAAAATGGCCAGTCAGAAAAAAATATTTCATTCCATGCCCCAAACGGTTTTATTAAAATAGGCATCACACTTATCTGGCATTCACTTTATGCCTGATGATGTTGCATACATAAAATGAAACCTCAATACCCTTGCAGTAGAGGAGACCTTGACCATAGGTTTGAAACAAAGTGTAGTCCTCATATCTCCATCTAGGAAGCCTAATGAAAAACTGGCATTTCTGGACCTCAGATTTTAATCTACTGAATCAGAGAAATTTGTCTCCTTCACAACATCGGATGCTATTCATCACAAGGAAAACCTGGTTTCAACACCGACGTTATGACATGCAGAAGGAGTTTGTATGTAGTACAAACTTGTTTGTACTCTGTATATTGATGTAGAACAGTTGTAGGGGACTTCATTCACCTACTGTACGTACCTACCATTATGAACAGGTGGGTAAGGCAAAAAGTAGGTGGCTGTGAAGGTGTGGAGGCAATCTTAAGTTACACGTCTGTGAGGAAACTGTGAGGCTTCTGGTTTATTTCCTCACCTTATTTACAGCTCAGATTGTTACAAATGACTTTTTATTTTCATCTTTGATTTGTAGCAGTATCTTAAACTGGATTTATTGAATTTTTATTCATGTTATTAGGAGGATCAGCACTAATTTCCACAGACTGGTTGCTATCATTTACTGTTACCCAAAATAGTTCCTAAAACATAAGAAATCTGACTTCTAAACGTCTTTGAACTCACCTCTTTGAGCTGTGGTTTGGTTGCAAATCCTTTTTGAGAAGACCTGATCCTTGTGCAACCAGATGGGCAAGTATCTACCACCAATTCACACCCCCATTGAATATCCCATAGGTAGTAAATGAACATGTATTTTTGTAGAAGTTGCACCATTGAAATTTAACATACATCTTCTAAAAATTAAATGTGCTTCTTTTGTGGATATTATTTTTCATTTATTCTATTTTTTTTCCTTTCATAAGGGATCTGAGCTAAGCAGCTGTAAAGTACTGTTGCTGTGTTATACAGTACAGCCTGGAAAAGCAACTGAATATGAGGAAATTACCTCAATCTTTATATTTTTGTCTATGGCAATTTCTGAAATAAGTAACTGCAGTCCAGGCCAGAACATAAGTGTTTTGGCTTTTTTTATCTCTTTTCTTTTTATTTTGAAAAGAAATTTGTTTAAATTTAAGCATTATTTAAAGTAATTATTCCCCCCAACACTTTGGATTTAATTTCAGTCACAAAACCCTGATCCAAAAAGTCAGACTCACTGTTTGCATCTTTAAATTTATTCTTAGCAGAGCATTATTGTTAGTATTTTTTTCACAATCTTCAACAGTTTCTCCTGTCATTTTGAAAACAAGATTTTTCTGTGAGTCATTGTAATAAATTATTTCATCAAAGTTCTCTGTAAAAAATTAAAGATAGTATTAGTTGCTTAACTAAAGTTGCTATAATAATACAATATTTAATATATTATTACAATTTACAGCTTTTTTTCTTTTTTTTTTTTTTTTTCTGACAGGACCACATAGCCCTCTTTTCAACGCTAAGAATCATAGGACATTCCATATTGTTAAAAAACACTGATGCCAGTTTAGCCCATTTCAAATAAAATCCAGTCCTTAACTCTGAAGAAAGAAAATAAAAACAAATAACAAAGAAAAGAAAAAAGAAACAAAGATTAAACACACTTAGATAAATCTATTTTTAACATGAGCTTTCTGTCATACAATTTGGAAGGAACAGAAGAGTAGAATAATTTTAATTGCAAATCTTTTAACAGAAACATATAATTTGTAGCTGCATAGTTCAATCTGAATCTTTAAAAGGCCAAAAGTCTGGTTTTCAACAAAACAAAGGAAAGCAAACAAGTGAAACCAAGCAGCTTCTGAAGAACTACATAAATAAATTGTCATCAAGGGTTACTTTAAAAAACCCAAAATTATCAGAATTTTTAAATTTCATTTTCACTTGTGGGAGTGAAAATATTATAAATTTTTTTCAGTCTTTCTCCTTGTATTTATAATCCTGTGTAAGTTTTTGCATATTCAAACCCTGAATGAAACTTGTTAGAGTTCAGAAAAAGAAAGGTCTATCAAATCAAAGCTCAAAGCTTTGGCTCAACATGACTTTTGCATAGAGCTGCAGCTAATTTGACCAAACCCTTGGACAAACATTGGGAACATTTCAATCTTTCAGCTGATCACATGTTTATTTATCTTATCCATGTGAGTTTATCTGTGCTCAAAGGGACCTTGGACTTTTCAAATCCTCCCCGAAGTCAGTGGAAGGACTTGCTCTGAAACTGGCAGATTTTGATCCATGGCATTAATCCTAGTTCCATCTAAATGAAAAGCATGAGTCCCATTGAATTCAGTGGACCTATGGACTAATGATGAATAGGAAATGATGTGGAAACATCTCTGTGCAGATGAAAAAATAATTTTATTTCATTAATTTTTTTGTGTTTTGTTTTCATTATTTTGTTCTGTTTCTTATTCTACATGCATAGGAAATATGAAATAGGAGAATTTTACCTCTTATCAAATGCATTTAATTTTTCAGTGGGCTACCAAGGCAAAATTATGTCCTACTTCAGACTGGTGACACTGTCAGAGAAAGGGAAATGTGGAGGAAAGAAAGGGGAAAGACAATTCTTTTTTCTTTTGCCCTTGTTTTTACTGGCTTTCTACAAAACTATCAACAACTAGTCACTATTTTCTTATGATATCTTCCAACTTATGTAGCTGCTCTGCCTTTTTTCAGAGTTTTTCTAGAAAACTGCATAGCAGCTTGCAATTGTTAAGTGCCACTGCCACATAGGAACTTGGTCTTGTAAAGTGCTAGGTGCCCTTCATCATCAAATGAAACAAGTGGAACTGAGCACACTTGAATTCCTGTGGAAATTATAATGAAGACTGTCAAAATTACATAATGCTACCAGATAATCTATCAACATTCCTCAGAGGAGGAAAAGAACATCTCTCTCCTATATGTGTGTAGTAACCAGAATTTGTACATTTGTACTAGACCAATTTTTAGTTCATTGATTTGTGTCCACTGGAGAAACACTAGAAAAGAAAGAAATTAGTTTTTCTTTCTCATTTAATAAGAGTAGTCTGCTGATTAGAGAAGGACTGATCTGCATTCACAGAAAACTCATTCACTGTGTTCTAGACGGTATCATGTTGCCACTTCATCCTACACTGCATTTCAGGCAAAAAAGCTGGTGGAGGAGCCTGTCTAGTAAAAAACTTTCAGAAATGTGAATTCCAGACATAGGAACTTCCTAGATCCTCTAAGAATGACCCCAAGAGAACAGGAGTAAAATAGGGCTATCCCATTCTATGTAGAGCACTTGCTTAGATAGTACCTTCCTCAGGAGATTCTTGGTTTGTATCACCAAATCCTACTGTGTATTATGCTTCATCCACCTTAATTCAGAGTTGCATATTTGCCACTTATAAGACACATAAAATTTTGGTGCTGCAATGCTCAATGTTGTCCTGACTAAAAATACATTCAAATACATTCAAATACATCATGTAGTGATCTCTGAAAATGAATCCCTCTGCTGCCTGATTTATCCCTTTGACAGAAAGTACCCTTCTTCCATCTTCAATTTCCCCACTGCTAAAGACTCCATGGAAAGGTTTGTATGTCTTTGTTACAGTTGTCCCAGCTGGCATTCTAGTCTTCATCCAGGTGTCCTTCATTTTCCACTGGGGTGGGACATCACATCTTCTTTTATCTTGTCCTACCATGTACAATAAGTCCTGGTAAAATCATACAAGGGCGGCAGCTGGGTGGAGTGTCTTAACTACTGCAGAGAGATTTGACAAAGACTGGTTGATAAAACCCTTCTGCTGAGATAGCTCTCAGTGTGAAAATAACAAAAAGGTCTAGAGATCTATGCAGCTGGCTTACTCAGAGGGCTGGTTCCAAAGCATGCTTATTATGTTTATCCTATTTCAGCTGTTTGGGGTGCTCGGTGCACATGTAGCATTTAAAGCATAGTAGTGTTTCCTCTGACCTGTGTAATGACTCTCTGACTGAGGCTGAAGATGCAAGCAGGCCAAGCACATGCTCCTCAGAAGAGGAAACTGAGTCACTTCATGTGTGTCCAAGAGATGAACACAGTGAGAGAGAGGGAGAGCCGAGAGTTTGGACTGAAATGCTGAAGCAGAGGCAGCACTTTGAGTGCAGACTATCCCTTAGGACTCATGACTGAGATGTCCTGTGTCCCCAACAGCCACTGGAACTGCTGGGATGAGGTCTGTGCTGGGATCTTCCTGTGTAAGTCAATGACTTGAAGAAGAAGTTCAGAAAAATAACTAAACTCATAGGAGACAGTATGTGGAAAGAATAGCCAAACATGTCCCTTTTGCCCAAATTATTTACTTTTTTATTATAAAATCTATTTCTACATCTGAAATTCTACCTGGAAATTCACACTCCATAGTAAGGAATATAAATACAGCAATTTTGCTCTATTTTTTATTAGGTCTTATCCTTTGGCATTTTTGTTCTACAGTATGCTGTATTTGAAATAATTGTAGAGAACATATATTTTTCTCTCTCTTTTTTGATATAGGTCTATCTCTATATAGATCTACACCTACATATGAATATTTTTTTCTTTTTTTTAGTCTCAACTGTATTTTGAAGAATTATAGATGTTTCTTGGATAGATTTTCTAAGTTGGCCAAGACTTTTTTTTTTCCAGAATGACAATAGTTCTCTCTCTCTCCTTTTCCCTCCTATCTCAAGCTTGTTAACATTTGAAAAAATGCTGTTAAGTATAGGACACCTAGAGGTGTTCAGTAATGTAATTTCTCAGGGTTGCTGTAGGAAATATTGGCAAATTATATCCCTCAGTTGAGATGGTTTGTGATCCAGTCCTATTTCTCATAAAAACACCTAGGTTTAATGAGAATTATCATACTCAGAACTAGACATATTATTTTCCCAAGCTTTTCTGAAAGACTGCTGACAGCTGCTGAAAAATGACAAAGTCTCTTTTTACCTCACAAAGCTATTTAATTTCTTCTCCACAAAGACAAATTTTCTGCTACTTTGTCCTCCACACTTGTAGTTAAATTTGGAAGCCACTCCTTCACCAAACTAATACGAGTAGACAGTAATAATAAAAAAGGACCATTCACCATTAATATGCTTTTGCCAATCTCTTATCAAGACTTGGCTAGGGCTGAACCCAGAGATCTTTTGCTTATGCACTATTCCCATGAACAATTCCTGAGTAAAGATTATGGGATAGCAAATTGAGACATATGTGCTACCATGAATTTTTTGTGGGTGCATGCCTTTACCTGTACCAAGGCTCACTGAACTCAGCATGGCTCTGAGCCCAGCTGGAAGCCTGCCTGAGCAGGGCTTATCATGGGGCTGTGGCACTGATAAGACATGCTGTGAAAGCTGAAGTAAGAACCAGGCACCTTCACAGACCCCTTGCTTAAGTGACTCTTCATGTGTATCGTGAGTTTTCCTAAAAACTAGGTCTACTCCACAAATGAGTTTTGCTTGTGCTTTGGATAGTCACTCAAGCCAGTTTTCACTGCGTAAATTGGTGTGCATGTGCTACCTTCAGCTCTCATGGTTGGCAGGTATCTTCTGTGCAGAGAGGCAATGCTTGCAAAAAGGACGTTCATTATCATAAATACAGAGAGAGCAGAAGACAATGCTTTGTCCCTCACTCTTTAATAGAAGAGTATAACTATATAAGCTGAGAGTCACAGCGTGTATCAGATGACACCTGGTCTCTGCTCTTTGAAATACATCTCTCATTCTTTTACTCTTTCTTCTTTAATCATGCAGAATAAAATTATTTTTATCTCTCAAGGAGAAATATCTTTGTGTTGTTTGTAACTACTGTTCATCAGATTCTTTGGCAGCTGATGGCTTGGTTTCATCATTTATAGAACTAAAACTTCATCCTAACATTTTGTTGGTTTTTTTGTCTTTAAATTATGGTGTGGAGAAGCACAGCCTTCACCTGCTATATTAAAAAAAAAAAAAGAAAAAAGATACTGTCTCTTTAATGAAAGAAAAGCAACAATATACTGTATTACTGAATGCAAATGCAATAAAGAATAACATATAGCTCTGGTTATGTTATATGACATTTGGCTTAGCAGTATTAACATATTGCACAAAATCTGCATTTTCCCTATTGCAGAAAATAAGACGATAAAAGACATGGGAAATTAATTTCTTCCATATGATCATAAAATAAATATTATTTTTTTTTCTTTTTCTTCTCTTCAGTCATTTGCAGTAAGATTTTAGTGTTACTTCTTTGTTAAGCCAGGTCTTTATCATGTATGTATTAGGCATACAGTACAAGGAGAAATGGAACAAGATGGCAGTTATAGCAGTGGCAAGATGCAAATTTATTCTGAAAAAAAGTAATATGTGCACAATATCAAGCATGCTTAAGTTTGTGCCAGGAAAACTTTTACGAATGAAGAATGGATGGGATGGAATTTTGCATCATACATGATTACATGTTGCTTAACTTCATAGAAGAGTCTTTGTCTACTCCTGATGTCCCAGGTACCACCAAGAGAAGCTTCTTACCACACTGCTAGAGTGAAAATGGCAACAGATACCCCAGCAGTATTCAACTGCAACATGACTCTTTGTTTCAGAAATTAAAGAAATAGACCTCAAAAAGATGACAGAGAAAATTCACAGACCATTGAACTGCAGGCACTAACTCCAGGTAGGGAGAGTGGGATGAATTTATTACATCTTATATTTGCAATTGAAAGTCTGTAATTGTTTTCTGCTTCATTTTCCCCAAGTTTAATTAGGCTACATTATGTATGTGATGTTGTTGTCACTGTTTTTCCTCCTGTCTCTCTCATATTGTATGACACATGACTGAGTGTAGCCAAGCAGTGAAGAGTCATTTTTCACTGACACCACTTGAAAACATTTTTATAGAAAAATAAGGGATGAAGAATGAAAAAGAGCAGAAAAGAAGAAATAAAATACTTTAAAGATAGATCTCTACATTAATTCATCATGAAGCAAAAGAGAAATAAAAAAGAAATCTTCTTCAGGTGCTAATTCAATCGAGATGAACCAGACCAGGTACGGTATTGGTACAGTGTAAAAATAGATGACAGTGAGTAATGGTGTGAACAAAAAACCATGAGAAACATCACAGGAATGGATGTTGGATGGCCTTTGCACAGCAGAGGTAGATAAAGGTTATAACAAACTGTTTACTGACCATGTACACTTACTAGAATTAAGAGGTCAGTTGAACAAGAGCTCACCTAGTAAGAGCTTTCTCAGTAGTGTGACTTATCAGCTGTTGTACAGTACCAGAGCACTGCCCAGTTATTGCTCCATCACTTTTCAGTAACATTTCTGTCCTTCAAAAGTCTACATTCTACCATTAGTTAAGGCTTTTTCTTTTGCATTTCTACATTTTCCCCCAATTTTGCATCATTTCACTGCAATTAATACATGTGCCTCTAAAAGAAAAGAAAATAAATAAAAAAGCACCATGTTTTATTGAACAAAATATAGCATGTGCAAGGAAGGGAAGGGAAGAATTATAGAAACAAACCAGTGCTGAAGAATTTTGCATTAGCTGGTGCTTTTTGTTGTTGTCGTATTTGCACAGATCGTTTTAGGCTCTTCAGTCCAGGTTGTAGCAAAACACTATCAAAACAAATACTCTTGCAAAATGTTTGAGCTTCGCAGCTTAACATGTGCATCTTGAACCGCTTAAGCAGCATGGTTATCTTCTTTTTGTTTTTCTCCAGAATTTAACAGACCGTAAATTGTATACAAAAACGCATTATGCACCAGTGATTAAATGTTCTTACAACATTAATATTTATCAAGGGGTATTTCATAGCTAGAAAGTAGGTAACTATATTTTATTTCCTAAGAGAACATTTTCTATAGTTTTCCTTCATTTCCCAGCTACACAGCAAACATCTCTAAAGTGCACTTCCCAAGTGTAGTTAGAGAATAGGAAGGAATGTAAAGTTTTTAAAAACAGCCCTTATTAACTTTTCCTTCCATTGATTCTACTGTAAACTCTAAAAAGCCTTTTTAAAAAGCAAATTCTCATACACTCAGCAGGTGAAATGTTCCCACAAAAAATAAAAGTAAACAAATTCAAAACCACCCCGAACAATGAAAAACCAGCATATTACAATCTTTTCTCTTGACTACTCATATCCTAGTATATATTTACTGTTTTTATTGCACATTTATGAAAACGGTTGTCCTATATATTTAAAAAAAAATAGTTTCTTTATCTGTGCTAACACATTCTTGTGCATCCTTATTAAACTAGTTACTTTCAACAACATGTAGGTAATAGAAAAACAATGGAATCAAACCAAGGAGATAAATTGTAGATGTTAATAGACTTCTTGTGTAATTCAGTTGCAAAAAAAAGAGTTGAATTTTGGAAGTTCTTGGCTCCCATTTTCTATGGAAATCTGCTGGTTATGTGACAGCAGGAGAACTCAAAACATGATTCACAATGAATGTCAATCCTTCACCTCCAATATGAAGGCTCCTCAACTATTCAACTTGCTGAGCATAACTGGTTTTACTTAACATATCTAGAAAAGGCTGCTCCTGTTCAACTGACCAGTGAGAAAGGACTGGACTTCTTCAAAACGGGTATTGGAGCAACAGTTTGTTATATATTTCTTTATACTTTTTAACTGTCCGATCCCACCTTGTAAGGAGAGCACTTGTTTGTTCAGCTAAAAGGAACCCCCTTCATGCTCCTTTAGGGTTTGCTCAGTCAACTGTTTTGTGCAACAGTGGCAGAGGCACACTGGAATTGTGTACCCATTCATTGTGATTACACAGACAGAAGCAAATGTATGTTGTCTGTGATGGTAGATGGGAAAGGGAAAGGAGATGAATGGTTCCCATGGATAAGAGGACAGTAAGGTTTGTTTGGGGTTCTTTTCGTGGTTGCTTTTTTTTTTCTTTTCTTTTTCTTATTCTTTTCTCTTTTTTGGTTAAATTTTGTTTTGATGTTCTTTTTGTGGGTTTTTGTTGGGGTGTTTTGTGGGCTTTTTCGGGTTTTTTTGGCTTATTTGGTTTTTTTTCTGTTTTTTTCTTTTTTTTTTCCTGTTTTTTTCCTTTTTTTTTTTTTTCTTTTTTGCTATGTCATGAAATCATAGCAGTCATTCCTCTAATAGAAACTGACAGGACATAAAAGACAGAACTATCAGATGAACACACACAATGACTAGAAATATATTGACAGAGAAAAGACTTAATTTAGCTTTGAGAAACTGTCCCAAAAATAAAATCCTGTATTAACAAGTGCAAAAAACAAACAAAAAAAAAGAAACTCCAAACATTAAAACACAGTGTATAAAATGGTGTGAGAAAGTTAAGTCACCAAACAGCCTTTTAGTCAATAAAAAGCTGCATTTATGTGTCCTTGTTGTTTAGGTAGCGGCCCATTCTTTTCATTTTACCCAAAAGGTCATTCAAGAAGAGCTCTGAGGGTAAAGCACTCAGTCCTTGCTATTTTTGACTGTAGTAATTTGGGCCTGTTGTGTTTCTATCATGTAAGATGAATCCTTTCTTTTATTCCTCATTGGTTGAATTATCTTCCAAAGCTGTTATGCTTCCAAATCCCAGTCCTGTTGAGTTCTGTGCTGCTGAGACTGTAAGTACTGTATGTAAGAGAATTAATACAAGAACACACAGTTTAAGTCTGCTGTTACACAGTCTTGATGCTGATGAAACTGTGAGCGATGTCCTGTGACACATTGTTGAGCCACTTGTTTTTATAGTCCCTTTGGGTTGATGATCTGATAATAGTCCCCATCTGACATCACAGCATTCTGGTTCTGCATTGGTTGGATAGTTTTCATAGAGCCCTGTAGGGTAAACACAAAAGAAAAATAAATACCAGGCACAAGGATTGGCAGAAGTAGCTTGAAGGAACAGCTGACATTTAGTCTAATCTGTCGAATCCATATCTCTGGGTGAGACTGAGGCCCTCAGAAGTCCTGTAACTCTGTATAATTATAGATGTTGAAGGAATATGCGTCATCTAACAGGAAGCAGCACCAAAAGGTCATTCAGCAGTATGACACTGAGCATGACTGTGTAAAGAAGCAACATTAAAAAGCAATTGATATTTGTGATAAGGGTGTTTGAATTCTTCCTTTTTGGGAAGTAACAAACAATGATGAAGTAAGAACTAATTAACCGAGATGTTTCCACAAAATTTGTACTTCAAAATTCTTCTTTCAGTATGTGACCACATAAAGACAGACATTAAATAACAAATAATGATGCACTGATGATATTGGCTATTTTAATTTTCAAACCTATGTAAATTAAGCTGTATCACAAGACCAGCTTCCAAACAGAGCTGTTCAGAACCTATTTGTTTATCCTAACTCATCTGAGTTCTTCCAGCTGGATATTGCCTTCAACATATCCCAGAGGTGAAAAAAAAATCTGTCCTTGCCACACAATGAAGTTTCTGATTATATAGATAGGCCATTTTTGCCTTTGAATTTTATTGAGTTCAAATAATCTGATTATGACTTTTTGAACACTAAGAGGAACTGTATCTTTTTGGAAATTCTCAGTGTTGTCTGCATTACTATACAGCAGATTAACATAACCAGAGTGTTCTGTTTGCTTCTCACATACCTTTTCCTCTGATAAATTAAAATAAACAAATTTGGCTATTTAACTAGTGTTCAAATTCAAGAATGTCTAACATAATGGACAAACATCTTTTCTCTGTTTAAATTGATCTTAGATTAAATTCTGCAGTAAATAATATACTCTGTGGTAGAACTAGGTTTTTCTAGGAAAAAAAAATCTATCTGTGATGAGATATTAGGATAGTGATTTTGAAAGCAGCTTTATTTTTTAGAACAATAATTACATTTTCTCCAAAATATCACAACAACAATATTACTTTCAAAAAGGAAATTAAGGTGTAACATTCTGAGGTCCAGGCACCAGATTTCTTGCACTTTGCGAATAACCTGTAAAGAAAAGCAGTATACCTTAAAATATGATAAACCTGAATGCTTTGGTTCCTACTTCCATAAACAAAAAATGTGTTAGGTATGCTAAGAATGTTAAGATGCCTAGGTTGACAGATTTTTACATAGCTGACACAATTTTCTACTAAGCTATATCTGAGTCCAAATAAAGTTGCATTTGTTTTTGGATTTAACCAAATTTTTAAAGATACAGGAAGGAAAGTAACTTGTTTCATGTTCTGTAAATTCAGAGTTTATCCTATGCTAAACCTGACCAATTTTTCCATTTCTGCAGTCAGAAACTTAATGCAGCATTCCAAAGGTTGAAAATCATTAATTCTCACTCTAGATCATGGCTGAAAGAATCATTTTTTAAAAAAGAAATTCTACTGTGTTTGGGAACTTCTGGACAATTGTTCATTCAATGTGTAATAAAACAGTCTTATTTTCTGAGACCCATCTTTTGTGCATAAGTCTGTTTTTAAACATTGCCACATACAGGCAATGCCTCCCAAAGCAGGGAATTATGATTTGTTCTGTGAACTGCAGCAGCTCAAATGATTAGTAGTAATTGAAGAGACACAGAGAATGGTTAATGCTTTGATTCCACTGAGGCTTGTTTACTTTTCAAACTATGTTTTCTGACTTTCTTGTTACTGGAAAACCCAGACTTCCTTTGAAATCAAAGCTATGTATATAAGTTGGCAATCAAAAGGTATTTAAATAGTTCATATGCACTTACTGAATTATAAATAAATTGATGACAGCTCTATATTCAAAGATGAATTGAACATGTTCCTTAATGTAAAATTGCATTTCCTCTTTATTTCAATTCAGCAATTGAATTTAGGTTTTGAATTTGCAGTTACATATTAAATAAACAATTAACTACAGAGCCTCTATTCATATGACAGTGTAGAAGATTTAGATACATTCAGTAAAACTTTTTGTACTGAACACAATACGTGTTCTTCACCACATACTAGTTTGTAGCCACAAATATAAGCTTTTGCCCCTTGGACTAATTGGAATTAATTAGTCCACCTGTTAAGTCAGAGGTTTGCAAATGCGTGACTTAACTAGAAATCCAGGTAAGCTGGCTACATCTCCTAGGAAAATCAAGGAGGAAAACCCAGTTTGTTCTTTTATCGAAATATTGATAGAATCATAGAATGGCTTAGGTTGGAGGGCACCTTAAAGATCATCTAGTTTCAACCTCCCTGCTGTGTGCAGGGACATCTTTCACCAGGTTGCTCAAAGCCCCACCCAACCTGGCCTTGAACACTTCCAGGGATGTGGACTCCACAGCTTCTCTAGGCAACATGTTTTAGTTCCTCATCACTCTCACAGTAAAGAATTTCTTCCTATAATTCCTTCCTAATATTTAATCTAAAGCTACTCTTTCAGTTTGAAACAATTCCCCCTTGTCCTATCACCACTCACTATTTAAAAAAAGTCTTCATCCTTCTTGCAGGCTCACTTCAAGTACTGGAAGGCCACAGTAAGAGCAGCCAAAGCCTTTTATTTTCCAGAGTGAAAAATCACAGTTCTCTTAGTCTTTCCTCATAGGAAAAGTGCTCCATTCCTTTGATCATTTTGTCCCTCCTCCGCGCTTGTTTCAATAGATTGATGTCCTTCCTGTGCTGAGGACCCCAGAGCTGGATGCAGTGTTCCAGGTGAGGCATCACCAGAGCAAAGTAGAGGGGCAGTGTCACCTCCTTTGCCTTGCAGGGCAGCCCAGGACGTTTGGCTTTCTGAGCTGTGAGTGCACATTGCTGGATCATGTCCAGCCTCTCATCCACCGGAGCTACCAAGTCCTTCTGGGCAAGGCTGCTCTTGACCTGTTCATCCCCAGCCAGTTTTTACCTCAGGGGTTGCCTCGACCTAAGCACCTTGTGCTTGGTCTTGTTAAACCTAATGGGATTCCCATGGCCCACTTCTTGAGCTTGCCTAGGTCCCTCTGGATGGCATCCCATCCTTCAGTGTCAACCACTCCACTCATCTGCAAATTTACAAAGGGGGAACTTGATCTCTTCATTGAGAAAGATATTAGATAACACTTCATTGTAGAAGACCGCTCAGTTGGTCAGGCAAGACTGGCCCTTGTTGAAGCCATATTGACTGCCTCAAACCACTTCCCTGTTCTCCATGTGCCTTGGCACAGCTTCTAGCACAGGATCTGTTCCATGATCTTCCCAGCCACAGTCATGAGTCTGATGGGTTTGTAGTTTACAGCCTCTTCCTTGACCTATCAACTCTTGCCCTTTTTCAAGATGGGTTCAATGTTGCCCATGTTTCAGCCACCTGGAACTTGACTTGATTGCTATGACTTTTCAAATATCATGGACTGTGGCTTAGCAACTACATCAGCCAATTCCCTTGGGTCGCTGGGGATGTAACTCATTAGGTCTCACAGACTTGTGTACATTCAAGTTCCTCAGGAGAGCGTGAACCTGATCTTTACTTACAGTAGGAGGGGTTTTAGATCTAGTCCACATCCTGCTGTCAGTCCAGTTAAAAGAATAGGAAGAGAGATTGCCATTCAAGACTGAGGCAAAACTGTTGTTGAGTACCTCAGCCTCCTCCTCATCCATTGTTCAGTTTTCCAACCATGTTTATGGGGATACGCCTTCTTTGGCCTTCCTTTCCTTGTTAATATATGTATAGAATCCCTTTTTATTCATTCTTTGCATGCCTTTACAAGTTCAGTTCCAGCTTCCTCTTGACCTTCCTTGCCCTATCCCTACATAATCTGATTTCATCTCTATGCTTTTCCAGGGTTACCTGTCCTTGCTTCCACTGCCTGTGCATTTGCTTCTCTCCCTTTTGTTTGACTGGTATTTTTGTTTAAATATTAAATACATAGGTATAAGAAATAAAAACGATATCTGTACCCACCAAACTATCAAGACTTCCCCCTTCCTCACTTGTCTTTATAGTAGTTTGTAGACATCATTATTTTATATTAATTGGATGTTTGGTAACTCTGTTTCTGAGGCTGACCAGTCAGCTGTTAATGGCTTGACTTAAATTTTTTAAAGTGCTTTTTGCTTAAAATTCTCAGTTTTGTGTCTTCATTACTCGACTTTTCCCAGCACTCAGCTATATTCCACCAACAGAAAACTTAGTCCATACAGAGGTACTTGGACCTTTATTATAATCAAGGATATAGAATTTTCCAAGAGACTTTTTGATTCCAAATCATTCTCCAGACAGATGCACTATCACTCACAAAGGTCATACAAAAGCTCTCTCTTTTTTTTGTAATCAGATAGGTTTTTTTCCACATGAAAATAACATTTTGGTGATCAGCACAGAAGTTACATCTGTAGGGACTGCATGTTACTAATGCTGATGCAAGTATTAAGGTTACTGGTTCCACTGAGATTGTTAATGGAGACATGAGAGAGAAATCCTGTAAGTCCTGCCTAGCTGAATCAGACTGAAAGAAAAAGGAGTGACAGCATGAATACCATATTCACTTTATAGAATGTGCCTTGGGGGAAAAGCAACAAAGCCAAAAAAAGTTCTTACACAAAAATTGAAATCACAAAGACATGGTCTGCTGATCAGCTAGAACACCCTCTAACTCAGAGACTGCTGTGGTTTCTGCCTGAGCAGTTGCAGGAAACAGCCTGTAAAAGCAGTGGTTGCATTCCTATGACTCTCCTCAGCACTGTCAGGATGTCTGACACTTGTGGCTGAATTTGAATCTGCAGCAGGTGGTCTGACTTGGCTTCTTGGTTTATTTGTAGATAAAGAGTTATGGAGCAATAATATTCTGCATTATGGGACACTAGTCTGGTTGATATATGTGTTGTCATTGCTGGAAAATTATTTGGGAAGCCAGAGAAACAAATCAGATCTTATGATATGTTATGCTTTTTCCTCTTTTGCTTTCTTTAGAACCCTAACCAGTGTTCATTTTTCACATAGATTCCTGATTATTTTTGAGAGGTATATGAAGCTTCTTGTGCTTGAAGAAAAGACCTTGAAACAAGATAAGTGGATGTATTATACCAGCAGTTTTGAATACTCCATTTTATTGTGACACCCAAAGTAAATAGTGTCTGCCAAGAGTGATCCATCCAGCACTGACATCATTGTATCAGTGAATGCCAGCACTCTGCATGGCATTTCTGTTTCTGAGGAATTATTTCTGAGATTTCAGTATTAACATTTTCCAACTGCGGAAGAGAAGAGAACACATTAGATATAATATGACTAGATTTCACTGCTTTCGTACAACTGATCTGGAAGCCAGAACTTTTTGATCTTATCCAGATGGTCTTCTCAATTTCTAAATTGCTGTGTCTGTGACACATCATGATGATTAGACATGCATTTTATACCTTTCACATTACAAAAAAATGAAACAAGATTATGCGTAGAAGAATATTGAAGATAAATAAATTATTCTTATTCAAACAGATTATTCTTAAACTGGCGATTAAGACTGTTCAGCTCTTTTGAAAAGGTTAACTTCTACTACTCAATTCCAATTGTCAGAGGAGATCTGGGTTGGAGATATGTGTTGTTGTGTTTTAAAATATTTTTATTACAATATGTTGGTTATTATTTCACATAGTAAACTCATGAACATTTTCTTATGTGTATGTGCCCATGTCCAATAAGAATTCATAGCGTTTCTTCATTATATATGTATTTCTTCCCTAAATTATGCATAGGGCTAATTTCCTGCTGCTGGTGGGCATAAATCAGTGTTACTCCTCTAAAACTGAGCTGCTGCAAGTCAGAAAGATGAGTAAATAGCTGACTCTCAAAACTACATAATGAAGATTTTTACCTCTACACCTTTGAGATACAGGAAGACTCGCTTCTAGTTTTAGTTTTATATGTAGTATCTTTGACCAAAAGAATGTACTATTGTGATATGATAGGAAAGGGTTATACATATCTAAGTGCTGTGTCACCATAGAAAGTTTAAGGATATCAATAAGTAAATTGTCTGGGTCATTATTATAGGAGAAGAAAATTTACAGCTAATAAACCTATTATGATATGGGACCTCATTCATGGGAAAGCCCCATACTCAAGACTAGAAGAACACTAGATTCAAAAAGATGAGCTATTTAGTTGATAGATTTTGCTGAAAAAACCATGTCAAATTTTCCCAGTAAGCAGATCCATGGCTAGTATTGATTTAAACCATGCTTATCAAATATAAAAGGGATTTATCGTGCTGTCTGTGTTAGCTTAATATTTTGATATTTTAGGACCTATTAAGAGGTGCAGACAGGAGGTAAATTACACATTATTATAAGACATTTTTAGAGAAAGAATTTGGATCAAATATATGGGTTTTTTGAATTTGCCAAGAACAACATAAAGCAGATTGAATTCAGAGTGATTTTCTCTTCTTGAATTGTTCTACGAAATAGATTGTATTCCTTTCTATATATTACATTTTCTCAAGGAAATTGCTTTTCAAATTTCACTGAAATCAGGGCATCTGTTTTGAAAGAGACACACTATAGCCAAACCTGTTGGTGAAACCCAGTCACACGTCTGCCCCTTGAGAGGAAGCTGCAGTTCACAGAATTTCTTCTAATACTTTTGCTGAGCTTTGCTAGTCATCAAACTTCTACAGATTATGAGAATTCTCTGTAATAATTCTCACTATGTCTTTAGAAACATTATTGTGTGCTATGAAGCATGACTGACAGTGCTATTTCCAGTGAAATCTTTACTCTAAAGGAGGTGGAGTTTCCACGTGTTACTTTGCATGGATCACATAAACATATGTTACTGTTATTTGCCAAAAATTGGTTCACACTGTGTTCCAAACAACTGAGACGTTAATCAGAACACAAAATTAGGAGTCTAAATTAATATGAACTGAAAGATATTAGTGATTTAAAGTACCTGAATCACCTGTCTACTTACCTCTTCTCTCCCTTTACTTTCTCCTTCTGTAGGAGTAAGTATCACAAGTCTGTTCAACACTTTCTGAAAAGTATCACAAATCTGTTCAACACAGGAGAATAGACAAATTTGATTCTCCTCTTAATGGCAGAAGACACATTCTGATGACACTGCCCTTAGGAAGTACTAATTTCGGAACAAGTAATGCAGCACATCAATAAAATGCTAATTTTGGAACAAGTAATGCAGCACATCTCTGCCTTGTTGCTACTCACTCCATTCTCTTCCTTTCCTTCAAAGAGGAACTCTCCTTCTCCATTAAATGCCATGACATCTATTGTACAGATAAAGAGACTGAGTATGTGGCTGGGATTTCTGGCCTGAGACTTGATGCTGGGTGATGGCCCTGTTATGCCACAGGGCCCAAAGGGACCTGTCATTTCAAAGAAAGCCTTTAGGACACAATTAGCCCTAAGTCTGCACTCTAAATTGGTCCAGACTTGGCACATGGACAGCAGTTTCTCCAAACAGTCAGAACAGGCTGTATTAACAAGTAATTTTTGTAAATATGAGAAGATCTGTACAATGAAGCAGCTGGTACTGAGTACCTATCTCATGTCAACCCTAAATGCCTCTGAAGGGATTTTTCCCCACTCTAGCTCTAGTCTAATTTTGTAGACCAGATGTGCATCAATGGTTGGCATAGGGTAGTATGGTGCTGTAGCCCATTTAGTTAAGGAAGAGATGACTACATTTACAACTGTTTTCTTAGAAGTTACAGGTAAAAAACTTGACCTGGAATTTTGCGGGACTAATTCACTGTAATTTTCCATGTACACCTGAAAACTATTGTTATCTCCCTCAAATGAGATTTTGGTTTGCATGGGCAGTTCTAGACAGCTGAGCTGTAAAGAGAAATATTGGATGAAACCACTGGAAACTTTACTCGTATGGATATGAACTCCAAAGGTCTAAACTGAAAGTAATCATTCAGTTTTAATGAATTTGAAAACCAGCAGGCTACAGCGCAGCACCTGATGGAAGGATCAACTTTTTTTCCTTCTATGTCCTGGAAGAAAGTGAGCAAGAAGGGAACACTAAATTCTTTCTACCTAACTGTATATTTCCACAATCAGAACCACACTCTGATTCTGATTGTTTTGATTAATCTCTCAAGTACTTTCACTTGCACTGCAGTTGTTCCACATCCTCACATGCATTTCTACAAAAGATGAGTTCTGGTGATGCAAAATGAGGGTAGCGTGCCTTGTCCCTTTTCTATTATAGGCTTTCTTTGGAGGTGATATAGTTAGACATTCTCAGGCTAGAACACTTGTTACTAACTAGATGAAGTCTTCAGGAATTTCCAATAACTTGTTATTAATCCATACTATAAACCACACTTTATTTTCTTTTAAACTTAATTACAAATATAACAACAACTGCAGTATTTATTGGGGAAAAATAGCCAGTTCTATGCTGTTTTCTCATCATGAGGACCTTCCAAGGAAGGGTCAAGCCCTTGTTATTATATCCTTTTACGGCCTCCAGGGTTTTTTTTTCAGACCCCAACACCACAAAAAATCCTGGCCTGAAAGAAAAAACAATAAAAAAAAATTTGTGGGTTCCCTGTTGTCCACCAGTGCTGCCATGCACTTATCTCCAGCAGATCTCTGAGCTCTGACTTACTGCTGTGGTAGGACAGGATTGAAAGGGGAGGTGGCAGCTCCCCCTGCCAGGGCACCTCCCAGCATGGGGTATGGAGACACACCAACCTCTACCTGTCTGCAACTGGAAAATTACAGGTAATGTTTTTGTGTTCATCCCAAGCTCTGGGCTGTAGTCAACACCAAATCAAATCAGCTATCCCTTGTATACCTTCTCTTGTTACTTGACATCTAAATATTAAATAAGAATACCTTTTTACCTTACTCTTTTGTGTTTTTCTAATGAAGAGACAGATCAACAATTAGAAATCTCAGAAGGTGTATACCAGACAGAAACACAAAAAGTGCAGTAGGAGATGTCCCTCAAGACATGGGTGACCTTCTTTCAGCTGTTTTTTCTTTGAAAGGATTTCAAGTTATCTATGACAAGCTATGCTGAGATAGAGTGTTTTGCCTGCTCTTGAGCTCACTGTCCTTTGCATGAAATAAATCTGTTTTCATTAAGCTGCAGAGAGGTATAATTCTTTATTCCTGTAGCAGATTAAAGTCTAATTTTTCATTGTTTAGTGGCAGGAAGCACTCTTACAGTGAGCTGCTGCTTAATAAGGGTGAAAATGGGACTGTATTCCAGACAGAGTTTGAATTGCTGCCTCATACCTGTCCTCAGCATCTTCCCTTGCACACAACTCTCTAGGGTCAGCATACTGACTCCTGTGGGTCTGTGAACACAAGCTCTGCTCTGCTGCTGCTGGGTTTGGCCTTGAAAGGACAAAAAGTTCAACCAAATATTTGTTAGTGGACAGCTGAGATGAGATTTAGGTCACCCTGATTTTAAGTGTCTGCAAGAAGACCCTGGTTTAACAGCAGCTACAGCAATAGAGCGCAGCCAGCAATGTGAGCAAGTCCTTGGTCAGGTGCAGGTGCCTGTTCAGGGTGAGTCAAATGGCTTTCAGCTCTACTGGCTACACCAAGACTGTAGGCAGAGCTTAGTCACAGAGTTCATGTGTAGATACCCTCATTTTTTTAATAATACCTGCAACAAAATGAGTTTAATCCTCCCCTAAAGCTGCTTTTTCATCCCAGACTCAGAGATGTCAGTAATCTTTTCAAAATCATCTATTTTGTGTGTTTTAGGAAGGAATTTGGATTATGAGTTATACTAGGAAAATGAAGAGATGGATGTGTACTTCCTATCAGATTTTCTGAAATACCTGCCAAGATGATTTTGTTTGCTGTTGGTTTGGTTTCTTGCCATTGTGTACATGTGTGTACATGCATATATGTGAACATACATATAGATTGTGAACTTGTGGTAAATAAAATTTTCCTCTCACTTCTACTATACTACCTTAAACTGGAAAATAATGCTCATTTTCTTACTGCATATACATATTGGAAGGTTATTAATTTTTAAAAAATGCATTGAAGTGCTAAGAACCTTAGTGATGATTCAAAATTGTAACTCAGCTCACTTTTCCTTATATTTTCTTTTGTATATGGATGGATATTGCTTGATTTTATGCAATAAATTTAATTTCCAAGGAAAAAAATCCAGTAAAGGCCTTGCTACCAGAATCACCTTAAATCTAAACACAGGGTACAAGGTGAAGTGAGTTGCCATAATCCTTATGCCTGCATCTAAGATGGTATATAACATTTATGGATTCTTATAATTGACTCTAGTTTTAAGTAGCTTACCTTAGACAACTTATTTACTATCAAGATTTCCAGTGGAGCCCTAATTAAGAGGTGAAGACAGTTTAATTTCTGATATTTGGATGAGCATGTTAAATGATCTAAGTGTTGAAACTTGATGTTGAAACGAATTTACTGGGAATAAGTTGCCTGAATATCTTCAAGATTCTCAGATGATAGTCTAGGCACCATAAGTCTGAAGACTTTATTGGTATAAACTGAAATTTTGTGTGGATAATCCCCATCCATTCCTGATAAAAGTATCTGTGGTACCTGAGATATACATTACCAATATCTTTTACAATTAAAAAATATTCATAAAATGTAACCAGACTCAATAGGAAAACAAACAAAAATCAAAGTTCTTCACAGGTGAACAACTGGTTCTTAAATTTCTTCACTAGTAAAAGATGTTTTCTTAAACACTTTCTGAGAGCTGCTGCACAATTTTGAATGCTGTGCTTCAGATTCTTGATTCATCTGGCATAAGAATGCAGGCAAACAAAGGTGAATATGCTAAAAACTGGATGCACCTTTTCTCTTTCTTTTTCTGAATATTGCATGACATGCAACCTCTGAGTATTGCATGACATGAAGTAAAATAAATCCTCCACCAAATTATTAAGTGTAAAAAATAAGCAGAATAATTTTTTTTCTAGAAATTTTGTTTTGTAAAGCTGATGACTGGCAGGCTATATCATAGCTGTGCATTACTAGATCTGAGCTCAAATCCTAGCACCTCCAAGAAATCTTTCTGATGTGGAATACCTTTAAGGTCTCAGAGTTACAGCTAAATCCATGACATTTAGACTTAAGAAAACAAGTGAAATTGGTTTTTCTGTACTATACCTGTACAGATGAAACTTGATAGTCCTCCATAGATGACATCATCATTGTCTGGTAATATAAAGGGACACCTCGTTTGAACCTCCAAACAGTATTGCTTGCAAGGAATTCTGTTGCTGCAGTGAAACTGTGTGACTTCAAAATACTGGGAACAGAGCCAGGCTTTGTAGACAGTCTGGAAAAAAGAGAAGAACCAGAAATATAGATGGATGACAATAGCACTGTCATTATTAGAAGAACATACTGTACTGCACACCTACATTAATGCTGCTTTTGGAAGAAAATTTTGAGAGAATATCACCTGGGTAAAATATGCTCTTAACTTTTGACTGTCCTCCCACTTCAGAAATGAAAATTCCAGCAAAGTCATTTAAAAGCAACAGTTATTTAGGACTGGGCTTATGCTATTTTATTATCTTAGTTTGTAAACAGTTATGTTTCTTAGATGTGACTTTTTATTAGACATGTGCATGCATGGAACACAGCTCTGTCCCTGCACCACCAAATCTCACCAAGTGAGATCCTAATCTCATTTGAAGCTGGACAAGGACAAATTTATAAAAGTGCCGGCAAGAAAGAGTTGAAAGCTGGGCTCAGGCCAAGCCTGTCTTTATACCATCTAGAGCTAAGCTATCAGGTTGCAATAGATGGTGCTGCTTCCCTTCAAATAAGACCTTATCCAGTCCACAGCATTAAAACACGCATTAGGGTACCTGAACACTGATAACTGCAGACTAGGGGATAAATCTGCCGCAGTGAAAACCTAAGTCTACATTTGGGTGCTAAAAGGAACACTTTAGAGATGTTCTTATCTGATGCTGCACGGCAGTGGCTGCAGGACTTGTGATTATTGCAATTATTGTCACAATTTAAACAGAGAAGTAATATACACGTGCTGATTTTAATTTTTGCTACCTTTTGTCTTCCAAACAACGATGTTTGTCATTCGTATTAAACTTTTTGGACATGGAAATGTTTAACGTAAAATTAGGTTAGACACCAGGCTACAAAAGTGATACAAAACCTCTGTGATTGAGTACAGAGAAATTTCCTTGTTCCCCATTTTATTTTCCACTTAACTGTTTTGGAGTACATTATTTACTATCTAGATACTTGCTATTTAGGTCGTTACATAACAAAAAAAAAATCCTTTTTTGTATTTTTTAATTATCTGAAAATCCTGGAAACTACTTTTCATTAAACATAGACTGAAAACCAATATAGTCAGCTCATCATTTCCATTCTTTCTAGGAATGATGTAATAGAAAAGGAAACTGCAGATCAAATTCCTAAGACGAGAAAGATTAAAAAAATGATGCCTGAAATGACCAATCTAGATGAGAGTTTGGTTTGATCTCAGTATGTTCCATCTCAGTGGTTATAATTTTATGAATAGTAGCCTAAATTGTATAATTAATATCAATGTAGTAGCCCCAGAATAACCAAACTTTTATTTTAGATTGTTTGCAACAGTGGCAGGTATGTGTTAAGTTTCTAGGTGATAAAATGAGGCCTTTATTACTAATCTATGGCTTGTGATTCTCTCTTTATAGCGGTTTTTGCCTACTGCATTCTGTGGAACATGTTTTTTTTTTCATTAAAAATTCATTTTTAATTGCTTACTAAGGTTTCTTATTCACAGTAAATGATTAATTATAAGGAAGACCAGGAAATGTGTGTACCTTTTGTTCATAAATAAACTTTTACTCAGAAAGTGGTTTTCCCATTGTCAATTACAGCACCACATTTCTGGTGCTTTAGTTGCTTTGCTGACATTTGCAACAATAAATCATAAAATCACAGAATATACTGAGTTGGAAAATATCAAGGATCATTGAGTTCAACTCTTGGCCCTGCTCAGGACTATCCCCAAAAGTCACACCATGTGCATTGTCCACACATTTCCTGAACTCTGTCAGGCTGGTGCTGTGACCACTTCCCTGGGGAGCCTGTTCCAGTTCTCAATGACTGTCTGGGTGAGGAACCTTTTCCTACCTAAACCTCCTCTGACACTGCTTCAGGCCATTCCCATGGCTCCTCTCACAGGTCACCACAGAGAAGAGATCAGTGCCTGCCCCTCCTCTTCCCCTCACAAGGAAATTGTGACTGCAATGAGGTTTCCCCTCAGTCTCCTCCAGGCAGAACAGACCAAGTGACTTCAGCTGCTCCTGACATGGCTTCTCCTCCACCATCTTTGTTGCCTTCCTTTGGATGCTATCTAATAACTTTATATCTTATGTTGTCATACCCAAAACTGCACTCAGGATTCAAGGTTAGGTGAAATACAGCAATAGTTTTTCTATTTTCAACTACTAATCATAGTCAATTGTTTGGGGGCAGGAATGCTGGGTCTGGTAACAGTTATACATTCAAAGAGGTTCTTTCCTGATCTTAGACCTGTTAATATGACATGCCCTCTTCATAAAATAGATCTAATAGAAGTAAGTCAGTTTATGACTCATATTTGAAAGTGTAAATCAGTTTTTAGGAAGTATATTGAACAGTCCACCATACATGGTAACAAGAAAATGAGCAAAACCATGTGTCTGCTGAAGCAAGACAGAAAATGTTTATTCAGGAGCAGAAGTAAATAATGCAATCGTGGGCTTCTATGAAGATTTTTGTGTATCCAATCTCCTTTCATACACATCATCTTCCTGCTCTGATTCACAAGTCCTCAGCTTTGTCTCAAAATTACTTTTGAATTGTCCATATTTCTAAAGAGTGCATGAGTATACCTGTTCCTGAAATCTGCTTCTCAGATGAATGCCTCCCACTCTGTATCCTTCCTTATTTTCTTTACCCTGCAGCTGATTTAAAGTTTTTCTATAGCCTATATTGACATTTTTAATATTCTGGTTGCCTTTTGCTCTGTTTTACCCAGTAAGGCTACATAGACTCCTAGACAAGGCACATTCATGGTGTCTATCTGTCAGTCCACTGCCTTCACACCTTTGGCCTGTGGTAATTTCTACATTTCCATAGAGTGCTCAGACATTGTCTGGAAAAAGGTGTGTGCCAAGAACTGCAGTAAGTAGTTTTGTCTTTTTCTGGAGAAAGGGGAAATGAGGTTGGTGTTCGTAGTTAAACTGTGCCGGTTTAGCTGGTAGACTAGAACGTGGTCTCTCTCTGCTCTCACTGCTACAGACATGATTTAAATACCGGCTTTCCTAACAAATATCCCAAATAATCCCTCCTACCTTTCCTGGACTTTCTAAGCACTTTCTAAGGTTTTACACAGACATCTTACTTTCATACTTAAATGTGTGTTACCCAGGAGGAAGTACAGAAGTGGGAGAATTGATCTCATATTTGTCCATATAACTCTGCTCAACAGCATTTGCATAAGTCCCATGACTAACCCAGTTGAGAAAGAAGACCCAGAGCAGTCCGAAAGTTTTTTTGTCTGTTTCAGGGACAATGAGAGGCGGCTTTTTAAGCTTTAGTAGAAGTCCGTAATCTGGAACTGAAATTTCTTGAAATTTCTTGAAATTTTCCTAATAATAAAGCAGATATTACAGCCTTTGATTGGCCAGTATTCCTTCTTTTCCCCAGGAAAATATAGATTTTTTTGGTTGGGAATTTTACTCTATCTCCTAGCAAGTCCAAAATACTGATTTTCAGAGACTTAAGACATGCATTATGTAACAAGGCATGAAACTGTCAGTGAAATGCACATTGGCCTGTATATTGAGCTTGGTGTTCAATTTACAAACTATGCTTCATATGACAGTCCTTTCTTTTTTAAAGAACATCAATAGCTAAACTCAAAGATTTATAAACACAATAAATGTGTTTATAAATAAGATACAATAGGTTTATAAAAAAGATACAATAAGGTGATTGAAACCTTTGATATATCATAGTTCCTAACAGATATCTGGCAAACTAATTTCAAAGAACAGAAAAACCCTCATGTTTTTCTGTTGGTTTTGTTTTAACTCTTTTTTAACAAGGGAAAGAACTAAGATGAACTAGATTATTAATGCATCATGGCAACCACATACATAGACTAAATACCTGAATAGATATAAATATCTCACCACTTTACCATCAACATAACTTTAGACACTCTGCATTTGAAAGACATCCAGTCCTGGCTATTAGATGAGACACTGTAATGCAAGATGGTAGTATCCCATGAGAATAAAGTAATCTTTTATGTACAGAATCATAGATATAAAATCTCAGAAGGATTTATTGGCAATTTTGCTCACCTAAATAAATTTAATTTACCTTACTTTGTACCTGGAGGAAAAAAAATAAGATTACATGTTTGAAAAAGTGCGCGAAGTGCTGGCTTTATATAACTATATACATATGTCTGAGTGCCTATCTAGAATGATCATCATCAAAGGCATCTTGGTAGTTTTAAATTATTAACAGTATTATGATAAAAACTTATTATCAATTGGGCAGAATAATTTATTATTTGGCATTCATTTTATTTCTACTGTACAAGTTTCAAGCAGAAAAAATATTTTATTACTTCAGTGACCAATAACCCTACACAAATATCCAGCTTCAGAAATTAGAAGAATTAAAGCATCACCAACAAACTAGACATTAAACTGCATCTACTTGTCAAATCATTAGAAATAATAAAAGGATTCAGAGTTAACAGGAAGAAAGCAAGAGTGTGTATGGAGAATTTTGAGAAACTGGAAGGACACATTTTGTGCTTTTTCTCTCAGGACATTAGGAAGAACACTTATTTTTGTCTGTGTGGAGACTGGCAGTCCCGGTATTTTTTTTTCAGATATTCAGTATCTCATATCACACACGAGGTGTCTGAGTTATTCTTTCTGCTCTTGAAAAGCAACCAGACAGAGTTCTTAGTTAATACTGTTGCATTAATCACCTAGAGAGGGACCGGGAGCGGCTGGCTCCCAGTGTGGACAGAATGGCTGGGTCGGCCCTGGTCAATATACTAGCAGACTTTCAATTGGCTGTGCAACTGCACAAAACTAATTTTGACAAGAAAAATTGCCTGCCCATGCTACTATGATTCCATGATTCTAAGATTCTCTTTGCTAAGACTGCAAAACCAATGGGAAGATGAAGCACCGTGTGTATATGCCCACAGTTTCCCTTCCTCCCAGTCTCATTCTCACTCACCCATACACACACAATACATGTGATTCTGGATAACCTGAGCTCTGACAAAACAGATTGAGCATGCAGCCTAAATCATCTGAGTCACACTGCAGGAGAGGTGTCAGTAGAACAAAATGGAAAAGCTCAATCAGTCTCATTCTCTACAAATGCCATTTCTTCCCGGTTTTCAAGAGATGAATTCAACTCACTTCTGCCCCTTCCCCTGTTGTTTCTGACTGCCATTTCCAGGAAGTACTTTAACCATTTTCCATAGAAAAGATTTTTTTTCCTCACTGAGGAAATGTTTGATGTTTTGGCTGGGCTATCACAATAATTGCACAAAAGGGAACTTAAAAATCATCAAATAGCTCTTACTGTGTAGATGTGGAGGATGGTGGGAGGAAAAGAAAGTAGGAAGAGAGAAGTCACAACAGAAATTCTCTCTCTCAAAATGGTAATTTTTTCTGAATCAAAATAAATTTTAACTGCTTTTAACTGATGCTTTGAGACCATATCCATTACTCATTGTGAAAATGAAGTCTTCAAAGAGAGCACAACTAAATTACTTCACATACCAATTTGGAAGGAAGAGGCCCCTTATGAACTTGAGAGGTGTTTTGATCAGTGACACTTTCATTGACACCAGGAAATTGTACCTTATTGGAATAAAGGTATTGCCTTCAGAAGGTGTGATATGATTTCAGCTCAACTTCTCTCAAAGTTAGTGAGTATTTTGAGGTAAATTCTGCAGTTCTTATGTGTACTCAGGAGTACCTCAGGTTATGACTGACTAATTAATTAATTTTTTGAAGAATATTCATGCAATAACCTGTTATGTAAGCTGAGCTTTTTCAGAAGAGCTGGATGGAGAAACAGCATTCATTTAAAAATGAATAGTGATGTGGCCTTCAGGTTTTGATACATTTTACCTTAGTGGTGCCTGGTACATGTTCACTCATTGACAGTGAATCAGCTGTGTATGGACTGTGAGATCTGTTTCCTGTCAGCTTCAGCTAGAGCATATGACTCTCTGAAACCCTAAAGATTCTAGTACAGAAGGTATTGCTTATATGCAGAGGGTGATGTCTATTTCACATGTCTAATATTTGCCTGACTCATAGACTTAGGGATTTTTGAACTATTTAAAGACATTATATGTGCATTTAAAGTTAGGCCATATGTTTAAATACCACGGTTAATTTTTTTGTTGTTGCTGTTGATCCTGATGTATTGTCTCTGTGGTATTCTGTGGCAGTACCACAGCCAATAATGTTGTGTCTTGTAGGGTCTTCAACATTTCAACATTTCTATGAAATATTAATAAAGTATCTGCTTCAGCCTAAATTGCTTTGCTTCATTTTAGCTTTCTTTTTTTAAAATTTTTTTATTATTCCACAATCTCAAAGTGTAGACATTAAGAACAGTAATAATACTTCATGTGTTGCCAATAACAGAGTTGGAGAAAAGCTACTGGCAAAGGCTAAAAAACCTTTCAAACCCTTACTTCCACAAATAAAGGTACTCACTCCTTCACTTAGAACAGTGCCTGAACACTGACCAGGCAAAAGATGAATCTATTAAACACTATATATAGGAAATAAGGGGATGAGTTTGCAATTATGGATTTTATGTAGCAATGAGGAACCTCAGAAGAGCACACCTATTTCTCCCAGTGATAAAAATTTTGCTGTAAAAGTCACTTCAAATATTATGAGCACTTTACAGCAGCAAAGCAATGCTACATCTGTGAAGTGGAACCTCTAAAATGTTTCTTTTACTTGGATCACCAGGGTACTATGTGCTGGTTTGAAAGACAGTTCATCTTCCTTAGGAAATACTTGGGTCAGTTCAGTGCCTGCTTTGTGCATTAGGACCTGAGATATCATGTTTTACAAGCACAGATGTCTGTTAGATCGTTTACAAGTGCATTTTATATAGACTGTGTAACCAAAATATAGAAGGCTAACTGGTACAAAACCTGATTAAGTTTGACAACAGTAGTGTTACAAATGTGGACTCCCCAAGGAACCTTGTCATTTCTGAGCATTAAGGGCAGTCTGACTTCAGGAAGACTGCATTTTGCATGTGTACTATGGGATAAAAATCAGCTTTTACAGAGAGCTTTCTACCCATGAGAGTTGCAGGAGTGCTGTTGGCATTTCTCTTTTGTTGGGCTGTGTTCCCAGTCCCATTCTGAGACTTTGGGCAGCCTCATGATAGGGCTGGCAAAGCACACAAATAATGCAGCAACAGTGACCAGATAAGAGGGAACAATACCCTCCATAAGGTATCTTTGCCAATGAATATCAGTGGTAACATCAGTGATTAACATTCTTCACTACCTGCAGTAGGAAAGGTGTGACAAGTGGCTTTCAAATATGCGGGTTGCTGAAAATAAAAGGTATTTTATAGGAACAGTCTCTGAAAGGAGATTTTGTTTTTCTTAAGTTATAATTTTCATTTCTTTCAGCATTATCGAAATCAAATAATTTTGACTGAGGAATTATTTTCCATTTGGTTTCAAATATTTTTTTCCAAATAAACTATTCTCATTCTGTTTGTACACCAAAATGTTTCTCATAAAACATTCATTTAAAGACATGTCACATTATTGTATTTTATTTATTGATATTGATTCATAGGTGTTCTGATTTTTGGGGAAGTTGTTTTGTATATGCATTCACACCAACCCTCACTCCTACCCCCACTTTTTTTGTCCTGGGGAATTTCCATTTTGATTTTTTAAAAAGTCTGATCCAGAATGAATAAAATATATCAATCTAAATTTCCTGTACAACAGACATTATATTTTCAAGTTATTCAATTCTATGTGCATTTTTAAAATTACTTGTGTTATAAGATTGTGAAAATGAGAATATTTGTTTCATATTATGAATACTTATGCCTGAAATTTACAGTAATTTGGGAATGAAAGCATCTGTTTTTTTGTTATTTTAACTTTTGATTTTTTTTGTAGTTTATTATAATTAACATCTTCTGTATCTGCATGGATGGAATATCATAAGATAAATACTTTAATATTTATTCAGAAGATTTTGACGCCAAAAAATGCAAACTATTGTGTTAAAAACCAAAAAACTTTCATGTTTCCTAAATTAAATAGACAAACTTGTTTTTTTCCAGATTTTACGTGAATAAATATGAATAATTTTTATGTGAATAATTTCATGTGAAAGATGTACATGCTATTTATTTTGAAGATAGAAAAAAAGTAAACCAAGGTTGAAATTGTTTTGCCAGAACATTGTTAATCTCAGCTTCAGTTCATATGCTATGTAACAAGATTTCTTTTAACGAAGTACAGATGTGGAATAGCAAGCTGCTCTGCTCATATCTTTGTGGTTTATCTTGGGAATGATGAACTGAAAGATGAGAATATGTCATCTTCTAATAGAAATATGTTTCTTTGATTTGATGTCCCCTCTCTTTCAGGAGACATTACTGCAGAGGAGATGGTATCAATGTCTCACTTCGGTAACTTTAAGGAGAAAGTATATGCATATATAGGAGAGCTCTGTAATGTTTCTGTCTGCCAAAATAAATCAAGCTTCTGCAAGGCAAAAATGTGCAAAAAACTGATCCACCAGTCCTGTCTTTCTGGTGGTTAGCCATCCAATCAACTGAAGTCATCATGATGATTAACTACACTGTTGTTTTATAATGCCCTAAAACCTGAACTCATCCTGTGTATCAGAATTCAGTTTTAGCTGTTACTTAATATAGCAAGGAAACTTTCTTTTGAAGATCATAAACATCCTTTTGGGTGAGCTTAAAGAAAACTGAAGATTAAATAACTCATTATGGAAATAAGTAGTCTGTTAAAAAAAAGGAAGGCGCAAGTCTTTGGTTTTGTGAGCTTAATAGTATTCCATCTAATCATAAAGTATATTAGAATGTTCAAATTAAGGAGAATAAAACAAATTAATAATCTCTAAAATGTCTGGTCAGCTTCCCCAGAAAATTTAAGATCTACTGATTTCAAGTCAGCTCACAATGGTCAGGAGACTCTTTTAAAATTTTACAGCCTTCTAAAATTACATCTGAATTCATGAACCAAGTGATCTGTTAAGATTGGAAAGTATTTTTGTTCAACTCTGCTCTACATCATTTCTGAAGTGAGGGTAGTCTGTATAAATCAGCTCACCATGACAGTATTCAGAAGATTGATACCACTGATTAACAGTGTGTGCAGGACACAAGGAGAGTCTTTATATCCTCTGCTTTCTCAAATTAAGGACCTGATTTTTACTGCCTACTGATCCCCACCATTGCTCAGAAGAGAGAATCCCTTATGGGTTCTGAGGGCTTCCAATCAACTTGCAACATCCACTGCACACTCCTGGCAGATGAGAGGACTTGCCATTAGGTGATATAAACATATGCACAGAAAAGGTGCCTCAAATTTCTCTTTCCATTTAGAATTATAGCTTGTTTAAGCATAAGAATTTTTCAATTTCTCTATTGAATTTTCATCTTGATCATGTAGGGAGTAGAGGGGCATATGCAGATCTCTTCTCTCAGGTGAGCAGCGATAGGTCTTGAGGAAACAGCATGAAGTTGTGTCAAGGGATGTTCAAGTTGGATATCAGGAAAGATTTTTCACCCAGAGAGTAGTTGAGCACTGACCAGGCTCCCCAGAGAGGTGGTCAAGCACCAGCCTGACAGAGTTCAAGAACAATGCCCCATTTAGTGATTCTTGGGCTGTCCTGTGCAGGGTCAGGAGTCAGGCTCAATAACCCAAATGGGGTCATTAGCACATTCTACGTGCTAGTTCTTGATTCTATGAAAATTCTGTAAATATGACAAAATCCAAACACAAGGAGCTAATGAATCCAGAAGAAAGAAGAAAATTTCTTAGTCACCAGATGTAATACAAATGCTTTAGAGCTTGAAATATATGAAAAAACAAAGACCCCCAGAACGTAAAACTAAGGAAGGAGCCTGTTATGGTGCAGTTTCTATAAATATCATTTGTATCACAGATATCAAGTATATTTTCACTTGATATATTGCACTGCATCAAGTTTATTTTAATCATGGTTAATTGAACTGATTAGGAGAACTTTATTATGTTGTAAAATCTCTAGAGGCAAACCAGATTGTCTTTATTTTTTTCTCTAGACAATTCTGAATGCATGAACAGGGCCAGAGACTCCACTGCACTATTCAACATTGTTACACTCTGTATCCTAGAGCTGTGCTACTTTTCCTACTTAGATTTAATTTACAGATTGACATAAAGACCTCAGAGTTGCATGCTGTTGTAATGAAATTTAAGTGAGACATTCAGACATTCAAAGAGGATGAGTGGCTGAGCTGAAAAGCAGCTCTCAAGGAGACTTTTCCTCTCACAGTTTGTTTTTCTTTTTCTCACACAGCTCTGGTTTAAGGTCACACAGCTGCACCAAAAGCTGAGCCCCAGTAGCCAAATTTGGGCAAGATGGGGATATATACAACATTGCAATCAGAGCCATGACAACTTGTGACCAATATGATAATTCATATTTTCTTGAAGGGGACAATAAGCTCTCCAAAGAGGTCACAATTAAGCTCAACAATAAGCTCATCCAGGAGCAGATGTCTCAAGAGAGGATTTTCCCTAGTCTGGGGTGGCTCTGCAAGGGAATAAACATTTGCTACAGCAGAATGATGCTTGTCATCATAGGGGATAAAATAGTAAAGAACAGCTCTCACATACCTTGTGCTGTTTCACCTGCCAATCTGATAATCACCAGCATAGAGACTGCAACAAAATCTCACTTCTGTTTTCACAAAAGATGTTCAAAGCATTATGTGTCTATTTAAGGATTTGTGCAAACTGTCTACAGCTTTGCCCCCAGTAACAACTCCCATCTATAACTTCAGCAGTCAAAGCTTTTACACCATATAACACAGTATTTATGGGACTTCAAAATTTGACCACCTTATGAAACTCATACTAGTTTTTAAAAAATTTCTGCTTTTTCTCTATAATCTAACCATATGCCTTTGAAGTTTCTATTTCACCAACAGGGCCTTAATTCATTACTTATCTTTTAATTTTTTTTTTTTTAACTAGATTTACCTTGGAGATTTACCTTAGAATTTGAGGTACATTATTGATTCTTTCTGCTACATTTGCTCATATATAAAGGTACGTAAAATAAATTTAAGATAGCTAAGACCCTATACAGTTATTCAAGCACTGCACTTACATAACATGCCTTTAGACAGCGATGGCTGATGCAGTTAAACACAAAATTAAATCTCTGTCAGGTAAATTCTACACCAATAAGAGCCATATTAAAATCAGAGGTAATTACTGGATATTCTTGCTGACATTCAGAGATTAAAGTGGAACTTTTCAAGTGCTATTGACACTAGAAACTCCTGTTCAAATACTTAAATCTATCAGGTTTTGCCACTTAAAATCTAATACATATTTTTTATCTCCTAAATTTGCAATGGTTCTTCATCAGTTTAAGCCACTAAATCTTGCTTATTGGTCAATCAGAAAAAAAAACCCCAAAAATAAGGTATGGAATTACGACTCCATTGAAGACAGGACAGATCTGTGACTTCTACATAATTCTGAGTGCCAGACCAGTTGTCATGCCTTATACACAGTGGAAGAGGGGCTCCATCAGGTTTTCTCTAGGAAAAAGTGAGATAGATATCACTTTGAGAAAAGTTTAGATTCAGAGCATGATATTTGAGACTTGGTAGTAAAAAAAAGTCTCAAGAACTTTTGGTTAATGGGATTGGTATGTAGTCAACTGTTAGCCATAGTCTGTAGTCTTTGAGAGCTCATGGAGTACACAGTTTTTCACTGCATGCTCAAGAGTGAGACCACAAGTTAATCATGGATGCAGAACTCAAAGCTGTTAAGCAAGCAGACAAATGAACCCACATTTAGTGTCTCTGAAACAAGTGATGTCACTAGCCTTTCCAATTGATAAAATCTTCCCTTTTGTCTAAGTGGAGTATACTTGCTTCACTCAGTTGTTAAGACGATATGAATGCTACAGTTCTTTTATCTTCCTATCTTTTTTTTTTTTCTTCTTTTTTCTCCTTTCTTATCCTGCATTTCCAAAATGCAAATGGTTGTTTATTTTTCCCAATCATTTTCTGTGTTAGCAGTAGTCTAACCTGTCCTCATGTTTTAGTGCCTGAAAGTTTTTGGAAGGAAAGAATATTTCCTTCAAACTTTGTTGTGCCTTCAGAGTTTCCAGAGAAGATCCAGGAATATCTCAGTGATTCCAGCCTGAGAGGAAAGGGTCAGGTTTCAGAACTGTTATAGAGTTCTGCAGAAGAAATAGCTGATTTTAATAGTATATACCATGCATATGGCACTTCTTGTCTTCAAAGTGCCTGATATTTGGATCAGTTTTCATGCCTCTTCCAGGAAGAGAAAAGGTTTTTTTATGCTAGACTGAAAATTGGAAATTTCAAGATAGGTCACATTAGGTACTGTTTTCAGCTAGCAAAACCCTCTCATCTTACCTAATTGCATGATGAGTGTGATACTGCTCTGTGAATGGCTGTACTAGCAGCTTTCTGCATGAAGAGAAATATTCATTGTTTTTCCTCTGCCCAATTTCTGTCATCTTTAATAGTATTAAATCCAAATATATGTTTTTATCTGAAATATCAAAATCCTTTCACTACTTGATGAAGAACTTTCATGGGAAACTGAATAAAACCCAGTATCACAATATGCAGTCTTTACTACAATTTTTTTTTCTATTTGATCCTGTTGGATTATATGATGCTATCTCAATTTTTGACATTATTCTGAAAATACTATATTCTTATTGTAAATTAGATATCAGTATCAATTTATTTACAGCCTTTAGAGACTCTCTGTTAAATGTGGTGCCATCTTAGAGAGAATAAGAGGATTTGGGGCTCAGTGTTTTTCATAATTCATTTGTATTCTTTCACTGATTGGTAAGCAATAATAATACCCAAAAAGACACTGTGTATTCCACAAAGATACTGTAGAAGAGTTACACACAAATGAAACAGGATGAGCTTGTAATGAATATATTAAATCACTGCCACACTGTTTCAATGGCATTATATGTATTTGACTTTGTCCTTACAGGAACAATTTCTCCTCTTTTTGTAGGGGCTTGCCTGAACTATACAAAACTGGTATTTATGCAAGCTGTTGTAATGGGAACTTTTTCTCTCTGAACAAGTGTTGTTTTCTCTCTAATTTTCAAATATTTACTCCAATGCAGTTTTTCTTAGGTGATTTCTTGTGGTACATTGGGTCAAGTCTGAATGTAACTATTTGCTGACATGTCCAACAATTTGCATAGGTCAGTAGCATCAAGGAAAATATTTTGCCCTTCAAATTTACTTTTATTTGTCATTGCTACAGCTTGTTCAGCAAATAGAAGATATTGTTGGAAGACTACCAAAGAGCCTGAGAGTAAAACATCAGACATGCTACCAGAAATTTTACAGTCTGCCATTTAAAAAATTCCTAGATTAGAAGGGTTGACAGTAGAAAATATTTTACTTGGTACTTCAGAATGATTCCCTGTCATTCAGAAACTCTCTGAAAAGTAAGTCACAGACATTTCTGGAAGCAAATAGTTTGCTTAATATTTAAAAGTGGAATAATAAAATTAAATGTAGATGGTGATGTGAGAAATGGTAAATAACCTCATCTCTACAAAGGAAATTTCTCTCTCTAATGAATTCAAACCCTTCCAAAGTATATAAATAAAAATGCAACCCTAATGACAATTTATTTAGTCTTTCAAAAACCTATTTACCAGGCCCCTAAAGAAAGGCAATAAACAAATGAAATTATTATTTTTTGAGGATATTTCACAGTCCTGTACAAAAAATAAGTAGTGGAAAACAAAAGGGAAAAATCAGTTTTCATCACTACAAAAGGTTAAAAGTAGGATGTTTCAGACTTTCATATATATTCAATGTTTTGCTTATTAATGCATTAATGCATTAGAAAGAAAGCTAAACAAGAAGAAAACAAGTGTACTAAAAGAAAAAGTCAATGAATTTCAAAAAAAGAAATTAAACTTCAGCTGAACTGAAAACTTGCTGAAGTTCACTGTTGAAGAATTGAAAGAAAAGAAATTTTGTGAAGAAACTTGTATCTACTTGTATACCATAAGGGATTTTATGTTTAATGTGTCAATCCTGGAAAATGATCTGTGTCTTGCTCTTCAGTGAGCTCTGTGCAGTTGCAGGTGGAAAGGACAAGTGGATTTATGACACCTGAGAAATGAGATAAAAAAATCTCCTGCACAGCCAGTGCCACGGGCCTACCAGAAATACTCCACCCAGAAACAGATAACCCCACATCAAAAGGGAGGCAGAGAATTACAAATGACAGCATTTCTGTCATTGGGACCTCTGAAGAAAGACTGAAAGATTAAGTTATGAAATTTCAGAAAAAAAAAATGGTGTCAGAATAATATCTATAAATGTTGTAGAGAGGAGGGACAATTTTCTGAGCCTGTTGTTTTACGTTCCAGAAGTGGGGGTCAAAGGAGTAATGAAATTGAAAAATATAACTTTTGAAATAATAGATGGAAATATTTTTCCATGTAATGTGTGAGATTGGCAGTCAGACAGTAATATTTTCTTGAGAACAAAATTCAGAAAATGATCTTTCCAAGGTAAGGCCAGAATATACTTTCTAAAGGAAAATATTTTTGGAGACCTTCAAAGTGTAAAACTCGGTTCACCTTAGATACTTTGCAGAGGTGTACTTGGTCTCTTTTTGAAGAACTTTTAGGCTTTTCTCTGCATATGTAAAGGCACTTACATGACTTCTGAAGAGTTACAGCATTGGATATTTAAAATGCAGATGCACAAAAGGTGGCTTGGATGCTTTACAATGCCTTATTCTGAAATTTCTGGCTTCTTCCTCTGCACAGGCTACTGTTGACTACCATGGGAATAAGATTGTGGATGGGATGGCTAATTGATAAAGCCCTGTGAGTGACTGTTGTCCTGTGGACTGCTGCCATCTAGGAAATTACTCCAAATTTCAGTGGGAGACAACTGTGAATAAGTCATGTGTTGGCTTTATTGATGTGTGTCCAAAGCACAATTACAGGTTCAGAAGGCTTTGTAAGCTTCTACTCTTTGTTGACTGAACACTCATATTTGTTGTCAAAGCCAATGGGAAACCTACATAAGCAGTCATTGGAAATGCTTGGTCTAATTTGCCCACTTTAATAAAATAAGGTTAAAAGATATGTGTCTAATATACCAAAAGGAGAACTTAAATGATTAATATAAGAAAAAAAAATCCTGAAAGATAAATTAAAAAGGAAATAAGTGTAACTTTTTTATAACACAAGTCCTTTCAAAACTGGCTCTTTTTTACTGACTTCATTTTAAGATGAATTAGACCTGTGATTCAGCCTTGTGAAATGCAAGCATGGGAGAAGAGAATAATTGGGAATGAGTAGTAAGGAAGTCTTATGTCTTTTTGTTCAGTACTGGTAATTTATAGACTTAAAGTTACTGTGCAGCTCAAACCTGCACATTTAGATGGCTTCTGGCCAGCTGGAACATCAGAAGCACACATCATAGCTCGTGTGTGACATTGCCCAGAAATGACTGAGAAAAAAAAAAGCAGAAAAACATAGAAAATGCAATCCAAATGGTTTAACAGCAACAAACACTACTTAATATTTATTTAAACATTAACAGATCTTTATTTAAAATTAGGCCACAAGTTATTTTTGAACTTTAAGTTTGTTTGGAATTTAGACACTTTAAAACTTTTGATAACATAGCTATTTTTAAGTTTTCCCTGTCATTTTTTATGATTTTTGTTTTTTAATCAAAACCCACTATGTCTGGTAGCTTTCCTTTGACTACTCCAAAATACCTCCTTCCTAAATGCACTCAACACAATAATTGTGGATTTTTCTCTGCTAGACTGTGACCTAGCTAATTTTCCTTTTGGTTAAGCTATATTTCTCCTCATATTGACAGGTTTTATTATTTTTTTTTTGAAATTCAGATGCTGTGTTTATGAATATCAAAGACATCTTGGGAACTCAGCACTGACAGCATAGTCTGTCATCCTGTGCTGTAGACATAATGGTATTTTGTGGAATATGAAATGGGATAAGAACACAGAACCAAATACATTTTTTCAGCTGCTTTTCTTCATCCCAGGAATCTCACCCTTGCTAATACATTGTGTTAATCTGCACAATGGCAGACCTGGAATTATCTTAAAATGTTAATAGATAATAATCAGCTGGTCCAGCCTTTCTTAGCACCAAAATTGGCAACATGGCCCAGCACCCTGAACAGATGAATCTTAAGTGTTCCCCACTTCCCTGGTGAGATTTTTCTTGTGAAAAATTTCCCCTCTGTTTTTAACTGGAATCACCCCAGAAGTAACTTTTATTCATTACCCTTGTCTTTCCCAAGTGACTCCTTGTAAAAAAGGAAATGTCCTGATTTTAGCTAGGGTAGAGCTAATTTCTTCTCAGTAACTGTTACAGTGCTATGTTTTGGATTTTGAATGGGGATAGTGTTGACAACACACTGATTGATGCTTTGGTCTTTTGCTAAGTTGTTTTTATCCTAAGTCATGCTCTGCCAGTGAGGAGGTGTGCAAAAGAAACTGGGAGGAAGCACAGCCAAGACAGGCGACCCAGAGGGATGTTCTACACTGCAGAACATCATGACTGGAACATAAAATGGGAGAAGGTACCCTGAAGTGGGGGCTGATCTGGGTTTGGAAGGGCGCTCTGACCGGGTGGTGGTTGTGGTGGTGGTTGCATTGTGCACCAGCCCATTTTTTCCTATTTATTATCATTATTGCTATAATTTACCATTACCAGTGTATTTTACTTTATTTTTAATTTCCTAGCTGTTCTTATCTCAACCTAAAAGTTTTATTTTGGTTCTCCTCCCCATTCCACTAGTGTGAGGGTCAGGGAAGGGGGTTGAGTGAGCAGCTTCATGGTACCTTATTTCCAGCTGGGCTTAAACCATGACAGGAAGTCTCCATCTTCTTTAACAAGTGTAACACACTTTAAATACTGGAACATAGTAATGAGGTCTCCATTAAACCTTTTCATCTCAAGGCTTTCAGCCTTTTCTCCTATGGAAGGTTCCCCATTGATCATTTTTGTGCCCTTCTCTGGACTTTCTCTAGCCTGTTCAAACTTTTTTATATAATAGGAAAAAAAAATCAAACCCAGTATTTCAGACATGGCCTGACAACTGCTGAGTGGAGAGGCAAAGTTGTCCTCTTCAGCAGAAGGAGAAAATAATACATTAAGCTCCTATGCTCCTTTACCATTAAAGTTCTAAAAATTCAAAAGTTCCAAATTCCTTCAAAGTTGGTTAATCTCAGAAACCAGCCTCAGACATCTCCTTTTTTGGGTGATTACATTTTCACTGATTGACACATAGAATCCTTCATCTAGGCTATGAACTATCTGTGTGTCATGATAATTACTAAAGATTCACTCTCATGAATACTAACAAGCTGCTTGGAAACTTAGCAAATCTCCCCTGTCTACTTTTTTCCTTCTTAGTGACTTATCTATACTAAATTAGTTCCCAACCATGCTGTGCTAGCTGATATTTTTTTTTTTACTTCATATTTTGCTTTCAGTTCTATTCCTTGTTCACTAGCACTAAATGCAGTCATATTTAATTACTATTTGTTCACAGACTTGTGTAGGAACCACAATTCCTGGTCGGAATCAGAGCCCAGTTACGCTACTTAAATTAACTGCAGTGGACAAAATCCAACAAGGAAGCAGACTACTGACAAGTCTAGAGCTAAAATATTTTTTGAAGTTGCCTTTTGATTTTTTTAAATTTTAATGTAAATTTTAAATTTTTAAAGTTTTTTTAAAAAAATCTGTTTACTGTCATCTGGTTTTATAAGTGTTAAAACACCAAAAATCCCATTGAGTGTAACAGAATTGATGATTCCTGCAGCCCTTATATAGTTAAAATGATACAAGAAAAATGGTCACAAAGTCAGAAGACCAGGACATGCTAAATTCCCAGAAGTTTGTCAAAGTAGATAAAACCTGTTTGGTTTGTACTGTTGTAGTCTCAACATTGTAATAAAAAAAATCATTGTTTCCAGAACTGTTAATCTCAAATAAAGAGTCAGCAATTTGGGATACTATATTGTGTTGTAATTGGAGTTGATTTTGAAGAGTTGTGAGACAGCCTCATTTTGGAGAATAGTGACAATCTAACTTACTGAGATTTCTCAGTAAACCATTTTCTTGAAGGTTACCAGAACAGGAACTTCACTCTTAACAGCCACTCCTGATTTTGAGGATTAAAGGCATTTAGACACTATTTTCTTATAGAGCTAATTTGTCCCATGTTGCATCTTTATGCTCTGTGGACCAGCAATAACAGGAAAAATATTTAAGGAAAGAGTCTGCATTAATCAGCCTTCATGAAAATCTTGTTTGTGGGAAATTGTGGGTTAGGATATCAAAGGACAGCAAGAGGCCAGAATATTGCTCTGAGTTTTAGGGAGAGGAAAAGCTCAGAACATGAGCATAATGGAGGGAAAGAGTAATGGTTCAAAGCAGCATGTAGAACTGATTCATAGAATAATTAAGAATAAAGAAAGACCTCCAAGGTCATCAAATCAGATCATCAACTCAAGTCAGAGCATCAAAGTCCACCATCAAAGCATGTCTCTAAACACCATATCTACAAGTTTTTGAAGATGTCCAGTTTCCAGACAGAGGGTCTGCTCCAGTGCATGAGTACCCTTTCAAGGAAGACATTTTTTGTAATATCCAATCTAAACCACCCCTGGCACATGTGTTTGTGGGAGACTCCAACCCTGCAAGAGAGAGGTGAGCCATAGGACCTGGCCAGAGGATCAGTCAAAGACAAAGACTCTCTGTATCCTTCCATATGACCTTCTTTCTGGTGTGAATCATGGAACACTTAACCACTCAGTGTGGTAGGAAATACACGTTGGAAAATTCTGAAGTCTGTCACCAGTACAATCAGATAAGCTGTCTAGGTGTATATACAGAATCCCAGGATTCACTTCAGAACGAAGAGCACTTGCTAAATGTTCTGGACCCCCCACTGTTCTGGACCTTACTTTCAATGTCAGCAAAACAATCTCTAGCGCCAGGAGTTTGTATGAGCTATTGCATATTGAATAATAAGTAGGATTTCCCAGTCCTGTTTGTGAAGAGTCTTTGAAGAACTTAATTCAAAATGCAATTGTCAAGGCAGGAGTTAATTTTTAATATCTCTTTAAAATACATATTCTGTTAACACAATTAGGCAGAGTGGTACAAGAGAAAAGGAGAAAGAAAGGGCTAAGGAGTCTTAAAAAATGCAGCACCATACATGATGGCCTGTGTCTCTTTAAATTCATTCAATTCCTTGCAGGGATAACTTCAAAATGTAGAGATATATTTTGCTATCTCCATTCTACTCAGCTTGACGTCACCTCACTTCTGTTGTCTACAATACTCTGACCAGAAATAAAGAACTACAAAATAGACTTTGTTTTTGGGTACGATATTATAAAATGTAGTTATTTAAGTCTCTACACTTTACTCTTATTTTGGATCTGATTTTTCAAATATGGGTTTAGGGCTATTTTTGTGTACTTGATATACTTAGTAAAATTGCAGCTCTCACAAACACCTAAAAGCACCAAACAGCACTATCTTAGGCTGTGGTTTAACTGTTAGAAAGGGAAATGCAGGTGGAATTCATGCCCCATGATGCCTCTCATTCCTCTAAAAGGAAGTTTCATTCTTAGCTCAAGCAAGGCTGTACTTGTAAAGCAGAGGTGGAGATTATACCAGTTAAATTGTTAATGAATCATTACTAACTGGGCACCCCAGGTACCAGGGTCATCTTTTTCTTTGGTTTCTGTGTAATCAACGGAGACACAACTGGCCCAAACTATGACTCACCTAGGCTAGGCTCTGTTGAAAGAGCCTAGCTACCCTAGGGATGCAGAGATTTAAACAGATTATCCTCCCCTGCAATAAACACTTATATTAGGGGATATATTTATTCATATTCTATTGATAAACTGCTACTAATTCTAAGGATATGAAATAAATCCAAATAATAAAGAAAGTTTATTAGCACTTATTTTACTGGGTAGTCTTGCTTTACATCCACAGATCATGGCACAAGTGAATCACAGAATGCAATGAGATGTCTGTATTTGGGAAATGTGGCATTTTCCCTAGAAAAGAACATTATTATAGAGAAAATTACCCATTGTGAAATTAATTCTGCTTTTGATTTTTAAAATACGATTGTACCATTAAAGTATATGCATCCAGGCAAACAAGTAGACTTTGTGTTCTATGGATTTAGATACTCTTTGTCTGTAAATTTACCCTCTTCTAAGTAGCTCAAAAATATGTTAGAATTTGGCCACTAACAATATTATTGGTAAACTCTCATTCCAAAAAGTGCTGTAGTCACAAAATTAGGAACAACTCTTTTGGCAGACAATTCTGCTTTTGAATTGAACATTACCAGTTAAAAGACATGCCAAGGACTTTGCAACAAACTGTGCAAAGTAGTTTCATGTCAAAATTTGCTATATAATTTCTCCCATCAGGAAGTCCTCCTTGTGAGATGCAAAAAAATTCCAGTGTCTATCTTGCTCCTGTAAAAAAGAAACGTGGTAGCTAGACCAAAGTGGAAGTTGTTTAAAATTAAAGATTAAATAATTACACTGATTTATGCACAGAGAGAGCAGTGGGGATAATGTGTTCACTCTGCATCAGCCAATGACACACATCACCACATACAGTATCCTGTCACATTCTGGCATTGTAGATAAATGTCAGCCCTGTTATTTATTTTCAATTTAAAATGCATTAATATTAGCTCTATCATGCTGACAAATTTTATAATGAAGACAGTTGATTATCTTTTTTTTTTTCTGAAGGACAGGGAAAGACATGGACTCATTTCAATGCAATAATGAACATCTCTTATTATTTTATTGGGAAACTGATTCATCCAAACTGGTCTTATTTATGTGGAAATAGTCTATAAGCAAAAGACACAAGAAAGGAGAGATCAGAATTCATCACTTCAGAAAAATTGCTAGGAAATGTTGGTGAAAAACCAAAAGCAATATTTTTCTTTTTATACACTCTAGTACCTGTGATTGATTTATATTAATTGCTTGACCTGTATTCATCAATTTTGTGTTAATTCCAAATTGTTTTACAGATCTCAAAAGTTCTACAGACATTATTACTTAAATCCTTTGTTTACTGAACCACAGAACAAATCACTGGCTTACATGATCGATTGACTGACTGACTGATTGACTGAATGATTTGTATTTCCTTTGTCTAACAAAAGACAGTGTATCACAGAGTGTTGTCTTTTTAAACATATGCAAAGTCATGTTTTAACATTACCTATTCCAAACATTTGAAAATCACAAAGCTAGATTAATTATCATGTACTCTTATAAAACAGTATGTTGAAAATTCACTTCTACAAAATGGAGAATCAAATTGAGGGTCTGATTTCAACAACATTTGTGAGTGATAAGACATGCACTGAATGAAGAGTTGCTCTCATTACAAAAATGGTTCACTAAAGGCTATATGGTATGGTTGTTTTGAAGCAGGTCTGGAGAATCATGAAATAGATTCATTGAATAATCCAGGTGGAAAAGAGCCTCAGGAGATTTCTAGAGTGCCCCCCTTCTGAAAGCAGAGCCACTTGTGAGATGAGAGTAAGTTACTCAGCGATTTTTCTTGAACCTCTTCACCAAAGATGGAGTCTGCAGAGGCTCCCTGTGCCACTCCTGATGGTCCTCATTTGTAAAAATTATTTTCTGATTATATTTTGGAAACTCTTTTGTTTTAAGTTATGTCTGTTATTTTTTTATTGTAAAGAGCTTGTATTTGCCTTCTTAATGACTTCCATTTAGATATCAGTGGATTGCTATTAGAACCTCTAAACTTTAGAGACTATCACTTGACTTTTATTCTTTACTTTATATAGTTAGCAGTCGTGTTCAGAGAAAGTACCTTTTTAGCCTGATCCATTGGTTTTCTTTACTTTTTTCAGAAAATTAGAAAAAAAAAAGAGTGTTTCCTTATGTAGTGATAGAAGAGGTCTGTAAAGTTACATGTGAAGTTACTATCCAAAAAGTTCAAGATGATGGACAGCAAATTCAAACATTCCCTAAGCTCTTCTACAACTTACAAATAGACCCTTTTTAAGAAAATAGGAGTTTTTTTGCATAGTCAAATGACTTGATTATTCTTAAACCAGTGCAATTGCAAATTTCAAAGGAAACACTATATTTTTTGGGTTCTGATAAAAATTGTCAAATATGGCAGCTGCCACAAGGTTTTTTAGATTTATGTAGCTGTTCCCAAAAGTTGTTCCTCTATTCTGTAAAAAAGATGAGAAAAAAATTTGCAAGTAAGGAAAGTTTCCAAAGAACAGAGAAACCAGCATTGGCAAAAGACAAGCCAGGACAGAGGGTTTGTTATGAATAATCATGGATCAAGTAACAACTTTAAAACATAATTCCATCATGGAAATTAATTATAACTGTTTAATGTTAATAATTTCCAGTATTGTGCAGCTCCATGTAGATACTTTATACTTTTATATTCAAGTTTTCAAAGGCATTGTCAACACTGGTTAACTCTCACCATCAACAAGAAGACATGAAAAGTGTTTGACAAATATGCAAGCAGTAGTAGAGAGTAAAAGGTCAATAAATGTGAATTTGAGAGTCTAATGTTAATGCATGAAAATAATGAATATACACACAAATTGTCCTATTTCTACTTCATTCACAGTGACTGAGCTGCTCTACATCCACTTACAAAAGCTTTTCCATAAATAAGCATATATGAGATAACACAAGATTTTAAAATAAATTCTTTCTCTGCTGTATTCTAATTAAACACAAAACTGCTGAGGGCACACAATGTAATTAATTAAATTGAACACAAGGTGATTGAAAGCAAATTTAGAAAAAAAGCCACTAGGTTCTTTTGGAGCTTAGATCAATAATGTCTGTTAAATTAAAACTTTACTCTACATTATTCTTGCTGTAAAATATGGGTTTACTTTACTAATAAAAAAATGAAACATCCTATGAAATAAATATAGCATTGTTTGTATTTGAGGACTTCACAGTGTTTAGGCTATTATGCAACTATGGGATTGCAACACATATCCAGCTGCTGATTGATGTTTTGTCATTGAATAGGCCTGAACTGAAGGGTCTGTAGAGATGCATTCCTGTAATGAATATGCAGTACCATTATGCGATATATTTTTTAAAAATCAGAATGTGATTCTGATCTTTACACAAAGGGACATGTGTGTAAAATGCATCCAGGAGACTTAATGAAGTTATAAAATATTTTGTTTTGTCCCATGTGCTGTCTCCATTCTGAGGAAGGTTAGGTTCACTTTTTCTTTTAACATGATCTGTACTTTGGTTATCTCAGCCATGCAGGATCAGTGAAAAAGTTGAGAATTAAGCCTTCTTTTGTGGTACAGCTTCAAAGTACAGAACAGGAACTGGGGAAAACAACTGAAGTTAAAATGCTGTGTATACCAAAACTGTTTTCACTTTGGCTTCTTCATTCAAGCACAATGAATTAATTTCAACTCCCAGTATTGCTAAGATGCTTCATAAAATGTAATCTTTTTAATATCAATATTTTTCTGCAGAGTTCTGTTTGCACAAAGGTCTTTTTCTTTTCTTCCAGTGACATTTTCTGCACAAATGCATTTTATACCTGGGTCTGATCTCTGGTCAGTCAGTGTCTAACAGATTCTGTATCTATTATCTGCATTTTCAAGAAAAACCAAACAAGTAATGTAGTCTCAGAGCTAAAAAGGAGAATTTAAACACTGTAACAATGTTGGTAAGTGAAGACCTGTTCAAGGATAACACTAGTCACCTCAGTTCATAGAACCATAGAATGGTTAGGGTTGCAAGGGACCTTGAACACCCTCTAGTTCCAACCCCCTACCACAGGCAGAGATGCCGCTCACTAGATCAGGTTGCTCAGGGCTCCATCCAACCTGGCCTTCCAGGGATGGGGCATCTACAGCTTCTCTGGGCAACCTGTTCCAGTGCCTCACCATCCTCTCATTACAGGATTTTTTCCCATTGTCTAATCAAAACCTGCCCTCCTTCAGTTTAAAACCTTCTTCCCTTGCCCTGTCACTATCTTCCCCTATAAAAATTCCCTTTCTCTCCTTTTTATAATCCCCCTTAAGGTGATGAAATATTGCAATGAGATCTCCCCAGAGTCTTCTCTTGTCCAGACTGACCAGTCCCAGGTATCTCAGCCTGTCTTTGTGGGAGAGGCACTTCATCCCTCTCAGCCTGTCTTTGTGGGAGAGGCACTTCATCCCTCTGTTTATCTTTGTGGCTTCTCTGCCCCCCTCTAACAAGTCCATTTCTTATGCTGAGGACCCTAGACTTGGATGCAGTACTCCAAGTGGTGTCTTACAAAGGCAGAGGTCAGTAGTTCTTTTTTTATTATTATTTTTAAATTTTGTTTGTTTTGGGTTTTTGTGTTTTTTTGTTTTTTTTTTTTTTTTCTTGCCTGTTCCTGCCCCAGCCATGGGTGTTATGAGAGCAGTGAAGACCCCACTTCTCTGTTATTTGGTTGCACTGCTCCCCTTAACCCTGCCCTTTTCCTACTCCCAGCCAGGGATAGACTACATCTCTACAGGCAGCTCAGTGCAGCAATTCCCTTCTTTTTGCAACTGAGCAGTTTTCACTCAGCCTTTGTTTGGTCTAATTCCTGGTTAAACTAAAGGGTGGTGAAGCAACAAATGCAATGGGTCACCTGATTGTCCCTTCTCAGGAGGCATGTGGTTCACACTGTGGTAGCTGCAGGCCTTTTCCCCTGCAAGTTTTAGCATTTCACAGGGGGAGCAGGCCCCCCATTTCTGCCAGAAATAGCTCTTCCCATTTTAAAACATTTGTCTGTATTCCTGTCAGCTTCACTGGGATTTATGCTCTCTGATCTGCATGACTAGCAGTGCTGCTTTCATCACCGTTTCACAAGAAGCCTATTTGTAAACTGTGTTTTCCACTGATTAAAGAGGAAACTTGTTAAAATTGTAGGATATTTCAGTCTATCTCAGAACAATTCCTAAATCACTCAGCATTCATGTGTAAAGTAACTCTAGGTTCACATTGGGAACTAAGTTTCTTGCCAATGCTTAGCCTCACTCTGTTTCCTAAGAGTCAATCACTTGGGCACAGATACATTTCTTAAAAATATACATTTTGTAAAAATATCTTACAAAGTCTGTAGAGAAGTTACTTGCTCTTAAGCTATAAAGTGCTTTTGAAGCTCTGAGGAGGTGAAATGTGACCTGTTTGTTTCACTGCAGTGCACAGCAGCATGCATGAGAAGTCAGGCAAGAGAAACTTAAAAGAAAATATTGAGCTGCTCACTGTCTTTTTAAGCATTCTAATCTCTTAATAAGAGTTGGCAGGTGCTAACGGTTTTGTGCCTGTTTCTTTCTTCCTTTTTAGTTATCTTAGTTCTGTGGAGGTAGATTCATTTTCTGGGTTCAGTAAGTATTCCTTCACCTGCCTTGAAATGGAACTGCAGGCCCTTTGATAAATACATTAAAAGGTTATCAAATTTCACTGTTGTTTCTCCAAGTGTATTTGTTTTCTCAGATGAAATGTTCTTTCTTAGCTTTCTAGAGCAGTAACCTCTATGGATCACAATAATTGACCCTTCTCCTTCTGAAAGAAAAACAAATAAGGGTGCAAAGGAAAGACTTTACCTTAATTTTTCAGCAAAGACATTCAAAGCAGTGCTAAAAAACAGGACTTCCTTCTGTGCAGATTTCAACAGGTACCCAATGAAAATTACCATACCAAATTAACCCCTCAATAATGCCATTAAGAGAGATTCACCAGATGTAATTTCCTCCTGTTGTTAATAAGAGCAGTTTGTACATCATGGAGGAAGACAAAGCCACAGGATGCTCTGGTGCCTTCACTGTTTACTCACACTAACATGTCTGAGGCAAGCACCAGGCATGTGGAAAGGCATGGTAAAACTCAGGTATCTGGCTTGTATGGGTTTAAGGTGGTTTAAACACTGGATATGATCTGATTAGATCACCTCTAAACTAAAATACTTGGGGAAAAACATCTAGATTTCGACACAGGGACTTACATAGGAGGTAAGAGGCTGCAGGATGGCATGCCTGACAGAGCTCCTTGAAGTGCAGCGAGAAAGGAGCAGGGCTGTTGCACCCCCCTCCTTACATGGCACTAAGCTCTGGAGAGCAGGAACAGGGAGACAATTTTGCCACAGCTTGAACTGCTCCTGGGAGATGCTGCTCATGCACACACACCAGCCTCTGGGAAAGAACAGGGCAATTGTATCTCAAAGCCATAATCCCTCATGTGCCATCCCCAAATGCATTCTGTGCTGTGCTGCTCTTGGGCTGAGACAGAGGCGGCTGGCAATGTTTCTGTAGATAGTCCCCTCTTTTTCTCTAGCATACATCCTGCAGATGCACTGAAAAAAACACTTTCTGAAACAACAACCACAGACACCATGCACATGTAAATACATTGACTTCAGAGGGATTCAAGTTAAGCATGTACCTGAGGGCCTTTCCAAATCAAGACTGAAGCACAAGCTGTGAGTGGAATGCTGTCTCACACAACTTTACTCATGCTTTGTATAAAATAGTTGTATTCCCAGTCAGTTTTTAGATTAATCTTTTTTCTTCGTTTGTGCATTGTCTAAAAAGACTGCAAAGCAAGAATGCAAGCCTGATGACAATATAAACAATAAAAATATTACAAAAGATAGTCTCTGCTCTGCTAAGTAAAAAGTGAAGGCCAAATGGCACCCATTGGTTCTTATGCTGCTCAAAGCTTTTAGACCTTGTGGTAGTTTTAGTATTTGTTGCAGTTCAAAGGCAGAGCTGAGGAGACAAGAGTTAAATAGTGTGGGTAATTAGGATCCAGAGCTTTCTGTCTTGCTCTTTTTCTTGTCTGCATTTCTTTTGCAAGTATCAGGTATTCTGCACTATTTTTTCAAACTTTAGGAAACAGCCATGACCCTCATGATTTTCAGGTGTTACAAATTAGATCTGAGCATAACTTGGTAGCATGAGCATGGTCAGTATGTGAGCCATTTCATATAAGTTGCTGAAATTCCATTGTACTCTAGATTCACTTCTAAGGTAAAACACAGTAGTCCTTGGCTTCTGCAGCTCTCAGTGAGGTAAAATATGAGACACTTGGGGAAAAAAAACAAAAACTCAAGGTTATCTTCATTATGTTACTGAAGAAATTCAGGCCAATAAACAGCAGAGTACTTGAAAACAGTGAAAGCAAGCACTCTAAAGATACATGTGTATTCAGAAAAGTACTTAAATAAACAGCCAATAAAAATATTACAATGGGAAAAGAGAAAAAAAAAAGCTGTTACCAATTCAGGGACATTTGTGGGACAGTCACTTCTTGAGGTCACAAATGCAAGCAAAGCCTATTACTATGTCAGCAAAGAATTCATACAAGTACTTTACCACATCATTGTTTTGTGGTGTGAAGGAAAAGCCATTCAAGATCAGAACTAAAAAAATAAACAAATACCCAAGTTCTACAAGGGCAAGGACAATGACAGTAGGACACAGAGTTCTTGTACTGAGTCTGTTTTCCTGACAATAAAAGAGCTATTCCTTGCTATTCCTTAACTTCTGCTATTTTGCTATTTTTAAAAAAGCTTTTATTTTCCATATCCATTCAAACTAAATGGAACACAATGACCAGAGTTTACAATACAGTTGTGGAGATTTAAGAGGGAGGTAAGGTAGAAGACCTTCTCTCCTCTCTACTTGCATATTTGGTTACATTTTACCTCACACAGCCTTGAGTCAAACTGAAAGGGAACCTGGGACAATTGCCTGTTCTCTTTAAGTCCAAAAGCATCTCTAAAACTGTTTGCTCATGGAAATGGCTCATATTTCCTTCTGAGACAGTCCACAGCTTTGAGAAAGATAAAAATATAGGGAAGTGGCAACACTTTTCAAACTACTCTTGTCTATTTTGTAAGTAAGCTTTTCAGTGCATTACAGTTTTGTGGAAATTACATGCGTAGGGGAAAATGAAGATGGAAAAGAAAACACTCACTTATCTAAATCAACTCTAAATGGAAAATATTGTGATTCCCAGAATTTTGTGAAAGCTAGCAATTTTTACAATCCTAACAGACCAATGTTCTTTTTTTCCAAATGCATGCTTTAAGGAAATTCTGTTGAAAGCTCCATGGAGAGGAGGAGACTCATGTGGAAATTGCTTCCTAATTATTTCAACTGTTTCTGTGCACCCTGGAACACCCACTGACTTTCATTAATGCAAAACATGGGAAAATATGGATTTTCTCATCAGTAGAAGTAGTAGGACTATCTTACAGCTAAGGCTCTGGAATTATAATCTGTCTAGGCATCTTAAGAAGAAAAGCCTTGTTGATGTTCTGTGACTCTGGCATTCAAAAGGAGCTAGAATTCAGACCAGGAAAGACATTACAGAATTGGAACACTAATATATCCATAAACACTGATGTTTCAGAAAGATGTTACATCAGTGATGGGTCTACCACAAACTAATCCAGATCCAGATTCAGATCCACATTCCTGCTGAATAATGGAGCCACAGACCATTTAGCCTACAGTGGGGTTTCTAGAAGAAGCAAGAAAATTACTTGTTCACATGCTTCTTGGCTTGATTTTTTGTTTGTTTTCTTGTTTTCAATACCTTAGCACTGACATAATCATCAGGTTACTTCATGTAACTCTGAACAACCAGAAGAGTTGGATATTGGTTTTAAAATATTTGAAATACAAATTTTCCCAATAATTTCATCTGATGAAATAGCTTACATCATGCTATCACACTTTGATATTTTTTTGACTTTTCTTATGTCATTATTGTATTTTTAAATTTAAAGGTTGAAATATTTCTGGTGATCTTGGTGAGTGAGACTTAGTTAACTGAAATTAATAATACAAATCAATAGTGAACTTCACAATACAGGTTGTATTAATTTAATTTTAAATAGGTTTTAAATAGACTGTCAGTCTGTCAATAGGCAACACTTAGAATTGGTTAAGAATCAGTTCATTTCATATGTGATGTGTAAGAAAAGAAAAAGAGGAAGCTGCTATGAAAAAATATTGTGCTTGCATGATTGATAAAATCCAACAGATATTAAAGTATCCAGTAAAAAAAGTTCAAAGAAACTCAATAATTTCATATTTGATCTGCAAACTGACTCATATAGAAAAGCAACTGAAGGAAAAAGCACCTCTAGAAATTCAAACTCATATAATTACTGAAACATTACCCCAAAGAAGTGTTATCCTAAATAAGCCAAATATAAGGAAACTCCTTCATTGAAAATAAACCCAAAATATTTTATATTCTCTGAAACTTGAAAAATACAACAACAGAAGCTCTGCTCAGTTAAAATATCACATAACTAAAAAAAAACCCACTACAAATAATTTATTTATAAAAAAATTCAGAAGACACTGATATGATACTATAAAAAAATTAAGACAGAAATTAAATTTAACCAGGAAATCTCAGCAAATTGATATTGGTCAAAATTCTAGGAAAAGACAAATTATTTTCTTCTTTAATAGGGAGAAAAGGTGTTTGGATGAACACCAGCTAAAGTGTAGTCACTAATTTTGCCTACATACTAAACTAAAATTCCTCTGTAGGTCTAAACAAAAATATATAAGCAAGTCATTCTGGTCTTCTAGTTACACCCAAATAAATGAAATACACATTAATGAAATTTGATTTATCTGCTATTATATAAGTATAGAAGATGGAAAATGTACATGTCCTTGCCCAAGAATTTTTCTAGGTGAGTTCCTCAAATTCACAATAATTGTATCAGCCTATGTGCACATCCTGCTGAATGAACTTGAAGTTTGGAGATATAAGAGTGGAGCTTCAGGTCAGTCAAACAGAACTTTTGACCTCTTGCATTTGAGGGATGAGTTGCAACATGACCTACAACAGCTGGAGCTGCAGGCAAAGATGTTCCTTTATAGTAAAGGTCATGAACATGTGGTTGTGACTTTATTTGGCACTTAGTGCCATGCTCTAGTTGACAAGGTCAAAGGTTGGACTCCATGATTTTAGAGGTCTTTTGCAACCTAAAATGATTCTGTGATTTTGTGATTATTAATATTATCCATATTACTTTATGTCTTTGCACATAGCTCTTCACCTTGTCTGCAGGGTCTTTTAAAAAAAAGGGGTTTCAAGTTTAGTAATCTCCCTTCTTGTCCAGATAAGAGCTATTTCAAATAGCATACCTTCAGTTGAAAACCATATCTAAAAACCCCCAAACTCAGAAACTTTTCTCAATTCAGTGTTTCATATACACTGAAATTATGTCCTGAACCTATACTGTAGTAGAAAGGGGACATGCTGAAAGAGAAATTCCTGTTTTCTCTTCTAAGACATTCTGGTTTACCCAATAAGACCCTTCTGCACATACAGTATGTTACAGTCTGCTCCTCCTGGTCCCTAATCTCAGTGTGAATGTTGTACTTCTCAGGAGATAAACCTGAAAAGAAATTTCAATATACTCTTCTGAAATTTTTGAGAACTTGAGCATGTAAAGCTGAGGGTTTTGCTTATAAAGTGATTTCCAGGAAACCATTCTGCCAACAAAAAAATTTCTTTATATCCCTTTTCTTAGCAGTATCCTTGTCCTTCTTATCCTTAAAACTACGGAGACCTACAGAGCATTTACTATTATGGTTATTAAGGAGAAAGATTGAAGTTCATTTAGTAGAAAACCTCTCAAAAATCAAGAAGTAGTTGCAAATACTACTATTATATATTTTTCCCCAAGATGTACAAAAAATAAGCTATATTTTCTGAAAGAGAAACTTTCAAGTCACAACTTCTCTTAGCCATAAAAAGTTTGATTATTGAGAATTTATTATGCCAGAATATCTCTGTTGCTAAAATCAATTATAACTAAAAAGTAATAAGAAGAGATTATTAAGCATCCCCAATGCTGTTGAATTGCCATCCCCAATGCTTATGAATTATATGATTTTACAGTTTTCTCCATTAGATTCTGCATTTCTTAAAATCAGACTTGCAATTTTGTAATTTCCACAAGCAAAACTTAAGGCAATGGATTACATGAATTAATCAAAATGAGACACTAAAGCACTTAGCCATGTCCAGACTATGAGACTGCTTGTATGCATAAATTTAAAGCAATTTGTGATTTTGCTGTAGATGTCTTAACAGGGTTTTGCTTTATGATTATGCTGAGCCAGCATGTGCTACCATTCAGCTGTGCAAAAACAGATGTTCTCTATTAATTCTAAATTCAGTAAAACTGATGAATTTTGATTTGGAATAAATTTATATGCTGCCCTGGGGGTACCTTTCATGTAACACAGGGCATCTTGTTCACAGTTTGGGCAAGCTAGAATAATTCTGCTTTGTTTTATGACTTTATCCTAGAGCTAGAATAAAACACTCTAGAACATAAAAGATTTTCCTTATCAGCACTATATACAACATTATTGCTATAATTTTCTGTAAAAGATAAGGTTAGCATCATTGAGAAATTAATTAATATAGTCATTATCAAACCTCTCCTCTTAAGCAACCCCTAAAAACTCCAGAAAAACTCATACTTTGTGATTGGATATGCCAAAACATCTATTACCACAGCAAACCCCAAAGTTTGTGTTTCCAGTGATTTAGGACTTGGATTTTTAGGATTGGCAGTGACAGGGATACCGCTAAGAACACAGTTCAGTTACTTCAGTTATTTTACGGGCTAAAATTCCTGCTGGAGATATTTTAAGCACGTTAATTTGGTAGAAAATTTTTAAAACTGCAATTTTTTACAAAGCTTTTTTTCCATGAATCCAGGCCCAAATTGAAATATGCTGCAAATATGAAGGCATGATATGATTTAATAAAATAAGGTGAAGCATAAAATGGATTTTACATATCCCAAACCAAAACATTTTGCAAAAGAGATAGTTTCAAACATTCTTTTAAGAAGTCATATCTGTAGAAATTTATTTCCTTTTCAGAATTCCTCAACTGAGCCCCGGAACTTGAATTTTTACTCTTTTTGACTAAAATATGGGAGCTTAAAAAAAAGGTCTAGTTGACACCTGTAGAGTACAATTTGCCAATAGAGTGCAGTATGTCTTCACATGTGTGCTCTCCCATATTTCTCTCTACCAAAACCAGAGGAAAATATCTGCTTCAAGTGATACAAGTAATTTCTGTGGCTCCTAACTAACAGAAGTGCTATGGAGACAGAAGTACAGCACACTATCATAAATGAAAAACGTTTCCATAATTATTAGCTGTTAATTTTAAATACAGTAAGTTTTCTTTTTGAAAAGCAGATTTAACTGTTGCCCTTTTGAAAAGATAGCAATGTCTATCTTTTTAATGTCTACCTGTCTCATATAGGAATATGAATGAATTTTAACAAAGGGAAATATTTCAAAAGTTTACATTTAAACATATAATCAGAAAATGAAAAAGAAAAAATCCATTTTCTTCAAGGTCTAGAAGAAAATTCACTATTGTGCTAACTTTTACAAAAGATAAATCAAATTTAAGGTTAAACTAAACCCAGAAGCCCCAAAGAGGAATTTACAGAGAAGGATGTGAGCAATTATGGATCCAGGGAGGTTCATTCATTCTGTAATATTACAAGGCAGTCTAGTCCCAGTAGAACAACACTGAAGTCAGTACAATCTGTCTGGAGTAGTTCAATTCATTGGTTTTATGTGTTAAAAGTAGAAAAAAATATAGCAAAATTGCTTTCCAGAAGCCACATTCTACATATGTAAAGCAGTCAAATAAGTTGAATAGATTGTTTGCTAGGTACTAAGTCATACCTTGCACATTTTTATTGTTTATGTTTCCAATTCCTTTGCCAAAATCTCCTCAAAATATATTTTTCTCCCCCATTCTTTGATTTAATTTCCTGTAATTTTGTTACTTAACATTTTTCGTTGTTACTTTGTAATAACAGATGTTGGGGTTTTTATGAGTAAAAGTTTTCAATCTCTGCAAATCACTTTGCACGACAATCACATAAAACTTGTGGTTTCTGCCATTATAAACTGTTTTCTCTCTGGTTTTCTAACAGCTCAACTTATTTACAGGAAAACACTGATTTTTTTCATTAGTATCTAGGAAAGTATTTGGCTTTGAGCCACTAGCACTAGGTCTAGTGGAAGGTGTTCCTTCCCATGACAGGGGAATTGGAACTAAGTGATCTTTAAGGTCCTTCCCAACCTGAACCATGCTGTGATTCTGTGATTCTACCATTCTATGAAAATAAAATATATCTTATTTAAGTTAAGCATGTTATGGCATTTTAATATTCAGTGTGATCTCTGAAGCTGATGTGTTGTATTTTTCAATTTATATTTACTCATCCTTCTTCAGCTTCATGTGCTTTGACCCTCAGTCAAACACAATCAATTCATGACTTTACCATAACAAAAAATGTCTGAGATGCAAATCAGTTTATTAGTTTTCCTGGGCTGGAAGGGGAAATAATGACAGGATACTGAATAAACTATTATTTGCTTAATCCTTCCTTTCTGAAGCAGATAAAGGGTGCCCAAATGATACTTAGGTTCCCATATCTACAATTTACTGCTAAACAGCAAGAGGTGTTGTCACCTGGCAGTGTGGAGCAGCAGGAAAATACCACCATAGTGTAAACATGGAAGCTATTATGGAGGAAATTAAATGTTTCCTGTGGTTATTTGAAGTGCATTTCAGTTTTTATAGCCTTGGTCACTTGAACTCTCAGTGTGAATTATAAAATATAATGTGTGGCTGTTAGACCTGATTAAATGTATGTCATGGCTGTTAGGATAAAGATAATAATAAAAAATAAAAACAAAAGGGAGAGACAGCCAAAAAAACAGCAAGAGGGAGAGATAAATAATTATTTGGATGTTGCAATGTGAGAGATTTTATCATTTACACAGTTAGAAAATTATTCTTTACAAAAGGACTTATACTTTTTAACACTATTCATATTTAGTGCTCCCTAAGACCCTGCTACTCCAACAGACCCAAATTTGCTGTTTCTACTTTTGTATGAGGCTAAAGAGGTCATCTGCTTCATTGAAAACTGCAAAAAGCAACAGCCATTTGGAAAGATGAAAAAAATGCACCACTGATCTTCTCTGTACAACTCTCATCTGCTGACATGATTGAATCATGTTGTGCTGTCACATCCTATTACTGTTTTAAATGTGTATGTGGGGTTTCAGTTGAGCTTGCTTCACAAAGGCAAACCTGGATTTCAAAAGCCAAAGTTTACAGTAGGTCAGGGAGATACACCAAAAATATTAAGATAGAACAATCAGAAAAGCAACTACTCTTAAAAAAGATTGCTTAGTCTTATTGATATGGATATAAAACCTAGTATATTAGTTTAAAATTCATTTACTTGCAAAAAGCTTGAAATCTTTTTCCATTTATAATTACTGGGATTGTTTAAAGAAGTAACATTATAAGGATACTAAAATGAAGGGTTTAAAAAAAAAACCCCAAAAAATGTGATTCATACGGTTTTTAATCCTCATATTTTAAATAGTTTTCTCCCAGTTTTTGATGCAGTCAATCAGAATATCTGCTTTTTCCAGAGCTCTATGCAAAATATAAAATAAAATTTTAAAAAATTATAATATATCTACTTTGTACTAAATGATCTCACTCTCTTGAATTGCAATACTTTTTTGCTAAATATCTCTCATTTCCATCCTTGCCCCAAATAATCTTACAATTTTTTGACCTATTTATTGCCCACTAATATATCTTTTTATGTTTAACAGAGGAATCAGATGAATATATAGGCTGTAGCATAGGTGAATGGCAAGAAATATGTATGTGCATGTGTGCATAAACTTGTGTGTCTGAGACTCCTGTCATGCTGCACTTGTGTCTTTTATTACTCCCTTATAAGAATATATGCAAACTCTTGCTTTCTAGAAAGACATTGCACAATCAGAGCAAAAAAACCTAGAATAAATCACAGTGTAATACATATTAAAAAAATCTCTTTCAAAAACGTATTTCTTTTGCATCAAATAATTTTACAGCATAAAGCCTTCCATATATTTGAAAGGAAGTTTCCTTGTGAGTTTTATGTAGTTTTGTTTTTGCTTCTCTGTCTAGTAATTAAAACTACTGCAATCCATTGGGTAATGATAGCTAACTTAGAGTATGAAAATATCACTATAAACATCCTTCAAAGTTATTCCAGGTGAAATCCCTTGTTTTATAACCTCTAACTGTAATATGTTGCCAGCCTTGAAATATGTGCACAGGAAAAAAAAAGAAAAATTATTTCATAAGGTTTTTTATTGCTTCAAGAAGTCATTCAAAATTAGAGGGAAAAACTCTACAACACTAGGGAAAGGTCTTAATAATTTAATAATAGAACTTAATCAGGACTTAAAGGGATCACTGGAGTTAATTAGCAAGACAGAATTCTTGTTATATGCAGCCAGTCTGAGAGGAACATAAATAAAATGAAGCAATGATCTATGCCCGAAAGATACATTATGTATAATCACAGAGGCCATATACTGTACCAGAAAAGTAGCACAGAGATTAATTGTGTCTAGAAATTATTTCCATATAGTCCATCTGCTGCAAAATATTTTAATACCATTTATTTCTACATATATATGTGTGTTTCTTCAGAGGGGAAGCTAGAAAAACCACTAGTGTATCGATTGCTTGTCTAAATGCCAAAGAAAAGGGGGATCAGATACAATGACTAGCACCAAAATTATCACAAGAAGACTCATGTGGAGCTAAGATTTCATGGCTGGATTTAAGTAATGAAAAAAAGAAACTTTCCCAGAAAATAATCCTGGATATATGATAGCAGTACAGTATAATGGCTATGTTTTTCCCTCCCATAACATAGCTTTCATACAAATGCCCTGAAGCAAGAAGACAAACTAGACAGAGGCATCCCCTGCCTACTCCTGCAAAAGCTGCCTTGAGATGAGAAAAAGCATCAAGGCTGAATGGTGAGAATGGTTGAATGTAACTCATTGTAAGGACTTCTGTTTAGATTTATAATCACTTTCTTCAAAAGATTCTCTATTTCCTAAGTATTGTTGATTATTTCCTCAGTGTTGTTGATTGCTTCCTCAGCATAGATTACTTTACATTTAGTGTCTAGATGCACTAATGCACTGAAGAGTAAAATGCATAATTGGAGCCATAGAGCTGCAGCAAGGCTGTGCATGACACAGAACTGCTGCATAAGCAGGACTGGCAGCCTCATGGTTTAATGCTGGGCTATCTGCCACTGAGCTAAGTCAACAAAAAAATGTTGTCTGATGTTACAGCTAAGCCAATCTGCTGAATAGCTGCTCCCAACCTGTTCCTGTAAGCGAGAGGCTGGGCTAGACCATGGCTGATGATCACTCCAAACCATTTTTCTTCTGTGTTCCTACTATCAAAAAGAAGACCTCTTCTGCCCTCACCTCCCTTAATCCTTAATTCTCTGGTTTGAACCTTCAGTGAGTTCATTTAGGGACTTAAGTCATACAAAATTACTATGACACAAAAAATATAAGGAACCTGTTAATGCCATTTAACTTATGGAATGGAAGTTCACCAACCATTCAGGCAAGATTCTGTTCTGCCACCAAATAAAAGGGAGAGGAGGAAACATGTGGCCATCATGAAAAGTGGACAGTGTCCTCTTCTGCAACAGCCAGCCTTCAGGTTGCACAGCTTTACCATCAAATTGCATGCTAAATTGGAGGGTTTTTTTTGTTACCACAGCAATTTAGGTGAAAATTTACACTGTTATGCTACACCAGCTTAATCAAGTTGTAGTGGTATATTCCATATTCTGTTACCAATACTGTTAAACACATTGATTAACAATACTTTTAATAAAAGAAAATGTAACAAGAATACGTCCTACTGATTCTTAAAGGTTTTAAAATTCTCATGCCATGTTTTCTAGAACTTAGAACTGCTCTAAGTTAAAAAAATATATATTCCTTTCCTTTCCCTTTACTTTCCCTTTCTTTTCCCTTTCCTTTTTTTCCTTTCCTTTTTTTTTTTCCTTTCACCTTTTTCCTTTCATCAATATTCTGGTTCAGTGTCAGGACCACTTATTGAAGGTCTATTCAATTTATAAAACATGGGACAAGAATATAGGAAGATACTATCTTTGAAATGTGAACTAAGTTTAGCTTTAAAACTTTATAAGTTTAGTACCTTACATGAAATTAAGTTTTAGAAGGATTCTATTTTTAGTTGGTATAAGACAGAGGAAAATTAAAATTTCAAGTTGACTAATAGTCTATGATTTGAAAAAGAAACAAAAGAAATAATTTTTGGACCTACATTCTACTGAATGTCAAGACATTACTCCTGTCACTGGATCTTGATTTCAATAATTTGTATGGCAATTTGCAGCTTACCTCTTCACCCATGTAAGGTTTGGGCATGGGACTGATATTCTCACCATATTCATCTAAAGCACCTTGTAAAATTTATCTGCTAGAAATCTGAATTCCTTTGGAAGAGCATGTAAAACATCAAAATGCTCACCTTTCAGTTTAACAATGTGCATGATATTAATTTAGGACCAAAGTAAAAGCATGTTTAAATAGGTGCATAATTAAATCCTGTGAATAACTTACACTTCAGTGACTCTTAACACTTTCTTAAGTCAGGCTCACAGTCACAAGAGAATGGAAGTACTGTGAATAAGAACAAAAACACAAGGAAGTCCTGAATTTTGCAGGCAGTTAAGTTGATCTTCAGTGCAATTTCAGTAGGCCCATGTAGGTATGGCATGTCCATGTGTGGGTATGTGTACAAAAAGCCCTGCTAAAACTCATTGTTATTTACTCATATTGACGTCTTCTATCTTCAACAAGATATATATACATATATATATGTATAATGAAGGAGTTTCAATTGATGATAACATGAAATTAGCAATTTTTTATTCTAAACAGTTCAGTTGTATGAGAACTATGCACAAGATATATACTAATATGCTCTAAATCTACAAATAGAAATTATGTGTACTTTAAAAATGTCTGCTGTAATTTTACCTAATTTAGCTTTGCATAGGTCTACGTACACATATAGGTCCAATATCTGTTTCAAACTCTGAGGCCTTAAGATTGTCTTTTCCAAATGTAAGTTTCACAATATAAAACTTTAAGACCATGCCAAATCTAATAATCAGTAATTTAGGCCAGTATTGATGCCTAAGATATATACGTTTGGTACAAATTAGATAAAATCTTAAGGTACCTATAGAAGTATTAATTAAGAAGTAACTTGATTTTTTTTTTCACAATTAAAAAAGGAATTGAAATTCAGATTTCATTTAATATGTTACTAATTACTTCTTGACCTGTGGATGAAAATGTCAACTATGATCTCTAAAAATGAGAAAGTAATGTGGATTAATTAGATACACTTCTCGAAAACAATTTTTCTTTTATTATGATTCTGCATCTATATATTGTTTTGCAAACTTTATGCCTCCAAGCTGAAGTTAAGGAAATAATGATGTCATTACGCTTAGTTTTTTTTTTTAACTAGTTTTTTTCTTTGTACTTCATCAATCTATTTATGTATTTGCTATAAAAAAGAAAGGACAGTTTCCCAGTAAGCCTATCTGCAAATTAATATGATGAAACTGAACAAAGGGTATATGTCAAGTTAATTCCTTGTATGAAACAGATTAGGTAACCACAAGGAAAAAGAAAAATCCACATAATAAGTAATAGTGATCATCATCATAAAAATGCATTATTTTGAAATGTAGTTAGAATGTATTGTGCTTGCTGTACAGCAGACATTATTTCATGGATTGTTAATTGTTTTTGCAATCTTTTATTAGATGAAAAAGCTTATTTCAGACTTTGGAAATACTGGGAACTTTCCTTGCAAATAAAATAGTCATCATAACAGAAGGAAACACAGCAGCAAGGAAACTGAAAAATATTAATCAGAAAAGCAAATTCTTTCTGCAAACTTCCTTCTGCTTTACTCCTTTTGTTAATGCAATTTATTAAAGGAGACTTAGTGCACCAGCTCAGCACTGCTTCCTAGTTTTTCTCCTATTCACAGTTATTTTAAAAATTCCAAATTGAGTTCCCTGTGTAATTTTCAAGCTCTTGAGACGTGAGATATAAAACAGAAAATGCTTTCTACCCTTTATTGCTGAGATCATACAAGAGTTTTTAACAATCTAAAAGCAACAAAGTTGTGAAATAAAGTGTTCACATCCCATTGTCTACTCAGCCAAACCAGAGATGTGAAATGATACATTTACTACTCAGCTACCAGGGAGAGAACTTCTTCAGAGGGAGGGCAACCTCTGCTCAGCAGCAGGACCTACCCAGGAAGCTGCAATTGCAACCTTCAACTTTTCACTTCCCTGAAGCAAAAGAGGGGTCCCAGATCCAACCAGTCCTCCAGTTCCTTTATTCTGTATTAACTTTTAGTCACCTGTCCTCACTCCAGGAAAAGTTAAGGGGGCAGGTGATGTTGTTTGTAAATCAGTGCTGTATATTCTGCTGAGAAGTTTGAATTTACTCCTTATTTACAACAGCTGTGGTTTGGAGACTCTGAATGCTTGGAGACTCATTCTACCAAGTACTGCAGTAAAACTCGTAAGTAATACATCTTAATAAATACTAAAGCAGGGGTGGTAAATTAAGGAACTCAGAGCACCCTTCCCCTTCTTACCATCTTAGCAGCTGTCTACATGCATTTTATAAAGTTTGTTGTTTACATTAATTCCATTTCTGTTATGTCATTAATCCCCAGATGAGCTGCAGACTTCTCTAAAGGAAAAAAATTATTCAGAAAATAAATAGGCCATTCTATTGCTATGCTAAAGATAAATCCTGATCAAATTCTTATTTAATCATTAATACAAAATGTGGAAAACTAAAGATAGCTGGTATGTCATTTCCTGAGAACAAATGAAAAGTTCCAAATAAAAAGGAGGATGATTTGAGTAATTTCTTCCATAGGAAATAAAATGTAATGAGAAAACACCTAGTTCTCACACTGTTGGCCTAATTTTATTTATAAAAGTTTTCAGTGTGCTAAGGGAAATTCATGCAGGGAATTCTAGATATAAAATATTTTCATATTTCCTAGAACCATGCACAAAGTCTGGAAATAAAAGACCTATTGTCACAATGATTGATACTAATGGAAATGGTTAATAGCTTTTAATTTAATTCTCCATTCTTTGATATATAGTGAAATATTCTTCTGCCAGCCAAAGGCATAAAATATTTAAAATTACCTCAAAATGAAGAATTTTTCACCTGTAAAAAAGCAAGTGATTCTGTAATTTCCAAACAAGATGCAGTTACGTTACTTGTATGAAAATGTTTTGTAAAGGTGTTGAAAGACAATTTTCTCTATAATATGCTGCCCTTGGAATCTGATAAGCACTAATCTTATTTCTTTTATGGTATGACATAAAAAACACCTGTCTACACATGTGTGTTCAAAAACTAAATTCCTCTTCAATGTTATATCAATCAGGTTTTTTTTTAAACTAAAAAGACAAGAAATAGAACTAGATTAAAAATGTATATCAATTTTTTTTCATATATTTATTTCAAACGTGATGGAGAAGGCTATTGTTTTTTACATATATGTGAAAAAGTGCAGAATAGTTTTGAGATACTGGCCTTTGTTACTTTATTCTGTGCAATGTAAATGATATACTCAAAGATTCTCTGCCTTCTGGTTCCTGAAAATTCACAAACCAAAATTTCTCCATTGCTTTGAAAACTGAAGCACATTCATGAACTTTGTGTTGATTCTTGTCAAACTGAGCGTAAGGAGCCCAATATCAGCTACACAGAATCTAGACTGCTCAGGAAAGAGGATAATTCAAGTGTCTCAAAATGCCTGTGAGTCCTCATCGCAGAGATATGAACATTTTCACCCAAAGCAGAGAAGGTGGCTGCCAGCTTCAGTAGTAGGTAAATGTCTGTCTGTGCCAGGCTAATTAAACAAAAATTTAAAAACTTAAGGAATGGTGATCTACTCTCTTGTCCTTCAGTCACACTAAACAGTCTTACATTAAATGGAAAATTTTACAAGTCCATGTCTGAATTTTTTTTTTTTTCTATTTTAAGTATCAACCACTTCAGGGATAAGAAAAAATTAGATTTAAAAATAATTCACTGTCATATACTTGTTCTTACTTATGCTGATGAGTGCAGAAAAAAAATTTGACATTTTACAGGTAAGAAATAAGCAGAAAGGAACAGTAAAAAATCTTGAGTAGAAATAGAATATGAGATCCTTATTCTACATGCACCATTGCACTGTCTATGCAATTGCATCCCCACTAAAACATGTGATGACTAGATCCCTTGCATCCTCTCTGCATAGCAAAGGACTCTTATGTCATACTATGTCCTTGCTGAAAACACCATAAATTTAGAATTTTTTTTCTGGAACTTAAATACATTCTAGTGTTTATTTCCTCTTGCTCCTAAGAAAGCATACAATATTTACCAATTTTTTTCCTTAGACTGTATATATATATATATATATATATATATATATATATATATATATATACATACATATATATATATATATATATATAAAATTCTTCTTTATTGGGCCTCAGCAATGTCTTTGAGGCTTCAGTATTAATTTGCTTTGCTCACTGTTCAACTTCTGCTGGAGTCTCATGTGTCATTCCTAAGAATATTTTAACCTTTCTGTTCTGTGAATATGCAGGATACATTTTTTCTTGCAGAATCTACTTCCATATTACAGCCAAAAATATCTACTGTGATATTGGAAAAAAAATTACTTGCTTTATTTGGAATTTTCCTTTTTGAATGGAGTCAAGTGGAAAAAATGTATCATATTTATTAATGAGACTAAATGTTAAAAGAAAAAATCTTCTGTTTTGCAGAAGAATGAAAATAAGAGCTCTTCAATGCTGTTTTGGAGACACTTTTGAACCTCAAGGATTTTCTCTCTTCTATATAATTTTAATTACTGAAGTGACAAAATTAGCAGTGCAATCTTTATTTTTCCATTATACTCAACTAAAAGAAAGGGTGAGAGAATGTGACAGATGGCATTACAAAACTAAGGATTTTCCTCTGCAGTACCTCTTAACTTTGGTATATGCTCCATCAGTGACCAGATTCTGAATCTAGGATCTATTTAATCACCTAAAGTTAGGTGTTCTGAATATTGCTGTAAATGTCTATTTTCAGCTCTTTCTAACCTATATACTGCACCACGCCTAAGTATGGAACAGTGCCTGATTACGTATTTCCTTAAAATTAATGTTCTTTTTTCTTAAAATATTTAGAGTTTAAACACAAAGGATATATTATTTTATTTCTAGCTACCAGAATATCTTCCTTTGTCCAAAACCATTAGTCCGTTTCCTGTTTGCAATCCTTTATGTATGTAAAACCTCTTGGGTTCTTATTCACCTTGCCTCTACTACTGATCTAGAAAAGTATTGGCAAAATTTCTGACAAATTAAAGAAAGAGTTAAATGTTGCAGCATTAGTGACAAAATAAAATAATTTTCAAATGGAAATGAAACTGCTTTTTCTTTTCAACTTATTGTTCTTTTTCTTTGCAAAAGCTGAACACCGTTGTATACCAGGAGCAGTGACAGATTGTGGTGATAAAACTACACTGACAGTGCTTTTATTGTGAGTGTCCTTCATCATGCCTTTATGGAACTTAAATGTATCTTTGGCAGTCCCTGGCCTCTCCACTGCTAGCACTTTTATTCTCCTTAGACTTATGATAATGCTAAGCAGTAGAAGCCGCCCGTGGTAGAACAGAGGTTAATTAACACACCAGATGGGGAGAAAGACCTGTTGAAATGTTCTACAGATTCTTGGCCAAAGTCCAGGCACAGAGGTTATTATAAGGTGCAGGCAGAGTCCCAGTGACACTGGACTCACGACACCGACAGAGGGAGTGGATATACACAGCCAGTGACTGTGACACACTGCACCAAGACAGGTTATTGTACAGGAGCTGGAGCAGGCAGATGGACTAGAAGATCTCTTGCTGCTCATTCAAAGGATCTTTCATCATTTGCAAGATTTAGTGAAAATACTCTCTCTTGTTTCATTTTCTTTTGATGTGTATAGATACAATAATTAGATCATCCCTCCCAAAACTGTTAAAACAGTGATTGGCTGAGATTTCTAAGATAACCTAGTCATCCAGGCTCCCTTTGAAGTAAACAGAGAGATACCTTCCAAGAAAAATTAATCCCTTTTGTGGCAGACACCTATTAGTTACATGGAATGATATCCTATTTGTTATTCCAGGCCCTCTCACTGAGCTCTAGAAGAACCGCAGTCATAAACTGTTGTCTGGGGCAAAGGTTCATTAACTTCCAATAAATTTAGATACTATATTATTTTTTAAAAACTGATATAGAAAGTATTTATACAGGCTTCTAACATGAAATAGGTTAATAAATGGTTTTGTTTGTCCAGTTACTGCTTTCAGCATTAAAAAGATTAGAGAGAATGAAATGGTTCTGTTTAGCTCCTGCAGACACTTGTATAGCTGAGAGCAATACTGAAATCCTTAAGCAAAATTATCTGAGAAAGGAAAATGCTGAGACTCTTGTTATAATATGAAAAGTCATTTAAAATTATTAATTATTTAATCTGATATTTAGTGTGGATGTCTTAGAAATTCTTTATTCTGCCTTTTCTCTGACTATTACAGGGAATTTTCCCTTATGTTTTCTCTGCTTATTAGAAAACAAGCTTGCTGGAAAGCAAAGGAACTTTGCCCTGCTGAAAATAAAAGAACTTATAAAATAATAGAAATAGAAGAAATACTTGTAAAGAAAAATTCAAAATTCAGAAAATCTTTCATTTGAAATACTTGTCTCAGAAAACTTAAAGTAAAATAAAATTATGTACAACAGGTGCAAGTAATGAAGTTCAGGTGAAATTAAATTTGGTTAACTGCTTGCTATTTTCCACCCTCTGCCACATAAGTTTGAGTAGTGTTTCAATAAGCATCCAGACTATTTTCAATTTATTTGTACATATATATTTTTTAAAGTTTAGAAACATGTTAAGTATCCTCTTGGTTACTTTCTGTAGCACCTATTCTTGAATAGGGGAGGATGTGGAATGGAAAGAATATAATTTTATTAGGTAGAACTTTTGCATCCGAGTCCCTTTGAATTACTCTTACCCATTTACTTTTCTCCATAGTACACTTTTTCTAATTGTTTTGACAATTTTTCTATGCTAAAAATAACAAGAATAATTTATTTTAAAGAGTTATTAATAATTTTAAATAACTCCCAACATAAGAGAAAACACAGTTTATTTTAGTACTTAGCCTGGTTTTATTTCCCATAAAACACATATTTAGTTTAAAGTTACACATGGTCATTGATTAAGCCTTGCCAATACTTGTACAAAGGTATTTGGATTTATAACATAACAAATAATCACCTGATATACCAAAAGCAGCGTTTACAAGAAAAAGAAAAAAAATAAAGGAAAAAAAATGTAAAAAAAAGTTATTTTACATTTACGAGAAAAGACACATTTTAAATTTATTTCTCTTTTTTAAATGCTACTTAAACATCTGGATCCTGCAAATTTGAAATACTTCTTGCAGCTTGACATTACAATCCCTTTGTTCATGTTATTTATATTGCACTTTTGATAGTATGAGTTAGAAGACTGATGAAAGTTTAATGTTTCAGTTGTAGTGTTTTTTCATTTGTTTTTAAAGCAGATTTGAGGTGGATTCTGAATAAAAAACATTTCCCATTCAAATAAGTCCAGATTTTTTTTGTTCATGCCTTATTTCACAGCAAAGTCATATTTTATTTTGTTTTATTATCTCACTTTCTTTCATCTCATTTATTTTACACAACTGGCAGTCTCAGATAGGAAAAAACCATATTTTTCAAGTGTTAAATGACACTTATGTTTTTATCATCTCCCACTGCTGTCATGAGATGCCTTTCCTGTGTAATCTAAAAAGAAATCTACTGAAAGCCACAACAATTGTGGTAATAGATCCTCTCCCAGGTTTGCCATACCTCTTCAGGAAGTTCCTGAGCTAAAAATAGTAGGAAAGTTTCTTTCTAGTATTAGCAAGTATTGTTGTTCTTGCCCATTTCTAGTTTTTTTTTTTTTTTTTTTTTCTGGGTGTGTGTTAATGGCCACTTCTGAATACAAATCTATATCCAATTTTAATCCTACTTGACCATTCTTTACTTTCCCAAACATTTATATGGTAAGTCTATTGCCTCACCATGACAACAGTAAAGGATACATTTACATTAAAAAAGAGAATCAGGATGGCAACATGGAATACATCATTAATGAATTAATCAGATTTTAAATTCCTGAAGCACGTACTCTTGGTGAGTAGAGGCTCAGTGAAAGCTTTTCTAAGTATTCTGCACCACATTGGATTGAGATACATCTTTTCAAGCATTCCTCAGCTGAATTCTAAGGAGTCCTGACTGCTAAGGAGTCCTCTGGAGACAAAAGTTTGACAACACTTTCTTGTGTCTGCATTGGTTAGACTTGGGTCTTATTTTCCTGAACCACTCAGCTCAGGAATGAAGTGGAGGAGGTTGATTGGTATAAATGAGGCAGTCTGGGCTCATTTCAGCTGTGAATTAAAATATAACAAGACTGAGGTGATGACAGTTCATTTTCTATTATTTCATAACATTATGTAACTTACTAAAATTACTGTCTTTTTTTTTTCTCCCTTCAATTTTATAGTCAGAAAATCCTCAAACAGCTTCATTGATGCTACCTGTCTGAGACTTTGCCTGGGAAAATGTATGAATTTCCAATTAAGTCAGCCTAGATTAATTTGCTCCTGCCATAATCAAAATGTGAACATCAAATCAAGTATCCAACATGTTGCAGCCTAGCAGCACAATATAGAGCAAGCTGGTATGTAGCAGAGTATTTGCTATCTAATAGTTAAAAAAGGAGATTATAGGTAATAATACAGGTGACTAGGCAGGAACTCTCCATTCCTCCTTTCTTCTTTGGTCTGGAACAGTGATAAAATATACCTTTGAGTTTGGCCTGTAAAACACCTTTTGTAAATGATGTAACTAAATGAGCTGCCTTCTTTTTGCCAGGGCACAGGACCTGCTATTTTTACAGCTTTCAGGGTCTTGAGGAGCTATTGTCATCATCTAAACCTGGATTTCTATTGCTCAGTTCCCATCAGAATTCTATTGACAATGCCTTCAAAAGACAGACACCTACCAGCAAAACAGGTACCCCAGTTAGCACCAGTGGAATTGATTCACTTCAGGGACAGCAGATGCCTGTTCCCTACTCCTACAGTTTTGAAGCACAGGAAATGAGAGACAATATCTAGATTTTAGAAGTGGAAACTGAAGGCTTTATTTACCTCCCTGAAGTATCATGCAGAGACATATCTGTACTTCAGAAGTTGACATGTAGCAACCAGCTTCCTTTGAACTGCTTGCTACCCGTGTATTTCTACTCTTCTTTAGTCAAAGCAAGTCAGGTTTGCCAATAAGAATTGATTAAACTCTTTCTTTATCCTAATCTGTTTTAACCTGAAATGATCACACAAACAGTGTGCTCCTGCACACAATTGTGTGGATAAAAAATGCTTACACTTGAGCAAGTTTTTTGCACAACAGATAACAAACAGAAAAGAGGATGCTTGCTATGATCTGACTGAAGAAAGAACATGGATAAAGTGACCAGATTTTCAGGACTGCTTACTATATCCGTCATAAGATGTCAAGGGAATCTCTCCATAACCTCAAATTAATTATTTCTCTAAAGTTCACCTAAAATTCAGCAGAAGGTAGTTATGGTCTCTCAAATTAAACCACCATTTAAATTGGAGAGACCATAACTACCTTCTGCTGATGCTGGAGCATCTCCACTTTTGATGTTCTCCTACAACAGTGTTTTTAATAGAAGAAACAAAGGGTATATAGCAGAATGTGAATTTAGAGCATTAGAGGCAGCATTTACTCACTCCCAGAAGTATCTGGACTATAGCTCACTTTCCCAGTTGCATCAAAGAGGATTTATTTTTTGTACTCTCTCTAGCTATGCCCTTACTGAAAAGTTCTCACTGTAATTAATTACAAGATCTATGTTACTGAAAGTCTTCCAGAGAAAATTAACTGATGGTATGGCTGAATGAATATTTTCATTAAAACCTCATCAATGGACATGCATTTTGACAAGGAAATTATTGATATTTTATGACAGAAAACAGAAAAAAAAGAAGATCTGGAAAAGATCTGGAAATTCAAAATCTTTGGGTGATATGACAACTTTAGTAAGTATATTACATGTTCATGCTGGTACCTGTCATTTATGGGTTCATACAGGAGCAAAGTAAGAAATTAAATTCCCACAGAGAAAGTGTTTTCTTTGGCTGCAGGTCAGAGATGAGAACAGACTAAGAGCATTTCAGATAATCTCTTAGACCACAGGGTACTCCAGACAACAGCTAGAAAATTTGTAAGACAGCAGTAAAAATATTTATTAAAAGCTGTCAAGAAAGGGAATGGATCAGAGCAAAGCTAAACCAGGCAAAAGGTTCTGGGATGTGTCATTGGAGAATGGTTTCCTTTGGGATATGATTTTATTCTAGGCAAATGCATCATGGGCCACCTTCCACCTGGAAGATATTGCAGTAGAGATTTCAAGCAACATCCAGGCAGAGTTTAACCAAAGGCCAGTTGCAGGGACCAGTATGTTAGTGGGAGTGGCTATGAGATAACCTGAGCACACCCTGTGACACCTGTGAGCCTGTGCTGCCTTTGCCAATGCTACCCGTACATCCCTCTTACAAGGTCTTGCATGGTCTTGCATGGTCTCTCCAATTTAAATGGTGAAACTTGTAAGGTCTCATAAGATCTGGTCCTATGGAACCCTGCAAGAGCATAGTGCTCAGTGTGAACTCTGCTGTGCCATCTAGAATGTTCAGCATTGCGCAGGTAAAAGACTGACAAATCTATTTACTTGTCAGAATGTTGGAAAGATATAAAGAACACTAGGGCTGGTTCCCACCACACATGGGATCTGAGCAGCATATTATGAGGGAAGATTCATCTGATGTTATAACAGCTGGGGCTCCCAGCACCAGAAGGGACATGAGACTGCTAACACCTTTTCTACAATTTCAGTCTTAACCATGCAGTTAAACGACTAGTGACCTTGTTTTTCTTATTGAGATCCTTAAAGATAATTCTTTCCTATGAAAGGAAAATGTCAGCACTCCAATATTAGGGCTGACAATGGAAATTATTGGTTAGTAAATTAAAAGTTACTGAAGTTTGTAACAAACTCACAAAAGAAAATCCAATTATTATTTTAAACATTCAAGATCAGACTTGTAACATAACAATTAAATTGGTTTCTTATTCTGTTTTTTTGGGCAAATGATTACATATAGACCTCCTTTAGGACCTAATTTTTGTTAGCTTTATTGTTCCTTCATACTGAATGGCTGTGTAATGGATTACCAGAATGAAAAGTGTCAGGCTTATCTATTACTCTATTCATGTTTTATCATGAAAACTATAACGCTTGTTTGGAAAAAAATTCTTGCCTACTTTTTTATGTGAAAGTGGAAAGATGTTCCCTTTCCTCACTGGAGAACAGAATAGAACTGAAATATTTTTTCAAGAAGATTATATGTTATTATTGGGCCTCAGCCAGTTGGTTTTCTGTGTTCTGCTCCCTTCCTCCAAAACTTTTTATTTCCACTTCCTCTCTGAATTAAATTTGGTTTGTTTATAATGATTTCTTTAATACTTTTCTCCTAAGAGAAAGGATTTTTTAAAACTACTTAATTCTGTACAGATTTACTGGAGAAATAAGAATGATCAAAGATATACCCAGAAAAAAAATCCCATTCTGTAAATCAGATTATCTCTATAAATAATCAAAAATTCACAGTTTTAATAAGCTGTCTTAACAATAATAACATAACCATCATAAGAGAGTCTTTATTAAATATTAATTACTTTGGATTTGTAGATCTTCAGAAATGAAGAAAGAGGTGACAACCAAACTCTTTCCCTAGCTACAAAGAAATCCAAACAAAAACAAATCATCTTTCCCTCTCCTGTAGTAGTGAAATAAGTAGCAAAAATATTTAATTAATCTCTCTGTGTGCCTTCAGTTGATTCTTCAGAACCAGGCAAATGTACTCCACAGCCACTGGCAACTTACTTTGCTCTAATTCCTGGAAAAATGAGCTTTGGTTTTCAATGTCCGGATTATAAGTGAAGGACCCATATGGTAGATAAAGAAGAGCTTCTTTTGACAAAAAAGTCTTAGGGAAAAAAAGGGAAAAATCAGAGGCAAAAGATTCTGTCACAAATATTTGACCTAAAATATTAATTTTCAGGATTTCATAGAAATACAATTTAAAGTTTAAAACACTTTAAAAAATTAAGCTTGTTCTCATCTATTGAAAAGTGAGTGAGTTTGAAGTTAAAAAATAATGTAAAATATTTTTGCTAAAGTAATTTATGTTCTCTTTTTTTAGTCAAAATAAAAAAAAATAAACACAACAAATTCTTGATGGAATTACTCTTCCCATTAATAATGACAATTTTAGCAGTTTTATAGCTGCAAAATCTAGTCAGTCTGGGTCTAAAGACCTCACAAATATGTTTCAAAACATTTTTCATCCATTAACATGAATTTATCAAAGAATTAACAAAAATGTGATTTTTTTAAAATTATTTGCAAAGTTGCATAAAAAATTCTAATATCTTTTAGGATTCCAAATGAAATATGCTTGTTTAATTATTCAAATTTTATGTACCTCCAAAAACTTCAATACCTAGTATCCAAACCTCATGTAACTTACAATCCTTTTTTTTTTATTTTAAATATTATTATAAGAACTAGAGAAGTACTACAAGTTCTGTTTTCCAGTGGCAAATGAAAACCCATTTCAAAGCAAAAGAAAGCCTTTGATAATCCACAGTAATGCACTCAATTCCTCTGAAACTTTAATCCTTATAATTAATGGCACACTCTTTCTTTACACTTTTTAATATGTTTTGTGTAGTCATCCAAGCAATTAATTTGATACATAGGAAGGCCCAGCCTGTCTCAAACTTCTGTGGCAATCCAAGGAAAAAGTACACAATCTAAACACTGTATAGAGAAAAAAACAAGATCAAATTATTTTTATATGCATAAATATTGGGATTTTTCTGACTCTGAATGTTCAACTGAAAATCTTCTACAGAGAACTTCTCATGATAAAATAATTTACACAAAGCTAGCATTTATTTTGGGTGTAGAAGTCCTGTTAGTAAAAGGTGGAGGTTTCTTAATATCCAGAATGAAGTCTGTTCATAGTTACAGGCATCAAAAGTTAAACAATAAAAATAAATTTAAAAAAAATCCCAAAACCCCAAAATAGGCTCTCGTACAGAAAACTAGTTCTGTTCACATATGTAGTACACCTATTTGTGCTGTCCTATGCTCATAGTTCAGGCATATCACATTTCTTTGTGCCCAGTATTTGCATGACATGAACATACAATCATACAGACCCTACATTCTTCATTAATCCAATCTATTAATGCAAGTAACAGATTTTTTATAGAACACTGAATTTTTTATGCACATGCTTCAGGCTGATCTTTTGCCGCAAGAAATCTTTTGTTAGGTTGCATTTTGTTTAAAATTAAGTTCACAATAAACATTTAAAATAAATCAGATTTCTGAAGAGTATTTGTGGATCCTATAATTAATCAAAAAACTGAGACTCGGTGAGGCCATATGAAATACAGCTCTAACTCTTCTCAGGTTGCTCCATGGAATATTTCAATCAATTTTTAGTTGCTTAAGAATTTACCAATTCAAACCTTCTGGCTTCTAACATTTTTTTTGAATGAAGTCATTTTAAGACAGGCCAACCTACCACAGAGTGCATCACATTGAGACAGATGATACATTTAACTAAAAATTATTTTTAATTCTGCATGAAACATTCTTCTGTGTGGTCTGTGACAGTACTTAGAAATATATTGAACAAATAAAAAGAGAAAAAAGAAGGAAAAATGTGAAGAAAGTCAACGGTTACACTAAAAAGTATGGAAAATTATATTGGTTTCTTCAGTGAACCAGCAAAACCCTGATAACATTGGTTGGGCCCCATTGCCATAAGTCTGATTCTATTTTGATTTTAGGGTGTTGTAGGGGCTTTTTTGGTGAAAAGACAGGCCAATTGGGCTCCATAACCTCATATAATATTCATAAAAATACCAAAAAAATTGTAAACTAGAAAATATTAATCATATGCATTTGAAGCCGAATTTTAATCCTTCCAACAGTTTTCCACTTGTTTCACTCTGGGAATGTTTTGCAAAGCACAGAAAGATGTAAAGAAATTAAGTTTCAGTTTTTCTAATTGATCACAAACAACACTGGAGAAAGAAAATTTTATTGTATTACATAATCTAAAAGCAAACATAAAGTGGATGTTTGTTAATTTAATGAATTTCATAATCTATGACTAGAAATAATCAGTATTTATCTTGTAACTAATAGATGGGATCCTATTTGTGACAACATGCTTAATGATAAAGAAGTGAAAGGAAGCGGCATATTGCCACCTTTCTTCCCATGACTTTTTGCTTAATTTATTTTTCCAGAAATCTTTTATTATTTCACTACACAACAGACTTAAATGCCTGATAGATACAGATCTGAGAATACATCTGTATTTTCTTTTCTTTAGGATCTAGAAATGTTTTTCTTATACTAGAAAGTGTCCAAAAGAGGACTGTGAAGATGGTTCAGGGCTTAGATAGAAAGCCATACATGGACAGGCTGAGGTCGGTTGGCTTGCTCAGCCCAGAGAAGGGGACGCTGAGAAGAGACCTCATCTCCAGCTTCCTTGTGAGGGGAAGTGGAAGGGAAGGTGATGATCTCTTCTTTCTGGCAATCAGTGATAAGGCCCTAGGGAATGGCCTGAAGTTGTCTCAGGAAGGTTTAGGTTGGGTGTTAGGAAAAGGTTCTTCACCCAGAGGGTGGCTGGGCACTGGAACAAGCTCCCCAGGGAAACTGGTCACAGCACCAAGCCTGACAGAGCTCAAGAATCTTTTGGACAATTCTCCAGGCACCCCGTGGGACTGTCCTGCACAGGGCCAGGAGTTGGACTTGATGATCCTCGCAGATCCCTTCCAAGTCAGGGTATTCTATTCTATGAAAATGTCACCACTTCAAATGGCAGAATGTACAATTACTCTTCCAATAACATTGAGACAATTTTGCTGATAAACTTCTTACACTGTTCAATTAATTATTTTCTCTTTTAGAGTGTTTCGAATCACTTCTTACCCATAGCCTCCAAATAAACTATGTTTTACTACTGGAATCAAAGTACTCTAGGAGCAAAAGTAGCAGTGTGTGTTACTGAATCCCTTGCCTATTGCTTTTAAATACACCAAAGGAACATGCTCTCAAATCTGCAGACAGAAAACACTTCAATTGAAAATAGACATTTTTATCTCTACAAATTTAATGAAGAAACAAAATTACTTTAATAGCATGTATCAGTAGGGACATGCAGAAGTAATGTCACTGTGAATAACTCTTGGAAAACAATTAACCTTTGAAACAATATCTTGCTGTATTGTGTTTATGTGGCAAGGTTTTGGAAGCGAGGGAGTTACAGGGTGGCTTCTGTGAGAAGCTTCTAGAAGCTTCCCCCATTTTCAAAAGAGCCAATCCCAGCTGATTCCAGGATGAATCTGCTGCTGGCCAAGGCTGAACCCATCAGAACAGTCCTGCTGATACCAAGGATGGTAAAGAAGAAGGAGGAAGAAATTCTCCAGGTGCTGGGGTAGAGATTCCACTGCAGCCCATGGTACAGACCTGCTGCAGGGCAGCAGGTTTTCTCTCTGAAGCCCATGGAGGATCATAGGGATGTAAAGATCCACCTGTAGTCCATGGAGAATCCCACTCCATGGGATCACGTATCAGGTCAGTACCCAAAGGAGGCTGTGAACCCATGGGAAACTCATGGTGGAGCAGCCTTCTGGCAGGTCCTGTGGCCTCATGGAGAGAGGAACCTGCAGTGGGGCAGGTTTAATGGCGTGAGCAGTAACCCTATGGTGGGATTCACTCTGGACCATCCTGTTCCCGAAGGACTGCATCCTCTAGTAGGGACCCACACTGGAGCAGTTTGTGAAGTACTGCAGCCCATGGGAAAGACTCCCACTGGAGAAGTTCAGGAAGGTCAGTCTCCCATGCAAGGGACCCCGCAGTGGAGAAGGGAAGAGTGTGAGGAGTCCACCCACTAAGGAGGTAGGAGTGACAGAAACAAGATGTAATAACTGACCACAGTCCACATTTCCTACTCCCTTGTGTTGCCAGTAAGATGAATTAAGGAAAATAAGGAATGGGGTTAAACCTAGGAAGAGGGAGGATAGGGGGAAGATATGATAAGATTTCATTTTATTTCTAATTTCCTAGTCTGATTTGTTGTTAAATCATTTTCCCCAACTTGAGTCTTGCCCATGACAGTAGCTGGTGAATGATTTCTCCCTGTCCTTATCCCTCAAGCCTTTCAATATATGTTCTCTCCCTTATCCAGCTGAGAAAGGGAGTGATAGACGTCTGTAGAAGGGACCTGGAATCTAAAGAGGGTCAACCCATAACACTTGCAAAGTCTTTTGATCAAGCACTTGAAGTTACATCACAAATCTCCAAAGAGATAAAATTCTGATTATTCAGTGTTGACTAATAGATTATCACTGTTTACCATAACATACCTTTGGTTTTGATGCAGTCTAACACAAATTATCTAGCTTTCCAAAGCCTGTATTTTGATTTTATATTGAGCTTGTTATTAACCACAATCAAATATGCAAAGTCATATTCTAAATTTGTACCTTTTTTCCTGAATGACTGTTATTTTCCAATTAGTCATATTGGTATAATCAAGAATTTGTCAAATTATGTTTTGATTAATGAATTTTTTTCTGCTATACTTAATAAGCACACAATGGCAATCATCACTGAGAGAAACCTTCTCCCATCTGGGTTTTCATATTATAAAGAATGAATGTGTTATTAACTGGCTACAATTTTGCTCAGAAACCAACAGATATTATGAACCACTGTCAGAAAGTATGTATAATGACTGTTTGCATGTTTAAACACAAGTGGGTACTTTGCAGCATCATTTTATGATTGTTAGCCTAACTCTGAAGACAGTCTTCCGGTAGTCTTTGAGCATATGTTTGAGGAACTGGCAGTTATAGTGGCATTTCTCAAAATAGTTTCCTCAAAAAAGAGCAAGTTCAGTTTTAAAGATACAGATTTCTTTTATGTTCCTATCAGCATATTCACAGGAAATAAAGTGGGAGTGGAAAATACAGTTGGAGAGTTCTTTCACACCCTTAACTTCTTCTGCTTAACAAAGAAGAATAATGGCTGAAATTGCTTCTTCTGAAGGCCTAGTTTCCAATTGCCTTCTGAGATACTGCATATGTTATTTCAAAGTTATACTGTGGGCCTTGCACTGCTGTTGTCTGGTGTTTCCATTTTCTTTTCTCAAAAAATATAGATAGATTGTTTAGACTGGATGGTTTGTGATTCTGGTGTGGGATTTTTTTTTGTTTAGGTTTTTGTCAGAATAGGAACTCAAGAAATGGTACTAACAAGTGCAAATATCTATGGATCAAAAGCAAAGATAATTCATATCCAAACCCATAAATACTAAAGGAACTGAATTTTATAATGTTCTGTTCATTTCCTCCAAACAGAACTTATTCTGCAATTAATGTCCTTTTTAACTGAATTCTACCAGACCTACTTAAAGCTTTACCAGAATTTATAGGCTTCCATGAGAAGTTCAAGTTCTGATTCACTACATTCAGCAGAAAGACATTTTGCCAGAAAGTCCTCTATCAGATGTAGAAGCAAGACCTCTGAATTTCACTATCATGCCAGAGAGGAAGTTCTGGGTAGTTGATATGAAACATATGGATGTGCCAGGTACTGTGTTCTTATAAAGAGCGTGTTCTATACCATTCACCCTTCTGAAACAGATACCTTAATATATATATATATATGTACGTATATTACCACTAGATTAATATATATACTACTACCAGCTCTTAGGGGCCAGTCATTTGTCTGATGCTAAGAAATTCAGACTGTCTGAATTTCTAGTTTTGTACATCAAAGAAGCATTATAACTGGGCTACAAGCAAATATACAAGCATTTCACAGCTGCCCAAGTCAACATAATTAAGCATCTGAGGATACAGATAGACATTAATAATATCCACAGTAGGATGTAGAAATGACAGTTCTGCTGCTTTGCTACTACTACTAGAACTAGTTAATAATTGCATAAGTAGTGAATCAAACTCAGTGAATATCTTCTAGACAACTTATGGAAATCATAGGATTACAGAACGGGTAAAGTTGGGAGCATGGGTCAGAATGGGTGCCCTGGTGCTATTCCCTGCTCAAACAGGGCCATCCCAGAGCGCACGACACGGGATTTTGTCTAGATGGCTCTTGAACGTCTCCAGTGATGGGGACTCCACAACCTCTCAGGGCAATCTGTTCCAGTGCGTGTGGTCACCCACAGAGTAAATAAATTCTTCATTATATTCAGGTGGAAATTCCTGTGTATCTGTTTCTGCCCTTTGCCTCTTTTCCTATTGCCTGGCACCACAGAGAAGAGCCTGGCTCCATCCCCTTTCATAGCTTCCTTTCATAAATTTATGCACTTTGATGAGGTCCCCTCCCAGCTCTTGAGGCTGAAGTGGCTGCTCCAAGACTGTAGAAATGAATAATGAGAACAATGTGGCAAGAACATGCTCTGTAAAAACAGATGATTTGTATTTGGCGTATAAATGAGCTATGTGAGCGTAACTGTGAGTTGCTGAACAGGCTCTTTCTAAACTGTTGCTGTTGTGCTTTTATTAGATTTTACTGACATTTATTTTGTCTCTACAGCTGCTGCTCAGAGTACTACTAACCAACTAATCTAACTGAATACATGCAGTCACTGGTATGGAATGCCTTTCCAATTTCTTAATATATATTTACGACTATATTGTGGGCATTGTCACTACTTGAAAAAAGGATTCCTATTATTGTCTTTCAAGATGTTCTGTCATTTGTGTGGTTGTTTGAATGTAAGAGATTGCTTGGATGGCAGCATCATTCTGTTCATTGTAATCAAAATCAAAAATGAGCTTTCATGAAAATAGAGTTTGGTTTTATCACACCATATTGAGAATGACTAATAGAAAAATCTAACTTGATATGTTGTTTCTTTTTCTTTGGTTGATAAAGTAAGATATAATCCATTTTATTTTCAAATGCAAGAGTATCTGATAAAATGAACAGATAGACTTTATGGCTGATGGCTTTTTATTCTGATCAACAGATGAATGACATCAGGGATATAAATAGAAAGCACATATCCATTCTGTGGTTGATCATTCTGTGTTAAAATGAGGCAGTTCACATTTGAGCAAGTGAAGGAACTCGATGTTCCATCAGAGAAGGGCAAAAAATTATTCTTAGATGAATCTTAATACACGTACATCTGAAGCAGATTATGAATTTAGCAAGTAGCTTTCATTCCCTCTACATGTTATAATTGTAATTAATACATCGCTGACTGAGAGATGGACTGAACATTTTTTTTCTCTTTTTACAAAAGACAGGTTGGAATAGAAGGCTTTGTATGGCTGAAATCTGTAATAGCTGCTCTCAGATGAGGGAATGGCAATTTGGGCAGGGTGAAAGCCATCAGTTTCAGAGAAGCCAAATGACCATATAATTGAAATCTTCAACTTTCAAGGTTCACTTGCATGTTTAAATAAAATGAGAAAATTCATATAATTTCCTTCTCTTATTTTAAGGACATCTACATTGTCCCCTTTATTTTCCATGTCTAAAGGTACTAATAGAAAAATGAATACAAGAACAGGAGTTGTCCTGATTGTTTTACTTAAGGTGGTTGCTGTTTTTTTAAACTTAACGTATATGATGTTATAATGATATAATGATGGATTCCATTTTACATGCTTTTTTTTTCTCTGACCTTGGGACTCGAGATGCTCTTTGGGACCTCTATCAGATGCTACCCAAAACAATTACTTTCATTTAGAACAAAGATTATTGGCTCATGAGCTAGTGAAGCAAAACAGGATGTTGACCTCCACATCAAGCTAATCTGTGGTTATAGTGCCTTTTAAAGTCACACTGTCAGATCTAATAAGTTACTGCTTGCTTTGAAGCTACAGTCTGAACATATTGAATGCAGCAGGTACATTGAAGAATTTCCTTTCTTACAGTTTGGTGTTAATTAATCAACAAATAAGCAAACAAAGACACCTCTCATAATAAGCGACACCAAAAACTCAGGGTGAGGCTTTCCTGTTTTGGTCAGTAAAAGATGTATTTACAGAATAAAACAGAGCCCAAGAACTCCATCTAGAGCAGCTCTGCTATGGCACCATCTGTACTGGTGGGCTAAATAAAACAGTGCCAGAGGCAAGATGATCTTTGTCTCCTAGCTGCCAGTACACTCCCTAGAGTGTATTTGATTTATGCCAACTTCAAAGCTTTTGGACAATGCTTAAGAAGTTTTTTGGGTGTTGAGTGATGAGGAACTGTTTCCAGGGTGCCGTACACACAAGACCATTATCTAAGCTGTGCTATTTGTCCTCAGAACAAGAAAAGCATGTTTGAACTATTTTAAGTACTGGTTTAGGTGAACTCCTACAACTGTAGTCAATGGCTGTAAAAGTTCAGTTTATATAAACAGATAAATAAATGCTTAATTTCAACGTCTTTGCTCCTCTGAAGGTGTTCTGTTACTGATAAAATAAATTTGTGATTTAGATGGATTTCCTTTTACTCTGAAATAGTAAAGAATTGTATTTCTTCATTTGGTTGTGTGAGCTGCCTTTTCATAAAATAGCTGGAGGCTTGATGTGGGAGGAATGTTTATACATGTCCACCAAACTCATCACTTTTCTATTTTTGTTCAAGATGAATGTACATTCCTTCATACAGACAATGACAGACCAAGGCAGGTTCACACAAATACCTGTGAGCAATCTTCCACCCTCTCTTACTCAGGTCAGAGCACCTTCAAGTTAGCCAGCATTAGAAAATAAATATATTTTAAAATTGCATTCATTATATGGAAAAGTTGTAGAGAAACATAACACTAACCTTTTTCAATGTCATTTATTCAAGCATGGTCTTAATTGGGAAAACTTATCTTTTACATTTTTCAACTGCACAACAACAACAAAAAAAAAAGAACACAAGAAGAGAAATGCTGCCCTAAGAATGACCATTCTAAATTTCCTCTAATGCCATTCCATTAGAGAAAGCATATTTACAAGACAAATTTCTATTGTAATTGAAACGACTTTTATTATTATTTGTAATGCATCCATATTAAAAGGGAATGAAAAATTTTACCTAGGAATTGGCAGATTTTTTAAAATGGATAATGCACTAAAAGTTTTCAGACTTTTACATAATACAGCTTTTATAGAGTAGAAATTGATAATTTGTACAGAGGAGGAAAAAAAGATAATGTAAACGAATGTAGAATGGAAATTAATTACCTGAAAATTCCTTAACTGTGGAGATCACTGAAAATTAGGTTAGTCAGGGATGGAAATTATTAAGAAACATGCTGCAGCACTAGCCTACCAAGTACTAACAAAGTAATTTAAATTATTTAACATATATTTAACATATATAGATGTATTAGTATGGAAGTATTTCTGTACTTTGTTTTTAATCTACTTTTTAAGGTTATCATCTAGGGAAAATGGCTAAGCAAAAACACAAAAGAAGTTTTAAAAACTACCTGAAAAGGGCAATAAATCTGTGTGTGTGTGTGTATGTGTGTGTGTGTGTGAGTGTATAAGCACATTTATTTTTATACAAAAATGAACATACATTTTCAGGAAATAATTGAAAAAAATCCAGCTGTTCATGTAATCAAGAATTGAGTAATTGTATTGGTCAAAGAAGAGAAATTGCATTCCTGTGTTTTTTGAGATATGGTTAATGCTAATTGATTTAAAAATGAAAACAAATTCTAAGCAATAGAATGCACAATAGTGTCTTTTCTTTAATGTACCAAGTATTGATGTCTATTGTGAAGCCAAATTAACAAATGAGGAACTTTTTTTTTCCTGTTAATCCACTCCAACAGCAAACATTCACCCCTCAGAGCTATAACTGAGTCTGAAAACTTTTGAGCTAACAAAACCCTGAAATTTCATGAAAACCATTGAAAACCTCACAAAAATATGTCTATATTTTTCCCTAGTGAAAATCTATTTTAATGGGTTATAAAACCCTAAACTAAATTTCTTTCAAATCACTCTGAAGGCAAACAAAAAGTCAGGATGATTTCATAAAATTTGTGATCTATCTGCTTTTTTCTTGGGCTACGGGTGTACTTGAATAAGTGATAAAAGGACACTTATATTTCTTTATTGTTTAAATAGAACCAAGGAAAAATTTTCAGTTATCCTGTTTCCTACATTAATACTCTATATTTCAGATCTTGGCCACATGCAACACACTTCCAAATGCAATTAATGCTCTGTCTTTTATTACTTAAAAGTGTTGGGGGGTTGTAAAATTTTTAATTTTTAAAAAAAAATTAGTCAAAACCAAAGAAAACTGCACTTGCAGATAGTCACTTTTACAGTTTTAGTCAAAGTTTTACAGCCCTTTCTGTGCTGGAGACTTTAGATAACACAGTTGATATGCCATAAATGATAGTGTGAGCACAATATATTATCTCGTATAATAAAAAAGTTCAGTCTAATCACTAGAGAGGGTGATTTAAGTTAATTTGTTTTATGAACAAGGAGAGATTTCTTAATAACATGGTGTTCAGAATGCAGAAGCAGTAATTGGACAGATGGAGACAGTAATGCTTTATATCACTCTGGCCAGCTTGGCAAAAATATGTTTGTGCATAACCTGTGTAAGCTGTATATTTTAATTCCTGCCTTATATGATAAAGGAGGAACAGTTAAGAATATTCTGCTCTGAAGAATTTATTCCTAGCTGACCAATGGGTAATTTAAAAGTTATTATTGTGAAAAAGTCACATTTGCATAATCAGTATTCTTATATGGAAAAGCAATAAGTAAAGTTTTTCGAGGGCAAATTTATGCAGGAAAATATACAAAAGTTTGCTAAAGACAAAGATGTGTTCTCTAGCTTCAGAAACCCACAAATTTCTGGAAGGTGCAGGTGTTTTCTGGAGAAATACTCCTGTGTACCTGCCTTGTTCCTAGGCTCCTCTGTGAACATTCACTGTATTTACTCTTGGAAAGAGAATATTGGACTCCCCATTCTTAATTAGTCCAAAGCTAGAGCAACTTCTTGAAGGTCAGCCTTCCCATGAGCACTGGCAGAAACTGCTCATAACTTCTCACTGTTAATGGCTCTTGTAAGCATTATTGCTTTGCACACAGAATAATGATCATCACTGCACTTTAAATAACTAGATGAAGATAAAATATAGGTATTAATTGTCTGTCCAAATATAACCATAAAACACTAAGAATTTCATTCACATTAACAGCATTCTCTTTCAGATAGTACTAATATTATTGTGGCACTCTAAACTGCAATATGCAAGTCTAAGCGTGTGACTGGAGTGAAAAAAAATCCCAATTTTTATTATATTATGTGAGTCCACAAATCCCTTTGTAGAGTTCAACCAGTTTATTAACTTGTCTGCTTTGTACTTCTACTTTTCAATAAGCATAATGGTATGCAGCCTTTTGGGAAGGTTATAAAAAAGAGAAGAAATTTCTCACTATCTTGATTCTGTTTACAATATGATGATTGTGTGTATAAAAACTTACTCAAGCATAAAACCTGTTGGAAAATGAAATGAATTGAACGACCATAGGAGCAGTCCATAGAATTAAAAATTCTGCTTGGACTTTGATTATTACAGCTCTACCAGAGATCAGTTCAACTTCAGATCAGTCATTAAACCAGTGCACACCTAGAAAAATAAAGATTTCACAAGTTGGTCAGGCGTGCAGTTACCCAATGACACTCCTAATTCAGTTAGCAGGATGCTATATGAAGTGCAATGCTGCATCACAGAGGTTTAACATGCTAATAGGCATGCTAAGTCATGTGTCAAGTGCTACACTTATTCAGATGAATACTGGATAAATTTGCTGCATGGGAAAAATGTGGCTCAGTAGAAAACATTACAAAGTTTTTAGTGTCCATGTAAAATATGTTAGCTGGATTAGCTACGGCCTCAGTATTATTTTCTTGAAACATTGACTTGCCTTTCTGAAATTCCTCAGTGTTTCTTCCAGGCAATTATGTACTTTGGAACATTCATGTCTTCTTTGGAAGTAAGCTTACAAAATAAGTGACAAAAGGCAAAATCACTTGTCACTCACTATGTACCAGATAAAAAAAACCTACTTCATTACAACTTTGGTTGATTTGTAGTGTACCTTAATTTAGAAATACATACATGGCATACATGTTTTAAGCTTAAAGCCTGAGTTTGCTTTTCTCTTGTGTTCTATTACTGACAAGAGTAACTGTCCACTCTGTTTCTTTTAATAGAGAAGCAATTTATATAAGGAAATTTGACTTAAACCTTTTTATTTCTAACCATAAGATTTTTCAAATCTTGCAGTCCAGTTTTGGCTCCTGGTTGACTAAAATGACAAACTAGGATTCATAGACAGTTTATTCCCTCATCTGATGGAGTCAACCAGTAGTATTACATAAGTAAAAATTCAAATCCTACAAAGTACAGCACTGTTAGTAAGGCATGTTGCATTTGGTTTAGTTCTGCATTTGCCAGAATTCCAAAACTTTTCTGTTTAAACAAAAGCAACAGTAAGAAACTTTTAAAAGAATTTTATGAAAAATCTATCATACATACTTCAATATTATTTTCAGTATTTCTGCTGTTGCTAAGATGAATTTGTCATCTTAAGGAGTCATATTGCACCAATTTTGTATCTCATGAGCTAGCAAAACAACACAACTTTTAAAACTTTTATAAGTCTTAAAAATGTGTTTTATTTTCTGTTGTGTTACAAGTAATTAAAATCTTCACCAGCTTTGAGTAACATTAATTTAATTTTTCATTAATGTTCTTCTAAAAGGAAGTTTCTCCTTCTGATTTGATTTTCTTTTTCCTAGAACAAGCAACCCAAACATCTTCTTTCAAAGTGCATTTTTCAGTTCATCATAGTGCCAGGAATGTCTGCACCCATCAACTGATATTGAGAATCAGACAGGCACATCCCTTTCATCTCAGAATTTTCTGAGGGTTATCCAGTGTCTATCTTTGTTGATGGAGTCTCAAAAATACTTTTTCCTCTCGCTTTCCTCTGAGGCACAAGACATCTCAGCTTTAAATTATATTAAACTGCTTCTTCATTCAGAATACCAAGAAGTTCTTCTTATCACTGAATGAACAGACCCTCATGACTGAGACCCACCTCTATGTTGGGAGAACATTTGTTGGGAACATTAATTTATGTGTAGAAAGACTTATATTTAATGTTCTTGAAATATATCTACTAAAATAATTTCAAGTATCATGCTTTTAATTATTTTTCTCAAATCTATTTGCTGTTGATGGACCTGATTTTTTTCTAGATAGAATTTTTTAAGGTATAGCCAATAAGATTAGCTCTTTACTGAATGCCATGTGTACTCTGTTTTCCAGTTCAGATTCTTTTATTTAATAAACTGATCAATACAGCTTCATTGATATTTATGTACTTTGAAGATTTCAGCAATCATTTTTCTTTATTAGCTGAGTTATTTTCCTCACAGAAATGTTCTTAGTAATAAATCCTCTTGAATTATGAAGGCAGTAATCTGAAAGCCCTGTAACTTATTTAATTTTTCACTAAATAAATCAGTGAAAATCCTTCCAAACTGATTATTGAAAAACAGAGTTGGAAAGAGGAGCTAATACATACTATGAATTGTTGTTTATGAGAAAAGAAGAGGGTTTTATAATAATTTTCTCAATGAAGTGTAAGGAAATAAGGAAACAGCTCCATTTTGTTGTTTGTCATATGTTCTCATTCTTCCTCTGCATATGCAGAAAAGACCTTCTGATATCAATGATGAAGAAAACAAAACATCAGTTACTGCATTGGATAGCTTCCTATTATCTGAAATCCAGATTTGTTTAAATGGTAACATTTGTTGTAAGACTATAGAAATCCAAAATTTGTCTGATGTTCTGAATTCTGTTTTAAAAACACAGTTTAAATTAAAAAAGCTTCAGAGCATGTGCTGTTAAGCTTCATGAAAATGCACTATTTCTTCATGTCTGTAATTCTACATCCACTACATATATTTCAAAAGTCATTTGTTAAAATTAGAATAATATAATTCTTAGGAGAATAAAGAAGCCCTTACACCACATTAATCTTTGTTTTGTACTTGTTATTTTGAAACAAGAATGAGAAAGAATAATAAAAAAGGTAAATGTATAAAGCTCCATGCTTAATTTAATTTTTAAAATATAGAACCAATTCCAAAGAATTCTGAAGGTCAAAATAACTCAATACTCAAATAAATCTAACTGCTGTACAGGAGGAAAAAAACTCCAAACAAACAAGCCCACAGGTAACAATAGGAAAACAGCACAGATATGCATGCAATTGTAGTATTAATTTTATCTCCAAACTGATGGAAATCATTAGAAATCAAAAAGAAGGATTAAAAAGGTCTTAGAACAATATAAAAAAGAATATAGAAAAGAAAGTAAAATTATATGTATGTAGTATGGGAAAGTGCGGTCATCAAAGCAAAAGTAAATGTGAGATACAGTAAATGGGTGAATGTTTTTTGACTGTATTCTAAACTTCTCTAAAGGTATCTTTTACAGTAAAATACAAACAAAGTAGCAGTTACCATAAAGGGAGTATTTGACAAAGCTACCTCTACCTTTGCTGTTTGTGCACAGATTACAAATATGTCTTGTGAAGTGTTAGTTGCATTTGAAAAGAAAACATGATAGAAGTGCTACATGAAAGTGGCCCTGCTAATTGATATATCTACTTTAAAATACCCCTGTAGTATCCCAAGCAGATGTAAAGAGCTGCTATGGAAACAAATAACCATTTATGCAAAATAACCCTATGCTACAAGACAAGCAAAAAGTGCTATATCAAATTATCTCCTATTAACTTTTATTTGACTCCTTCTTTAGGGAAAAGAAAAAGGAAAAGAAAATCCAACCCCCCTGAAGAAATATTTGTGGATGTCAAGTAGTGTCATGACACAATTGTGCTATATTAAATCAATATCAAACAACTTCTGTTAGTAAACAAGGCTCTTCAATTTCCCCTTCTCAACTCCTCAAGATCTCCACTGAAAGCTCATTAGGTCTCTATCCTGTCAAGTGCATCAGAGCACAACAGATCTCTAGGTCCTTGAAGCTTCCAACTTTCCTTCAAAGAGCAGTATTGAAAGGATCAGGCTTCAGATTTAAAATATTTTATGATATATAGTTCTAGTTGGAACACCTGTTATCAGATAAATTAATTATTTCAAATATTGTATTGAAGTAAATACTGTGCTTTCCACTGAATAATAGTAGTAATAATAATAATAATAATAAAATTATAATAATGTTTTCCAAATTTGGTTTTCTGACCAGACAAGCTATATGGTGATATTTCTATTCCTGAAGGCATAGGTAAGTAGCATCCCAAATTTTTCTGTTTTAAACTTTGCATGTTATGGTTTATGAAAATCCATACTATAGCACTATCAGATGGTGGTGGATAAATAACACAAAAGGCAGCATGCATAGCCTAGTTACTGGTCACATTCAATATGTTGAGTATGACCTGGCTTTGAACATATCTTAAGTGTGCTCTATCCAAACAACAGCACAGTTCAAAAATTAGCTAAATATTGTAACTGAATGCTGCTCAGTGGAGTATTGTAACATATGCAGCAACTGTTTGGCTCTGTATTTTGTTCTGTGAATCTCAGAATTTGTAGCTGTTTTTTGCTGCCTCCTGGGAAAACACTGTATCCTGGGAGTAGATCGAAATACGGGAAAATCTACAAGATTAATCTTACAGATAACTGCTAAATAGTTATTTTCTCTGTGACAGGAACATGTAGTGACAGGACAAGGGACAATGGCTTCAAACTGAATGAGAATAGGTTCATATGAGATATTAGGAAGAAAGTCATTACTGGGGAAGTTGTAAGACACTAGAACAGGTTGCCCAGAAAAGTTGGGGATGCCACATCTCTGAAAGCTTTCAAAGGCAGATGAGATGAAAGTTTGAGTAGCCTGGTCTAGAGAAAGGTGTCCCTGCCCACACTGTCTGGGGGTTGGAACTAGATGAACTTTTAGGTCCATTCCAACCCAAACCAGTCTATGACTCTACGATAAACTGCTCATTACCTTAAGGATAGCATGACCTGCCCAGCCATTCTGTCATTGTCAGAACTGATCAGTACAAAAAGGATTTTATGACTGGATTCACAAAATCCTAGGATTCATTTGAACTAGGAATTTACATTATATGTCTAAGTCCTTAGATGAAGAGAAAGAAATTGAGAGAGAAATTAGTTCAACCCACTTAAGATATGGATGGATTTGAAGCTGGATTGGATAGATTCATGCCTAAGTATCTAGGGCTAAAAAAGTCCTTATATCACACTATACTAGTTATTACATGAAGTCCATTAATATTGACCAAATCTTGACATTTCACCCTATTTATAGTCAATTTTCCTCAATTACACATCCTTTAAATTTAATGTGTGATTGACCAAGTAAAAATGAGAGTCCTAAGAGTAATATCTGCAGGATTTGCATCACTGAAAGCAGCAGCAGAACATTTCTGAGGAGCAGAACTGTTCAACTGATCTGAAAATTAATGAAAACTAAATTGACTACGTGAAAAATATTATTTATTTGCTTTCCCTCTTTCACAGGCACAAAAAGCAGCATTGATTAAGGGGAACATAAAAAAGGGAAAAACATACTTTTCTTTCTCTTTTTTTTTCTGAATTGAGCTCACTCTGTCTTCAAAACCAGCAAATAAAACATGACAAAATACAATATTAATATTTTTACAAAGTGAAGGTTGTTATGGTACCCATTCAAGCAGGAACCCTTGCTACCTAGAAAATAGTTTGCAGAGCAAGAAACTGAAGGTTGAATACAAAAGGATGATGGGTTTAGGCCTCTTAAAAAATATTTGCTCTTCCTCATGGGATTCCATTCATAAAATAAGGTTTCAAGTTATGTTAAAGTTGCTGGCCACTGAAAGTAGGAAATGTTCATTCTTTTTGATTCAACAAAGAAAAGGTGGTAAGCTAACACATTTTCATCTGTTGCATCAGCTCAAGAAATATGTGAAAATGAAAGTAGCGTTTTGTCTTGCAATGAGCCCAGAGGCTGAAAATTGAATAAATATGAAAGAAAAGAAATATAAATAAATATAAATAAACTTCAACGTTTTTAAAGATTGTAAATTTTGAAAAAATAACTTACCAAGAAACTCTACCTTGGAAACCTGTTCAAAGTTTTAAATTAATCACATAATTTTGCCAATTTTTATAGCCGAAAGGCATTGATTTATGGCTTAACTACATAGGAAAAACAATATGCATAGTTGTGGACTTCCACATTAGAATATTTGCAGGTTTAGATCTCTCAGTGGCTTGAACATCAAGAAACACACCACAGAAATGTATAAATTTTTCTGAACTAAGAAAAAGATATTTTCATCCAGCCTACAATATTATTGAAGCAACTGGAAAATAGACATGAAACTTAGAATCAACATTGCAACACCTAGGATCAACATTGCACTTTGCTTCCTAGAAGACTCAGCTCTGATTTTTATGCCCCCATTACAACACAGGTAACAAATATTCAAAGTATCAAAATGAAATAAATCTGGTGAAATAAGAATTTTGGTAAAAGTAATAGTAAAATGTTCATGTTCTGTAAATCTCTCTCAAAAAAAAATTGTGTCTCAGAAAAATATGGTCTTTTCTTAAAATATATCCTAGAAAATATTTGCATGGGTTATATAGAATCAAAAATAATTCTTTCTTCTTACTGAACAAATGTCCATCACTATGATATTCAAAGCTGATTTAATTACCTAAGCATTAAACGAAAATATTTCTCTCTTCATGTCCTCAGTGCTGGAAGTCAGAAAAGGAAAGGACATTTAGGAATGTCCAAAATGCAAATTCCTTTTTTACAATTATGCTTTTATATTACAGTTTATCTACATTGTGGTTCTAGTTTTTCTACCACTTTACATCTTATCTTTACTACACACGTGTGAGTAGGATTTTAATATTAAAGCAGAAAGATTTGTGGTAGATAACATTAGTGTTGCAGTGATAATACTGTTAAAAAATTCCTGTACACGGTATTTCTTAACATTGAGACAAGTTAGAGGCTATATTCATGGCTTAGAGCATAGAAAAATTATGAGTTTAGAAGAAATAACTGATCACCTTTCTATTCATCACAACTGTACTGAAAGAGGTTTTATATTGGAGAAGCGTTGCAAAAAGCTAAAAATGTCTGGAAAATTTGTTGACCATCAGAAATCACAAAAGAAGACCTCAAATGAATTAGCAAATGTAAAATAAATATAGATGATTTTAAAATCTATAAAGCTTCATCATCCACTCAAAATTATCTAATAATCTATGGGCTCGTCATACATACCTGAGGGAAATTCTTCTCATTATCTGGGTAATTCTTCACATTTTCACTTCAGTATAGGGAACAACAGTAGCTATAGTAACGTTACTATTTCAGAATGCATTTGCTTTCTGAATAATTTCTGTTTATTTGTATACAAACTGCTTTCGAACTGAATATGACACTGTTCTGAATTCAAATGCTATGACAATGAACAAAATATAATTATTTATATAAGAAGAAAAACCTTGACATATTTCTCCCAAATACAAAGACATTTCTACCAAAAGCTTATTCTTTTGTACTTTCTGTTCATTATTCTGCCTCTCCATTGAAGGTGGTTGCAACTATAATTTTCATTTCAGTAAGTCTTCTGATTCCATAGGAAACAAATAAAATGCTATATTGATTATGAAGAGAGAAAAGCCTATGTATAATAAGCACTTTGCTGATTAGGAAGAAAGATATATAATACCTATATCACAATTATTTAATCTATTGAGCAATGATATTGCACCTAATAAAACACCTATTGAGCAATGAAATTGCACCTATATAACACCTATATCACAATTATTTAATCTATTGAGCAGTGATGTTGTGAAATACAGTTTATCAACTATGTAACTTCTGCTAGAAACTTTAAAATTAATCAGAGCAACACAACTGAGAAAAAAGCTGATAAGATCAAATTTTTTGACATTTATTTTTCCAAAAAATTTGGCTAATATGGGGAAAAGGTAATGAAATTTAAATTGAAATCTTTGTTAAATTTTTTTTAGATGATAGAAAACCCCAGAGCGGTTTGCTTAATTCTGTTAGTATTTTAAGGCACAATATTTCAAAGTCCTGCAGACATATTTACTAAGGCTCTAATTAGATATTTACGCTAATCTTTCTATCTGTTAGAGATACAGATAACTGAATCTGCCTATACATGTATAAGATACCTGAAGTTAAGCAAGTGTTCTTAAGCCTCTGTTCTGCAACACAATAGACAAAAAGTGATTTCACACTCGCTGCTTCTATGGTATGGCTGGGCTCATGGTATTGTAACTCATGAACTAATAATTCTGTAGAGCTACAACAATACTTCACTGCAAAGACTAAATAGTGCAGTGCTTTGTCTCAAGGTTCTACTCATTCAACTTTGGAAAAAATTGCTAAGTACGAAATGAAATATAAGCCAGAACTGTAACAATTCATCAAGTCAGTGGCAGTTCTAAAACTGGTAAGCAAGACATTTAACCATGATGAATCTGAGGTGAGGATCTTCTTTTCCAAGTATTTTTGAGGTGGCTTTGAGAACAGTTCTAAGAGAAGGTTATCTGTGGAATGGAAAATGGTGCACCAATTGTCTCCAAAATAAAAATTACTTTTATTATCGAAGAGTTTGTTTTCTGAAAGCACAGATGGTGTCAACATGCTTCAGTAGCCATCTTTCAAGCAGCTGAGAACAGAGTGAAATTGGAAACTAGTAGAATAGACCATGTGCAAAAAGCAGAGCTATGCAATTTTGATGAACAAAATGGAGCTGTATCTCATTAAGATCAAGAAGAAAACAGCTGGCTTTCTTCACTTTCTTTTAATTCAGGAAAGTTTGAAAACAAAATTACCTTTGCATGTCAAAAGGTCATCATACCTTTATATTTTTCCAGTTCTCCATGGACAGAAATAATTGCTCAAAGCCTGAGTGCAAAAATAATTTTGCTACCTCTAAGACTATTCTCAGCTTTCAGGTTATTTTCTTCAATCATACATCCTATTGTATCTCCTTCAGTCTCAGAACTGAAATGGTTAAGTAATTTCTAATCAAAGCTATAAGTCAGAGAGGAAAAGATAAAAACCCCTGTGTAGGGTATTAATATCCAAGTTAATATAAATAGACCCAAAATGTTCAACAGCTTTAAGGCAAAAAAAGAAAAAAATGGGCATTACCTTTCAAAGGAAATTTTAATCTTTTCCTATATGCCTTTTTTCATGAAACCAATGCTGAAGGTTTGACCATGGGTATTTTCATTTGTCCCCTATGTGTTGTCATGTCAAATTAGTGCAAAAGTGAACTGAAAATAATGTATCTTGGGAACAGGTCTTGGTCAGCCTGTCCACCTGCAAGCTTGTCTTTTCAAAGTACTTGAAAATGTCTCTGCAGTTGGAGGTGATTTCTCTGACTACTCAGGCTTGCAGAGATGAGCACGTAGCAGCTGGGGCTGAATAGGAACAGAGGTACAGGTAAAAGTTACAAGGTTCTTTACAAAGTCATTAGCAGTTGTTATCTTTTCCACTCTACAACAGTTAAATATATTTTTCTTGTAATATTATCTTACTATCTCAAAACCAATAAAACAATATCATTGTTTCTTTTTATTATAATCTACTCTTAATTGTTCTTAATTCCTTCCACCACTTTCCTTTCACCTGCTCTGGCATACCTTGCAACACCAGGGTTGTGGGGGAAAAAAAACCTACCTTTTCTATCACTGGAGGGCATTTGGTCTATCTTTCTGGAATACTAAGGTTGATGCTCATCTACATTAGTAGATTATAATACTAATGTTCATGGTAATCACACCAATGACAAACTAAAGGGTGAATGATCATTTCTCTAGAAAGTTTGCAACTGAAGAATAAGTTAAAAACACACATCATGGAGCATTTTTTTACTCTTTTTCTTTGTGAGTTGATTTTAAAGTGATGAGCACTGCAGTGAGTAGAATCTCACGAACTATGCTGATGTACAGATGGACAACAGCATGTGAAGATTTAGGTGTATTCAGGTCTTTTTACAAGAACAAATTTATGTACTCTCATAGAACTGGTGGCCACAGTGCCTTTAGCACCTGGAATTGTCATAACTTTTCTCAAAAATACTTTCTGAATTAAATTCTTTTGTTTTTATGTTGCTCTTCTGACTGCCTTTTCAGAGACAGAGATTTTAAAAAAGTAGAAAATATTATATTTCTCTTTTAATTTTTCTGCAGGTAAAAGGAAAGTGACTATTTAATCCTCAAGAAGTTATATATGAATGTATGTAAGGCAATTGAAATAGCTGCAGAGGATAAAGGTGTCTTATTTTTGGCTTATATTGAAAAATAAGATATTTTTGTTAGAAAATAAAGGGGAAAGCATAACAATTCTGTGAGATTAGTTTGCTTATTTAAATTCATTCTTATTTCAGTTCTGATATTATCAACCCTGTTTTCCACAAACACTAAAGAAAAAAACTCAAAGAAATGAAACTAAATTCTTGGTATAGGCTGACAGAAAGAAAATTTTGAAAACAGTAGTATGTGGGCTTCATACAGACTTAATTTTCTTTACCGAGACTATTTTTACTGTTAACATTAGGTTAACATAAATTGCTACATTATACTTCAAATGCTACTGAAATGCTACTGCATTAGTACTTACTAAACTAAGCAAAGAATCTGCATCATTATATAGCTATAATTTTGTTGAATAAGATTTTTTTAAGTTGAAACAATTAAATAGTCTTAACTTCTGCATTGCTGCCTTCATGACAAGAGAAACTAAGAACAAAAGATGATGCAGTTGTCATGAGAACCGCTGCCTGTCTTGTTTGTGTCATCTGTTATGAACCTGAACTCAAGTTTTTCCAACAGAAGGAGCAGATCTATAGGTGTAATTGGGATCCTGCTGTTTCCATGGCATTACATGGAGTCTCAGTTTACAAAGTGTTGCGAGCCTCTAGTTTGCCACAAGAGTGCATGTCCTTCCCCTGATAAAGACAGTATGTACAAATATTTCAATGCCAAATGTGTGCAGGAGCCCTTTTTAAGGACTGCAGCCTTACCTCTCAAAGCCTTAGGTGTGTTCTTAGAAAAATAAAATGTCCAAAACCCCACCAGAAGGGTGTTCTTGGCTAAAGTACAAGAACAGAATATGTATAATCAAACACACACATCAGTACAGGGTTTTCCATCACCACTGCTCATTGCATAGTAAGATAAGAAACACTTTGCAGGATAAGAAATAAGCAGAAACTAATTTCTGTATTTATTTTCCTGTCTCAATTTCCTACTCTCTGGGAACTCACCAGCCTGCAGCAGGAACAGGCTTTTGAAACTTGTGATTTCTTTCCTGATTTGCAGAACCTTTCTATCACATTCATTTTTTTTTCTGATTTCAGCTGTCTAGTTAGGTCAGGCTATTTCTGATCCTGGCCTAAGCTCCCTGTGTTCTGAACAGTGTTTGTCTCTTAAAGATTCTTATTTGTTTTTCCTCCCTACCTGCCCTTTCTTGATGAGGCTTCCACCAGCGTACAACACCCAGTGGATCACAGACTTCTCTGTTCTGCTTCGGGTAACTTTCCATTGTTTCAAAATAAACCTTTTCCCACAGGCAAAGAAGAGAACACTAGCTCTCCTGGGCTTCTGCTAACCCATCCTCCCAACTTGCTTTTAACTACTGTCTGTGGTCTGGAGGGACATAGAATAGTCCTTGCCAGGAATACTGTATTGACTTTAGTATGGAAGAATTGAAAAAAAAAAAAGAAAAGCAGAAAAGCAGATGAATTTTGTAATACTTCTACCTCATGAAACAAAGTCTGTAAATAGTGTAAATGCAATTATTCAAATCATCACAGCCAATTAACTTCTTTGGACTTGATGCATTTTTTTTCTCCCAATGGAGAAACTATTGAACTATTGAGTTCACTAGCAGGGGAGTACTCCTGAGACAGAAAATAATATGAGATACAGATAGTCTCTTTGCAAAAACCTCCTGGCACTTTCATCTCTCTAAGTTACTTTTACACAATGAGCTAAAATGACTGTGGCACACCATGCTAAAAAATCACTCATGGATTTTCATCCTTCCTCATCTTCTGTCCCAAATAGTAGAAGGGAGAATGAAAATAATGCTGTGCATTTTCTGTCATTATGGAAAGGTCTGTGAATAGTCATTATTTGTAATCTACAATACTACTGAAATTTAGCAGTTTTAGATACACATTTTCAGCATCTCTCATCATTGCTACAAGAGATTTACCAGCAGGAAGTTGGGTGGACCACCATGTTTACATATATTTATCTAAACACATTTATATTAATGCCAACCAGAACATGTAAAACATATAAAGATGGATGAAGCATAGCTGAAGGTTTCCAATCTAATTTTAGTAAAGCAAGTTCTAACCCACTGAAGGTTATCTTTCACAGCAGATATTAATAGGAGTTAATGCAGAAAAGTTACTCTGTGATCAAACCTTCACAGAGTCATTAAGACTTCAAGTTTCATACTATTTTGCCCTTGAAACTCACCAGTGTCATAGGGACTGCAAAATGAATTTTAGTTGGAAAATAACAGGTCAGTGAACTAGAACTAGATCTCTTGCTCTCTTTTACACAAAGGTTGAGTGAAAAAAAAATTAAAAAGGGAATAATAATTTTCCTCCTTCTCTATAAGTCAATTTTTCCTGAGAAAAGAAAACAAGTAAAACCTTGGTCTTGTTTTCCAAAAAGTAAACAAGGTGATAATACCAACAGCCACTCTGTTAAACTTTCCCTTATGCAAGAAACTTTGCGATCCTGCAGACTTCTGCCAAATACCTTTGCTTCAGTGCAACAAAAAGGCCAAATGAATGCACCATAGTGAGTCCCTAACTCAGCAGGAGGGATCACAGAGCGAGGACACTGACTGGCAAATGATGACAAATCTTGCGACAGCCCCCAGCTGGCGACTCTGCCCTTCTGACAGGGGTCAACAGCAGAGTCAGCAGAGATAATGTGGGCCAGCTTGTCAGCTGCCTCTGCACAAAGTCCTTCTCTGGCAGCCTGAATGGAGACTTCCAGCTTTACATTTGCATCTCTGAGGGTGAGAGTTTGTGATAAAGCTGAACCAATCTAATGGCTCACTTCCAGCAAAATTGGCTGCCCCTTTCTCCTGTGTTCTCTCCTCCTAGATGCTGACTTTTGCATTCATCTGACCAGAAAGTGACTCAGTTCAACTTGCTTAACCAGCAGAAAGCTGGCATTAAAACAGGTATGGACAACATGTGTAGGTGGATGAAAGAAGGAAAGAAAACTGTGCCTGGAAGTGTCCAAAAGACGACTGTTCTCTTTGGTGCAAACAGTTGATAGATTGGCTTATTCACATTGTAGACTCCCATCCTATGGAGTAGAAAGGGAGAACTTGGCTCCTACATCAGCAGCAGTGGTTAGTGATTGCCACCAAACATATAAAACAAATCGTTGTGGAGGCTAAGGCAGCCACAGCAATATTTGCTAGAAATAATGTGCTGCCTGGGGTTAACCCTTGTTCACATTACATTGGAGTAGCCATTAAATCAGCAAAATGCTGGGTTTTTCCCCTGCTACAATCTAACAAGCTGCATCACTATTGTGCTACTATTTAAAGCCACCAGCACTTGAATTCCAACTACTCCAACAAACAAGACAGGCAGGATGAAACTAAAGTATCACTTAGACTTGTGCATGCTGTAATTATGAAATGTAATCACACGTGCAGGGTATTTGAATTAGCTTTAATCTGGTTATCATATTTGCTAAAAGGAATAAAACAGAAGTGCTTCTGCAGAATACATGTAAGACTGCCTAGAAACTTGAAAACTTATTTAGTTGTGTTATGAAATTTTGCTAAACTCAGAGCAGCTGAAGATCCCTTTATGCTTACCAAAACTTGATAAAATATTAGGACCACCGAAATCAGCCACAAATGCAGTGGAGATACCACTTTCATTTAAACTTTTATAAAACAAATTGCTGTTTTTCCCCATGAACTAGCAAGAAAGCACTTGCAGTTTCTCAGGGTTGAATATGGCAAGGAAACTTTGCAAAGTTTGCCTACTTCCTACTATTATTCTTCAGTAAATTAAAAGTGGTCTAAAGAAATGTGCCAATATAAAACAGTTAGTATAACTGGACAAATAATTTCTAACTAATTCCAGATTATTTCTGTTGGTTAACTGTGATTTGGCCCTTGATTATAATAACAATAGAATTATCCTCTTAAGTGCAACTTCCTAAGCAGATGCGGTCCTGGAGCTCAGAACACAACAGTCTGGAGCCTAGGAAGCAAAAATATTGCCATGGAAAAACACAGCAAAAAACAGGAAGCATCACTAAAGCTGAGTAGTTCTTGTTTTAATTTAACTGGCATCAAACCCAATTATTTAACAAATTTACGATTCTCTGTTTTGAGTTGAAACCAGGCCATTGAAGCAATATTTGCAGGAATAGGGCGGGGGAGCAGTGGGAAAGAAAAGGCAGACAGGTTTGCTCTGAACATTCTGTTCATCTTCTTGAGTCTAAACCATTTTTGTTTTGATGATTTTATGTCATTCAGATGCTCACTGTGAATGTCAAATACTACCACAAGCTAGAGCAGATCATTTTCCATTCACACATCTCAGCCTCACCAAATGAAAGGCCAAATCCATGTCAAAGCCTTGTATCAATTTTGCTCAGACCTGTACAGAGATGTCATGTATTTCTAGTTTAGTACCATCTCCTGATCCTAAGATTAAGTTGCTATCATGTTAGCACACAGGACCTGGGTAGAGCTAGAAGCTGCTTCTGGAGGAAGGACCTTATTTAAAGTGATGAGAATGCCCTGGTTAAAAAATAGAAAACTTTAGAGGAAACAGCCTGGCCCAGATAAACATGCTTCAGTTAATTGTATGCACTTACATCTCAGTGAATTATGAAGGAATAAAAGGCCTGCTTAAAACTAACCACTTTCCTTTCCTACTAAATTAGTCTAGCTACATTTAAAAAGACTGCAGGCTTCCCAAACACTTTTGACTCAGGTATTTTCATACCTACTTTATAGAGGATAATGATTCTGTATCCTTCCCACAATGCTTGATATATATATATATATGACAACAGGTAACTGTGTGAAAAGCACAGGAAATAGCAGCAAGCTCAAACTAATCTGTATTAAAAATAGGAAAGGAAAAGTCACTGAGACTAATTTTTATGAAACCTATATACCAGTAATATTTATCATCTCAGCATGAAGTTTCCAAAACTACAACTTTTATCATGTGCAATGTTATTGGTAAAGTGTATGAAATAGAATACAAATCCAGGCATGTTTGTTTGAACAGCAATAGATCTTCATTTAGACTTTCATTAATGAATCTGTTTTCTTTCTTTGTTGCTTCATTTCATCCTCTTCTTTATTTGAAATCTTTTCTGGTCTTTGCTTGCCAGCTGTATTCTTCCATTAACTAGTCATCAATTGTTCCCATAGAAACATCTGGGGTTTTTATTTGCCATTATCCTTTCTTATTTTCGCTATACTTTATTATTTTTGCATTTGTTTTTTGTTTCTCCTCTGCCATATTTTCAACTCCAGATCTCTATCAAAAATATATTTTCTCTAATAGCTGACTCATCTAGAGATGTAAAGACATAGTTTAGTTATCCAATTTTAGTTTCTTGATAGATGATATAAGAAGCAAAATTGTTAATCCCAAGTTTTCACATCCACTGCAAATTAAATATAAACCATGAACAATTAAAAAAAAATGTGCATAAAACTTAAAATACACCCAATAGAAATCTAAAACATTCAAAATAATAATAAAAAAATGCAGTTGCAATGAATGTAATATTTTAACCAAGGAACTAATTTATTACTTGGACCATTTAGGAAAGGATGGGTAGATTCTGTGCTATTCAAAGCCTTTACTATTGAGCTACTAGTATCTTAAAGGGCATGTTAGCCAGAAACCTTTTGATGAGTGGTTTAGATTCTCAAATCACAAAAAAAATCCAAATGTGTTTAAAATCTGTGCAAGAAAGAAGTTAGAAGAGGAAGTCTTGCAGACAAAGCATTCACTTTTCTTAAATTACTGTCTTTAAACATTTTGACTGCTTAAAAAGTCTAGGAAAAATATCTAATGAAGATGGACAAGAGTGAGTGAGATTTATCAAGATTCAGGGATTTTCCAGAGTCTAAAAACAGGTGGAAGAGGTGTCATGATTGAAAAGGCCATGCAAAAAAAAAATAGATATACTAATGCTTTGCATTAAAGGAGCAGACTGACAGCAGCATAAATTACAGCTGTCGGAGATGGCCCCTGTCTGTCTTGCTGCTTCAGGGCCTGTTGGAGGGTGATGCTACATTAAATCTCTCTGGGAGCTTATGTCATTAAACAGTATGCATAATACTAAGGAGAAAAAAAAATATTGGCAAAAGGAGTATGTAGTTGCCTTTGTAGAAGATAATATTCAACACTTATGCACATAGATTTTTTTCATACATACAATGAAGCAGCATATTTTCAGGCTATTGTTTTTCTATTAATTTTATAAAAAATTTGGAATTATCTTTAACTCTTAGCACAGCCATCTCTCCGAAGATGCAAAAATCACTTCTTGCTCAGCAACTCACCTAACACTACAGTGTAACTGCTAATAAAATTTAAGGAGACTTTCTGTTAGATAGCAATAACTAATATGAATTTACGCCCCATCAAACTTATAACAGCAGAAGCTTCACCTTCTTCTGAAATTCATTAACATAGCAGATATGCCACCTAAATATCCTTACTTAAAGAAAGAGTTGTTTTGCTGAAACCCTCATGAAAATAGCTAGCCAAGCAGCAGATTTTTAAGAGTATTTATGGACATGGAGATACAAACAAGCCCTCAGGGAGTTTTTCTTTCAAATAATGTTATTCTCCATCACATCAGAGGATGTCAGATTCTCTATAGCAGAATCCATCAACTGGTGAGTTTTTAAGCAGCTCACAAGTGGCTTGCTTACAGGTCCCTTGGGCTGCTCCCCTGCTGAAGTGGTGACACAGAGTCAGCAGCAGAGCAGACCTGGTACATAGACTTTGGGTAATTTGAATATTTGGCTCTTTATCTCCAGCTAATCAAAAACTCCCACATTCCACAACCTCCTTGCTGAGGATTGTGCCTTCACAGAGGGTTTTGAAACATGACACTTGGGTCAGGAACATTTGTCACTTTGTATTTAAAAGGTTTCAGAATGCAACTAGGGTCCCAGTATATCCCTGTTTTCCTTGTTGGAAGAATCCTGTATTTTATATAAAACATCCTGCAAGCTTGGTATATTCCCCTGAAGCTGTGTCAATTAAGAGAGTGAGCAGAGCAGCCTGCAGCACATCTTGCCCCTCTGCCCCCTCTGCCTCTGCTCACAGCATGCTTAGAATACATCTAGCTTTACTCAGAAAACTGGAAAAAGGAAAAAAAAGTCTATATGTCTGGACTTCAGCTAGTTTCATAACAAAAGCTGGATTGAAAATGAACTGGGGTAATTTTGTAGATGAGTGGTTTAACAGGAACCACTTTGTTTGGGAGGGTGCTGGTAAAGAGGTTCAGAGCTCCTGCCACCCCTTCAGTAAAGAGTTGTGTTGGTTTTATAGCAACAGTGGCCCTGGCTGCCCCACCCAATGTTTCAGTCTGGTGAGTGCAATACAACTACATTCATCACTACCTACACTATTCTTACAACTAATGTTGATTGTGGGCACTGCTATGTCAGAATGAAGTACTAGTACACCCAATCCTTAAAAGGTTTTTTTCACTCCTGCTAATGTTCATAGGAAAACAACCATCTCTGGAAGTGGATATCTTATTACTGTGTTGAGGGTGGTTTTGCCAGTTTTCAAGTACATCTCAAGTGCAGATTCCCAAATATGTTGATTTTCTGTGGAGTCATCGGCTCTTGGCTCAGATGCCACATCCCTGGGACAGCCTTGGAAATTTAGTTTGAAATCTTTTGAAAAGCACATTTATTAAAGAGAATTTATCAGGCAATATAATACTGTTGTGAGCAATATGTTCATTCCTTGGGAACTTGATTGTATGCCTCTGAAATGGGGGAGCCATACTTCCTGTCCAGAAAGTTCCTAAAGATAACAAAGAAGCAGAGGGACACCCTATAGCCATACAATCAGGTGCAGTAATCCTTGTCTTATTAGAATGTTTTTTGACCACACAACACTCTAAAATTAAGTCTAAGGTTAGTAGATCTATATTTAGGTTCTGTTTAATTTAAACATAAAAAAAAATCAGCATGTTTAAAACTATGTTTTGCAGACTTCAATGGCTTCTGTAATGCTGAGGGTTGTGCATTACTGTGGCTAAAGTAAAATCTCCTCATAGAAGAATCATCTGCATTTAGTGAGAACAAATGCATCAAATTGACTTTCAGACTGAAACATAACCTCCTCTAAATCATAGTCATATTTAACTGTACAGCAACTGAACTGCTTTTCTATTGCATATGGAGAGAGTATCTGGAGCTAAGCTTTTTTTCAAAGCAATGATGTTTTGTTTTCCAGAACTATATTCAGTTAGTGGAGAAAATTTTCAAATAATTCTAATCACTCGGATAAAATGCTATCCATTTATCTGAGCAAATATGCTTTAAGTGCAAAGTTGAATGTTGTTAGAAATTTATATTAATTTCATTCTTGTTTTTCTTGTGCAGGAATACTTCTGTAAATGGTCCAGCACTATCATTCAGTTTAAATGTTGTTAGATTTTATGCTAATTGAAAACTAATGCCTTGGTTTGATTAATCAAAATACTATAGCTCCAATGCCAAATGTTAATGGCTAAAATGAAGGGCACATGTAAGTGAAATAGTATAAAAAGCTTAAAATAATTTGGAGTTTGTGTAATTGGCCCTATAATTTTTGCTTCATGAATCACTAAGTCAAACCTGCAAAATGCTTAGTAATGAAAGGGATATTTATTTTCAGAGAGTGATAAAAAGATACTGTTTAGAATATATTGTGTAGTTGTCTATCTTTAAATAGCATAGAGTAATTGAAATATTTTGGCTAAAGTATATCAGAATCCAAAACAGAGTTAGAGACAGCTGCAACACTCTGTTGCAATCATATTAGTCAAGAAGGTCCTACTACCTTTACCTTGGTGGCAAAAGGATGAACATGTGATTACACTGGAGGCAGCAGCACACTTTGATCAAAAACTATATTTTAATCTGGTTTTGTAAAGTCAAAATTATATAAATGAAACTTGATCAAAGTCAGCTGTTGACTCCATCTTATTATCATACTTCTGATATATTTTTGCACAATGCAATTGAGCTATAACTGATGGATTCATTTAGACTAAGAATACTCCAACTTTTCCTGAAATGACACTATGTAGCCCATAGACAGGAATATCCATCTGAAACAGTGATACCATTTCGATGATCAAAATGAGAGACTGGACTTCCATTTAGCCAAGGAATTTCCACACCACACTAATAAATTTTAGCAGAAAAGGATGGGCTATTATTCATCCCAATCTCAGTCCCAATCAGTGTTTCTAAACACCTCAGACTCATTTTAAAGTTACTATTTTCTAAAAATCCATAAACTTTGCATGATGCCCACAGTGACATTTTGCAACAAAGCAGCAAGTGTTTGGAATTGGGCTGGCCCTTGAAACAGAAAAGGCCCTGACATCAACCAAAGCAGAATTATATCACAGTCACCAGGGTCTCTGTCTCTCCTTCTTTTATGTCTCTTTTTGTCCCTTTTCAACTCTCAGTCTCTCTCTCTCTCTCTCTCCCTGTTGTGGTTTTCCACGGAAAGAGAAACCTCATTATAAAGATCCCAAGCTGCACATTTCTTACATTTGGCTTGTACCCTGTAGACCAAGCCACTGTAGGAGAAAAAGTAGCAGTCTTAATTTACTTTCTTCATAGAGGAAAGAAAAGGAAGATGTAAACCAGATGGACAAGACAAGAGTACTACCTTATTCAGAGCAGCAGAAGTGATCTGGATTAGGGGAGCATTCTACTGTTTCAGAATAAAGACAAAACTTTAGGATGTCCAGCAGACCTATTGCAGGAGTGAGGCCTTAGGAATTCTGTAGTCCCTACAGAAGCTGTAAGATCTGCTTAGGGATTCCTTCACTAAATTTGACACCATTTAAAATTTTTAAAAGGGTAAGTTACAGTTCATAAAATTATTTTAGTTATGCTGCAATTGATAAAAAAAAAAACAAAAACACATACAGAAGATCTTCTGCCATCTCAATCCAGAAATGTTTCCAGATCCACCATTATTTTAATTTCCTAACAACAGATTTTAGGTATACTTCCAATAATCATTGAGAGCAATTCCTCGTATCAATGAGAATCAACACTTACCCTTTGGAAGCCTGACCTCAGCTTACTGTTTCCATTTAGGGCTCAACTCATCTTTATACAGATCCAGAGACTCAGGATGTTACCAAGAAGTAATGAAATTTCTTTCCATATATCTCTCAGCTCCAAGCAAGGTTGAGGTTTAACATGGTGATATACCATGGTATATTTAGGACTAGTTGCATTAACAGTTGATCTCCAGATGTTTTTAGACCAAAGCAAATAGGCTGTAAATAGGTTTCAACTAGAGCCCTATTGTTATTAGCCAGTATATTTTGCAATCCTATCGTAAATGTACTGAAATGTGTTAGCGCTTTTTATTTAAGTCAGAAGGTCATTGTCCTTTCTTCCCCCTACTCCAACTTTAGTTTTCTGGTGGTCAGAAACTTGTTTCTAGCCTAGATTTAGTCATGACCTCTGTGTTCTTATTTCTTTTTATACCAACATTACCTGTGTGTGTTTCTTCTCCTTTACAAGTGTTATGTCCCTAAAGAGTTTAAAAAGAACAGTTGTATCCATTCTTGGCTATTCTCTCATTAAAGTAGAAAACTTGGGATTGTATCCTCTAAGGTATCCTTATTTAGGCCTCACTTTACCACTGAAACCAATTACTTCAGGGGGCATTTGGCTATTCAGTAGGATTTCAATGTCTGAAGTGTTTGGGGAGGCTGAACTGAAGCATCTTTTCAGCAAAGCTTTTCTTTCTTTATCTTTCTTGGACACTGGTAGCACTGCACCAAAGATAGCAATTTCTCAGTGCCTTACAGAAAGTATTTAATATTTTCCAGAGTCTTTAGGTTAATTTTGCCTTTATCTAATATTAAATTTACCTTTCTATAAGCTGAAGTGTTCATGAGGTACTGTGTCCAGCTTGTGTAACCAAGACTTTCTACCTATAATAATTTCCAGTAAATAATCAATGGTAAAATTATTAGTAATTACTAACCTTTAATCGTATGCTTGTAATTATAAAATTTCATTCTAGTCCACCTAAGCCCCTTGAGGACACTCAGTTCCTCATACATACTATTTGATCTGTTTCTGGCTGTATGTACCCTCTACCTTAACATTTCCACAGCTTGATGTCATCAACTAAATTACCATTCCCCTCAACTCTGGTTTTTAATTCCACTAGTCATATCTCTCCAGTCTTGCAATTCATGTCTCCACACAATTCACCAGTTTGCTCCAAGATGGCAGTTGTGGTTTTGAACAAGATTTGGAAAATGGCAAAAGACAGAGCTGCATAGCTGACATTTTGTTTGGTCATGCCTTGATCATTACTTTGTAATTCTTGTGCTACTGCTCTATTTCTCAGCACAATTCGGGATTTCCCACATCGTACTACATCAGTGCTTTACCATCGTATCTATAGATGGGACTATTTGGAAGATCAGTTATGAAAGATAAAATCAAACTTGGTCTGGCATGATCTACCTTTGGTTTGTTTTCATTTTCAATGAGTTTAACTGTTCTTTTCACCTAATCTGCTTGATCAAAGATCTGCTTGATCTTCTGAATGCTTGATTTATTTGCATCTTCTTTCCCAGTAGATTGACTCCAAATTTAGAGTGATTCCTCTATCTGAAAATGTCACCCTGATGTAGTGGCTCTCTTGGCTTCCCCATGCCTTCGGACATTTTGAAACATGCTCAACATCCTGTTATCTGAAGCCAGCCAGAGTCAGGCTTTTAGCAGCTCTGTTTTAATATAGTAATTGTATGTCAAGATTTATCTCCATCACTCAAGAAAAACATTTAAGTGTCACTGTTGTCTTATGAAAAGTTAGAAAAATTGTCGCTCCATTAAAAACACAAATGTAAAGTGCACTTAAACACTGACCAAGTGGTTATACGCATGAAACTTAATTACCTGTTGTCCATGAAATGTAACACGCTGCAGAAAAAACTACAATCACTCAATCACTGAGGCACAATCAAATCTGCTCATGCATTAGCCAAATCCATAAACTAGAATGCTAAAGGACTTTCATTATGCCCTTGTCTATATCATCATCAAACCAAAAAGGAAAATGTTTGTGTACTGGTCCAAAGGACATTCTGAGAAGCAGCTTCAATCCCTACTTGAATACACATTACAAATGATTTGCCTCTTCATTTAATATTACAAACTCATGATGCTTTCCTCCTGATATTTACCAGGGAAAAATCTCTGGTACTGACAGAAACAAAATCAGATTGACAGTCTCTCACCACCATGCTACTTATTCAAGTCCAAACATTAAATACAAGAAGTTGTATGTTTTTCATGTACTTAAAATATCCTTTATTAGATGAATGTGAACAATTTTCTTTACCTATATTTTACACATATGAGAAGAAATCAGGTTTTCTTTACTCCCATTGTCTCAGAATCAAGAATCAGAGAATGACTGAGATTAGAAGGGACTTTTGGACGTTATCTGGTCCAACCTCCCTGTTCAAGCAGGGCCACCTGAAGCTAATTGTCTGGGACCATGTCCAGGTAGCTTTTGACTAACTCCAAGGACTAACCTCAACATCTCTGGGCAACCTTCTTGGTGTTTTCTTTGTCTCCATCACAGTGAATACACTTTTCCTGATATTCAGAAGGAACGTTCCATGTTTCAGTTTGTTCCAAATGTCTCTTGAAGGATTATGAAAGATTAATTAATCTAGAAGTTTTGGGTTATTTTCTTTGGGGTTAGTTTTTTTTTTTTTTTTCTTGGGTTTGTTCTTTGTTTTTATTGGGGTTTTTTTTCTTTTTTTTTTACCTGCTATTGAGACATAAAAACTGTTATGAATTTGCTTGCTGGAAAATTGAAATTTTCCTGAATTGTCTTTCAGGAAAATAAGTGGGGTTTCTCTTGAAGTGCAGTGATAAAATACTAGATTTCTCCATGTGTGATCATACCTATAATTCCATAAAAGGCTTCTCTTGCAGCACCAGGTAACTCAGGAAATCTCAGGGACATTTTAAGAACCAACGTACAAATAACTCCCCTTGTTCTGTCTGCTACTTTCCCTTGCAAAACGTGGGTAGGGACATTGATGAAATATTAACAGAGAAACTCCGTAACATTTTTGCAAACAGAAACAGTGCCTGTCTTTGTCAGTTGCTTTTCTATTTTATTACTATCTCATGATTAATTAATTTAAAATTTTGTTAACTCAACCCTCAAAATTGGTCTAATTATCTTTAAGCTAGCATCAGTTGAATACCTTTTAGTTGTTAAATTAATAGGGTTGAAGCAAAATATAAACTTATTTGCAAGTTATAGCAAATATAATAGCAAATATAGTCATGTTATACTTCCAGGATTGAAAGTATATTAAGTATCTTAAAGCCCAAACCAAAGAGAAGGCTGATGTATATGCTACTTCTTGTTTGACATTGTTTCCATAATAAATTTTTAAAAGTTTTGATTTTTAATACTGTTTTCAGCTGGCTACTAATAAATATCACAGGATAATAATAATATACCTAATTATTTAGGTATATTCCAATTACTAAGTCTGATGTGAATTTTAACACAAGTAATCCAGCAGATCTGCACTTTTATTCTTCCTGCTCCTTTCCCCCTACCACCAATTCCTTTCCCACTCAAATAGCCCTTAATGAACTCTCACCATCTGATGACTACAGGAGACTGATATCTCATTTATAAAATGTTGTAACCAGTGTTGAAAGAAAGGCAGAGCAGATTAATTGGAAGAAATTTGTGAAGATGCTTCTTGGAAAACCATCAGTTTTGAATATACCTGTTTAGATTTACCAAAGGTAGTGGGAGCGAACTATGCTACTAGTTCTTATTATAATTTCCTCATTTACACTTTAATGAAAAAATTATTATGCTGTATCAGTTCTTCTCTGCTACCATGATAAAACTTGCATTTATATAACCTGCAATCCGTTTCACCATGGGCACAAGGGAAAAATTGATTTTGAGATGACAACCACAAAAAGTTTTTTTACATACAGTTTGGTTTGGGAACTTTGCAAATGGGTTGTACATACTAAAGGGAAGGTGCTTTTAGAGGTGTGTCTCCAGCAATTATTACTGTGTTGAGAGCCAAAATGGATATAATGAATAGGCATGACATCCATGTTCCACTTTCCTGAGCTATAGCACAGATTTTGCTTCCTGTGATTTACTTTGCTGCTATTCTGCTTTGTCAGAAGATAAAACTGCAAAAGATAAAAAAGTATATTTCAATATGAGATCAGTTAATTCCAGCAGGCCTGAGATATTTTGCTAAATGGTCCTCATGCATTTTCATTATATAGGTATCACTTTTTCCGTTGAGATTTTTTTCAATGTCTATAAATAAAGACATTAAATATAATTTGTCCCCATTCTTGGGAATCTTTTAAGGCCTAACTTTTCAGATTTTCAGTGGAAATAGAGAAATTATATTAAATTTTACTTTCTCTTCCCCTTCATAGAACACTTGCTGGTTTCCTTTGTCTATTGAAAATTGACAGTTACTCAAAGCAGTTAAGAAATTTGAAGGTCAACTTCAGAATGTGAGAAGAGAGAAGTCGATTTTCCTACACATCATGCTAAATAATTTTACAAAGTGCTTATATCTTTTTTCTTCCTCATGAGGAAAGACTAAAACTTATTTTGATCTGTAACTTTACCTTCCTAAATTCATTGTGCTGACTAAATGACAGTTTTCCAAGTGGCATAGCCAATATACTCAACAACTCTGCAGAAGTATCTTGAGTAGAAATAACTTGGATAGCAAAAATGCAGATGCACCTTTTTCCCCAGCTTCTTTTATGGCAGAATAACATGGTATCCTTTTATAGCCAACATTTTTTTAGCACCTAACCTCTCGATCATTATATTTACAACTTCCCATGATCACTATGTTCAGAAAAGAGCTTCAGTTCCACAGCACACAAGAGGTAGAACAAGAATGGGAAGCTTAAGTTATTTCAGCAATGCAACCCACAGTTCTTTCCAAATAAGATGAATTTGTCTTTAAAACTTTCCCAAGAATTAGTGTAACTCCCAGGTCCTACACAGTTCCCAGAAACCTGGGACTTTCCTCACCAACAGCTAGGAATGATTAGGAAGGCCCAAGGAGGTGAAAGTTACCTGCATGGACATACTTCTCATTCACAGTCAACACAAATTAATAGGTACTGAAATACAACTTTTTAAACTGCTTCACCAAACTGGTACTGTAAGTAGCCCAAAACATTTTCTACACACCATTTTTGATAAGGACTGAAACAATTCTAGCTTCTTCTTTGTCTTTATCCTAAAATAGACTTTCTTAACATCCTGGTGATGATGAGAATTGGTAAATTTCCATATACATGAGTTCTGAACCCCCCCCACCATGAATTTAATAGTATCCTGGTAAGATGTTTTTGGTAAATTCTGATCATATCAATATCATTCTATTGTTTCTTTTCTACCTTGACTTTTATTGAAGTTAACAAAAAAAGTTAGATCTCAAATTATAGAGCTTTGTTTATTTTACTTATGGACAGTACAGTAGCAGAATCTGAGTGTGCATATAATGCTTACGTATAACTTCCCTTTTCTATTATTTAATTTGATTAAATTTTCTGCTCCTTTATTTAAATTCAGAGTCATTGGCAGAAATCTAAGATACAGTAACCAGTAGCAATTCCCAAAAATAACTCTGCTATTAATTAACTTTTACTGGAATCTAAATGGCCCACTCCGAAGCAATTTTTAAACTAATTTTTTTAATTGATATTTCATAAAATGTTGATTCACTCAGTTTTAAATAAAATTTATCAAACACAGTGTCAGTTCTTGGTAACACAGAGAATTCACAAAGATTTAGAATTTAGGCAGTGGTAGTTACACATCATGCAGCAAACACTGTTTACTTAAATCTTGTTTTTATGGCTAGTAACATCTCAGTTATTCAAATCATGTCAACTGCTGCTGCAGTGGCCCTCTTGAGAGGAGAAGGGTGTAATAAAGGTTTTCAATTTGTCTGCACTGATTTAGCTGAGTAGAAAACATCAAGTGGAGCTTTCACATTTATAATGAATATGATTAAAGAATGTATTTATAAAAATGCATACTCAAAATATGAAAATAAGATTAGAAACAATGTTTTGAGCATTGAGTAATATTTGAGAAGAGGGCTGTATTACTAAGATCAGAAGGCTATTACTGAAATTTAAGTCTCTCTGGGATTTTAATAATTTGTTTGTCTGTATACTTTGATTAACAGCTGGCAAGCAAGTTCCCATTTGTTTCCAGACAAGACATGTGTTGTCCAGTAGTGAGTAATCTTTCCTTTTGTGGTTCAGTTCTTTCAAAGAATAGTCTTTGAGGACCAGGAAAAGAATGGTGGTGCCAGGCAAAATTAAATTGGTTTGCTTATCTGCCAACTTGGCCATTCTTGGAAATTCAAAACAGTAAACTGTGCAAAGTTGTTTCCTTTTGAAACATAAATCTTGACAATGATATGGCACATATCTAAGGACACAGCATCAGTGTCTGAGGCACAAGATAGTTTTTATCTTTTCTTGGCTGCATTTTATAAGGCATACCCAGTGTATGTTAAAGAGTAGTGGTAAAGTATAAATGATAATTTGAAGTAATTATTTATACTAGTGAGACATTTGGTCTACATTGACAAAATTCTGGATTTAGATAGAGTCCTTCATTGGAGCTACAGGGACTTGTCTTCACTTGCTTGGAACATTTCTGTGAGGCTTTCATCCAATTTCAGCTTTTCAGCACCAACACAAAATTGTGCCTTGGAAGATGAATATGGAAACAAAGTGCTCATCAGAGGCACAAATAGAAGGAGTAGTAAGACAGCTGGACAATGACAATCAGAAAAGAATACAAAAAGCATGTAGGGCATTAGAGAATGCATGGATCTGGTTTACTACATTACCTCTTTGACTACACTAACAAAAGATATTTGGTAATCCAAAGCATAGATTGCATTTATGCTACTTGCTCTAGAAATTACTCCATATGCTTGCTTCAGATTATCACCTTTGCAAGAATCCATAAAGGGAGTGATAAGAAACTGGTGTACCATTGCAGCAGCCTGCTTTCCTTCTGTTCCCAGCCTGGCAGGGGATACATTTGAATTTGATGACGTGATGAAAATTGTGACGTCCTTAGCAGAGCAGAAGAGGACTGAAAAACTGTAGAACTTTCTTAGTCATTTTTATTTTCATAATTTAAATAATTTAAACCATCAACTATTATATTTCTTGACTTCCCCCTCCCCCCACTCTGCCCCATTACTGAAAGATCTTGAATGCGAAACTCCAATTAAAACAAAAATGCAATTTTAGTTAAGCTTCAGAGTAATTTCTTGATAGCTCACAACAACCTTATGCTATTTACCAGCAAATTCAGGTAAATAATACAGTAGAAGCCAAAGCACATGGCCTGATTTTTTCTTTCACACTTAACCTCTATGCAATTATCTATGCAAATGATAGAGAGACAAATAAAAACTGTATTCACTAAAAATCCTCCTCCCTACAGCATAAGCATAAGTTGATAGCAGGGCTGAGTTTTTTCACAATTGGAACCACACAAAATTTTGGTCCCAGCCATCTACATGTTTTCCCTCAATTTTCCTCTTCCTTTCCTCAGAGCATTCACTACTGTTCTGTTCTGAGGTCCGTCTTATTGCAGTTGATGTAGAAGAAAGCAAATCTAAAAGTCTTGTCTGCTTTGGAAGTATTTGGGTTTCTTTTAATTTTTTCTTTCCTATTGTCCCCCAACCTTGTTTTAACCTTTAAAAAGTATCAGAAGGCTGGTACTATTTTACTCATAATTTGATGTTTGTTCTGTGGGTTTTACAAATTTGCATTCACATAGTAGCTTTTATGCAATGTAAATATATTAGTATTAGAAAAGTTTCTAGGTGATTTTGTTTTTTCTTTTTGAAGAACAGATGGTTGTGATGTAAAAGGCAGGTGATTTCTGGATGCTGAAAATCATAGGAACACAAGCACATCCATAGTCTGATCTAGGGTTGTTCAAACTGATTTTTATGTTGGCGGGTAAAAAAAGAAAAATCTAATATAGAAAACCTGTTTTAGGTGGAACACTAAAATGCTTTTTTTTTTTTCCTGAGACACAAAAGTTTGAAAATACTCCTTCTGTATCAAAGATGTCATTATATTTAGGCTGGAAAGAGACATTTAGATATTTTTAGTGAAGAAACCAATCTAAAAATATAATAGTATTTCATTTTACTGATACCCAGAAGTTATGGGATATGGAAACCCCAGCCTCAGTTCCTTCTTCTGTCTGAAACATATCTATGAGCTTCTACAAGAATATTCTAGTTCAAATTATTTTTGAGAGAGGAATGCATCATCCTTGGCTCTCTTTCAAAACCAATCTTTGCTAATTGAGCTACCCCCTTCTTACTGCATAAACACTAGAGTTTATAAGAAATGACAGAGCTCTAACAGGAACAAAACAAGTTGACCAATATCAGAGAACTTCAAAACTGTAAACTAGAACTTTCAGAATACAACAGTAGTGATTTATTCAAATGTCTGGGCTAGAAAAAGAGATGCTCATAAGAAAGACTAGAAGAGGGAATAAATGAAGAAAAATGTTCTAAAGAAGCCCAACAAGAATTAATGTTCAGGTAACATGAATGAATTAGACAATTGTAATTCTCATTTCAGATTTTACATAAAACTGATAAGCATAAAATTAAGAGGAAAAAGAAGCTGAGATGTTTCTCAATATCAACCTTTGTATTCTGACTGCCACGCAATCAGGGGATAAAATTGCTATGAGACCTGTTTGCTGTGCTGCAGGCAAGAGGCTACATGTGCTACATGCTGAAGAGGCATAGTTCTTTCTAAATATGCCTATCCATGCACTCATTCAGCTTCTTTTCAAGATACACAGAAACTGCAAACATTCAACAACATTAAAAATTAAATCAACCAACCAACCACACACACACAATTGACTCAACTTCTGTTGCCCAACCACCACAATTTAATGAATGAAGCGCAGTGAAGTGCAGGGAAATGCAGAACAATTTGCAAGTGTTCTTTTTTGATAGAAAATTTATTTTGTATCTATGCAGTTTCAAACCTGTCCTCTGAGGTTTTTTTAGGCCCCATGAAACATGCAAGCAAGGCTTGCACCTAAACCCATGACCTAGACCCTTCTTCTTCCTACTGTGCACCAACTACACTGCCAAATTACAAAAGCATTTCCCTTTTGTCTGAATCTGTGTTACTCTTGCTGCTATTGGTAGCCTTTATTACTCAAAGTGGCACAAAGAGTGGTGAGCATTCAGAAAATATGGATATACCCCAGCTCGGCTAAAGACAAAAGATTATGGAGCTGCTCAAAGAAAAGTGTATGAGAATCAAGTCACAGATGAGAAAACAGAGAATCCAGTTCTCCCAAATGCTGGATTAGTGCAGTAATTAGAGTTATTGGACAAATTTCAGTAGTAGTTCTCTATCTAAAAGCATAAGTGAAATGAGCATGGCCATTCCTAGTGTACTTTATACAGCACTAAGTCATGTCACTGTTTACTAAGGAAAATATGAGCACAGATTTTATGCTATATCCTTCTGGAAATAAAAGAGATGAAATGCAAATCTGGTTGGAGGATCTTAAAGTTCTTGAGGTATTGAGCTGCTCAGTGATTTCAAGATGGTTATTCCCATACAAGGATGGATGATCCTTAAGCACACAGTGATTTTAGCAATAGAATCCTCGGCAGCTAGAATCTAAGTGTGTGTTTTTAAGAATACAGTCTTTGACTTAGACCAATAAATTTGACATAGTATCGGTTTTAGTGCCTTTATAAATCAGCATCTGCAGCAGTGCAGTAGCATTTCCATTAACAGGTGATTTCTCTATGATTCCCTGTGGTGACAAACCCGCTTGGTTGTCAGCCCTCCAGTGTGATATTGGCTCACTGCAGCATTGGATCCAGCTATCATCTCCTAAAATAAGATCTGCATGTGCTGCTGCACAGTTTCACAGTTGCTTTGTTCTTTTGTCAGATGAACCCTAGATTTCTTTCTATTTGAAGGTTTTTTCCCTAAAGAAAATTCAGAAGAACCACTGCTCTTATGACAAAACAAAATGGTTGTCACGAACAGGACTGTATAATTAGACCAAAAATTATATGGAATGAGGTTATCGCAGTTAGGTCTTTCTTCTATCACCAGCCCTAGTAAAAAAATTATATTTTTCCTCCTAAATGATTGCATCATGAAAGAAGTTTCAATTTAAACTGACTTTCAGCAGCTTCTGGAAATGACCCTTCATGCTACTGTGGGCAGGTAGCAAATTTATGAGTATCTGCTATCTGGGTCTTTAAGTTATCCTCAAGTGCCCCTCATAAGCTTTTTCAAAATGGATTATTGGTAGTGTTCCTGAAAGTAGAACATATAAACTCGCCTTCTACAACATTTCCATCAATGACAGTTTTTTTATGTGAGAAAAACAAGTCACACCTACTATATTTATGGAGGATAACCAGATAAAGAAGTTAAAGAATTGTGACTAGTCCAAACATTTCATTGCTTTTGAAAAGTATGTAAATAATTGTGTTTCTAAAGTATAGGAATAGCTACAAAAATGTGCCTGGATCTGTATGAAAGTCTTGAAATGAAAATATTCTGCAATTTGGTTAAACAACTGAAGGATGCTCTGGTAACATGTAATTGATTTGCTTTCTCCTTGCTCCTGAGGTCTTTCAAGGAGAAAGAGATCTCTCTCTCTACTTGATCAGAAGTTACCACTGTTAGTAATGTGGCTGAAGTGTATTGACTTCCACAGGACAACCTCATACAATGAATTCCCCTGATATAAATGACCTCTACTTAGTTCCTCCTCAGAAATATTTTACTCCACTGCATAGCAGGAACTTTTCTCTGCAGATTAATAAGGAAAGAGTGGGTTCAAGAAAAAAAGAACAGCCTGTATCATTTATTTTTAATTCTTCTCTTTGTAAGTAGCATCAGAACCACAGTCAGTGGTGTAGGTAATGAGGGAACATTATCGAGAAATGAGATTTAAACAATTTGAGAATGAAGAAACTGGGTTGAATAGGCAAACTGCAATACAATATTTATGATCATCTTGTAGGGACAGCATCAAAGAAGAAGGTGAAGGAAGTGTGAAAAAAGCATAAGCTTACCTCCTTTTTGTTGTTCTACTTGCATAAAAATTATCATTTTTAGATATAATTTTGATATCACAGTTTGTTTCTCTCAGTTTATATTTTGCAAATCAAATAAGAAATCTATCAGTAAAAGTTCATCTGGTATACACAGATATGCTGGGATTATGGGTAATTGAAGCATATTTTGCTAGCCTCTCATTTGATCACTGGAAAAAATATTAAACTTCTATTTTTCAAAAGAAAGGGAAAAAGTCAGCTGTATTATTATTGAATTCCATGTTTTCATGTAGGAAATTTGTAATCATCCTTTCCATGAAAATTTGAAATACTCCAGAATATCTTAAAACTCAGAACACTTTGACTATAACATGCCATCAAAGCACAGAGGCACAGTGTATAATGAGATAAAACAGATTATATAACTGTCTGGTCACATAAAAGCTAATACTTAGATATTGATGTAATATATCCAAATAGTGCATTTTGTGCCGAAGTGGTACTACAAAGTGCACATATTTTTGATAATAGCAGGGAAAAACAGACTGATCTTTTAAGGTGGTTGTAGTTTTAGAAATGTTAAATTGTGTAAACATTTATGTATATATGATATACATATATATCTGTATAACTGGCTATATATAAGAACTGCTATCATACATAAATCAGTTGTCACTTGGGAAAATATAATAAAATAAGTGTAATTTGTGCTTTCTACTTTTCAGCATATTTATGATATCTTTATAGATTGCAGCTGTACCTTGTATGTCTCCAAATAGGCTCAATTTCAAAATTTCTTCGGAATGAAAATTGGATATTTAATTCTCTGACTTATTAAAGCTGCTACTAATTTTTGTTGAGAACAGAACAGAACAGAACAGTCAATCAGAACAATGTCCTTTGTGGTAAAGGCATAATTCTTACACAGCAATTACTGTACCTATCTAGTTGAACTTTTTGTAATGTAATAAACTTAACTCCGCCTGAAGTAACATTCCAGGATGTTTCTCAGAGTGAGGTAACAATACCAATGCCTGTTAGGATGGATGCACTTGCACTTTGTGTATCTCCAAACAAGCCTTATCACATGTTCAATTCCTGTGAGCAGTTCTGAATTTATTTTAGCTTCTGTCCATTGTAACATGAAGAGTATGAAGTCCTGATGGAAGAGAAGCCTTGCAAATACACCTTGCATTTTATTCGTTGTCTCAACAGGAGAAAATAGACGGGATGCAAAACTCGCGGAAATCTCTAAGAAATAGAATTTTTTCTATTAACTCAAAAGAAATTGTTCCCAGCCTCAGAACTCTCCTGTCAAGTCCTAGTATCTAGATACTGAAAAAGATCTGAGAAATTATTTTTTGAGAACCTATTCTGCAATAAGCTGACATCTCCCACTTGCATCCACTTCACAAATACAATACAATACATTGAATACTGATGTTTCTCATTACTCAGCAGTGCTAAAATCTTCAGGATTACGCATTATTTATTTTTAATACTTCACTGAGTCATTGTCTACATCACCTGAATGTGAATCTTTGCCTACCTGTCTGCTGCTGAATTCTTCATTTGACATACTTGTTTCAAGATGAAAAGTAGCACAAAGGTCCATGGAGTTTCATTAAAAATGAAATCCTAGAATATGGTGGTGTGGTAAAACTTACTGCAGCTTAAGAGCAAGTTCAAGCTTAAAAGCACAATGTTACAAACATCAAGGTGGTAGTGACTAAGACTTACCATCTAGAAATCAGCCTTTAAACCAAGAAAACATTTATGCATATGAGAAACTACTAGCCAGTGCAATCATTGTTTGTATGCATTTGTGAATGAAATGATGCAAAATATGTGTGGAAATGCATGAATTTTACTCACATGCTTGCCTATGTGCCATCCTGATTATATAATTGCAAAATTCTACTCTTAAAAAGAGTTCTTTCCTTGTTTTTCTGCCTTAATTTATTATCGTTGTTCAATCTTTTCAGTTGTTCACTTTGTGATGTGATTTTGTATTGCATTTAGAGGATTCTCATGTGACCGTATCCAGAATAGATTAAAGACAAAGATAGTTATAAAAGTTACAGAAAACCAGAAAGATTTATATACCTATACAGGTATAAACAAACATAATTAACTTAAGATAACTATTTATAAAATTCAGTAATATTTACTTCCATCATAATAATTAAAGTCTAATTTCAGCTGAATTATTTGAAAATGGTTTAAATTTTTCTCAAATATTTATTAAAATGTTTTACAAAGTAGTTTCTCAAGGGAATTGAAGTAGGAGATTCAAATATACATTGAGTGGCTAATTCTCACTTGACATAAACATCAGAAAATTCTCAAAACAGAAAATATCTGTGGTTTGAAAGATTAACTTTACTTTCCTATAGAGATCTCTGGTATGTGACTGATTCTGTATCTAAGTTAATACATTACTATATTTACAGGATTTGAACACTTAATAAATTCAATAATATTTTTTGTAATGATTTTTAAAAATCAGAATGAGTATAGCCATTAAGTTTTACCTTGGCTTAAAGGTAAGGATTTTTTGATTGCCATATCTAACTGCCAGAAATTCATCATGTCACAAAAGCATAGGAGGGCACCAAAGCCTGATCAAGCATATGCACTCCAAAAGGAGAGTTCCACATTGTCTAATTTTAAGAAGATAGTAGATGTGTGTGAGTTAGAAAACAGGTTTTTTGATACAACAGATCTCTCAAAAAAAAGAATTTTCTACCCAGGGCTTACTGCAGTGAATGAATATAAAGAATTCTTCCCAGAATTAATTTTTAAAAAGCCATTTCTTTCCACCAGGTATGAACAAGGCATAGCAAGAGTAGTGTATTAACTGGGACATATAGAAATTTCTTTCAAATTAGACAGCATGGGCAACTCCTAACCTATGCAATCATTCCTAGCACAGATGAAGAGAGAGCACTGAAAGGACAATAGCAATTTTTAAATTCTGAGACTGTTCAATTTATTATTTCATCACAGATAGGAAATCATGGCACAGTCCAGGAACCAGAACAGAATCTCTAATTTTCTCCATCCAGAAACCCCATGATTCCCCAGACCCAGGGAAAAGTCATGCAGAAATGTGAACTAAGGATATGATGTAGGGAAAAGGAAAAGACATCTGTTTGGAATTTGGCAAGATCAAAAAGCAGAAAATGCGAATGCTTGATATTGGAGAGATTCTTTTGGTAGCAAATAAACAGGAAATTTAGATGGTCTTACTAAGAAAGCATTTTGGAATTAAAAAGACAAATTGATGGTGTCATTAGGAAAGAGGGTAGGTGTGCAAACCTATTATAGTTGTTTTCCACAAAGTTTAGTGTTACTTTAATTGGAAAATACTAGGTCTTTGGTTGGAAAATGATAACTTGCTCTCAAATACTGAATGATCCATGATATCAAATGAATCAGAGTGCAGTGAATTTAAAGAAGTTAAATATTCTCTCTTTAGGCTACTTGTATAGAAAGTAATGGCATTTTTTTATCATATGTCTATTTTGACTAAATAGTCTTGTGAAAAAAATTCTGATTTATAATCCCAGATTTTGATGTGCTATAAAACATAGAGAGCTCTAATAAAGTACCAGTCTTACCAAGTTGTTGATTGCTCATAATGACAATTCACTGATAGAAGTCTTCCAATCACCATTCAAATACTGTGGAAATACATTAACTTTGAGGGGAAACATGTGAGGAAGAAAATAAAACCCAGGTTCCTCGAAGCTTCAAATTCAGCATCAGAACTATTTATCTTCTATCCTATGCCCAGAATTTTTTTACAACATGAAAATGACAAAGTAAATTGTCAGTTTTTAAAGTCTACTTGAATTTAAAAAGAGCAATGGTAGACAGCAAATATTTCATCAGAAAGATGTGTTAGGTGTTCAAAAAAAGCTTTTGTATTTCTTCCTTTTCTAATTTCACAACTTCCTATAAGGTATGCTGCCACTTTCTTTTACTGCAAAACTCCAAATAATAGTTTTGCAATTCCAGTGGTGACTGTTGAGATAATAGAAGCAGTTTGCATGGCAGGCTGCTGGCCCCTGGTCTGTTCTGTAACTGAAAGGAAGACTCAGATAAATGTTAGGAGTGTTTCAGTAAACTTGAACAGCATAGCAAATGTCTTTTTTCAGTAATAATATATGTAAACCTATATTTATCAGTCTTTGAAGTGAATAACACAAGAAAATACCAGAATCAAGTACATGACTGTGTTCTCAGTGAAGGAATCTAACTTCTTGCAGAAAATAAATAGGATGCCATGTTTTAATATCAGCATTTAATACTAAACTCTGGAACAGCTACATCTGTCAAAACTCGAATTTTTCATTTGTGCTTTCCTGTTCAAGGTGCCCTTTGTTTTAAGTACAAAAGGGAACATATGTGATGCATTGACTTCTCTCAATTATCAAGCAGCTTCCAAAAAGAAAAAGTGTCTGGATACGGAAAGCAAGGAGGAATTCCTTTGCACTTTCAAAGAGCTTCCAAAGAGAGATTAGAGGAAAATGGCATTGTCAATAGTGTCTAAATTAATTAAGAGAATAAAAGGAAATAGCGAGGTCATTTTTAAAGATACCTATAAAGAGAATTTCTGAAAATAAATAAAACTAGAAGTTCCTAGGCTACTTCCATTACATTTTCTCTGTAAAGTTAAAATAATGATTTTATCAACATTTTTCAGGAAAAAGGCTATTTTTTCTTAGTGACAGTGTCTCCTGTGGTATTAAGAATATGAGAGAGATTTATTATAGTCAAGAGGACGTTATTGGCAAATTTAAAGGAAAAATGCACTGGTTTGTTTTTACCTTAACTGAAACTAGTGGAATTTTCACCACTGAATTGGATGCAATAGGATTAGGACTTCAGTCTTATCAAGTTATTAAAATTTAGAAGATTGATTCTGAATCCTGCTCCTTTGCAAGAAATGGCCACGTCTCTATGGGATTATTCATAAGATGACCACATAATGCATACTTAAGGCAAATAAACTGCTTTTGTTATTGTTGTTTACCTTCTTTGTTTATGCAGTGTGAAATGAACCAAATTAGGGGAAAAGCAAAACAAAACAAAACAAACTGAAATAAAAGCAATTTTCCCCCTTGCATGCTTGAAGCCAAAATTTTACCATGTTGTGCATTTGAAAGTTGAAAAACACTGCACAGTGGTTTGAACTAAAAATCAAGTTAATAATTTTAATTTCCACATTGAAAAGTGTAAATTCAATAAAGAACACACCTGAAATACACTGATAAATGGTACTATTTAAAACATCCTTAATGCTGTGTTATAATCTAAAAGAAATTATACAAAGTTAGTTATTTTATTTTTTTTTCTAACTGTTCTGATTCTCTAGGTTCAATATCTAAGTGTCAAAAGATGCGTTTTATGGCTTATGCTGTGTGTGGAAAAAGAATCTTATTGATTTTTTTCAGCAACATGTCTGTTTGATAGTTGACTGCAGTTTCTGAGGATTAGGCTCAGTCAACCAGGTTTTTCTGTCCTGTCTGTGCTTCCATATCCTGTTTAGAGTTCCCTTAAAAAGTATTATCTTCTACCCAGCCCACCATACAGCCCCTGCCTCTGTGCTTCTAACTATATTCAACTCCATTTGTCAGGCTAGAATATTCTTTGTAAAACGTAACTGAAGAAAAATCTTTGTTTTGATTCTAGTGAAATTTTTCATTGATTTTTCAGAATGGCATTGTGGATCACTGAGTTCACTGCCAGCATCAAAGATCTCAGTGCTTCAGAGCAGGGACCAGCTCCATTGCAATGGTAGAGTAGAATCATAAAATCATAGAATTAAGGCTGGAAAAGACCTCTAAGAATACTGACTCCAACTTTGGATGGAACACCACCATGTTAACTAAATCACAGCACTAAATTCCATGTCCAGCTGCTTCTTGACACTTCCAGGAATGGTGACTCTGCCACTCCCTGGTCAACCTGTTCCAATGCTTAACCATGCTTTGAGTGAGAAATTTCTTCCTGATATCCAACCTAAAGTTCCCCTTGTGCAACTTGACGCCTCTTGTTCTGCTGCTTCATACCTGGGAGAAAAGGTCAACACCCCATCCTGTTACATAGTAGTGGAAATGTATTTGAATATGTGTATAGAGGCTTTGCCCCGGAGGTCCCGGTTGCCCTTGATGGGCTGCAGCTGCGATGTCCTTAATTGGGCTGCAGCTGTAACCAATGAAGATGACCGGGATAAAAGGGGGTGGGTTAGCCAGTCAGGGAGAGCCTTGGAGGAGCCCTGATGTGAGAGAGAACAGCATGTAGCAGAAGGAGTCAGTGAAGATCTGCAGCCATGAGACTACACCAAAGAGGTATGGGCTTTAGAAGTCTGATAACAACAATATGAGACTCTAGAAATAATAGAAGAACAATACTGTTATGGCTGTGAGGACATTAAATAGGGCTGGTTCCAAGGCTGAGCCCTGGCCACCACCACTAGTGGCTATCTGCCAACTAGATGGGACACTATTCACCAGCATTCTCTGGGCTCTTCCTAAATCTGTGCTGGCTGGGCCTGATCCCCTGGCTCTCCAGCATGTGCTGGACACTCAAGATTATCTGATCCATAATGGCACTGAAGTCAGGCTGACAGGCTTGTAGTTACCTGGATCCTCCTTCTTACTCTTGTAGATGTGCAACACACTGACTAATCTCCAGTCCTCTGGAACTCACCTGGTTAGCCAGAATTGCTGGCAAATGATGGAGCAATAATAAAATTATGCCTTTTGTATTTTTATTATGTCTCATCTTGCCTTGAAATATTTCTAAATTTGTTGATGAGATTAATCTTTAAAACAATCTTAGATTGTGTAGAGTTAAATTAATTAATTTTTCCCATTAATCAGTCTGAAATAAACATTCCTTCAGCAAGCCAAGAGGCAGCACCTCTGCTACCACTGACAGACACTTCAGGCCTGTTTCATCTCCAGGGTATGAGATCTTCTGGGACTTAGAACTGCTCATTGTAGCTTCTCTGTAAACATCCAGTAATTAATCTCCCTGATATGAGGTCTGAGATCCCACTCTCATGCTCTCACACTTTGTGGGGGTTTTCACAGTGAAAAGGATGAGAACTCAAAAAGATAAAGTCATATGCAGAAAATAAAGTTTAGTGGCCTCACTTTAGAAACCTATTAGTACTGTGATGCCCTATTTATTGCAGACCTTGGAGAAAGTAAGGTGTATGGGGGAAATTATTTCAGGGAAAAAAGGAAAAATAATTTTGTGTGTAGCTGATTTCAGGTATGAGACAGATGGAAAAATATGGGTAGATCTTTTCACAGCAGTAATGCCCTGTGATGAGCAAGTTACCTAAATCAAATATTTACTATTGCCTGTTTTCTGGATTAGCAACTCTGGGTTTTGTAATGAGCATCAGCAACTGGAATGCGAAGTGGCTGTTCCCATATAATTGTTACTTACTAGTAAAAAAAAAAATTTAATTGGTGGGTTTGATATCTGATGTTTAAAGAACAGGTTTTTAGCCAGTGATAGCTATGTATTTGATTCATTGCTAATGGAAACAATTATCACCCCTAGATGTCAATTTGACACAATCTAGAGAAGGTGTGCTGCACTTCTCCATTGACAACAGAGAGCAATGAGAGGAAATCCTAGGATAAATATGCAACTGTAAGGTATTATAAGACAGGGTAATTTAAAAGTGCTTCATGATTTTTGAACATCATTAGAATAAAGTCATTACTCTAAACCCACTTTTTTAAAAATAATGTTGTGTGGTTTTCTGTGTAAAAAAAGAAGTATAAATTATTCTAACAAAGACTCTGAAAAGATAAAAAGCTTTGAGTTTTTAACTAAGATACTGGGCTAGAATTATTACCACCATCTGAAAAGAAATCCTAATGGAAATTTTATACCTCTCCATGAAAAACACTGAAAATATGAATCCTAATAGCTTGTAGGAAAAATTTATATCCATTTGTAATTAGACTGTTTCTTGTATTGTTTAGATATAGATAAATATAGTTTTCTGAATACTTGGAAAAGCAAGGTTAAAAACATTACTGGAATTATTGTGTACTTTTTGGTGTGGAATAAAAGGCTCAATCAGAGGAATATGGAAAAAAAATTGTACTATTTCAAAATGTGTCTTTGGCCTTGTGACTTCCTCATGCAGGTTCTGTGACCTTCTTTGAAGGTCCAGTGACTCTACATGCAAAATAGAGTGTAACTTTGTGATAAATTAAAAGAAGCTGCTGCCCAGCCAGTGGCAGAGCAATGAAAACAGTATTTTTCCAATGCATGCTGCTGAGCAGGGACACTATGCAGATTCTGAAAATAAACATTTAAAATCATCAGAAAAAACCAGAAATGCTATCCCTGGTTAAGAACTACCACAAGTGTTATGATAAATTGAGGTTTAGAATCAGCTTAGATATTTAGTAACATGAAAACATGACAAGATTCCTATATATACTAGTCTGGGTGAGCTAATCAGTGGTTTTCCTTTTCCTCACCCTGCTGAGATTGATGTCATCTGTTTCATTTGAACTCCTGTCTGACATATGCCTTTTACTGGTTACCAGGCAACCAGCATCATCGAGAAAGCTAAACATGTGCATCAACTATTATTCACATCAATGCTTTATCTCAGAGTACCTCAAAACATCTCTGCCAATTCACAATTTTTGTTTCCCAGCCTTCAGTCCCTGAGGAATGGCTTCACATCACTAAATTGAGAAGAAAATGGGGATGCAGTTTCTTGAAGCAAATAAAATTTTCTGAAAATTTTATTGAAGGTTTAAATATAGTTCTAGAATTCTGAAAGATTGATTTGTTGAATTTTTTCTAAACCCAGTAAACAAAACCTTAAACCTTCACTATTCATTTAGATTTCTTCAGTAAATCTGTAATGAGGCAGCACATCTGAGGTATACATGAAGATTTGCACTCTTTCACATAAGGATATGTTATTTTCTAAAGGTCTTGTAGAGGTTGTGAGGAGTTTGAAGAGTGGCATCAATGTTGGGCTGTTAAGAAATACATAAAGAGTCTGAAGTAATGACATGAACCTATCATGGCCTTCACAGATATTTTTTCAGGTCAAAAATGAAAGCATAACTCCAATCACCATACACTCTAATATTGTTTTCCAATTAAGAGTAGTGCTGTTCTGTAGAAGCTGCTCAAGCTAACTTGTATGAAGAAAATCCTGGCACAGAATTGCCATTGGAAGACCTAGATGGATCTTTTGAACATGAATTTTTATTTTGTGTACTTTTATTAGATGCTAAAATGAAAATTTAATGCATGGAAGAAAAAACACACAGTGGCCACACGTTATATGAAAGTTTGCCATCCAGAAATCCATATAAGTTCATAACTGGGCTAGTAGGAGCTCTCTGCTTACCTAATTGTTAAGAATAATTAATTAACAACGAATTTATCCCTGTTGTAATTGTCAAGAGAGTTCAAACTTGGTTTATTGTTCCTCTGAGTCACACAGTTTTCAGCAGCTCTATCATTCAAATTTAGTTCCATATTTGTAAACATATCTGTTGATTTTTTAAAAATAAATTCCTGAAAAAGATTGCATCTATAATATCCCTAAAATTTATAAAGATGACCTCAAGGATTGTGCATGAATGTATCCCTGCAGAAATGTTAAAGAATACTGGGAAACAGAGAAAACAAATCACTTCTAAAAATATAAACCATATATTGTCTTACTGTCAGGAAAAAAAAATAGAAAAACAAAAACCTAATTTGTCCCCGTTAGCCAGGACTGAAGATAAATGATGAAAATGGGCTTGTTGAGCACTCCCATCAGCTCTTTCAATATCATTCTGCCTCACAGATTTGTGTGCCTAAGTACTGTAGAAGGTTACTGACCATTTCCATCTAGATTATGGAGGCTTCTGTTTCTTGTTTACACAGGAAATTGCTGATCAAATCTGGGCTTGAGACTACCCAAGACTTTGTCTTCTGCAGCTTTTCAACCCTCTTAATCTTATTTCCCAAATTAGTAAAAATAGCCATTTAAGTTAACTGGTATCAGTCTTGCAATCCTCCTCACAGCTGTTATAGCATCAATTGAAGTTGTAATTAGAGTATTAACCTTTATTTCCATAAAGAAAGCAAAATGCATCCAGTAAAAATGTTTGATTCCAGAAGGAGTGGAGTGGCCCATTTCTTCTGTTTTCATACAATCTGAAATGAGGAGTGTAAAGGAGTATGAGGTCAGCAGTGTAGGCAGTATTTTGTAATGTAAACCACATTGCTGCATTTTTAATAAAAGACTAGGAATGATGGGCCAGCAGGTAACATAGTCAGTATAGCAACAGATGTCAAGCCATGCCTGCAAATTGTGGGTGTAAATTGTATTATCTGTATAAATTGTCCCAGCATCATAACAATATTTTGTAAATGGCAGTTTATGAACACAGACATCAATATATATTGATGCAGATAAGTTTTAAAAAATTATAAGATGTGTAAGGATATCACCACATTCCTACCTGCCTTCTTGTAAATGCTCAGGAGCAGGTAATAAGCAGACACACATTTGTCATGAATTCAGAAACCAACATATTTTGCTTTGTTTTTGAAATGCCCACCGTGTGCTCTTCTGTATTCTCACACAAAAGGGTCTCTGCTGAATATTTGTTCCTTGGCAAAATTTAGACTGGATTTGCGGTGAGATCCGGGTGGATTGGGAGTCTGGATGACAACCTAAGAGTGACGAGAGTGTCCCGGCTACTGTCCTCCAGTGCCCAGCACTCCCAGCTGTGGGTTAAGCCACCCCTGGGAAGGGGCCCTTTGAATAGAGCAGAGAGGATTCAGAGCCTTTTGCAGACCAGCACTGCATAAATTGTCACTGGTTATCAGGAAGGCTTGAGAAATGAAGGGGTCCAGCACATCTGTACATTCTAATTTGTTTCTTTCACGGTATCTGGCACATGCCAGTTCTGGTACAAGCAGCACAGGAGGAAATAAATGGATTTGGGAATTGTTCAAAAGACAATTTTTTTTTCTTAGCTAATTATTTTACTATTATTTTATTATTATTTCATAATATATTACAGGGAAAAACAAGTATTTGAAAAGCAACTTTAATTGTCTTTTTTGAGCCTGAATGTGGTCAAATATGTTATAGAAGAATTTTTAAAGCTGATTTATATAACAAATAAAAATCTATTGTTTTACAATGATAAGAAGGCTTTGAATATTTTAAGGATCTTAAGAGGAGACCAATTTGAATGGCCCTTAAGTGCCCTTTGAACCTGCACATCTCTTTTATAATTATTATATTTTCTTATTAGTGAACAGAAAAGTCAACTTCAAAATGACATTAAACACATGAATATTGGGGCTTCCCTTTCCTTTTTTATTATAGTATAATATAATAAATATTCTTTGCCAAAAATGATGCCAAATAGTATAAATACCATTTTTGCATTCTGAATAAAGGGTTTCTAACATATCTCTCCTGTGTCTTAGTCTTGACATGGGACAGCACTAAGAATTGCATCATGATTTTTCTAAAACTGAAGATCCGTATGGAGATGCACCAATGCCTCACACAGTCTACAGCTTCAGGCATGTATGGGTTGTATGGTTGACTTTGTTTTCTGCTTTGTAAACATGGGCAATCACAGCTGAGAAATACTCCTTAAAGTTCACAATTAAAACTTATTTTCAAATTATTTTCCAACAGTATGTTTTGTGGTTTTATTAAGGGCGAATCTTTTACACCCAGAATTCTCAATTTGAAATAAAAGGAGTTATTGTTACAAATTTTAAGTTAATTTTTATGAAACAGTTTCATGTATTCAGAAATGAAGCCTTGTTGTCCAACCAGAACTAAGAAATTGATTAATAGGCTAATTACTTCAATAATATTTGGTGCTGAGATTAGCAATGTAACAGGACAAAAAGACACAAGGAAAATATGTAAAACACATCATACTTTAGCTATGCACTCACAGTTCACTTTTACACCTGTAACCTTATTTTATTTCTATGAGCTGCACATCAAGACATTTTCTTTAGTAATACCTCCTGTCGGTGTTGTGGGCTGGCAATATTTAGTAGTTTTCAGAAAAACATTAGAAATATGAAGTGTAAAGAACTCAAAGGAAAAAATAAAAAAGGTGATAAATAGAGCATGAAATATTTTTTGACTTCTGCAACTTATTTGTAATGGTGCTGTCACATCAGAGGAAGCTAATACAGTTCTTCATCAAATTAAGAATCCTACCATATCCTTCCAGTACATATTACCTTGAATTATTCTTTGCCCAAAATGATGCCAAATGCCAACAACAGCCACTGAGGCTGTGGAGTTTTTCTTAAAGCTTTTCAAAAATTATCTAGAAGATTTCTGATCTTATTGCATGCTTCATAAGACTTAAATGCATTTTAACATATATTTCTAAACTATTTCATCTCATAATCCATTAAAATTAATTCCAGGCTAGATATTTTTTGACTTCTGCAACTTATTTGTAATGGTGCTGTCACATCAGAGGAAGCTAATACAGTTCTTCATCAAATTAAGAATCCTACCATATCCTTCCAGTACATATTACCTTGAATTATTCTTTGCCCAAAATGATGCCAAATGCCAACAACAGCCACTGAGGCTGTGGAGTTTTTCTTAAAGCTTTTCAAAAATTATCTAGAAGATTTCTGATCTTATTGCATGCTTCATAAGACTTAAATGCATTTTAACATATATTTCTAAACTATTTCATCTCATAATCCATTAAAATTAATTCCAGGCTAGATATTTTTTTATTAAAGTACTATATGTGAAGAAATAATACTGATTTTTTTAAAAGTAAACTATTTTTCTAATCCTGTGAAACTAGGCCTCTAACAACTTAAGGTTATTTTTAATGAGACTCCAAAATCTTTTAGAATTCCATGATAGATTTGAGAAAAGAAATGTGCCCATGCCTATTTCCTGTCTCTTGAGGGGAATCAAGTTTCCAATAAACAGAAATTAGCTAACTCTAAATATATATTATATTACAAAGCTGGAAACAATATCCTTTCTTTCAACAACTGCATATACTATACAATTGAGTATGAATATTATTTAGGGACATTCATGACCCAACTTGTCAATTTTTGCTTCAAAATAATTGTAGTAAAAGAATAAAAAGAGCTTCAATTCTGTCAGTTCTCAGAGAAAGGCTCATAATAATTCAAAGTAAATAAGAAAAACAAAGTAATTAACTTTCCAGGCCCAAACCCATGATTTTAATTTTAAAAGACAAATACCTCAAAAAATGCCTTTTTGAATGATTTAACTGTTTAGCGATTGGCATGGCAATTCAATGGTAGTGACAGCAACTGCATTTAACCAACCCAGTCCAGCTCAGCCCACACAAACAGACAAGTCAAAGAGCTGCTTTAAGAACACATACATTTTTTTCAGTACTAAAGAAAATTAAAAGTGGATATCAAAATACTGATTTTCAAAGAATGGCAGAGGTAAAGTCTGTCTCACTAGAGTTTCATATTCCAGTGCATTCTCAGTTTCCTGCCATTAGTCCATAGAAAAACATTGTTTGTTTGAATGCCCTGTATCTATATCACAAGAATAACATGCTATCCAGAATCCCTCACATAGAAATTAGAGCATTCTAATTCATGTTGACAGACCTTTACCTAATGGGAATTAAAGTTAACATTTTTTTCTGTTTGGCGGTAACATGTTTTTCTGTTTTTTTTGTTTTTTTCCCCAAAAACCAGACCACATCAGAGAGAAACTGCTGATGCATCTTGCAACCCTGTACATTGATTTGGCCAACACAAATGCCCAAAAACCTGTGAACTGATAACGTCATGTATAATGGACTAAACTTAAAAATTATCTGTATATAGGGATGGTCTTTAATTTATGACATGATTTTCAAAATATACCTCCATGTATCCAATTATAATTATTTTCCTGTTTCAAAGTAGTGGTCAACTGTTTACAATTTTATGACTTTTAAAGTTCTGCAGGGAAAATCTCCAATGCAAAATTTTAAAAAGGCACTAACTACAGACTTTTCTTCAAATGCTTTCATAGATCCTAAAGGATGCTAACAGCAACAGTGAAAATGGACTTAAAGATATCTTTAAAGGAATGTACCCAATGTCCTATTTCTTACTGAATTCTCAGACTATCATGTTCACTCAAGACAAATGAATATTCCTTTCTCCTACAAGCCACAGTCATCTTCATAAGGCTCCTCTTTGTGGCCAGCAGCATTTATCTTCATCACATTAATGATGAATGACACTTCTTGCTGCACTGTATGAATTAGAAGTTCTTTCATTCTTCAAATAAATTGGACAGTTCAGTTTTTTCTGTTGGCATTGGGGAATATAATAGGTGTAGAAAGAGAAAATACAGATAATTCACAACATTTTCAAGCATACAATGTGTGAATTTGTAATTTGCACTAGCATCCTAGTGGGAATGATTTAACAGACTATTATTACCCGCATTAATTGCTCCCATGTATATAGATATACAAAAAATCATCATTCTATTTGGAAAACAATTTCCTTTGGAGTAGTCAGCTGTTTTATTTATGAAACTACTTATATCCCTGGAAATAAAAAAGTATCACTGCTTTCAGATAAAAAATACAGAGATCATTTTTAAAGAACTTTTTCATAGTGTTCATCACTGAAGTCTAAAATTAAGAGATGTTTCAGTAACCTCCATAAGTGAGTCCACTATATTTCTAGTGCAATAAGGAATAAAGGTTTTTATTTTATTCCCCTGTTCAGAATTGAGGATATAAAAAAAAGGATGCACTGCAGAAAATGAGAAGATATGTCCATTTTTCTATTATTTCTATTATTAAATTTTTCGCCTTTAATGGGAAAACTTACATTGAAAATGCTACTAGAACACAAAAGATTTGATTTTGGCTTTTTTAGCTAGCAGAGCATTGTAGGTGAATGACATGTTTTGCTGGAAGCCTCAAGTGGAACATCCACAGTCCTTGGCGCATCCTGTAAAGGAAGTAATAGGCTTTCATATGGCTCAGTTTTCTGAGATTACAAAAATCTCTCTCTAGTGTAGACAAGATGTTTCTTCAAAACTAATCACTTCTTCTATAACTACATGTCTTTTCTATGATCCCACTGAATTTGAGAGGTATTGGGTCGATGCTGGAATTCATGGTGTTGTATTTCATTTCTCCCATTGACATCTTGAGAATCTCTGAATCTGGTGTCTTCCATTTACCATCCAAAAAGACAACATTGGATTCAACTTTACGAGACTAATGAAATCTGCATTTTCAAGGTGAGGAATCCATGCAATCTTAATGATACTTTTAGAAAGGTCAAATGCTAAAAATAAGATTTACAGAAGCCGGAAAACTGGGATTAAACTCAACAATGAGTACCGGAAATGAGTATGACAATAATTTATTGTCAGAGATAATTTAATGATAATCTGGAAGAAAATGTCAGTTCAAGATTCTAAACTTTGGACTATATTCTTTGTCTTCAGGCATGCAAATGGATAAACTTACTGTGAAATAAGTTTTAAAAAAAAGTTTCCTTGACTGCTTTCTATGCAGCAATTCAGCATTAGGAGGAATCATCACTTCTGTGGGAAAAACCTGGCTGAAAGCTGCCTTCCTCTGATATTTGCAGTAGGTAGCTACATGTGGGTATTTCCACCCAGAACTCTGTCTTGGCATATTCAAGGTTTAGGGCTTTGGGTCACTTTCACAATCTTTCAGTGCAATTTATTTGAGCATCAGTCAGAACAGGAACTGGCATGAATTTCTCTTTTTTTTTTTTTTTTTTTTTTTTTAATGCTAGGTAATAAATGATTTTTTTATAATGAATATGTATTTTTTTGTTTGCTTTTTTGTTTCTTTCCCAAAAAGGAATCACGGTATTACTAGGTTAGAAGAGACCTTCAAGAGCATCGAGTCCAACTCAGCCCTAACACCTCAATTTAACCATGGCACAAAGTGCCACTTCCAGTTTTTTTTTAAACACATCCAGGGATGGTGACTCCACCATCTTCCATTCCAGTACTTTATCACCCTTTCTGTAAAAAACCTATATTTTCCTTGGCACTGCTTAAAACATATTAAAGCATGAGTTCATGTAAACAGGCTTGGGAAACATTCACCAGATAATCTAAAGGACCCTGATTAAAGACAGGTGGTAGGAGAGGGGTGTTAATCAGCCAACTTCATCAAGCTCTGTCTGTTCAAATACTTAACAGTAGAACTTTAGATTCCCAAAGAAAGCTGACCATTTCAAGAATGATGAGAATTACTCTTGTACTTTGATTTTTAAAGCAGAACAGAGGTACCCAAATCCACTTGTGGATCATGGTCTTTGCCATTCATTCTGACTCCCAGTGTCTAAATTCACAAGAAAGTATAGATTAATTTATGAAATTATTGGCAACCTCTGTTTTTACAAGCTTAGAATGAAATTAAACAGTAATAGATTGGTTTCTCTTTGTTATTTTTATGTGTCATTATAAATGACATACGCTCTTTTAGAAGAAAAAAATTGAGAGACACTTTAAAGAAAATTTTTTTAAACTTTCTCAAATCAGGAGTGGATGCAGTAGCCATCCTCATCTAGGTAAACCTTTATACACTTAGATTTTAGTCACAGAACACAATTTGCTTTCAAACTATCTATAAACCACAGCAAAATGGAAATATTTTGTACGTTATACCCTGTCTTACTTCCTCCTGGAAAACTCTGCTTTTCCTTAGCTTTTAAGCCAGAGGGTGACACATGTTAATTCTAAAGCAAGATGTCAATCTGTTGTTCTTGAAGCCAGTAACTGCCTCTCAGAAAACCTTAAACTGGATCTGGGGTCTGGACAGTGAAATTAACAGCCCTTCAGGTATTCATTCCATCCCCTCTTGTTATCAGCACAATTGTCACCCCAAGGTGGAGGTGGAGCACCTGTGTGCTTTCTATTAAAACCAGGATATGTTTTTACTGTGCATTTATTCCTACAGTCCTCTCGCAATTCCTCTGCAATTTTCTGAACAAAGCCCCAGCTAAACCTTTTTGTCAGGTACAGTGATAGAAAGGCCCAGCCATGAGTCGCCCTTACAAAACCCCAGGCATTTTTTTAGGTTTTGCAAAAAATCACTGAGTGAAAAAAATTCCTACTCACACTGCATTTTGCACATCATGGCAGTTTCCCCTGTTCAGAATTGAGGATATAATGTTTTTATGAAGAGATGTTTTGTTTTCATAAACTTCAGTAAACACTAACTGCATAAATCCCTCGTAAGCAAATATAAAATAAGCTTATCTTCCAGCTCATAGGAAAGGAGCTTAATATCCACTTCTTTTAGATAAGTAATTTTGGAACTGCACTGGGTAAACATTTCAAAAGCAATTAAAAAAGTAATCCTTGATTTTCGATAAAGAACTTGAACATCCAGTGACCTGTGAGCATATCAAAATACTTTTTTAATTGAAGAGTATTATATTGTGTATAACTACATGCAACTTATCAGAAAAACAAGTAAAAGGTTATTAAACAGTGAGAGTGGGCATTTGCTTTACAATTTGTTTTAACGACTTCTTTATTTACATGGCCATTTTCATCAGCTGCAGTGTAAGCAACATAACTTTCTTTTGCAAACAAAAAATAACCCTGGAAATACATAGATGGGAATTGAAAGCTCAATATCAAATCAACACCTGGATTCATGTACCATTCCCATGGTAGCAGATCCTAATTTCTCAATAAAACATGATTATAGCTAAGAAAACAATTACTGGTTTTATTTTACTGGGACTCCATAAATTCGAAACACAATTATCTGAAAAGAAGGCAAAGCAATGTCAGAGCTTTAGACAAGGATGAATACAAAAATTTTTGTATAGTCCTTAATTGTAACACAAATAACAAGAAGTAAGGGGAGAAAAAAAATGGAAAAAAGAAATACTGATGCTTTTTTTCACTTTTTTGCACTCTAGTTGAGATCCTCCAGTGGGAGGAAGATTACTTTGTAAGATGCTCTATGAGAAGCAGAGAAACACTGCTGCTCAGCAAAGGAAGATAACACGATGCAGAAACTTAAAGTGTAATTGGTAGAGATAGAATTAGCTGATTTTCTTGAGTAAATGAAATAGAAGTATCTCCAGCATTTTAGGGTACACTCTATTTAAAAAGCAAAAAATACCTGATTAAGATATATCTACAGCTGAGTGGTTACATTTTGTTTACTGCAAACAAAAACATTGTCCATTATCATTCCTTTGTTTAGTATCTGTTTCCAGTCCCCTAGTGGCTGTTTTCCTTTTTTGTTTGCTTCCTGAATTAGCATGGCTCTTAATATGCATTAACCATTTCAAAGCAAAAAAGAAATCCTAGCCAACCTCAAAACTACCACCACCACCAAAAACAGTAAGAAATGCCCAAGCCCTCTTGTTCTTTAGTAACTCTGCCTTGAAGAAAACTTAGATGGATTTGAATGCATGTTTTTTTTATCAGGTTTGGGTGTTTCTGAATGTAATACTATCTTTAACAGGATGTGTTACCTTTAAGTTTTGACAGTGGTGGGGCTGGAGGGATGGTCTCTGTGAGACAAAGCCGGGGGCTGCCCTGTGCTAAGTACAGGAGCTCCAGCTGCCTCTGATGGACTCATCACAGGGCACAGCTGAGCCCTTCAGCCATGTGTGTGATGACTCTGGGAAATATATTTGAGAGAGAGGGCCACACTCAACTGGTATGGGGAATATAAGGGTCAGGTGAGAAGGAGGTGCTTCATAGCAAAGCTGGTAAAACCCCTGGAGGGCCCACAGGCTGTGTAGGACATGTGCTAGAATGGGCACATTCTTGATGGGAGTGTGATGTGTCGAGCAGCAGAAATGAGTATAAAGAAAACTGAATTGGGAGAAAAGTACAAGAAACAGAAATGGTAGGAAGCAAAATGGCACCAGCTTCCTGTGCTTCACTGAAGAGATTGAGTGCAACCTGCAGTAGTAAAAAGGTATGTAGAGATTAGGAAATGGGGAGGAGAGGTGCTTTCTGTAATTGCTCAAATGTTTGGCTTAGTTTTTGAATATTTTAATCAGTATTTAATTTTTTTTTAATTTAATTAGCAGTAAATTCATAAAGTTGAGTCTGTTTGGCCTGTGACAGTAACTAGTGAGTAAACTTCCCATTATTATTTTGATCCTTGAGTTTTTCCCACTACTGATCATTTTGGTTTTTACCCCTTCTTCTAGTAGGTAGGAGTGAGCAACTGGTTGGTTATTTGGCTGCCAATCAGGGCCAAAACCAATACACAAGAAAACTACAGAGGGCTTACTTTTAGGTTTTTGAGGATTTCTCAATTGTGCAATAATTTCTGACCATTCTAAGTGAACACAAAAAAAATTTAAAATTCTGTCAGATATGAGACTTTGAGATGATGGGAACTTCAAATACTGTATAATTATAGATGTTGGAAGATGGAAAACACTTTAAATATCAGGTTTGTCGCTTCAAGCTTAATGTAGATAATTAAGCTTGATAGTTCTGAGATAAATAAATAAAAAAATCATAAAGCAGTCATATAAATCCTTGAAAAGTATTGCTGCTGTAGAAAAGTAGATAGATTGAAAATGAAATTGCACACAGAAATTTCTTCCAGTGGACAAATAACAAAATATAAGGACTGAGCAAAAAAATCAAGTAAAGGGGACAGGAAACCTGCATGGATGATCAGGGAGCTTTTATCAAATATCAAAGAGCATAAAGATATTTTATGGGATGTGGAAAAAGAGACAAGTCACATGGGAGGACTATAGGAACATTTTCAGGAATGCAAGAGGAAGGCCAAAGACCACTTGGAATTGAATCTAGCAAGGACAACAAGATGGGCTTCTGTAAGAAAATCAGCAGTAAAAGGAAGATTGGTGAAAATGTGAGGCTGGTGCTGAACGAAAGTCGGTGATGGCAGACACAGAGAAGGTGGAAATACTGAATGTCTGCTATGCCCTTGGCTTTGCTGCTGAGGCAAGCCCTCAGGAATCCTAAATGTTGGATTTAAGAGAGGAAGGCTGGAGAAAGAGAGACTTCCCCTTGGTCAGAGAGCGTTGGGTCAGAGATCAGCTGGGCAGACTGAACACCCGTAAATCCGTGGGCCCTGATGGGATGTCCCCATGGGTGCTGAGGGAGCTGGAAGATGTTGCTAAGCCACTATCCAGAATGTTTGAAAAACCATCGAGAACAGGAGAGGTGTCCAGTTACAGGAGAAAAAACAATGTTACTCCCATACTCAAAGGTCAGGTAGGAGGACATGGGAAACTACTGGTGAGTCAGCCTCAACTCCTTTCCTGGAAAAGTAATGGAACAGATCCTTTTGGAGGTCCAGAAGGTTCATTAGCAATAAAAGCAACTGTGGTATATAAAAAGAGAAATGGAAAAATGAACCAATTTCCTAAAAGTAGTTACAGTACTGTGAGCAGGAGGTAATATTAAGAATAGAGATGGGATGAACCATCAGTAGATCATCAATATTAAAAGTTGGAATGGAGAAGAAAAGAAATTGATCATCCTGGCTGCATTTAAGTTACTATATTGCAAACATTTGTACTTGGTGTACATGTGATCGCATATGCCTGAAAGAAAAGTTATGCCTTCAATGTTTTTCATATGATTATAGCATTAAGTTCTTGCAAGACTGGGTAGGACTTGAAGAAATTACAAAACTTCTAGGGGAAAATAAATTCTGACAAAAGACCTGCCCGCTTCTTTGTAGGTGAGACAGTCAAATAATATAAAAATATTTTGTGGTCTTTTTCGTTATTTGAATGAAGAAGTCTCACAGTACTAATGTTTCATGCAAAGGGCTTAATGCATACTTTATATATCTAAATCTTGTTTACCCATAGAGGGGGAGGGGGGAAAAAAGCACAAACACATGGTAGGTGTAAGTATTTTACCTCCTTTCCAGTCTCCAAAAGGGAAAATATTACATGAAAAGTTATTAAAAATATCTTTTTAAAATTCAGCTAAAAGTTAGGAGATAATTTAAGCATACTGGGGAAGATGATGCTCCTCTATAGATGCAAAACAAGACTTCTTCTTGAGTAACTTTTAAAGAGACTTTGCATTCAGTCCAACTAGCAAAGTTACAAGATATAAGAACATAAAATGATAGACAAAACCAACTTCAATGAAAGTACATGGATATTCAGCAGGATTAGTGCAAGTCATGGTTCAGGAAGAGCATTAAATTGTCTTCCATTAGAAATAAAGGCACTAGGTAGCAATTTTCTGTAAGGTTTTAAGGAAGAAAAGGTTCCTAAGGAGAGAACTGAGCTAAGAGAGTAGCCTTTGTGTTTTGTGCTCAAAAAAGACCAAACCATGCTTTCTTCTACTGGTGAAAGTTGTCATAATTTTTTTTCTGATTAACAAAGGATTCTGCTGTTTATCAATAAATAGGCCTGTTTTCTAGATAAATGCCAAAATAATAAATATATTTTCCACTCAAATATTTAGTTTTCTTCTTTTCTGATAAAACATAAGAAATGTAGATTATATTATTGTCTTAGAGAAGAAGCTAAGTGACCAACTACTTTGATGACAAGGACAAAATTAAGATATTGTTGGCTACATGGACAATACGGTCCATTCTCTCACACCTGCCCAGCCCAGGTTCCTCCCTCCCTTTCAAAGAAAGAAATCAGATTATGAATGGTTAAAGCACATATTTTTTTTCTTAAGACAAGGAAATAACTTTATTTTTGGTGTAGCGGAAAATTTCATTCATTTCTTTTCCCCCAGTACGATGCTACACTCATGACAAAAAGGAAGGAAACACATAAAGAGCAAATGAGTAGAAATAGCACAATTCTGATAAAAGTCTTAGGCTCTCAGATGTAGGAACAGACTTGAGAAAATGCTTCAAACACTTATACTGAAAACCTCCAGTCCACTAATTCTGTTTCTGAAAACAGCAGAAGAGATGGTAATAATAATCTTCCAAGGTGACTAGACTTTATATTTTCTTAATGGGTGGAATTATACCTCAAGCTGTGAAGCAGTGATACACTTGTACTTGATAAGTTTAGTATGAGATGTAAAGATAAAAAAAATACAAAGATTTTGTATTCCAGTATGCAATCATACGCATGAAAGCAAATAAATCTAAACATGACCATTCCAGGTAAGAGTTTTCATCAGAAATATCTAAAACTGACAAAAGGTAGACTGCTTTACTAGTGTGTACACTAAATGACAAAAAGTTGTGGTTCCACCATAAATATCAAATACAAGGTATTTCAAAATAATGAATGTAATTAAAGTTACATAAATTAATTGTTAATAAAAAATTGCTTCCTTCTAAACTTATAAAATGTTATTGAAATCGGTAATTCTGTCACGTTTTATGATGTGAGTTGCTAAATGCCTGGCTCATGCTGAACTGCCACGTTATCTGTGTACTCATCACAAAATCCCTTCTAAGCTGGCATAAGAATAATAAAGTTTTAGCATGTGAAAGAATTAAACCAATAGAACAGATGAATAGATCCACAATTGATAGCAAATTTCCTTCAGATTACCTCAAGAATTTTGATGATCTTCAGACAGCTTTTCTGTCAAGATGTGAGTGTATAACTTCAATTAAACCTTGCAATATACGAAGCTTGGGAATATAAATATTGTAAATAAGACACAGCTATCATGCAGAATTTAATTCCTTGTATCCCTTCAGAATCCCTAGTCAGCACCACTGTTTCCACTGAGATTTTTGGTAAATTGATGGTGAATTAGGGAAACAAGACTGACTGGAAAAAAACCAAAAACCCAAACAAACCTTAACTAGCTAAAAGGTTGTCACTGAACTCTGCATAAAGAGACCAAGAACATGGCATACCACGTCATTTATAGAAAGACATGTTACTACAATAGGTGGTATTTAAGATCTCCCTTTAATACACAGGATCAAATTGAAGAACTAGCTTATCTTTCAGCTTTGTGAAACACTCAGGAATAACTCCTGGCATATAGATTGCAAAAAGATAACTTTTCTGGCATTTAAAAATGGACAAAGTATTGCTGTTTTCTTTAATTTTATTTTTCAGCACTTTGGCCACCTTAAAATTTATCATTTCTGATTACTTAGCTATTTAAAAAAAGTTTGAAAAATATAGCCATAATATTATAATTTCTTAATTATTTTTAAATATTGGCCTGTCAAAATATTATTTCTCAAGTTAGAGAGGAGATGTGGTCTATCAACAAGAAAAGTATATTAGAAATATACATCTATGGTCCACAAGAGGATTGAAAAGAATGAGGAGGTAAAAAAGGACATATTTATTTTATCACAATTTTTCTTTTTTTAATAGAGCAGAGTTTAATATTTTACCCCAAGCTGGAGAATAAAGAAAAAAGTTTGACAACACCTGGTTAAATCCTCTTCCAATAATTCTTGAAATAGAAGCTTTTCAGTTCCTTTCTTTGGCCTTAAGAGTGACCTTAGGCAAGCAGATACAACTCTGACTTCTGTTGTTTGGCATTTTGGTTTTTTGAACTGGAAAACAACTTTTTTTTCAGGTAACAAATTAAGTGTCATTATCTAATTTTAATTAAATTCTGATTCTAATTTGTTTTTTTTTTCCTGTTGATTAGTGCAAATATCGTCAAGCTTTGATGTTTGAGTACAAGTTTTTAAATGGAGACATCATCTTCGAGTGCCTGCGCTTGAGACTGGGACCCCTTGTCATAGACATTGAAAAGAGGTAGATTAGGTTAAGGAAAGCTATCTCTTTTCCATTAGACAATGTTAGATTTCTAATTTATACACTCAGTTAATTGACTAACATTGGATGGAATAGGCTTGGGCCTTAACATTTCTTATATTTGTGTGAATATGCATACACCTGGAAAAAAAAAAGTTCCAGTGACTCTACTAAGAAACACAAACTTTCAGCAGTCAGGGATTTGAAAATCAGACCTTGTCCCTCCTATTATGGATAAATAATGAGGAATACAATAACTTCAAATATAGTACCAGGTAATGTTACTTTTCTTACTGTTCTACAGAGCCATGTCCTTTGCAGTCACAGTTCACACAGCTCAACAGATATTTTTCATTTTGAACTTATCATTAAGCTAAAAATCTACATGCAGCAGAGAGTAACACTAGGCAGGACTTAGAAAGGTGTTTGAGTAGTTTTAAATATTTAGAGTATTTTTAGCCTTTGAAAATTAAAGGAGACAAAGAAGAACTTTACTCATGTACAGGCTTGCTATGGTCTCCAGTATCAACACTAACAAGAGAAGAAAGTGAGAAAGATTACACCTCACACTTTAAATGAGCACCAAAAAATGCTGGGATAAACTATAACAATTCACCTAACAAGGCCATTTGTCTTTGAAATCATCACTCACAGGGTACAACCCATACAGTTCAGTCCTACCATGACCAGTCATTGTTGTACAATGAGCATCTGTGACTGAGAACATTGCTGGCTGGTAAAATAAAATAAAAAAGAAACCGCAAAACTATTTTTTTTACTTTTAGAAATAACAGTTTTGCCAAAACTGTTTGCCAAAAATGTGTTTGTGGTCTATCAACAAGAAAAGTATATTAGAAATATACATCTATGGTCCACAAGACACCATAGGTGTTTGGCAGAAAGCTCTGGTTCAATGGCAAAATCTGTGCTGTGTGATCTTCCAGAGTATGGGAAAATTCATAATTTTTCAGCCTAGTATGTTTTAATGACATTATATAGGTGCTCTCTTTTCAGTATGGAGTATACAACAGTGAAACAATGAACTTGAGATACATAAAAGCTAATAGGTTGTGTTATTAAGAAATAAGCAGCTCAGGATACATAATAACTCAAAGGTGATTGCATGCTAATATAGCTATTGCACCCTTTCCTCTCCCTAAACTCAGACCAACTAAGAAGGTTTGGTGAGAGGAATGTAGAAAATATTGCATATGCTCCATGTGGCTTGTGTGAAGTGGTTTTGTTAAAGAAGAAATATTAAAAGATAAGCAAAAATCACATCCTTGAAATAAAGATAAATGCTTCTCAGTGATGAAGATAGTATGGTATAAGGTATTCAGAGAAAAAATTACTGGTTTTAAAGCATTTTGAGATATGCACTAGGGATAGGTTGCAAGACTGCATTCTTCAGGCTGCTCATGGAAGCTGCGCAAGCTCCATCCTTGCAGGTTTTCAGGACCCAGCTCAACAGAGTCCTGAACAGTGTGGTCTGATCTCACAGCTGGTTCTGATCTGTGTAGGGATCCCCTAGAGACCTCCTGGCATCCCTAAAAGCCAATGGCCATAAAACACAGGCTGCCTACAGTTTGTTTTGTCACTCTTCCTAACCTATGGAAATGAGGCTCGTTACTATTCCTTGTCATGAAATATCCTACTGTGTGGGCTATAATAATGAAAGTCCTGTAGAACTTAAAAGGAATGCTAAGGGAATATTAAATGTAAATAAAATAAATACAAACCTTTTTTTTTTAATAGAAAAAAAAGTACTTTTTTTATCAACTTCTTATGGATATTTGTACAATGCATCTTTGGGGAAGAAGAATTTGAAAATTTTGCATATACATGTGTGAATGAAAAAATTGCTCTTCTAAGCAAAGAATGCTTAACCCTGTCTTGTTGTGTCTTAATCACTAATATCTTTCCACTAGGTGAGAAAAAACATCATAAGGCTTGTCTCCTGAGGACTACTTGTTTCCATTACACAACTCAAACCTCTCTAGGTGCTGAAAGATATATCAATGAAAATATCTTTTCCAGGGAAATCTTATTTGCTTGTAGATATTTCAGGAGCACAAAGAGTTTCTAAATTCATCAGATTAATTGCTCATTGGATTATTAAAACATGTTTAAATATTTATTATTACTATTATTATTATCACCATCACCAACAATATCATTACTATTTCCATTGTTCATATGCCCCAGCTTTCACTGCTGAGTGTTAGGTCCAAATATTTTGTGATGAACTGATTAATGAGATAATTAAATTTCCTTTCCTGAACAAAAATCTTTCTATTCCCTAAAAATAGTTACTTTAATCAAATCATGCTAGAAGCACTGAAACTGCTGATAATATACTGTCAAAGAAGACAAAGAAAAAGGATTATTTGCTTGAAGATCCTTCCTTACTGAGTAGTACAAGATGTTAAGTAATCTTCTGTATGATGGATTCTGGAAGGAAAATATAATTTTTGGGAATATGGAAAACCAGGCAGTTTCAAGGTGGCTGCCAGAGAATACTAACAGTTTATCCTGTTTTAAAAGTCACAAGAAAACACCCTTGCATGAAAAACACCCTGCCACAAACCCTCAGATTTCTTGGAAGTTTGACTGCACTGTTTTACACTCTTTTTTCTTCAATTACATAGAGTCATATTAGCATGTCTCTGTCAGGAAAAAAAGCAAAAATGTTAGATTGGTTAGAAGTATTTCAATAACCTTCCAGTATTGATTAGACAGGATATAGCGCTTAATATAGATTTATTAAGGTCAAAATGTCATAATTTTTCTTTTTTTTTAACTGGGAAAAGAGCAGAATGTAGATGAACAGCATAGTAATTTTTTAGTGACAGACATGGGTAACCTGTGCTAGGCAAAACAGAGAGTCTTTTTTCTTCATCTATTTTCATTTTTTAAATTGGCTTGATCTTTTATATTAAATACATATGTCTCCTTTTGCTGAAGTTAACTAATTTAGCTACCTCCAGCCAGGTAATCAAATATTTGGTCAGGTCATTCCCTGCACTCACTCAGCACAATTTTTCCTCTCTTCTTGTTGAGCTAATTTCCAACACTTTTCCTCCTGAGAGGACTCTTCAGGGTGCATGTGTGTGCATAGCTCTGTGTGCTGCATGCCAGAAACAGGAATCAGACCAGGTCTCTCTGTCCATCTGTCCATTTGTTTCTGCTTCCAGCAATTGCAGAGGCCAATGAAGCTGCATGATGAGCTGGGCTGCTTGCAGCAGCATGTGACTGCTGATGAAAATGAAGCTGGACTAGCTGGCAAGTAGGATAAAAGGTTTGAGAACCATATAGTGGAATGATCATGAGTCTGGGCTTACCCTGAAGAGGCAAAAGGATCTGCAAGTTGGCTGCTGGAGAGGGCAGGAGGTCAGCTAATGGGAAGGCCATGGGGATAAGGTCATCTACAAGTAAGCATACAGGTCTGGTCCTGCTCCTGGCAAGACTCTTTAGAAAATGTGAATCCCTGTGTGTGAGGGGAAAAGAGGATTTAGGTCCAGACTGGATGACTGTAGTGATCTATAAGGTGTGTGAGACTGTGTGCCCTTGTATGTGCACCTTGCTCTGTGTATGCACACCTGAGTTTCTAGCAACAGCAGAAAGGCTTTGGGCTTCAGTGGTTGTCCTGTCCAGATGACAGAAACTTGGAGATGCAGGGGTCAGCTACAGGAGACTAAGTCAGTTTTCTGATTGTGGTAAGGCCTGAGACTGTTTTGGAGTCAGAAGCAGAAAAAGGAGGGGAATGAACAGTTCCATCCTTTGTTAATAAAGTACCTTTTCTTCTCCTGGCTGTGTCAGAATGGCTGAGGCTTGCCTACTTCAATCCACCTCAGAGAGGATGGTGAGATCACATCAAAGCATGGTAAGAGTGATGAAGGTAGAATTCTTCTTTATTCTCATGTTGGCTATGTCATGAAATGAGAACTGCAATTTTATTTTCTTAGTTGAGAAGCTATAATTACTTAATATTATATTTTAAAAGCAGCTGCAGGCCCTGCTCTAGGATTGGAGACTGGCTGTGAAAGGCATTGCTTTTGGAGAGAGATAGATTTACTTCCTGCCTAAACAATGGACAGGCTGGCAGCTGTAGAAAGCTGTAGAAAGCCATTGCAGGTCCCAAAACTACTTAACCCATTTTCAAGCAGTTTTCCCTTTAAGCACACAGACAAAAGAAGCTTCTGTGCAATGCGTGCTTAAAGCCCAGAAAGCCAACCATGCTCTGGGCTGCATCAAAAGTGGCATGGCCAGCAGGTTGAGGGAGATCATGCTATTCCACCATGGCGAGACTCCACCTGAAGTACTGCACCCAGATGAGGACCAGCAAAATGATTAGAGGGATGAAACACCCCTGCTATGAGGGAAACCTGAGAGAATTGGGTTTGTTCAGCCTGCAACAAAAGGAAGGCTTTGGGGTCACCAAATTGCAGTCTTCACATGCAGTATGTGAAGGGAGCCTACAAGAAAGATGTAGAGAGACCTTTCAGAAGAGCATGTAGTGACAGGACAAGGGGTTAAAGCTAAAAGAAGGTTTAGATTTGGTTTAGATTAGCCATTGGGAGGAAGTTCTTTGTTACAGGAGTGGTGGAACAGGCTGCCCAGAGAAGCTGTGGATGCCCTATCTCTGGCAGGGCTCAAGGTTGGACGGCGCCTGAGAAACCTGCTCCAGTGAAATGTTTTTATATTTATATCTAACAGGTTTGTTTCATTATTAGTTGTGCTATGCAAGGATGTGACAAAGGAGGACCTGATTATGATTCATATTATCCTAGTTAATTTTCATTTAAGGATCTTAACATTTCATAATATGGTACATGATTTACAATATGATAAATATATATTGTTTTACAAAGTCAGTCAACATATTTGATGATGAAAGATTTTTTTACCATTACGTTTTTCACATTCGCACACTAATGTGCTACCCTTTACTGTAAAAATAACACCTAAAATTAAATACTATAGTAATTTTATCTTTGTTAGTTAGAGATGTTAGGAAAAGAGCAAAGGGGCAAAAAGGCTTAGTGGCAAACAGTGTGAGCTAACAGTGTGATGCACAGCTAAGTGGGAGCCTGTGTTGAATCTGAAAAGTACTCTGAATTGAGGGCCACAGGATCAGGAAAATGACATATACTTATGCAGGTGAGCTGGCAGAGCTTGCACCATGTGAAAACACCTTCCTGAGATAGCTAAGAAATACCATTAACAATCCCACAGCTGCAGGGCTGTGAAAAGATGAGGTACAATAAGCACTGATGGGAAACCTCAGGAAAAATCACTCTACAGTGAGAAGTTAGATGACCCATTTAGTTGACAGTGTTTTAGCCAGCTCTCTTAAATAAATGGAACAGAAACAACAATAATTTATCATTGTTCTACCTCCTTGTCTCTCCTACGAACCTGAATGCATTAAAGCTTTGTGACTCTTTTCTGCACTACATTAGGACATGAAGTTTGATTATTCATGCATGAAATTATTAATTTTTGTTTTAACTTATGGAATATCCATTGCTGTATCAATGCTGTGATGAAAACAGTTCTTCACTGTGTAATTAACACCTAAATGTATCCAGGTATGACTATATCAAAGAGAGCTAAGTGGCAATGATGCCATTTACACCAGCTGTCTAAACTGTATAGGAATTTTCTCCTTCTGTTCCTTTCAGAAAAATTCCTGTTCATGCAAATCACATAATTCTGTGAAGATTCATCATTTTTAAGAAAAAAAAAAATTGGAATACGTTTGTTAGAAGCATAGGAAAGATTTCTTATGCACAAAGAACAAACCCTTTTTCACACCCAGCTAAAGACAGAAGACCCAGGCATAAGTCTTTCCTCTCAGTCTCTCTGAGGAGAGACCTGAAAAAGACATTCTGTATCCAATGTAAGTCTTCTGCATTGTTCTTTCATACTTTGTTTATCACCATCATGCATAACAAGATTTTTTTTTTAATATGGAAGTTTCATGAGCGTGAAAATGAATCTTTATTCAGTTGCAAATCAACTGAGTATTGAGATTTGCTAGAATTGAAAGGTACCCTGCTACAGTTTTCTTTCAGCCTCGAAATCATGTCCATCAACACCACAGCAACCATTTAACTATTTATCTTTGCCTTGAAAATACATTGCAGAAATAATGCATAGAAGAAACAGATTCACATATGATGTACATTCAGCTTTTAAAGAGGAAAATAATTATAATCTGTTGTGGCACAGAAGAGCAAGGACATGTATAAGATAGCTACATCAGTAATAAAAAGCTATACACATTCTCTAATAGCTCAGTATTTTTGTGATACAAACCAGATGCAACTAGACCACTTTCTCTCAAAGCTAATCCTTCCTTCCTTGAGATATGTAATGCTAATTTGTTTTTGATTATAAAAGAAGCACCCAGTTTCCAAGCAGAATAACTCAAGAGAATAAACTAGTGGAAAGCTCTTTGCTATTAATTTTCTACTATTAGGAGTGTGTCTCTTTCTAAGAAACACAAACATGAATTTACATAATATCATTCTGAATAATTATTTTTTTTCCTGAAAGGGCTTTGTAATGTAGGTCTAAGACCCTACACTGCTTTCAGGGTTTGGGGGGGGTCTCATCCACATATCTGATCCATACCTGTTTGGTGGTGTTTTTTCAAAAACATAACTACATTAATTAAATCCTCATAATATTGCTCAATAAGATTTAGTAGAGAATTAACTTGCTTTTGATTTCAGTGAAGGAACAATTAATTAAAAAACTAGTACTATGGAAAACAGGGAGTTAGTAATTTTGTTTATAAGGAGAAAAGGAGAATCAAGTCAGAATCCAAAAGATTTGATGAATAGTTGTCCATTACTAAAAAAAATAAAAATTAGTTTGCTTCCTAGTTTCCTACTCTTACCACTTCCCTCTCTTATACAAATGGATTTTTTTTTATATTACCATTATAAGACTATAGATTTATGCAAAAGATTTAACGTTTATTTTAATGTTGAGATTTACCTGAATTATTTCAGGTATTTGGCTTACTGTAGAGTTTCACTAACACTTGAGAAAGCAGAGAAGACATGAGCTTGTTACATGGATGGGCGAATGAGTGTCCAGCTGTTCTTAAAATGGATTTTACATCAGAGAAAATGCATGGTTGAATGACATCCTTTGGTACCACATCTCAAAAAGGATGCAAAGAAAATGAGACACATTCCAACCTTGGTTTCCCAGTGTACATTTCAAAGCATGTTGGTATACTGACATAGATGGAATTGCTTCACTTGTGATGTAGATGAAACTTAATTTTTGTTCATACAATCAACCAACAAGTAAAATAGAATTTTCAGGCTAACACCGAGTTAAAAATTGATTGGATATGTGGGCAGAAAAGAGTGCTTTTATTTAAAATATTTTCTTGGAACAGAACCTCAGACAATTCACTTGTTCCACACAGTGATTTGGAAAGACCAAAGACAATATCTACAGTGCCATGAGTCAAAGGCAGGACTATTTCAATAAATACTTTCTTTGAGTAATACCTACAAAATAGAGTGCTTGTTTACAAGCTCTAAGCAAAAACAATAGTTTGTTGTTGCAGTGATGTAAGTGGCAGTATTTTAAAGATACTATCCTGACAATTTTCACTTGGAACATACAATAAGAAGTATATCAGCTAGCTCTATAGGATTATTTCACCATCTCTCGGATGGATTTTTGAATGAGACAGACTGTGTAAAGGAAAAGTTTTGAAATTTCAGTTCTGTAAGAGGAAAAATTTTTTTTATTATTTAAATCCTTTTTTTGACTAAAAAGAAGTCCCTAGAACAAGTTTAACTATTCAATGTTTAACAGAGCAATAGATGGGACAGCTATGAGAGTTTTGTATGAATTTTGCTAGAGATTATTAAGCAGTCACATTAAGCGGGACATCTTAACACTATGTAGATATCAGTCTGTAATTTTTTAGCCAAGCAAAAGGGAGGACTTTGGAAAAGAAAAGATTTTTAAGTGTAAAGAAATCAAAGAAGAATGAGACAACATATTATTCAACAAGCATATTTTTGTTTCCTTAGTGGAAAATTCCTGACTTATCTAATGTAAAAAGTGCTTTCTTTCTTGGACCTGTACTTACTTCTTTGCTTCCATTACCAGATATCTCTGAATGACTCAAGGAAAATGACAGACCTACAAGACTGGATCACTAGAAAAGTTTGTAATTAAGCTACAATGAAGCCAAAGGCTGATATTACAAGAAAGTAGGAGGATTAAAACTAAGTTCTAGGTTTAAAGAAGTTCTGAGATTTTTCTGAAAAACTGAAAGACACCCTGCTGAAATCTGAAGGCTTGGTTCAATAAGAAGCAAATGGTGCAGAAGGAATTTCTTTTAATGTTAAATTTGTCGAGACATTTTACTAATTTTGCATGGAACAATGCTCTCACACTCCTAAAGTCCTGAATCAGTTCAGAAATGTTTGATTGGGCTACCTTCACTGAAGTGCCTCGGACTTGTTGACTGTTCATTAATGAGGGATACCAGGTACTTAAGGGGCCTATAGTAGGACTGGCAATAGATATTTTACTGTTTGAAAGAAAACAGTAAAGAAAGAGTGTGAATCCTTTCCATAATGATGATGTAAAGTTCTAAGTGGCATCTGAGTTGATAAACAATTTGATGGTGTCCTGGACAGAGAAGGGGGCAGAGACTAACACAGCGTGGGTGTGGCCAAGTTGCTTAATCTAAACCACCCACATCCTCGCTGTTGTTTGTCCATGTATTTCACTGTTTTCAGGCTAGGGGAGACTGCAGAACCTCTCCTTGCTTTACTGCCTTTGTTGCCTAAATACTATGTGGTGTTGGGCATGGGAATCATTGCCACTTTGCCTTTGTCTGAAGACCAGTTTCTAATCATGTCAATTGGGAGCAGCAGAACTCATTGATTTTTTTGGATCAAGTTTTGAAAAGAACCATCATCAAAAGTTATTTCCATTTGTAAAGCAGAAAATCTTTCCATCTGGAAAGCAGAAAAGAAGTATAATGTTTATGTCCAGTTCAAGTAAGGTTGGAGATACTAAATAATCTCCTAAGAGAATTATTAATTTCAAATTGCAATAATTTCTGAATATGTAAACCAAGTTCAAGTAGTCCATAATCTGTTTGGGTACTAGAAAAGGAAATACAGAAATCCTTTTCTTGTCCTTGTTTTTCACATATTCATAGCTTCAAGATCTCGAAGAGAATCAGTCACTAGCACTAGCTGTAGCAGACTCAATGAAATCACAGGAGGAAAAGAAAATTTAAGTCTAGACAGATAAGAGCAGGCTGATTATGCCAAACTATTTTATAGTACTGGTAAAGGCAGGAATACAAAGGTTGTGGAAAACACACCGAGAAGCTAACTTATTTGGGGAAAATGATTAAAATGATACAGTCATTACAAAATGAGGCTGCAGTCATAGCTGCTTTTATAAAATGAAAGAAAATACTCCTATAAGAGAAGGCACTAATGCATTTCTAATACCTTAAAAATCCATGTCACTATTTGTTGTGCATATTATATATGCACAACAAATAGTGACATGGATTTTTAAGGTATTAGAAATAAATATATACATATATTATTAAGCTAATGCTGCTTTTTCTATAATGTGCTCATGGTAGTTTTCATATGAGGTTAGAATGAATACTGATGGACATTTAGTCAATTGGCTATAAATCTATGTAACAGGTTATTAAAAGGATATAACTTGTATAAAAACATCCCTAAAAGACAACAATGGGGGAAAATAGTATGTAGGATAGATTATCTCTCTTTTACCACAAACATCTCCTCTTTAAAATGATCATTTTGTCCCTCCCAATTTGCATAGCTAATATTGCACTAATTGAAAGCTGAGACCGGGAGTTTATGATATTCTTGGACTTCTTTAAACCTGCATACAATTATGTTTATTTATTTCAGTAGGCCCATTGACATGAATATACATTATCATGAAGGAATACAGCACTGTCCTTGAAAGTGTTATGACAAATATGTTGCTCTTTATTTCTGAATACCAGAACCTAAAATGGTTATAATTTGAAAGCTAGTAACCTAATCTCTCTTTGCCAAGCAGTGGAAAACTTAAATTGAATGGAGAGTCAAGCAAGATCACAGACTTTTTTTTAGTATGCAAGTCATTTTTTCCTAAGTATTGAATCAACAGAAATATCCAAACATTTATTGCTTAATTACTTGCAGTTTAGGGGTAAACACACAGAGCTGTTTCAAAGTGATTTATCCCTCTCTTAAACTGCATACAATCCTCTGTTAAGTGTGTTGATTTCCATTTTTATTTGCATGAAAGAAAAACAATTATTTGACATAATTACTGGCATGCTGTTGACAATTTGTCATTTGATTCATCCAACATTGATATTTTCAAGGGCAATTTCTTAAACCTGTTGTGATATTCTTACCATCCCTGTAAACAGTAAAGGGTGATTTTTTTTCTTTTCCTGCACTGTTCTCCTACTTTCCTTTTCCTTTTCTTTGTGATGAATATTTCAGAGTTCTGTGCAAGGTCTTGATCTGTGCATTTATTTACTTTCTTCTTCATTCATCTTAGTAGTACTGCAGAAATATTACCCACGCCAAAAGAAAAGAAAAAAGAAAAAGAAATCGGAAGGAAGTAACTGACTGTAAAACAAGCAATATTCAAATTCAATTTAGCAGTGGTAATTTTAATTGGTTTGAAAAGTTGAAACACTTCCATGCTTTTATAAATAAAAGCTCATATGGAAATGAAAGATCTGCAATTCAAGCTACTGAATCATCTGCTATGGTACAGTTTAGACTGCAAAAAAGAAGCATCCGCTCTTATTCCCTGAATTCACTTCAAATATGTGAATTAAAATGTTTCCACAGCCTAAATGGTAAATAGTATGTTTCCAATGTGCTTGTATGTCCTTTTTCTTAAGGAGTCTCTTCAGGGCATGCTACCACTAACTTTAATGATTCACAAGTTTTTTTCTGAATTGGTCACTCAGCTCTTGAGGGAATAATACTGTGTACACTGTACCTTAATACACATTATTACTAAGAAAATAAACACTTCAAAGGAGAGTTTAAATATCTCTTGCCACAATGTTGTTTTGGTACAGGCAATTAAATTTTCTCAAGGCTAGCTATACTCTAGGTGATATTTTGTTATTAACAACTGTTTCAGCATTTCAAATTTTTAATAAAATACAGCTTCTGATACTGAAAGATGTTGGATACCCTCAAGTGCTATTATATTAAATGGGAATAAAGAGCTTGAAGTACCTTATAGATATTTGGAATATTCATTCAGGTCTGCTACAAATTAAAATTCATTCAGAACTTAATGTTGGAGTATACCAACACATGTCATTCTCTCCAAGTACAAACTTCATAAGCAAAACAATCAGGGCTATAATAAGAAGTACCATGATGATTTTCAAGCACTATACAGTATCATTAAGCACAAGGACACATATTTAAGAAAGAATCTGTGAAAGCAGGTTAGATATGTCCTGATTTTTCCTTCTTTGTAAGTCATTACTCTGCAATTTAAGTTTTCCAGCATAAAGTATTTGATATGGTTACTGCTGTATTAAAGATTACATGCACATATCATTAAAAGGCACGATTTTTGCACCACTGTGTGATGCAAGAAAAGTGAAAAAATCTATCATTCCTTCTGAAAAAAAACCACCTCTAGCTTTCTAATTGACATGAGCTAAAAGACCTATTTGTCAAATGATGTAAAAGATCAATTTCTTTCCTCAGTCTTTTCAAGTGTAAATTTGAACTCCACCCACATGAAGTTTAACCAAGTCAAATTATATTGAACTGTGAGTCTCTATGTATATAAGCAATAAGTTTCCTGTAAACCAACCCTGAATTTCTGAAATTAATTCGAGTAATTTTTTTTCTTATTAGTATTTACTGCAAAAAGTGGGAAAAATCACTTAAGGAGAAATTGTTTTAAGAATTAGTTTATCTGCCACAGTTCCACTGCTCTGTAAGGATGTTCCAGCTTTTTCTGAATTAAGTGTATCTGATATATCCATGCTTTTCCTCAGACACAATGCATTAGGTGTTATTCCTCAGCCCACTTGGCTGGGACAGAGCAGACTAGGGAAGCACAGTTTGCATTTGTATCTCTTCCTCCAGACAGCTATTGTCTGTGTACAATATCCTAAATATGAGTCTCAAAAGCTGGACATCTGAAAAGCCTAGTATTTAAGATTTAACCTAATTTGGTGTGATTTGCTTTCTTCTGGTGCCACTCACCTTTTCAATACCTTTTTGTTAGTACTAATGAAGAGGAAGTAATTACACTTCTAATAAATGTGATGGCACCAAATGATATGGTTCTCAGAAAAAGAACATCAAGAACATCTAAGGAGATCTACAAATTTTTCTTAACTAGCTTACTCTTTTGACTTGACTTGAAAATCCAAAATATAACTGACTGAATATACATTTATTATCATTTAATGGAAATAACAAATATTTTAGTAACTATTTCCATTTAATATTATGATGAGACTGAGAACCATTTCAGACTGAAAAACATGCCCAGTACTGCTGGTTAGAATATACAGATGGGGTATAAGAAATCCCTTTCTGTCTTTTCTTATATATAGGAATGAACAACAAGAAAGAGTCCTGACTGTTAGTCTTGTTCACTGTTCAGACAGTTTAAGAAATAGAGGTACAGAAGGAAGATGTTTTCTGTGTTATGTTATGCTCAGAAATTTCGTTCAGTACAATGGAAAGAGTTACATTTCTTTAAAATATTCTGTTCTTAACAAGAGCCTATTGCTAAATTAAAAGTGGCAAGTTGAAAAATTGCACACCAGAGCTATACTAACTCAATATACTTTGTATAGCTCACACAAAAAATAAGGAAACATCATCTGGAAATAAACATTCGTTGGTTCTGCTTCCCACCCCCCCACCCCCCATTCTGAATTGAAAATTATGTATCTATCTTCAGGGAAAAAAACCCCAAAAAACAAAAAAAGCAAACAGAAAAACCCAAAACAAATCAAACAAAACAAAATCTCCTCTAAAGTGGTTATTTTCACTCTACTCTTGTCTTACCCTGTAAATTTTAAACATGGGACTTCATGTGACATATACTAACAAGAATATTTGGAGGTGAGACAACTGATGAAAGCTTGCATGGCATCTGAAGAGTAAACTCTTTGGGTATCTCTTCAAATACCAACATCCAGTGCAGGTTCTTTTCCTTTACGAAAAAGTATTATTTTTCAGCATGCAGTCTTCTGTGAACAGTCTTCTGATGCTAAGTAACTCCTATATACCATAGTAATCGGCATTTTTTGCAGTTTCAAAATCTTCTGGCTTTGAATCTTTTCCCATCCTTAAGACCTTAACCATCCTTATCATCTACACTCTTTTCATCTACTCCTGCTGTGAACTCATTGATATGTGGGACAGAAGCTGCTGCATGAAGGTCACAGACAGAAAGCACACTTGAATAGACAGCACGTTGTTGAATTCTGGATGCAACTTTGCTCTAATACACTTCTTATTATCATAAAGAATGTCATACAAATAACAAAGAAACCACAGTTTACAAAGGACAAGGGTTTTAGGACAGGGAAAAGTAGGCAAATGGTGACTCTTAAAGGAAGAAGTCGCCATTCCTGACATTCTGCTGGAAGAACCAGAGATTTGGGGGAAAACTCAGGAGGAAGAGCTTAATCTTAGAGTATCACAAGAAAGACTTGAATTCTGTATGTGAGTGATAGAGATGCATTTCTCATCGGGCCACTTCATATTGTGTGTAAGCCTGGAAATACCTCATTATTAATGCTACCACTTATTGCTGTATTCTGAGTGTCTTTTTTCTTGTTATTTCTCTTCTATTTTTAGACTTTTTCATTAATTTAAAAAATTTCATGATGCTACTAGAAACTTTTTGTACTAAATCTTCATTACTGATTTAGACAAAAGGATTGAGTGCACCCTTAGCAAATTTGCAGGTGACACCAAGCTGAGTGGTGCAGTTGACACACCTGAAGGATAGCATGCTATCCAGAGGGACCCAGACGAGCTCAAGAAGTGAGGCATGGGAATCTCATGAGGTTTAACAAGACTGAGTGCAAGGTGATGCACCTGTGCTGGGGCAACCTCCAGTATCAATGCAGGCTGGGAGATGAGCAGATTGAGAGCTGCCCTGCCGAGAAGGACCTGGGGGTGCTGGAACATAAATGTCCAATTGCAGCCCAGAAAGCAACAGGACAGGAGGCCAAGAAAGGTGACACTGACCTCTGGTGAAACCCCATCCGAAGTGCTACATCCAGTTCTTAGGATCTCAACACAGGAAATTTTATCACCATAAAAAAACAAGTCAGTCGCATTAAAAACATTGTTCAAGACCTTATATATATATAAACATAAAGAAATATTAGTTAAAACTGTTTTACAGAGTAAGAGCACTCATTAACTTGAATGGGGATCAATGATCTTGCGGAATTTTTGGTAACTAAATTTTGTGCACATACACATATTTTACCGGCTTGTATCTCACTTCTGAACATATTGCACTAAAGAACTCGGTTCCCCTATACCAGTCTTAGAGGTCAGTTTCTAAGAGTATATCAGAAAGTTAAACTGGATTGAGCAACATGTTCTGTGACAGCAAAAAAATATTTCAGAGACTGTTGCACATAATGGTGGTAACATTTTCACAAGGATTTCTCTTTGAAGAAATCATGTTTATAAATTTATAAATTTGTCATATATTATATATTAAGAAATGTTGTACATTAATAATTAATATAAGAACAACAAATCTGGATGTGTATTTATCATTCATGTCTGTCCTGAGTTACGCACTTGAATTAGCCATGGTCAAAAAAAAAAAAGACACAAAGAAGAACAGTCCCATAAATATATTGAAAATTTATAGTCTTCAGTTTTAATTCTCTTTCTCCATGCACCTTAAAATAAGCTGCTTCTTCATCTCATGCCAGGTTTGATTTATGGCATTCAATGCAAAAATACACGAATAAAAGGCATGAATACTTGTTATCTCCTAGTAAATTATAGTCTTTCACAAATTGGTATTTTATAGCCTGATGTTAAGGAATGTAAATATGAAGCACACTATAAAGGCTTTGTCAGTTATCACCCGAAGGACTTACAAAGATTGTTCCTAACAACTGTCAGATCTTTAACTAACAATCAAGTAAAATAATGCTGGAAGCTATGGGGAGACCTTCAAGTTACCATGTAACAGGGAATTTTTGCAGATTTCTCTGCAATAACAAAATGGCATGAGTGCCTATACATATACATGCACATTTCTATGTAAGATGATATCAAGAGGAATCTGGGAAATACCACTGAGTAGGATAAGGAGAAGAAAGAATCTCAAAGAAATTCTTTAATGTCCTAACTAAATTTATTTATTTGTTGGTCTTTCTCAATGAGTGTCAGGAAGATGTGAAAACCATTTTCAGGGAGATATAAACTGAACATTTTCACAACTATTTTCAGTCTCATAGGTCCATTTTTAATGAAAAGCCCAAAGAGGCTAAAAGACAGAAATAAGTGGTCAGATGGGAAGAGACAGCAGTTTGTGATTATAAGGACCTCTCTATATAACCTTTCAGAGGAAAATTTCTTGCAATTCTTCTAATATTTTTTCCCAGAAAATCTTGGTTTGCTAAAAGGATATAAGTGAGGCTTTTGACAAGGATAGAATTGCCAGCAAGAAACACATAGAAAAATCCAACATGCAGATAATCTGGCTTTCAAATTTCAATTTCCAGATTTCACATTCATAACAATACACACTAACAAATTTTACCTTGTTCTATTCTGTTTCAAGTAAATGCATGCCCTGTTGGTTAATTGGTTTGACTTTATTAAAACTATCTAATTAAGTATGAAGCCACTCAGAGGAAAGGTCACATACAGCAGGTTGCTCAGTGTTTTAACCAGCAGAGTTTGAATATCTCCAAGCATAGAGAATCCACATCTCTGGACAATTCCTTTTCAACCACCTTCAGAAATAAGGTTTTTTTAAATGTTTAAACAGATGTTGTTGTATATCAGTTTGTGCCTGTTGCCTCTTGTTCTTTTCATTAGCATCGCTAAGAAAATTCAATCTTCTTTATTCACCCCATCAGAGATTTACACACAATTATGAGATCTCCTCTTGTTTTCTCCAGGCTGAACAGTTTCATCTTTCTCCCCCTCTTCTTGTGTGAGAAATGCTTCAGTCCCTTCATTATCTTTGTGGCCCTGTGCTGGACTTACTGTAGCAAGTCCATGTCTCTCCTGCTGCTGGGAGCCCATGGATGTACACAGCACCAGTAATGTGCCTTACCAGAGCTGAGCAGATGGGAGGGATCACCTCATTTGACCTGCTGGCTATGCTCTGCCTAAAGCAGGAATTCTTTCTAGATGAAGAATACTGAGAAGGTGCTGGTTGGGTAAAAGTTCTCATAAATACATTCAAAGTGAGGAAGAAGTGAAAAGCAGCCAATTGAATTCTCTTTTGAGCATCTAGATTCAGTCAGAGGATCTGCAGCCTAAAATACTGTATGGTTTGCAGGTATTATGGATCATTTATAAAATAAAACTAAATAAAACAGAATACCAGTAATATATGTATCTGATTAACTGAGTTTTTGATTTACTGCTCCTGCTAGAGAGATGAACGTGGCAAGATTTATTATTATTTCTTGACTTTAGGTCAAGAAAGGCTTTTGGAAGGCGCATCTTTTATTAATTTTTTTTCCTGGTTTTGCCTGTTTTTCACAAGTTATCATTAAGTGTACTTGTATGTGAAGGGAAACACATTGATTTGGGAGTATGCACACCCTAAGATTTTTAATGTATGGCAATGTTGCCATGCCCAGTACCCCGTCCCTTCTCTTTCAAGATCTGTGATCGAACAGACTCTCTCACTTGTCTCAGTTTTGGGGTGACCAAGTAATGTACATAAATTGTGACATTCAGGAAGCTTCCTAAATGTCACCTACATAAATTTATGTCATTGCAGGTGACTAAGTTAGCTCTTAGATCTGTCCTGAGATGACTAAGTCAATCAATTGTACTCACAAGCACTATCGTTTTCCCTACACAGTTCTCCCACTGTGGGGTTAATGCAAAACATACTCCATGATTACACACTCAGCAGTATTGCATCCAATCTTCTTCACTGAAGTGATGACTGGAGTTATTTTCTTTAATTTTCTAAAGTAATAGAGGAAAATTATTACCATGAGCTGTTACATTACTCAGAAAAGTGGTTTTCAATTAACATGACCTGGACTGAGTAATCAGGAAGTGAGCTGTATGTTGGTAGAATTATGAAAACAACCCAAACTGTTACTGTGTAGTGTAAATACAGAAAACTTCTTACACAGTATAGTCAGTTACATCTTTACCAAGTGAGCAGATCTTGCTTATTTGAGAAGTAAAGAGCACTCCCCTTGCACTCTCCCACCAACTATGTTCACCCATTAGCAGCTTTAGCTGTTCCTCTGGGCTGTTTGCCCACATGGGACTTGTGGAAGGTAGAACAGTTAGCTAAGCAGGAAAGGAATTGATCTCACCCAGGGAGGCTCCTTGAAAACTGTTCAGTTGAACCCAAACATAATTAAAAGGTTATATCTCTATTTTGTAGCTGAGCCAATAAACATTAAAGGAGATTGTGAATTCTTAGGCTAGATATCATGCAGCACATTATAAAATGTGCTCTTTTCTTATTTCAAAAAACTGGAAAAAAATTGTATTCTGTTTTAATGATGAAAAATTGAGGTTCAGACTTGCTGAAAGTAATGGGGACATTTATAAGAGATCTGAAAACTGAACTCAGACATTTTGATTCCAGTACAGTTTAAGAATCAAGTCCCCATTATCATTAGGCTGAAATACAGGAGAGTTCAGGGTATGGACTACAAAACTGAGTAAGCTTTCAAACTTCTTCAGTCAGCTAATGAGCAATATTCAAATTGACTCTTACGAAAGCTCTTAAAAAAAAAAAAAGTTAGGTACTTGGGACTTTATTATACTCTCTCTTTTGCATCAGTTTTCAGTCCAGTCTTCCAATTTTAGGTTCTTCATCAGGTCTTAGCAAAGTACAGAATTTTTGTGTGAAATTAAGCTGCCAAGTTTAGTTGAATTTGTATCCAAAAAAAATATTTCTATTTCTCTTTTAAATGTATCTCTAAAATTATACTAAAGTTATAATTGAAGAGTTTAACATAAAAGTATGAGAAACTGAGATAATGGAATTCATGAACTTACTTTGAACCCCTAAGCACCAGTTTGCCGTCTTTATTTTATTTGCATATTTTATTACAGCATTGTGACATAGCTCTGATGTTGTTTCTGTCTTCCCCCCTCTGCCCATAAAATTTGAAAATAAATTGTCAGCCTTTCACTAGAAATGGAGGATTATTGGAATATGATCCCAATATTGCCGGATGGAACATGCCTGGGCTAGTCTGGCTCTTGCTGCTGGCCAAAGGCGGCAGCTGTGGTGGTTTCACCTCAGAGACACCTTTGGCTGGCTGGATGCTGCAGCTGGGCACTTGGAACACTTGGAACAGTTCCTGCATGCAGGAACTCAGTTTTACCTCTGGTGGAAAGGCCTTAGGCGATGGTGAAGGGAAAAGGAGATGGATTCTGCCAGAGGGTTTAATCCAGAGCTTTATTCCAGGGTCACAGACCTCTGAATCTTGTAACAGCTCCAACAGAATACTGACTGTGTGGTCACCGTGTCTTTTAAGTCCCAGGGAGAGGGGGAGGGAAGGGACAGGTGAGCCACCAACCAGGTAGGAGGGGGGAAGGCTCAGGGGACAAATGACACCTGGATAGGCCAATGACCCCAGGGCTGAGAAGCATCTTTTGAACTTTTGCCAATCAGACGATGCCCCTGCTGGAATGTTAAGACGGACAGACAGCACTTAGCAAGGGGGCAAGGGGGAGGGGAAGGGAGAAGGTATTGGCACACCTGGGAGGGACTGGGATAGCTGAAACAGGATATTGCATTACACTGCAACAGAGGATGTTCACTTAATATATAGAGTTACTGATCAGACTGTGTTTGTGTTTAAAAAAGGATTTTCTTGTGCATAAGGAAGGAATCCTGTGCACACATGTTGATTTTCAATTGAATGTTCTGTGAACAGTCTTCCTGAAGTTAGCTTCTACTTGGAAGTGTTGGAAACTAAACATGCACAGAAACCTGCATAAGGCCTAAAGAGAAGCAATCTAAAAAGATAAGCGACACCTTATTTTCCAGTTATTAAAATAGAGCAGAGCATGAGCTGAACTCTCCCCATACAGGTAAATGACAGCAACTGGGGCATTACTGCAACCTCTTTTCCCAGCTCTATTGCTTTTGTCACCACTTCTGTCTGCCTCACTGTTGCTCTGATTGCTTGCATTTATGTTGGTGACAGGAGCAATGACAGCAGGCACAGCAGCAGGCAGCTTCAATCTCTGAGATACATCTTCATTTTGGATATCCCTTGGAAAAAGAATGTCTTTCATATAATAGACTATGAGGAGTAGCACGATGTGCAAGGTGGATAAAGGATGATTGACACATACTTTACATAAATTCTTGAAAAGCAAAGGACCAAAGTGTAGCAGGAAATGTAGGTTACATCTGGCATTTGTTTTTGTTGGTTTTTTGTTTTGTTTTGGGGTTTTTTTTTGTTGTTCTTTTGTTTTGGAGGGGTTGGAGTTGATTTTTTTTGGGGGGGGGTGGTGCTTGTAGTTTGGGGTGGGTTTTTTCTTTTTTGTTTGTAGTTTGTTTTGTTTTGGGTTTTTTTTTGTTTTCTTCTGGTTTTGTGGGTTTTTTTTGGTTTTTTGTGCTCATACATTGGAATAGGTATTGGAACAATTTATTCTCAAGGAGGAAAATGCAAAGGATATTTTGACTAAAACAATGAACTCTTTAAGGGAAAGATAAAGGATGAACGAAATGAGCTGTAAATTTGTAAAAAAAAAAAATTTATTTTATTATTTTCCTATTCATAGACTGAGGGAAAAAGAAAAGAAAGAAAAGAGAGAGAAAACCCAGAACCACATTCAGGGCCTTCAGGTTTCCCCTTCAGAAAACATTTTCATTTTTCTGATTGTTATTTCCTTTTATTTGATATGAGACAAGGAAATGGTATTTGCTGAAGGGTTCTATTTTGAGTAACATAAAATCTATTAAGTTGAAGCACCACACAGCAACAGTATTGTAGTCCCATCTGAGTCCAAAAGGTGACATTTGCTGATTTAGTTCATTAGTTTTCTTTGTCTTCTTTATGTGTTCATTTATTATCCCTTATTTCCTCATGCCCACTGTAACCAACCAAAGATGCATATGAAAGTACAAATAAAAAGAAGCAAGAGATTGAAGAGATTTACAGAAAATGATAAACTTTTAAGGTTAAACTGATCTTCTAAACCCACCAGTAAAGAAAAAAAAAAAAAAGAGCATCACACACTAATTCTAGCATTGCAAATTCCTGTGGAAAAGAGTATTCCTCAACTCTTGCCCAAGTGTAAAAGAGACACAAACTGCTTGCACAAAACAGGGAATGACTCTCTTTCCTTATCCTTGGCATTGGCTCAGCTCATTTAGTCTTAGAATGAGAGCTTATGCTTTCAGCTGGTGGTTATAGAAAGTTTTTCCTCCTCCACTCTAAAGCAGCCACACTGCTGTTAGCAATCAGAGGTAGCTAGTTCTACCTGTGCTAAGTGCCTGGGCTGGTAATTATAGCACTTTCTTTCTCCTTTTCTTTCAGGAATTTATAGCTCCCCTCAAGCCAGAGAAGAAGAAAAGGGACAATTATCTACAGAAAGGGGAACAAGGAGGGAGTAACAGAGGAACACAAAAGACATTTGTAATTTCTAAGAGTTTGAGAGAACACAAGTGAAACAAAGCTAAATAACGTTTAAGACAGAAAAGTTTTAATCTGCTACCTGTAGCTCCAGTCTTACATAATTCAGAAGCACAGTTTCTCTAACTTTTAACAGAGTTTATTATTAAATAAAAGTGCTTTCTCTACAAGTGATTCTTTGAGAAAAATTATTGAAATGAAACTTGGTAAAAAAGTAATGATAGCCTGGACTGCCCTTGACTTTATACTGCCATACGCATAGCTCCACTATTACATGTTCCAGGCCTCATGCACAGTGCAGTCAAACAAGATTGTAATAAAGGACAAATCTTTATTAGACCAAAGTAGTATAGCTGGGGGGAAAAAAACTCAAAAACTAGACAAGCTTTTAGGCACACAGGCCTTTCTTTAGTTCTGAAACAGAGAGAACAGTTACAACTCTAGAGCAGAACTTGGCAGAGTTTAACAAATAACGTACTAACAAATTGCCCTCTGAGAGAAAAAGTAATTGGTACTAGCAGAATATAAGAAATGTTGCAGGGAGAAGGAGCAAAAAAAAATAGGAAAAGAGATGTGGTGAATTTATGTTACGGGAAAAAGAGACACATACAGAGTTGTAGGAGAACAATTGCTTTTTAGGGATATTGAAGGCCAGTATATCAACTCAGTGATTTTCCTTTTCTTTACTGTTTCTTCTTCTTCCACCACAATAGCAGCAGCAGCACCAATGCTGGGATACACTATTCAGTACAGCTCTTTAGGTAAATAATGTGCTATTACATTTCAATTGCAAATGCTGGCTCTGCAGGCAGGGCCAGGGCTCTCCTGAACTCCATGCAGTGTCTTATTCTCTTGAGACAGTCGTTAATCAGAATTTTTCAGAATAGTTTTAGAATTACCCCTACACTACACTGATGAATGGTCCCAAAGACCCAGTAAACCTGTCCTCATGAGCATTTCTTGATTGTTATTAAAATCTTTTGCTTCTCTGAAACCTAAGGGAGGACATGGATATTCACAGATGTCAATCGTAATGCCCAGAGCTTCTTGGCTGACAGAAAGGAAAAAACTTAAACACAGAACAACTCTTTTTGAAGCATTTTTGGTGGGTGATTTTTGGTCAGGAATGCTGGAGAATATGATACATTTTACACTATTTTACTTCACTTTTTTTTTCCTGATAATATGAATTGCATTTTGTGCACAGATTAACATGATCCTTTGCATTATCTGATTATCTTCTATGACTCTGCTATAATGAGCTCACACTGTTACTTATCACAGTAATTGGCATACTGTATATTTGTCTTTCACAGTATTAATTTTGTATTTTTAATAATATTTGCCTTGTAAAACTGTGCTTCCTGTTATTGTCTGGACTGTTGCCCAAATCATTAAGAGAAAAAGGATGCTTAGATGAAGGGGAAGGAATCTTTTTTTCTAATGACATGATTTCTGCCTATACATTTGTATGCCTATACATTTAAGGTCATACAAAAGAGAGGAATGGGATTGATTTTAGCTTGGTGCCATCTTATACACCATATACTTCACAAGTATTTAAGATAAATTAAGGTTTTCAGTCCGTAATTTACCTTGACAAGTGCAGATGTCTGGAGTAATATGAAATAAACAACCCCTCAGACTTTTTAGATCTTATGGACTAAAGGGAAAATAAAAGTTCTCAGTGAAAATGTACATCTTGGTGTTGCAGGTGTTTTCATATGGTCACCTGGGGCAATTCTGATCCCAGAATTTTGGGGAAAACCTTAGAAAAAAGAAAATTGATCTATTGAAAAGCTATCAGCAAATTCTACCCTTGGCTTAAAATTTTACCTGGCTTTATGATCTTAAAAGTTCACACCACCATATGTAAACCACAATTTTATGTGGATATACATAGTAACTTTGTCAAATTTTGCTAACCACATTTTTACCATAAATTTCTATCATGGGCTGATTTCCATTTGGAATAAAAACTTTTTACTACTTATTTCTGGCACTAATCTATTTGTTATTTAAAAAATCATTACATTTTTATTTTGAAAGTCTCTAATTTACAATCAAACTCAGACAGTATTTCAGAAATTTTTTTCCTATGAAGTTTCCATTTGTGTCTAATTTGCACGAATAAAAAGTATAAAGTAAAAAACCCCTAACCCTTAGATTTCAGGAATTCATTAATTAGCTTAGAAAATGTTCATCTTTGCTAGAACAAGTTCTTGACTTATGAAGAACAGGAAGAAAAACATTCTATACTTCAGATCTAAAGATCTGGAATTATGGTTTATTGCTTACTTTTTAATATGTCATTAATATTTACAATATCTGGTTTCCATGATTATTATTTTTAAATTTTCCAGTACTGCTTCCATTTCTATATATTTCCAATTACCTAGCAGTACCTGTAGAAATATAAATTACTACCTAATAATGACTAATTAAAATTAAGATTGTTTTAAAATATTTTTAAATTTATATTTTAAAAATAAATTATAGCTCTTTCTATTTAGTCATGCTGCATTTGTTGATTGAATAAACGAAAACCAAAGTCATTTATCTCCACTAAATGATTACACTCATATCATGCCATTTTGTCTACAAGAAGGGTAGAAATTAATTAATGTCTTTCTTTCGAATTCCAAATTCTAAAACTGAGACATGTCAGAATTCTCACATAGATGAGGTATATTGCACTCAAATTATCCCTATAATGTTTTTCTCTTTCAGTCTTAATTAAATAGTTTATGGAGATCCTATCAAGCAACTGCTTATGCAATGAGAATATATACAACATTCCTATCAGCATTTCACACAGCTTGTTTTAGCTTAATTAGATATGATTTTTTAGCCTCTTATGAGTGAAAAATAAAATTTATTTTATGACATCATTCTTGAATAGTATTAAAAGCAGCTGAGGCTAAAATTCTAGGTCTTACCAAGAGCTAAGTTCCAGGGCTAGTATATAGTTCCAGTCTAGAAAGCTGGACTGGCTTTATAGAAATATCAAATTTTCCCTGTAAAATTCCTGTTGCTTTTCTATCAAACTTTCCCTGTAAATTTCTTAAAACTAACAATCTCTTCTTCAAAAAACAAACAAACAAAACCACCCTATTTTACTTCCCCTCTATTCTCATGAAGGAATTAGTTTTAAATATGAAAAACTGTAGTTATTATTTATAATATGCTCCAAAAATTTTCTAATTCTAAACTCTCTGTTATTTGCTTTCTTCAAGAAAGATAGAATTTCATTTCTAAGGTGCACACATATAATTTGTGAAGAGATTCAGCAAACAGAGCATTCCAATATGAATATCATATTTACTTATTCACTTCATGCTTTCTTTTCAATACATGAAAGAAAGATTTTACAACCCTCTTGCTGGGCTGTACAAAAGCTTGCCATGAAACACTAAGAAATTCCAGATTATTCAACATCAAAGGCTGATGGCAAACTTTATTCAGTTCTGGTCTCCAGCAGCTCCTGATCATTGTAAACAAACAATATTGAGAACTGGGAAAATACACAGCACAGGAGTTTGTATTCTGAATAAAATCCATTCTTCCAAGCAGAGGATGGAACAAGGAAATCACAGCACTCTGTGAAAAGAACAAGCCTCATGTATTCTCAAAAAAAGGAGACTAAGGATGACTAAAAAGTGAAATTAACAATCGTATTTGAAAGTCAAGCTAATAAACCAGCTTTTCAAACTTACAGCCTTTTTAACATAGTACTGGACTTTTTAAGGGAAGTTAGCTCTCATTGAAAGAAGAGTCATAAAGGTTTGAAATGATCCTATAGTTTTTGTAAACACCTATGAATTGGTTTCCATATAAATAGAGCCTACATGGGGTACAACTCCCAAATGGATACTGAAGCTATACTGAAGTACTCTGTGTACAGGCTGGGGCTCATGGGAGGCAGAAATCAGTCTCTCCATCCTCTTATTCCCTCTATAAGAAGGAATGCAGTGACAGGAGTCAAAGACTATAAGGAAAGTGGGATACTAAGGAAGCAGCATGTTTGAAACTTAGCGGTCAAAGGAACCAGTAAAAGATGTGGGGCTTGATTTTCAGCCTGACATATAACATTATTGCTTCTACTTCAGGTCTTGGCATTCATGGATTCTTAAGTGACTTGATTTTCCCTAGCATCATACAGAAAAGCTATTTACTTAAGACTATATTTAATTCATGGGAGATGGGTTTAACAACATGTGTCATCATGGCTTCCAGGGTGGACTCTGTCTAGAGTATTACATGAGAGCTTTGCAGTGGGTTAAATCTGTTAAATCAGCTTTTCTCTGTAGGAACCAAAGCCTTGTTTCATCAGGGGCTGGGGGATGGATACATGCCCAGTTCTAACTTGAACATAGGGTTGTGAGACAGAAACAAGACTATATCCATCCATGGAAGGCAGAAGAGCCTTTAAAAATCTTACAGCTATGTGACTGGAGGCAAAAAAAAGAACTTGAAGCTCTGTATTACCTCTTCTTGTTGGTAAAATGAATGTAGTGATATTTCCTTTCTTCTGCCCCTTTCTTGTCTGCTTATAATTCAAGCCAAAAAATTATATATAATGTCAAACTATTACTAAGACATCCTAAAGATGTATAATTGACCTAGAAATGTCAGAGATTTCTTTCTAAACACAGCTCTTCATTGATATCCTTAGCTTTCCAAAAACTGGTATACAAAGCAGATGCACCACTATATAACTGAGATTCATTCAAGATGTTTACCCTTCATTTCAAGTGTATTCTGTTGCTGAAAACAGACCATCAGGGGTGTTTTGTGGTGGGGTTTTTTTGTGCCCCTTATCACATATCACACCCAATTCTGCCATTTCTGGGAATGTGTTAGTCATGTTGCTTACACAATACACTACTGAAGGACTTAAATACTACAGTCATTATCACAGACTATATCATTTTGAATAAAATCTTTAAGTTCTTTTGTCTTGCTTTTCTTTCCCAAGACATTGTACTCATTTTTGTGACAATTCAGCCACAGGCCATTTGGGGGAATGAAGATAGCACATTATAGCTAATTTCCAGATGGACCAAACAATGACAGCTGCAGCATCTGGTTTTAGCCAGAAGCCTAGGGTGTGAATGCAACCCACTCAGTATTTCATGCACAGTCAATGAATATCTCTTATCTCCTGATTACAATATACTGACTTGGAGTGGTTATTAGAGTGAGTTACTGCTGAAAAGTGACAGAATCAGACAGTCCTCACAAACTCTTTCCTCTAATATTTAACTGCCTATTAAAAAAAAAATCAATGTAGTTAAAAACCTAATATTAGTAATTACAGAAGAATATCATATTGGTGTCAGAGGTTCTACTGTGACTGCAGCAAAAATTGTAATCAGGGTTCAGCTCTGAGCTTTGCAACAGCTGAGCACATCTGTAATTATATGAATTTATCAGCAATGGCAGGAGAAAAATACTGCTACAATCATTAAGAGACCGTTCATTCATTCATTAATTTTTTTTTGACACTGATGATGCTTCCTTCAGTTTTGGACCAGAATATTATTTAACTGAACTAGTACTCTACCAAGTGTGGTTCAATGAGTACAACCAATTGCTGGAGTGTATTCAGAGAGCACAGACATTCCGTTGGAATAGATTTCGCCAAAGAGATATTTTAGTTAAATTACTGTGCTGTTTTAGTTCTGCATTCACAAAGAGTTGGATAAATTACCTTTAAGTGTTCAAAAGAATTGGACCAAAGACTCATTATTTAAAAAAAAATTTAAAAATGGACAGCTCTTGATTTGACCACTCAATCACATCTTTGAGCATTTACCAATCCATATCATTTACCAATACCATCTCAAATGGAACTTCTTTTAGGGAAGTACATTACTGATCACAAAAATCTTTGAATGATTTTTAAGAATGTTCCTGATATCTACTTGAAGTGTGTAGGGAAGCAGAGGCTGTTTTTAAGAAATACTCAGCATTCATTAAAATGCAAACTGGTATTGTAGGCTGCATTTAATTGTTCTTACACCATATTGTTCAAATCAGAAGTATATTATTGTATGGATGCCAACTATTCCAATGCACACGGGTCTTTTTTCAATATTGATGATAATAAAAATTTAATAGTGATCAAAAGAAAAAGAGAAGCAACAACAGCATTTATAGGCCTGTCAGTGACAAAAAGAAGAGTAGGGAAAATGTGGGCCCCCTCTGGAAGGAAGTGGGAGACCTGCTTATCTAACACATGGAGAAAGCTAATGACTCAATGACTTTTTTTGCCTCAGCTTCCACCAGCAAATCAGAAAAAAATAAGGGGAAGATCTGGGAAAAACAAAGAACTGCATAGTGTAGGGGAAGATCCATTCTGTGTCCATCGTAGGAACCTGAAGATGTACATGTCCACAGGACTGGTGGATGAAGGGACTATGTCACTAAGCATCATATATGAGAAATCATGGCTGTCTAGTGAATGTATGACTGACAGCTCTCATTATTCATGGCTTCAGTTTAGAAATTAGCAAAAATGATACTTAAGCCCTGTTTCAAATACTGTTAGACTAAATTGAAGACACAGAATATTTATGCGTTTTTACAAATTCGGTAGCTCCTTTCTAAAAGATGCTAATGTATGTGTAGAAATTTGATATGGAAAATGAGCTAAATTTTAATGAGTATAAATTCACATTATTTAAGGTTCTTACTAAGTGTTGGGAATATGAAGAATCTTTGTAGTTGAAGTAGCTATTTCACAATTACCCACTAGAATTTTTTGTCTATGTAATATGAATGTCTAGCAATGACTACCATTGATGGTAGATTATATGGTTCATTGATTTCACCTAACACAGTTACCATAATAAATCATAAATCCAAAAATATTGAAATAAGGCCCTAATAATTTGAAATTAAGTTATAAACATCTATAAACATAACATATAAACTATGATCCTACTTAGTGTTTCATTAGCCTTATGAGAGCATAGTGCCAGTGTAACTGTGGAGTTTTATATAAAACACATATTTGATCAGAAAAATTCTGATCTCTTAATGTATAACAATGAATCTAGCCTTTTACTATATAGTATGTATATTAGGCAATCACACTTGAAAACATAAACATTTCAGCAACATGAAGCACCCAAACATTTTAAGCAGTGTGCTTTATTTTATGTGTGCCACATGCTGGAAGCCACAACAGCCAAACATTGATGTGCCATTGAAAGACTATATAATACATAATGAAAATAACTTGTCTCTTATGGCAAAAATCTCATGACTACCAAATAGAAGTCAATTTGAGACTATTTCAGCTCTATTTATTATAACATAGGTGCCACTATAGCACAGCTAACATTATAGCAGCTACCCTCCTGGTGGTTCATATTTATGATTTACAAGTGTTACACTTAAAAACAATCTGTTGCAAGACTATTGAAGATTGTTTTATCAGATAAGAAAATCTTATGTAGGAATTGCAACTATTTGTTTCAGCTAGTTGAAGGTGAAACAAGGCATAATGAACTCTGCTTTTCCTTGGAGGTATTGCTCATTATTTTTTCAGCAACGAGTTCTTTCCTTGCTTGGTTTGGGTGAGGTGTTTCTTTCTGCCTGCATACCTGTAAACCAATTTAATTGGCAGACCCACACTTCCCTAGCTCGGTAAAGTAGACTGTATAATAGCTTTTCCTCCCTACTGCAGAGAAAAAATATTGAAAAAAAGTATTCTGCTCAAGTATACTTTGCCCTAGAGGAAAATTTGCAAATATATTCAATGACTCTGTTTATCACTTTTCCTAATGCACATGGAAAACAATGTGATTTTTCTTCCAAGTTTCTTTTCTAATTTTTTTTCTTATGTAAGTGGAAAAATTCTTCTTAGGTGAGAAATAGAAGCACTACTGAAGGTGAGACAGTAAAACTGAATAAAAGAATGAGATCCGTAGACATTAGTGAAGATTAACAGTAAAGAGTGGTTAAATTTTGCTCTTTTTGAAACAAACACTAATAAAGGAGCCAATCACTGTTTAGAAAATGCAGTTTCATTAGTACATTAAGTTACTAACTACAAAACAATATATTAGAAAGCAGTTAATTCAAATTTTCTGTGGAAAATAAACTTTTCTGCGAAAAATCAAGTGATTGTGTACATTTGCAATGCACTTTCATATTAAATGTGTCACTGATAATGGCAAATGCAGTTAGAGATATAATACTAAACGAAAGCAATTTTGAAGGCTGCATATAAAAATCATATTTTATCTGATTTCCTCTTTCAGTGAAAAGACCACTGCTCTTTACACTCTGAGTATGTTCAGCATTTGCTCAATACCTTGTATCATTGGAGGAAAAACAGCTGCTTTGAGAACCTGAATTGAACCTAAGTGAAAACCAGAGTCTCCTTATAGAGACAGGCTTCTTTATAAATACATCAGCATAGAACAATCTCAACCACATTGAGATGGAACCTCAGTTCACATATACTGCCATAAATCGTTCAGAGGCAACACAGATTGCTACTGGTGTAAGAAAAAAGGGGAGGAATAAAGGAACTGTACACTGATTATCTGGCAAAAAAAAAAAAGGCAGTTTGGCCTACGGATGACAAGGAAATTACTATCGTTTAAAGAAACAGCCAAAGAAGGGGAAAAATAACATACAGCTGCAGTGGAGAAAAATAAAACCTAAAACCAGAACTAGCTGAAATCAGATTGGACAACAAAGATGAGCATTCAGCTGCCAAAAACATACTATAAAATTGTATAGAACCAGATTAATGGTAAAGTCATTGGGAATCCAGAATATTAAATAACTCTAGAGTAAACATAACTGACGATTACTAGAGATAGAATATCTGGATGGGAATATTTAAATTGTTTGCAAATATGTTTACTGTATTTGCCCAGGATAATCCTTGAAGTTCTGCTTACATAAAATTAAATCTAAATATTCAGTTGCCATAACAACATAATATTAGTTCTCTAGTTTATTTTTGATCATTTGACTACAGGATTATTTGCTAGGATCTTTGTGACTTAAGACTTCAATGTGTCTCAGTATTAGTCAAATAAGGACTCCACATATTTATTTAAATTTCACAATACTGTATACTTTTACTCCTTAGAGGAGCAAGGCAGGCTTAAAGAATCTGATACTTCAATATCAAAACCAGAAGAAAATATTGTGCTTTTCTTGGTTGAATCACAGAAACTCTCAGAGAATAAAACTAGATAGATACAATTAATTTTTTAAAATGTTTTTATTGCCAGTATTAGATGACAGCACCACACCTCTCCTATCTACCGATCACTGTCCCAACCCTGAATTATACTATCTACTTAAGAGCCCTACTCTAAAATATGCCTTTTAAGTATAGTAGTGCCTGTAGGATTTTTTGCCACCCTGTTAGAGGGTTCTGTGCTCTGAAGGCTGCATTGCAGTTCCAGCATGGAAAAACCAAAACTGTGTTTAAAAAATGCAAAGTTAAATACATCCTCCTGATAATCTAGATAATTTTTGCCAAGTGGAGAGGATATCCCTTTTAATGTGTCTGTTCCCAGGGAAAAACCCAAAAGGAGGCAAATGTGACAGCTGTGAATTTCTGTCTATGCCTCCTGCCTGAGGAAAGCTAGATCAGGACTCCACGTTTGTCCCAAGAAAGAGGGAAACCTTCTACATCAGTGGGGCTAAATTTGTATTAGCATGTCCAGAGCAATGGGAGATAGGACTGTTTTACAAAGGCTAGGGCTAAAACTGACCAATTGTTACTGGTAGCAACAGGTTTAGCAGCTGTCCACAGACTACTCATGAATGTATTAGTATACAGTTAATTGTAAAACAGTTCACTCAGAACAGTTCACCCAGAAGGGGTCTTAACTTTCCACTGCTTCATCAAGTATTTATTGAAGGATCTGTAAATGATGTAATTTATTTGAATTGTCATAAGTTTACATTCTAAGAGTATATTCTGACTTTTGGCACAGTCCAATTTATCTTCTGACCCATGCCCTTCTCATCAATATTAGATGCCACAGTAAACCATGTACAAGCAGATGTAACTGTAGCAGATTTAGGGAGGGCATGGAAATTCTAATTGCCAAAGTTGCCAGTGGGACTAGACTAAGACATGTAAGTAAAAGTTGATTTTAACCAAAAAATACAACAAAACAATCTAAAATATGTATTCATTGAATGGGTGTGAAAACACATTCAATGAAGAGATAGAGGTGAAACCCAAAAATAACTAATAAAGGAAAGAACTAGCTCAGTATTTGGGGAAGGGGGGTCTACGTTAGTTCTTAAAGTTTGCCATATTTTTCTATCTTTTTTAGTTTTATATCTTTACCTGTCATGTTTCCTTGTTAGCTATTTCATACAATGAATTTTTATTCTTATCTCTTGCTCTGAAGTTATAATAAAATTGGTAAAATATCAGCCTAGAAAAGGTTCACATTCACCAAACAACCAAACATAAAGAAAATTATTAGATGTTGAATCAGATACTGATACTGATATCTGATACAGAATCAGATACTGAGTAATGTACCCTTTCAAAGGCATTACCTAAGCCTAAGTGGAAAGCTGTGTATGATTGAAATTTCTGAGCTAACACTAATCTCAGCTTGTTCATGTGGTTCAAGCCTGTGCCCCCTAGACAGGGCTTTTTCAACTCTTACAAGCAGTAAAACCTCACTGGTACAGCTCACAGGCTTAGCCATAATATCCTCAGCAGTTCTGCAGAGTGTTTTATTATGCTTACTATGTGAAACAGATATACCTTAAAAGGTGGAAAGAACATGAACATTAAATGATAAACAAAAAAGGAGAATCCTTCATATTTAATGCCTGGAGAGAAATTTCTTATTAGCTAGTTTAAAAAAAAAAAGCTAATAATTTATGCATGATTTTCCAGGTAAAGATTCCCATTAAAACATGTGAAGGAAACTTTACAATACATTTTGCCATTTGGGGGATTTGCCATTTGGGGCAAATTTATCTTCATATGTTACATAAAAGGACTGGAAAAAAATTGCATTGCTTAAGAGAAGATTATTGTGTTATTAAGGAAAAGAGTAGAAAAATGAATGAATGTATGAATTTAGTACACAAAACACTGTTGACAGGAACACATAGAAATTGTTCCTGTCAACAGTGTTTTGTGTACTAAATTCATTAACTGTTGTAGTGCAAAATGAAATAATGAACCTATAAAATCCAGTAAAAACATCAATTTTGTATGTGAGGAACTTGGATAATTCTATTATAATGCTGTGTAAAACTCTACAAACATTAATCAGAAATGAATAATTTGGAGTATGCATTTAGATAACAAACAAAAAAAGGACTTATCTATTGTTTAATGAAAGAGTTTTGTGGGTGACATAGGGTAAAAGTGAGCAAGGGAGGGAAGTGACAACTGAGTTCAGCTTGGAATCTGAGGAGCAAACAAAAACCTATTTTGCTCCTATATTAAACATTAAGACAAATCCCCTGAAATATGAAGACAGTGACAAAAGAATTAGTTTTTAATTTTTGAGGATAGTGACAAAGGAATTAATTTTTAAGTGCTGTTTTTTAAATGTAATACATGCTTATTTAGCTGTCAAGGGCCCTGAAATGACATCGCCTCTAAAAAAGAGGAAGCTGAACAAAACCATTTATGAGAGGATAAGTTGGCAATACATGTTCCCATGCTAATGCTTCTGTAAACCAACTACAAATGTATGGAATATGATCATGTCACTGTTAGAACTGCATAAAGTTTTCTATTAGTTTCATCTAGAAGAACTAGAAAGCAACTCTGCACCAGAAAATTTCTGCATGCCAGATGATACAGGAGAAAAGGATTCTCCACTCTCCAATATTCTCTGGCAGTAGAGAATAATCATTTGCTTCCTTATGAGAAAAGGGAATTCAGCACATTGCATAACAACAAAATTTATCATTCAGAACATTTTTACAAAATCATTACCTTCAAGTTAACAATTATATAAGAGGAGGCAAAAACCAAGTAAATTACTTTTTCTTGGATCTCTGGCTTTAAAGTTGCTTATTTTGTGCAATAAAAACACCTAGAGAGGATTTTTTTAGTAATTTCTGGATTAAAGACAAACCAGGACCAGAAAGCAAACTCAGTTCTAACATTTCTATTTGCCCTGCTTTATAAAATGCCATCTGTGGGATTTGCATTTTTGACTTCAAAATAGTGTGCTAAGAGGACTGATCACCAGACTTATTTGTTTTCTCTAGTGAAACATGGCTATGAACTCTTGAAAATGAGAAAAAGACAGAACCCAGATCTCTTATTTCTTTGACAAGTGCCTCAAGAGTTTTATCTGAGCCCGATGGTTTCATCTCTCATTTCTACTTTATATTCAAACATTAAATCCTATCCCTGTCTTTTAGACATAATTAGAGCAAACCTTAGGAAAGGATCCCAGGAGCATTTCCCTCCTAACAATATTTGCTCAGATACCTACAAGCATGACGAGGACATGAGTTCAGTGCTATCCCTCTTGTTAATGCTTTTCAGTTGGCTAACTTCCTGAATCCCTCTGCTCAGTACAAGAGTTCTAATAGATTAACCTTATCATAGAATCAGAGAATGGTTTGGCTTGGAAGGGACAATAAAATTCTCATTCCATCGCCTCTGCCATGGGTAGAGGGGAACGAGATGGAATGAGAACCTTACTCTAGATCGGGTTGCTTGGAGTTCCATCCAGCCTGGCCTTGAGCACTTCTAGGGATGGGATGCCACAACTTCTCAGACAGCCTGTTCTGAGGCCTCATCACCCTCACAGTGAAGAACTTAGAATCTAAACTAAATCTCTTCCTGTTTGAAATAATTCCCCTTGTCCTGCCACTACATGCTCTTGTAAAAAGTCTGTCTCTGTCTTCCCTGTGGGCTCCCTTCAGTTACTGAAGTCCACAGTTTGGTTACCCTGAAGCCTTCTATTTTCCAGGCTGAAGAAAACCAATTCTATTAGATTTATCCAATAGGAGGTGTGCTCCATTCCTCTGATCATCTTGGTGGCCTCCTTTCACTTCAACAGGTTGATGTCCTTCCAGTACAGGGAACCCTAAAATCTTTTCACACAGCATTAACTCCTAACCTCCTTTGGCAGATGTAATGAGGGAAGGTGGTGATTAGGCTGGAATGGTTTCTCCATCCCTCAGGCACTACATATTTAATTACACCAATACTACTTATCTTCCATAAAGCTGCATTTTTTTCACCCTTTTCCTCTTATAGCTCTTCTACTTTGCAACAGTTCTTACTGGTCGGAATGCATCGTTATTTACAACTTACACTCTTCAATAGAACTGTAGAGACAACTCCATACTTTTTTTTTATACTCTAAAAGTTCTAATTTGGCTAAATTTAGGCACACCAGGCTCAATATTTGTTTTGTTTTCCTTTCTTTTTTTTTTTTTCCCCTAACAGTCTTATATCAGCAGAAGAGCTTGTCTAACATTAGAAACATGATTTCCAAATGCAATAATTATGTGGGTCAGTCCCTTAGTATAACTTATTAAATAAGTCATTATTTTATCCTGTCTCTAAATAACAATCTATTCCTTTAAATATTTGCCTAATGATTGCAGTTAAGGATTATTAGCCCCCTTTTTCCTAAAGCATTCAGTTGGAGCTCTCTAGGGCCACTGTATTGATATTCTATAGTTGTAAAAGGCAGAGAGAAGCAATTATCAAAGTCCAAAAAATCTAATGATACTCAGGTGGATTTGAAAACACAACCTGATTTACCCTCTAAAATAGAGATCTACAGGCTGTAGTTTCCATGCTTCAGAAAACAATGTTTTAGGTTTTGTGCTGAATTTAATTTTTTTTTTAATTTTTATTTTAATTTTTTAAATATTTTTTACCGCTTGCACCAAAAATTCTTTGTCACTTTCTCAGTATACCTCCCTAATCGCTAGAGTACTGTGCTACTTTAAGATCCTGTGCTACTTTCTCATCTAGTTCCAGTGCCCTCAGAGACTTAGAATGGGCTTGATTATTTAAACCATTAGCAGTTTTTCAGCACTGCTTAGGGATGGTTTTATTTTAAACTGACAAATTGCCTATCAGTTGGCATCAGCGCTAAAAACAAAACCAAAATGCTTTCATTTATATTCATAAAATGAATAAATAAATGAAAAAATGTAGAATTCAGAAGTTAACAGCAATTAACTTGAGCTTTGTTTAGATGAATGTTTTCTGATTGCAGCAAAGAGGTGATACCAACATTTGGAATTTTATGAAGGGTAGAAAGTCACTTTGGTTTTTGTTATGGAAAGTACACACACATGGACAATTTATAACGCATTCAGTTTGAGGGGGACCCATGGTATTTAAAGGCTGCCTAAAATTTCAGATTTCTTTTTTTGAATAAGTCTTATTTTTGTAAAAGGAGTGATTTAAAGTATATTTGTTTAAAGTATAATTGTTAAAAACACAAATGCAGCTATGAGTGAGAAGATCATGAGTGAAAAAGGGCAAGGCTGGATGGCACCTGGGACTATCAGCCTTGGTATCTACTCACACACCATGCAGTTATATCCCTCAAGCAATGCCTATGGGCATTCAGTCACTTGAAGTTGAAGGCAAAGCACTGAGGGTTATTTTGGCTGTCAGCTTTAAATAACAGCCAACTCCCTGCTCCCTTTCTGTTTAGCATGTGCTTCACAAACAAGGAGAATCACACTGTTGCAAAATGTTAGGCTGTAGTGATGGGTGTAATGACCTTTTTAGTGTGTCACATCCTGCAGAAAGGTATCTGTAGTGATAGATTAGATTGTATTTTCCTTTCTGATTGTGCCACTCTCTGCAGGAGGCCTTCTTTGACAATTGCTGAGATTGCCTGGGAAATTGGATTTCTGTTTGCAAGCAGTCTTTTGATTTTTTCATTCTAATTATCAGAAATATATTGGAGTTCATACTTCATGTGCTGCACTGCAGGTCCCTGGAAGTATCAAGTATTTTGCTGATTGTGTAACTATTGGCATCTGTTATGCAAGATACACTTTTGGACACTGGACTATTACATGCACCATTATTGTATAAAAGCACAGGCTTTCCCCCATCATTTACCACTAATTTCACGCAGTACAGTAGTGGTTCTAGGGGCTCTAGTCTTCCAGGAAGGCTTTGGAAAGAAGAACATGTTAAATACAGAAACCTCAATTTATAAGGAAAATATTTCAAAGTATTCAAATCCGTCTTGGAGTCCATAAAATTCTAGATTTCATATTACAGATGACAGGCTATGCTTTTCTTATATTTCAATTCTTATGTTTTATATTTCCAGAATTTCCTAACCTGAGGAAAGCCTTTACCGGATTTAAAATACCCATTGGAATAAAATAAACCTTGGGCAGGCATAAACAATCTGTTTAAATATTTCAGAGATTCAACAAGAACACAAATTAAAGGAAACATAGGGTTAATATCTTTTAATAGTATAAGAGAATTCTGGAGTTTGATAGCTTTTAAACTATCTTCACAGATCTTTTTCTACCACCTCCTTTTCCTGTTTGCTGTCAGGGCATAGTCCTGAGCAACCTGAACTGGTATTATCCCTTCTTGGAGCAGGGGATGGACCAGAACTTAGAAAATCACTCTGTCCCTACTGTCACAGCAGAAGAAATTCCTGGCGGTTTTTCTAGGACATTTGCTTGGTGTTTTAAAAATGACAAGCTGCTCATCTGTAATGCTCTCAGCATAAACAGAGAATTCTTAGAGGTAGAACATTTTAGCTGTACCGAATGCATTCCCTTTTAACATTCTGGCAGTTTTCAAAAAGGGCTTGGAGAAGAGGTCAGAGATCACCAGCCAGCCCCAGTCCCCCTGATAGCACTACACCCTGCAGGGAGGTTCCTGTGCATTTGGCCACCTTCTGCCTCCCCCATGGCAAAATGCAATTCCTCACATAATCCCTCACCTCCTTATTACACATTAGTGTATAATATCATAATAAATAGGCACTGTTGAATTGAATATGGGAGATCCAGCTTTGCTGTAGTGCAATATATTTGATTGAACTTGCTCTTCCACTTCCCACATTTTCACCAGGTGAAACATGCTCCCTGTATTGCCTATCAATAACAATCTTATTTCAACAAGAAATTATTCCTCAGCTACAAATAATCTGGGCCCCTATGAGAAGCTTCTTTTCCAAGAAGATAATTTAATTTTCTCCCCATCTTCTAATTTTTTCCCTATGATGAGGCATTTGATTTTTTTTACAACAAACTGATACTATCTTTAAAAAAAGAAAATAAACATATTTCACAGGACTCACCCTTGTGCTCTCTGTGAGATATCAAAACCAAATGAAGCAATTGTGGCAATATTTCATCTGGCTTCTTCAGAGCTTGCTGTGATGCATTTCATCCAAACCTATGCTCATATTCCAATCTCTTCAGCTTTTCTTTCACGTTTCTGCTTCAAATGTCACTTTTTTTTCCTATAACTATTAGATTACATACCACTAAATTGAGAAATAGCCTTAATCAGGACATTTCCCAAAGAATGGAATTAAACCTAATGATACTTATCAGCAAGAACTGCAGCTTAATTGGGATGGTAATTTGCTTAACTGGGATGCCTGTAGGTTATTTACTGTAATCAGATAAGGACATCTGATCCTTATTTTCCCAAGAAGGTTATCAAAAGTGTTAGCTCTAGAAAGATGTTGTAATTATATCTATGTTGTATTTCAAGAATGATACCCTCATTTGAGTCCTTCAGCTGTTTGCAGCTGCATTGTGTCTTTATTCACCATATAAACTATAGAATAGATACCCCCCTTTCAGGCACAGGGGCCAAGGAAGTGACATCCTAAGTGTTCCCTAACCCTTAGGGCAGAACACAGCAGCTCATGTTGTGAATGAACTGGGAACTCACTTCTTCACCACAGCAAGATCACATAACCAGGATTGGACTCATGAAATAGTTAAATAATGGTTAATAACAACTACAGAGTAGTTAATGCCAGCAAAAAATTATTCTTGTAAGGTCCTTGAAGACGTTCTCATACAATAAGGACTTGAGCCACAAGGATTTTATAACTGCAAATGCTCTCTCTGAACTCTTTAGGAGGCTACACCCTCTGGGATGACTGTATTAAAAGAATGTTAGGAAAGTGTTTCAATATGCTACTTTATTTCACAGTGTTTTAGCTCACTTGGTCAAATATAACAAAAGTTGAACTGCTGATGACACAATAGAATTTTCAGCTCCTTAATGAGACAATAGTTTTGAGATGGGTAGGGCAACAGAAAGATTCTTCAGACTCAAAATAACATTTTTCTAATTATACTCCATCACAGCATTATGCAGATGAAAGTATTCAGACTCTCAGTACTAGACATAATGGAACCAATCATGCAAAGCATCACTTTCAAGATAGAGGTTGTTACAATTAGGACTAAAACTGACAAAAACCACCCCCTGATTATTTTCTTTTCTTTTTCATTATTAAAAAATTTCCTTCAAGTTGGGTGCAGCAGAGCTTTAAAAGTTGTAGTTAATGGACAATCCATTTTTGACTGTTCTCTTCCTGAAATTCACTGTTACTTTTTTCACTCAGTTGAGTCTCATGCTTTGCTTGAAGGTCAGGAGTTTACTCCATGTAAGCCATCAAAGATCTTAGAAAGCAGTTACTCTTTCTTTTGCTTTTCAATCTCCAATGGACATTTCTGCTTTCTGCTTCATTGTACAGGACTGTGCTGAGCCCAAAAACCATTTGCAGAACTTGGCTGAAATTTTGGTAATAAAAAAGAAAATAATAAAACCTGAATATTTCCATAAAGGTACCTTTCTTGCTCTTATTTTTTTTGCAGCTACTGATATAGAAAGGAACCTTTATAAATTCATTAATTCACACCAATCTGCATGATCATTACAGTTTCTTGGATAAGGCAAATATATTAACTTCTAAGAGTGGTCTGATAGCTATTTTGCAGCTTCTCAGATTGTTTTCACTCAGTCATTCCATCCCAGCAATAACTCATAGAATTCATATGCTCATTGCAGGACCTCATTAACAGACAAGAAACAGGCAAGAAAATGCATAAATATTCAGTGAACCCCAAAGAAGCATTTATATACTCAATCATACATATATTCTTTCTGGTCTTACTGCTGCTGACAGTACTGGAGGTAATATTCTCCACCTGACTCGTTTTCCCAATTAAAGCAAAGTATTTCTGTTTAACAGTTCAATTTTATCAATATATTTTGACTTAGATTTCTAGGACAGTTGAATAAAAAACAACTTTCAAGCTCTTTGAGAGATTGATCAAGCTTTTGAAATGGCTCTGTATAGCAGGGGTCATAATGAGGTCTTTTAGCAGCCTCCAGAGACACTCTACTATGTGCAGCAATACTGTACGGCTTCTACAGAATATTCCTAGACATCAATCTTTTGACAGATATTTGAAAAAACCCCAAAGCTTTTCAAGGCAGCATGCAGTCTGTTCCCTGACCCAGATCCATTAGTGTGTGTTAGACTGGTGATGATGACAAAGGCTGTAAAGCTCTGGCAGCTCTTTTCCAGGAGTTTAGTGCTGCTGACACTGTAGGAGCTGACTTGAATTCCATGTTCCTGTGTCAGAGCTCTGCTCTGCTCTATGCAGTGTCTCCATGATCCTCCTGTCAGATATATGTTTCCAGTCAAAAACATGAGTAGTCTCCAAAATCTAAAGTGGAAATATGGATATACAGTGAGCAGTATAGCCAAATGGAAACACCAGTGAGTTCTTTTGAACCCAGCTAAGCTTGTCTCATCTTTAAATTCCCTGTGGGAGCCATTGGAACCACATACACAGAGGTTGGATACCTCTTGTTCTGTACTGTAATCAAGCATCCTTCTTAACTGGTAGAAACATGATATTCACAGTAATTCCATTTAGGATTTTTTCAGTATCCCCCCACTGTGTAATCTAGATGAAGAGACAAACATTATCTCTTGATCCAAGATCTCTTGATCTCTTTATTCCCAGAATCATGAGATTATGATGATGAATGAAATTGTCTTTGCTTTCATTTTTTTTCTACACAATATTCAACCAGCATTTTATGATATTCACAATTTATCAGCATTTTACATTTAAGAAAGTATATCAAAACTGCACCATTCATTTCTCAAAAACAGTGAGTTAAAATAGCTTTGTGGCTTCTCTTTATGCGAAATAAAAAGCAAAATCTTTTCCAATTATGAGTTTAGACAACTTTTGGCTACTTAAGTAAGAGGTATTTCTACAGCACACTTTAAAAGATTTTTCCAGCTATAAAGATGTTATTTACAGCTGGCTTCTCACTGAAGTATCCTGAATTTACACGTAAATAAAAGCAGTATCCAAGACTAAATTCTTCCGGTCATTAAATCCTTGCACATTTAAAGTATTAGGATGCATAATCTTCCTGTGACCTTGATGCAGAACTACATTACTATCTAGTGAAACAATAAAGACATTATATTTAATTCCACAAGTAGGAATATCTTTCATTTTCAGCACAGAAGTGCAGGATTTATCATTATATCTGAATAAATAACTTGCTCTTGAAAAATAGTGTAAAAATGTTATACTTCAGGACATTTAAAAAAATCCTAATTTTGTGCCAAATTTGCGAATAAATTTGGCTTAAAAATCAGTTCTTTCATCTAAGCAAACATTTCATTTGGAAACAAAGATTAAATTAAATAGGAAAACACTTAAAAAATTCCAAAAGCCAAAATCAAATGGTTTCGAGCGAATGCCATTTTGACCCAGCAACCTAACCCTAAGCTGTGAATTCTGTGAATGACAAATTATTTTGTATTTTTAAAAACTCTTAGATCTGGCTTAACAAGAACCATCTTTCTTTGGTTGGTTTTGTTTTGCTTGGTTTTGTTTTTTTTTTTTTTTAATATATTACATATAATTTATCTAGGAGACAGATTGGTATTTTTATCATTCCTTTGTTGAAGGAATGATGTCCAAAAGTCCCAAGTTCTCTTATCATTTAGCTCTATCAGAGATATCAATTTTTTTCCTTTTTAGTTTTGAACAAGCCAAAATAAAAAGGAAGACAATAAAGATGGTTGTCTCACAGAGATTTTTGTCCATCATAAAATATATGTAACAGTTTGAGCTTTTTAGTCTCTTTTAAAAATTGAATTGCAAAATCCCAGGAATACTGAGTGCATGTAATTATATTCATGCAGTTCTATAGGGAAAATCTATAGAGAAAATCACAGGTAAGTAAAGCTTTGCTATGGTAATTGCAGTGTCTCCCACTTTCAACATACTTTGTTCTAGGTGGTTACTGAAAGTCATGTCTTTCACATAGGGAATGATCAGTGGCTCTTAAACAATTTACAGTGACTCTTAAGCCAATTTGTTTACTTTTCAACCTAAATAAACCCTCAATTTCAGTTTTCCGTAATTCACCAGAATGTGATTTGCAACAGTTTAGGAGCTGTCCCACTAACCTCTGAGCTGTGCTAGCAGTCAATACAGCGAGATAATCTAGAGGGTCTCTGAAAGCTGGAAACATGCTGCAAGGAACAACTTTTCCCAGCTAAGTCATTCCCAAAACAAATCTGCCTTTACATAGAAATTCAGTGCATACTGAGGAGACGAGCCTCACTTAAATCATTAGCAATGATCTAAACACAAACTGAGATACAATTATTAATTTATTACTTATTAATATTTAATAATGTCTTAATTATCATTGAGGTAAATTATTTTTCATTGAATCTCACACAAGCTTGTAAAGTTCAGGCGTTTTTTTTGTCTCTTTGAGCTCTTACAATACTACCCTTTGGACAATGCATACTCCTATGCTTAAACCTAAGATTGTTCTGAAGACATATCCTCCTCCAGTTCAAAAGCAACTATTATAAAATGCATTCTTGAGTCATGAAAAAATGTATCTCTTTTCTGTAAGCCCCACATTGTAAGCTGGCTTTCATTGATTTGGTTGTGAATCCGTGTGTATTATTAAGGTGTGGCGATGTTACGCTGGGCTGAGCAGCTCAGAACAGTAGAAACCTTCCCTAGGGAAACTGAGTCAACATTAAAGGAGGAAAGCCATAATCAAAACCCATAATCATACATTTTCCTTAGGCAGCATTCCTAACTACAGAAAATAAGATATTAATGTTATTAAAATCACAGTGTAGTTGCTCACCTAAACGTTCCACCTAAAAACTACTTTCCATAAGTAAACCCACCATCTCAGTAATGGTCTCATTTTTGTAGCTGCATTTGCAAATGTTTGCAGCTCCTAACCTGTGGGCCCCCAGTGATTGTACTCCAAAGTAGCACCTTGAAAATCTGAGCAGTCATCAAGGTCAAGCAGTGCTTTTCCTTTGCCCTTCTAAAGCAGCATGTGGAAAGCTGTCAATTATATGTTCTATTAGTTACTTCAAACCTAGTCTGACACACCCATTTCCATCTGATTAAATTAAACTCCTTAAATCCTGATAAGCATAATTAGCATGCTAAGATTTTTGCACTGTACAACTGCATTTTAGTATCTGTGTGATCAAGAGGACATTGTAAACAAAACATGTTTTTTTGATGTATAAATGAATTAATTTCATGATTTAGTTCCCTCTATAAGACTGAAATATTTGAACACTAGAATTCCTACTAAACAGTATTTTAACTTGAAGTGGTTTCTCAGTAGTAATTCTCTTTTCAGCTGTCACTCTTGAAATAATGTAGTAGTAATGTAGTAAATTCTTTTTGCTGTATTGATGAAAGTAAAAAACTACAGACCAAAAAAATCCCTAAATAAGTGATGCTTATCTTTCCTACCCTTTAAATAAATTTGTTTTGGTAATAATGCAAAATGAAAAATTAAATCCCTACCCCCTCAAATCTTGGAAACCATATCACTTCTTCTGTTTAGTGCTTTATTTAGAGAAGCACTTCTATGCTGATTATGTAAGTAAATGAACTTTGGGACATGAAACTTTTAGGATATAAAATGAAAATAATGTATTATCAAAAATATGTGCATTATAATCATAACAAGACAAAACACAGTAAGCACATGAAAGCTTCCTTTGGATTTATTTCTGTAAATTTTCCATAGATGGAGCTATAAAATGAGAAGGACTGATACTATATCTCTGGCTTTTTTTTTTGATTTTTTAGGGCTTCTTTGCTTCTCGTAGGTCAGGAGTCTCTTGTGGAAACAAAAACATTTTGTTAAATGTTCAACTTGTTAGTGGCCTAAAATTCAGCTACATATTAATTTATTTAAATAAATCGATTCTCTTCCAAATTAAACTTTATGTAATCAACATACTTTATTCTGCTAATAGAGGAAACTTTTAAATGTGGTCCTGTTACATGTCAGTAGCTGATGGGCACAACAGGTATTTTAAGAAAACATTTTCTGTACTAAAACTGGCTTTGAGATATACAGTATATGCCTGAAAACCTGAACCAAAATGATACATGCCTGAGAGACTATAATCCTAGAAATGCTCAGGCCAGTTTATTCTGGCTTTTAATTTCACTGAGAGACAAAAATGTAGGCTAATTAAAACAATTTTAAATTACTTTTCACTCATGACATTAACCTCCTTTCCTACACAGACACAAATCTCTCATAGGCATATAGAGGATCATTAACCTCCTGAAAAAATGTTTTCCAGTAATTGAATAACAAATTAAAAAAGTCAGAAGTCTGCCCAATTTTCTGACTGAAACTAGAAAACAGCTTTGAGTTCAGGATTATCTGATCTCTTTCAAAGCTTAGAAGGCAAGAAAGAACTCTGACAAGAAAATGTCTAAATAACAAAGTCGATGGAGGATAGATCCTTCAAAATGGGAGCAAATCAAGTACAAAGTAATCCATTCCTAGGATAAAACATTACGGTGTTATTACTTCAGATCTATAAAAAACCAGTCACTAACTTTTTTTTTTCTTTTTCTAATAAGGACTGAAAGAGCAGGCTATAGCTTTTCTTGGTTTTTTTCTGTTTTTTCCCTCAAGAAACATAAAATCAGTCTTAAGCAGTTCCAGCTTGGAACTCCTGACAATATGGAAAACATATTCCCATCCAGGAACACAAGTCAGCAGGCTGGGAATTACCATCTAGGATCAGTCCCATGTAAACCATCTTAGAAAGGAAAATTACATGCAACCTTGGAGTTTCTATAGGCCAAAAATGAAAGTATATAAAAGTGTTTTCAGTTTTGATTATTTTCTCACAAGTCTGATGAATAAGAAAATGCAGATTGTGCTTCAATTCATATCAGAATATTTCCTCTTTAGGTAACTCTTAACCTTAGTATGGCAAAATAAACATCATGTTTTCTACAAGAGTTAACCAAATGTTCAGCTATAATGTTAGTAGCTTTCTTATGTAGAGGCTTATGGATAATTGTCATCCATATGAAATTAAAACTTCATCAATTGTGTTGTGCCTAGTCACACTCCTAAAAGCATTGAAAATAGTGCATTTCAGCATCCTGGAGACCACAAACTAATAAAAAGTAATTAGACACTTTGATATCACTTTGGCTAGAGCATAAGGAAAACCTCATAATAGGTTCCTATTAGTTTTGTTTTGCATGGTACATACCCACACAAACATCCACACAAAGCAAAACTTTGCTTAGAGCAGGCCTTTTGTTCAATTTTGTAGAACAGAGGAGCAATCATTAGAAAAGAACTCATGACAGGTTTAAACACCATCACACCTGAGTTTAGTCAGCACTTTAAGAAATTTTTCTATTGTGAAGTTTCTTAGAAATATTTTCATACTTAGATATCACTTGAAAATACACATGAGCTCTGGTGAACTACATTTCAATGAGTTTAGCCCTGTAATTTTTTTAATAGGGATAGCACTTTTGATAGGAGGACTTCCTCTGGACAAGTGCACACTAAATTTGCCTCATCTTGTGATTTAAACCCATTAGTGTTTTAGCTGCTGGTACAGAGATTAACATCATCATCAAATGACTAGTAAGTGTCTAGAGAATTGTGTCCCAATCCCTTAAAGACAAAGGAGACACTTAAAACATTCATGTAGAAAAATTGTGGGCTGTAGATATCTAAAAAAGCATACACTAAAAAGGAAAAAGCATCTAACAATATGCTTGACTGGTCACCTCTGAAAAACCAGCCCTGCTAGAAAAAGAAGTTATAAGTTTTCTCTTATATAAGTGTCATCACTGTTAAGTAATCAGATTAAAACCTTCTGCTAAGCTTAAATCATTATGGGCTTTTTTATATAGTATTAATAAAACCAAACTCATAATGATGCTCCTCTTTATAAGCAAATGTTACAGCAAAATGTTTCAGCAAAAATCTACAAGGATGAATGTAGATTTGCCCTTAGGCAGTCCTGACTGGAGTCAGACCCAAAAGTGGGAAATGTATCTAGTTTTCCCTCTGTCAGAATATGCTTATGATATTAATTTTATTAAATTTTAAGGTACTTTAAAATACTAACATTTCATGGTTTTAATTATTAAAATATAAGTATTCAGATTAAAAGATTAAATAAAAATTATCTAGGTATATTTAATGTACCAGCTAGAAATATGCATAGTCTACTATATATGTATCCATCTCCATGATTGATACAATCAATCATAAAATCATATGTAAGATAATTTTCTAATGTGCTAATTTTATCTAATAAAGTTGTCATTCAAAATTATTTTAAAAGACATATATTAAATTTCCCCAAAGAAGCCTCCCAGTAATTCTGGATCAGGCACCCTGCGGCTTCATGTGGTACTGTTAATAATATACACATAAAAATAAGAATGAAAAATGAGAACTTTTGTTGGATTGTCAGAACCAAAGTTTCTGAAAAGAAAATCTCTTCCTTCATCAGTTCATGGCATCGCTTCTGACTGAACTGGTTTCCACTTCTTCCCCTTTATAGAGTTTTATTCCATTTCCTTCTCAGTCCTAATTTCACTTGCTTATCACACACACAAGTTTAGCACCATGATTAAGGCATTTCTGGGTTCAACATGTATGCAAATATATGTATTGTTATATATAGAATATGATATTGTAGTAGCACTAAATTGCAAAGTCATATCTTCAGAAGTTGTTTAATACCAGAAAGTTTCAGGAGTACCCAATAACTTGAAAATATGGGTAGAGATACAGTTTAGATATAATGCAAATTATTTTTTAAAGGATGACTGAAAAATTGTGGTTTATTACTGACTATCCTTATAAATTCCTCAACTTTCCAATATTTTGACTTCCAGAAATTCAGTTGATTAGTTCTAGAAACAGCTGACACATGCCACCATCACTGAAAGTAATGCAGCGGCTGAGTAGCCAAGCACACCTATGTTCTACTTTCTCTTTCTTCCTCTCATTCCTGCAAATCAGCTAAACAAAGTAATGCTTTACTTACAGTGCTTAGGAAGTGCATGGGGCAGAACTTACTTCACCTCTGCTACATTTTTAAATTATTCCAAGAGGGCAATCCTTTCAATGCCCCAAAAGGAAATTATGACTCAGGGTAGAAAGCGAGAGTGGCATCTGAAACAAGATCCGAAGTTTATCTAGTGGGAACAAGAAAAGCGAGGAACCCAATGTGCTAACCTTTGCTACAAAGATGAAATAATGTCACCATCTTTTTGTATCTCAGATCTGCACAGCTCATCTCCCAGTGCTGGGCAAAGGTCTACTGGCCACTGCCCTTGAGTTCTCCCTGGAGTTCACATTAGTGAGCAGCACAGATTCAAAGGAGATGTGAAGGGCTTCCCTCAAAATGGCATGTTCTTCATGGCCCACGTGTTCTCCAGAGAAGTGAGAAGTCAGTTGGGATTACTTCAGCATAGAGGTGAGGAACTAGCTGGGATTCCAATCTCCCAGTTAGTGGAACCCCAACAATTAATTGTATTAAAAGAAAGCCACCTTTTCCTCTGGTTTTTGAGCTTAGAAATTCACATTCTAGTGGAGGTTAAGGGGCTCTAAAATCCACATATTCTCTTCTGGAGCCCCATCTTGAGCAGCTTGAATCATACCATGGCTTTCCAGCCTGAATTAGTTGGGCCAGGGAAACTGAGCACGTGTCCTAACAGAACAGAGGCCTGATGCAGGAAACAGGATTAGCTGCCACTGCTTAAAATGCCAGACTTTTTCCATGGGCAATTCTGATTTGCCTGATGAATCAGGTATTATTAATTGAACAAGGGAAGTAGATAAGTTATTGTAGTATCACAGTCAGTCTGTGCAGTTGATGAGAATTGGGGTTGCTTAATTCCTAACATGATAAAGACTTTAAAAGTTAATGTGCAGCTTGTACTGAATAATAACAGGAAAATATTATAATGAATAGTTAATCATCACTTAATTAAATTTTCAGGATACAAGGGCTACTAAGCAATTAAGCAAATATTCTGTACTTAAGGGCATAATTAAAGGGCCTTCCTGCTTCCTGCATATAACATAATTTCAAAAACTTCACATTTCTCATGATCATTTCTACCAGGAAATACCTGTGAGGCAGAGAACAGATTATGCAGCAACATTTCATTGTTTCCTCAAGCTGTCACAATTGAAAATAATGTCATAAACAACCTGCTAAATAATCATTCATAAAAGCAATTATTTGTTTAAGTCTAGCATATTAAGGGTCAATGCATTATAACTAGATTGCTGAAATAATAGCATGTGATCTTTACAACAGTTTGATACCTGTGAATGATTCATCATACCCTTCCATCTGTAGCTAATAAAATCTAACTGGCACTCTGCTTTTGAACCTGTTAGCTGTAGAATTTATGTGATGGATTGTTATGAGACTAGATGTTGTCTAAGGACAACAAATATGTATTCAGACATTGTAATACTTTAGGAAAAAAGTCAAGATTTATAGATCAAGGTTTTTTGAATCTAGCATTATTTATCAGAATAAGTTCTGATTTGGAAATCCACATAAGCGTTCTCAGGATTCAGAACACTAAAGTCAATTTTCAGTTTTTATTTTTCAGTAGTATGAGTAAAATTAACACAAAAAGACATTTCAAATTAATTCAGTATAAATATATCAGTTGTTTCAGACTCACACCTTCCTTCTTTCTCAGTTTATCCTGCTATTTGAAAGATTCTTGTAATCATGGCATCATAAACTGCTAGAAACAACTCAAGACTTATGCAAGAATTCCAAAAAAGCAACCACCTCCAATTCTGTAGTATCTGCTGTGTAGCTCTGTTTGTAGAGGCCTTATTAAACTGGTTCAGTAGGATGCTATGACAGAGATATTGACTACTCTGATTTACATTAGAGACTCCTTATTATTCCATTAGTCTCTACAACAATAACATCTATTCCATTTCTCCTAGTTATCTTGCCACCCAACCAGCTTTCTATACATTCTCTGAAATATGTACATAAAATCTTCCTAAATTTTGCGAGTGCTGGGAATAATGACAAATCTAATGTGATTATGCTCCCATTTTATGTGCTGTCTTTAAAAGAATCCTTTAACTGTATAGTGTCAGGAAACAATGGCCAACTGAGAAAATACAGGAAAAAAGGCAGCAGATTTTCACAGTTACTTTGTTCTATTTCTGGCTGACATTGCAATGGATATCTTTGGGTTTCCTCCTGGAAGGCAGGTAGGGCATGATTATTCTAATTTTAATGTGTGAAGTGGAAAACAAAAAGTCACACAAAGAAGGAAGTTCTTCACTATTCCTCAAAATCTTACCAACTGAGTGAGTCATCAGATTTCTTTGCTATTTATCCTACCACAACAGTTTATTTGGATGTCAGGAAAATCATATCTAAATCCCAGTCTACACTTTCTTAAAGAAAATTGGTTGCACAGTTCTTCCCACCTACTCACAGTCTACTACAAGACACAAAAAAAAATCCCCAAACAACACAACAACAACAAAACCCAAACAAACAAACAATAAAACCACTCCAAAAAACAACCACCTCCACACTTCAAAAACCCCTATAACAGCAACACTGTAAATCTGCCAGGGCTTTCCTCTGTCTCTCACTTTCTCTCTGGTTAAACACTCATGTCATCACTAACATAAACCATCTCATCTCGCCATGAAGACAGCTGCCAAGATCTAAGCTGTTGAGACAGCAGTTACTATAAAATAAACCAGGCAAAAAACAAATAAAAAGAGCTTATACTTTTCTGGGGCTGATCTCCAAGTTCAAATCAGTGCAAAGTTCACATGCACTGGTGTTCAGTCTCAAGAAGAGAATTTAGCAGCAGTCAGAAGCTATATGTTATTGACACAAATTGATTCAATGTTGAATGTTTCTTAGGATCTTCTACAGGACACATTAGCATTTAACAGTCTACCACTGTTTTCATGAACAGAATGCCAATGCAACAGCACACCTACCTTCTCTCCTTCATCATTTTCTGGATAAGAATCCTTACAAAGCAGAATAAATTTTATAGCAACACAACATTTGAAAATTTCTTGGAGGAGTTCTATTTGAAACTTATTACACAAATTCCTTGCTTACCCAAAACCAGCACAAGCATATTGATTTCATGGAGGTCCTGCTCATTAGTCAGCTGGACATCTTTCTGTTAGGATACAAAAACCCTTTCAACAGCACATTTTCTGGGAAATTTTTGCTTCTTCAGAAAATGTTCTGTTGGTGTTATCCAAGTAATCTATGCAAAGGACTTAAAACTATTCTAAAAAACTTGGCTAAAAATTTGAGACCAATAGATTGAAGACACTAAAATCAGTGATCTCTTTTCATAAAATATTTCTTGAACCTCACTTTCTTAGCATCTCTGTCAGGTCATTCATTTCCCAGGAGCCCACTCATACTCCTAGATATATTTTTCTTGAGCCTGTAAATTCTGAAACTGTGCAGCTTCCAGGGAACTGTGTGTGCTTGGAATCCTGGTTCTATAACAGCTAGTTCAGTTAAGAATTAAAAAAATAAATATACTGCAATCCTTTTTGAATCCCTTTAAGATCTACAGTGGAAAGTAACATATGGTCAAGGCTTGCAGAAAGCCATATACATGATTTATAGGACTCCAGTGTCAATTAGGAACTTCAGAAGGGTTTTTTTCTGCCTATGAGAACTTTAGTCCATAATTAACAAAATAAAAGCAAGAAGAATGAAGAATATTTGTGTCACTTATATGTAGAAACCTATTGTAATTCAAAAATGGCTCAGTCTCTTTTACAATCCATTGAACTTTAAAAAAAAGGTGATAGGGCTGGAATATCAAAAATTATTCTTTGGATACTCCTCTATATCTGTCATTCATTTTTCCTGACAATAAAGAATCTACAAAACAGTTACTTAAATGGGTGATATGGATACTCCTAAAAAAATTCATTTTAATTTTGGCAATTGAAGAATCTGATTACTGTATTTGAATGAAAACAAACCTTAAACCTTGATATACTTTTTAAACCTTCTTTTTTTAGTCAGTCTTAGCCATACACTTAAACATCAAAATATTCATGATTTTGTGCAATATTCAACATTTTTGATATTGAGTGTTAAAGGACTTTCAAATCTATTGCACACACATCTTAAAATCAATGAAGAGAAGGTAAATTCATATAGGAATAGGATTACACAGGGTGCTTTATATTCTCCACCACTTGAAGTCTGAATACTAAAGAAGGAGTGATTTCTGAAGCCCTTTCCAACCACAGTTACTACCAGAATTTATCATATTTGAAGTAAGAACATAAAGAGGATTGGAATGAAGTGCAAGTTATGAACAAATGTGTAACGATGCCAAAACATTTCTTCCTTCCTTTCATCTCCAGGGAGAGACCTGGAAGGCTGACTGAAGTCACTGTCACTTTTCCAACCAACAGAAGAAGTGTCTTAGTGTTAAGTACCTGAATAATAATAAGAAGAAGGAAGAAAGAATGCACTCTGGAATTTTCTCTTTTTTTCCCTTACTTTTGTGTATCACGTTGATGTTGCATCTTTTTATTCAATGATCTTCTCATCCAGAAATTCAGAACTTTTGAGTTGCAAAAGAGCCAGGGGATTCCTCTTCACAGAATTTGATTTGTCTTTGTCTCTGCAGTATTCGGTCTCAGAAATACAATACCAAAATCTGAGATAGGATCATAAGTAACAGCAGCAAGAACATACTCAAACATAAACTTCTTTGGGCATCTTTGTGAAAAAAATGTAAATTAAACAAGATACTATCACTAGTTGCCTTATGCCATAGAGTTCCCTTCTGATTATATACTATGCTACAAGCAAAATCAACATATGTTCAGAGTATGTTTGGATTTTTTTCCCCTAATTATTTTGTCTCCAGCTGTATGATTCTGTTATTGAATTTCTCTCTTTTTCTATTGTTCATTCCTGGGTTTCCATCCAAGATATTTGCTAAATACTGCTAACACTGTTTTAGATGAAACTGAGAGTTCCCTTCATAAAAAGTCTTTCCCAGCCTTGTTTTGTCTTACTGGAGTAAATGTTGAAGGGATTTAATGTTTACTTACTGCCAGTTTTAATGCTGGCATACACTATTTTAGAAATATAACATAAGCATAATTTATCAAACTAAATTTTCAAAGGAAGAGGTAATACTTTCTAATGCAGGTTGATAATGTTGTTAGTTTATGATTCTGAAAAAGTTTAATATAATTTATGCCAGACAACATAGCTTGCTCATCTTCTTTGATACTACTTTTTATTTGTGCTTTCAATGTTATAACAAAAAATTATTAGGTCAACATAATATTCTTAAGACTTCTCACATTAAGGATATAACAACTCAGTAAAAAAAAGCCATAAATATATATGGTTTTTTTTTCCTAGTTCATATTTGTATAAGCGTGCCTTTCAGATGCTTACTTTAATTATATGTAATGCATAGTCATGAATGTGATTATTGGGATATAGATTCTAGTGTAGTACCAATATCAAAAAGACTGTTACAGTGGAAATATTAATTAGGCATGGATCAGTTATTTTTTCCATTTATTTTTAGTGGTACTAAGAACATTTTGCAAATGGTTTAAAAAGAGTAATGAAAAAAAATTGGAGGAAGTTCAGAAACAAGGGTCCAGAATGATGAATGGACTGTAAAACATGACATTAATACCCATTCAGCAAAATTCACCCCAATATCCATGTAGTTTATCACATTGTAATTAAGTAGTTAATGAATCACCCCTGATTTATAGCTTAGTATAACCAGGCCCAATGGCTGGTAGTGAAAGTTGGGTAGATTCTTTCAAAGAATTGAAGCAGCTTTTTTTGAGTCATGGTAAATTTATAGTAGAATTTTTAGTGGTTGTTTAACCTTTCTGTTAAAAATGGTTACTGAGGTTTTTGAATTCTTGGGAACTTGTTTTATTCAGTTTGGTTTCCCCATGCAGGTTCATTTATGACCACAGAAAACTGATGGCCTAGTTTTTTGTTCCCCTTCATATGCAAGCATGATCTGCTTAAAAATATGCCTAGTTTGGATTGCTCATTATAGTTTCTTTTGGGCCTACTACTATGTTTCCTTTGTCAAGCAGGGTTAATCTAACCTCATAATTGAATATGCTTGTTACACTGCTTGTACTGTTAATCTAAACATCCTCAGGCAGAATCTCAGTATCCTCTTGCACCCTTTTGCTTTTCACAAATAAAAAGATGTATAAAAATAATTTTAAGTTTTATTCAGTTCCAGTGAATGAGAGCTGTTTTTTTATGTTTACTGACTTAGAAGAATTTTCTATAATATTGTAATAAAGGCAATTAGTTTCTTTATATAAGAATCTGGACATTAACATCTGCAATTGGCAGTTACTGAAAGGAGAGAAGAACACAAAATATGTTTGCAGAGAGAGTTAAGTGTTTCTCTTATATGCAGAGCAAAGAGAAAAAGCCATACATTACACAGTTTTAATAATGCAAAGACATCAACTCCCAGATTTAGAGCCCCAGCTCTGAAATACTAAAGTGTAAAGACATTTTTTAGTAAAATGAAGCATTCCAGAATAACAAAGGTGATTTTCATCAAGCATAGAGTTGTCGGCACAAGAAGACTGGGAACCTTGCATCTGATTTAGTATTGAATGAAAGCATTTACCGGGCAGAATTTTTTTTCAGGGATAAGAAGAACTGTCATATGCAATCAAAAATTGGTCTTTTAAATTGAGAACTGTAGAATGTTATAATTATCTAAAAGAACTGGCAAGCTTGGGCTTGATGACATTACTGATCAAAAGTAACCTCAGAGATTTTGAAACTTCGTTCTTACTCTGAAATCTTAGAGATTTATTATTTGAAATGATTATTTCTCTGTATCTGTCTCAGTTCTTGTTAGACTACTGTGTTAAATTATTTCTAGGTTACTTGCAAATTTTTTTCTTCCCACAAAAGGTAAAATCAGGCTTTATGAATAAAATCCCAAACTAATCCACCCACAAATTCATGTCTAAAAATTATCCTTTTTATTTGCTTCTATTTTTCTCTTGTTTTTGGTCTCATAAATGAATACCCAGATATTCCTAATGCAATCAAAATTAGAAATTGCATGTGCTGCATTATTTGAGGAAGTAATTTCCTATCTTTTTAACATTTGCCATCAACAGAACATGTTAATTTCTTTTTTTTTTTTTTTTTTTTTTGGAAGGAAGGGATTCTGCTGTTGTGCAAGTATTCTCATATATATATTGGCTTTGGAGAAAAGATGGATAAAATGTGCAGTGCTGAAATTGAAGGATTCCTCTCTCCAAGACACCAAAGCTCTACAGCAATCAAGCACCATCCTCTATTTCAGAGTGAGTAGTAGAGGGCTGGACTCTGTCCGAGGCACCCCTGGAGGCCACCACCTAGAACCCCCTGATCTTAAACTTCAGACCTCTGGAGCTCTGGAAAGCAGATCAGACCTCCATTTCCCACTGGACAACTTCCAGTGGACTCCTTCAATATTTTTTTTGTTTCCAGAAACTGCATAATTCTGTCCTCAGTCTCTTCACATCCTATATTGTAAGTAAAGTCAGTCATGTTCACAAGCACAGAAAATCTTCTGCATGACAAAGAGAAAAGAACATTATATAAACAAGAACACAGTCTCTACTAGCACTCCCTCAGCTTGGAATGATTTCAATGTTCAAAAGATAATCATTTGATCCAATCAAAGACTAGTTCTTTTGGAGGTAAGCCTTCATTAAAAAATGTTTGGATAGTTTTTTGTTTTAACCTATCACAATTGTCTTTAAAGAGTCACAGAAGCACAGGACCTTATAAATTAGCTAGTTCCAGCCATCCTGTCATGGATAGGGACTTCCACTAGACCAGGTTGGTCAAAGCCCCATCCAGCCTGGTCTTGAACAGTTCCAGGGATGGGGCATCCATAACTTCTCTGGGTAACTTGTTCCAGTGCCTCAACACACTCATTGTGAAGAACTTCTAACAATTTCTAATATAAATCCCCTTTCAACTTAAAGCCATTTCCCTTTGCCTTTTACTACACACCTTTGTAAAAAGTCCCTCCCCAGCTCTCTTGTAGGCCCTTTTAGGTGCTGGAAGGCTTCAGTGAGGGCACCCCAGAGCCTTCTCTTCTCCAGAGTGAGTAACCACAGCTTTCTCACTCTGTCTTCATACAAGAGGTGCTCCAGCTCTCTGATCATCTTTGTGGCCTCCTTTGGACTCTCTTCAATGGGTCTGTGGTCTTCCTATATTTGGGGCACCAAAACTAAACAAACCACTCTATGTAGAGTCCATCCATCAAATTCATGTCTCTACAGTTGAAAGACAAGGATGTCACGCTGGACAATATCAAATGTTTTGCACAAATCCAGGGAGATGATGTCAGTTGCACTTCCCTTATCTACCAATGCTGTAACCCCATCACAGTAGGTGGCCAAATTTTTCAGGAGCTGTTTGCCCCTAGTGAAGCCATGGTGGCCGTCACCAATCATTATTTACCATGTGTTCCTGTAGCAGACCCCCATTATAATATCCTGTCCCTGCTCTCCTTTTAATCCTGACCCATAAACTTTTGGCTGATTCCTCTTCCATCCACAGGTAGAGCTCCTTGCACTCCAGCTGATCATGGACACAGAGGGCAACACCACCTCCTCAGCTCTGTTGCCTATCCTTCCTTGTATCCTTCCATTATGACAATCTAGTCACAGGAACAATCTCACCATGTCTCCATGACATTAAAAAGATTAAAGCCCTGCAGGCATCCACATCTCTAATTTCTGGTTTTTGCTATGTGCTTTGCATAGAGGCATTTAAGTTAGGCCCCATTGAAGCTGACTTAGTGGCTGTAATTCCTTTCTATTGCTCTTCAGGTGCTTTTCTGCTGACCTGTGACATCTCTCTGCAACCTCTATGCATCAATTGCTGGCCCTGGCATCCATATATTAGGAGCAGGACAGATTGAGAAGTAGGACAGATTGTTCCTTCCCTGGAACTTTAGTTTAAAGCCTTCTCCACCATCTTGGCAAGCCTATGACCAAAGATGTTCCTCTCCTTCTCTGACAGATGGACCATATCAGCTCCCAGTACACCACATTTTTCAGAGTGGCATGGTCTAAGTAGAAAAATCCTAATTGTGGCTCCAGGTCTGTAACCATTACAGATTTCACTCGCCTTTTCAAACCCTTTCTCTTTGGGAGGACTGAGGAAAAAATAACTTGTGCTCCAAATTCCCTCACTGCCACTCCCAGAACTCTGTAATCATTCTTTATACTCCTCAGGCTGCTCACAGCTGTACTGCTGGTGCTCACATGAGCAGCAGATAACAGTCAGTGGACTGAGAGAAAGAAGTTTATTGCCAGCCAACAGATCAAATTTCACTGTCTGCTTTTCCCTTTCCTCAACTAGAAAGCTTAGTGGACACTGAACTAAGGGTAAATATTTTTAAATGTTGAGACACAGGCAGAATGTAGAGTTACAGGCTTGCACTTAACAGATTTATATCTGTCTGTGTTTACATCAGTTAAGTAAATAAAGAAATATTTCATATATGTGATAAATAACAAGTCATAAATAATTTGTAAGTTTTGCCCAGTGCACAAATGAGATATTTCATGACTAACTGGGAAGTTAACACTAGCTGGTAGCTTCTTCTCAGGAACATTAGAGGACCAAGAAGAAGCACACCCTTGGCTGAGACATAGGCATCTGGCAGGCTGCCAGGTAGGAGGTATAAAGCAATATCACCCACACGGTCCAATGACAGAAGCAATTCCTCCCACTTTCTAGACTGTGCCTTAGGCTCTAACAGCATAAGATGAACATTAGTTAAAGGCAAAATTTCAGCAAAATTAATATAGCTTCATGCAGACAAACCCGAGGTGACACATCTATGCTTTACCTTATGTATGCAATTTAACAATCTGTTTAGCATCGCTCCACAGTGCAGCTCATTTCCTGCACCAAGAACCAGAGTCATGAGAGCAGGCACTGATTTCAGTTCCCAGACCTGGAAATCCTAGCAAAGCAAGTCATTTGATCTGATTTTCCTTTGTGCCCTGTGTGTTTCTAAGACTATGATTTATCACATAAACTACACTCTGTAAAATCTGTTAGACACAGGCATAATGCTATTTTGGTTAAAATAAAAGACAATTGAAAGGAATAAAACTATCAGAAATTATCATGTCTTTTAACAGCAGTACTCTGTCCAAGGTTTTATTGTTCAGGCCTTTTGCTCTACATAATTTTTTTCTCCTAATCCAAGTTTAAAAAAAAACAACTGCATGTTTAATTTTTTTTTTTTTGTAGTCATTAAGGAATAATGTCATATCTAATCCTAAAAGGCAGGTGAGCTGAACTCAAGTAGTGTGTGCTTCTCTATGATGACTGAGAAGGGATTTTATAGAATTAGCTCAGATGCAGACATTTATGTCATAGGCATGTAATCCTACCTAAGAATTCTTGCAACATTTCTCTGAATGTGTCAGACATGCATAAGGTCCAAGTAAGAAATGCAGAAATACAACTATTTCTTAACTATCAAAAAATGTCTCCTGTGTGGATTGTCCCTCAGTGTTGGGTTTAGAAGGAATTCAGGACAGAAATTTAGTTTTAATTTAAATTTAATGTTTCCTTTTTGTTTTACTTCTAATTGTTTCACACAGTCAGGAGATAGGTGTTACTGCAGAGAACAAAGAGTATAGGTTGCACTATTTTATTACTGAAGTAGGCTGAAACTTCTGACACAGAAGTTATCATATCTGGATAGCTTATTTTTTAAAGTAACTGATAGTTTACAGGTACATATTATGGATAACTTACTGGATTAGATGGAGAAGTAATGGGCAGAAGAGGAGAAAATGATTCTGCATGAACCTCAATAGTTCTGCTTGATTTATCTTCCTAGTCAGGCTGAGCTTATAAATTCAGCTTTAAAAAGCCTTTTGCTTCATTCATCACTTCCCCATCCCAAAATCCCGAATTTCATTTTACATCAATGATGTTCAGATCCAGAGAGGACAATCACCATATGTAAATTCAGTGCAATATATAACATCCACTTTTTTAAACAGCAGAGTAAATGTTCTTTTGTCCCTTAGAAAAATCTTACTCCAATTCATATGTGTATGTTGTGTATCTTACTCCAACCCAACCGAAGCCAAACCAAACCAAGCCAAACCAAACCAAACCAAAAAGTTTGGATTTTTCCTGTCTATTTAAAAAAAATTAAATATTTCTTAATGCTTTTGTTATTTATCTTTATAAGAGAAAAACCCCCATCCTTACTAGTATTCTGTGTACAATCATCCTCATAGAGCAAACACTAAGTATTTTGATATATTCTACTCAGGGGGCTTTTTCCATCTTTGAGTCATTTTTACTTCAGATCAGCTCCAGTGAATCTCAAATTTTTAATTTGATAGTTATATAGCTAGTTTCTTTTTTTTTAATATGATTTAATATAATTTTAATTGAAAGTTTATTTAAAGAATCCACATGATGCAGCAAAGAAGTGACTGCAAAAATTATTCCTTAAGTAAATAAAATATTTATTTACTCTCAGAGTTGTGTCTTTCTGTTACAATAATAGCAAGAATCATCATTCTTATTTTTAATACAGCTTTTTAATACTCTCAGTAACAATGTAGTATTTTTAAAGAAATGAGACAAGAATTCTCCTCAAATCACCCATTAGTAGAATTGTTAATTTATTTGGTCCTTGCCTATATTTCTCCACTGAAATTTCTCAGTATTGCACAGCTCACTCTAGCAATATCAGTCAGAAGGTCCTTCAAATTAAGAATGATGTTTTTTTTTTTGAACTTAGTTTACAACACATTACATTTAATCACAACATGATTAAATGTCAGCCTCATTAGTATAGGAGTACTTTCACTGCTTCAGTTCTTGCAGCAGCAGTGGAGAACCATAGGGGAAGCAAATCACTGTAGACAATAATTTAATTTTGATTTGTACGATCTGCATAAAAATCAACTGTTCTGGTATAAACGAATGAAGCTGGAATGATAGTTATTGATGGATTCACATAGGAAAATACAAGAACCAAGAGAACTTTTGATTCACAATCTGAGTTTCTGTGTATGCCAGCTGAAAAAAAATATGTGTGTGTTATTCTTCTTGCAATTGCATTTCAATTCAGAAGTCATTGAAATATGAAGAATCACTGAGACATTATGAAGATGAAATCACTTCTTCACAGGAACAGCAGAGTCATTCCTATACTACCACGATGGAGAGATGCAAGTCAAATATTTGCTAGTGGATGAGTAATTGCTATGCAGTGATTGAAGCTTATACAACAGATCACAATTACCTGTCATTAGTATTTCATTGCAACCACTGACTGCAAGTACTTTTGGACAGGAGCTGTCTCTTCAGTACAAAACCCAAACTCTCACAGATAAAAGAGGAAAAACTGTAACACCAGTAAATCTGAAACTAAATAATTTAATTAACACATATAGGAGCAGATTTAAGGTATTGTTTCAAAAGTGGCTTAACTGAATGCGAACCCTGAATTTTAAAGACATGTGCTTGCTTCTGTTCCTTTGTTATTTAAAAATAAGCGTCACTGTTTCAACCTAGCTAAACACTTCAGAGAAATGAAGAGTTTGTTCCTCTTACAGCATTAAAAGTTATTGCATAGAGAGCTTTGATCTTTTCCTTATTATTATTTTTATGTGTATCTGAATAAATGCATAATGATTCTACATCCATTTGTTTTTAGATTCAATATTTTCATGGATTGCTCATCAAATGAATTTTAAATTTGCCTCCAAGCTCTGTAATACTTTCATTTCCCTAATTTGAAGCTAGACTTTGTTGGTCTAGCAGTACCCTCAAGATACTGTTGGAGATTCTCAGATTTAGTAAGTTTATCAAATATTTATGTCAGGAAATATGGAATGATGATCACACTGAAAATCTGTCATTTTTCTCGCAGTAATTTAAGAGCTAAATCTATTTCATATTTCATATTTATGTCATATTTCATAGTTATTAAAGGTCCAATTTTGATTGACTTTTTCCCTTGTCTCATTGGTATAGTGGCATTTCATTATTCCCTCTAATTCACCAGCTGATTCATGCTCAGAATCAAATTGGGTGTGCTTGAATCATGCATCCGAAACCTGAAAAAAAAGATAATATCTTTTTATAGGATGTTTTTAAGCTGATTCATCTATTTTGAACAGGATAGGTGCACTCAGAATTTGGGGATACAGCAAGAATGCAAGATAAAATGACCCTAAAGAGCTTTTGGGTCATACTCAGTAGAACAACTGCAAGTAACTCTACTCTAGGGTCTTGGTAGCAAATAAAACATTTATTCAAATATTGAATAGGTCCTAAGGCCACAATGAAGGTAAGATTGAACCTTCATATTTGTTTATTCTTCATTCCAATGAACTAAGAGCTTTTCTTTCCCACAATAGAATGAGCAAAAATGTACCATGTGTCGGAGAAAAATTAAGGACAGGGAAGGAGAATTTATTTCTTAAGAACTTTGTTCTATTTTTTATAAGAAGAACAATTCAACTCAATGTTCTTTGTGGAATAGAGCATAAAACGCCATGCACAATAGCTCATGGTGTTTCATAAAACTGAAGACATGTTAATTCTTTGCTTGTGAATGAAAGACAGTTTTATTTTTTAATATCATGTACCTATATTTTAATAGGCATGCATTTTTGTAAGAGTTTTTTTTTTTCCTTTTGGCATACAAAAGACTATAAATGGAATTTTTAAATCCTAGATACTCTTTTTTTATCTAAGTGAACTGCTTTCTTCTTCCATATAGAAAACAAAACATTTTCAAATGAAAAAAAAAGAATGTCATTTTTCAAGGTTTTATCGTGAGTGCTCCCATAACTGCGGGTAAAAATGCAGTGGCTGTTTCAAAGAACTGGTACATTCATTTATGGGAGTCAGGTATGTGTTAGTGCTTCCTGACCATAATTCACCTCTCTATGAGAATCAAAAGGAGAATCTGCCTGCACTTTGCCTCAAAAAAAAGAAAATAACCACCAAAAAAGTAAATCTAGCCAAGAATTCATCTTTCTAACCCGGAGGAAAAAGGACAAAACCAAACAAAAAAGAAAAACAAACCCAAATCAAACCAACAAAAAAAACCCTGAAATAAACCAAACCAAACTAAACCAAACTAAACCACCAACCAAACAAAAAAAACGCAAAAAACCAAAAGAAAACCCAAAAAATAAACCAAACCAAAACAAACAAAAAACCCCTAACAAACCCAAAAACAAACAAACCCACCTCCCAAAAAAGGAAACCAACCAAATACACAAAAAACCCAAACTGGGAAACAAACAATCAAACAAAAAGCCCCCAGAATATTTTCCCCAGTGCTTTCCACTAATATTATCCTCTGAATTTGAAATAAAACCCCAACCAAACTCATAATGACATGAAAACACAGGTCAAGGCCATTATGTTTAATTTCTCTGGAACAGGGGAAAATAAAGCTAGGGGTAAAAAAATTATCAAACTTCACCCTGTTTACCACCTGTATAATCACCTAAAAGAAATTGGCACATACAAATTGTTTTTGGTAGTGAAATTATACAGCAAACAACTGCACATCCATGAAAGAGAACACCCATCTCAGCGTTTAAGTGTTGAATTCCTCTATGCTTCCAATGCACTAAAAAATAAAGAGATCTATAACAATAGAATATAGCACTGTAGATTTCTACATTCCTTTTGCATAACGCTTCAAAGTAAATTTCTGCAGCTAAACTGCTGCAGAGACATTTAATACATCCTCAAAATACTGAAAGGGGTAAAGAAACTGCATACAATGCTGTCCAGAAATCGGATGTGTCCAAGACCTTGGTAATGGTTAGGGTGCCCCACTTCATCACAGGACCTCAGACTCCAACATCCTCATCTGAATAATGTGATTTAAATTACATATGGCTTTTCATTTGTATTGTGCAATTGTTAACTCATGAAAGACTATCACTATAATTAGATGAATTAACTGACCCTGAACCAGTACTACAGGAGCCTGTTTTGATACTTGAAGAAGAAATGGTTTATTTTGCCCTCTTACTGGGCTTTCCTCTCTTATACTCTACAATTAAAGTTATGATACTGGGCTAATGAGGAGACCTGGAAGGGCCACATTTTCCACATCTCATGTAGCTGATTACAATCTGCCATATAACTTTGCTAGATCATATGCAAGATTTGGAACAATGGGGATTCCTTTTTTGGCTTGGCTCATACATAATAGATAGAAATGAAGTTTGTGCCATGAAGGACACTGAAAGTAGCTGCAGGATGTAGAGCACTAACTGCTGAAAGGCTTTTGGTCAACAAAGCCCAATATAGCAAATGAGGACCATTAGGGATTTTGGTTCTATTTCAAATGATTAAAACACAGAAACTTGAGAAAGCATTCCTTCTCATATTTTAAGGCTATGACAGACCAACAGTCTTTGCATTCAGTGCTCCCCACCTGTAATGGCTCCTATCTGAGACTGCAAGCAGGACTGAATGAGATAAATCTATCTAATCCTGCTTTTGGTTTCTTCAGATATATAAGCAGCTTAATATAAAACCTGCCACTATCTGAATTTTACCTAATAATGTCTCTTAATAAAAGCAATTATATTCCTGAGCCATGTCATCTTCCAACATTAACTTTTATTAGCCTGTATGTAGCCAACAAAAGCATTAATCAAATGTAATTTAAGCAAACTGGGGTCTCTTTCTTAGTATGATATATAAGTGGAACCCATGGCAATTTATTACATGTGTTTCTATGCACAAGAACAATAACCAGAGTCACATCACCATAACCACTCCATGTTCTTTTCCATTCCACTTGCTTTTGCTCCACAAAGTTGGTAGTTCCTTCATATTTTCCTGCCCCACCTTCTTCCGTGTTCCCTAAAACATATCCCAATGTAGACACCTGCCTCTTTTTCCCCCCAAACTAGAACTAGACCAGCAGCAGTATCTCTAATGGCTATGGGAGACCCTGTTGAATGGTTTGAGTAACAGGTGCTGACTGATCAGAAGGGTGGGATTTTATGTCCTTTTTGACTCATTTTGTCTTGGCACAAAGGTGTCTGTAAAGTTCAGAATGGTAGAGTGCCCGCAGACTCTTGGCTGTGGTGGTCACACCAGCCTTCTACTTGTGGAAAGGCAGTCCATAAATTTATCTAACAAGATGGCTTGAGAATTTATTTCCTGGATTGCTATGTAATGACACTGAGATTGTTAAGCAGCCATCCCTGTGTGGGCTGAGAAGATTTGTATGATGGGAAGATTTACAATGTGCTTCAAAAGAAGAGCTGCAGCATCAGTGAGCAGCAGAAACACAGAGAGCATTCTTGGGGTCAAAATCCCAGTGTGTCAGAGGCAGGTAGAACACTGCCAACTGAACTGTCCTGTCTGTGAGAGCATGGAAACACATTCAATAGGTGTTGATAACTTGGACTTGGCCTGCCAGTTCATTAGTTCACATTCAGTAATAGAAAATCTATTGCCCATGGCAAACGAAAATAAATGTTACATTATAGAAGATCTATAGCCATGTAGCTGGCTTGATTTTATGAGCCCTTACTACCCTGCAGCAAGTGACATGAACGCAGCATGCTGCACTGCATTACTTAAAGTAAGATACTTCTCTGCTGCCCAGGAACCTACACAGACCCTTGTGATTTCTTTGAGTCTCTTTTCCAGTCAATTTGCACCACTGCTGATATGCATTTTATATAACAAACTGAGAATGTGTTGGAGAAAGACATAGTAGGAAAAACCATTATAGTGTTGCTTACAAGCAATGAAAAGATAAAATTAGCAACCATTTACTTTTGAATCTTTATGTCTAGAACTTCTGAAACCAAGAGTAAGCTTTCACCTCTATCTGCACCCACCTGTCTCACTATTTGTTAAAATAATACTGATTTTATCTCATTTGCCTTTTCTGTTAGAGTAACACCAATACTGGACATTAATTTTTTAGCTAAGCTTTTCTACAAATAAGTGTTTTTCCACTCTTTCAGCAAACTTTCATGCACAGACAAAATGTGACTTTAATTTTTTTCATTATATGGAAATTTAAACAAACCTACATACTTTTAGAAAATGAGAAAAATCTGACCTAACATTTCCCTAGTGAAGACATGATCAAATATCTAATACTTTTCTTAAAACACATTTATTGAGAGACTGATTTTTTTCTTGCTGTGCATCTGTTTTTGTGTACTTGTACCTTTTAACTATTGAGTATACATAATTAAAATGTATTATAAGCTATATTACACAGCCAGTGAACAGAAATGGTAAGCTGTAGCCTAGTAAATGTCCATAAAAAAGATACTACTTCCATCTGGACCAAATTTTAACATTTTATTGAGACATCTATGAAGAAAAAAAGCAACCTATCTTGAGGTACATGCAGGTACCATATCTGCTGATGATATGATATCCAAAAAGCAATATTCGCTTATAAGAGCAATATATGTAAAAAACACTCACAAGACAGAATTAAACTTGTTTTTAAAGACTTGGACAAAATCACCATAATTTTTGTTTTCCACAAATGATTCCACATTTCTTCATTTTTTTATTAGCTATACAAATATTTTTCCACAAATTCTGAAACATCTCTCTTTTTTACTTGGGTTTTTTCAGGATGGTAAATCAAATAACATGTCAAAGCAAAGCTTTTCAGGAACTTTAATAAATTTGCAAACAACATAAACAATAAAAATGTTACTGTGGAGGATACCAGGGATGGTTATCTGTACTTCATCTTTATGATATATTATTACACTATCTTAGCTATAACATTTTATTAAGTCAGCTCCAGGGTACTCCAGATCTCTTATAAATGGTAATATTTTTTTCTGAATGAAGGCAGTCTTTTTCCTAATGATTAATCATTGAAATGATCCATAGAGAAAGAAATAGCATATTCATACTAAACTTGCATTTTTAAAAACCCAGAATAATAAGTTCTATCTAGAGAAGCTGGGAAAGCACTTTTACCTTAGAACTTAGACATAAAATTTTATTAGTCTAGACATTTTTTCTGCAACTTGCTTATGAGAAATATATAAAATTTCTTGAAAGAAAAAACTGCTGATGCATGAATTATCTTTCATGGAATATAATTATGAAAATATTTAAATTTTGCATTGAATTAGAATGATAACCTCTTTCACCATTAGAACCACAATTTATTTTCTCTCTCCTTTTCCCCTAGATGATTCAGTAAATCCTCTCCTTGAACTAGCCTGCTCAGAACTCTGCTAGTTTTTAATAGATTAGTTGTTGACCCTGGGGAAAACTGATCCATTCACACACTTTAAATCAAATAAGGATTAAAGCATTTTATTGATTTACTAGTGACATGTAATTAATCAGCAAACACTATGCTCAGGATCAGAAACACAACAAAACACACAATATTAGACACATGTATGCATACCTTCTGGTTTCTAAATTCCATTTATATTTCATTCCAAGAAGCTCCACCCCAGCCCACCTGACCCCAGTGAGGTTCCCCCAGCTGTGTGGGTCAGAAGCTCATCCCCACCCAGGAGTGGGTCCTGCTTGAGCAAACCATTTTTGTGGGACAAGTGGGTGCCCTGATCTTTTGTTGCTCTTTGTTGTATTCTTCACCAGTGACCCAGGTCCTGGTGAGAAAGCAATTCACCCTGGTGGGGTCCCTGACTTGTTACCCCTGTAGCAAGGTCTTTTCAGCTGTGTCAGAAATCTCTTTGCAATCTTGTGCTTGGAGTTTGATTTTGATGTTTGCCTTCCGCTTTAGTGTGATCAACGCAGGGCAAAGGCCGTTATGGACAGTTTTGGGTGTCCCCAGCCTCTCGCAGACAAACACACAGAGCTTATTCCCACTTTCTCATTTTCTCATCTGTGGTTGTAGAAGTATTTTTTATCAAGAGTCAGGAATGTGATCACCCTCAGGATATTTGAATCAAAGTCTAAGAGACAGAGAATTTCCAGCTGGGAAAACAGAGGCGTATCAAACACTATGGTTTCAAAAATCATTCAATGAAAATCTTAAGTGATTTAACTGCATGCTTTTTTCATCACTATGCTGACACTTTGCAGCTAAAACTAGCTCTTATGGCAGAAAAAGAGAAGGCCACCTGGAAGGATCTTAACACAAAGGAGTACAACTAATTTGCAAGTCCTTGCTATGCTACAACGAGGTCAAGAAAAAACATACAGGCCATGTAGGATAGCAATGTAGAATGAAGTGATGAAGTTATTAACTTTTGGCTGTCTATCACCTAAAGGGAATCTCAAGCTCCAGGTGCCCAGGAGCTTTCTCCAAGAGCCCAGACAGAGAACTCATGTACTCCAACAAGACTCTTATTAACACAGACTGCAGCACAAGTCTAACATTACTGCATTTCAGAATAAAAGCCAAAGAATGCCTGTACTGAACTGAGAGTATCCAATTAGCAAGAAAATACTTGGCTAAAATGTGAATTGCAAGGCAGTGGAAGAAATAATCACAGCCAACATGCAATAGAAGTAGGAAATCCCTTGAAAGACTGAAACCAGTGGAGGACAAAAAAATCAGGGAGGTGATTATTCACTCTTGAAAGGTGTGACTTGACCAAGGTTAGGTGAACATGAGAATAGGGGAAGCTCTTGAATGATACATATTCATTAGGTAAATTATGGCTCCCAAAACAAATATAGAACTAATGCAAGTTTTATTAGATTCTTCAAGGCCTCCTGTCCTCCTTTTCTCATTCCCTCCCTCTCTCATCCTTGTTTCCTACCTTTTCCCCAGTGTATTTATGGTATTATCTCAAAATCTAAAGAATTATAGCTTTGGACAATTAGACAATTATAGTATTAATAGACTCCATCTAAGCTAAACCTAGGCTGAACCATTCTGAACTTGAAAAATGAAGCCAAAACTAACAGGACAATGTACTTTTTAATTCTTTGTATGTGGATGTAAGATGCCTGTTGGCTGGTTAAGCAGGAAACAGACTGTCAGCATTGTCTTCGGTGACTTCTGAGCTACACTCACCTACAGCTTTGCACTACCTTATCCATATCTACAAGTTCATCTAATTTGAATTGAAGGATCCAGTTGCTTTTCTGTTGCCAGCAAATTATCTTAGAGGATCAGATCCTCACTGTTCATACTCACTTTGTTACATAAATCTTCACTAGAATTTCAGTTTTCCATGGTGGAAAATAAGTACTTTTAAGATATAAAAAGGCTGAGAGTTCATTAAAAAAATTCTAGAAAATGTTTGATAAATAAAGGTTTCTGCATGTCAAAAATACTTCCTAAGGAATTTCTTCTCATAGATTTATAGACCAGCTTGGTAGGAAGCTATTTCCTGGAGAAAATGAGAAAGAATATTGACTAACCTACTTTAAGACTAAAAGTGATCCCACATTTCAGGTCCTCAGAGACTGACAACAGGCAGAAATAGGACAGAAATTACCTCTTTACTTCTCTGAAATTTTCCTGCTAATGCATATTACACAGCAACTTTAACTTCCAGCAACAGGAGCAATAATTAAAATAATATCAATATTATTAGTAAATTTTATTATAATAATTATTTTGTTTTTCCTTAAGTGTTGTTGGGGAATACTGACAATTTTGAACTAGTGCGAAAAATCTAGAAAGAACTGGCATTTTAATGAAACTTACAGATATAAATCTGGTGCTCTTGTGCTTTATACAGTAAATACAGGTACCCAGTAGTACTGTGATACTTAAGGGTCTGTCATTATTTCCATTGTAAATTCAGCTTTTCAAGGATTAAAAATCAGCTGTGAAAACTTTCTTCTTCCTAAGATTTGGAATTGAAGATTCATCTAATGAATGGATTTCTTCAGTGTCAGATATCTTGTGCATCCTGATAGCCCCATATCAACTTTAAACATCATGTTTGAAGTCTAATAAGGAAACAAAAATCTTGAAAAATAAATTCCACCCTCTAAATTGTTCTATGAGTTTGTTAGTGAGGAATGCAAACAGGAAGACTGAGAATCAGTCATAGTGTGTTACTATAGCAGCTTGGGAAATAGACCAATATATGAAAACATAATTTAGACTACTTGATTTTAACCATGGTCTTAGTATCTTTCCTTTGAATTATTCTCTGTATCTTACATTGTTCTGTGTAATGCAGATCATCAGAATCACAGAGGATCCAGAAGTAGAAACAACAGCAAGTTTTATTTATCCTAAATTAGGCATTCAATTGTTAGGCAGCAAAGTTTAAGCTAAGTCTCCACATTTGTGAGAGGACAGACTCAACACATGAAAAATTTCTTTAAAGAAATTAAGGTTGCTGAAACTAACTTATTCAAATGTGCTCTTCTACATGGGGTCAAAATAAAGCAAGAACTGTATTCTGAGCACATTACCACTACTTGTCAATTATTTGAAAATTACTAAATTAATAAAATCTCAGTTGATATGTTATCCCCAAATTTGTATCTCAGAATGCTATTTTTTTTTTTTTTTACTTCCCATCTCTTGGAAGCATCCAACAATCCCATTTTACTAAATAAAAAAGAAAAAAATTATGCATCAAGCCAGCAGTTTTGTGATGCTGATTTTTGTGCTGCATAGAATGATTTGGATTATCTGCAAAATTCTTTATCGAATTGATCTCGTCAGCAAATGTTTAATGATTTGCCTAAACTGCAATTTTCATAGAAATTTACTATTTCCTGAAAAGTCAAGAAAGGCTTGGCTGAGAGACAGCTGCTTTTAAACAGCAGCATCCATCAGTACTCACCTAGCAGACCCTGGAGAATTATAATTCTCACAAAGTCTGTTTCAAGATGAAATCTGAGCCTTGGCCTCCTGAATCCCAGGGACAGCCCAACCAAGGGCCACTGGACGGAATGGATCACAAACAAAAATATTTGTCAGGTCTCATTTCATCATGGGGATGAAGCAGACGCCCTATTAGATCTAAAAATTTTCCAGTTAACCTTCATGAAATATTTTTATGTTTGATACTCATCACCAATTCACTTTGTCAAAGTATATCAAAGATAACATCATAAAATAATAAAAATAATAATGATTTTAAAATATTTGGGAATAATAATTTAATTTCAACTTCAAAGAAAAGCAGGCCAAAAATATATAGCTAAAATAAATTCATGAAATGAAATATGTAGATATGTATATACATATATATGCATATTTATTTAGATATAAACTCTTGTTTATATATGTTTACACAAAGGTATTTGATATCTTTTTCTTTTCTGCGGTGTCTAGGATAGTTAGACAAATTCAAGTAAGAAGCTTATTCTTCTGGTATTTTTAGGTAATCTTTTCAGAGCTCTGCTGGTATACACGTGAGAGTTGGAGAGAGTGAGAGGAAGGAGGGGGGGAGGATGAGACTGACTGCTTTGGAAACATTCCCACTGGAATACACCATAAATCATAAAGTAAATGGATCAAACACCATCTTTCTTAATTGAACTAGAGAGTCCTTTCTCACGTGGGCAGTCTGGAGGACTTCAATAGAGCATTATTCATTAATTTAATAGGGAGTTCTTCAGGAGTAAAATACTAAATGTAAGGAAACTGGAGAAAATATGATGAATAAAGGTGTTTAAATCAGGTCTGAGGAGTTGTCTCCACTGATGTTTTATCACACTCAGCTTAATGAAAGAGTCAAAGCAGCTGCTCTAAAAAATGGAGTCACAAAACCATATCTGACCATTGTCCAAATGGCCAACACTGAAACTTGTATTGAAAGCATCTGAAATATGTTTGCTTGCCTCACATTTGTATCTGCTTGTGGTTTTTCTCCTGTTTTGAAAAGAAATGGCAATGATGATAGTTAGAAATATATAAATGCAGGTAGTAGGTTTTGTGGGCAAAGCCAAGGCTCTTTCTAGGCATTGAAAATTTCACTCCTAATATATAGTGATAAGAGTAAAGTTCAGATAAGCTACCAGCTATAGATAACAACAATGGATGTGCTACAGCCACTCTTGGCTGTGGTTTTTCCTGAGTGCTTGTGATGAACATCTGTGATTTTTGTAAGAACATTCTTCACTCCTATATCTTCTCTGCAATCTATGTAGGGCTTTTTCCTCATTTGGGGGAGGGATAGACCATTTTTTCTATCTTTTCTGGAATAAGGAGACACATTGGAGGTTAAAAATACTAGCCAATCTTGTTCATCACAGGAGGTAAGTACAAAATATCAGTGCTCTCTGTCTTAATATTCTTAGCATAGTCACATACCTCAAGTTCCAGACATTCATGAACTAAAACACTAGAATATCACAGGAGTACTTTCAGTGTTGTTTAACTTCTTAGGGATAAAAAAAAACCCCAAAACAACCATAAGTTTTGAGGAGAGAAAAGGTACTTAGAATTTTCATGTTAAGACATGTAGAGAAAGTCTTTAAAATCATGCTTAAACAAAATTGGCTCAATCCTTTTCAGATTATATAAGTAGGAAGAAAATACATAAGTAGGAAGATACAGAAGTATCCAAAACCAGGATACTTGTTTTTTGGATACTCAGAATTGGTCCAAGCTATAAACTTGGTAGAAACACAACCTTTCATGAAGAAATCAGCTCATCACATTAGTTTTATTGCTTCATATATGAAATAAAGAGTGATTTAGCATGTGTGCAAACTGTGAAAAAAACTGAAGCGAAAACTGTCCACTATTCAGAGCTTCAGTATATGACATAGTTTAGTGAGAGAGGTAGAATTCTTATTCTTTTCTGTCAACTCCCAAACAGTGGTAGAGAAATTAAACTTACTCTTTTCTGAGACATGTTAGAACTGTTGTCTCTAAGAACTGGTAAGAAAAAGGTGTGGTGATGGAAAGCCTCCAGAATCAAATGTACGACCACATTGCAAAAGAAAGAGGACATCTTCAGTGAGAGAGTGACAGGATGTGCACCCTCTGTATTATGACAGATTTTTTGCATCCCCATGGGGCAAAATATCTCACTTCAGCTCCTGCCAGAGTAGTGTTCATGCCCCAGTCCTTATGCAAGATTTAGACAACAAACCACCATCTGTCTTGGAGCTTATGTGTAATACCACTTAGCCAGGATATTAGATTGCCATTCAGTTTTTTTTTTTTGCAGGTATATATCCTCTCTAAATATATTTCTTTTTACGGTTTTCAGGAAAGCATAAAGGAACTCAAAATATCAAGCCTGTAATACTAATGAATTGTGCATGTTCCTACGACAAAGCTTTCATCCCAATGTGCTACAACAGCTCTTTTCTTTAATATTGGTTTTATTTCAGAAGTATCACTCTGAATATTTTGTTGTTCCAAGAATTTTTGGAAAAAACACCTAATATGAGCTCTCTACTTTCAGAATTGCTATACTGATTGAATAAGTGAGGGACTTTGTGTTGTTCTAAAAGTGGCTATCACAAGCCATCATCTTAGTTTTGATGATAGTATGATGATTAACAAAATGTATTGCTTTCCAGATTTAACAGAATTTAGATCAGCCAAGGAATTCATACTTAAGACCTAGAGCTACGCTGAAAATATTAACTAGTGTAGATAGTGGAACTGTCTGACAAGCAAATCCATTAAAACTGTGGTATTAATTTTTACTAAACTATTTCAAAATTTAGCCATTTAATCCAGAATTACAGACTTGTAAAGGATTTATTCATTATTTTGATTGTTTAACTTCAATTTAATTTGTTTAATTGAAAAACTGTAGTGGTAAAATTAGTGTGCATTCCATTTTAATAAATAAAAATAAAAGTAGGATTCATGCCCCTTCCCTCAAAAGCTTTGTCAAAGGCACTGCAATTGATAATTCACCTGTGAGATATTAAATAAAGATCTGCAGGCCTATATAGGGAGTCTCCCATCTATGGTTTCAAAGGGAAAATTCTGTCTTGTTGTGTAGCTGCTATTATTCTCTGTTCTGCAGAGGCTACTGCAGTTCTGGTGCTGCATAATCATATTTCTCTCCTCTCCTAACAGGGCTCTTTCACTCCTTCTTATTGTCCTGGCAAGACTGTGTCCTCATTGTTTCCTCCCTGCCCATGCTGTCTCTTTTCTTGAGGAGTTCCTTCATAGCTCCCAGAGTATTCTTTTCATTAAGGATGCTTTCAGGGAGCAAAGGCACACCTCTGATCAAATCAAAGGCTCTGGAGTAATCAGGCAACCAGGGAATCCCTGGTGATTGTAGAAATGAAACACTTCCCCTGTGCTTGCAGAGGTAAAGCCACAAACAAAACCCTTGCTATGGACTATATACATGTTATATATATATATATATATGTTATAACATTTGTTATTAACTTATATAACCCTCAGTTTCCTAGAAAAAAAGAAGGTTATATATTCAGGTGAGGCACACCATGCAGCATAATATGCAGACAAACTGGGCAACCTCTGAAAAAAAGGCAATGTTTTACAAAACAAAACCACAGTAAATATTCCCAAAGTGACCAGGCACTGGCAGAGGGCTCTAGACATTGCAAGAAAATGGACAAATACATAGAGAAATTAAAAATATTGGAGAAACATAGAGTATAATATCTTCAGAGAACTATTTTGCTGTGGACGTGGAAAAAATAAGAGAAAATATTCCACCCTATAGAAGTGACAGTACAGAATCTTGACCTCAAAAACAAAGGACTGAACTTGATTCAAAAAAGTTGAGTTTGGAACTACTCCCATGTGTTCTGAGGTTCTGTGTCTTCAGAGACACAGAACCTCAGAACAACATGATCACAAATACCTTCAATATACTTCTTCAAACTGCCTGTCATGATGGTGGTGCCACAACCTTTCTAATCTCTGGCAGGGCTTTGCTGACATTCTGGACAAGATGCAGTGTTAAGCCACGGCTCCTGGTCTTATCTCCACTGGATATAAAGACATTGTCTCCCTCTGAAAATCATCTCCTTCTAATTTGGCATGCTTATATTGAAGTAGATAGGATAGATAGATTAAAGCAATATACTAAACAGGAGTGGGTAAAGGACTATAACTGTATCTTTTCCATATGTCAGCTATGCTAAAGAAAGAATTTTGCACATTAGAGAGCATAAAATTGTTGCACACACAACTGTTTGCAGCAATCAACATTTTTCTGTACCTCTCCTAACTGTCACTGTTCTTCACTGTAGCAAAAGTAAAAGTAAAGCTGAGATTTTTGTTGTTGTGAGAAAATGTCCTGGCAGCAACTGCTGTTGTTCCAGCTATTCTGTGTAAAATTACTGTTATTCTGTATTACTGTAATTCTGTGTAAAAAAGGTAGCCATGATCACTATGACACCAAAAATTATACTAGAGAAAATGTTTTGAGAAATGGTACATAGTCAGAAAAGAGGCCATCCAACTAATTTTAGAGCATTATGGAATACATAATTAAGAAGCTTTTCCATATGATAAAAGCTCATCATTCTGGCATTCAGCTGTTGGAATCATTGCTAGAATGTTACTTAACCCGCATTTTAGAACAGAATTTCACAGTAATAAGTACTTCCTCCTTCCTGAGTCTCCTTTCTGGATTTGAAAGAGGAATATTCAAAGCACAGATAATAGAATATAATAAAAGTGATTCCCTAGTTTTAAGAGGTCAATTTGCTTTGCAATGCATTGGAAATTATTAATAGAAAGAATAGCACAATGGCAATGTGGCATTAAATTAGGACATTTGTCCAAAGAAGACCATTTCCTTGATTGTTAGATACATAACTCCTTTGTACGAATTTCTCTAGCAAATGTTGAAAGCCAATATTAAAAAAGGAAGAAAAAGAATGAAATTGAAACAATTGTACAAAATTTTCTTCTGATTTAAGGTTCTTCCATTCATTGTGTTTTCATATAGTCCTACATGAATAGTCCTACAACCACTATTTGATTCATGACAGTTTGGCCTCTCAGCACCTTATTCTGTGCAGGAATTTACAGGAATACTCATATCCTCCCTCCTGCTTCTGTGATTGTGTGACTAAATTGAAATTAAATTTTCCAAAGAGTCCAGCTTTGAAATCTGGTTCTGTACAGCATTTGGACAAGTACCTTGAACTAATCCCCAAGACATAAGGTATGGATTAAGATTGCCTCTAAATCAAGAATAGTCTTAAAGACAGGCTCCAGAGAAAATTTATAAGTTGTTCATAATGATTATTCCAGGGCTGCACAAAAGGTGTACTTAGAGAGCAAGATGCATTCTCTCAGGAAAAAAGACTCAGAAGAAGAGCAGTGAATACTTGTGCTTGGATGCTTGGACCACTTATGGTGTTATGTATGAATGTGCCCCTTGTTGATGGAGTGACAAAACTATCATTTATCTCCAAAAAAGGAAAAAAGCCCAGAAGTTTCCCTCCTCAGTTAGGTAAAAACACACCTCATAGGACCTGGGGGACCTCACCTCAATCTTAAGGATAGCCAATTGGACAGGAGCCAAAAAGTCCTGCCTAAGCAATTTGCTAGAAAAAGAAGAGAACAAAGAAAGTAATCACTTTTGTGGAGTGTTTTATCCAGAGCAAGAAGCTCTTGCACCTGGCTCAGGGTTTTCTCTGTAAAGAGTTTTGGTACTTTGCCTTTTATTAAAACTTTTCCGCTTCCAACACCACCACAGGAGCCATCCTGCTGATTTTATGCATTCTAAGGTAGCTGAGCCATCTTGGGTGTGATATAAATCTTCAAGAGCTTATAAGACCTGGCTTGAGGAGACCATATATCAGTGTTACATCACCAGGTTGCAGATGACAACCTGGAAGTGTCCCATCTATCCATCGGTGATATCACATGAACAAAGTTGTTAATTACAACCTAGAGAAAATTACATCCTTTCGTGACAGAACTAGGATACTGCCTGCCACAAGGCAGATTTTTTTGGTTTCTGAAAACCCCTTTCCAGCCTTTTACGAGAGCTAATTGGATCTGTCCTGACATATCTCAGAAATCCATTAGGATCTCCACACCTCTTATGTCAAACTGAAGAAGGCAGAGTGCTGACATAATTGAGGTGATTCCAAAGTGTTCTCCACACCTCTTTTTTCCTGATTGTCCATATGACCTGAGACAAAAACATGAGACACTGAATACTTATCCTCACAGAAATCCACTGTTCATTCCACCTTTAAAACTCCAACTCAGCCTCAATCTCAAAACAAACCTAGAGCTGGAAAGACTATTCTCTACAGCTGAAGGAAACCAGGAGAGTGATTTCCTGGCATCTACCCATTCACAATTAGGATGATTGACAGTAGTTTTTTTTTTATATATATTATATATCTAATATATAACTCTGAATCAGTAACAGCATGCTTTAAACATGTTATTTATTTACATTTAATCCAAACAAAATCACTAAGCATTCATGAAACTTCAGACTAAGCAATAGTCCACTTATTGAACCACAGCTCTACATTTGAATGTCTTAACAAAATGTATCTTTAATATGTCACCCAATTTTCAGCTTCCTGATGTATCTGAAACTCATCTTCAAAATCCTTATGTTTTTATCATACATTAGTCTTTGAACCAGAGACTTGGTTACCCAGCACATGGAGAAGGCTGAGATACTCAATGATTTTTTTTCTCAATCTTCACCAGCTCAAGCCACACCATGCAAGTTGCATAAGACAGAAGCAGGGACTGGGAGAATGAAGTAGTGGAAACTGTAGGCTAAGATCGGGTTCAAAATTGGGATAAGATCCTCAGGTCACAGGACAACTTGCAGATGAAGGGGATAAGCCACTAGAGAACATTTCAAAATATCTGAGAATTCATGTCTGTCCAGTAAAGCTCATACAGACAAAGCATGGGAAACTCCCCCATTTATGGAGGAACTACAAGGCAGTCATTCTTAAGTATGTTCCCAGACAGGTCATGGGCTGGATCCTCACAGAAATTTTTTTAAGGCACATGAAAATAAAGAGGTGGTTGGTGATAGACAGAATGACTTCACTAAGGATAAATCATGCCTGAAAATTTTGGTGGTCTTCTGTGACAGGCTTAGAGCTTTGGTGGATAAGACAACAACTGACATAATTTCCCTGGACTTGTGGAAAGCATTTGACAATATCCAACACAACATTCTTGTTAACTGCAGAGATATGGATTTGATGGATGGCCACCCTGGAGTACTGTGTTCAGTTCTGGGGCATACAAACACAAGCAGGAAATGGACCTTTGGAGTGAGTCCAGAGGAGAGCCATGAAGGTGATCAGTGGACAAGGGGGGGAATCTTAAAACTGAAAGATGGTAGATTTAGATTAAATATGAAGAAGAAATTCTTTATTGTGAGGGTGGTGAGGCTCTGAAAGGTTGCCCAGAGAAGCTGTGGATTTCTCATCCCTGCAAGTGTTTAAGGATAGGTTGGATGGGACTCTGAGCAACCTGGTCTGGTGGAAGGTGTTCCTGGCCTGTGTAGGCGGGTCAGAACTAGATTATTTTTAAGGTCCTTTTCAAACCAAACCAAACCATTCTATGATTCTATTAATTTTATCATTTTGATGACAAGTAAAATTACTCAAAAAGGGAATATCTATCAAATTTGTATTACTTTTGTCCTGCCCGTGATGCAAAGATTTTAAAATAAGCAATCTGAATCTTACTGTCTGATAATATTTCCATCTTCTGTGAGAACCAATCCTCATTCTGAACATTGTGCTCATAGGGAAATAGGTTATAGTGTCTGAATTTGCAAGAAAAGTAATTGTTTTCAGTCCAGATACTGCAGTGTAACATCTGTTCTGAGAAAGCTGGTTCTTATATATCCTGTCTTAGTCTTTTTAGAATCATAGTCATTATATCTCAATTTGATTGCCAAGGAGACAGAAGAAGGATAATGAATTAGCTATAGCATTGAGATCAGCAGCCAGTGAGAATATTCACCCTGGTATGATGGTCTTCCCCTGTGCTTGGTGCAGAAGTCAAAATGTATCTGACCTACATTAATAGCTTTACATTAGGTTGACTAAATGTGATCACAGAGAGAGTAATTCATACACTGCATAATTGTGTTTAAAGGGACATACTTTTCATTGTGCTATTCAATCTTCTGTTCTATGTCCACAGCACTCTGATACCACTCTTTTTAAAATAGCTTTTAGAAATTACAACAGAACTAGTACTAGAATAACATAACATTATATTATTATATTTATTATATATATTATATATATGATATATAATAGATTATATATATATACATATATATGTACTAGTACTATAATAACACATGATATCTTCTTGGGCAATATGGTTGCTATTTCTTATGCTCCCATTTGCATGTAGATTTATACCTGTCATAAATTAGTTTAGCAAATTTGCTCTAATCTAGGCAAGTACACATCCAGTTTTTTTTAAATGAAATATCATTTTCTTTGCCTGTGTACCACATACTTATCAGGTTTCTGATTTTAAGAATAACACAAAGCCTTCATAATAATTCATGTTAACTGGTAAGACAGTCTTCACTAAAAACTTAGTATACATATTTCATTCAGTATCTTCTGAGGGTCAAATCTCATTATATCTTTACATTCAAGTCAAAAGAAACATTTTGTTACAGAATATTTTTCTGTTTCTGTCAAGAGTATTTAAAGCATGTTTTTAAGGGGTTTGCCTAAAAGAGATCATCTGAAGAATCCATTTGGAGTCAATTGTTTCTTAGTCTAGCTGCCAGCTGTCTTTGTTTTGGTTCTCTGAACAATGAGACCTCCCAAGGAGGGAAGAGTTGAGAGACAGTTCATCACCTTAAAGTTGCATTACAATTGACATGTTGAAATAAACTACACCCAGTTTAAATAATTTCAGTACCTAAGTATTACTGTATTAACTAGTTCCTATGTTAAACTGTGTACTTATTTTCTTATCAAACCATTCAGATATTAGTTTGATTTTATGGTTGCCACTACCTACACTCTAATTATGAATTCCTTGCACCCTTCTGATAAGCATTTATTGATATCAGATTTTTAGGCAATCGTAAATACTTGGAAAATTTGAAGTAAATATTAAGCAACGTTATGTGACTCAGGAGTTTGAAAAAATAAGAGTATTTTTATGTTTGAAAAAGTCTCTTGCTCTTTCTTTGTAGTCTCACCTTTCAAAATTTTCTCACTTCAGGAATTGCACATTGATTTTATTTGCTCATTTATTTCTGATGAATTACAATTTCTGGATTAAATTTTCTATTCCTTATTCTCATCTCAAAAATAAGTTTTGTTTGATAAATTTAAGAAAAGTCTTCAAATTATGATAGACAGAGAAAAGATAATTAATTTTTCTGTAAAACTGTGAAACTAGATTGCTTATTAAGGTTATTTCTTCAGTTACTTAAATAAAATTAACTTCACTAACAGTTTTCTAGACTACAAGAAATTTTGGGACACTAAATAAAAAATAGTAAAATAGTAAAAGGCAGTGAAAGAAATAATTTTGCAGCATCTAAAGTACATCATGCTCACTAACTTGTAGAGTAATGAAAATCTTTAATTAAGCCTCTGCTCTCTTCCTAAGGAATAAAGAATGCTGTGAGGATAGACAAGTAGGTGCAGAAACCCAGAGAAGATAAGCTGTGCCTTTGCTAAAGTAAGCTTTCTTTCCCTAGGCATGGCACAGACTCAAACTGACAGACTGAGTTCTTTTGCTTTCTAAGAGCTTTCCCCATTGACAAATCTGGGATTTTTTTTTTAATTTTTTTTTTGTGCTTGAGTTACTTAGTTCCAATAATTTTATTCCCAATTACAGGAGCTTTATGTTAAGGACATTACTCAGCTGTTTGTATCTCCATCAGTGTCTCCTTCCTTAACAATCTGAGAGTTGTCCAAGTGCAGAGGAGATAGAAAACCTCAGCTTCTCAACTCAATAACATAATTCCAAAGTTTCATTCATTTCAATAAATGTAAGCTGATCTGGCAAGAAAGGCAAGAGCACAAGAAACTCCCTAGCTTTGGCACACTGTTATTTGGCATTTGACATTTGTTTTAACTCCAATAAAGAGAGCATAGAATTCTGGGGATATATAATTTGTTTTAACATCAAATTCAACATTGCTACAAATACATATATATCAGATAAAAACAGAATTTTGTCTCCCAAACAGGAACTTGGTGACATAAAAGACCTTTAAGGTTGAACAATGCATTTTCTTTATAGAGATTAAAATACGTCTTGAAAATGATCCTACAAAAAACACAGTTATTCAATATTTGGATCATTTGTATCAGATCAAGAGATAATCTATATAAGTCTCATTGCTCTCGTCTCCTTCCAGCTGCTGCTGTTGAGGGCACTCACAGATTCCCAGAGAAGCAATATATATATTTGACTTTAGGACCCCTTGCTTCACAAGGCTGTTGTGTCAAATTAAAGACACTTGGCAAAGGAATTTACAGGGGTATTAACTGAAATACTGGCTGGCCTTTGACAAGATAAAATACAGTGGAGGACACATTTTAATTAAAATTCTTCTACAGGAAGATGTCCTCAGGCAGCAAAAGCTGGTCTTCCCCTTGCCTCTCTGGTTCTGATGATAAACTGCTGAATCCTGTGTGTACAAAAGGTTACTCCTTTGAGCTCCTATGCGTGTAACTGTGAAGGAATATTTTCCCAATATTTTTGCTGTCACACTGACATGCCTTATTTCTTTTCAGAGTTTGTTCTCAGTTTTAAAACCATGCTACTTGAATTTGTCCAGCAGACATGAAGCCAACCAAAATTTGTTCTACTTGAATTTGCTGCTAGAGTAGGGATAAGAAAAATCAAATGTTTTTGCCACAGTCTAAAGAGCAAATTTTTCTCCTCCATTACAGTATTGGTATGAGAAAAAACACATATCTTCCCTTAACTATCCCCTCACCAAACCCTTCTGCTATATTGACTTGTACCCTTTAACACAGCCAATGTATAATATCAGAGCTCATTTCATAAATATACATGGATTTCATCTTTGAGCAAGGGATATTGAAGCCCGTAACACAATAGAAAGGGAGAGTATAAATATAATTAAATATTAATAATGCAGCAATTACACTATTAATTTGCACTATCAATAGGAAAATCTGAAAACAGAGATATTATACGTTGTTATTTTCACGTATTCTATTTTTCATAATCTTTAATGGTTAAATCCTGGAAATTTTAGTTGATTATATAGTCAACTAAGAAGATGAAAGTTGAAAATATGAACTACCATTTAAGTTATCTACTAAATATGAATCATTTTACCCAGATACTGTATCAGGCTTTCCTTCTGAGGCATAGAGTAAGCTAAATCCCATAAATCCTCATACACGAATTGGCTATACGTATAAAACATCAAAAGTCATTTCAGTGAGAATTCCCCTGCTCAAAACCAAATGGAGTTTGATGTCTCAGGATCAAAACCCTATTCTTTAAGTAGTCTTTGTCTTTCACTGAGATTATTTGAAAAGTAAGGTACTACAACTCAGGCCAGGAATTAAGATTCTATCTCACCATTCATGCTGAGTGGACAGCTTAAAACTCTGAAGATGCGTGGAGTATATAAACTGAGGCTCAACACCCACAAAAAAATAAATTTATTTGACATTAAACTTGAAAAATATTTTAAACAATATGTTGGAATTCTAGGCACAGTAACTCCCTTGCCACTTGAAAATTAAATCTGGGTTTAGGACACTACTGAGAACGCACAAGAAGCATTTGCGAAAACTGTCTGCACTGAAGTGTGAAAAATCAATTAAAACTTCCAGGCACCTCTGGATATAAATATTTTCCATGAAATAAAATGTTGCTAAAAAGCTTGTATTATAATTACACACTTTAAAAAGAATCCATTTTATTAAAAAAAGAAGAAAAAAAGATAAATTGAAATTGAATAGACAGAAGATTGTACTTACATATTTAAATTGAATTAACTGGCCTTTAAATATCAAACACATAAACACTAGTTTTTAACTCTTATTTTCTGCTTTATATTTACATGTCTCTTTGCTTACATAGCACATGTGCTTGGACCTGATCAGTCAACCATAGATAAGTGAATACTCCATTTGGTCTGCTGAGCCAAAAATCTGTGGCTGCTGTTTTGTAATCTCTCAACAACTGAACTTCACCAGATTTGCTGTTTGCTCTGCAACTTTGGACATAAAGTCACAGTGTGCCCTCACCACTCTTCCCCTTCAGCCCTCCCTGTGTTTTGTGCTCTTACAACATCCTCCTTACAGTGGTGTATCTGCTCTGCTGCTTCATGGACTCATCTCTTTCTGCTGCATTTGGAACCTTCTTTAGTGAGAGGTAAGGAGTCTGAGGGAATGAATCCCTCAGGAATTCTTCAGTTCAATGGAACATCTTCTGGCAGACAACAGTGATCTCAGAGATTCAGTAACAGGGGCAAGGGGCTATCCAGCCATTCCAGTAATGAATTGGGAGGACTGCACTAAGGATACCAGTCAAGGTGAAAGAATATTAGTTGCCACTCCTACTTGTAATAGCTAGATAATTGTCAATTTGCAATTCCAAAAACTCTGGGAGAGTTTTAATTTTATTTTAACAGGAGAAAACTTATTATAACAACCAAACAATCCAAATTAACTTTCTTTTACTCCAGCAATGTCTAAATTACTCAAAGCAGTATTTTTATACTGACAAAGCCACTGAAAAGCCTAGCACTCTTTCCTCAAAGCAGATTACAACACAAAAACTAGTATTTCATTGGGTCAGACCAGAAAGTTTAGAAGGTTTATGTCTTTTAGATGACCTTATATACACTGTACTTACTACATTTATGGAAGTATTAAAATAATTTTCTCTTTCTAGTTTAATAAAAAAATGCCATAAGATTGTGTCAAATTTATACAAACCTGTCAGAGACTGGGAATACTAGTCTATAGTGAGCACCATACTGTTGAGCATTTTTTGCATCTTTTCTGTTGTGTTTTGCTTTGCTTTGTTTTGTTTTGCTTTTAAGCATGATGAATTTTAAGAAGTGCTAGTTGACTTATTGATGATGTCATTATACTGCCAGTTATGGTAGAAATCACACCCAATAATGGTCCACAGAAAATGTTTGAAAGGGAGTACAGGTAAGTTGTCAATTCACTAGTGAATCACACTCATGGTAAAAATGTCTTTAAACCTAAACTGTAAAAAATATTTTAAGATATTTTAACATACTTGCAAATATTGTTTTTTCCATCATTAGTATAACAATTATGGATGATAAAATATAATTAGCTGACTGAATTAAAGCCAGAAAATTTGACATAATATCCATTGGGAAAATTACTCACTTTGAATGGATGGTTTTCTTTTTTAAATCATTTATAAAGTGAACAAAATAAACAGCACACATGGGAACATGCAGGCATGTGGATTAGTAGGGATGTTTCAAGTTCAGTTCTGTAAACTATTGATTTAGTCTGATCAGTTCCTTATTTGGTAACCCAAACTTAGAATGGCTTAACCTGACATCCCTGTAAAAGTAAAATATTTATTTTTACTATAAGCAGAGAAGAATATGTTATAATTTCAAGCAAGCAACAGGAAGGTGAAGGTTGGCTGATGAATTGTAGCCTGCAGCTGAGGTTATCCTGTCACTGCTAGAAAGCTCAAACCAACTGAGCTCTAGCATTTCTGGATAGGTGATTCCTGTGCTTTAGATAGATTGACCTTTGCTTGAAATCTGTGTTCCAGTGAATCAGCTACTACTACATCCAAGGAGAGCATGCCAGACTGTGCTGTAACCAGCTGTCCCTGCTCATCTCCAGTCAGGCTTTGCCTGTTAACTTTTTAGCCACAGAGAGAAATATTCCTACCAAGGAAGAGAGAAATGAAAGGATGGAAGAGAATGTCACATGGGGCAGAACTTCTGCTGGGACTTCATTCTCCTCCCCTGCTTGGGACACTTCCTGCTTCTTCCTATCCTAACATGGTCCAGCTTCAGAACAGATAAACCCATTTATACAGCAACAGACCCCAAACACAAAAAAACCCAGGATAAAATCACAAGAGTTGGGATAAGAAACAGGCCATGAAGATGAGGATGCAGGGAACAGCTGTGAGGTGTTGACGGTCTCCTTTACCAGAATCAGCACTGGCAGGTGCAGTCATAAAGAGGGATTTTGATGGGTGATTTCGTTTTCCATACTCACCTTTTAAGAATGGCAACAGTCAAAGCAGTTGGGTATGTGTGACAAGTTTATATGAGACAAAGGCTGGTACTAACAGCTTCTGACAGGCTCTAACAGAGTTCTACAGAAAAACAGTAATAGGAACTTCTTGCCTTTAAAGTCAAAGGAAACAAAAATAAATCACAACACTCATATTCTTGGACATAGAAATGCTTATTGACTTTATAGAACTCACACTGTCATTTCCTGTAGGATTTCATTTCCTTGTAGTGGCAACAGTTGATGCAATGAGTATATTTGGTGAGGCTGCTATGCAAGCCTATGAAATGTAATGGTTTCTAGGCTAGCATTGTGTCTTTCCTATCTTAAACAAGCATATCCCAATGCTTTCTAATTTGAATTAGTAATCACATCCTACACATTACAAACCATCAGATCTCAGCTGCTATCAAGCTGTTCCATGTTGCCAGCTAACCTTGATACCAGATCATCTGATTGTTGCTTGGTGGTTGCTAAGGCAGTCCTGTAAAATCTCATTCATGCAGTGTAAGATTTGTTCAATGCTTTAGTTCACAAGCTACCTGTCTTCCCAAATGAGTTTCACAATGGATTTTGTGGTACATCAAAAAATTTCATCCTTTTTCACAGTTTTTTAAGAAATTCCCCTTATTTCAGTGTTCAAAAATAAGCAGGACCTGACTGTAACAAACTTCAGATAGAAATCCACCACTGTCATGGGCTGACCCAGGCCAGATGCCAGACACCCATGAAAGCTGCTCATTCAGTCCCTTCTGCAGTGGAACAGAAGAGAGAAAATTTAATGAAGGGTTCATGAGTTAAGGACCAGGAGAGATCACTCATCAAATACCATCAAAGGCAAAACAGGCTCAACTTTGAGATACAAAGTGAATTTATTACTAGCAAAATCAGAGCAGGATAATGAGAAGTAAAATAAACCCTTAAAAAGACCTTCCCATGTGCTGGTTTTATATCCTTTACATCCCCCTATTCCTCCCTCCTTCCAGCTGTACCTGCTACACCAGCAGTGCAAGGAGGGAGGGAAGGGGGTTATGGTTCATCACCCTTGGCTTCTCCCTCTGTTCAGGGAGAGGAGTTGTTCCCCTGCTGCTCCGTGGGGTCCCTCCCACAGGACACAGTTCTCTGTCACCCTCTCCAACGTGGCTCCAATCTCAGGAGCAGCAGCTCCCTGTGAACTGCTGCAGTGTGAGTCCATCCCACGGGCAAACAGTGCTCCCAAAACTGCTGCCCATGGGTCACTCTTCCACAGGGTGCAGTCCTCAAGGACAGGCTCCTCCAGCATGGCAGCAGGGCCCTCACGTTGGCTCTCCCACGGGTTTACAGCCTCCTCTCAGGCATCCTCCTGCTCCACTGTGGGGCTCCTCCATGGGCTGCAGATGGATCTCTGCATCCCCATGGACCTCCATGGGCTGCAGGGGCGCATCTGCTTCACCATGGTCTGCACTGTGGTCTGCAGAGGAATCCTGGCTCCAGCATCCTCCCCCTCCTTCTGCACTGACCTTCATGCCTGCAGAGTTGCGCTCACAAATTGCTTCACTCCACTCTTCTCAAGCTGCAATTATAGCTGTGCAACAACTTTTGTTATCCTTTCTTCTTAAATATGTCATCACAGAGGCATTACCACCATTTCTAATTGGCCCAGCCTTGGCCAATGACATGCCCATCTTTGGAGCCACTGGGGATTGGCTCTGCCAGATGTGGAGGCAGCTTCCAGCACCTTCTCACAGAAACCACCTCTGTGATTCTCCTGCTCCCAAAAACCAGGCTGTGCAAAGCCAATATAATCACGCAAACCTCAATTGAACTTTTGCATACTGTCTGATTTTCTGTTCTTCAGCATTATCAGACAAGCATCCTCCTATTTCTAAAAGCATTTCTAATTAAATTACACCAAACCATACATAAATTATCAGAATCCATATTTCCCTGTACAGACCATAGCTTCTAATTCAGCTAGAGATTTGGCTAGCAAAATCTAAAGTGTGATTTAGCTCACTGTAAGACAAAACACAACATTTCTGTCCTTACTTTATTCATGCTCTGCTGGACACTGGCATCAAAGTGATCAGGAACACAGGAAAGCCACTTCTAGTGCCAATGCTCATCTGTTTTTAATACACCATTTAATCTTATGATCACTCTCACACTGTCTGTTCTGCTTTAGCAAAACAGTAACAAGCCTATCCATTCATACCAACATATTCCACTCTGAAAAACAACTACACAGAGTTAGATTTAATATTTTTGTTCCAAATTGCACAATTATTAAAGGAAAACAAAAGCACATTGTTGCTGTTGTATTAGGGATGGGTGAATGAAGCAACATAGACTCCTATGTTCTCAGAAGGCAAATGTTGACATCGTTCTTTTTATAGACTGTTCCAACAAAGCTGGACCTGATTGGTCCTCAGTCAACACCCCTCACATCATTGGCTAATTAGGACCAACACCCTTGTAAACATCTTACAAGGAAACAACTATTTCAAAGCACCAGCTGCAAAGATTAAAGATTATTTTAATTTTCTCTGAGTTTTCTCAAAACTCCCTACAGCAATGCCTGGAAAAGTTTCTCTCTGACCAGACTGTCAGCAACCACAGCACATCTATAACATTCAACAACTATAATTTTAGATATTCCTTTACAGATACTGGGAAGATTTTTTGAGTGTTGTTTATCTGGTGTTGAGATATGTTAAAGTAGGAGAAAGGTCATATTTACAAACACTTTACCAAAGTATGCTTTTTCCAAAGCATGCCATGGACATCACAAAATTGTGTATTTGACTGAAATTATCAAAGGATTTCATTTCTAGGGAAAAAAAAAGCTCAGATACAGTGAGGTTTGGAGAGGAGAAGTGATCCCTTCACTTGGCATGTCCCTTTCACCATGAAAGCCAATTTTCATTTTTGCTGTCTTGCTTTACAGTGTCCCAATGTAAACCTTTTAAGAAATATTTCTAAAAACATATTTTTGATATCGGTTTTTTCTGGTTTTTTTTTTTTCAGACCAGTGAAATTTGCTATTAAAGTTAGATTTATCTTGTTTTGTTTTGTTTTGTTTTGTTTTTCAAATTTAATCACTGGTAGAGAAAAAGCCTAATTTTTTAATATTATTTCCTTACACAATAGAATGGGCAGAAATCTACTTGCCTGTTGCTAATATTTAACAAAACTAAAATCTTGTGTGGTGAGGGCCAGTTAGAGGGTAGGAAATCACATACTTTTTCTGAGAAATTATAGTTTTATTACAAATCTTTTTTATAAGAAATATAGCAATTCTGAAAAGAAGGTTCATTAAATCTCTACAGTGCTGAATGCATGTCTCCAAAGCACAGATAATATAAATGAAATGGCCTTTCCTGTGTTGTTGATGAACTTTGTGATTACTCAAATTCGTAAGAACCGCACTTTTACTCAGAAGTTCAATAAAAGATTGAAGTTAGTATGCCCTATTTAAATGAATTTTTGGATTTTTCTGCAGTTTTCAAGTCAGAAACTCTACCTCACAATATGACAGCAATATGACAACATTAAGGTATGGGTATCAAATTAAGATACATATTTATAGTTTTCAGTAAAACTATACATCACACTCCTATGATGCTTCAGTGTTCAATTAATTGCATTTTAATATTAACCTGCTTGTTTCCCCCCACAAGAATTTTCTAGTTGCCTGTATGTGAACTTGTGATCTGAGGTCAGACTGCCATGGACCACATCTAATATCTATTACAAAGTGTAATCAAAAGATATGGAAATTGGTCAGAGAAGTATATCTTAAGTAAATTTTTAAGTAAATCTAGTGTAATCTGTATCTCAGGGGAGTCAGTGAAAAAAAGCTGTTATGCTTTACAAGCAGAAGTTACATAACAAGGGATGATGCAGGGTATGATTCTGTCATATGAAATTTACTCTATGGTACTATTTTCTGTAATTTTCTTCACACTTAAGAATTACAATGCAAGGGTTTTATCCACACTAGCTAACACACAAGTATTGTGGGCTTTAGTGTTCCCTGCTTGGTCTACCTCTCCACTTGGAGAAGAGAAGGCTCCAGGGATTCTAAAACAGAGCTGGCAAGGGACTTTTTACAAGGACATGTAGTGATAGGACAAGGGGGAATGGCTTTAAACTGAAAAAGAATGGTAGATTAAGATTATATATTGGGAAGAAATAACATCTCAAAAGCCATCTGGATTATGCCTTAAATAATTTAAATTTTTGCATATTTTTGCAGTTGTGATCCAAAAGCTTCCAGCAGAACATCTATAAACCTGTGCTACCACCCCAAACATCAGCGTGTGCATGTCTTGACCTTTCAATTTCCTTGAGAGCCATAGCCACTGGATATGATTATTAAGCAAAGAGAAGAAAAGCTTCACCACACTCTGGCATTTTCAAGGAAAAAAAAACTCCAGCTAATGGAAAGTGCTTGACAATATTTGCTTTTGTCTTTTCCCTTGCATGTTCAGCTGAACTTAATCTATTGTTTGCAATTAGACAAAAGGCAGGACAAATTACATGTTTGCCTACGCCTATTCAAAGAAAGGGAACAAAGGTTTCAGAATCAGCCATGGAGAATGGAGCTATTTTTCTCACTCTTTACAAATATTTAAATTGTAGGCATTTGAGCTGCAGAAATAACAAACGTAGCTGAAGCTGCCTTTTCTCAAGAAACCTGAAAAGACTTAAAAAAAACCCAAACACTTCTTTTCACTTGTTGAAGACATTGCTATGAAACCTGGTACTGGGGCTTGTCACTTGTCATGCAAATATTTTCAAGAACAGTTCAATTTACAAGAAAAGAATAATTTTAAGTATTGCAGTTTTGTGTTTAGGTTCTTTTGATGAAAAAATGAAGAAAGTAGCCAAATCCACAGATTTTTTTTTAATTTGTAAAATATTTGTTTAGTAACAATTTTGATGTACTCCTGGCCCTAAGAAATACTATACCCCACAAATTTATGTAACTCTAAATTAAATAAACGTTGTAATTTTACCAGAGAACTCTCACCAGTAGTTCAGCTGCCTTTTGTGTTTATATCTGACTTTTTCCTATACAACCTTATTGCTTCCTTCATCATGTTTTATGTAATTTACTGAGTCCAAAGGACACACATTTTACTGTACAGCATGGAGCAGTGAGAATTAATAAATTTCCCCCAGGAGACATTAGCCAATTTTAAAAGGTGGTTTAATGTATTTTCTACTGCAATAATTTCCACTGTTTTGGAAAAGCAGGAGATTTTGGGAATGGGGTGGATGGTAGCCTACAATATCATGATATACCACAACATACCAATATACCAATGAGGTCAATGACAAGTTTTTGAAAAAGTATACTTTGGTTAATTAAGTTTTTGTAAATATAACCTACTCCAATTTTAGCACATCTGATACCTGTACTGGTTTTGAAGTGGAGTTGTGGTGCTGCACTTTCTTAGCTATACCACATTCATAGCTGTCGCCCACCACTGTAGTTGTCTTGTTCTACTTGCATGCCATTTTAAGGGAAAATGAAAGATATTGTCATTTTTAGAATGAAGTAAAGGTTCTTCTTCCTTCACAACTAAAAATCAGGTAGCTGCAGGCCAGAATTTCAGTCTTACAGTTTTCTGTGGACTGCCTGAGCAGCAAGGCAGCCATGGTATTGAGACAAAAAGAAATGGCAACTATCAGATTTGAGCACTAGAGACAACAAATTATGATGCATAAATAGGTCTACTCAATAGGGATTTGTTTTAATAATACAGGTGCACGGAGCTTGGAAATGGACTGGAAAAATCACTCTATTTTAAAATATGGTTGCTATGCTATAATTTTCTCATTTGCCACCAACTAGACAAAAAAATCAATCACTTTGTTCATTACTCCCACAAAGTGCTATAGCAGCAGAAGAATAACACTTACCTAGTCAGTTTTATGTAGCCAAAGAGAAAATATTTATCTATTTAGTGCAACATAGTACAGGAAAACAAGTGTCAGACTTCTTCTGGAAAAATATTTCAAGATAAGCAAATGAGATCTTGGTCTAGAGAATGCCATGAATATCTGAAAGTACACAAATAATTTCAAAGGCATATGTGTCTGAGAGGAGTCAAGTCATTCCTGTGGTTTTGTAGGTAAATCCCCAGCATATTAGTATGTGCCTTTAGAGAAAGGCTCTTTATCATTAGCCTTTCCTATATTTTTCTGTCTCTATTCTATCAGTTGATGTAAAAAGTTGTGCTACTAATAAAGTAAACAATACATTTCCTTGATTTAAAAAATCCAGAAGAAATCTGATACTGGGGCTTCTCCCCAAGAGTGCAATGGGAAGGTGTTCTTTGGTGACTGACCAAAACAGCACAAGTGCAAATGGGTCCTTACTGTTTACATCTTCAGCACTGAATAAAAATTGCCTGTGCAAATAGTCTGAAATTACCAAGTTGCTTTTCCAAACTAGTTGGGGGGGGTCTGGAATGGACTCTTTAAATTCTTTGTTTTGTAACACAAGCTGAATTTGTCACAGCAATATTGGGCAAATACTATGCTCTTGTGTATGCCTTAGGAGCTACTCATCCACTGCATTTTTAGATGAAAAATCTAAAACATTAGCAGAGGTTTATTCATCCTCAAAAATACTTGATCTTCTGTGATGCATAAGCTCCAAAAGTTAATGGTTACTTGCTGTGCATTCTTCATGAAGATTGAAAAAGGTTAAATTGTTATAAAAATCCCTGCTTTATTCTGTTAGGCAGAAAAGATAGCCAAGCTCAGAGGGACTGTGTTACCTTCTCCTAGAAGCTGTCAGTACACTGACCTATCCTTTTGCCCTCTGCTAAAATAAAGGTCCAATGCTTTTTATAATTCTCTTTGTCAATGATAGCTAAATCTTTCCAAAATTTTGAAGTCAAAAAAAGGTTAATCTCCCAAAATGCCATTTTAGTTACAGTCTGCTGTTTGTATTTTGATAAAATCTTTTTAAGATCTTGGAATTTTTTTCTTTTTGGTGACATGTCAGGTCCCATTTCTCAAATTTTTGTTTACTAGTCACTTTTCAGTTAAAGTGAATCATGGTTGTAATCAAAATCTTTTTCCAAACTTTTCTCTACACAACAAGCTAGTTTATTTTATTTTTTTCTTTTTATAACTACAACAAGAAGTTAAAGTAGCTAAATATTTTATCTCTATATAAAGGAGACAAACAGTAAGAAGTTAACTGACAAACAATAAGGAATTAAAGTGATAGGAATACAGGAGTAAGAATCAAGGAATATTTGGTCAATCTTGGTTTTTTTCCAATATGTATGTTAGAAAACAATCTATTTAGAATGAAGGAGAGAATAACTTTAACTTTCTCCATACCTATGTTATTTTACTAGAGCATCTTTTGCAATTACCTTCAGTTTTAACTGGAGTTCTAGGAGCACTTTGAAGGTTTGGACCACTGTTCTTCATATAAGGGACATAAAAATTCTTCTAACCACCCTCTAGCTACTACATAATGGCTTGCATTTTACAGAGAACATAACAAAAGGTATTCCTAAAGGTATGGAGGATGCAAGGATAAAGTTTGGGAATGCTAATAACATCACAAGTAAATATTTTTTCCCAAATTATTATATAATAAAAAAAGTATTTTGAAATACATTTTTACAATATAAATAATATATTTTCCAATAAATTTAATTTAGAATATGTGTATTGGAATCTGCTTTCATAAACTACTTCACCCTAAGTTCATCTAACATAACCTCTGATGGGATGAAAAGAGATTTGCTTGTGAGTTTCTTTCAATTGGAAAGTGAAACATATTTCACCTTCTTCATTACAGATGTCTGTAGGAACTGGATGACATTTTCTCAAGCATCTTCCAAAAACTGTAGCACAAACCTACAATCCTAGCTTTCTTCTGGATTAAGGTTAGGATAGTCAACAGCTTCAGCAACTTCTGGGTTACAGTCCCACTTGATGCTTGCTAGCTATTATTTAATAAACCTTTCTAAGGGCAGTAGTGGGCTTATGCTTTTAAAATTTGTATTCTTCTCTGGTTTTTTAATGAAATTCTGATGCACAACTGGTTGAAGCTCCCACATCAGTGTTCCCCATGGACCTTCCTGTGTCTCAGAGAGTTAAGAACACAAATGAGAAGACCAAAATGCAACATGAATATTAATGTTCTGGCAGTGTGTCTTTGAGCTGGCAGGGCTCTTTTACTTGGGCAGCTGCCAGATGTGATCATTTGGAATGCAAAACCACTTTACGAGGAAAGTATGAAATAAATCTAGAATCCACTGGAAAACCCAAAGCTATTGTTTCTTTATTACAAATATACCTTTACTTTTAGCTACAGACTACTAGGATATCTTCTAGAAATGAAAAAGTAGATACTGATCAAAATTGAATAAAATGCTTCAAGTCAACATTATAGAATAGGGGAAGATGTGCACAAGCAGAAGCAGTGCCTTTGTTTCCTCTCTCTGAGATATTGAACATGTATTAGCAATCTATGTAATGGATGCCTGAGTATTAATATGTTTTTATTTATCTCTTCCTTTCATTCCCTTTCTAGGAAGGTTTATTTTGGTAAAGAAAAAACAGGGCTCTCTGCAGACTGGCAGTGTCTAACCCCAGATGTTTCCTGTGTATTTTCTAAGCTGAGCACCTCACATTACCAGTTGCTGTGACACATGTAATGTCATTAGATAGGGAATAAACAACTTCAAAACCATCTACAGAGCCCAACATCTAATTAGTCAAACAAGCAGGCTGGGAAATCAGAAACACCAGAGCCAGCTCTATCGTGCAGTCTGCTGTGAGAAAAACTTATGCCAGCTGAATCTTTGCTCCAAGGCAGTACTGAAATTATTTCAGGTACAAATAATCATGATCACATGAGACTCAAAAAAATGATGGTCCTGTAATTCTTGAGACAAAAAACAGGACAATATTTTATATGCTATGGTTGTGTAGTAGAAATGAGGAGGAGAAAAAAACTTAACTTCTTCAATGGTTAGTGAAATGGTATAATTGGGAAAGAGTAAGTGGAGGATGCTAGGGTGTATTTGAAGGGAAGCTAAAATATTCTTCTCGGAAAATTAATATAAGATAATTGCAAAATATTTACCACAAATCCTCTTCTGACCGTGGTGGGGCTGGGAAAGCAGAGTAGCTTTCACACAGCCCTTCAGGTTATCTCTATAAAACTTGCCTAAATGTGTGCTCAATCTGTGACTTTATAAATTACTCTGTATTCACCTGCTGCAGAAAGTGGGGGAATAGGAAAGACAGAATCAGACTAATATCTGAGATGCACTAAAAAACAGAGAGGAAATAGGCTGAATGTAGCATGGCAATTCCTGCCTGGAGAAAAAGGAAAATATATGATCCAGTTGCAAGTGTTTATACAGGAGGCTATTTTCCGGAGGCTCCTGGAGATTTTCAAAACTGACCTGAAAGTCTTAAGCAAACTGATCTACTTTGAAGTTAGTTCTGCATTGAGCAAGTGTTTGGGCTTGATGAGTATCAGGAATCTCTGATAACCTGAATTTTCCTGCAATTCTGTGATATCCTACCTTGTTTCAGGGATGCTAGATTCCTTGAACTTTTAGCCAGGACTGTATGTCAGAACTGGAATTCATATTTTGGAGGGTGTTTTTCTGATGCAGGCAATGAAATGGCTGTTTTTAAAGGTGAACCAATTCTTTATGTGCTTGCATATTTGATTTCATTTCCATATGTAATATTTTCTGTATTGTCAATTTGTAACTAGAACTTTCTGAAGCATTTCTCAACCTGGCTGCTTTCTCAACCTAGTAACCTTTGCTTAGAATCTTTTTAATTGAGTGAATCAGAAACAATGTCTTTGATTGCTTCTGTTCCTCAGGGACTGAAGGAATATTGGGCTTATTATTTACATATCCTTTCTCCTGACATGCTGCCATCTCTGACTCTTCATTTAAAGAACCACTCAATATAAATAAAAAACAGGCTGGGGGAGAGGCTGAAAGAGGAGGGCGAGAGAAAGGTCCCTATGGCTGAATTGCAAATATAAGTGATAGCAATTACTAAAATATGGCTGAATTGCAAATGATTAATTTTTCTTTTTTTTAATGAACATGGAATTTTTTGTCTCACCAGATCTGCTGTAATGTTATTAGGATGGGTTAATTTGTCTGGGGCAAATTAATTTTTTCAAGGCTCCAAGGCAAAATGATCTGGCATAGGAAAATGTATGCTTTGTCCTGATCTCTCAAGCCCTTGCACTGTTAAGAAGTGCAGTCTAGATCATGCAAGGTCCTAGTAGTCTAGGTCTTGCTACTGTAGATATATGAAATTATAAATTCCTTCCGTTATGCTCAATTCTATTTATTCTAGACTGAAAATGTACATAAAGGGAAACAAGTTATTTGCTCTTAGAGTATATATAGAATCTTTATCTCTTTCCATCTCCAGTGAGAAAACAGCTGCAGGAGTGCACAAATATTGCTTCTCAAAAGTAAAATAACACGCTACTCAGGAATTTTGTGGGAAATATTAAGTTAGTAACAACAAAATAAAGAAAATGACAACAGATTTCTGACTTTTGCTGGAAGCTGGTGAGTAGAACTAATAGATTTTTAATTTATTAATAAAGGAAAAGCATGTGAACATAAATGGTTTTGCCAAAATGCTACTGTGCATTTTTCCCAGATGTAAGGGGGTTATCTAGAAATAGAAAATTCCTCTGATAGCCACAGCTAGAATGGTATCTTGGCAGCTGAGCCAACCTCTTCAAAGGTTGTCTGAGGTATGTCTTGCTGGAAAATCAACAAGATCTATTTACACATTATTGAGAGCAGCATGTTTAAAGAGGAGTACAGGTATTACAACATAAAGACTTTCTCTTACACAAATCAGATCTGTCCATGGACTGAGAAACAACTACTGGGGCAAAGAGTAAAATACCTGGTTGTACCTGTTAAATACCAAGCCTTAGCATCAAACTGACTCCTTTTCTAAAATGAATTCTACTAATCCTGGACTTACATATGCTTTTTACTTCCTTTAGCATCTTTATTTATAGAATTTATTGTATTCAGAAATTTGTGGGCAAAATAATTTTCTCCACACATTACGTCACTGGTTGCGAACAGATAGGTCTCCAAAGATATGCATTAACATCCTCCTCATTCTATCACGTTATAGTTGCACTGTTGCCCAGTACACACCATTTTCTTTAGTTCTTTGGAAAATGTTCTTTTTTTGTTTGTTTGTTTGCTTAGATAATACTTATTTCCTGGGTGTTTCCCTAGCTGAACTGACCCAAAAAACCCAAATGAATTTTCAGCAATCCAACTTCATAATTATGCTAGTTTAACTAGGCAGCTACCATACAATCCATGCATAGAATTTAAGGATGACAAAATTGTCTTGGAACTTTCAGTCTTTCCCAAATATTGGTGCAATGTAAAGCAAGGGCTTATTTCATTTGGGCCTGAACAATATCTTATCAGTCTAGTGATCAGAAATAAAACAAAACAAATAGATGACAACTGGCTTACTGTACAAAGGAGACCAAAGATATTTTTGTGTCAAAGTAAAAGAATGTAGACTGTTTCACCACTTCCATATTTATGTGGGTACCCTGTCTGCTTTATTTCTTCCTCACTTCACAACCTGTTGAAGACATTGCTATGAAATAACTCTTATTGATAAATGAAAAAGAGATTGAAAACATTATCAAGCTGATCACTAGTGATAGCAGCTGTTACATAATTTTGTTATGAAGCTATTTCCTGCTGCTATAAGGTTTGAAATAACATTTACTTGTATAATTGTAATTTCATTTATTTTATTCCTCCTGGCCTAAATAAAAAGCAGAAATTAAACAATATTGAATATTTCATGGAGATAACTTGTTTAGAAAAAAATTAATTAAATGTTTTTTTCTGATATTTGACATGTTATTACAAAATAACTGGTGGTAGTATAATATCCCAACAACCAAAACCATACTAACTACAAATATCAATTTTTTCTCCTCATAGGAATACTAATCAGTAAATTATTTCCTTCTTATTTACTTACCTTTTTAATACCTATGTATATTAAATAATATGGGGGCTGTAGTATCTTTTTAGCCATATTAAAGACATCTTAAAACCATTCATTCAAATTATATCTATAGTGAATGAAGTGATACAGCCTTTAGAGGTGAAAACTATGTGTATAGGAGTATATGAGACAACTCTCTCCTATAAAAGATGTCTCAAGAGAGGTGTGCCCCTTCTCTCCTCAGGTGTGAGTACCATAAACTATCTGTGCAGCTTATCTATGTCTGTTATTAATAAATAATGAATTCTACCTGACATGTGGGAGTAATTTTTGTTAAATTATCGAATGGTTAATCTCTAAGACCACACAATGGGACTGTTGCCCCTGACTCGAGCTTTCTCTCTCTAATTGCACACAACTGAAGGAGCTCATTGTCTCAATGAGCCTGGGACTTGATAGTGGCAGAGGTCTGGGCCACTGCATGAAACTTATCAAAAGATGTTTTCAGGGGATTGCAGGATGTGAGAAACTTCTTAGGTGATGCTAAGGAGAAGAGTCAAAGGTAAGGAAAGGAAGGGAACAAGGTGGCTGTGAGAGAACAAGTATGAAGGAAAAGCTGGCCATTCTGGCTGGCCAAGGGAAGAAAGAATGAAACACCACAAGCTGGTGGGTCCTGCGTGCCCATTTTTGGCAACTCAGAGAAGCTGTGGCTTAGGGACTTGCTAAGAAGAGGATTAAGTAGGTACAGGTAGCTATGCAACAGGTAGCTAGCTGCACTGTCTCCCATCCTGATAAACTGGAGCAGAAGAACAGTCTGTGCCGCTCATGTTGGGATGAGAGCAGTGCTAAAAAGACACACTTTTGTCAGTCTGTGCACCTGGCCATGTTAATACTGTGCATGCCTCTGCTGGGAGTGTGTGCTCAGCCTTGCAGTGAGCTGGACCTGGGAAAGGAGGAGCTCTGTGGGTCCTGCATGTCCCCTGATTCAGCTGCCACATGAACTCGAGAACTTGAGGACCAGGGCAGGCTTGCTCTCCAGCTGCTTGTGAAGGCATGAGCATTACCTAACAGGTCATCCCACCCAGCTCCCTCTTTCTTTGGGCAATGACTGGAAAGAATGACTGGCCAGATATCCAGGATCATATCTCTCTTCCTTATTATCTGTCTGTAATTAACATTTTTGCATATTAAAATGATGGATCTATGTGTTCTTCTAAAGAGTTTCCAAAAACTCATGTGACCTGTGGAATGGGGTACATTACATGTATTCAATTAATTTTTAAAAGCAGTAAATAAGCTTTGCCTCTGCAAAGAAAATGTAGTGAATGAAGAAATATCTTCAATTCTCTGGTGATTTCCAGGTCTTTCTGCTTTCCACACAGCACTAGATTCACATTCTTCATTTGTCTGTACTATTAGTAAATCAGAGGGAAAAAAAGGACATTAAAAAAAGAAGCTGCTATTCAGACACAATTATACACAAATTAAGACTTAAAAAGCTCTTCTCAGTGATGTTGACTACAAAGCTTCATCTTGACCTCAATGCATTGCTATTATTAAGTACCATCTTGAATGACAACAGAATCTTGAAATGTGAATCACACTTTAATCTGCGATTGCATCTGAACATCTGAATATATTTCATCCATTTCCCTGAATATTTATTTTAATCACTCCCAAGCATGATCCACCATAGAGCAAAATAAGAGTTCCTGAAGAAAAATAATGTTATTGCCTCTTATTTTCTAATTTTTTTCTCATTCTGTACTTGTCCCATACTTAGTAATCCAAATACTTGTCCTAGGCTTCTTATCCAAGAATGAGGTGTTTGTGCTCCACTGCAATACAAATATTAGCTTTTGAAATAAAAGCATTCTCTTGCTCTACAGTCCACAGCCAACAGGAATATAACATGAAAGCAATGGCATTGCAACTTCTGCTTTTGTTGCCAGTGATGTAGATTCAGAACACTGTTATAAAATCCAGCTTTTAGATGATGATTTGTTGGAAGCAGATAAATGATTGTTTCATGATTGGAAACAAAAGAAAAGCACAGAGAAACACAACAGATTGAGGGAGGATGAGAAGTAGGGAAAGACAAGGGAAAAACAGAAAAAAAAGAAGGAAAGGGAGAATATTAGAGAAAGGTAGTGGCAGATAATATTATTTACATTAGACAAATGAGAAAAATGCAAGAGAGAATTATAAAAAATAGCAAATATAAAGGCTTAGAAATGTTAAAGATAAAAATGAAAATATGAATGAAATCAAAGGAAAATAATTAATTGATAAAAAAGATTTTTCAATACTTTTTTTCTATGCATTTTTACCAAGAGGAAAGGAGGGTAGGTAGAATAAGTCAAGAACACTAAAAGGACAAAAGGAAATATCTAGAGATACAACCAATGAAATGAAAGAAGAGGAGCAAAGGAGTAGAACATAATATATCTTTTGCAGCAAATATTAGCATTTTAAAATTTATTTTACTTTCTTTGCATTAACATTCATTATATTCTACACTATTTCAGAAATCTCATCTTGAGCTATATCCTACAAGTCAGGAGGTATAAAATTCCAATTAAAATCTTAAGTAAACTTCTGAAAGCAAAACATCAGTGCTAAATATTTCCCATTATAGAGCAGATGTTTCTTTCTAGTTTCAAGTCAATAAGTGGCATTAATTTATTATGACAATGATATTATTATTTTGAACTTTTCACTAACATTTGCATCAGATTTGAAGTATGATTCAGAATACCTCCGTACACCATACAAGTATTAAGCATATTTTTTTGACATGCATCATAAAGATTGCATTTCACTGCTGTTTAAAATAGCTAGAAATAAGAAACCCTTGAGATACACAAAATTTACTATCCAGGTTTGATTTTCATTGGGTTTTCAATAGTACAATGGCTAAGATACATTGTTAGTTGATGATTTTTTTTATATACATTAAAATTTGAGGGGTCTTTTACATCACTATTTAAATAAAGACATCTCAGAAGATCATATAAGAAACACCAATCATTCATAGATTAAATCTGACTGAATTTGCTCATTTCCATGAAATTAAGAGACAAAGAGGTTAAACTTCACTGCTTGCCAAATTTTCCTCCCACTGCATGTATTTAGCCAGCAGGACTGGAATGATGAGGGTCTCTATCATGGGGGCACTGACTCAGTGGACCAGTATTGCCCCAGGTGGGGTAAGATCCACTCAGTCTGCATCCTGTTTACCATACTTGCAGACTTTCATCAGTGTTTTTGAAAAGGAGGCAGATAATAGTAGTAGAATATTTTAAGTCATATCTGTCACTTTAATGAGACCCAGGTTTTTATAGGAAAATTCACTGCATGACAGTATTAGATGTCCCCTGTGTTTGTCTAAATCATTTATGAACCAAAAAAATATTTCTTTGCCTTCTAGAATTCAGCAAGAATTATGCAATTTTGGGCTTAATTTCAAATGAAAAGAATGTTTTCCCTTTGTGTATTTCTTATAAGAAAATTTGAAAATCCATATGCTAGGAGTTAAGGAGACTGTTTGTGATTTGTTTGCTAAAGAGCATGTCTGCCTGCCTCTGTGAGCTTTGCCATGAGATAAGCACAGCATGGAGCAGCAGGGTGGTGATATCTCAGGATATGGGAGAGGCTAGATCTGGTTAGCTCATCCTGGTTAATGCATCCAGACAAAAACTCCCACTGGGGCAAGCAGTGTAGGGAAGCAACTACTTATATGTGTATCACTGGTCAAAAAAAAAAATGGAAAGCCAAATTAACAACTGTGCTGAAATCTGCTTTGATGGGTAAAAGGTAATTCTGGCAGGGCGAGATTGTGATGAAGACTTGCAGCCCATCAACTCAAGAAACCAACTTAGAAAAAGATTGAACATGGGGCATAATTGGCATTAGAAGAAGAATGTGAAGTGGCATGCCTCTGGATCCATGGGTGGTGATATTCTTCTTCTTGATCTTTCTGTCTCTCTATCTCCCTTTTCTATTCCTTTCTATCTCTCTATCTACATTTATTGTTAAATAAAATCTGTATTGTTGACTTCTGCATATGGTCTCATTTGGACCTTAATTCAGGCAGAGACTTTTCTCACTAATTAGTTCTTAACATTTGCCAAAACAGACAGCTGATTCCAGATTTCTCCCTCCTTTTCTTCCAGAAAATCTCAGTAGTTTTTAGGCATACAAGCAGTTTCTGCAAAATTTGCAAGGCTAAAGTTGTGTTGTTTTAATTCCAGTGAAGAAATCTCATTGTTAAATGAAAGGAGAGAAAACTCAGTATTGACTTTGATAAAAGGAATTTCAGATGTTTCACTCAGCTGTAAAATATTCCCATTCATTTTTATATATTGTCAGTGGATTTATACACCCTTAAACACTATCAGACAATTCCTGCAAGCATTATAGAAGAGTGTCCTCCCTGCAATGTTATGCTGGAAAGTACAGAAACAGAATTCTGACATTGTCTGCTTTCTAATATCCCTTGCAATCTAAACATTACTATTCAGTGCCCCAAGGCTCTCTTTTTGTCTTAGCTCTTACTGATTTTGTTGTATATAAGAAATGTCCAGAACAATCACAGATATGCTTCAGATATTCCCATCTATGTTTAAAATGTTTAGATGGCTGGAGGCTAAAAATGCTCGTTACTTTGTTCCAACAGCTAAAGTGTTTGCAGGAGAAACAATACCTACAAAAGTATGTTGTTTTATTCTGAAAAATATTTATAAATATCAACAGGAAAATGCTGCAACACTGCACTCAAGGGATGTAGGATCAAAACCTTGCACTTTTAAATGCTATCAGAGTTCATATTCAGTAAGATATAAAGGTCTGTAAAATTTCATTTTTGTAATCTTGTGTGTTGCATAGGCAGAACATGTACCCAGGTATTCTTATTTTCTATACCCAAATTCCTTAATGCCTCAAGACATGAAACTCAAGGCTTGAAAAGACTGTTATCAGCCACCAGATCCAGTCTCCTGCAACTGTGGGAAACAATTCAATAGGGACTGAACTCAAAAACATTCTCCAGAACATCTGCACTATTATCTTCTGTACAATAAATATGTGAGACACCTGTAAAATCGAGCACATTTTACACTTCTATACAAAGGACCATATGTCTCAGGGTATCAGCAAAAGAGTGGGAGATAAGAAGGCTGCCAGTAATGCGTTGAATTGCTGAAGTGCAGTTTGTTATCCAAAAGTGAATGCAGTCACTTCCCTAATGATCTTCTCCCATCTGCCCAGAGGAAAATTGTTTCCTATTTCCTGACATGAAATATCTAGTAATTTTATTACGTTGGCTTGTAAATACAGGAGCAAATAGTACTAACCAGCAACTTAGAAATTCAGAAGACAGTTTGTATGGAGAAAATGGACAATCTTTTTCATCCTTAATTTTGAACTTGAGATTTGATATAATCACTGCTAGAGTAAGACAATTTCTTTCTCTGAGAGTGGGATTTACTGCTTATGTGTATTGAACATAGTAAAAAAATACTTAGATTCAAACAATTGACTGTGATGTAAAGACCAATAAACTCAGGTAAAGAGTTGGGAAAGGAGAGGGAATCACAAATGGTATTGAAATCCTATACTGTTGAATACCACTCCAGTGACCATTACTAAAACAGACCTTTGAAAAATTCAAGCCCAGATATTTCTAATCAGCTTCCCAGCTATGGGGAAGAAAAAACCAAAATAAACCTTCACTGATAGTTTCTGCGGATTGTTTTCTGAAATACAATTTAAGTTCTGTCTTGTAAAATCACCTTTTAAAATTTGAAGATATAGATCTAGATAAATATCCTTTAGCAAACATAATGTTATCAATGGATACATTGGGAAAAAAATGGGAAAAACTTAACAACCAAATCAGAAAGAAAATTTCTTTTCCAAGGACATATTCTTTATGATCAAAGAATATTTCAAATTTAAGAATTAATTATGCAGTTATGAAATACATAATAACATAAATGGACATAGATGCCCAATTTTTTTCAGAACTAATGCTGATCTGAAAGGACAAAAGTGAAAGAGAAGAGAGAATCTTTTTTAGATGTATATGTACATATAGCAAGAAAATTTGGTAGCGTTAATCAGATTTTTCAATAATCAGGATGTTCTATGAATAAGGAGAGAACTAAACCAAGCCTCCTATAAAAAAATATGCTTCTTAATTTGGTCTAAAAAATTTCTGACCTTTTACTTCATTTGAGAGGTATTTTTGCCTCTTTTCTTTATAATTCCTATTGATTTAGGAAATGTTCCTTCAAGAGACACAATGGATCATGACCTTCCTAATAAAAAAGCTGTTTAGAGAAATATTAAGTAGTTTCCAGTATGGCTGAGAACCAGTCTCATATGAGTAACCACAAAAAAAAAATAACATAGGAATTAAGAAACTAAAAATATGTTGCTTTAAAATTGTGCCTTGTGTCCCACGTCCATCACATGAAAGAATCAAACTAACAGGATTATAACTTCTTATTCTAGATTCCTGTCATGTTTAATAAAAGTCCTTTGAGAAGGTATTTAGCAAGAACTTTTCCTAGACTATCCATACTCTTCAGAAAGCAAATTTCTCTTGTACCGAAGGCGTGATAGCAGTGACAGCAGATAAAAAAAATATGCCTGCAAGAAGTACTTTAGAACTTTTGTTGAGGTGAATTTTGAATCTGAGTTTACAAAAATTATTTACTGTACGCTTCTCTACTTTTCTTTAAAAATTCACATAAACAGGCATAACCCACTTTAGTGGTTATAATTGGTATATTTCACTGAACACATAAGAAATGAACAAGTTATAGCTTTTAGGGTGGAATGGGCCACCATGATTTTTTTAAGCAAAACCAATAGCATCATGCTTCTTTTCACCAGCATTTATATCTTAAGTATATAATTTGAATTAAATTATAACTCTACTTACTGGAAACAAGAGACATTTTTCCTGTCTCATAATCATATAATATTGTTTACCAGTGCACATGAACATTTAGATCTGTTCACAGTAATGTTGCATCCACAATCAGGTTTATGGTGCATCTATCTATGAGTGCAAATGGCTACAGTCAGGTGTCAAACTGAAATGTTTTCCAGGAGCAAAAACCTTCCTAACCATTTATATTTGCCATTATGGACTAGGTTTAGTCAGAAATTATGTGAAATCAAGTTGGCAAAATTCAGCTTTACAAGATCCAAACAGTATTTCAAGCAAAATTCTGCCATGTGTTTTGGATAACTGTCTAAGCCTGGGGAATCAATGCTTTTGGCTTTCCTTATTCCTAGGTGTTCCAGTACATCTGGTTGCAGTACTCAGGTCCTGAAATTTCCTCTCTGAGAGTCTCCTTTGGATTCAGCTTGATTGATAGGTACTGGAGTCCTTTGTTGTAGGGTGACCTCCTTCTCAAACTATGGATGAGAGTCCTGGATCAACAGATGTCCACTCAAACACCCTCAGACCAAAACAGAATTTAAAATTTTCAAACATTTTCTAACTCCGTTCTGTATAGTTCTACTCCTGATTTATTCTCTAGAGCAAATTAAAGTTTTGCTTTGTTTTGTTTGGCTTTGTTTTGCTTGACTTTGTTTTGCTTTGTTTTGTTTTTAATAACAATTGAATAATAAAATTAACAATTGTAGGCAGGAAAAGCTCTAATAATAGTTTTGCAATCTGCTTGCAACAGGGGAGATAAAGATGAAGAGTTTTGTCTTGAGTGGTGACAAAGAAGGTAAAATGTCCAGTTCATCTCTACAACTTATAAGATGGGTAAACACATCTGCAGCATATTCTCAAAGAATTCTGCAGTGATTTGGTGCTTTGCATACATGGGCAAAAAGTACATCTATGTCGACATATCACATATTCAACTACATACCACATCTTCAACTGAATGTACCACAATTTCCTTCTGTTTACTGGGAAACAACCAATACATCCACTCTGAAAAGTAGTCATTGTACCAGGGAAACCAGTGAACCCTGTGGCATGATATCTCCTGATAAATTATCATGGTGGTACTTGCTATTAATGATTGTAAAGTGCTCACCTAATGAAGGTATTTGTGAATGCTGGTTTATAACACAGATGTGTATTACCTGATACAGGAACAGTCACATTAGTTAAAAGCATAAAAGCAGCATAATTAATGTAGCTAGCAAGAAAAATTAAAGCCTCATTTATTTCAGGGGAAGCTTTGTGCATGGCTGTATATAAACAAGGCAGCTGAAGTGACTGGAATGTCATTATTCAAATTCACGCTTCCTTGATAAAACTAACACAAAGTCATTTATTCTGCTCATTCATTTTATTCCTCATTTCTTCATATATTCTGTGTAGGGATGACAGCCCCAGCCAGCTCTTCTATGTTACTCTGTGTGTAGTCACTGTTAGCTTGTTTCAAATGTAAACTAAATTTTAAAAAATGCAGAAAATTTTCAATAAAGTTCTCTTTAAATGCTGTCTTGAATTAATAAGAAGAGATTTATATCAGGTTCGTTTGGGTTTTTTTCAGTGTAAGGTAAGAATAAAACCATCTAAAGTACTAGGGGATCTTGACTACCCTGTGTGGCTTTTTGTGTCCAGTTTGTTAATGGTTTTCCTGACTTTGCTCAATAAGCTTACATATGTTAAAGTTTATTTTTCTACATATGCCTTCTCTGGGAGTCCTCAAGTATGACCTATATTTCTGGACATTGACGTTAAATAAATTCCATTTAATAAGCTAGACAATGCAGTTCATACCTATTTTCCAGTTCTGCCATTTAAAATGGTAAAGAGCTCTGATTTAATGAACTAAAATAAACTAAGTCATCACTATGCACACAAATTTTCAATATTGACATTTCAGAATCAATAGTACAGAGATGTCAACCACACTAAAACCTAGCAGCTGTGAAACAGCTTTCCATTAATTCTTATTGGAAAAGTTACTGAAATAAATTTCTGTGCATAAATATCTAAATGCATCCTTGTTCTTGATCTAGTATGCACCTAGATCTGGATTGTGCCAGGTTTTGCTTGATTTCTAATTAAAACTGAAGTTTCTCCTTCATTCTCTCTAAAATGAAAAGAAAAATAAATTATTTGGAATATGATGGTGGGTTATTTTCCTGAATAACCCTGCAATTATTCTCATGTAGTCATTTTCACTGAGAGCAGCAAAGATTGTTTGTCTAATCAAGCTACAGTTGGAAAGAAAAAATTCTAAGAACATTCCATGCTTTGAAGAAAAATAACACAAAATGTAACAAACCTTCCCCAAAAATCAGAAGATTGTTCACATGATATTTTATTCTATTCCAGTTTCTATTCACTTTCCCAAAGCCTTCTGGACTGCCCTTCCACTGTGAGAAAGGAACCATCATTTATCATACCTGCTCCCTGCTTGCAGGGTGCTATTAACCTCACTGTCAGGCCCTGCCATCTCTTCTTGGGCAGCTGTGAAGGACAGCTTTCCCATCACCAAAATATTACCAAAGAATAGTGCCTGTGTTAGTCTCACTTTTTCCTAGTTTTTTTCTTACCAAGAACACAGTTGCATAACTGTTTTATGCCCATAGTTAATTCAAGCATGTTCCTTGAAAAATTGTCAGGTGTTTGGAAACTGTCAGTGTTTCTTATTCTCTTCAGTATGTTGCATGTGTACTGAAAAAATCTAAGGAGAGTATCTGAGGGCAAAAAAAGAAAATTCAAAGCTGAAATTTACACTGTAGGGGCCTGTTCTGTTCAGAAAAAATGTAAAGATTTCATCTGGGTGACATTCTGCTCAGTTCAGTAGGTATTTAAATAGATCCTATTCACTTAAGGCTTCTCACCAAAGACACAGCAAAAGGCACTTATTTGGATTTAAAAATAACTGAAGTTTCAGAATTTTCTGTGAACTCTTCACTCACAGCCATCCTTCTCCTTGCTCAGTGCTACCTGACAATCTCAATCATCAGGGCAGCACTCATGGCTGGCTCTTCAGAACTCCTCACTCTGAATTCCCCCATTTCCCATGTGCTGCAGAAGTCTGGGGGCCCCCAGGAAGAAGGGCAGAGCCTGCATCCCAAACATGCCCCACAGGAACTGTTTTCTGGGTATGATCCCAGCACAGCATTGATGCCCATGATCAGGTACCTTAAAAAGAAGATCAGAGAGTACAAACACTCTCCTCACAACATGACCCTCATTATGTGGTTCACATAAGTGTGTACTCACCTACCTGTTTAGCTTAAAATACATGGAGTCATACAAGCACAATGCAACCAAAAACCCCATGGTCAAATGCATGGAGAGATTTTTGATTAAGCAAAATAAAATTTTATTATCATCACAATGGGTAAGAATCTTTCCCACGATTTTGTGGCCCAAATTTTTATTTTCTACCCCCAGATGCTCTGTTGTTTCACTTACAAACAGCATATGTCAGAAATAGGTATATACCACAAAATAATCTTCACATTTTAATAATTTCATAGTTTCCAGAGAAAGCAAATAAATCAGAAAGCGCCTATGAAAACTTTTAGTCAAATATTACCCTTTTAAGCAAAATTGAGTTAATAAGAATGGAACTAGATTTGAAATACTGCTAAAATTTAACTCTAAAATTCAATTTCATGCAAACACAATATGAGCATCTATCAGCTTCACACTGGGAGGAGCTGTAACGGTGAGGGAATTACAGAGAAAAAAAATAGGAATACAGTTTTCAACAGAATACCTCATTTCTTAAGCATAAATTTTGTATAATACATGTGAGAAGGTTCTATTAATATCCTTGGACAAGAATGACAGGAGTGGAGCAGAGAATTTCATGTCTTATTGCTGTTTCATCCCTAACAAGTTGTTCGCTGCTTTCTCTAATATGTATTCCTTGTCAAGCTGTGAAAGTGTTGATAAAATTATTCTCCATGTCTTTTTCCCATCCCCTCTCATAAAACATTGATGAAAACAGAAAAGGATCTGCACTGGAGGAAAGAAAATGACATACAAAACACCAGCTTAAGATGAAGTATTTTTGAAGCAAAAACCTCACTTTCCTATTAAAAAGTGAAATGATGAAAGGGTTTTCTTTTAGAGTATCCCTATTCAAAAGGAGTTCTAGCTGGCAGAATATTTGAAGCAGCACTGTTTATCATTGACAACCTTAAAATTTTATGTATTATTAAAACAAAACAACAACAAAAAAAACGACAAAAAAACACATAAGCAAACAAAAAAATCCCAAACGAAGCCAAAAAAACCCCAAACAAACAAAACAACAACAACAATAACAAAATCTGGGACCACAAATGGCTCTAAATTGCTCTTTATTCACTATTCTTCTCTCCTACATATTCTAGTAACAAAAATTTGGTAACAGCTCTGTACAACAAGTTGGCAAGGATTTTAGACATCAGGAAATATATTTTAAAATAAAAGCCAAAAAAAAAACCAACAACCTGACTAAGCAGTTGAAAACTTGTTTAAAAAGAACCCAAATCCACTTTCCCAATGATAAAAGTGAAACCATGACACGATAATTAATTGGATAAATTTGCCTCTGATTTATTGTTTCTTTCACAAATTGTCATAGCAATGTTTGCAACAAAAAAAATCATGTCATTTGATAAAATATTCATATTTCTGCTGGGTAGAGACACAACACACAGCAAAAATACAATCTACAGAGTAGAAGCAGAATCTTCCTCACTGCTTTCTCTTCTCATCATGGTTAAATGGCTTAGGAGGGTGGTTTTTTTAATAAAGTCCTGCACCAGAACCTTATGAAAGGTTTATCCTCAAATCATGTCCACAGTTTAATGAAGTCATTTTCCCTAGAAAGTTTTCAGTAAATGCTTTCAAGAAGTTCCTTGATGCCCCTAGCAAATATACATCAAATCCAGCTTCAAGTGTGAAAGCAGCAGCACAAGGACACCTGAACTGGAGAAGTGAGAAGAGGAAGAGATGCTGAAATCTGCTTCCAATCTATCTCCTAAGAAGAAAGCTGCAGGCAAGATGAAGTAGCAACAAATGAAAGAGCTGGAGTTATAGGCAGGGGAATAGACAGATACTTTTGACATTTTATATTTTGTAACTCTTTCTTTGATAATTGTTCCATATTCTTCACCCTTGTAAGCTTGATTTAATCTTTTTTTTTTCAAAGTCTGTCTAGTATGAAGTATGATGCCTCTTGGTTTTGGTTTTTTTTTTCTCTTTCCTCTCCAAAAGGTGTTTTGAGGTCAGGTAATACTGAATGCCACATAACAGCCAAAATAGATCTCCTCTCCAGCCAGTCTTTTGTGGTAAGCATGAGCTGACAGCTTTCAAAAGAGGAAAACTATCATATATTCCTCTGTGACTCAATTTCACCAATAAAAAAAATATTGAAACAAATAGAAAATGCAACTTATTTAACATTTTACTGTATTTTGATAGGATGCAATATTCTCTCCCATTTTTTCATATTACTTCTTATGTGATTGTCTGAGCTGTATGACACTAATAAAAATAACTATAAAAATTATAGTTTGGGTACCTGGTATACTGGGTAGCTGAAATCTCACTTTATTTTTTAACCAGTTTAGTGAAATAGTTTGTTGATTTTCACTTGAAGTTTAAAAGAAAACAATGAAGTAATTGTTTTCATACATTTTTAAATTTCTTAAGAAGTGGATGAAATTATAGCATGTCACATAAAGTAGTAAATACCTCTGGGGAAAGTCTTAAAACCTTTTCTGGCCTGTGGCCATTATTCAGTTATTTAGTGTGGCCATCAGGTACTCACAAATATGTCACCAATGACAAAACTGAGCAAAAAGACTAAACACATGCAGACATTTCTTTCATCTATCTAAAAGGAGGTGTTGGAAATGAATTGAGTCACAGACAGCAGACTCAATCCAGCTGGACTGTAGTGGTGAAGATATTCTCTCATGAATGTTTCTCTTGAATGGTGCACGTTTGGCACTATTGAAAAGGCATTCTATTTGGATAAGAATCTAATAAATCACATTTCTCAGGAGGAGAAAAAATGTTTTGCATCTCTACATTAGGCAACTGACAGCACCAAGTGTCTCATAAAGACACTATAGAATTAATATTCTGTAAACATGCAAGAAAATAGGGTCCTATTCACCAGTCACAAAAATGTGCCAAGAAGTGTAGTGTGATGCATTTTTGATACAGATTAAACATTTTAACAAGTTGAAAATTATCAGCTTAACCAAAGGTTAGAGCAGGGTGGTGATAGAACTGATTTGATTCTAGTCCAGCTTAATTTAAATGCTGGCAGGGACAACAGAAGCAGTAAACGACAAGCTGGTCACTGCCAAGATATTTTGGACCTCTTTTTTAGAATATGAAATTGTTTGTTTCTGTGGTTTTTTCCTGCCCCCATGCAGTGTTTATACTATTACCAAAGCAGACAAGTGAGATGTACATATTTGGTGAAAAGTCTGTGTTTTCACAGCATTTCATAAGAGTCCTACTGTGAATTATAAATGAGTGATAGATGAAGAGGTACCCACAAAAAATAATATCCCTGATCTCCTTCCCCTCAGTGGCCAGTCAGTCCTCTCTGTCTTTTACCATTCCACTGGGGGTGGATCATTAAAAACAGCTGAGTTCATCTCTCTGTCCTTTACCAGTCAAAGGATTTCTTGACAAGAAACTTAGCTTCTGCTATTTCAGTATGCATGTTATCATCTTGTAATGAGTTGACATATGGATTCACACCCAAGGTCAGTCATTCTGTCAAGCCACAGAGCTGCCACTGCATAGGCAATCCAGCTTTTAGTAGTAGAGAATGCAATGTTGCTATGGTCGAAATCCATTTATAATGTGTGAAGCAGCCTTTCAAATCAATGAGAGGCAGTGAGCTGTAAAGGAATTGCATCCTGAGGAATCTCCTTGCACTTTTGTTTTAATGCACAGCATCATTGCATATCTCATATCACATAAAATCTGAATTCTTTGAGAACAAATGAGAGTATTAAATTCTTTTAACTTCCACTGACACAGCTGTAACAATACATCATGTTCAGAATTGCTTGGAAGTCACAAACCTAAAGCTGAAAAAAAATTAACCTATCAAAATGACTTAATTTTTGTCCTGGCTCTGTGTTATGCACAAATGAAAACCTGCCTGTCACAAATGGAATGAATTCTACCAGAAAGGAAATATAATGGGTTAACACCTATTTTTGTGTTCACAGGTTCAAAGTAATAGATTCCCTGTAGCTGACAAGTGCAAATACTGTCTTTTCCTTTCAAATTCTATTTGAGTATTAAAAACTGTAAACACCATGTAGAATTTAATATTTTTGATCATGAGATTTTCCATTATTTCATCCTCTAGAACATGCCCATGCACCAATGAAGGTGAAATCTCCAAGAGACATCAATGAAAACTTTATCAGATCTGCAAGGAACTGACAGGCTTCTCAGGAACCTGTGAATGCTTCTACTGCTGCTAATGGAAACTGAGTGGATGGAAGGAATTTAAAATTTCAGCTACAAACACAAAAACAGCCACTGCCAAAAGGATTTCTAGCTACAAACAGTACAGCAAAAAATAATGATGCTCTAGTTCAAGTATCATTGCACATTCCCTGATGACCAGCTAGATGACTGCTAATTCCCATATCTCCTACCAAGAACAGGAGGATTGTTGTTCCATCTGCTGGAAACAGAGAGGGGGAGGTTAGAGGGGAAGTCACTTCTGCCATTTCTTGAAAAAGAAATAGAATCACTTTTACTGCAGCAACAGCAACATAGCAACAATGTGCTGGTATGCAAACAGCCAAGCTGGAGGTCTGTTTCAGAGGTTTTTTGGGTGGGCTAAAGGCAGATAATGAGCCTCATCTCTGCAAAAGTCAGCCCTGCTGTTCCCCTGTGGGAGTACAATACTGCTGGCATTGTTGAAATTGAGATGCTACATTTTCCAAGGCCTAAGGCACAATCCCTTGTACTGTGGGGAGAAAAGATGCATGTGACTTGCAGGGAGGAGTTCATGTTTAAAGTCAGTGCTTTATGGAGATACCAAGAATTAGGTGTTTATTAAAAATGTGGTAAAACTATGGCTCATTGGGCAGCAAGGCTATCAGTATGGCAGAAAGTTATGGCAAGTAGTAGTAGCTGGCTAAATACCTGCTTGTTTTATTCACTGTTAGGAATCTGCAGTAGATTGCTGGGCATTGTGCAGGAACTCTGCTGGCAAACACAGCTGCTCCTGCCACACTGTCTGAGGCAGTGCAAGAACCCATCCAGTGTCCTGGTTCTTGGGTGTTTCCTAGTGGGAGATGCAAATGAGCTTCATCACAGTTATTGTCTTTTCCCCTTCACGCACTATGGAGGGACCTGTTTGCTGCCATCCTTGGGAAAAGATAGTCCAGACACACAAGGATTTTGTGAGAATAAGAAAATATTACAGTGTTTGTTTTACATCTTCCCTTTGGTCAGAGCCTGTTCAAGAAGGAACAAATCATTAGTCAGGTGTTCTTGTTTTATGGAAACACCTCTAAACATTATTTTTTCCCCCCACAGGGGGGAATTTTTTAAAAATTTTAACTAATTTATTACTTGAACTTATAATTTACATTTTAAATTTCTTTAATTAATAGTGCCCCATAAAAGTAATAGAAAGAAAAGGAATTACTTTAAACAGTCTTTCATTTAAAGAAGAATTCAGTGGGTTAAGGCAGCTCCTGGAGACAATAAAACTAAATGATTCAAAAGACAATGTTCTCCTGATGATAAATAAAAACATTTTTAAAATTTTGAAGGGTTTAAAAATTCAGGGGTAAGGTTATATTGCTGGTATGGTTGCAATCAATCGTAAAACTCAGAAAACTTCAGCAGTGTGAGAAAACAGCAGACAGAACTAAAGGCCTCCAGCTGTGAATAATAACACAAAACTTTTATATGTGAAAGCGTCAGATACATAAAAACAGTCAAAATGAATTCTACCAGAATTAAAAAACAAAAATGAAAGCAAAAACCCTAAGCAAACTGGGCAATATGTTTTTTTTAAAGTAGGATACAGCATTCATGTAGAAATATACTGTTTCAATTTCTTCAGATCTCTTTTGTTTGGGAGAAAGAATGATAACTACTTTCCCTGTGAAGCTTATGAATACCTGAAGGCTGCTGGGGCACAAATAAGCAGGTCTGCCAAACTCTCAGCTACAGAGGAACCCCACATGAAACAAAGAAAGCAAATACAGCCTGAGATTTAATTCTTCCATTCCTGTACCACTGGGATGAAGTCTGAAGTAATGTGAGAACTTTGTGATATAACCTGAAAAAGATAACAAAGTTCCTTTCATAAATCATTTATTATTAATTAAAAAAAAAAAATCTTTCAACTCAATAGAAGGTCATAGAATCACAGAATAGCCATAATCCAATTATGCACCATCTAGTTCTAACCCCCCTGCCACAGGCAGGGACACTGTCCACTAGATCAAACTGCTTGGAATTCCATCCAGCCTGGCCTTGAACACTTCCAGAGATGGGAAATTTACAATTACTCTGGAGAACTTGTTCCAGTGCCTGATCACCCTCACAGTAAAGACTTTCTCTGTTGTATCTAATCTAAACCCACCTTCTTTCTGTTTAAGGCCATTCCCCTATCACTACATGCCCTTATAAATTGTCCCTCTCCAGCTTTCATGTAGGCTTCTTAGGTACTGGGAGTTGCTAGAAGAACCCCCTGGAGCCTTCTCTTCTCCATGCTGAACAACCCCAACTCTTCAGCCTGTCCTCATAGGAGAAGTGCTCCAGCCCTCTGATCATCTTCATGGCCTTCTCTGTATTCACTTTAACAGCTCCGTGTCTTCTTTCTCTTGGGGGGCCCAGAGCTGGGCACAGCACTCTAACTGGGATCTCACCAGAGCAGAGGGGCAGAATTGCCTCTGCCAACCTGCTGCCCACACAGCTTTTGATGCAGCCAGGATGTGGTTGGCTTGCTAGACTGACAGCACATAAATCTGCTCTCCTAAAGTCCATAGGAATGAGTTTGCTGTGTACCCTCCTTGCTGCCCTGTCACTTCCCATGAACTTATTCTCTTGTATCCAGCATCTCCAATTATTATCTATTTCATTACTTTCTATACTCTTTCCGTATGTTTGGAGTAATCAAACCCCCATATGCTATGACTAAGGAATGTAAATCTATCAGATGGTAAGTCATGAAAACATCTCACCTGTCCTTCAAAACAGCTGCTATCACACTGCATGCACACACTACACTAACTTAAACCTCTTACATGGTGTTCAATGTTATTCCACTAGATTTAGCTCAGGCTAGTTCAGAAATTTCAAAGGAGATAAACCAGAGAATCTACTGTGGAACAGGGAGAAGATCATAATCTTGTATGCAATAAAAGTGATTAAATTAAGGAACATGACTTCAGTGAGGAAGGGAGTCGTTAAAGTGACGAAGGGATACATATTTAACTCACTATATTAATTTGTAGAAGTGTGATATAAGGAAAACTATTAAACAAAGAAACTTCCTCAAGGAGAGAAACTGCTCAGCACTGAAGATGAATTATTTCCTCAAGCTTCAAAAATTTTGGGAGACAAATTTTGGGAGTGGTTTGACTGATTCTTGTTCAAATAAAATAGTAACAAGAACAAAAAATATTTTAATTTTCATTAACTAAGTGACTGGATTTCAGTGGCAAAACTGTAGCAAAATCCACCAACTAAATGCTATAGAATTTTGTTGTCTTAATTTCATAATATATGTAGAACTTAATTAGCTTTCTAGGAAAAAAAAAAAAGCAGATTAAAGATAACTTTATTTTATCAAATTTTTGTAAATTTATGCAATATGTTGTGTAGCAGTTAAGCTAAAATCCAATTTATGAACCATATTCCAGCCAAAATTTATCCCTGAAGTGAAAGAATAATTGAGCTTGGAGGGTGTGTGAATTGTTAGAGAGATGTTCTTCTGTCAAACTGAAAATCATTCTTTTCTAAGTGCAAACTGAAATATTCCTCAAAATCCTTCAGTTTAGCATGGAAGAGAAGGAGCATGATGGGTCAATTTTTTCATGATTTTTAAGGGAGGTGAAATGAAAACTGTGACTTGTTTTCACTGCAGCACATGCCAACGTCTATCCTTGCACTGTGTGTATGAATAATATCCTGCGAGGTGCTGTAGAATTTGAATATTCAAAGACCAAGTTTAAGGAAGAACAGCAACTCAGTTACCAGTTATACATGTAAAAGCATCCAACACATTCACTGAAGCTCTTTTGAGTTTTGTGATGCACTCAAAGTTAGTCTCAGCCATTATAGAGCCAAAATAGCCCCCAACAACAAGCACCTGTATCTCTGGGGAGTGCCTGATACAACTAAACAATATTAAATTTATTTTGTAAATCCTTATGCTCAGTCCAGCTCACCACATGTGCGACCATCAAACAGAAAAAAATAGAAATGTGGGTGATGTGGAGCAGTGTCATCCCTTTGGGCATAGCTCTTCTTAGAACTCTGGGATAATGTATGGGTCAGTAACCTACCACAGTTGAAATAATCATGCTGGAGCATTAATTTCTATTGGAGACAATAAAAAAAAAAATTATACCAGTCCATGAGGCCAATATTCCACCTGTATTTGCTCAATGGAACATATTCACCTTTGACTCAAGGTTCTCTAAGCCTCTGCATAGATCAATATGTGTAAACACCTTCAGATCTCTTGACTGCCTTGTGGTACCTTTGCATGACATATTGGATGTTCATAATTGATTTGATATGTGGAAAAGTCCTTCTTGAAGCAAACAACATCTAGAAGAAAGAATCTGGCTCTAGCTTAAAAGCATTTAATTGCTATTTTAAAATCGTCGTTACCTCAGAAGAAATTCCATATCTATATTTGCTGGAAAACACCAATAGCAGCAGGCTCTGTGAAAAAATGTGAATTCTAAGGGGAATAAATACTAACCTACCCATGCAAAATCTAAAGAATCAACTTCTCTTGGAAAAAAATCTACATGAAATAATTGCAGTATTTTTTTCAAATTACCTCACTCCCTTTCAGAAGTAGAGAACAGTTGGAATAAGCCTCCTAAATGTTTCATAATTTCTACTAAGAAAGTGGAGAAATGTAATTTTGCCACAAATTGTAAAGCAGAAAAAACTTCACAGGCTGAAATGTGCTCTTTTCTGTTTTTCAGCAACATATTCACTTTGAAATTGTAGTGAAGAAAAAACAATACATATTTCCTCACCATTCTAGCCTGCTTTTTTCAAAGAAGGTTTTAAAGGCAATGATCAAGACAATGTACTTGATCCCTCATAAAAGAAGTGTGATGTATAACACCTCAAAATTACCATTACTGCTTTTCCCACAGCTGAGAATAGAATATCCACAGGTTCTAATTGCCTGCATTCACTTGAAAAAAATAAGCTTTTTATATGCATTAATTCTACAGTAAATCCTGATTTCCTTACCCACCTTTTAATTCAGGCAGAACTCCCACAAAACACAAAAGTCAGGATAAAAGCTACACTCACCAGGGTTACTTAGTAATTTTTTGTGTTTTGCTAAAATTCCTATTCTATTCTGAATCTTCTAAATTATTATTATTCTCTAAAATAGCTTCCAGTTTTTTTCTACTGTAAGGAAATATTTGAAGTTAAAAGTAGATTTTTGCAAAAGTAATTATGAGAAGATAAGTTCGAGAAGACTTTCCATCATGTGTCTTCATTGTTTGTGTATCATTTGTTTGTTTCTGTGAAAGGTGGCATTAGCCTTTTCAAACATTTTCTTTAGATTTGCCCTTTTCCCTTTGTTTTTATCAATCTCTCTATTTCTCACTTTCTCTCTTTTTTTAAATTTTTATTTGTTGGCCATTTGTTCAGTTGTCACTTAAAAATGTAATTCATTGCTGTTCAATCCCCCTGGGAAGATGCTATTAAGACTGTTCTTTGAAAAAAATCCAAATCTATCTATTTTAATAAAGGTAGCAAAATTATAAAATGCAAACACTAGAAAGGTATTTGAATTGGTGACCTTCCAATAGTAACCCTGTAAGTTTTTGCAGCAAAAGAAGCTGCCTTTGAAAACAAGTCACCCAGAGAGATTTCTTTTGGAACAGGTTGCCTGGAGATATTCTGGATGCCTCATCCCTGGAAACATTCAAGACCAGGTTGAATGGAGTCCTGAAAAACCTGATCTAGTGAATGGCATCCCTGCCTGTGGCAGGTGGGCTGGAACTAGGTGATCTTGAAGTTGCATTCAACCCAAAACTCTCTGTGGTTCTAAAAGATTCATGGATTTTGCACAACTATTCCTTTACTCAGGTAGCCCCTCGCTTGCTAAATGTAGAATTTCTTTTCACATGTCTTATAGGTGTTTCATACTGGAATTGTAGAGAGCAGGATTTCTAGAGATGTGACTGTGGCTAATCAACTGTTGTACCACTATTATTATTTTTTTTCAAAGTATTCACTTTGTCCCCTGAAGTTTCCATCTGATTACAAGGATATTTCAGATTTACTTCACAAGATGGGAAACGTGACAGATATTTTTCTTCTTAGGCACAAAAGATATGCAACTGAACACAAAGAGTGGGTTTTTAACATTTATAGGTGCTAGAATGTGACTTAAATTGCTGATGTATGAAGAAAAGATGTTTCTATACAAGAGAAAGGACTGTGAATTTGTACAAACAAAATTCCATCCTTTTAGTATAAGCATCCTGGATTCAGACTGAAAAATAAATACCAAAAAGACTGTAATTCAGTTGAAAAACCAAAAACAAAGATCATTTGCAGAAATCTCTATAACTGGGGAAGTGACATTGCAAAAAATATTTCCTGAAAGTGATTCTCATGTGAAAAAAGAGTTCCTTAGAAAAATAATTTGTTTCATTTTTACTAACTTACATATGAACTTGAAGCTAGTCTGAGGTCACTTTTTTTTTTTTTTTTTCATTTTGAGAGAAACTAGAGAAACTACTTCATCATATTCTTCTCCCGTTTTGGCAAAAGTGAAAAGATTTATTGCAAAGACCTAAGCTAAGCAGAAAGGTGAGAGAGAATAATGACAGAGTATTTCTACAAGTAACTACAATAAAAAATTACTCCATTGTACTGTGAATAATACTTGAATATTACAGTAGATCCTGATCTTGCATTCTGACAGCCAAACTGATACATATATATAGAAATATATATAGAAATATATCCATGTTTGAAATACATGTAATATAAATATTTTTATATATATACACACACATGTGCACACCTTCATGATCAGATGAAAAAGGATGCACTTCATATTATTCCTCTTTCCAGCTCAGTGGAAATGTGGGAACAGAAAAAAAACAGGGAAAGCAGAAATGATGTTTTATCAGTATGTCAAAAATGTTCAACACACTTGTAAGGACCAACAGAAAAGTCAGATTGCAACCACACACCTCTTACAGAGCCACCACAGCCAGTTCCCCAGCTTCCCCAGCTATTTGCTCCCTACAGTACAGATGCCAGCAGCCACCTCTAGGTGATGAATTTCTACCATGATCACTGCACTGTATCACTTTCCAGATGATGAAGCATCTTAGCATTGAATGACTGGTAGTAAATCAGCTTTACTCACAGTGCCCAGAGAAGTCACCAGTTGCTTTTCAATCATTCCTCCTCCTTTTCATACGGGCTATTCATGAACTGGAATTGAGCTATAGTGTGGCTGCTAGCACAAATCATGAAATGAAGATCATATCTTTGGGGATGAGCAGTTTATATAATAACAGGTTCCTCTGGACTATTTGAGAAGAAATCTTCACAACCAAAAAGACCTTCTTACTATTCTAGTTATCTTTCATTGTGCATAAATCACAAACATAAAATGTTAGACAGAGGTGGGCTTATCAGCAGAGTAGCATAACATGTACATCACCGTTAAGCATGTGGTTATGCTGATTGGAGTCAGAGACATCTTTGGTAAAGAGCTGGGTGATAAATTATATTCCCAGCTGCAGGGGGTTTATGACTATGAAAACATTAATCCTCCCACAATTCTGAGTACTTTCAATACATAAAAACATAACTCACAATGATATTAATATTCCATGAAATACAGTATTGTTACAGGAGAGTCATCTTATTTATGATGTGAGGGAAGGGAAGGGAAGGGAAGGGAAGGGAAGGGAAAAGGGAAAAGAAGGGGGAAGGGAAGGGAAGGGAAAAGGGAAGAGGGAAAAGGGAAAAGGGAAAGGGAAAAGGGAAAAGAAAGGACAGGAGAAAGAAAAAAAATTCAGGTTCAGAACAAGGAAAAGAATACAAAAAACAAGGAAAAAAGCTACAATGCAATCTCAAGAAATCATGAAAATTGTACACAAAAGGCAACATAGAGAAGAAAAGGAAAAGCAGGCTGAATAAAGACAGGTTGAGGATAAGACAGAAATATTGAGGGGTTTCATAGAGATGATGAGACTAGGCAAGAGGAGTCCATAAGATGCTGGGAAACACAGAAAGCATGGGGAGAGGAATAAGTTGCACTTCCTACCAATTACAAAAATTTCATGGAAGAGGATACTATAGGTACCATCAGCTATTATAAGAATTTCATTTGACAGATATGCTTTTAGGAGTGTTTTATATTGGATGTTTCTCTTTTTTCCTTACTTAGTATACATAATATATTTCTTTTGTCTTGTTAAAAAGATACATGAGTGACTTTGAGATGAAACACATCTCTAGGAAATAAGTGTTCATATGTCATAGTTCACATGAAAGCTCTTTTCCTTTTAATACATTATTTTTCCTGCAGCACAGAACTGCTACCCTGGGACATACATTCAGAGAACTCTTGCTCTTCTTATGTATTTAAGGTCACTACATAAAGTGGCTTTAGCCTCAAGCATTATGAATGATACTACTAGAAACCCATTCGAACAGAGATAGTGTCTGCCAACTGCTTAATTAGATCCAAATCCAAATTTGGATTATATCTAAATCCAGATCCCACACATTCTTAGCTAGTGGGACCCTACCTCCTATCCAAAGGACATATTTCTCTGCACCTTTAAATTTTCCCTGTAATTGAAGATATGGTGTCCAGAACACCTTATGTAGCAAAATGGTTTCATTGGTTGTTTTGAGAATTAACGCTCACTACAGCAGTATTTTTCTAATGTTTACAAGATCAAAACGGTACTATTGGGAGGCAAATCTCTTTCACTACACAATACACACCTTTGTTTCTTCTACTATTTGTTACTGGTTTATTTTTGGTCTTGGTTTTGGTTCTTTTCCTTTTTTAATGAGAGGTGTTTCTAAACCATGGACTAGGATGTAGCATATAAAATGGAATTATTGGGTTGGATTAGTCATGTATAGATTTCCTGGTAGTACAAATGACATACAGGTAATAATAATTGAATTAATTAGCATGTGTATAGCACTTTGTATCTTGGAAGAGCCATACAAACATTAACAAATTAATTCTCACAACACCTCTGTGAGGAAAGGAAGCAATTATCCTGAACCCCACTTAACCCACAGAGAATGGTTAAAGTATTATTGTGGTTGGAAAACATAAACCTCAGTTTGGCACTATGGTGGCTTATGTTTGAGATTTCTCAGTGATATTGCTCTTCAAAGCCAAGTCAGTGAGCTCAGCCTTCAGTCTGGCAGAGGAGAGCGTACAGTGTGACTGAGCCAGCCTGTACCATCGTGCCCTCTCCTGCCAGGGGAGAAAAATACATATTTCTGCAACCTGTTTTGGGAAAATCCCAGTACGTTTCTGTGAGAGAATTTGGTTTGTGACTTCAGAACTGAATTCTACCCTCTTGTGTGTGTGTAAAATAAGCACCAGAATTTAAGTAGCATCCTATTTACCTCCTAGACTGATTCTGTGAACATACTGTGCAGAGGTAAAATGTGAAATGCAAATAGAGCAGCCTAAGTGTTCATGCAACATATTATTACAAGAAGTACTCCCAAATTTATATATATATATATATATATCTGTTAAAAGTAGGTTTCAGGACTATATAAAATTTCTACTGGACCTTTCTCACTACTATCACTACTATTCCTTTGTAACCCCACCTGTTATAGTTATAGTTATAATTATAGTTATAGTTAGTTATAGTTAGTTATAGTTATAGTTATAGTTATAGTTAGTTATAGTTATGGAGTGCTGCTCATGTAAAGGTTATCACAGCATGTTTTCACAATGCATTTTGGAGGACAGACCATTGGGCTGGATGTACAAGTTCAAAACTGCAGAATAGGATCCCTGTTTTCTAAACGTGTGCTGATATGGCTTTGAAACTACAAGCACATCTGCTGTAGCTGTATTTTTCCTATCAGTAAAGCACAGAGGGTCCAACAGTTAGATATTCTGTTGTTCTAATAAACTGGACAACTGAGTGTACTGCAATTTCCTATTCATAGAAAACAGTGAAAATAGATAAAGTAATCAAAAGGGATAAAAAGGTATGGTGTTCTGAACTTGTTTTGTTTCTGGATTTTTCTGAAGAAGCAACAATCTATGTAGTGCTTTATTGCAGACTTGCAATAGCACTTCTTGTTCAGCTAAACTTCGAAATATTTTCCCTTGGAAAGAAGCACAGTATCTGACAGATGTAATATCTACATGCAGATCTTTCTAGAAGGTAAATAAAGTTCAGAAATCTAGTCAGATTTCACTCTAGATGAGAATGAACCAATTAGGTAATTCACTTAATTAAGTATTACATATTTCTGAAACAAAATTGATTTTGTAGTGTATGTATATCAAGAGAGGTACTTAATAGTAATTAATCATCTATCATCTTTGCCAGGACTTCAATTGTCAACCACAATTATGCATAAATTCTTCTCATTAAGACAGATTTAATCATACAAATCCAACTTAACTTGTAAGTATGACAGGGGCAGCAGACAGTACAGTGCAATAGAATTGTATCTGCAGCTCTGTGAATTCACTGTTCCTGCAGTGACTGGGAGGTAAAACCATTTGTGCTCAGAAGTGCCTTACACTTGTTGCTGTCTACTTTGACCTGGCTGGTAAAATACACAAAGTCGCATTCTCCACATAAATAAGTAATTTAAAAGTTTTCTGCACAACACTGTATCTCTCCAGTAAGATTATATACTAAAGAGTAAAAGGCTATATGTATTCTTATATCCACATAAAAAAAAAAAATCTATGTCAAAACACTGATTAGGATAAAGTTTATATTTTATAAAGAAATGAGTCTGCACAACTGTTGATAAATTCTGATAATTATAGGAAATGTGTTTAAAAATCATACATAGTCCTTTGAAAATGTCCAATTGACTGGGAAAAAAATAACAGAAAGGTTCAGTAACTGCCATATCTCACTTTCAAAATGTTTATTGAAGTTTTCAAATGAGGAGGAGTGTTGATATTTACTTGACTCTTTTAAGTAGAAAAAAAGTATTTTAAAATTTTATAAAATTACTAGAACTTAGTAGTGTTCTGTGTAGTCAGACAGAAGTTCGTATGCACCTAAGAATTTGAGTAACTAATTAACTTATTTCCACTGCTGGCTTTGCTCTGAATTTGCAGCTGCATTTCTACAACTGAACCAAAAGGTGGCACCAGGAATTTCTCGAAAATATCTATAAATTTAACACATTCTGTGACTGTAAATTAGATTCCAGGTGATCAGTAGCCAAACTAACAGCTAGGTATAAATAATAATAACTAAAAGAAGTATTTGGAGTATGAAGGAAGCATAGAAGGAAAAGAAAAAAAAAATTAAAACCCCCAACTAACAAGGGTTGTGAAGCTCAAAACCAGATGGCATAAGAAAAGACAACCTGATCAGAGATGGACAGAACAGGTTTACAAGAACTGAATCTTGGCAGTAGCAACACAATAATATAGAAGCTGATGCAAATTAGGAAGGCAAGTAAACATGGCATGCATTTCTGTGATGAAATTGCTCTTCCCTTCAGAAGATAAGGTCCCTATAATGTGACTCCAGCTTGACTTTAATATTTAAAGCACCCTAAATAAAGGTTTTTTGGAAAATAAGTGAATATACGAACATTTGACCTGTATGCAAAAATTTAAATTGTGCCAAATGTGAAGGAAAATGAGTGTCTGAAAGGACAGCACAGAAAATGTGAAATGCATCCAAAAGGTGACAAAGTGTACCTGTGACCCAGGGAGGGATACACAGACATCAGTCATATGCCATCCTGACCCACAAAGGCCTGCAATAGCTTTTGCAAAATTTATAAAGCATGAGAGAAGGTGCTGCCATGCCAGGACACATTGAAAAGGAAAAAACCAGAAAGTGAGTATTTCTAAGTAAAGGAATTTACTGCTGGATCCTATCTAGAATTATACCACTTAGTCAAGTACTAGACCACATTATAAAAACAAGATATTCCAAACCAAACACACACACCACTGGTTTTTAGCATACCCTTTCTTCCTCTCCTCACTATCAAGATGAATTCCTGTAGGGAGACTATCACTCACTAGAGAAATATTCACCCAAAAGAGAGCCAAAATATTGTTTCCAATATTTTGCTTAAAATTTTAAAAATAAATAACAAATGTGTGAAGGAAATTAATTAAGTATACTATATGAATCTAAAATAATAATTAATCTCAAAATGCTTTACAAAACAGCAGATGATATATCAAAGAAAGTTTACTAGAAAACAAAGCCTTTCAAACAAGTGTAAGAATATTTTCCTAAATAGGCAAGCATTTTTTTTAAATAGGAGTGTGATGGAAGGTGCAGATATTTAGACATTTTTTTGAAACTCAAATACTTGAACTTAATCCAAAAATTTATACTTATTTAAATCTGAAATAAAAATGGTTTGCTCCTAAATCTTATCTAAACATAAAGCTACATGACTATGCACATTTTGGAGGGAACATAGTGCTATCCAGTAAGAGACTTAATAAGACTGAAAAAACAAGTACAAAGATCTAGGATTTTGCAAGTATACCAACCTTCATAGTTCTGATAATTGTAAATAGCTAACTGAAACACTCTAACACTCTACCAATACTTATAGGGGTCCTGAAGACAAATCTGAATGGTGGGAAGGAAAAAGAAATAACTTCAGCTTTTAAAATTGTCTTATTAAGAAGAAAGTTAGAGACAGATGTTATTAACATCTGTCACAGACATAATATAAAGGTTTCCAGAAAATAATTAGAAATATTCATTCCATCACTTGAATATTGTTTTGCATAAAAGAAATTAGAAAGGAATTTAGTAAAAAAAAATTTATAAACTTTTCCATTGTAAATGTGGTAAATTCAAAGGACCACTTTTACTCAAAAAATTTGAAAAATCAATGGCAACAATGTAAATTCTGGAACTGAGGAAGCATCTGTCATAGTTCAATGAAATGAAGCAAGTTGCAGTAGGAAAACAAAGTTGAGATCTACTACATTAAGAAATTAAAATTTTATTTTTTAAAAGCAATTGCAGTTTAAGGAAAGAAAATAATTTTTAAAATTTTCAAACAACCCCCCTTTGTCATTCAGAGAAGGTAAACCCCTAAAATCAGTAAAGAGTTTGAAAACTCTTTGGTATGTCATGCTTGAATAAATTTGTTGAGGGATTACATTAAATGAATGAAATTTATAAAAAAATAGTTTCTGTTTCTCTGTCCTATTTTACAGACTCCAGAGGAAGAACAACCCGGAGCACTGCTTTTCACTCACCCCTATGGATAAACATGGCACAAATATCCATATACAGGCCTATAGGCAGCCCAAAACATTTGCTAATCAAAATTTTGTCTCCTTTTTTTTTTTTTAATTTTGTGGGGCTTTGTTTGTTTGTTTGTTTGTATGTTTGTATGTTTTTTGTTCTAGAAAACTGCTACAAGCTGGTTTCTGCTGGTGAGAGGCTGCCACTTTTATCTAACAGGGAAAACCCTTTTACCACGTGGAAGGAAATATGTTGCAGAAATTCCCCTTTCCTCCAGCTGAAACACCTTATCCACCCCTTGCAGGACAAATTTGAGGTTTAAAACTATAAGAGACACATCTCCATGATGCAGCACCTGACCATTTCAGTCTTGCTCTTCCACAATCCTAATGATCAGTCAGTGCTGATAATCCACATGCTTTGAGACATTTCTTAAATCTCACTTTTTATGATAAACTATTATTTATGGTGAATAGTTACCTAAAATTATTTCTGAATTTGTTGAATCTATTCCCACTGGTAGACATTGAGGAGGAAATCCACATCAATATGGATTTCACCATTTGAGCTCAAGTGTAGTTTCAGCTCTCTTCAGTTATAACAGCAAAGGTCAGAAGAGAGCACTGCTCTTTTCTGGGCATGACAAATACTTTCCCCCATCCCAAAGAAACTGTTCAAATAGAATTTATCACTTGAGACTGAACAGTTATGAACTAAAAAATCTTCAACTCTTCCTACCTTACTTTGCTTTTGAAAGGATATTTGCTTAATTTTTTGCTGTTTAATTTTACTTAAAGGGTTCGATCCCCAGAAATGAAAGAAGTTGTCTGGGTTGAACCAGAGAGAGACATAAAGTCATTGCTCTCTATCTCTAAGCAAAGTTAGAGCAGGCCTGGTGAAATAGCCCAGGTGTGTATATAAAATCAGGTACAATAGCAAGCCAGACCACTCATAACAGGAGTAAACCCCCACACAGCACTTTCTCCCTAGCAGGAAGACTAATCTAAGCAACAAAAACATAGGTTCAATTTCCTTTATTATTTGCCTTGTAGAAAATACTTCCATTAACAAGTCATCCATTCAGAACTGCAGAGCCCCACCAGTATGAGCACATTAATTTAGGAAAAGAAATACAGAACTTAATTGCTTGAGAAATGCCACGGTAATGAAATGCTAGATTATTGAAAGTTCAGCCAAACTAGCCTAAGAAGATCTCAGCAGATGGTAAGGAAAGAAAGAAGTCATGCAAGGGAAAATTGGAAAATCCAAGATGCTGCAAGTTGGAAAAGATATCTATGATGGCAAAAGTCAAACAGTTTAACTATACAAGATACACACACACACATGCACAAACATATATATATATATATTTAGGCACTTCAGGGATCAGTGCAAAACACAAATAGAATTGTCTCCATCCAAATACCTTCCTTGGCATGTTACATCAATATACAGAGCAATTTATCAGCTTGGGACTCAGTGCTCATCCATGCAGCTACAGTCTCTGCCCTGCAGCAGGACTAATTTGCTTGGCTTCCCTGCTATGTGGCATGGATAGACTGTTCCCATTGAAGAAAAAAATCAAGGAAAAGCATTCCCTATTCCAAAAGACTTTCCTAATGGAAGAATTTTAAGAATTTTTCTTTTTTGGTCTAAAAAATTTGTTTTCCATATTAGTGTAAAAAATATAAGTTAAAAACGTGGCAATCTTTGACATATACATAAGGATTGTTCTGTCTGTTAGGGGAAGAGTGCTTTTTGCCTGTGCCTTTAGTATAATAGCCCAAAGAGTAGAAAGTTTTCATCAGGTCTCTGTCCTGGAGTTCAGATTCTGCTACAGCCTCAGACAAATAAAAGGTTCACCCTTATCCTTAAGCCATTCCAACCCATCTTGCTGAAGCCTTTCTTCTGGATTCTGACTTTGCAGACTGCATCTCCATTAGCAACCAATGTGGTGCCATAGCAATGGATCCCTGGGGCAGCAGAGTTGGTGCAGGGTCCCTGATCACCTCACTGCACATGATTCAGGGGACGTTTACTGGTGAATAGCTTTGGTAAGGTCTTGTAAACAGAGCATTTGTTAACACCCAGAGTGCATTAAGACAGCCTCTGTTACTGGTTAATTTTACTTGAAAGGAGTCCACTTCTGGAGTCTCTTGCTTAGTTTTACTCTCTTGGTTAGTTTTACTTGATTAACTCTTGGTTAGTTTTACTTGAAAGGAATCCACTGTGAGACCACAAAACCAACCAGCAAGTACTGGGAGATTCCTTCAAAAGTGCCAGTCTGACCTGAACAAAACCACCAATATTGGCAGACTGCAGAGTATCACCACAACAGGCCATGAACAATCTGGGAGTGCACAGGCTGAGAGGATGAAAACAAATGCAAAAGGCTCTGTCTCAGGAGAGCAGGGAATGGACATTTTGCTGTTCAGATGAAGCATTGAGCTAAAGGGAGCAAAGGCAGTATGATCTAGGTTGAAAAGGATGTTAAAGATCCCCTTCTTCCTGCCCCCCTTCCATGGGCAGGGACATCTTTCACTACATCAGGTTTCTCTGTCAGCCATGTTAAAACATAAATTAATAACCCATTGGTCAATAGATTAGAAACTAGAGCTCTTACTGCTTCACACAGTAAAAAAAAAAAAATCAGGAATTACTATCCCCAAACACACCATTAACTAGGCACCAGCACGCCTAACAGAAGAATAGTTATGTCCAACTACAGTGTGCTCCTTTTGAATCCAGCCCTCATTTATTGAAAAAGTATTGAAAGGTAATAGGTAAAAAAAACAAAACTCATTTCAGCTCATTTTTTCTGCAATTGCCACTGCTTTTGCGTTTAAAGTATGGGGGAAAAAAAGAAAACAAGCAAACGAACAAAAAAACCCCCCAAATAAACCAAAAAACCCAACCAAAAAAAAACCCCACAAAACCAAAAACAACAACACAAAAACCCCCCAAGAACAACAACAAAAACCAACCCAAAAAACAAACAGAAAAAAAAATTGCTTTGCTCTTCTACCTAGGGGTTTTTACTTGCCTGGTTACGTGAAGAAGGAGTATGTTATTTTCTGCATGCTTCTAGATTAGGACACCATCATTTATGAGCACAAAAAAATAGCTAGAAATCTTTTGGAAAGTTGTGATTTTATGATTTAATTTTATACTTTCTGTTACACTTGGTGCACATTGATTATAATTACAGTTTACAGTTCATCAAAATAGCAGTGTTCCCATACATAAGAGAAGACAACATCTTTTCAGTCATACATAGATGCTAGATTCACAAACACTCACTTAACAGAGTTTTTACTGAACTTTATTTTTAAAGTTTTCTGAGTGCTTTAAAAAATTTTATCTACTTAGCTCAAACAGGTAATTAGCAATTCTGTATTTTATCATTTTTGCATGCAAAATTTAGGTCTGCTTACTCATATTTACATTAAGACAAGTGTTTCCTCAAATTTGATTCCATTTTCTGAATTCACAGCATTTCATTGCATTTGAAAAGTGCATATCTGAAAGAAAAAAGTTCCTGAGTTTTCTACAGTTTAAGAAACAAGATAGTTCTTAAAAGAGTGAGGAAATAGCCCAAAACAAAATGAAATGAGACAGCAGCACTGACTTAAATCACAGTTGTTCAGAAACTTAGTTACATAAGGCAAGTACAGGTCTGCTGAGTTCACCAGAGCTACATGCCCTTGCACCGCTTTAGGATGCAGTTGGGATTATTAAACACACCTCACCCCTCCTCCTTCTTGGTTCTGCATTTTGCCCTTGCTATGTGAAAACAGACTTTTAGAAATGCTTTGCATTCCAATGTCTATTTAGTGACAGTTGATCTATTTTAACAAACTTTTCAAACACTGTTTCCGGATCTCTATTTTTATTTTTAATAAGGCTATGTAAAAACCAAGTATAAATAAGGCCCTAATACAATAGTACTACATAAACACATGTGTTTTGCTCAGAACAAGAACTCTGGAGAGATAATTAACTCAAATTGCAGGGGTTTTGTCCAAATGCTTGCAGTTACTGACAATTTCCCCACTTTTAACTCCCTTATAATTATAAATGGTCTGCATGCCAGATCACTTTGCCATTTTTCTATTGGCTAGCAAGAAATAAAAGCTCAAGCTGTAGTCTGCCTTCTTTATTGTGCCTTTTTTATTCTATATTGTGTCATCTCCATGGTTGCTATTAAAATGAGAAGAAAGGATAAATCTAACCTTAAATTCCCTCCAATTGATATGTTGCTAATTTGCAAATCCCATTGAGGGTCACTGACAGCAATGATGGTCACTAATAACTGCACTCGCATGCCTTAATAAAACATACCAATTCCTTTTACACAACATCCATTATTTCCACATCTGAACACCCATTCATAATGACAGTGAGCCTTTTTTATAAGCTTTTCTTTTTTAAAATAGTTTTATCATTACATAACCATTGATGTAATTTTCAGGACATTATTTTTTCTTTTCCATGTACCTAACCACCATTGTTATGCCAGTGGTATCCCTAGAACATGGCCTGAAGTGTTTGCTCATCGAATTTGATGGTCTGGCAAAATAAGAAGAGTTTTTGTTGTTTTTTTGTTATTGTTGTTTGTTTGTTTGTGAAGGTTTCTTTGTAAGAGATATATTTGTTCAAGTTAAGGTTGTGCAGTAGCTATCAGTCTGAAAGTCAACAATATTATTTATCTTGTCAGAAAACTGAACTTCTTGTTTTTAGATTTTGGATTTGTTGCAGGAAATGCTTCTGTTGGGTTGAATATAGCTTCTTGGTAGAAGTTTATTTCATCTGAGCAGAATCCTAGGATTCATGTTGTTTTTACACGTGTAAAAGGTCTCTATGAACAAATGGACAGAAAAATGTATTTTATTTTTGAGGAAGTCATTAAGTTTCCCATGACAGCAACATGATCATTAAATAGCTATCACTGACTATCAAAATAAAGAAAAGGCAAAACCATCTGCTCTGGACACTGTTGCCCCTTCTCCTGTATTTGATATGTAAAAGCTCCAAGGATGAAAACTTTCTATTTTCCCTTCTCTCAAGAAACAAAGAGGGTTATTCTAGAGAACAGATTGGTCTATGAATATAGGTTGATTCTAATAATGATGAACTGCCAGTATTCTGTGTAAGCCACATATTCAAGTATGTAACACTCTTTGAGGACCAATTTTCCATTGCCCTGTGGTGTTGTCTCTTTTTAATGAGCACAGAGGGCCAAAGGAATCACTTTTACAACACTGTTCACACTTCAAGGTGAAGATCCCATATAGCCAGACTAATATCAAAATTGTTTCATAAAATATCTTAAAATGAACCTTTTAAAAAGTAATGGTACAGTAATAGTAAATGGTTTTCTTCTGTCACAGAATTACTCAAATACAACGTTTTGAGAGAAAGAAACAGGACACACAAACACATATTTGAAAGACTCAAATTGTAAGTGTTTTGTGTTTTTCTATTGACACAAGCAATATCCATAAAGTTAATTTTTCTTTTACCTCATGGAACTGATTATATTGCAGCCAACATCCAAATTTTATGCATCAGTACACATTCCTAAACAAGCTTTTTGTATTTGTGCAATATAATTATAGTGCATAATAATGCAACATAGTTATTACAACAAGCAAACAACAAAAAAACCCCACCCCACTTCTATTTTGCATCCATGCAGACCTAAAGCCTGAATAACTAGTCTGGCATCTTTGATATGACAAAACTCTTGCTGACATTAATTGAGCTTGCACACCACTCTCCCTAAAGCAGCCTCATTTCCTTTAAATAGATTTTGGCTTTGTTTTTCTGGATTTTAAAAATATTTTGGTAATTTTAAATTATACTATACTACTCAACTTAAAGGTGTTTAATCATCTTTAAGTTGAGTAGTCACCACTCAGGCAAAGGTTCCATCAATATGAAAAAAGGTTACAAGCTCTGACTGTAATTAATAGCAATAAAAATATATCCAAGCTATAAATTTGTAAATTATGGGCACATAAAATTTAAGAACTATTTCTAACTCAGTCTAGTTATATTTCAATACAAGGATTAAAAAAAAAGGTTTAATCTTATCATAAGATGTGTGATATTAATGAGATATTCTTTATTTATCCAAGGGATTGACTGTACCTTCCCATCATCTTCTGCACCCTCAGCCTACTTGCTGGTGGGGAGGAGTGAAAAGCATAAAGGGCCTTGGATTGTGCAAGCACTGCTAAACAATGTCTAAAAGACAGCAATTTGTGCTGTATTTTCAGCACAAATCCAAAACAGAGTACCATGCAAGCTGCTGTGAAGAAAATTAACCAGCACATGGATTTAGCCCATATATATAGAAGCTATTTTTCTTTTATGCGATGCCATTTTCTAGGCTTGCTATTAAGAAAATAATTTTAAAAATCCAAAAGCAAAAACAACAGAAAAATCCCCCAAAACCCCCAAAAAACAAAACAAAACAAACAAACAAAAAGGAAAACAAAAACAAAGCAAAAAAAAAAAAGAAGCCAAAACCTTAAAGTTATCTTGGAAAATAAAACTATATATATATTATACATAATACACATGCATACACATACTGAAAACTTCCTTAGAAACAATTATTGTAATTCAATGAGAAATGCCCACATTATGCTATTTACTTTTTTCGTAATACCCAGAAAAATCCATTTTTCCTAAGACTGAGACTCTAATGAGCTACATTGCTACTTGAAAGTTTATGGCTTGCACTGGTTATAGGATCTTTTGGTGGTAGTTGTATGTAGGGAAAATACTTAACCCTTGGCCTTGCTCCCATTTTCATTCCCAGTGAAATCTATGGCACTATCAACCTCTAGAAAAAAGTGGAAATCTAGAGGTCCTTCTCATACACTTCTCAACACCAAAAAAAAAAAAAAAAAAAAACAACAAAACAACAGGAATTTAAGGAGGTGAAATACTGACCTTAGTCAGTAAAGCAACATTGATAGAATTAGTTTAGGGGTCCTATTAACTGCAGCGAAGTCATTCCCTCCCTAAATTAAGATAGGAAATTATTAAAAGCAAAAACATTGTCCAAACAAAATGAGTGAAGGAAGGATAAATGTTAGGGGAGGAGTAACAAGACAACCTTCTAAAAGGTCAGCAGGAGTGATAACAGGAAGAGAACAAGTCAGTGAATGGTATGTTTGACTTTGTGTCTGTAGACATGGAAGGAGTGTTGTATGATTTTTTTCTATGACTACAGGGAGAAAACCCTGTGAGACATGCATGATATTTCTGTGACTGTAGGGAGAAAACCCACTGAGAAGTGCTCTATGATCTTTTCTATGACTGAAGGGAGAAAGTACAGTGAGGAACATAAATGAAAGGAAGAAAAGAAAAGAGTTCTAGGATGCAAACTCACAAAAAATGCCAGGAGAGGGTAGTTTCCATCCTAAAACATGGACATGAATAAATATTAATCTTTTTATATGTACGTATGTAAACTCCTTACATACATTATATTATATTTAATATATAGCATACTGTATATCATATATATAAATATACACACACATATATATAATTAGTAAATATACCCTGCCTCCTTGAGAAAGTAGCTTAGAAGAGTAAATAGGTAAATTAGAGTTTGTTGTAGTAGATAGGATGGTGTAAGTCTTAAAGATATTGTCAGTGAGTTTGAACTTCTTCTGGAATGTGACAAGAATATTTGAAATCCTTCAGAATACTCATACAATCAGTATTGCTATTAAAAAGCTCCACTTCTGTGGAAATACTTCCACACTATGGTACAAACTTTGGCCAATATGTAATTTTTCAGAACCAGTCCCTTGGTTCCCCTCCCCTTGTTTAGCCTCAATTGTGTTTTTAGGCTTCTTAGGTTTCTTTACCTTCTCCTATTGGGAAAGGAAACAAAAAAAGCCCAAAAAATCCCTGAAACTGTTGTAGCTGATTCTGGCTGTAGTGAAACCTATTGAGAAAAGAACTGACCTGCTGCTGAACTCAGATAACAAGCAGCTTATGCCTACCCCAGATAGTTCATGCCCTTTAGAGAAAGGAGACAGACAGAGGCAGTTGCAGCAGCAACTGTTTTGGCTATTCTTCTGTCTTGTCCTCATGAATTGAACACAAAAACCAGCCCAAAATCCAGAGGCATCAGGAATATGCAGGATGGTAGTGGGATTTTAAAAAAGCAATGAGGAAGACAGTAAAATAAGTTTTTAACTCACCAATTGTATTAAAATTAATTATGCTGACCTCTTTCCTTCCATGTTTTTGCCATTACGTACATTGTCAAAATTATTTCAAGTAAATGCACTCTACTGACATGGATATATCTAAGTCTGCTCTCATTTCTCATGAAAGAAGGAATGGAGATGTGTCTGTTAGTGGATGGGAAGGCAGTAGTCTCTGGGTATTAAGTATAATGAGCAAATAATCCTACCTTCCCAATGTATTTTCAGAAACTCCTAAGCATGAAATAACATTTTCCCTATGTACCAAGAAGCTGCTGGAGTTTTGTAAAAAACACATCACACTAGTAAGTGTCAGGTTAAATCTGATTTCTAGGTAGAAGAATTATCTATGATGCACTTCATCAAGCAGAGGTAGAACCCATCTTTCTTGTCTACATTACATTCTTTCTAAGATATTAGGAAAACAAGTCAATGAAAGAGGGGTGTTAGTTGAACGGCAAAAACACAATAAATGACTGGGGTATACAAAAACTTCTCTGGACCTGAAGGGGCTGTGCAGAAAGAGTGACTTTGGGATAGGAAAAATACAAAAAAAAAAAAATGGAACAGGTGTCTTAAGCACAAGCTCTGTTCTTTGGAAATAAATTATATCTAAGGCCAAATATCAAACATTTTTAGTATTAATTCACATTAAGAACTATAGAAGATTCAGTCATAAAAAGGAAGACCTAAAAGAATTTCTAAAAAAATGTTTGGGGTTGGATATTTTTATCTTGCAAAAATATTTTAAGAGGCAATAAAGTGAGATTAAGTATTTTCTCTACATTCTTTCCATTTTGTGGAAAATGTAGTAGAATTTTATATCAAATACTAGTGAAAAAAGCTCCAGTTCAAGAAATTCCCTATATTCTTTAGTTATGTTTAAGCTACTCAATTAAAAATTGGTCATCTAGTTAGCAGTAACCCTGAATTTATTTAAAAATTCAGGTAGAGACACGTATATATTTTTTTACAATAACTTTAAAAAAAAACCTCTGAGTTTGATAACATAAAGTGGATATAAAATTTAAGACTTCTTTTAAATAATGAGGCAGAGAACTTTTCTTATTACAAATTGGGTAATCTTTGCTGCAGCTTAAGGAAAATGTGACCTCATTTTTATTTATGATATGAAAATCCCAGGTATATGATATTTGAGGAGCAGAAAGATTATTCAGAAGCTGAAGACTGGGTAAAAATAAGTATGTAATAGTTAAATGGTTAATATGATATATTAACACGTTTGGGAGTTAAAATGGTACTGAATTAATGATTTAAGACTGGTATGATGAATACTGATATTTCTGTTAATAAATATAATTTCAATAGTGCATTTTATTTATTTGGTGTACAGCTGCATACAAAAAATCTAATTTCAAATCAAAGGAGTCTAGTTTTTTAGGTTTACATTTACTCAAGCCCTTTTCTTGTCTTCTGAAACTGTATTTTAGAATACAAATACATTTGTGTTTAATTCTTTAAGGTTAAGAGCCTTCTTCACTGTATTATGCTTGAGCCACAACACAAGAGGTCCAACTGTCTGGTTTCAGCAGGTGAATTAGAAGATCTCTCTTTAGCAGGAACCTGCTGGAGCCTACTGCTGGAACTAGAAGATGATAGTGATCTGGTATTGCAAAAATAAGAAGCAGGGGAGACACTGAAAAACTCCCAACTTTTAAGAATTTAAACCAGCAAGGACACATATTCATATTCACTTGAACCTTCTCTTTCCAGAACTAAAACAAGGAAGTTTGGGATCAAAACTCATACAAACAGTACCTACAAGCTTATTCATTAAGCTGTAATCTGCTGTTCCAGCTCGCTCTGTGTCACGGTGACCTGAGATGGAGTAAGTAGCACAGATTCCATACTCCACTCTCTATTTGATATGAAACTTCCCCAAAACCCCTTGAGATAAAAAGGTTCTATATTCCTTTCAAATACCAAGATATAGACTGGGTGCACAGCTAAGGCCAAGTAATATTTTAGCATGAGACAGAGCTAGAGCAGAGGTTTTTCCCTCAGCTGTAAAAAAGATGTGAAGGAAGAGAAGCAGTTAATGGGAGACCATGAACCATTTGTCTGTTCTGCTGAAGAGAGCAGACAGAGATAACTTGTCTCTACAGCACAGAGCTTGTACTTGTCTAAATTTTCAATTTTTTTTAGCCATTCTAACCGAGGAAGGAAGAAGAACCATGCCATAAGGAAAAACACATCTCCTTTGAATTAATGAATTTTTCATCATTAAAATGTGCTAATCACCAAATAACCAGGGACATTATTTAAATAATTACTATAGAATTATGAAACAGAGGTTATTGAAAATGAACACTTAGCTACTAAAATTAATTCTACAGCATTTATGTTTCCCGCATTAACAAAAAGTATTTCTTGCATTTGGTTTTCAGTATCCATTTACAGATATGGAGTGAGGCCATTCACGGTTTATTTAAACTCAATTAAGTATATACTGAGGAAGAAGAGATGTCACTCTGCCTTTAAAAATGGTAGCAGACAAAGAAGAGTTTAGAGGAATATAAAAATGTTTCAGAAACAATTCTATGCACATTTGATACATAGCACAGAATTGAAACATTTTGCCTACAAAACTAAAGGCATTGATCAATACAACGTGCCCAGGTTTCCCATTTCAGAGGCTTTCTCACAGGATGGAAGCTGACATGTAGTCAGTAGATATTTATTCCAATGTTACCACCTAGATGTCTAAGGATCTTTTAGGCTGGATGAGGAACTAAGTTCTCAAACAAAAGATGGCAATACAACCACATTATTCTGAAACAAAAATAGCCAGACACCTTAAACCTCTTTCCTTAAAAATAAGGAAAATTGAAAGCTAGTGACAGAGTGCCTCTAAATTATAAAACAACAATGCTGCAGATGTATTAAGTCTGAGACTGTACTTACCAGGCTAAAGGAAAAAGACTTCTGACCATAAGGAATTTACCATCTATAGAAGAGACATTGGGCAGAGACTTAACAAGAGATAAAAACCCTTTAAAAAGAATGTTGCTCATGTTTTAGATAGACATGAAAATAGTCCATTTAAGGAATTTAATTGGTGGGAAGAATGATAAAATATAGTAAAAACTTAGTTTTGGGGTATTTTCCAACTTACAGACCAACTTTTGCTTCAGCACTGTTTCAATGTATTTTCCAAAGAAATATATATGACCGTTTCACAAAAAATCTAGGTCTCCCAAGCCATACCAACAACAGTGAGTTACATTTCATACTTTAAGAGAGTTCAATTTTGCCTGCATCACTGGTAGGAGTTATTGAATATAAATACACCTTTCTTCATTATATATATTACATCTTTTTTTTTTTTTCTTAATAATTTTAAACCACTGATTGCAAGCTTTAATGCATAAGCTATCTTTCTGTGCAGGGAACTTAGCCAGCTTCAACTGCAAAATAAAGGAAATGTAGACTTAGGTCTGAGCTAATGTTAAGCTACAGTTGTCACTATCTATGTCCTACATAAATGCCATCTATTTCACTTCCCTCCCTTAGCTCTTAAGAGGTAGTATTGTAAGCATATTTGTCATTTATAGAAACACCTGCTAGAATTTTTACTCCCTTGTGGACATTATGCTCAGTTAGGCATAGAAAACTTGGTTTCAATATTTAAATATTAAATATTCTGTTTTACTGTTTGACACTAATAGAATCATTTATCTAGAAACGAAGGAGCTGGTTAAGACAGATACTGAAAACACTGGATTATGAGTCACACACCAGACATATATTAGGAGTTACTTATTCCAGTTTCTTTTCAAGCTGATGATTTCTAGATTTCTAGTGATTCAGTGTGTAGGCTTACCAGCAACGTAACTCAAGACCAGGTGTCTTCCCTCAATTAAAAAAATGCCTATTTTTTACCTACACTATAAATGAAACTAAGTGTATTTGCATATATATATATATATATATATATATATATATATATGTAAGTACTATTGTTAAGCTGCACACACTTATTGTAATCTGTATGGGTTTATTTAGCTTTTTTTCTTTTTTTATTGGGGAGGAGTGGCACTGAACTCACTCATCTGCAGTAAGATGAAGGTTGGCTATGGAAACATCTCACAACTTGTGCATTTGACCTTCTATCAAAGGGCTTCTAAAGAAATAACCATGAAATCATTCACAATATGTTTTAATATTTAGTCGGCTGATAAACAGACAGAGGTGAACTCTCCACATATTCTCAATTTCCAGCATGTTTCAATTACATTGCTATCAAAAAGATACATGATCTATAAAGAAAATAACAAGAATAGGACAAGAGAGAATAAACTGGAATGTACTAATAAAATCTTCTAGCCATCCCTCAGAGATTCATAATAGTACTTCCTTTTCTACAGATGTATGCATATGTCTTTTTTCTCATTTCTAAACATTTTCTGAAATCAAAGGGTCTATAATTTTTCAAAACATATTGGGGCTTTTCAGTAAAACTTGGGCAGCACATAAAGAAAACAACCAAAATAGCAGAAAAGAAATATCCTTTACTGAGCTAATTACTATGCTTTATACAACCAAATGAGGTCTGAAATTTTCTAATTACATAATGAATATATGAATATTTCCTCTGGCATATGGGATTTAAGGAGTGAGTTTGAGAAGATATGAAGGGAAATGAGGACCTTGAGAGATCAAGGATGAAACCATTTTGATTCCATTACAATAATTTCTCAGCTGCTGTCTGGTTAAATGAAAGAGAATACTCAGGCTTCTTTTTTATTATCATAATATCTACTATGACACTTATTAGGAAATCTTATAATGAAGGTAGGGACTTTGTTTGATGAATTACTAATTTACTAGTTAATTACTATTATTTCTTTTTTTTTTCAGAATTTAGCCCAAGTCAAGGCAAACTTGGTTAGCCACTAGAAACTGCAATTTTTGCTGCAAGAAGCTGGAAGCTATTTAGTATATAAAGCAAAGCTTTTTCTTAAAACTTTATGTGAGAGGTTAAAATCACAAAACTCCAGAGTGAAAAAAACAAACTTATTCAGAGCATCAGGGGGGAAAGGAATACAAGGTATGTATGACTATTTCCCCAGAGTGTGTAGAGTTTCATGGTAACTTTTAGTTATTTAGTGGTGTTCACCTATCACGACCATGGGATAGGAGGATTTGGGTACTGGTTTACATACGCAGGGAAAAGCAGTCCTGGTCCTCACTGAGCAGCAGAACTTGTTTAATTCCTTGGCTGCCACAGGCCATGCTTTGGGGATCAGCCTCTGCTCCCAAGAAACCAGTGACAGGACAAGAAGGCGTAGCATCAGGCTATGCCAGGGGAGGCTCAGGTTAAACATCAGGAAGAATTTCATCACTGAAAGGGTTGTTAAACATTGGAATAGGCTGCTCAGGGAGGTGATGGAGTCAGCACTCCTAGAAATGTTAAAGTGCACTTAATCACTTGGGTTTAGTTGGCCTGGTGGTGTTTGGTCAAAGCTTGAACTCAGTAATCCTGGAGTTCTTTTCCAACCTTAATGGTTCTTTGAATCTATGATTCTAAGTATGTTGTTTCCTGACAATTGCTCTTCCTTACTCTTCCTAATGTTTCCATTGGCTCTGCAAGGTAAGATAAAACACCTTCACATTTCCCTTTATTTCCCTCCCACCAATAAACATAATTTCCTAGCAGCAAGTTAGATCAAATACTTTTAATTGCTTATTCACAATGTAGTAAATCATACACATGCATGAATATATGTTAAAAAGAAAAGTGAAGCAACAATATATTCTGCGTTCTGATGAAAGTAATCAAGACGCTTTTGCACTTTCTTCATGAGAAGATTAATTATACTTCCAATATACTCAGGTATAACAAGCAGAGCAACAACAAGATATTATCCTCATGGCCTGCTGCATGACTTCATGCATCTACATTGATCTGATTTTCCAAAGTTGACAGGGATGTGAAAGAACAGGAAAGGAGAGGAAATTGACTGTGCACATATATAAAGTAAGCATGGCTTACTTTTCTTCCTGTATAGCAATGTTTCTCAGCTCTAGCTCATGCCATGAAGCACTATGGAGTGTCCCATCTTGCTAGGCAGCTGAACACAAGGCACATTTCTCTGCAGATAAAAATCTGTTACAGAGCACCTGCATAGCTAGAGGTATTCACGCTGTCAGCCTTTGTGGAAAAAGCTGGATTTAAAACACAAGAGTCTACAACTTGCCAGACAGTCCAGATTCCTTACACACTTTAAAAACCATTCTAAAAGAAAAAACTGTGCTCCAAAAATAGGCAAAAGAGGGCTAGGGGTTTGTTTGTTTTTTTGTTTCCCTTGGATTTATTATTTTTTTTAAGGAAACAGGGGAATTGACCTGTGTCATCTGCTTTGCTAGCAAAGACTGGCTTTTTTTCAAATCATATTGATGGAAGACTACTAAGAGTCTAATAGGACCCTATTGCTTTTATCCAACACAAGGTCTCATTTCAAAGAACAGAAAAGATAAAAGACCAGGCTTCATGTACAGGTCAATTTCTTAATACGTTATTTGATGGTTTGAATCACTTCATTTGCACTTCTATAGCTCGATTTTCTGACAATTTGAACTCTAAAATGTATTTAACAGTGCATCTCCTACTACTCTCACTAAAGCATGCATGTGTGCAGGGCAGGGCAGACAAGCTGGTCTGAATGATTTTGCCTTTTTCCACCCATACCATATCAAGTGGACAGAGTAACTGATCTGTAGCAAGTCATTTTGAAACTTGGACCACTAAAGATTTGTTAAGCAATTTTATTCTAGGCAGAATGACCCTTTATCCAACTTATTTTGTGTTTGAAAAGAGTGTGAAATGTTAAACTCTTGTAACATTCCATAAAATGTTTCACAGTATTAAATGTATAATAATAACAATGTGCCTTCAAGAATAGGACAAATCAAAGAGATAATGAGCCAAAATAAATTTGCAAAACTATTTTACATATCAAAAAGTAATAAGACTGTGCAGTTCAGCTAATTTTATTTGCTCTTTTCAAATGTGAGATTTTTATGCAGTGTTTTACATCCTTCATGGACAAGCATCCCAAAAATTGCTTTTGAACAGCAATTTTCAATATCCCATCGAGGTAAAGCATTTACGGAACATCCATTATCTGAAATTCTATTGTCAGTTTGCTAGATTTTCTAAAGCATGCAGTCCAAGCAGTGACTGAAATACCCAAAACTTTTGTGTGCATCTATATAGGTGTGCATATTACTTTTTTTCATATAAAATCCCTGAAATTATTTCCTTAGCATTTTTCATTTTAGAAAATGTCTAATAACAAGCATTGACCCTTTTCCAGGAAATATGCAGCAGGTCTTCAAAGAGCTTCACTTGTCCACATAATTTAAATGACAATAAAACTTGTATTCTTTTCATGTTTATAATCATGTTTAAACACAAAAAGTGTTGACAAGCACTGCCTTTTTCATGAGTCAACTACTACTATACAGTTATTCTTTTCTACATCTTGCTATTCAACTCAGGCAGCCAAAGCCACTTCATAATTTCCTTGGATCTATTCTGTAGTAGTCTAGTTTGAAAGTTTTGGTGAAAAGTGCTTGGGTTTTTAACTGAAATCACTCTTTAATGACCACTCTTTTGAAAATATATATTTGACAAGACTTTTTTTTCACATTTCTTTCCCTTCCTTCCCATTGCTACAGTTTCAGTATACATTGGCCAAATACATTTCTGCTCCTGATTTCTTTGGAGAAACTTGCAGCTTAAACAGAGAGAAGGACTACATAAACCAGCAAGGAAGTATGGTGTCCCCCCAGCTAAAGCAGATATTAAAGTGTCTCTTCAGCAGGAAGCTATTTGAAGCACGTGTACAGAACATCTGTTTCTAATAATCAGTGCTGCTCCAGGCTCCTTTTAAGTCAATGTTACTTTCTGTGGCTGTGCCTTGTGTCATTTCCTCTACCACGTGCCATTATACCAAATCCATTTAGCATTCACAGGAACTGAACAAAGAACAGAGCAAGAACAGAAATTGTTTTTCTGGGCAACTTCTGAAGTTTTCAGAATCATCTTTGCTTCTTAGTGGAACAGAGGTATTTTGAGCATTTTAGTTAAAAAATCCTTTGGCATGGAACTGTTTTCCAGAAAAAAAGAGCATTGTCAGAGAAAAAAAGTCCTCCTGAAAGTCTGAGGTGACTTTGTAAAAAGTTTCCAGTTTAAGTCCATGGGCTGCCTGATCCACAGCAGAAATTTTTTATTTCACATCAATAGAACAAAACTTTCAGCTACATTTCACTTTTCTAAATCAAAATTTAACCATGTCATGAAAGCCAGAATTTGCTTTCTCTGTTCTCCTTCCATCTTCTGGTTTGGCAGAACTACTGATTTACACAAGAAGGACAAGATGATTTGGAGTGGTCTGGATGGATTTACCAGGCATAAATCATCTTACCTTGTTGCCTTATGTCCTAAAATGACTACATCTGTGACAAAGAAAGCACCAGAAATGTTGTTTATATGCTTCAGTCAGGCTTTTGGTGCTGGGGCCCTGGGAACTGGGAAGGAGTCAGCAGTGAACCCTGGTATCAAAGCATCACCCAGGGCTGTGTCAGCAGGAGCACGGCCAGGAGCTCAGGGCAGGACTTATTGCCTCTGTACAGCAGAGGCCAGACACGTCTGGATGCTGTGGCCAGCTTAAGGCCCTCCAGCACAGGAAAGACAACAATAACCTGAAGTAGTTTATCCCCACAACACTCAGGACTTGAGAGTGTGGGGCAAAGACAACTTCAGGGGGACATCACAGCCACGCCAGTGCCGACTGGGGGTGCAGAGGGATGTAGAGGGGCAGACAGGCTTTTCAAGAGCTGTGTGTGGCAGGCCAAGGTACAGCAGGCATGAGGGCAGTGAGGGGTATTCAGGCTGTGTGCTGAAACCTTTCCCCATGAGGACAGGCAGGGAGCAGGCAGAGACAGATTGCCCAGGCTCCAGTCCTTGAAGGATTCCAAGGCCCATCTGGGCAAAGCCCTGAACAACCTGGTCTGACCTCACAACTGCTGTACTTGGAGCATTAGTGTGTGAGGGACATCCTGATGTACCTTTCAGCCTAAAAACAAGGGACATTTCAATAACTTAAAATTTTCCAGAAAAAGTGTTCTGATCAGATTTGGTACTTGACCTTCCGGGTTTCAACAAAAGATACCATCTGATATCTGTGCTCCCACAAGCTGACAGAGACTTCTAAAAAGTTCTAAAGGACTGCTTGCAACATCTTGGCTATTCTACTAATGAATTATGATAATTTCTTCATTAAAATATCACTAGAACAGACTCAGAGGATACACTGACATATAAAATATTCAGGTTGTTATAATTTGATCACGTAATATTTTTTAAGAGTCAATATCATAAGCATAAGAAGCAAAAATTAACAAGGTTGATTCCATGCTGAGGCTAATTTCATGTAATGTAATTCATTTGCTACATATATGGATAAGAGAGTGGAAAGATTTATAGGAAAGCTGGGATTAGAAGGCAAATGATTGATAGGACCTGCAGGATGGCTGGAAGGCAGCCTATTCACCTCCCAGTTCAGTTCCACCACACATTGTTTACAATGGTCAGAAATTGCACTGCTCCTCCTGAAGACCTTTTGCTCTCTTTGCATCAAACACACACCATGCCAGAAAAGGTTGCTTCTTTGCCATCCACCCACCCAGCACTGTGCCAGCCCTTTGCTGAAAAACACCAGTGTTCACATATTTGTCAAATTGTTACTTTTCCATAGGTTTTTAATCTTACTTCATTCCTGTTCATTTTGACACTGCAAAAATTAATGGAGCATTTAATCAGTTCCAGGTTGTGGAACTTCAATGACCACTGAAAAAATGTCTTTACTTACTGAAACATTTTCCCACAAATTGCTAAAGGGTAGCACAGACCTATCTAACTCTCTCCCTGAAAATATTTGCTCATGCAAGTGTTTCTAGAGGCTTCTGCAGGTCCTGTGCAACATGCCTTGCCTTCATGAGAGCACTTCCCTTAAAAAAGTCTGAGGCACAGCTTTTTCAGCAAAAAGAAATAAAGCATTTCATGATAGAATAAGTCTAAGGAAGATTCACCAATATGAATAGAGTCTATTTTTAAATTACTAGAGAATCATTTTGCTGCCACTTTAAGTGTGCTTTGTCTGAGATGTCAGAGGGAAATAAGAGCAGAGGCTGTTGTGTGGGAAAGTCATGGAAACATCTCAACAGCTCCCATCAAACCTGTATTTTTATAGCAAGACTTTCTACACTTGATCTTAAAGTGTGGAGGTGCCCTAACTCACTTTACTTGCTTGGAAAATATAGGAGGATTCTGAAACCTTCCCAATGTCTCAAGGTGAAACTACATGATCATGAACTTCACCTAAAAAGACTAGGTTACCTGGATCAACAAACAACAAAACAACACAACAAAACAAATGCCAAAAACCAAACAAACAAACAAAACAAACAACAAAAAACCAACCAAACAAGCAAAAACAAACCGACCAAACAAACAAGCAAAAAACCACACACAAAAAAAAAACCACCAAAAAGCAAACCAAAACCATCAGGTACCCTGTCCTGCTAACACATTAAAACTCAGACTGAATAGCAGCAATGAAAAACCAAATCTCTTTTTATCAGGTGTCAGGAGACAGAAGCTTGTTTTCTAATAGGCAGAAATTATCGCTAAGGAAAATCATTAAGAGATTGAGAAATTATCACTGAATACAGGTTATTTATTTCTGTTTTAAAAGCCAAATGCTGGATGAAAGAGTCAGGAAAGAAGGTACTCAAGAGGTTTCTCAAGAACAAAAAAGTTCTGAGAAGGGTTGAGAGTGGTGTTCTGAACAGAGATGCTGCAGTTGACCTAGGGAAATAATTTTACTTGAAGTTCATCATTGTAGACCTTGGAATAAAGACCTTTTAGAGGTTTGAACTCCTGAATGTAAAGTAAACAAGGAAAAATAAATAAATAAACAAATAAATAAATAAATAAATTGCAGCTGCTTGGAAAAACTTGTCTACTTTTGGGTAATTTACATATTGCATAACCTTGCCAAGCTATCAAGCAGCAAGATAACTTCTAGATCATACATTATTTCCCTCCCGTGTTTCAATGACAAATAAAGGAAGGTAAATCACCTTGCTTACCACATGCCTGAGGCAAAGCTTAATCTAAAATATTTCAAAGCTAATAAAACCTGAGTTAGCAGAGAAAAATGTAGAATTTAACCTAAGTGGGAAAACAAGGTCTAATTCCTTCACACATCCAGGAGTATGATTAGCTTTCTACACTTAAACAGGATTTGCAGTGTAACAGAGCTCCCCATATGCAGACAATTAAATGCAAGCATACATGCTTGCTCAAGGCCTACAACAGTCTTTTTCCAAATTCCTAAATTATGTTTTTGTCTAACTCTGCTCCTCAGAAGCCAGGAAGAAAATATTAAAGAGCTGTTAAAAAAAAAAAATCCCATCTTCAAATACTATTTAGATAGCTGATGTTTATATGAAAAGATGTTTACTGGAAAGTTAATTGAAGTTGTACAATTAGTAAATTGATTTTCCATTCATATATTACATGCATAAAGGGATTTTCTAAAGGGAAGTTGCAACCAAATTAGTTCTTCCTAGTAGATTTTATCTAAGCATTTAAACTTATACTTTTAATTAACTTCTTCTTGTCTAAGTTAAATTTAAATTGTGTGATTTCTAAAATTGGACTTCTTCCATTTCTCCATTGGAAAAAGCTAAAAAATATTTTGGTCTAAATGTCTCACCTCTGATTTTTTAGGAAAATTTTAACTTAAAATCTCCATTTAAAAAAAGAGTAAAATCAAAACAAAGCTGTGTGATGGTTAATATTATTTTTCATTATTTTTAAAAGTAAACATTGAGTCTGTGTATAATGATATTGGGGTGGTGGGAGGAATATAATAAAAAGGTAATATCCAAGTAGTAGAGAGGCACAGAGGTACAGTGAATAAATATCTACTTTCCTGAGGTTCAAACATTTCCTCTCTAGCATCCTGCTTAACTTTAGAATTTTTCTATGTTTATATTTACTATTATTATCAGCTAGTAACTATTTGTAGACCATTTTCCACTAATTCAACATTCTTGACACATGCAGAAGCCATATAAAATATATGGGATGTTGAAAAGATGGAGATTTCATACATGTATTAGGGCAGGTATAGCTATTTTCCCAAGTAATCAAACAAAATGGTCACAACTTCTGTGAATATAACACTCACTGCAATGTTTCCTTGGAATACTCTTTTTCTTTCTAGTGTAGCATGCTATAACATGCTAACATGTTATCCTGAGATAACATTCACCGCAGTAAGCACTATTGTTATGCAAACAAAAATGAAACCATACTGAAATATAAAAAAATCACAAGGAAATCCAGTAAGGTTTATTGAACTGATCTGCTACTTTGAAACAGGCTGAGGAACTCTATCTTTCCATCACACCACTGTGGATCCCACTGTGTAAAATTTTGGATCCCTTTTTTCCCCCCTTTCCATGGAATACATGAAACAGATCTACAGCACCAGCTCCCAGCTTTTCTGTTGATCCACTGATTTCAAATGCATGTGGGATGCAGTACTCCAGATAGGGTCTCACAACTGGGAGAGGGGCAGAATCCCCTCCCTTGACCTGCTGGTCACACCTATTTTGATGCAGCCCAGGATACAAGGGACTTTCTGAGCTGCAAGTGCACATTGCCAGCTCATACTCGCCGTGCATCAAGTCCTCTGCAAGGCTGCCCTCAATCAATTTATTCATGCAGTCTGTCTTGGTACTGGGGATTACCAGTACCAATTACCCCAACTCAGGTGCAAGACCTTGCGCTTGGTCATCTTGAACTGCATGAGCTTCTCAGGGGCCCACAGCTCAACCCTGTCAAGGTCAAGGGCTCCCCTGGATGCATCCCTTTCCCTTCTTGTCAGTGTGTCTACTGAACCACTCAGCTTGGAATTATCCATAAACACAAAAAGTACTGGGGGTGCACTCAATGCCTCAATCTGTATCATTAAGAAAGATACTGAACAGTTCTGGTGCCAACATGAACCCTTACAGGACACTACTTGTTACTGGTCTCCATGTGGACACTGAGGCACTGGCAACCTGGATGCAGCCATCCAGACAATACCTTACCCTCCAGTAGCCCATTCATCAATATCTCCCCAGTTCAGTGACAACGATGTTGTGCTGGACCATGTCAATTGCCTTATACAAGTCAAGGTACACTTAATTTGAACTTGCAGCTAAGATTAATATTTCTGCCACTAAACAAACAAACAAACAAACAAAACCAAACCCCAAGTCCCCCTCAAAAAGTACAAAACCTGAAAACAAAAAAAAAAAGCAACCCTCCAACCTTCTTCTAAAAACTGAGGAAATAAGATCACTTTACACGTACATTATGTCAGTGCTTTCATTCCACTAAATAATGCAGTAATCAGTTAAGGATGACAAATAAAACATGAAGGAAAGTTTTATTCTGAATGAAGGCTGTCTCTCTATTTGGCTGAGTGCACACTCAGTCAGCTGTAATTCCCAAATAAATCAGGAAGAGTAAACCGTGTTTACTAGACCACACAGTTGAAGCAAAGAAAGTGCTGGCTTTAAGCTGGGCTGACAAGACCCACAAAAAGAAATGTGATCACAATTTTCTAGGACACTAGTAGGCTTATTCTCCTTTAAAGTTAATTCATGTCAAAATTTCTAGCCTTTCTAGTCTGCAATCAGGCCCTACACATGGAAGGGACAGAAAAAGAACAACTAGGTTAAAATGTCACTCAAACTTTTAGCTATGAATCAATCACAAGTCCTAAGGCTTAGTTTTTATTTAATTCTAAACATTGATTCAGTAAATACAGATAAAATATATGGTTCAGAAACAGATGTGAAAGAGCACCAACACTAAACTTCACTGACATTTCATGTTTCTGACCAATCTGAGTCTGTCTGTTTTTATTGATTAGTCATTCACTAAGTCTCAAAACTCACATTTCTGCTCTGGTTGTTTTGTTACACACTCCCCCTTTTTCTTCATCTCTGCTTTATTTCTTCCACAGTAGCAGTGTGACATGCTAGGCTATCCTGTCTATTGACTTTTTGCATTTCCTATCAGCAGAAAAACAATCTACTGTTTTACACCACTGGGTTCTTCATGCTTTGAGCCTCAGCAGCACAAATGTGATGCTCTGCCTCCTTGCAGAGCTGCAACTTGACAGGGTGGGAATTCCTTTATCGATCCATGAATTTTGAAGTATATTTGCAGTCTTCCCTGTTGCAATAATTGTGTGACTCTAAGCAAGTTACCATTCATCTCTAAAGTAGCTCCATTAAGAAGAAATTCACCACATCTAAGCACTTTAAATATTCTCCTAGCATTTTTACATCTAAAAGATTAGTTTGGTTTTTGTCCTGAGCTTTCAGCATGAAGTGTCTTTCCCAAATAAATTAATAAACATAAGGATTTGCATGTCTTCCTTTTTTTTAATTACTTTTATTTGTATCATAATGGTTTGTTTGCAAAGACAATATTTTCCTGGATTTATATTCCCTCAGAATAAACCAGTAACCTATTGACTTTTAACTTTCACAAATTTCAGCCAATTATATAACAAAGGGGCTTTGTAGAAAAAGTAGAAGTTCACAGCAATTTTTTTAGGGACAACATTCAATTAAGCATCTTGAATTTTATGGGTACTAGTATACTGTAAGCAGTTTTTCTCACCACTGATGCTTTACATGACATTTATATGAGAAGGACAGCAAAATAAATTTGAACATAATGGTTTACCTATGACACTAAGAGATTCTTCTGAATCTTCCTTCTTTACTACCTCTTCCTTCCAACAGATCAACATGAAAAATTTCTCTCTTTCTGCACATATATATATAAACACACATTTATTTCTTATACAATTAATTACCTCTATGATACATATGTCCTCCCAATAGATTCATTTGGGTTTAGTCTGTGATTGCTAATTTTTATGTGCTATTTGATATTAATTGTGCTTTAAATGTAGATATTTTGCTGTTGGGATATCTTAGGAGAGGTCGAAAGAGGAACATGAGAAAAGAGCAGCTAAGAGAATATTCGAGTTACTGAAAGAAAGGGAGATTGTGTTTTTTCTATTTATGCTGGGCCTAATAGAAAAACATCAACTCATAGAAGTCATAATTAAAAGAAAACTTTTATTATGCTTTTTGAAATAACATTACAAAAGGAGTATCAGAATAAAATGTTCAAAATTACAGAATCATGATCATGAGTTCCACACTACTTCCTTTTTTTTTTGAAGGAGTCAACCATAAGACATACTTGAAGCAATCCTCCTAAGACTGGCCAAAAAATATGATTCCCTTTAGAATATGCAAGATGGTCTAATAATAAAAAAAAAAAAGATTTTGTTTTCAATTATATTCAAACAAACTAAAACCCCTCACCCCCAAAATTCATAGGTAAAAACATGACGTTAAGTTGAATGATAATTCATTGTGTTTGACTGTTTCTTCACTGACCTGAGATATTCCTCTGAAAGCTTCATTCTCACAGATATTCTTTCAGTAATTCCTTGCAGACATAAATTTTGATAAGATGTGAGAATAAATTGGAAGAAAGTCACATAATTGCTCCAGGGTTTGGAACTGGCTTTTCTTCTTCTCTGCAAGTTGAAATTTGATGTTCTTTTCTCATCGGTTCAAGTCCATTACAGCAGGCAGGGCATGTTCTCCTTTGCGTACATCCTCTAAGCATCTATGTATAATACCTGCTTGTCTCAGAATATTGGAAGCAACACACACCTCTGCTTGAGATAAAGTGGGTGGATGCTGATGAAGGGAAATAATTTGAGAAACAGAAGTTTCTGCTTCAAGGTTTTCTCTGTTTTACTGAGCTCTACAAAGAACTGTTGTTGCCTCATGTTTTTTTCTTTTGAACTGCACAAGCAGCCTTATGTCCAGCGACTCTCTAGTGACAGCACGCGACTGTGGCTTACAGGAGAATGTTTGTTGGCAGATACAGAATCAGCACATGAAGAGTCCTGTAAATTAAAACAAATAACAAATTTTTTAGACAATAAAATGCCATTTCTTCACTTTTTAATATTTTTTTCTATTTAATATTTACAAATTTATATAAAAGATGCTGCTTGCTGGATACAGACAGAACTTACTTCTGAAGCCAGGAGAAGTCTTCACCAGTAAGGACCAGGATCGTGCGCTCTGCCTGGCTACTTCAGAGAACACAGAAAGGCAAAGAGCATCTCCAAGGTAGATGCTGAAAATGGATTTAAGATGAAACTGGTGACTAATAATGACCCCTTAAAGAACCTTAAAACAGCACAAGGGATTTGGAGTAAAGGCTAGTGCTGGTTTCATCTGGGGTAGAGTTAATTTTCTTCACAGTGGCTAATACAGGACTTTGGTTTGGTTTTGTTTGCTGAACAGAGAGTTGACAACAGAGAGATATTTTTGTTATTTCTGAGCAGGATTTACACAGAGCCAAGGCCTTTTCTGCTTTTTGCACTGCCATGTCAGTGAAGAAGTTTGAGTACCTGAGAGGTTGGGAGGAGACACAGCTGGGACAGGTGACCCCAACTGACCAAAGGGATATTACGGACCTAATGACATCATGTTCAGTACATAAAGTGTGGGGGGAAAAGGAGGAAGAGGAGAATGCTTGGAATGATTTTATTTCTCTTCCCAAATCACTGTTGCATATGATGGGGTCCTGGCTTTCCTGGAGATAGCTGAGCACCTGCCTGCCCTTGGGAAGCAGTGAATTAGATCCTTGTTTTGATTTGATTGTGTGAATGGCTTTTGCTTTCCCTATTAAAAAGTTTTTACCTTAACCCATGAGTTTTCTAGTGTTTACGCTTACGATTCTCTCCCTGATCCTGCTGGTGGAGGAGTAAGGGAACAGCTCCATGGGGCTTGGCTGCTGGCTGGGGTGAAATGACAACAAGGCTTCTTACCATATTCTTCCAGAAGAAATAAAACCCAAAATGATTTATTTACAGCCTACCACTTGAGATAGACTCTTATCGTATACTCTGAATTTGTATATTTTATTCATAGATAGACTTTTATCATATACTCTGAACTGATATATTTTATTCATATTTACCATTTGTAATGCATATTGCAGATGGTCACAGAAATTATTTCTTCTTGATGATTTCTTGCATAAAATTTAGTGTTTCACTCTCCCCCTGTGTCTTGTAGGGTGAGTGAATGAGAGGTTTTGGCCTAGGAACTGAATATCTCTCCAGATGTATTTTTGAGATAGCAAAGTAACATCACCCATTAAAAAGAGGTGATACAACTAGTACCAACAGTGAAATCATACTGCTAGATGAATTTTCCTGAAAATACAATTTTTTCTCTTCTTTTGCCCTAGGTCTGCCAAGGCTCAATTTTTAAGATATAACAATTATTTTCTTGTTCAAATGGCCCTCAAGTCTTCTTGGGGCAAAATTATGTACTCCTTGTTTTGATAAAACAATCTATTACAAGTTCCCCTCAACATTTCTTTAGATAGCAAAGTTTCCTAAACATGATAAGATATTCCCCAAGTCCTTTTGCACAGTCAAGTTATCAATGCCAAACAAACATACTATCACTGAAGACCTGTACCCAAGTACTTCAAATCAAGAGAGATTTGTGTGTGACCCAACTTAGACTACCTACTGTAGCCTTTAAGGCAATCTCAGGATTTACAAGGCAGCTAAGTTCAAAGCAGCAATGACTCACTGCTTAAGACTCAGCACATACATTCTGGTTTGGTAACGTGGATTAAAGTGGGCATGATATCAAATATAGAACCCAATCAGCAGTGGATGGTATCATTTGCATCACTAAAATGCAGCTGAAGCACGTAGGAATGTGAACCTGTTCTCTATGCAAAGTCCTTACACCACTGTGTCGTGTTCTGAATTAACTGGTTAAGTTCAGTAAAAACACTACTTCTTCAACCTCTTTAGCATTCATTGGATTCCTACTTTCAACTCAGTAGAAATATGTTGAAGTAAGAATATTCATAGAGCAGCAGGGATTTCATGCATGGATCTTGAAAAAAATCACAAGTGTGTGTTCTGGTTTCTTTTTCCTTCCATCTTACTTTTTAATATAATTTATATGGCATACATTTACAATAAAGCCACATTATCTCAGCAGTCTATGGGTGAACTTTAAGCAATGAATTCTAGTAACGTGGCTTAAAATCAGCCTCATGAGAAATCAAAGCAAGCACTCACTCTCACGGTCACACAAGCAATACACTAGCTAAAAATAAGGATGAAAAGAAAGCTAATGTTTACCTAGACTATAAACGTAGGTGGTTAAGATGAAATATGCTTTGAAATAATTCTAAAAAGGCTAATAATAACACTTTTCTTTTAAGATTCTGACATGCAATGTTTAATTATCCTGTATAAAACTTCAGAGGTACTTTAGCTAAAATATGTATGAAAATGCTCTTCCGAATTGAGTCACTTATCAGTACTTAGGGACAGCACATCACAGGCCCCATAAGTTTTGAATTTGTCTACCTGAATCATTCACATGAAAAAGTATCTGGCTTCTTTTAAATACTACTGTACAAAGCAACTGGAAAATGTTCATTTCACCTCAGACTTTCAAATCTCTTACACACTTTGTTAAAAATGCATGACATGCCTCTAAATGAAATTTTCTCCTTCAAGTCAGCCTAAGTGTTAAAAGTCAAGATTGCAACTTAGTTGAGCAATACATTAATACTATGTTGAGTTCTGGGCCAGCAAAACTCAAAATGGCTGTCCAAAGGTCTGAGCTCAGGGAAGGGTTAGAAAGATAGTAAGAAGACCTAAGAGGAGAAATTGAGAGCTCATTTATTCTGACAGAGTTCAGGAGACTGTCACAACTGCCTACTTGAGCAGCAGAGATATAAATGAGAGCAAGAAGTGTTAGAAATAGTCACAATAGTCAAATCACACTTTTAGAAGAACATTTTCACTAGTACAGTAGTGTACAGCTGGAACAGACATTGTGAAATTTTGATCTTTCCAAGACTCAGATGGAGAAAAAACACAAGGAGGTGGCCCAGTGTCTGGAAGTGCCCTGTTTTGCCCGGCCAGTGAAGCTAGAGGACTCCAGCATTCGTATGGTTATATGAGGTAAGCTCATTCTATTTGTTTATTATTAGACCTCTGTTGGGGTACACAAGACAGAGAGTACTTTATACCTTATTAGCATAAGAGATTTGATAAACAAAATGCCTTGGCAAGAGCAAACAGAACTTTGAGGATTAAATCAAGACTGCAAGAAGGTTCAATCAGATGGGTTTACCGGAAAAAAGAAAATTACATCACACTTCTGCAAGTAAGAGATCTTTAAAATGTATAAGTTTGTTTATGTGATCTTTAACCCAATCATTGTAGCAAAACATTTCTAGTCTCCCTAAAATAGTATACAAGCATTTGTATCCCACAATAAAATCGGATTCTTTGACCACCTCAAAGTCTTCCTTGTCTCTCTTCATTTCTGATAGACCTCCATTACATGTGTCTAATGTTACCAAAAAAAACCCATTAAATAATTGTCTGGGTTGTTTGGAGGTTTTCAATGGCACAAACAATTCACACACACATTTTCAAATTAAGCACAAACAGTGAAGGAAAGATGTGAAAATCCTTACAGATCCACAGGCTTGAAAAACCAGGAATATGAATATTTTTTCCTAATTACATATAATTTATTAAAATATCAACCCTTTAAATTTATATTAATGATTCTTTTTTATGCTAGCCAGCCAAAAGAAACTGCAGATATTTACTGTAGAAGGTTGACAGCAGATTGCATTTCAAAAGGGAAAAGAACATTGTATATTTGAAAATTAAATTTATACAAATAATGTGATTTCCTTATGATAAATGTAATTTCATCAACCTTGAGATGATTTTTTATTATCTAACTATTTTTATGTAAGAAAGTAATTATATTGTTGATAAATAACTTGCAGCTATTGTTAAATAATTTGCAGCCCCTGTTAAATAACTTGCAGCTATTAAGACAAAAAACTTATGTCCCTTATTGGTTAAATTTCCTTTTAAAATAGACACATTTGAAAAAGGTATTCATAAGATATATATATATATATATATATATATATATATATATATATCTTTCTCCTGTTTATATATTGCAATAATTTTACTTCTGTTTCTTTTTGTCGTCTCAAATTGAATAGAGTCTTAGCTATACGTTTTGAGTTTTTAATTAGAATTTGAAATTTAATTTTGTAGTTAGAAAAGAAAGCTTTTACCTTTTCAAGAAAGAGAAACATGGGCTTTAGCCTGAATTTTTCTGCAGATAAACATGTATATTCTATATTTCAGAAGAACTGGCAAGAAAATTAATTGAAAAAAAAAGTTCTTGCAACTTTGGCACAATATGCATAGTATTTCAGTCACGTATATTTAATATACATGTGTATCAGTAGCTTTGACTTTTTGCAGTATTTCACTGTATTCATTTTTCTGTTATGAAAAGAAAGAAGCCAACTTATCATTGATTAATTGTGCTACAGGGCATAAACTTGATTTGAGCTACAAATTATTGATTTGAAACATGTTGGTGGATATGAAATATTTTGTGTATTTATAATTCAAGAAGTTTTGCTGTGTTGTTATTGTAGATTTTTTTTAAATTTAGAAATTGATTTTGAATTTGTAAATGTAGCAGTTTGTTGTAAACCTGCCTGTACAATACAGAGTACCAGGGAGCATACAAATGGAGTTGTGACAATTAAAAGGAAGAAGGTATTATTCTGAGACACAAAGAAAGAAGAAAGAAATGCTTTGAACAGAATGAGAAAAAAAATATTTTAACAAGCATCTTGGAAAGATAATTGCAGTTGAATCAAAACATTAAGAACAGCCTTTATCTTGTCAACTAACTGAAGAATCACAGAATTGCAAAATTATTGAGGTTGAAAGGGATCTCTGGAGTTTATGTGGTCCGACCCTCCTGCTCCAGCCCAGCCACCCAGAGGGAGCTGCCCAGACTCATGTTCAGATGGCCTTTGAATATCTCCAAGGGTAGAGATTCTACAACGTTTCTGGGCTGTCTGTGCCAGTGCTCAGTCACACCTACAGTGAAAAAATGTTTTCTGATGTTCAGAGGGAACTCCTGTGCCACAGTTTGTGCCACTGGCTCTGGTCCTGACACCGGGCACCACTGAAAGAGCCTGGGTCTGTCCTCTTTGCACCCTCCTTTCAAGTACTAATATACATTAATAACATCCTCCTGAGCAGCCTGAGCAAATCTCTCAGCCTTTCCTCATTGGAGAGATGCTCCAGACCTCAATCAGCTCAGTGAGTCTTTGCTGGATTCTCTCCTTTATGTGTCAACTATGAGCCCAGAACTGGACACAGCACTGCAGGTGTGGCTTCACCATGGCTGACCAGAGGGGAAATATCACCTCCTTTGACTTGCTGGCAATACTTTGTGTAAAGCAGCCTAAGACACCATTAGCTTTCTTGACAGCAAGGGTGTTTCACTGGCAGTGAACGCTTGGTACCTCACAGGACCCCTATGTCCTTTTCTGCAAAACCAAAGGCTTTAAATCAAAGGACAACGAAAAGTTTGATTAATGTTGTCAGTGTTTTACAGTTTTGTTTTTTTTTTTTTTTCAACAGATTCTGAAGGACTTGATCTCATGTATCTTTATGCAGATAGGCCAGGATTTTAGGAGACTGTGTTCTAAGTGATGTTGTGAACTTGGTAGCTTTAGTGGCACAATTATTCTCTAAAATGCTAACGTAATTTTTAAGTAAGGTTCCTCTCTGCCCTAAAATGAAAGCCAATATCCATTTCATATTTTCCCCCATCATTTAAAGGGGAAATGACAACTAATTTTCTATCTCTTCAGTTACTTTCAAAATTTATTTCTTTCAGCAACTTCAGTATAACAAAGGAATCTATTGACATTTCATGTTTTTTGTGCTTTGCCAGACATAGAGACCCTAAAAATGGAACATACATTCTATTCCTAAAAATTTCTACAAAAAGAGAAGAAGGAACACACTTAGTAATGAGAAGAATAAAAATGTAAGAAAAGACGTGTATTTGAATAATCATCCCAATCTGACTCTGTTTCTTGTTCTTTTATTCTGAAAGAAGCTTAACTGGGTATACATCGTCTTTGGTTCTCCCGTTGTGCATCTTCTTCATTTCTCCACATTTCTATTTTTAGGTTTGCTCATTTTATACTTTCTTTAGCAACTTGGAAACTCATCTCTCAACCACATCTTCCTGCAGACCTCCTGCAATGTACTTCCTTTCAAGTCCCCAGAGCCCACAATACATTTTATCCCACAAGAAAACAAGAACAAAATGTTACCGGTCTGTGTTTTTACAGCCAATTTGCTATAATCACTTTCCTTTGTATTGTATAACAGAAAGTACAGTACATCATCTTCAAGAACAGAGACACTTCGTCTCAACTATTTTTAACAGATTTCTGGTTTTGCTCTCTTTTCAACTTCTTTTCTGTAACTCCCCTGCTATCTTTCTCACACCACAGTTTCTGGTTTGACAATAAACACTGAATTTTTTACCCTTGTGGTCAACATCAATCAAGGCAATGAGTTGTTGAGCCTGGATAGGCAGGGTGTTTTACATGTGTTAGAGATTTAAAAATATATGTAACCAGATACACAGCATGCAATATATAAAATACTGAAGTTACTGTAAACTTGCCTTTTTTTACTGAATGACAGTCTAGAATGTTATTCTCTTTAGCCATCTTCACATTTTTACATTTATATCTTTTTTAATATTGAGTAAATTAAAAAAATATATTCCCCTGCCATTTGAGTAACAATGATAAAGAGGAATATACAGTCCTCAAGTGGAAAAGTTTCATAAGTTAAAAAACATAAGTGAAAGGTTTTTGAGAGACACAGGCCTCCAACATTGCCTACGTTTTTGGAGAAATAATCTTTTTTTTTTCCTTTAAGGAAATTTTATCTCTTTCCCATACACTTTCAACAGAATTATTGAGTAAATTTTTCCCTCATCTTTGTTTCTTGTATAGTTTTAGTGATCAGTTGTCACCCATCACAAAACCAAATCTAATTTTTGCTTTTAAACCTCAATTGCTTTATTCTTTAGAAGATCTTCATCAGTGTTAACTCATTTTTTAACTTGCAAAGCTACAAGGCAGCTGATGGATTCACAGAAAACCCACTCTGGAAATTTATCTTAGGAGGCAAACTTATACAAGTCTCTAAGGGTTTTGGTTTGGGTTTTTTTGGTTTTTTTTCTAGAAAGGCAAGTCATACAGGTACTCTCCTTTACAGCATTCTGATGAACTAAAGAAATGCTGACTTTTAACACAGGATTTAGGAAAGGTCATGGAGTTTTTCTTTATGAGGTTGCTAGGATCACATTTTATTACTAGACGTAAATGTTGAATAATGCTTGAATTGCAGTGACCACATGCAAATGGGAAACTAAAAACTGTCTCTATAAGGCTGAAAAACATAAGTGATGGGCAACAACTATACTGTGCCTGGTTTTAATTTTTACCTCAGACTTGATGACGTCTAAAAAAAATGGAGCTTTTTCTTATTACTCTGGTATTTTTACAGTTTCCATTTCTTCCAGCCTTCCTCATGACTAAAATATCAACCAACAATGGGTAAAACTGGAGATGCCAAGACTAAAAATGGATTTCCTTTGTCAAGAAAAGTTGAAAGATGACTTACTGAACGCACTCAGAAGAAACCTGAACAACATGCAAATACCCACTGAAGACGAACTACTGCTTTGAAGACCACAAATGAAAACCACACAGAATCTTATATACCATGGCAACTAGTGCTTAACATTGTAAAAGTAAAAGCAAAAAAACAAGTACAATAATTAAAAACTACAGATGGGACACACAGCTAAGTTTAAAAAGAAATAATTTAACAAATACATTAGGTTCCTCTTCCTGACAGCCATATGTTAGTCCAGCCACAGGTACCATGAAGCATGACTATTGCCTTTAATTCTACTCAATTGTGAGTGACGGTTTTCCTGTATCCCATTTTGCAAGCCCCTTCCTGCAACCACATGAAGGTCATTATTACAAACTTCCACTGGTAATGTAAATTTGGGACATGGGAAGAAAGACCTTTGAAAGAGATTTGTTTTATAAGTTTGGTATACAAAGTGTTGAAAAGGTGAGCTTATATAACAAAAAAAAATATAGTTGGTTTACTAGAAGATGTTAGCAATGGGTGGAAAATAGATATGATGGTCATTTGGAATGATGTACAATTTATTTCAGTTACCTCCAAAGTAGTCATGTACGTTAGGAAGTGATTGTGCCTCCTTGTGTCTGCTCCTCTGAAATCATTTTCAAGAGAGTCTAGCCCAATGCACTGTCATTTTCTAAAGTTAGTCAGTCCATAGTCCTGTCTTAAATTGCTTTTCACTGGTTTCCTTAGCTTTCTAGAAATGTATTATGTATGCATCAACAGTATATTTTCTATGTCAAGCACTGTTGGGTCTCAATCTATTCTAGATTTTTTATTTGGAAAAATCATGTCAACTTGCACTTGAAGCTGTTTACATGCAGCTCCAGCAAAGCCATATTTTCTCCTTCTGGAGGCAAATAATACACTTTCAAAAAGTGCTAATTACTGTAAGAGTGTCATTGAAAATATGACAGTCTATATTTATACTAAAATACCATGTTTACTGTTCGGCTTTTTTTAAATTTATATTCTTAGAACTAAGTTCACCCTCCCTTTTACTTCTTCCCCCACATACATTCACCCAGAACTAATAAGAAATGAATCAGCTTACTGTAATGCAATATAAAGTTCTGCACACATTATATCCTATTCTTTCAGCTAGTGCCAAGACAAGGCTAAATCATTTTAGAGCATGTAGCTTTAAAATACATCCATCTAGAAGAGGTTTACTGCAAATGCTACAGAAAGTGACTCTTAGATTTACTAGATACTAAATTTCCTATAGTTTTCACCTATATGCTTCACTTGAGCATTGCTGTGGTCTAGAAATTTATGAGCAAAGGCTGCTGTGGTTCCAGAATGGGACTGGTGTAATGCTGCTGTATGTACACACTCCACTGAGCTGAGTCCTGCTTTTAGAGATTAAATGAAGCATGTAGGAAAAACAAAGGTTTTATGTTATTGCTCTTGGCACTTGATATAATAAGATGCAATATGGCAAGACTGCAGTATTGGAATGTGTTCATGAGTCAGAACTGACGTAAAAACAGCACAGATTGAGCAATATTGCAGTATGGCTATGGTTCTTACATTGTATATTGTAAATGGCATTCTTACAATCATCTCAGACTGTGGTGTGCAACCAGTATGTTTTTAGGGTTAAGGCCAGTACCAGCTCTAACATAAGTTTATTGCTGGCCTGCATTGACATTATCATAACTTAAATCTGCTCCCTGCATAAACTGACTAAATTCTGACACAGTGCCCTCCCAAACAGAACATTCTTTAGTAATATACTCTATTGTATATAAGATATATTCAGCCTGTATATAGACACTAGCTGCAAGGAACTATTTATTTATTTATTTAGTTAGTTAGTTATTTCCCCCTCAAACTGTTGAAATAGTGTAATAATTACATGGACTCCATACTAGATGGCCTCCTTGCCCTGGAACATCATGAACAAATCTGGACCAAGCGGTCCTTCATAAAAAATATTGTGGCCCAAGGTGAGAGTTTGGAGAAACCCCTGATATTCTTTTTGAGTTGTGGTCATAGCAGCTAAGCTTTGAGAACCAGCCTTTCACATTAACACCATGTAAAAAAGGCTGTGTAATGTACACTTGTTGACTCACCTCGCTAGGAGTGCAGTTGTTCAACAAGACGTCCAAACATTGAAAGACAATTTCAACTGGGATTCGAGTTAAGTTTCAGCAAAAGTTGTGTCAGAAAAGTAGTTTCATGGTGCAAAAGACCAGCCCAGCTTGGATACCAACACTCTGTAATTTCATACAATGTGCTAAGGAATGCTTACTCAGATTGACCTATGCATTACGACATGGGCAACAGCCTGAGAGGAGCTGACTATAGGCGTAGACATCCATAATTCTATGGCTGGCCCTGCCAGAACCCTGGAAAGCTGAGACAATTGCTTCAACTGCTGCCAAAACACTGAAGAGTGCTTGTTGGAGGTTATTCTTAATCAACAAGAACATGGTTCTCACCTCCCCATTACCCACAGTAATTTGCAAGACTTGTTTCTCCCACTCAACTGCACCTTGCAGACGATCGTCTTTCCCTCTCACAGGAATATCTGTGATATTCTCACAGGAATATCACAGACAGAAATAGACTCTTGCATATTATAATAGCATATTTAAAAGCTGTTTATGCAGTGCGGATATATAAATGGAGCAAAGATTCCCATGCTCATACCAAAGTGTTATTTTTTCCCCATTTATGTATGTATCACACTGTTTTAAACTGTATGGCCAATGTATAAAGAAAATGAAAGCAATTCTGCATGCTGCAGAAATGCTCATGCAAAAGGCCAAATTATTAAAGAAGGACTTTGTGAAGTAGCAAAAAACACAATTCTTGACTTCTGCACTTCCTGCATGCATGCACAGTTGAATAGCAAAAGGTTTCAATAACATCAAAATTCACTATGGACTGAGCAAAATATTAAACAATCTGTAAAATTGCCACTGGTGTGATGCCTTAAATTATCCTACAATCTCATGAATGGTGATGTAGGAAGTAAAGAATAACATTTATGCTTTGCCAATATACTTAGACTTCATTTTTCCCATTGGCTTGTAAGTTACTAACTCTTTTTCTCACCATAACAGATGTAAAGATTAAGGTGCACAGAGAATAATTTTCTGGAGAAGGGAATGGAAGGGGAAATAAAATATACTGAAGGATCCTATCTAGTCATAAGAAATTTTGAAAAGCTTAATTTTCTGTTCAAGGAAAGAGATGCAAGAGAAAAAGAATAGAAATAAATGACTGAAATGATGGCAGCAATCAGGAAAGAAAAATGTTCTGAAAGGGATTTTTACAGAAAAAAAAAGTGGCACTGGAAGACAGGTGTTTCAACCTTTTGAGAAGAAAGGTTAAGCCTTACAAGAACTTCAACCACTGATTTTATACAAAATACTTCCTCTGTCCTCCATAAAAATTGACAGTCTACAATAATGGTAGTGAGTTTATGATCACATTATGGATGGAAGTCAGTGAAGTGAGAAAAAGTGTTGCAATTCTCCTACCTTAAACTGACTCATCCAAGTCCACTACTATACTATTCCATCATTATTAAAATTCAGATTCTGCATACAATGAACAGTGAACGCATGAATTATTAATACAATTTTCTTTTGGGTTTTGGGGTTTTTATTGTGTTTTGGATTTGTTTAGGGGTTTTTTTACATATTTTTATTTTTTTCCCCTGGGCTGCTGCTGCTGTTGCCCTAGATTCACAATGTGTAGTCACCAGTGCTCAGATTAGACTAAAGGAGCAGCTCTAGCAAAACTAGCATAATCTACAGCCTTGTCTTAGAGAGTGGAATTGAGGTAAAAACATAAAATTAATTTTAACCTTTCCATAGCTTTTCATTTTTACTTCTGAACAACTATGAAAACAATAGATTTCTTAATGTGATTGAGACATCACTTTTTCAATAGTTTATGTAAGATAAGACCATTTTTTTCCTGGAAAAGATGTGTCTTTTGGGTTACTGACCATGTACAGGAAGGAAACGTGCTTGTGGAATAATGCAAAGACATTAATGAAATTAACATCAGCATTTTTTTAGAATAAAAGAAGATGCACCAAAAACCTCTACCACTCATGCAGCCATGGCTATCACCCGAAACAAGGAGATACTTTCACTCCAAAAAGTCAATCCATGTTTTTTCCAGAAGGATGTGCAAATGCTAAGGTTGTTAATGCATAACCATATAAAACCAAAATATAAAATGTTTCTCAGCAAGCATGGCAGAAGTAAGTTCTGTGCAATATAAAAATTGAATAATTAATTGTCTCTAAAAAAGAGTTTGAATTTATTTCACTCTCTGCCTCTAATAGTTTTATATTTGTATGTATGTTTTTCTGCCAATATCCCCCAAAGTGACTGCATTAAGAAACTCATTCTGAAAATATTTGTAGAACATCTCATGGAGGAAAATAGGACCCACAAAGTCCGCTCCTCATACAGGTGACAGAAAAAAGTCAAATGTCTCTGAAAGTTAGCAAAGAAAGCTTTTTCATACAGCAAGAGGATGTTTTCAAAATACAGAACTGTTTATACAAAAACTCATTGTGATGCTACTTGTTTTTTCTAGTTCCTAAATGTTTTCTTGGCTAAAAGCTTGACCCCAGCACAACAAGGTGTGGTTCATAACTAGATAAATGGGATGTTAGACACATTCTCAGCAAATTGCTGTAAAATTACTAATGTTGCAACATTAAATTACTAATGTTGCAGCAGCATGACACATGAAAAAGGAAAGAATAAAAGAAAATCATAGTCTGGCAATATGAGTGGGCAAATTCATTTCTTCCTGCATTGTTGGTACTGCAGATTCACTATCACCTACAGAGTACAGAAAGATTTTGAACAGATGTTCTGATTGACATAGAAGAAAGAAACAAACACCACACTTTATCTCTTCTAAAGTATTTAAAATATGGAAAAGATTAAATGAAAGAAACACTTATTAGAAATGGTTTTTTTTGTCAATTCATTGTATTGGACAATTTGGAAAATTAAGCATTTCTTGCCCTCAGATGTTGTCTTGTATTATTACACATAATTGCTTTCTCCCTTTGACATTATAATGAAAGATGTCATTGAGCATGAGATTAATCAAATACTAATCTGATAGCAAAATCAGAGAAAAATTAAAGATTTTATATCTAGTGCAACTCAAGTATTCTGAATTCATCCTATCCCCAAAAAATCACTTGCTTTCTTCATGGTTTTTGGGACTTATTTCTTTCCATTTGTTTACTATTAGATTCCTTGGGACCTCTTGCTGAGAATCTTGAGAGACCTGATCTCACACATCCAATTTCTGTGTAGAGGCTATTCCAATCCACATTAATAATGGTTGAAATGATAGCAATATTGACTGCTATTTATAATATATTTTAAATTCTGTGACAATTACACTGTGCTAATCTTTAATCTTTACTACCAACACCCAAACAAGTCCTGACAGTGTATATTACAGTGACCATGCTCACTGAGCATGCACTGCTGAACAATTATATTATAGCCATGCTGGGAATGGTTTGAGATTGAGCCCTTCAGATTTCTCAGCACAATTAATTCCCATTAATACACAGAAATTACAGTTTCCTTTACTGCCTAATTTGCTATATAGATAGTATCAGATATTGTAATCATGGTAATTTTTTCTATTTTTTATTCCCCCAAAGAAAGAAAAGAGACAGATCAAGAAAGCAGAAGTAGGTATAGAGGAAAGCAATGTTCACGGATTTTGAGAGTGACAGAATATAATTTAAAACACATAAACCAGTGTGAAAGCAAGATGGAAGGAGGCTTTAAGGTCTGAACCACAGATGTCCCCTGACACCCAGCAGGTTTCACTGCAGTGCTGGGGATTTGTGGCATGTATTGGCTCCAGGTCTGCCAAGTTCTTCCAGCCATCCTGTCATGTTTAGCGAGATCACTCATGTGTGCAAGGTCTTGCAGAAGCAGAGCTGAGCAGGGAAAGGTGATGTAGAAGAAATGTGTCATGAAGTAACCATATCCTAGCAGGGCCAATTTTGACTTAAGTCATCTTTTCACTTTCTTCAGTATATGAGTTAAAACAACATTTATCTCTTTCTTCACTGCACCTTATATGTTTTCCCGAGCTTTCCACTCAACACTTGAATACAGAAAAAGATGCAGCTCTAAGACTGTATTATAACACTTCTTGTAGTAGCTGTTCAAAAAAGAATAAACTACTTTTTTGTTTTTCTAGTCTCATTTTTATTCACTTCTTAAACATCAAACACAAAAATAAGAATTTATCTGAAAACAGATGGATGTAAAGGTGTGTTGGATAGGAGCTGTCAGTCCAGTTCAGCATCTCCTTGGTGAGCCATGTGTTACTGTAATTCTTATAAAGAATAGCAGTAAAACCATAAGACGTGCAGTCATAGTTTTCAAATATTTTATTTTGAAAAGCTACTGCTGCATATGTCAGTTTTCATTTAGCAAAACTGTATAAACGTTGTAGCAATCTATAAATATTGATATTTAATTATTTTACTGAATCATAGAAAAGACAGAGGTATTTTCAGGTGAAGCCTTCATTGTAACAGATAGAGCTAGCAGCATGTTTATAGCTTTGCAGCTTTTCCTTTCCATAGAAAGAAAACATAACCCTAAATTTAAACCCTATATTTAAATTATAGATTTGAGAGTCTGCAATCCAAGAAATCCCTAGAAATTCTAGTTCCTTGACCAGGGGCTGAAAGAGATGGAAAAAAAATAAAAAAAGAAATCTGAAAATCATGGGTTTTCATTTTGAGTTTCAGACCATTTCATTCAGTTACTACTTTTTTTCAGTTACTCCTTTTTTTGTTTGCAAGAATGTTTCACTGAACTTCCATGGCAATTAAGAAAGACAGAAGGTGTTCTTAAAAGCTATTTAGTTTGTACTAAAATAAATATATTTGGTTTTTACAAAAGAAGCAATTTTTTTTAAACCAACCTACTGAGGCTAGCCTATTAAGAAGAAAATATAGTTCACTATTTATCATTTACAAGACTGTGTTTGTGCATTTGACATCATAACGAATTGCTTGCTTGCTTACAATTTAAATTTGACCTCTTTAGGAAACCTGTACACTTTTTTCTCCATAGAAGAGTTGGAAACAATATCAACATGCACAATCTTTTCTCTGCTTGGCAGACTCTGAGCAAAGCTGAATTCCCAATTAATTTCCTGAAGTTTATGTGTCTAATGGTTTCACAACACTGTAGTCTCTCTGAAGAAAATAAAGTTGACTAGGCAGCATTTTGGTGCATCACAAGACTGAAATCATTGCAATCAGGAAGAAATATGACTGTGACACAGCAGGCACAGACAAATTATATTTCATTTCATTTACTGTGTCAGTTATGACTACAAAATGAAAATTCACTATTCTTCAAAAAAAAAAAATTTAAAAATAAAGGAAGACATGATTATATGAAAGATTCTAAATGTTTCAGGTTTGCATATAAAACACTTTTTGTTATAGGAAAAATAGTCTAACTGAGCATTTCTGACCAGGCTTGTTTGTATAAACCAACATTTTTAAGGCTTACATCAAGATGCTATTTATGTTTTCTCATTAATTGCAGCCTGGGAAAACAAGCTTTGAAAGACCATGTACCAAACCTAGATTAAATATACATGAAAAATTATTTTAAAAATAGAAAAATAGAATGATTCTCAAAGTTGATACAGTATATACCCTGAATATTTTGCAGCATCTGTACAATGAGCTTAAAAATAATTGTTATGATTAACTAGAGAGATTTCTTTGCATGTACAAATAATAAAAAAAAATCCCATTTAATGCCAACTGTGCTCCTTATTCTATTCTGAAACTTAATCTACAGATGAAATAATAATTTTAAGAATTAAATAATAAGAATTTTCATTTTAAAATGGGGACATAACATTTCCTGTGTACATAGTGCATGTGGGTATAGCTATATGTTGCTATGTACACTTTTTTCAGAGAAATAATTAATGCTCATAAAAATGTACCACTGTTCACACATTTACCCACAAACACACAGATGGAAAGATACACACAGGCCACTAGTGAAAAGGGTACCACAACTATTTATAAATAAAGATATATATACATATATATAATTGCATACTCCCAGAGAGGGTGTTTAGACTATTCTTATCAGAGGATCTCAGCTGGTTTTGGGCATACAGGACATTAAATTCTTGCTCAGAGTAGAAAGTGTGCGTCTCAAAGATACACATTACATCACCCATATCTACACAAATTACATGTTGACATTAAATACAATTGTGTTGAACAACAAGTGTCTTAAAAACAGGTTAATCAAATGCCAAATAAATGTTAAGCATTCCAGAAAAATCACAATCAAAATAACTAATCTTGCCACAATTACAAAAAGAAAAACGAAGTTAAAATAATTCAAGATAGAAGTATTTTATATCTCTCCATTAGAGGTATCAAATGAAACCCCAAATCAAACCTATTTTAAACACACCTTTATTGTGCGATAATTCATTCACAAAAGTTATTTGTGATGCTTAATTGCACCCACACATAACATAGTGTTAAAACAAAAAAAAGTCCAAATTTGAATCATATTAGTTGTGATGAAAGAGTGATGAAACTGTTTCTACTTTAATAATGAAATTTCTAAAAATTCCTTGAAACATTGCTTCCAAACAAAAGTGAGGAAAGAACAGACTGAAGAGGTATGATTTAATGATACTGTTCATATAAAAGAGATCAATGAAAGGTGAAGGCAATGCAAGGCCATTTCAGTAAGTCAAATGTTGTTTTTCTCTTTCTCTCTTTCTCTTTCCTTTTCTCTTTTCATTTCCCTTTTTCTTTTTCTCTCTCCTTTTTTCTTTTTTTTCTTTTGGGTGGGGGTTGCTTTGATTTGAATTTTGGTTTTGGTTTTGTTTTATAGGGATTAGTGACTCAGACTTCTTTCTAACTTGCATAACATTTTGTTTTATGGATTAAAACCAGCGTGCCATTGGCTGGCACAGTCCCAGTGCTTATATAAAAGGGATCAAGGAACTAGTTTTTCCTGAATATAAGAGAAGCATCAATGTCAAAAAATCCCTGCTTTCTTTTCCTGACTGTTCTCCAGATGACTTTGCAATACTGAATTATTTACATCTTGACAAAGGCTGTGATATAATTCCAGAAGTTTTACAAGAGGATCTCTCCAAAATTTTCCACCTCAGTCAACAAGACATATGATATTCCCTGAGCATAACAGCTTTACTGCCAAAAAATAAAATATGTTTCTGCTTACTGCCAACCCACCTGACTTTACCTAAGTAAATTCCTTGCCAAATCCATCAGGCTTTCCACCCTCAACCCTAAATCCATTCATTCTTGCTCAATTTAATATGCATTCTCTTACCTACCAATTCATGAAACATCATTTGATAGACCTAAAATACACTGAAGTGGTAGGACTTGGGAGTGGGGCAGGGGGCATTAGTTATATGAACGTTGATCTTCTCATTTGAAGTATGCACTATAAAATCAGAGAATAAGACCTCATTTGGTCTGAATTAATTTCTCCTGACTGCCAGCGATTTGTACAGAAGAAATTCATGGGTGTACAAGTGCCAATACATTGGAAGTAGGAAAGATCCCCCACAGAACACAGGGAAACATGAGCAGCAGCTACCAAAAAGCCACACTGAGTAATTGCATCTATGGAATTCAAAGACCAGGTCTCCTCTAAAACCACACCCTAAATCTTTCCAAATAAAAAATCACATTTATGCTTGTCTGGTATATTCTAAGAACCTACAATGAAGGCAGCTTTGCTTAGATTATTAGTGAAGAAAAAGTAGACAATTACTTTTTCACTACAGATTCTTGCCATATTCTAAGATTAAAACTGGGACAAATTCAGACAGGCAGGACAAATTCAAAATCCCCTTTACTTTTATTTTCATGTCTTTTTAGTTTAAAATCATGGGAATACTCAGATGACTGATACTACTGCATAGGAAGCAAGAGCATCTAAACATGAATGGTGGGAAAATAAACTTAAGAGAATAAGATCCTAGTACAGCCAGCTATTGCTATTTAAAAACCTGGTTACAGAATCAACTTGATTACTTAGTGTGTCTTGTAACCTTACCTCCAAACTGTAAGGAAGGAAATGCTGTGTGCTGGGAGGGCAGGGAGAGAGCAACATGACAACACAAGCAAAAAAAAAAGCAAACAAAAAATAAAACAACAAAAAAACCCCTGAAGGACAAAAGGGACTCAAAATGTGTAGAAAAGAGGGAGAATTTTATAAGGGGCAAACTTAGATCCATCCTACCCCACTATGCACACGTAAGCACATAGTTAAGGAACCTTATTAAAGTAGCAAGCTCTCCATACAGCCAACCAAAGGTGCCTTCAAAGCAGGCAATGTAATTGAAACACACGTCTGATGCTGTGAACCCCAACCCCAAAGAAAGTCACCTCTCTTCAGAAACTGCACCTAGAAATTCAGGGCACCTGCTCTGCCCAAAGAAGATGGCATTATCTTCTCACAAGTTGAGGTTGGATGGTTCCTCCTGTTCTAAGAGTTTGACAAGAAACAAAGACCAAAACAAATAAACAAATCAGAGATTTTATTTCAGGAAATTTGAAAACAGTCAGAATTTATTAACAACTCCAAATCATAGAGCATGCAAAATGCATAATAACAGTTTAAAATTTACCCCTAGTGGAGCGAAGCCATTTGCCCTATCTTCAGGCCATTGAAGAAGTTGTTACAGGGCTTTGTCAAATTCAGGCATAATTTTGTTTCTAGAAGGTAACATTGAAGTTTGATTACTGACGATACTGATTTGTCAGAGAGAACGTTTTATATCATCTTTCAACTACAGTAATCCAGACAGACAGGTTCTAAGATTATGAGTTGAAATTTATCTGGGTGTATATGCACATTCCTAGTCCATACACATTTTGTATGACTTATTATTCATAATGCTCCTACATACTATACAGGTGATTATAAATTCATTTTCCTTTCATGTCCTCTGTGGATGTGAACACTTTGACTGATGTTCTCAACAATACATTTATCTCTTTCTCAGAGTAATGACAGATGAAAAGAAATGACCTATTCTAACAATATGATTATTAATTTTTTGCCAGAATTCATTTTTACTGTTTTTCCAAGCTCCCCTGGTATCATGTGTTTTCCTCATTTCTTAGTGTTCCAGTATTTCATTTCCTGCATAAAATACCTATAAGTGGATTAGAAAGCAAGCATTAAAGATAACAGTATATACTGCATTTCAGATGATGAAATGTCAGCAAAAACAGGACTCATGCTCCTAGGTCCATTTTTACACTTTATAATGATATTTGTTCTTTTACAGAGGTACCTGAACAAAACACTTAAAGAAAAAATGTGGAAGTCCTTGAGAAATTTTGGTACTTGGAAAAAGCTGCACTTTTCATGAGACTTTTTTAATCAAGTCTGAGGGAAAATAATACACAAACAGATCATTTTTCAAGAAAGGTGATTTTCATCTGTCCTCGACATAGATTTTGTTGTAATCCAGAAATTACTATAATGAATCTTTGATCCCATCTTCCAGTCTTGACTAAGATCAAGTATGAGTCGTTCAGATACTCACATTTTGAAACTATATCTTAAGTATGGAATAGTCTGTCATTAATGTAGAGGAATACTATATAATTAATAATTTATAATTAATCTACATTACATTGGACAACTAATCAAAGGAGAATTGAGGCAGAAATACAGCAATGTTTTTAAAATACATGACAAAATAACTTATAATATGTAGGCTTGTCCAAATCTATTTAAAAACTCTTGTTGTGCATGTTCACATACTTTTGTCTATACAATTTGCAATCTATTTTCAAGGCAATATAATGCATTTTATTAAATTTGAAGAGACACAATATGATCTTAAAGGCTATACTTGACAATATATTTCTGATCTGAAAAACATGTTAAGTTTTACTCAAGTTAAAAGTCATGCCCCATAGAGCCAGGAAAGAGCAACATGAGAAATGTTCTCTTGTACATGTGTATTATGGTTGTGTATAATTTTTTATCCAATACAGACTCTGCTATGTGCAATGCTCATTAAATGAGTATCCAGAACTTTCTTTTTTGGAAGTTGCTTAATATAGGGACTTGTATTTATTGCATATTTTCATACCTAATTTGAAGGCACAATTAGTCTTTCCCAGCAGGATTTTAGAGGGATTATCTGTACAACACAGTGTTTGAAAAGACTGGCTCCTTTTCCTTTGCATCTACTCAATGAGGTTAGATTTCAGTAAAGATCTATCTTGGCAAAAGAAACATATTGAAGTAAAAGACTTCTTTCTACAATGGGTAACAAACTCAAGGTACCTAACACCTAATTTTTCAAAATACTTTACCTTTAGAGATGTGTTCAATGCTTCTTTGTCTGAACAAAGTATTCCTGAAATCACAGGCCAGATTATGCACATGTATTTTAGATTATTAGGCCAGTCTTCTGGGAGATATCAGCTAGTTGGAGTCCAAAAACTGCCACTGAGCATATGCAAACTAGAATTTTTGCCATTTGGTCAAACCTGGATGAAATTTTACAAAGGTAGCAAAATATTCTTTAGCACAGACACTTCTCTACCTACCATAATGTTTATAGGATCAGCATATTTATGATCCTAGCCTTTTTTTTTTAATTAAATGTACTGAACTGATATAAATTCAGTCAATCTGAATAAATTACTAGTCTGCAATATTTCAGAGTGCTCAGTCAACAACTGACATTTGGCTCTGGAAGTCACCTTCAGTCAATCCTGCTGGTAACTTTCTATTTTTCTAAGGTAATTCTACACTAACACAAGAATAGTAACACTATTTAGAAGCAAACTAGATTTGCCCACCTCATTCCCACTCATCTCCTTGTCTGTTTTTCCAAAGTGAAACTGCCTGGTTTGTGTTCTCAGAGTATTTGCTGATTCAGTTGTTTCTGTAGGGTAGAGCACAATAACTCTCATTAAATTATATAATATTTCCTTACTTGTTACAGTCACTGTGGCTGGCATCCATACCATTGAACACCAAATTGTAAAAGAATCTCTCTGCAGGAATTAATTATTATTTAAGCAGACTGGGTCAAGGGGAAAAAACAAATCAAAAAGTGATATTCAAAGCATTGATACTCTGAAATTTTCTTAAATGCCACAATGAACATGCAGCAGTTCAGCTTATGCAGAGCCATATGAGTTACTTATTTATGGATCTTCATTTCCAAATAAAATTAAGAATATGAAAATAAATCTAAACACATAAATTCTAATCTCTATAAACTGAAGTGAGAAACTACAATTTTTTTCGCCAAAACTGTTCATGACAATCAACTCCTAACTTCTGGAACTTCTTAATTGATTCAAGCATAATTAAAATTACAGCTAGAAATCAGGGCATACACTTGCATAATGAGTGAAATGAAGCACTAGAACTATTTGATGGGAAGCTTTTTGTAGGTAGTGGCAGGATTTAGATCCTTTTTGGCTGCATGTAGTGACAGACTGCTTTGAGAAATATCTTTATGTTGCCTTTTCAAGGAACACATCTTTCTGGAAGAATACCATAAAAGAAATACTTAAAATCAATCACAAAATGGTTGGGTTGGAAGGGACCTTGACGATCATCTAGTTCTAGCCCCCCCCACATAGGCAGATACACCTTACATTTATACCAAGTTCTCAGAGTTTCATTCAAGCTGGCCTTAAATACTTCTGGTATTGCTGAGTCCACAACTCCTCTGGGCAACCTGTTCCAGCCTGTGTCTCACCACCCCCATAGTCAAGAATTTGTTCCTAATATGTTATTCAAACTTTCTTTCTCTTCCAGTTTGAAACCCTTCCCATTTGCTCTCTCACTACACTGTCTTGTAAAAAATCCTTCTGTCTTTCTTGTAGGCTGTCTTCAGGTACCAGAAGGTTGCAATTAGGTTACCCCAGTGCCTTCTATTTTCCAGGATGAGCAGACTCAATCTCTCAGCCTTTCCTTATAAAAGAGGTGTTTCATCCCTCTAATCATCTTAGTAACACTGTTCTGGACTCACTCCAACAGCTCAACATCCATTCTGTGCTGAGGATCCCAGAGCTGGATGAAGCACTGCAGGTGGGGTATCATGAGAGGAAAGTAGAGGGCCAGAATCACTTTTCCTGACCTGCTGGGTCTGCTGCCTGTGGATGCAGCCCAGGATACATTTGGCTTTCTGAACTGCAAGCTCACATTGCCAGCTCATGCCCAGCCTCTCAGCCCCCAGCACCCCCAAGCCCTTCTCGATCTGCCCTTGATCTGTTCATCCCCCTGTTCAATGATATCAATATCACTGGTATTGGGGATTGACTCAGCCCAGGTGCAGCACCTTGGACTTTGCCTTGTTACACCACACAGATTCCCATGGGCACACCTCTCAAGATTTTTGAAGTGCCTCTAGATGGCATCCTGTCCTTCAGATGTGGCAACCACACCACTCATCTTGGTATTATCTGCAAATGTACAGAGGATGTACTTAAATCCTCTGTCTATTTAATTAACAAAGATATTAAATAACAGTGTTAGCAATGCAGACCCCTGAAGGACACCAGTTGTCACTGATGTCCATCAGGACTCTGAACTGTTGACTACTACCCTCTAGACACAACCATCCAACCACTTTCTTATCCAACCAGTCCACTCATCAAATCCATTCCTCTCCAATTTAGAGAAGGATGTTGTGGGAGACCAGTGTACACCTGTTCTGGTAAATTGTATTCTTCTGTGGTGAACAAATGAAATGCATGTGGGTTATGAGTTAAGTAGTTTGAGGACCAAATTATCCTTCAACAAATAGAAATGTAACTCTGTGAGATTAAATGCAGACCCATTTTGGTCACACTGAACTAAAACTCACTTTAAAACAGCAAAGCCAAGAAAACATTTGTGATTTGTTTAAACTAATTAGTTATCAACATGCAGCATAGTCAACAACATGAAAAATTCTGTGGTCAAAATCTACAGCAGTAGTAATGTGAGGAAAATTAAACTACTTCTAGTGAAGTTCTACCAAGGGATACAGCCAAGTAAGGGAAACAGGTAACAGGTTAAGATGCTGATTCCTCCTGTTTACTTAAGTTTCCAAATCACCAGTGTCGCAGTAGTCTTCAATCCAATGAGAAACTGAATATGAGAATCCCTATTTCTATTATTTTAGTTAATGGTAGGTTACCAAACCTTAATGGATTTAGCTAATTCCATCTAGTCAGACAAGTCACATAAGATAATAACAAGGGCCTAAAAGAGCCAATAACACCCTGTATAGATTAGAAATACTTTTGACTTAGTTCTGCATAGCTCCTTCACTGGCAAGTTACTTCATTTGACATCTCAGAACAACCACATCATTTTCACTTCAATCAAGTATTGCATTCATACAGAGGCAAAGATGTGTCACCTTCCCATGATATCTCATGGCAAACTGCACACACTTCAAACAATGTATATCAACAAATAGATGGCTTCGTTTCACAGTGTACATTACAGGAAAAATCTACACTGATAGTCTATTTGTCAGTGCATCGGATGCAGCACAGTAGCACCAGACCATCTGGAGATTCCAGTGAACAAAACACTTAGGGTGAAATTCCTCCTTCATCTACTGCTCACTGAAAGGAGACAGAATAATGGGTCTTCTCTGCAGTTTGTCATAACGTCAGAAACCAGGAATTGACTGTGATGCTTTTATTTGTATTGGTTTGAAAAAAGATTGAATATGCTGTAGCAGTAAAAGCAGAGGATCAAGATTAAGATTGAATCATGACAAAACACTGCTAAGATTTACTCCTCCATTCTCACAAGTGGAGGAAACTGTATTCCATATACATGCATTTTCAGTCTTCAAATGTCTCAGCACAAAACCCAGCACACTACTCGGATTCAAACAGCAATTCTCACCACATTTCATCATGAAACCATGCACACTATTGAATTATTGTGACTCATTTGCACCTAAGGATTCACGGTCACTAATGACTTAAGAACTCCCAATGCTTTAAAGGGAAAATTAATTAACATATTTATTGGTGTAACCATCAGGTGGAGTTTTAACAGCAATGTTAATGTCTTGAAGTGAAACATATTTTTTACAATTAGTGTGGCTTCTCATATATATGACTTTCCACCAGTCTTTCCAATAGACACAAAGAGAAAGAAAAGAATCTTCACAGCTTTTACCATGATTTCTACTTACTGTAAAATAACATTTAGTGCTACTGTTGGAGGAAAAGTTAATTGGATTATAGGTTATACCAAAGTAAATACTGCAAATGAAATGCCAAAAAGAATGAAAAATATTCAGATATAGCTTGATTGCAGATAGAAATGTCTTCAGGAGTGAAAAATCTGCATTTTTCACTTATTTTTGAAGTAATTAAACAACAATCCCACTGTAGCCATACTATAATTAGTTTAGTAACTAAACACTGATACATTAATTTTTGCTCATGTTTGCTGTAACATACATTATAGTTGAGGAATACCAGTTGCTGTGCTTTAGTCTGATTTGCTGCTGATTAACAGCAGAAGAAGCCAAACTTAGAGCTTTTCAAGAACAGATGGTGCTTCTATCCTCTCCTTACTGGTCAGAAATTCAGAGAAAATAAGGATGAAGACGGATGTAGAAGGAAAAGAGAAGCAACCAAAAGAGGAAAAAGTTTGGCAGATCCCATAAGCAGCTATAGAAACAAATTATACCCATTTTCCACTGTGGGTGTACAAGTTTGAGGATTCACAGATGGCTTGGAATTCAGCTCCTCATCAGAGCTGAATGTGTTTCTAAGACAGTCTGAAAAGGGGGTACCGAGTGATTGCTGAATGTTATTTTTCCCACTTTTACTACTTTATAGTGTCCCTTTCTTACCTCCTTTTTCTCAAAATTAATGATCCATGCAGTAAGAATGGAAGCTTTTTGAGGTACCAGGATATAATGGACACTGACGGTATTTGCCCAGATCAGAAAACTAAAAGTTGTTTTCACTGTGGGTTTCCTAAAGCCTAAGGGGACTTGAGGAGTTCTCATATCCTCCTACCTACTCCTTATAAATAAAACCATGACTCACTTTTAAAAATTTGGTATCAAGTGAGTCATTTTTTTTGCACGAGTAGATTGAGACACCTTAATTTGGTGGTCTCTGTTTCTCTACCAAGAGGGCAGGAATGCTTCAACATTCTTGGAAATACAACCAAATGTAAAGTAAGGCTCTCTGCTTCCATAGAGATAAAGAACCCCTTCTTAACTGTACTGAATAAACATTCACTCAGTATTTAGGCCCTAGAGTAAGTAATTAGGTGCTAGAACACAGTGCCAAAACCAGATTTGCTGCTGTTGATAAGGTATTGTCCATATTTATTCTAAGCCACAAAAATGTCAGTTTGGATCCAGGAATTTTCATATATTGATTATATCTCTTTATTCAAAGTCCACCAGCTTCTCAGACATCTTTTATTTCTGATGATGCTCAATTTGCCATCCAATTTTCCCAGGCTCTGTCTGCTAGGACTTGCACTAATCTCTTCTTTTAAATTTTAAAAAATCTAGTATCTCACCCTTCTAGCACGTGTTCCTATTGAGTAGTGTTATGAAAGAAGTAAGAAACTTGTTTTGATCTCTGCCAGACTCAGCAATGGACCTCTCATACAACTGCATGACTTACTGCATGATTTTCATTCTCTGTGGTGACCCTCTTGAAATTTCATCAATACAGTTCAACTTGTCGAACTATCAGTGAAAAGAAACTGCAGCAGCCTTGCTGAGCCTCTGTTTGCTTCTGTCATGGAGTTCATGGGGACTCTCAATAATGGGAAAACTAAAGGTCCACATGTGCCCTGCTCTACAACAGAAAAATCCAAGCATGTCCTATCAGATGCAGGCATTTAGTCTTTCTGTAAATAAAGTAGTTTAACTCTGTTTCTCACCACAGAATAAAGGCAATTGCATTTAGACTTACTATCTTTAGAAAACTGATAGAGATTTCATAACAAGAGAAAGGCAAGACTGCTAGAAAGAATCTTTAAATATTTAAAATGCTTCCAAAGCTAAGATAGCTGCAAGGAAGATTTCTCTGTGTTCTGCTAAGTTAAGTAGAACTCTCCTGGGGTACATACTAAAATACCTCCTGTTTTACAGGGCTGGTACAATCATGTTAGGGGTGTGTAAGTGTTTTGATATGCCAGACACTGAAGAAAGGATATTGATATATATGATTAATTAATATTTGATTAATAATATTTCTAGGTTACATTACCAATAAATAATTAGTGCCTAATAATTTCATAAATAAACATCTAAAGACATGAAAAACATAAAATGGCATGAAATGAAAGTCTAGAATGCAGAAATAGTAGACAGATTCTGTCTACATATGTTGGTGTTTGAATTACAGGGAAATGTTATTTCCACAAACCTTTACTTCACCAAAATCACTCTGCGCATGAAACAAGACAGGAACATTTATTCTCCTTCATTGTTCTTAATGAACTGCTGAAAAACAAATTTAGCAGAGGGGAGAGTTAAACTGAAGTTTTCATTTTCTGGAATGAAACTATTATATTAACCGTTATTCCTTCCCTATATATACTATCACATATTTCAAAACTCTTAATACTTTCATGCAACAATGAAGCAGTAATTTACCTACAGCTTCTCTCAGCAAAATGCTGTGTTTGAATCTTCATTCCCTTCCACTTGCAATACAGTCTCCTAAAGGCCATATTTCCAAACTGATCTAGAGAGCTGCAGGTTTTTTGTGTGGCAAAAGATTTTTGCCATTTGCTTGCATGATTTAAAGACAATCTTCTCCAAAAAAGACTAAAGAAAATGTAGAACATAAGTCTAAAATCTCAAAACATCAAAGTCTGCTTTCCACTATTCATTGCAAATATCTCTCTGGACTTATCACACCTGTGAATACCAAGAAGGTAGTAAAACACCTCAGTCATAAATAATAACAGTGAACATGTAATGTCCTACACAAAACATGGCACATATCTTAAATACTAATTCAATCAGTATTACATAGAAGTTCTTTGAAAAATGAATTACCTTCCATCTCACAGTTGAAGATAACATCCTGTCATGTCTAATCACTGGGAAAAAAACCACAGATGCCACAAGCCAGTCCATGCTTAATTACACTTAACTCTATAATAGGAATGGTCAAGTATTAAACTTCTTTAAAAAGAAAATTCTGATATTTCAAGAAAAACCCTTGAACTTCATGAATCTTCAGAAAGGTTGAGAACGTTAATTAGTAGGCCAGGAGATAGCTTTTATCTTTTAATGCATTTACCGATATTTGGGTTTTTTCTCCCAATCCTCTGAAATTACATCTCAAAAGACAGAATACGTCTGTAGAGAAGCGCTGTTTAAAAACCCAAATGTTTGAAAATCCCCAGAAGACACATGAAACAAAAGAGCCATAAAAGTAATGGCTGAAGTTATTGCTGCTAGTGCTTCTTATTTGCTAACATTTATTGCAACACAAAATGCTGGAGCAGCAAACTGCAATTTTCCTCTTTGTACTAAAGATATTGTTGCAAGTAGAAAGACTGTGGGTGGGACTTATTTCAGGTTTAAACACCTACAAAAGATATCTGTAACAGAGTATGGAGGGTAACCTATTGCAGTTACTGAAACACAGCAAACAATTCAATACCTAATCACCATGTGTCTTCAGACAGATAGGCTGAATTGCTTGCTAGACTTCATCGACCTCATGGGAAACTTAAACTTCTTACAGCCAGCCTGTTCTAGCACTGCATCTCACACTTGGTGCATTTGATTGAAAACCAAAACAAAACAAATTGATATTAAACCACAATCAGTGCTAGAAATATAACCATTATGGTACATTCATCTATCTATCTATCTCTCCAATGGTTATGATTATGCATCATTATGGAATGACTAGTAAACCCTGTAATTATACAATCAATATCTCACAGAGTACAAAGTAATTTAAAACATATATTAGAAATAGAATAACAAATACTTTGATGCTTCATCAGACTCAGAAAAGGAAAATGTCACTCATACTGAAAGATTTGATTCTCAGGAAATGCTTTTTACCCATCAGTAAAATTTTCCCTTTTACAGAGCAATCTAGTAGCCTTGCAGACATCCAGCTGCCCAGAGCACACATTGTCATATTGAAATCTTTCCCCAATGACTCCTCTCTGTATTCCATTCATCTTCATAAAATTCCTAGCAAGTCCTAGCAGCTCAGCAGGAGTCAAAGAGGAGATGTCAGGACAGCAGCTGGGCGCTCCCACACGGGCACATCTGCTCACGACCTGCCGCGGCCAGACCCAAAGGTCCTTGGCAGGCGTCGCACGGCGCCTCCAGAGCAGAGAAAATTAATGCTACTGATGCAGGGAGGAAAACACACTTTGTTGGAGGGTGTCTGTGCTGAGTAAATGTACAAAAAAAGCATGCCAGAATACTAAATCAGGGCAACAAGTGTGTGATGGCTTTTCAGTCAAGAATTTTTTTCAAGCACAAATTTGGCATCAGTTTTGATGGTATCTGGATGAGTAAGAAGATTCTCCTAAAAGCAGTACTTTTACTGGTGTAAATAATTAATAGGCAAAGTCAGTATAATGGTGATATGCTCACCAGTATTAGGTAGGAGTTACTGAGTTACATCTTCCCTACTCACCATTCAATTCTGTATTAATTCATAAATTGTGAGTTACAAAGGGTTATGATAAGTATACTTCTGCCAACAAAGAAAATTAACCTTAAGAAAAATACAGCTTTTTTTAATACACAGACCAATGGGATGTTCAAGAAAGTTAATAATTTTTTATTATTTATGGGTACACAAAAATCTTCCTATTTTTAAAATAATTTAGATGTTCTAAAATTATATAACTACAAGGGTAAATAAGTTTATTTTTCTCCTTAACTCCTGCTTTCAGCTTCCAAAATACTTTTTCTAAAACCTTTAATCTCAATTCAGATGTGTCTTTTATATGTACTAAAGAAAATTCTCTTGACCACACCACATCTTGCCCAATCTAGAGCAGGTCTGTGAAGAAAATGTGTGTGTGGGGTAAATGTACTTTTAATTTAGGTTGGCTCTAAAGTTCACAGGAAAAATTTCAGCTGCTGCCCAAACAATTTACATTCTCCTTTTTTTTTTAATGGGTTTTGCAGGTACATATATTTCTTTTGCAAGCTTTTTTTTTTTTTCCAACTTCTGCAGGCTGTGTAGCTTGCTTTTTGCTGTGTTCTCTCCAACAATTTGGCTCCTTTCACTAAGGCCAAGTATCAGAGACTAATTACATCTTGCAGTTTCATATGTCATTTTTCACTGATTGGAAAGAGAACTATACATTTAGCTCGGACCAGCTGTCTAATTTTTTTAAGATCTGAAACTAAATTAATCTGTGAGATGATTCCATCCTTGGATATGATGCTTTCAACTTCTCACAGCACACAAGTGCAACCTACAGCCATGTCAGTCTGTGTCCTGACTACTTTTCACTGTACTGCTGAGCCCACCCATTATTTCACCACTCAGGACTACATTTTGCCTGCATGCTTGTGGCACTCAGACAAGTTTCAAAAAGAAAGTGACTGGCTGAGCCTGGATCGCACTGACAAGCTCTTATCAGTTTGACTTTGTTCCCTCCTCCTTTAGGAGACAACTGTCAACTGCGTGTGCATAAATCCAAAGCTCAAGGGTTTTTTGTCTCTGACCTTCTCCAGCTAGAACTGGGGTGCATCTATATGTGGCTGTGGCAGCCTTCCAGTCTCTCAGCCAAACTGCTTGTGTGGTTCATGCTATTTAAGTCACCTGTACGTTTTCAGGCTTGCTCAGCTGCACTGTCCTTTATAGTAGCTCCTTTTTATATGTTGCCTCAGGTTTCATGTTAGTAAATGATTACCCTTTTTCTTTCCTTTACACAATTTCAAAAGACATCTTATCATGACAAATCTAAGCCTAAACATATTTCAAAGAATTATTCTCAGAAGAAAAAACAACAGCACAAACCACAGAACTGTATTTATATTAAAAACACAGCAAAAGGAAAATTAGCATAAGACATAACTTCTGAAGAAGTGGAAATAAAACAGAATAATGCACACTAATCAATGACACTAATGAGGCTGGCAAAATCCCAATTACACCATTTTATCTGTGAGTACAGTCTCTACTTATGACTTATAACATTGATCAGGTAGTAAAACAGATGTGTTTTGTTAATCTCTAAGAGTCAAGGTCAGAGTTATTCAGCTGAATCCTAGGAGGAAAAATTTGGCCAATACCATGACAACCATTATTTACTTCTATTGTGCCTTGAATTTAAAATTCTTACAAAAAAAGTGTTACAATTGAACAATATTTTGCATAGGTGAGATGCACAACAATTGTTAGTAACCTAATAATTATGGCTGAATTAGATTTTGAATATGATTATAGACTTTTCCTTTTATTTTTGACAATATGACCCAGAAGGCTTCACACAATATCAGGTCTTTATTGTGCCAGACAACAAAAGGGATGCTAAGAAGATAAACACTGAACATGACTGGACTTGACAGAAAAGCACCATAAATCATAAATCTGCAAATCAAATATCATCAGAATTATCAGTGACAAGTCTAGAGACTGTAATACTGTGTTATATACCATGAATGTATTAAACTTTAGTAAATTTGATAAGCACTTAGGAGTGCACTGTCTTTCTGGGGTGTTTGTTTTACTCTACTGGCCATTAAATATATAATAGATTAATAAATAAATAGATTAATAAATAATAGTTTAACTACTTAAAACCAAAATTCTTAATGTTAAACAAAAAGGAAACATTTCCAGAATAAGTCTCTAAACCAGATTGATTTTGAAAAGGCTTTTGTAAATGCAATTTATTTGCCTAGGAACAATTAGCTTGGCAATCACATCTGGTTTTCTATCACACTGGTTAACATTAATATGAAAGGATCAAAAAGATCTTTGATTTTCAGAACCTCCCCAACAAAATTTCAATTAAAAAAGGTCAGTTCTATAAGTGACTGAAAAACAAGAAAGAAAGGAGCAGCAAAAGGAAAACTTCCGAAATATTTCTATCAACTTTATTTTGTAGTAGCAACCACACTATATTTAACTTACTGCTGGGCTGACTGAAACAAAACCAAAATAAAGTCCATAATTTCACCCAGTGAAAGATAACTTTACAAATTGTCTCAAGTATTTTGATACCTATTAAAATTTTACATGGTGTGATTTTGGCCACAGGTCAATTAACTTAGCATGAAAAATGAGGCTATTTCACTGTAAAGAAGCCATTTTCATAGACTTCTCTGGGACAAAAATCTCAGTTTGCAAATTTTTTGAGGGTAAATCATGAGACCTTTATCACTCATTTTGGTCCTCTAAGCTCTCTCAATTGCCACCTTAGGCTAGGAAGTCATTTGTTTGCTTTAATTTGTCAGAGCAGCACAGACTTCCTTAAAATGATATTATGCATTTTTGGAATCAGATGAAAACAGAGAAGACAAAGTGTGAATTTAAAATCCAGAAGCTGCATGAATTGATAGATGGTAACACTTGATTCTCAGAGATATTATTATCCTCAGCTCTTTCACTGGCAGCAGCCTTCATGCTAAGTTGAATGAAATAACCTAGGGACATAATTCAGTGGCGGACCTGAAATTTTTAAGTTACTGGTTGTATTTGATGATCTTTTCCAACTTTAATGATTCTATTAACTGGCTGAAGAACTCTTATTAACAGAAAGGAGAAGACAGTATCAGGCTACCAAAAGCAGCATAATAAACCTTCAGTGCAAATTCTAGCCTCTGTTGATGTTCAGATTCCCCTAAGTACCGCAGATGCTTATTAATCTTTGAAATCAAAGACCTGTTGATGACTGAAATACTCTAGAAACTGAGCAAGTTGCAAAAGTTTCTGCCACACCAATTTATTGGAAGCTAAAGTGAAGGAAGGCTGAATTTAACTCTGGGAGTCATCTTCATCTGCTTCAGGATCAAGAAAATGACAGCACAGCACATGGCTTTGCTGCATCCATAAAGTGGTCTTCTCTCTGCAAAAGCAACAATGCTTGCTAGCTTTTAAATTAGCTCACTATGAGTATGAGGGTTTGAATGAAATTACAACTTGGGAGTAACAAAGTAATGAAACCATCATACAAGTTAGTTCAAGTTGTAGAGCAAGAAAGAGGAGGTATCTGAGGCACAATTTATGTGCTTTGCCTCTAAAGGTACTGCCTCAGTTCTGCTAACACCAGCATTTCAGCAGCTTTCCATCTCTATCTATCCATGTCCATATCTATCCATATCCCTGTACAAGTGGCAGCATGGGGACTGGGACTAAATTCTCAAATTGACATACGGTCTTAGTTAAAGTGGTTCGAATGCTACCAGGTGTTTTATGCACAGAGTCCCATATTCAGGTCCACATTTTCAAACAAAACATCTGATGACATGGAATATTTTGAAGAACGATTAAAGCCCCTTCTGTTTTAAATAACAATGTTATGAAGAAAAGAATGGGATGAGGAAAGTATTCAAAGATTCACGTTGTGATAGTTAACATAAATATGCCGAAAATAATTGGAAATCAAGACTTGGCATGATAGGCACTAATGCACATCTATGGAACCAAAAAAATGTCTCCAAAATAATATCAGAAGAGTGAGATGCAAAAAGCCAGGCAATTTCAGTTTTCAGCACAACAATAAGTACTCTCCAGAAGTAAACTCTTATATTAACAAAAGGAAACAGTAAGAGAAAAACAAGTCACTGAATCCGCACCCCCATTTTGCAAACATTAACAAATTTCTTTAAGAACAGAAGACAGTACTTCCAGGAATTTGGTATAGAGTGAAAACTCAAATAAAATTACTGACAAAAACAGGACCTCAGCAGGTATAGATACATGGTTGTCATAATATTTTATTTAAAAGAATCATCAGTTGCATGTGTAAAAAAGATATTGATTTTTCTTTAGGATCAGAAGATTTCTAGACTCCTTAATATGTAATGATAAATGTATAATACAGAAAACAGAAATGTTGCTCCTATTAATTTTAACTTTTATCCAAATCTGGCTTCTGAAATGCAGAAAAAGAGGTTCCCAGCCTAAAATCAGCCTAAAAACTCAGACTAGACTACCTGCATGAAATATGTCCAGCAATTAAAAAATAATATAGACAGAATAAGTGGTTTATTGATTTTGAGTTAATATTTAACCTTTATTCTCTATGGATCATTTATAGTTTATCTTGTGTCTGAATTCAACAACCTAGGTGTAAGTTTGTCCGGGTACAAGTTCACAGTTCCAAGAGTTGGCACTTGTTCCATAGTTTTGCTTAAGGAAAAGGGTGGACATAGCAGGGACAAGATGAAAAACATAAGCAAAGGTCACAGACATAAGAATAATTGATAATTTATAAGAAAATATGCATTTTTCTTTTGCTCCAAAGCATCTTAGGGATTTGAGGCTAGAACACTGTTTACCCTACCAAAATAAGGCCACCTCTTTCAGTGGGCATGTAGGACTGCTCTACACCCAGTGCCTGGGTAAAAAAAAAAAAAAAAAATCACATCTTTTTGTCAATATAATTCTACAGAAAAAAGGCTTCCCTGGGTAACAACATTTACAAGTAGCAAAGAAGGATGGCAAAAGAAGACAGGGTACATTGAGAACAGCTCAGAAAGCTGAGGTATGAAGACTGCATTTACATCATGCTATCTATATATGCCTCTGGATTACTCCTAGCTAAAACTGGCAGCGAGATTCCCCCCCCATTCTTTTTACATGTTCAGCAAATCAGCAAATACTCACCTTCTACTCTGTACTTCCCTGAGCTCTTTACAATCTTTGCTGATATTCACACTTTAAGTGAAATGCAATGGGTAAGAAAAGTCAGGCAATTATACAATGCTCTGGGCAGCAACCCCACGTAAGCCTGGGAACTTCCAAACTACATATTCTGCCTTGGCGCTTGAAGAACCAAAAAGAAAATTATTCAGCATTGATACAGACCTTTGGACTTTTGAGATTTATTAATTTTAACATTCCTGTAGGGATTCATTTGGACACAACAACTCAACAACTGAGTAGAAACTGACAGTTCCTTGAGAAGAAGTAAATATTGCCCATAATCTACAAAAAAAGAAACTGAGCTACCTAGAAGTCTAAGAACTCTTAAACTAAAATACCTAGAGCTTTTTTCCCTTGAAATCCATCCTTAGAAACTAGACATACGGTTTGATTACCAAGCATGTCAAATTCCAAATAATCTCCTTGATTTCATACTATCCAACAGGGTCAAACATCTGTGCATGGGTCTGACATGACTGTCATCTGAAATGGCCCTAAGGGAGGTATCAGTTGTGCATTTTGAGTGTCATGAACCTGGCAATTAGATGAGCTGCTAAAACAGCAAAATTCTTCTCTCCAATTGGCTTGGTCCAGTGTTCAGAGTAAGGAAAGTGAACACTTTGGAAAGAATGATCCTTTTTTTTTTGAATAATGAAATGTATATATTTTTAAAATCCTCATGTCCATCGTTTCTCCAGAAGTTTTTTAATCTTGCCTCATTTGTTTTAGAGGACCTTGCCAGCTCCTTTCTTTCTTACCTTATTTTTTCTTGTTTTCCAAAACCTTATTTTTTCTTGCTTCAGCAATTCCTACATAGCACTAATAGACAATATCCCAAAATAATTGCTTCTCTTAAATTTTATTGCAGCTGTGTCTCTTGTCTGTCTACAACCCTGTTTCAGCTTCTGATACCTTTCCATATCAAGTACCAGATGTTCATCACGGATTCAACATCAGCAGGGAACCTGGCAAAGATACAGTGGAGCTGACAGATAACCAAGGTGTAAAAAGTATCCTCACTGATAATAAGGTCAAAGGAAAAAAGTAAATTGCCTTTTTGCATCAGTTTTGACTGCAAAACAGCTTAGGAAGCTTCTAATTTTAACCTAAAGGGGAAAGCTGAGAAAAAACTTGCTCAGCTGGAATAGCTTGCTCTATTCAAATATCAAAGATATTTTGGAAGGACTCAGAAAAAAGAACATTAAAACAGGATTCATCACTCAGTTTCTCTAGGAATTAAATTAGTACTGAACCATCATTCAAACCAGCCTCAGTATCAGAAGACAACAGCTAACAATAAAAATAATGGCAATGTCTTAAATGCCCCGTTATACGGATTTCTGACCAACACAAAGATAGTGTAACACAAAGTCAGTAGAGACATAGTAACTATGGTGAAGTTTTTTTTTTTTAAAGCTTTTTTTTTAATCAGAATTTTAAAAGTTATTGTCAGGAATTTTAATAAACTCAGTGAGAATTGAATATAAGAGAAATGGATGAAAAATAATGGGGAAACAAGGGCTTTCAACTAAAGCCAAGAGAAGCTTCAGAGACCAAGAAAATATGATTGGTATTCACCATTTTAAAATTATTCACAGTAACCAAGAATAAGGCTGACACCAAGGAGTTGATGAAGGAAGCCCTGTTGTTAAGGAGCTGAATTTAACCTTTCATTTTAGTGACTGATAAAAAGTATGTGAACATACATGAAGAACAATTCTAACCATATCTGCACGGTGTATTAAATTATCTGTTGCCAAAGGAAGAAAAAGGATGCTGCAGATGTTGATGGTCCTCTCAACATATAGTGGTTTTCATCAGTGATTAGAAAGACAAGCAGAATGATAATGGTTAAGACAGAAATGCAGGAATGTACCTGGATAGGTTTGCATTGAAATCTGAAGATGTAGGAATCTATTATATATAAAAAATTATATAGAAAAAAGAAATAGGAAGGGTTTTTTTTTAATTTTATTTTTCTCATGCAAGGCCTACTGGACACTTGAAAATTTACAACTCATAAGCCTAAAAAAGCAAAAAATAAGGACTACTTTTTGTTTTAACAAGTAATCCAATTATGAAACTCATTGCCACGGATTGTGAGAGAAGTCAATTGTGTAAACAGTATCAAGAAGTCTTTGTCCATCAAAAAGTATTTATTTCCAGAATTTCAGTACTTCAGTAAGATTTACATCATAGTTGCTGCTCCTTTTTCATATTTTCTAATGCTCTAACCATTTTTTAAGCTCTTTCTGTGTCTACATCTGCTCTTCTGTAATATTATGCCCTAAACTCCTAGCTGTACAGCAAGATTTGTCTCTTTCTCCCACACATGATTTGATGCTGCAAAGCTACTCTTTGGTTACTGATCCTCTGTGTATCACACAGCCCACTACAATTCTCATCCTTCAGCTCCTGTCCTTACAAACCCCTTCCTTCTGTCAGCCTGCTAACATTAATTTATGCTTATAGTTTCTGCTCCAATTTAATTTCCTCAAATTATCTTCCCTTGTCTTCTAGTCCTTTGTTATTCTACCTGTCCTTCCACTGACCCTTGTCCCTCTTGGCTACCTGATATATTATCTCTATTCAAATCACTGTCTTTCTGGGATTTCTTTTCACTTACTAGCCTGGAAATCTAGTTGTCCACTGCTTCTGCTGCCTGTACAAATCATGCTTGTTTAAAATGTTAATAACTACTGTGGATGTTATCAAGTAGGTCAAATTTCCAGTCCCCAGACAAATTACAGAACTAAATAGGAGCTACATCTGCAATCTCCATTTTACTACCCATGCTGCAGTGCATACTTTAGATAAAATATTATGTACAGACTCACAAAGGATTTCCCAAATAAGCGATCTTTTCTATTTGGTTTGATTTCAGGGCATAGGAAGTGGTACCACAGTTCCTGCTTGCAGGGCATTATTTCAGATTATTCAGTGATCCTATTGCAGAAGTACCTGTAGGTCTGTGACATGTATTAAATTAGGAAGCAGAGGAATAGCTGGTTTATCAGCTCTCACTTACTGATAAAAACTGCTTAAATCTACCTGTAAGAGGCACATCACTCGACAAAGAGGCAAAAAGGATCAGCCAGAAGTCACACAGAGCAGTGAGAGGGAAGACCAGTGTGAGAAAAGAGACAGCAGAGAGAGAAATACAAGCTGCAAATCTGACTGGGGAAAGCTTTCAAAAGAGAAATCATAATTTGACTTTCCAGTTTCCAGAGGCATAAATAGGCAGGTTAGAGTAAAAGGAAAAATAAAGTGTAATGTTCTTAAGCAGCTGAATGTCATATTATACCAAAATCCTTACAAAAATTAGAAAGATCAGCTTTGCCTGACCATATATGCACTTAGACCTCACAATATAATGTTCCTTAATTTATTGACATACTTAATAAAATTGGTCTGAATCTTGTGTGCATATCCCACATTTTGAAATCTTTAATAAACACGTTGGAGACTTTTTTAAATTATTGAGTGCACTTCTGGAAGTAATGCTCTTTGAAATTAGATGAATGATTCTACAAACAATTCCACAGTCACCAGAAACAGCCATCAAAATGTTATTACCTCTAGTTTGGTGCTGAAAGCAAAGTGGTGAATTCATTTGATATGTGCAGCTACATGCACCAAAACATCTCTCTGTGATACTAAAAAATAGCAAAAATTTATGGAACTGTAGGTAACAAAATAAGATAAAAGCTGTACATGCCATGAAAACCCTAGTGTTAGCTATTCCTGCCATTGCTAAAATGTAGGAATGTGAAATCACAGCAAGCAGGTTCAGCGAATCCTGGGCCAACAAGTAACAACTGTTCTACTAAATAAAAAGGGCAAGGTCTCTAAAACTTGACATAAGGGGCAAACAGAGCTTGTGTACCAACAGTTAAACATTTCATACCCCAAAACAGGTGGTCTTGCCTAGGCACATATTAAAAACATGTCCTGATCAGAGCATCTTTGAAGGGAGCATGGACGCTCTCTGGAAGTGTGTTGGCACAGCCAAGAGCTCTCATAAGAAGTGTGTTATGAGATTCTGAGGAGAATTTTTAAGGATGAATGTGTGACAGTGCTCAAAGCCAGAGTCCTGCTGAATTTACTGATGTGGTTGCAACTAGAGGAAACACCTTGCCTTCATTTCTGTGCTTAACCTTTCACAAACTTTCATTCTGGATGCTTCAAGGAGATCAAGCCACTTGATTAATTTTTCCTGCTGCATGCAAGTGCAGATACTCTTTTCCAAAACAAGAAGAGTCAAAATTTTACTCAGAGCACTACTTTCCCTGATTCTTCAGCAGCCCACTGGGATTGCACCACTACACCCAAGTGACATGTTACTATCAGGACACACACACTGCCAGCTGGTGCAGTGGGAGTTCAGTTTTCCTTAGGTAGGTCATGTTCCTGATCTCCCTTCTTCTTCCCCTTAAACCAGTGTCTGTGCTATCTGCAAGAAGAAATTTAACACTTTGTTTCCTGCAGCTGGCTTTGCCCAGGTAAGCATCTAACTCCGAGGCAAAATGCTGATAAGAACTCTGAAAATTGCTGCACCCTCCAAGATTCTAAGACAAGTTGGCTGTACTTAGTGGTCATTCAATTCTGGCAATTAGTCAATAATTTAATTATGTCTGTCAGTGGAATTTCTAGGAGAAGTATTATAATATGAAGACCAGAAATCTTTGTGAGCAGAAATTATATTGGACTTAGCACTAACAGTTAAAAATACTTCCCAGAAAAATAGGTACTATTTTTATTAAGAGCTGGTTTTACCATTAATGTAAATTAAGGATGTTTGGTATCAACAGTTTACACAACTTGTTTCTTCATATAACACCAAGGAAAATACTGAACTACAGCAGGCATGTAGTTTCCCACTACATTTACATGCAGACTTCAATGGACACTGAGAAATTTCTTCCTCTTTTATCAATTTCTGTTTAATTGCAAACACTTTGTGTTCAGTTTTAATCCTAGCTGAAGAACTATGTCTGAATTGTCAATTAAGTTTCAACTATTTCAGCCAAATTAAGCTCAGTTTTCATTAGTAATTGCATAGCCTGAATTAAGAGGTATTCTTTTAACAAACTTCTAACTATCTTTTAATGAGATAAAACTCAAGTGATATCATTTGTCTACATAAGTAGTCCTTGAATGTATTTCACACTGCTTTTGCACTTTAATACCACTTAGATTAACATTTCCTTTTCACTTGTTCTTCACTCACTCTGTAAACAGTCACTGGCCAAAAAAAGAAATGTGGAAACCAGCAGCCAAGTCTCTGTAACCCCAGTAGAGCACTCTAGCCAATTGTACACAGAAATGGGTTTCCTTTTCCTCCTTCTTGGAGAATCCTGAATTATCTTCTGGGAAAAAAAGAAACAGCTTCACATGCCAAATCCTGCCTCGTCTCTCCAGGACTGCTGGGTGATTAAGAGACTCTTGAAGATGTGTCTGAGTATCCTAATCAGAAAACTTCTTTCTCCAAAGCGATCAGTGAGTATCTTCATCACAAAAATCTTGAAAAGAAAGGGAAGACACTAGAAGTATTTCGACTTCTTGAAAGCCTGATCTCTGACTGGATTTGGGAGGAAAGGAGGAGAAACCTAGGATGCAGTTGTCAAGCCAAAGGGACAATGCTCTTTAAACACCCTGACATGTCTCCAATTGCTGCTACAGGGAGGGGCAGCTCTCCTGCAAATCCTGGGCAATACTTTCAAGCTACACACAGGTACCTCAAGCACTCTGAAGAAGTTAAAACAGCACTAGACATGAAACATTAATGTTTAGGCTGTGAAATTGTTTTCACATGGATAACTACCAGATTTTGTTCCCCTGTTGTATAAGCCTAGGTAGCCAAGTCTTTTTAAAATGCTTCCTGATGAACAAAAGTAATTAATCAACTGCACTAACTTCAAGAAATAAAATCTTGACCTTATTATCATGCACCCCTAAAAGCATTTCCTCCAGTCCCATACTCAAAGTTTTTTTGTATTAAGCCAGCTTTTGCCTAGAGGCAGCAAGGGCTTTTAATTAAACAAACCTTAAATGTTCCCAGATGCTTATTTGCAAATCCTATATGTTGTCTGTATACATTAAAAATAAATTAATAATACATACACCCTTCAAAATCGGTTATTTCTAATCTAAATTCTTCTTACTGTCATCACCTATGGTCGCTGCACACAGCGTACAATATGTAATCACCCAGCAGTGACTTCAGACCAAACATACCTTCCAGCACAAAAAATTTGGGAAATTCTGTGTGAAGAAAATTTCTCTAAAAGCAGAGGCAGAGGGACAGCATCCAAAAATCTTATGCATCTTTATGACTACACCAACATATTTTGTTTCATTGGACAGGTCAGATAGTTCTCTCTAAAAATGAGAACTGTGACTGCTTGGGAATATTGGCAGATGGAGCAGGGACCAAGAAACTGGATCAAGAAAATGGTGGGGCTCAGAATCTGATAATTTCTCCTAACTGCTTCTGGTAGTATTTATATTGATCTAGAGTCAGTTCAAAACTGAGACTGAAAGTTTAGAATATTCATAGCAATGCCATTTCTCACTGTTGTACACAGGCAAAGATGAGTTTAGATATATTCAGACATATTTCACAGACACAGCTTAAGACTCATATCTAAAATTCCCAAAAGCTCAACCCAAAACTGTCCAAAGGCAAATTCATAACTCATACAAATAAGAAATAGATTTATATCAGCTACACATTAAAGCTATCTCCAATGTTTAACTTGCCCCGACTTGCCCAGCAGTCAAATTTTGAAGAAAATTATCAAGTTTTGTCTTGAGTTTCTGCAAATCTCACTGAGCAGCTAGTTCCCCACCTTTTTTCCAGAGTATCCAGCTGTATACATAAACGTCCCCCAGAGACTGAGCATAACTACACCTGTCACAGTCCACTGGGCTATCAATATCCCTGACACCATTATTTCTTTTACAGATTGCTATTTTCCTCCTATCATTCTTGACCTCTCCTTCCTCCTCCACTAGATTCACTCAGGTTTCCTGGAAACTTCATTACAAAAATAATCTTGTGTACAGCTGTATCTTTAATAGTGCAATTGTGAACTGGCGCAGTACATGACAGAATTCCCAAAATCATTTCACATGAGCACCACTGAGGTGTATTAAGCTAAATAAAAAATGAAAAAAACAATATCAGGTTTTCCCTTTTCAACTGTAGAGTAAGGCAGTCAAGCTCAAATAACTAAGGAAAAAGTAACTTTGGCTATGTTCTCAATTTTGTATTGTTTGACAAGACCAGTGATATCGTGGCAATGGAAATACTGATATTTTGAGGAAAAGTTGAATTTACCAGACCACACAAACACATAGAAGGAGAGGTCCACTTAGTCATAAAAAGTCATTCCCCAAATTTACTAGCACTACCTATATAAGTGCTCAGATTAGTATTTACTTGATAGCACCCCTTTGAACACCTGCAATGCCTCATAGTTTCTATTTTGTAGGTAATTTATAATTGTTATTTATGTTATTATTTTTGTTTAATTAGGGCAATACACTTGACTGCTGAATGGGTACTAGATGGGGACCAGTCGTGGGTTATGCTCTGTAGCAGGTTTGCACATTAACACTTGTTCTTACCGCAGCAGTGTTTTCAGCATACACTGAAATTAAGGTTCATTAGTAAGTCTGAGAAACCTAGAAAAATTGTACATCTTTGCCTTGATACTTGTATCTGGTTATGTGCAAAGGTTGTGGGACATCCTCCTGACATGGGACTGAAGGTGCAGTCAAGCGTGGAAGGGCTGTGGGACCCTGTGAGACATGAAATCTCTGGCAAAACATGGGCTGATCCTATGCCAGTGTAGATAATCTCCTAAAACTAACAGACTTGAATTTGTTGCTGCAGCTCTCTATGGAGTGTGTGTGGGAAGGGCGTTTTGCAGTGAAAGTGAATCAATACACTGAGGGTGAAACAGGAAACACAAGAGGGAGATCAGAAATCTGGGCTCTTAGCAGTGATGGGGGCTGGGTGAACTGGGCTTTCCCCTTCCTGGCAAATGTTCAAGCTGCTCTGGGCAGCTGGCTGGTGCAGAAGTTCAGCTCAATGATGTCAGAGACTGTGTAAGCACAGATAGCCAAAAACCTGCCTGGGACAAACTCACTCACAAATAACTGTTAATTAAGTTAAACTGCAGATGATATAAAAAGCCAAAACTTCTGTATGATTTATCACCTCTGGGAATTCTTTTGATAAAGGAACACAAGTCCCTCTTGTTTTCTTCTGTTATTCATTAGAAAGAATGCATATAAACAACAGCGTGTGATTTTTTTGAATTTTTAATTCCTTTAGAATAGCCATGGCTTTTCCTAATGTCTCTGTTGGGAATAGGCCTTTCACTTTTTCATTTTTCCCATTTGTGCTGTTTTTGGCTGGCATGGAGTTAATTTTTCTCACAGTAGCTGGTATAGGGCTGTGTTTCAGATTTGTGCTAGAAACAGTTGATAACACAGGCACGTTTTCCCATCTCTGAGCAGTGCTGGCACAGAGTCAGGGCCTTTTCAACCTCTCACCCCCCCAGTGATCAGGCTGAGGGTGCACAAGGAGTTGGGAGTGGACACAGCCAGGAGAGCTGACCCCCAAATGACCACAAAGATAGCCCATATCATTTGGGGTAATGCTCAGCATATAAAGCTTGGGATAGAAGGAATATGGGGGGAAAGTTTGGAGTGATGGTGTGTGTCTTCCCAAGTCTCTGTTTCATGTGATGGAATTCCTGGTGATGGCCTAACACCTGCCTGCTCATGGGAAGGGGTGAATGAATTTCTTGGTTTGCTTTGCTCATGTCCACAGCTCTTGCTTTACCTATTAAACTGCCTTAATCTCAAACACAGGAGATTGTTCACTTATATCCTCCCAATTCTCTCTCCCCCATTCCACCAGGAGAGAGAGCAAGAGAATGGCTGTGTAGTACTTAGTGCTTGCTGAGGTTAAACCATGACACCATAAGTAATAACAGTAACAATATAAACCAAATGAGTTCAATATTTTTATCTTTAGATTCTCAAGCAGTGGACTCTGTGACTTGATGGCACAGGTGGTTTACTATCATAAGTGTAAGGCAATAATCAAACTAACTGTCCACAAGTTGGCCATAAAGCTCCTCTTTAGATGAACTGCCATGAGATAGAAGTCCCAAGGAACTCTAAGGCAAAACTCTAAGGCAGCACTGAAAATGTTGACCTCTCTGGAGCCATTAAGAATGGAGCACAAACGAGACAGAAATTAAAGTCTATTTGTGCTTAAGCAGAAAAAGGAGTATAGCTGACTACCATTACTTATGTAAAAATTTCTTCCTTCCCTCTCAAGCCAGTGCAATTTCTCATATTTTAAATCCAACATAAACCAGACAGCCCTACTGTGCTGCCTTAGTAGCCAGCAATAAACTTCCAGCAGCTGTTATCCCTTTGAACTAGACTGAAAGGTACATGAGGGCACCAGAAAAAAGGAAAAACCCCACAGACTCCCGACTGACATAATCTTCTAGAATCTCAATTAATTTTTCACTGTCTTTCATTAAGAAATTAATGTCAAGTTTGGATGCAACTAATCAGAGAGCAAGAGATCTGAAAGAGGAAAGTTTCCAAAGCATTACATTTCCAGCATGGTAGAGATGTCTTACCAGAGACACGATTCTAAAACTTTTTTCCTTCTTTCTCACACACAAAAATATTTTCCTCTTCAGAGAACACCCCATCATATTGATCATGTATTTTGGGAGTCTGCATAGATATTTTCATATGCAAAGGAAAGAAATACATTCTGTATTTCTTAGTAGAAAAGAGGATGTCTCTTCTCAGTGTCTGGTTAAGCAAGGGCCATGAAACAATGGAATAGAAGTATTACCAGGTTTCTAATGCTGGGATTAAAATTATAAGCCAATGTGAGCGCACATTTTTAAAATATCTATTTAATCATCATAGTTATTAATCACATTTGGAATAATTACTGCTAATTTTTATTTTATTTTACCAAGAACTTCATGATGAAAAGACAAGAAATTCTTAACTTGAAGGTGAAAAGTGGTAAAAAAATCAAAGAAAGTCTGACTGAAATTGAAAACAAAAAAGAAGAAATCTAAATTTTTGTTCTGGCTGTCCTTTGGTGTTTTTCCTCTTGCTTTGTCCTTCTTTCCTGCTCTTTGAAAAGATGCCTAAAATGTTGTATTTTATGGTCTTCATTTTTAAATGTAAAATAAAATTTTGTATATATGCATTTTGAAGGAAAATCTGTTTATTACTGCAAAGACTTTCTAGTAAAGTTCAGTGAATAAATAAACAAGCACTATCTAAATACCATGTTTCCCAGAATGATGCAAGAGCTTTAAAGACACAAGGTGCATCTTCATCATGTTTTTATAATTGGCCTTCTCTCTAAACATTATCAAGTTTCTCAGATGAAAAACAACTGCTGTCAAGCCAGTAAAAGCCCCCAACTTACTATTCCATTTTAAAATTTGTCTGCTTAGGAAATTATATAGATATTATAACAAAGAATTTTTTTTTTTAGTCTTAGTCTATGAAAAATGTTCCATGTGTTGGAACCAAAGAGGCTAAAGATGCTCTGTTTCACCACTCTGTTCCAATATATCCTGAAGCTGCCCCTGATTATGAGGTAGGGTTTAGAGACTGAACTCCAATATAAAAGTGTTTCACAACTGTTATACTACTCAAATTTTAAAATAGTGATCAATCACTAATGCATACTATCTAGAAAGCCTTCAAAATTATTGTTAATTTTTAATTGGATGCAAAGGGCATTCAAAAATGTTATTAAAGTTAAGGGAAAAGGTCAGAACTTGCATAATGCTATTAGTAAGTAAAAACACAAGAAACATCAATAAAAAGTATGACTAAAAATGCAGCAGAGAAGAATAACCAGCTTAATATGTAGAAAAAACCACAGGTATTTTGATGTTGTATTTTAGATCAGGGTAAAGTTATTGGCATTTAGACTTCTCATGCCTAATAATAGTGAAATTAGACAATTATCTAGCTGAGAAATAGGCAAGTTTTCAAATGTCCAGATGGTTCTACCACCCACCTCATTTAGCAATGCTTCCTTTATTCACACTGCTCTAACATGCTGCCCATTTCCTCAATTTGTACCCATTAACTGACAAGAAAAGGCCTGAGCTCAGAAATCAACAGGCTTTGACAGGAAACCGATTCCCAGAGGCCCTCTTAGAAGAAGTAGGATTTTAACTGATGTTGCCCAGGAGACAGGTGTAGCAACTAAGTCCATACCTAAAGTAATATTAGTGAAGCAGGCAAAAGGATTTACAGTACAAAGATCTCTTAATATTCTTGGTAAACTGCATGGAATGATCTTTAGTCCACAGGAAGTTGAGTGTGGGCTCAGGACAAGAGCCCTAACATAACTTATTTCCCATTCACTACTGAATAAAACTTCCATGTGTCACTAAGTGATCCAGCTACAAAATGCCATTTATACAGCTCGGCAGATGAAAACGGCAAGGTCAGATTTGTGGTGGAAGGCATCTTCATGGCTGTGCAAACAGCTGAGAGTTCCCCAGTTCTGGAAGTTCTGAGTAGGACTGGCAGCTTCACCACAGCCCCAGATGTGTTTCAGGGCTTGATTTGCTATGGGCTACGTTTGTCAGATACACAGCCTGCTGAGAGCAGTGGCACGCTTGGGAGGGCAAGGGAGGACAGGCAGGAATACACAAAGCTCATCTGACAGCCAAAATATCAAGATATGCTACTGTCTAATTAACTTTATGTTTATGGGCATTATATAATATATACATTACATAATAATTTGGATGCACCAAATTTGGTTTTCTCTTATCAACCTGCTGATTCTAAAAGATCTTTTAAAGCATTATTGCTTTAACTGCCTTTAAAACTTCATTATGGCAGAATGGCAAAGAGATCACTTCATTTAATTTTTCATATGTGGACAACAAAGAATAAATGAAACGAAAATAAAATGTTTGCTGTTTTGTTTTGCAACACTGAAAGCAGTCAGCAAATAATGAAAGCTTCATTTCAAGGTCTTTAGCCGTAACTGCCTAGGAGAGAAATGTAATTCACCTGACACTGAACAAAGCTGAGATGCTGTGACAACTGTATCTGTTACACAGCCTGGGAAACATATTAGTTAATTATCTGTAGGCATAATGATTCCCTGACAAAACCCAAATTAAAATGGAGTTGCTACTGAGAGTATATATTAGTAAAGGTAAATTACAAACCAGACCTTTTATAATTATACTTAAATCTTTCATTTTAGTCTAAGACACGCAGTGAAGGTTAAAAGAAGGCCATGCATATTGTGAGGCAGAAACCCAGTGGGGGGAACAAAACCACCTTACTTCAGCACTGTCAAAGATGCTGCAGATTACCAAAGAAATAGATTTTGCATTGAAATCTCATCCCCATACAGCATCAGATAGCAAAAAATTCATTTTGCTTATAAGTGGATGTGTCAAACTATCAAACTTTTCTAATACAACATAAATAGGGGATGCTCTGGAACTGACAGTATATCAGTCAGTGCTAGGTGGCAAATGATCAAATCTTTAATAACTACAAAACTAAAATCTTAATCTAAAATCTTTAATAACAAATAATCTAAAATCTCTTAAGAAAAAGAAAATTTACATTGGGCACCCTTTAGAGAAGAAAGCTACATCTCTGAAGAAGAAATAAGGGGAAGACTACAGAAAGATTAAAATTTACAAGCCTTAATAGTATCAGAGGAAGTTGATCTGACCCGCAAAATACAGTCAGTGTAGAGTACTGAGCCAATGGATGTTTTCAGTTACTTCTACCTTCTCCTATAAAATCAGGAAATAAGAGATTATCAAAGTATATGCAATATCCTTAAACAGAAAAGAAAAAAAATGAGACAAGTCCATAGATCAAACCTCAAAAGAGAAAAAGAAAAGTGTCTCAGACTCTCTAATTTATCTGCTTTTATTATCAGTTATCTGTTTATAAATAGTGGTGTATAAATACCATCATCCTTTTTGTCCTTCAGTTAAGTCTATTATCCCAGGTAAGGGAAATATGAGGACTCATAAATTCAGTTCAAAGACAACATCATTTTTCTTTGGCTGGCTTAATAAATGACTGCTGTAAAAACATTAGTATTTAAAAGGAATCTTGAAATATATACACATACATACTTCTTTACATTCTTATTCCTTCATTAAAACATATACATTAAGAAATGTCACTACTTCTGAATATGAAAAAGCTTGAAAAAAGTTTTATAGTTCTTTCTCACACATGTCAGACTCAATATCTCCCAAAAATTTTTAAAATAATCAAGAGACAAACAAAACCCTCCCACCATTATTTGGTTTTTTTTTTTCCCTTGTTGAACAGAATGGAAAAGGGATCACAATCAAGGTTTTGGATTATTACAATCTGCAATATTTTAATTTCCCAAAGGATTGCAACACCAGATTTCATCATATTCTCTTAATTCTTTCCTTCATTTGCTAGAAATTTATTCAGGGAAGTGAAGCTTAATTTATTTTCCTGACAAATAGTAGACAAAAGCAATGACACAATTGCATTCCCTGACTCCTCAGTTACCAAATCCACTCTCTTGTCCTACCCAGCTATGATCTCAACTGTGTTTTCCCTCTGTACTGGGTGAAACACCAGGATGGAAGAAGGACAGAACAAAAGATGATATATTTTCCTTGGTAAATATTGTCTAACAGTAAAGTGTATCTATTGGAAGCCTTTGTGCATTTCTGATGAAAAACTACCATTAACTTCAATCTCTATGATTTCCTGTATCTCCTTGAATTAGTAATATTAATTTTAGAGTGGCCAGGGCTCAGCAACAAGCTGCTTTACCACAGCAAATACAAACTGCTATTGTCATGTAGTAGCACTATTTCACTCAAATATGCTAAGGAAAGACACTCCTTTCTCCTTTTCCTTTACTTTAGATGGCAAATTTTGAATCTAAAGAAAATGTCCTTCCATTAAAATAGCTATTAATTTCATTTTAGGTGATGATACATTCTTTGTAAAATAATCCTCTAGTATGCTGTCCAATAGCATTTTCCCTCATCACTTAGTTTCGCATTTTCAGCTACTAGGCACTTTGGTTGATATATGGCTAATATCAGAAAATCATATGTAGTACTATAGTGCAATTTATTTTTTTTACCCTTGAGGCTAATCTACACATAACTTTTGCACCAGTTTAATTTTCCTATGAGAAGTCTACTTTTACCAAAATTATTAAGCAAATAAACCTTCAATTTTGATTTTAACAAGCTGGTGTTGGGTTGTCACAACACAAAAAGCATTTCCTTCTATTATCAAAATAAGGTGTCCTGATATAAGCAAATGTTTCTTTCTGTTGCATTAATAATTTAATGTCTTGTAGAGTATAAAAAGCACTATGATTAATGATATATACGTAGCTACTAGGATAACTAAAATCATTGTGTAAAGAAACCTCTAAAAAGCACAGATTTCAGGGAACTGGAGATGTGCTGCTACAAATAAAGGCAACCAGGTACAGGTAAATGAGACTTTGTTATGTAATGGAATAACTATAGGTCATTTATTTCACCTAAAAAAAGTTAAAAAAAAAAAAACAAAACAAAAACCAAACCAAACCAAAAAGCTGTGTTTAAAAGCATGGTATGGAAGGGGGGCTTCTGAGTCTGTATCTACCTCACACAGATTTCCTGGGATACTGTCTGGAGGCGAATCCTGATTTTCTCAGAGAGAAACATCCTCAGAAGTGTGTCTCTTCCCAAGTGTTTGTTCATCCAGAAAGGACTGCAGTGTGCTTTCAGAAGTATCTGGCTCTAAAATGCACTGTAGCCTACTCCAGTACATAAATACAGATAGCCTCAAAAGGTTATAAAGGCTTGGAAATAATGTATGTGTGTGTCTGACTCTTGGCATTCTTGTGCATATTGCTTGAAAACAAAAAGAGTTTTCTATAATATACAAAACTAATAGCATCTATTCATTTATCAGTTCATACATTCAAGCACACATTCATTTATTCATGACTAAATCAATAACCACATTTCCCACTTCCACCCAAGCTGAAGAGCTCTTTGTTCACAACTTGAAGGAGAAATTCAAGGACAAGAGGTTAATGCAGTTAGAAGGGAGGACAGAGAAGGGCTGATCTAGCTAATGCTGTGCTACACTGAAAAGTATTGGAGTGATTTCTGAGTAAATCACTGACAGTAAAAAACTATATGACTTTATATCCACAACAAGTCAAGGAAAAACTGTTCCATTATTTTCTTTCCTGCTTCTCTTTCTCTTAAAGAACAAAAGCAGCTAAAACACAACAATTTACCTTTACATATAAAAGGTTTTCTGCCCTTGGTGCTCATGAAAACAGTGTTATTCTCAGGCTTTTCATAGTTGAGAAGCTTCACTGTAGAGGAACTGAACAAGCAGAGAAATGCATTTTATTAAAATGCAGGTAATTATAACAGGGTGTTACAGAGAAGCGTGGATTGGGATTTAGACAACAATGAAGTGTGGTCTTCACTTTTAAAACACATTAGCTTTATGTGATCTTATTTCTTAAGATTTCCCCAAAAGCAACAGAAATATCTAATATATTATTAACATGTACACAATCTAAAGGACACATCTCAGTATAACACTCAAGATTCTTACAGCTCAGTTCAGGTCACTCTTAATGAATGTCCAGCTAACACACCCTGTCAAAGTGCTGCACAACCTCTTCAAACTGAAACCTCTGTGAATACATTTCATATAAAGAGGCACTGCACTGTTAAACCTTCATGGAATCCGCTAGGCTTTCTTTCTCAGGTGAAAAAAATTAGACCATATTTAAGAATCAATACTACCATAAAAGGAAATCCTTTATTTCCTTGCAAAATTTGAAGCTATCACAAATAAGCAGAAAAAAAAATTGTGAGCAAACATCACAACGTACATCATAGGAAAATTTTGGAGGATGAAAAGAGTATAAGCAGGTTCAGTGTTCAGGACCACATGTTTAGGGATGCATTTTAAACATGGCAAAATGAAGGACCTAGCTGTTGGCTTCATTTAGCAGTACAGTACAATCCTGAGTACAAATTAAATTCATAAACTATTGCTGAAAACTTGACAAGGAATTTGTTTTCTGCCAGCAAATGATTTTATTTGAGTAGAGGATTGCAGCAGAGGGAGAACTGGCTAGTTACTCTACCAGTCAATACATACTTTGGCACTAACAGTAAAAGAAGCTTTAAGTAGCAGGACACTCATGATGAAGATGATGAATGGACTTCTTCAGCGATGAAGTTCTCCAAGCTTAACAAAGCAATCTAACCTAGGAGAGACCATAGACATAGAGAATGCCTGGGAAACCTGGTAACGTCCTGATTAGGAGGACCGTGCCCTTGCTCAGGGAACTGCAAATCAAGACAGCTTAGAGAGTTTAAAAAGTAGTTTTTCACAGCAGTGAAAATGCACCCTTCTTATTTCCTGACTGGGAAAAAAGCTCCTGCTCAAACAGACAGAAAAAAACCACAGAACTCAGAAAATTCCTAGCAATTTTTTTTCCCTTTTTCTTTATTAGACAAACTACAAAACAGAAGACCCTGGAGGCTTGTCTGGGCTCATTTTCCATCAGTTCACTAAACCTGATCTGGTGTGAGCACAAAGAGCTCCTGGGCTGCTCAGCTTTGCCTAGCCTGTCAGTGTTAGCCATCTCTTGACAAGCACTCTATTTGAGGTTTGTGGCATGTGGCCTGTTAAGAACAATTCATGTTAAATCAGACCATCACATTAAATGCTAGCCTCCCACAAAAAAGATGTGACAAGAAAAGTTGGCCCTGTGGAAACCACAGCAAGTTCTTGCACAACATTTCTGTGTTAACATTTCATTAGAATGTGGGCTGATGACAATGGCATGAATGAGACAAAACAAGGAGCAAAACCCAGCCTTCAAATCAGAGCATTCAAATTTTATTGCTATTTCAGCAGCCTCAGCTCAGCTCTAAAGACTTGAAAATGCTGCTTGGCCTTGGTTCCTTTCCTGTTTGTAAGCACCTGGGCTCTCCTAGGAAAATTATTTGAAAAGCTGAACTAAAACTTTCAAAATAAATACTCAAGTTCTCTTTTAATTAAGATGTACTCAGAGTTTCTGCCTTATAACAAAAGGCAGAAAACATCTGTTTTCATTTCACCTTCTGTCAGTAAATATATCTGACCATTCAGAACATTCCAAATACATTTAAAAAAAAAGCTTTTTAGAAAGAAAAGGGTTGCCCAGAGAGATGGTGGATGCCCCATCTCTGGAAACATGCAAGGTCAGGATGAATGGGGCTCTGAGCAACCTGATCTAGTTGGAAGATACAGATGCCCCTGTTAATTGCAAGGGGAGGTGTCCAGATGACCTTTAAAGGTTACTGCCAAAATGGAGTATTATATGAGTCTCTGATACCACATTATATATATATATATCTATTCAATATTGGAAAATATACATTTTATCTTATGCAATGTTACATATGGGATGTTTTAAAAATGAATGCTTGAACTATTTAAAAGGAATTTAAAATTTTCTTATTTTTTCATTGTTTGTGATCTCTAAAGATATGAACACTGTACAAAATGTTTCACTTCAAGCAATTCTTTAAAGCCTGAAAACTTTTGTCAAACCGTCATTGAATACTCTATTTATGACAGAAAGTGTGAAGTTTTGGAAGGAAAATTACTAAGCCCTTTGGATCTCTAACCCATCTTTACAAGAAGCCTTCTCCATAAAAACACCATTGCCAACTGTGTTTCATTAATGGTTCCATGGTGGCATCCTGTGTAAAATATATTTAAACTTAAAAGGAGAATTAATCTAGAGTAGATGAGGGGAAAAAAGAAAGAGACAAAAGGAATGATGCTAAAAAACAACCTAGCATGGAAAAGGATGCAAATAATTCCTTCCAGTGGTCATTATTGTGGAAGCTGCTGAAGAGTCAAACCTGTAATTTGTAAACTGTGTATTCTGGAATCCCAAATTTCTGAGGTTGTGCAGACCTAAGCACAACAAACCCATCTGTGGTCTTTAGTCACAGTCTTTAGTGAGTTTAGCATAACTCACTCATTAACCCCTCAAATTTTATAAAAAAACCCCAAAAAACTGTGAAATTACTTCTCCTAACCATTTCCACCACTTCACCTCAGCCTTCACAGAGTTTTCTAGCAATGTTTTTATTATTTGATCTTGCACAAGGATTTACAACGAGGCTTTTATTACTTTAGTGCCTTGTGCTCACTCTTATAGAATCTGAATGATTTTCACTTATTTTTAACAATGCAGGAAATATTTCCAAACCACAGATTTTCACATAAATGCTGAGACAAGTGCCTTTGCTGCGGTAGATTGCTCTGTGTTGCCTTAAAGTGAGAATAGTGTATGGTCTTCGTAACCAGCTCCTCAAGACTCAAAATCTTAGTTTTTAGAAGAAAAGTGGGGGTTTTTCTGGCTGGAAAGGAACAGTGGGTGATCATTTTATATGCCTGCTAAATCAATCCTTACATTTCCAACTGAAAAAAAAAAAATTAGAAGTATAGAAGTAGTGAAAATAGCGTCAATGTCTGATTGCTCATGTGCACAAGTACAAGTATCTGTGGGGTCAGAGATGATTCTGGGTCTGATTCAACAAAATATTTATGTTAGTCACTTCTAAAAGTCATTCTTTTTCTTTTCTGAAGGAAGTTATCTAATGCAAGATAAATGAGATTACTACAAACATTATATTTATTAGCCCTGGTTATTTATAACTAACAGAAATTAGTTACATTGCTGATTTTTCCTTGGCGTCTTACCTAAGGTCAGTAGAATTTTTCCCAGCATCCAAAAACTGGGGTTTTTGGTTTTTTTTTTTTATAGGTTACCATTCAGTTCCTCTCAAAAATAAACTTTATTTTGGAAGGACAGTACAATGGTGAAAGTCCTAATTTAAAAACTGGTGAACAATAGATGAATTCCTGTCTGCAAGACCAGCTTGTCAACAGAACTAATTTTAGTTTTATTTGGATTTTTTTTTTCTTACTTCCATACTATATTAAATCCTGTCCGGGAACTTCTTATTCTTTAGTTGTTTCTTATGCTACTTCAAATGTCTTTACAAATCTTAAGATAAATAAGTTTCAAGGCTTCTTGAATTTTGATATCACCACTGCTTCCCCAGTATTACATTACAAACAGTGCACAGGTACACTCAGTACAAAACTTCTTCAAACACAGGAAACATTTAGACATGAAGTGCCTTCCTTATAGGGCTGACAATGGCCTGAACTATCTGCATTGTTAAATGACTGGTCAGCTAGCATTGTCTGGTAACAAACTGAAAATTGCATCTGCTTTACACGAGGTATTCTGTAATTATAATTTTTAAGTGTATATATATATGCACATACTTAAAATACAAGTATATTTTTTTTTAAATATAAGAATATTTACTTTTTTAAACATAGTTAGACAGGTTTCTATTAGAGAAAAATTTGCTACCTTGTTCTAGGGTCGTTTGGCTGTTCCACTTATCCACACCATAATAACAAGGCAGTAAGCAATACCTCCATGTATTAATCAGAATCTCTAAGGGGAACAAGTAAAATGACTATGCTTTGCAATAGGAAAGAAGGAAAATGCAGCATTTCACACCAAGATTAAAGGATGCAGGTGAATTAACAGAATGACTCTGTATTTGTGGCAAAGCTGCTCAAGCTGGCTCCCAAAGATCCATTTAGGTTAAGACTGATGTCCTTAATATATTATAATATAATATATTGAAATATCCTCTGATGCTGGCATATTGGAAGACTTTTATTTTCCCTCCTTCTGGCACATGCCCTGAACACACGTCCTCCATCCATTTCTTCTCTACAAAATAAATTGGCAAGCTCTCTGAAGCAGGGCTGATACTTGGCACTCTGCAGCAAATAGTGTAAGCACACCCTCTTGTCCACAGCTTCAACCTTGAGAGGAACGCTGGATTTACAGCTTACCTCCTCAGCAGCATGTGGCAACTGAAGCACATAGATGTGAAAATGCCACAAGAGCACTGTGGTCCACTCCTACCTCAATTACTATGAGGAAAGAAGACTAATTTACATGTGTATTTGTGCTCCCCTTACTTTTTAAATCATATTTTGACTTCTTTTTTTTCTTTCCCCTTTCTGATTCTATCTAGTATGAGGAGGATGGCACCCTGTACATCTAAGGAGAACTTTCTTTTAAGTGGACCTGACTCCTGTCAGGTCTATGTAATTCCTCATTAATAACAGTGGGTTCATTTAAGTGTAAAAATTCAGTTTGTTCTGTATGATAGCTGTCCATTTATTCATAAGATCTGTTTGACTGAATGAAAAACTGTACTTAATGATATTCCATTACGAGTCGTGTGACAGGTGCAATGCTTTTTCATGCCACTTCCTATTGACTTTGCAGCAAAATATAGATATGCAATACAGAAGTGAAGGCACCCAAACCTTAATTTCGGAGCAGAATTTTCTGTCTGACAGATAGGTGTGGCAATTCCCCAGTACCAAACAGAAAAAATAATGCATCGTAAGGCTCGTCATATCATTGCAACAGATTAAATATATTGTCAGTCTGATTCTGCCAATTGCGTCCTGCATAGATTTCCCAAGTCAAATGCACACAGAAAAATTTGTAAAATATACATTTGCTTAAGGAATCCACATAATAACCACAGACACACTAATGAGCTATGAAACCTATTTTTAATCACCAAGGTATTGGTTTTCTCATAGTATTTTTACATGCTTTACATCTCTGCAGAAAAATTCAGGAATTAACTGTCTGTCAGGATTTCTGTTCCTGAGGATTTCTACTTTTTTTTCCTAGTTTTATTTCTAGACAAATCAAGGCATGAATTATGCTACATATTTCTGGATTATCCTGTATTGCACTTTAAATTCTAATTAAAGTTAATGATTAGCTACACTTAACAAAAATGCAAAATATCTCCATGACAGTGTCTAGAGTATGTATAGTATATTGCATAATGCCTACTGCCTGCATATGCATGATGATTCAGTTTAGTAATATTTAACTCAGTTTCTTAGGTATAGAGTATTTAAAGATAATAATGAAGCAAAATTCTCTCTCTTCTGGGGTGTGTGTGTGTGCATTATGCCATCCAAACTAGTAGACTGACAGCTGATGTTATTATCAACAGAGTACTATCAATTCTTTTTCACATAGCAAAAGACTTTTCAAGTACATGGCAACCAAATACACTTAATTTTTATTCTATCAGCAGTTAAAAAATATTTAAAGCCCAAAAGTTGTCTATTATGTCTTTCTAAAATTGAAGGAGAGTTTGAATTTAATTTTTCCATTATTTTACTCCTAATACAGAGAAAAGTGAAAAATAGTAGCAGCACAGAAAATTTCTTCCTCCCATCTGCCAAAGTAGGTAAAAGCAAGTATTCAGATCATTTCATTTGGTCCATAATCTATTCCTATTTTCTACATTTTCTATTCTTCTGAAAGGCTAATATTTTTCAACTCCATCATTTCATACCAACAAAACACTGTAATTTCCCATGCTTCCCTCTCTCCCCACCCCATCCATATTAATTTTAAAAAGACTGCGTGAAATTCACCCATCTGCTACTTCTGTTTAACTTGTATGCTGCTGATTTTACATAGTGGTTGCTGATATTCATGTGAGAAACAGGGGCTGGAAGCCTGAATTTATCTATCTGCCAACAAGCTGTCTGTAAAGTCAATATTTTATAGATTGTAACAGAGAAAGAGAAATATATAGAGTATTCCAAACAGGACAATGTACTCTGTTAAAGGGTTTTTTTTAATATTTATCTTGCACACAACAAATCAGGAATAAGAAAAGATCATTTAGCCTTAAATGTTTTACTTCACTAAATCATTATGAATGGATGGTAACACGACAAACACGGATTTTTTACATGCATAAAAGTGATTAGATTGATGATTTTTTTTTTTAAATCCAGAAGATGCAATGAGACTAACTATATAATATAAATTACAAATGCCATTTGGGCTGTATAAATCAGTCTAAGTGCACACACACATTTATAAGTATAGCATGTACTTATGTGCACAGATATTTGCTGTCTCTTTTTTTAGATTCATTTTGATCTGGCCACCAATTTTACATTGTAGTTCTTCAAACTGGTACAACTCATGCACTTATTGCACATTTTTCCTCTTTGTAGCCAGAAAAATCACTACATTTACATTCTTATCTAATTCAGATTAGATTAGAACAAACAAGAACAACAAAAACATCCATTATAGCTGATCTGGGGAATCCAGCTCATTTGTTTCTATTATCAGCAACAGTGATTCATACATCCAAATAAAAAGTTATTTGTTGATAAAACAAAAATGAATAGAGTATGAGGATGTAATAGAGTTGTGTAGCTTCTCCAGTCCTGAAAGACTTTATGGTGCTGATTTCAACACCACAAATTTTTTTTTTACCTGACTAAATATTCTTCTGAATATTCTTTCTGAAGCTGAGTTTTGTCATGGCTGGGGCAGGAGTGCAGCACTGCATAAGAAAGTAAAGAGGTGATTTAAAAAAAAATACACTTGAGGGTTGTGAGCACTTTGGTGCAGTCAAAGCTTAAGTTTTATCCTTTGAAATCAAAGCAACTTCAGTTAAAGCATTCTGTGTGACAGATGTGATAGTTAACAAGTATTTCTGACTAAAAAACAAGGCTGCAGTGTGCAGACCTACTCACCATTATAGAAGAACTTGGAATGAACATTTGATATCTTTCTTTTCCCAGTACAGCTATATAACAACTATGTCATGTTTTATGAGAATTCTTATTGGGTTCACCTTTGTGCCTCACTTATATTCACATCAGTTGCTATCACAGTTTTGCTCCACATCCTGAGTACACTTAATTTTCAAAAGAATTTTTTTCATTCAACCACTATTTGAAAATAATTTCATTTTTTTGTGTAGTTTCTGTGTTGAGGGCAATTATCTTGAAATATAGAATTTAATTAAATCCAGTTTATGGATGCAAATACATTCACCTGGTCCATTACTTAGAAATCAGTCAGAGACTGTACTCACAATCAGGGATTTTGCAGGTTATGGAGCAATTTTCTGTCATGAGACTGACTTGGAAAATGACATAATGGCATTTCACAATGACTGTCTTAAACAACTTTATTCCCTATTTTTGGATGACAATATAGATTACAGCAAATATTACAATCTGAACAAAAAATCTTATTTTTGTTCTATTGAATGTTCAGATTTATGTCTGAGTTAATGAAGTCCTCAAAAATACTGCTTTTTTCAATTTTTTGTTCTTCACAGACATCCCTTAGAAAATATATTTCCCTTGTGTGTATTTGTGAATTGTTTTACAGCTATGTGACATTACACACAATAAGAAAGTGACACCTGTGTATTGTAGCTCCTGCTTGGAACTCATTTTGCTAGAAAAGAGGTCTACCCCGATCAACCACTCATGTAATAAAGTATTACATTGAAATGAATTGGGAATTCAGGAAATGGTGACAGATTTACCACACCAAAACGTCATCCAGGCAGAAACAAGGAGCAAGAGAGAGGAAACAATTCAGATTGCCAAGGCTCCCCCCAAAACAGACTTCTATGTAAGAGGGCTTCCTTCCCTTCCACAGCCTGTATGTAGTAGAGGGCCTGTTGAGGGTCATTTAATGGCTAAGGGGACAAGGCTGACCCCGATCTACTTGACTAGCACAGCACAAAGGTGCCTACAGCCAGCTCACAGGAGCAGCAGGGCAGAGCTGGAGTAACCTGGGACCCTGGGCTGTGCCTCCCAAGCCACAGCAGCCACCAGTGCCTGCTGTCCTTTCCCGGTTGGCAGCACTGCGCCCATGGTGGACGCATGCCAAGTGTGCAAAGACAACTGAGTCACCTCAAAAGATTTTTGAGACTACCTCCCCCAGTTTTGCAGAAATAATTTCAATAAAGTCTGAAACACTCTTTATGATAACGTGACTCCTTCAATTCTTCCTTATTTCAATTTGTAAGTGAAAATAATAGTCATGTAAAAGTGTTTCCAGGTCACTACAAGGGTGCCAGAGCAGGGCAGCATCTGAAGAAAAAAATTAGAATACCTTTTAAAACATTTTCTTCCCTTTCAGATAGCTTTGTAACCACTCTTTTTTTGGATAGAAGTGAATTTATGGAATACAAGTCACTGATATGAATTAAATTGCACCAGAGGAATTTTTTTCCCAGGATCTCTCACAATCAATTAAGCATTAGTCTGAACAATACCCCAAACCAAGCTTCTGCATCTACCCAATATGTCACAATTATTTCTCTAACTTATCTCTGATATAGAACCAGAAAATCAATTAAGCTGGAAAAAACCTCTGAGATCATCAAGTCCAACCTTTGACTGAACAGATGAAAAAAGATTCAAGAATTGGACTGTCAGCAAAAAAATTTGGTAAAACATTTCTTCCACTTGAAGAAATATTTTTGAAATTTAGAAGTATTAAAGGTTTCCATGTGTAATGCATTAAATAGAATTAGACATTCCCACCTAATTAAGGATCTTACTAGAGAAATAATTTTTAAAATTATTATAATATCAATCAGATTTCTAACTTTTATTTGCAGAAATGCACCATCAATTGGAAATGTGTGTTGTGAATTCAATTACTGAACAAGAATAGCCAAGAATGGAAACTACACTATGAATTTTAAAATTATCTGAATAGCAAGTTTTGATTTTTACTTAGACTATGAAATCCAGCTCAGAATTCATCTAATCTGCCCCATTTTTTGTTTTTACTTTTCCTACTACTTTTGAACTAAAGGGAAATCTTTTCGCATTTATTGCGATTGAATACCAAGCTTTCAGACAACTGATGTTAATTTTGCCATTTGCAACCCATCCTCAAATACTTTCTGCTGCATTTATGAAATATAAATAGTGGTTGCAAGACTGGTCTCAGCTGCAGCCTGAAGTGTGACTGTCTCTTCCTCCCAGCTTGGAGGTGGTGTGGGAATTGCTTGCAGCCCAGCTGCTGCACTGTGGCCAGTGCCACAGATCTCCACATACCCTGAGGCAGCCCAGTATTCCAGAACTGCAGCTTGCACTGAGCTGTTTCTCCAGCCACTCCACCAGTGAGGAAGAACTGAACTGCAGACGAAATCTAAAGCTTGGCCAAAAGGGATGTTCTTGATTTAGCCATCGGTTGAAATATCATTATTTCAGACTGTGGTTTGGGGGAAGTGCAGGATTCTCAGGACAGCACCAAGCACATACGCAAACACAACCCTGGTGAAAGATGACAGCCTAGAACCTGTCTTGTGTAGTGCTAGAGCTACTACACAACATGCCACTTCTATGGATAGTCAAGTAGTTAAGTCCTCACACAAAGACAATGAAATTTCTGTCAGCTCAGCAGACCTTGCCTGACAGTCCTTATTGCTCTGTGGAGCCAAGCAGAGCAAAATTAAATGGATGTGATTGAATTCTTTCACTGAAGTTCTTTCTCACACAGTATATGTGAAGCTGACGGGTATGATAAAAAGCACGATAAAGAAGAAAAGTCTCATATAATTTTTTATTTACTAATAGAAAATATAGTTCACACCAAGAATGCCATCCCTGTGAGGAGGAATTTTTAGCTGTAGTCTCTGGGATTAAACATCACTGTATATTACACCACCATTTTGTAGCACCTGGAATGTAATTCTGTAACTTCTCTGACCAAACTCTTCCTGGCAGCAGAAGTGAAAATGTAAAAGTCGAGGAGCTCATCTCAATTCAAAGCAGATAAATGCAACTGACAAATCACCTTAAGCGTAAAGTAATCCATGAGTGGGTTACTGCAAGTCCCATGTGCAAAATCCTGCTAGACATTAGAATTAAGGAAAAGAGAGGACAAGTATATACTACCTGTTTCTTAAATAACTACAGCAGATGTCCACATGATTCATGGAGATTTTTCAGGAATATAAAATCAAATCCAGCCTTCTCGGTAGTTTAGCTAGCTTATTCTGCAATTAATGCAGACTTCAAAGAAATGGCAATCAACTGGGAAATACACTGTCAGCTCTGAGGGATGTCACAACCCACGCAGAGACAGAGTTTTGGATGTGGGGAAAGCTCCTTCCAACCACAGGCGGTATATTTATCCTCTGCATCACCTCTCCCTGTGCACATACTCCATGGGAAGGAATGAAAACCATGGGAAGGAGGCAGGAGAGGAGGGTCCACTAGAGTGGGAGGCAGGGCAGGATTATGTCACCCATCTTTTTCTCCACAAGGTGGATGTGGAGGCTTGAATTAATCATTCATCCTCCCTGTACCTGTCTTTTCATTGACTCATTGCAATTCAACTTCATGTCTTGCCATTTACTGTGACTGGACAAATTCCACCACTAGTTTCAGAATCTTGGTTAGGAGACACAAGGAATGGAGATTAGAACAGTCAGGTGTCCAGTTATGCCCAGGACATGAGCTACCTTAGAAGATTTAAGGTTAACATTTGAGGGACTGGTGGGAATGAAGGTTTCCTTCATTCCCACCAACATTCATTCAATTCCCATTGTGGAACCTTCATTCCACAAAAGGAAGCTCTGGGAAGAGGATTCCCATTAAAGAACTTACGAAAATCTCACTCCTTCAGCTCAAATTTTGAAAGCAAGCATTTTTTTTTTTTTGTGGAGGATACCCTGAATATCCTAGTTTGTTTGTCTTATTGGTTCTTTTACAAAAATTACTAAAGTTATCAGAAAAGCTTTTTCAGCATAAATTTATAATAAGAAGAATACTCAGGCTAGATATTTATGATTTTTTCCTCAGATCAGCTATCACATTGATAAAATAGATACTATACCTTTGCAGCATAATTAGCAGAAACTGTGCCAGCCACATTAACACAGGAGTATGGACCTGCCACTAATTAATTCAGATTTATCAGTAACTGCATTTAAAACCTACAGAATTCAAATTAATCATTAGGTGCCTCAAGTAGTTTGAAAGTGTGGTGAGCCAGTCCACTACTACATAGGACACTGTTATCATCGTATTACAAAAGTTCCATACCTTCTTGGTGATATCTCATGGGCAGCTCCTCATAGCACTGACTCCCTCCTTCTTCACAGTACAGCCAACAAACTCCAACTCCCTTCTCAGCCACCTAACCCACTCTTTTATAGCACTCATCCTCATTGGACACAGCTGTGGCCTCTTAAGGGCAGGCCTGTTCCTAATCTTTAGTAATTAGTACAGCTGTAACTCCTTAGGGGGGAGATTACCTTCTGCACTATATTTTCTTACATTCTATCCCCCCACAGGATGTGGCTGTAATATACTGTCTATAATAAATTTAAGTTGAATGTATGAAAATATTCTAAAAATTGTTACTTGGCAAGATTAAAAAGCCTTTCCTAAGCAGCTTGAAGTAAGACTTGGCTAATAGCTGCACTTGAGCAAAACCAGCTGTAAAGTGACGTTTTTCCCATTTTGTCATTTCTACACCCAGTCTGTGTATGATATATATAAGGTAAAAGGTGAAGTAGAATTGTGTATAGAAAGTGTGTAGGCTGATAGTTAAATACTGGGTAAGTACAAATCTAAACTATAACAGCAGAAGAAAAGGTTAATGTTGATCCATCAGAGGCTGCCTATAAAGCCCATTGAACTTCAAACAGCAAAAAATAACTTTATCATCCATACTAAACAGGAAGCCTTATAACATGGTTCCAGGAACTTAAAGCAGGAATGTGAATGTCACAAGTATGAAAAAATATATAGGTAGCATTGTTTACTTTTTAAATATGAAAGTTACTAAAAAAAATTTAGTTACTCAGTCTATACAAAAATCATATATGAAGTCCTAGAAGAAACAGGATCTGTCCATAAACAGTTTAACTATGCATCACTAATATTGACTTGAATGGAGTCAAACTCCAAATCCTGACAAAACATTTTCTCTTATTTTGTTCAGCAACCTCTTTCTTCATCAGTTCTTTCAAGTTTGGCTGCCTCTTTTTCCCAGAAAACTCATATATTAAATATATTTCAATTTTAACAGGTTTGGACTTTTTGGCAATATATGATGAGAAGATGCATAGGGTTTTAAAACTGAATTACATAAAAAGAATGGTAAGCTAAACTAGTTTCTGTAAGCAACTCATTTTTGTGATTTTAGTGCTATTTCTGGCTATGCAGTCAGCTATGCAGACTTTTTTTTTCTCCTTAGTGCAGTTTGATGACTGGAAATAACCCTGTGGGAATTGCAAGTAGAGCAGGGAACAAAGAACAGGAGAGAATATAAATATGAAGGTATTTTCACTTCATAAGAATTAATTATGGGGGCCATGAATAAATATTTGAATAGCATTGTTAGTACAATGCAATAAGAGCTCTCTGGTGGCAAAAATTATCATTACATTGCATCTCATTTTTATTACAGACAATAATGGGGCTTTGACCAGAACATTTCTTTCTTTACATTTTACTTGAAAGTATAAGCAAACTCTGTTTAAAAGAATATATCTTTTAACTGTGGGTTGGTTTTTTTGTTTTTTTGGGTTTTTTTACTGTTAAGAATTTTAACTTAATTGATTTGATGCTCATAATCTTCTATATTTGCACTGGTTTCCTAAGAGAGCTGTAATTTCTCACCCAAGGCCTGTTTCACAACAGATCTTAGATCTGAAATTTTTATTCTTCTTATCAAGTGTTCTTAATGGCTGAATTTGCTATTTTGCTATTTAATATCAATTGTGATTTTCAATACCTTTAGTAGAAACATAGAAGACATCTACTAGACAGTGTAAAACAAGCTGCTTCTTAACAGTACACATAAAAATGTATGAAAAAGCTCCACTCATTCCTTTCTGACAGAAGCTGAAATCACTCCAGCTTTTGTGTTGGTATTTTTACAATGCAGGCAGGGTGTCAACACAAATTGCACGCGCAGTGAGAAAAAAATATCAAAATATCTATAATGCAATTTAATAAAATGCAATGTAAGTACTGGCTCAATGTGTAAGTTGTGAATATATGCATTGCTACATCAGCAAATTAGCAGAGAAACAGTCTGCTTGACAGAAGTATTTTACTTCCTAAATTTTGCATCCCTGGTGCAGTAGCTCTCCCAAAATGATTCTCTACATAGCTGGTTAGGAAAAAGTTAGAGCTACTTTCGAACACGTTGTAGGAAGATCCTGCTCACATAGTTAATGCACAAAAAACTACAAATAACATCTTCTTTCAAGGCCATCGTGTGGAAAAGGGAGATTTCCCCAAATCTTTAGTGCCTGTTTTGTTGTCAGTGCCCCAGGAAAGCCGAGAGCCTTGTGCCCGAGCAGTCTGTCAGTGTCCCATCGTGGGACTCTGCAGGGAGCTGCCGGCTGGGTTGGCAGCAGCTCGGCTTGGCTGACAGCTGCCCTGAGCTTTATCAGCTACAAGGTACTGTAAGAGCCCCTCATTCTGGATATCCAGGGGGATATCCAAGGATTCCAACAGAGCTTGGCCGGGTGTCCCCACTCTGCTCCACCCTCCAGGCCATCCCCCTCAGCATGTGCTTAAGGTTGCAGGCTGTGGGTGTGGGGAATCATTGTGGAACAGCTTTTGAGCTGGCAACCACCTTCCATCACATGAGTAGCAATGATGTTTCACCCTATGATTTCTATATCACCACAACCTCTGTTAAAGTGTCTGTGAAACTTCCCAGTTTTCTCTCATTTAACTTCAGCCACCTTTTCCCAAGAGCCAAGAGACACTTTTAATGACATTAGTACATAGTAAGACTTAATGTACAATTTTTTTCTTCTCCGATTTATGTTCCATGCAAGGAATGTGATTCACAATGCCACCAGCAGAATTCAGGAGAGCAGGGACCACAGTCTGAGTTTGTCAGTCCATCCCAAACTCTTCAGGTCACTTGAAACTGTCCAACAGCTAGGAACTGAGCCAGACCCAGAGAAGAGGGAGGATTTTCTGCATTAGATCTGTGCATTTAGCAGGCAATGTCTCATAGGATAGCTCTTCAAGTGCAGAACAACTTTATATATATATATGTATATATATAAAAAAAGAAAAATTACAAAGAATTCTTCTGACCATCTTTCCTCTCACCCCTTTTGGCAGTTTTTTGTGGTAATAGGTGGTAAATCTGTTTAAAAAGTACTAGGGAAAAAAAGTGCTAGGAAAAGAAAGTAGAAATGACATTGAAATGTCTGAATTGTACTGAAGTCCCATCAGTGTAATAAACCAGCTGAAACTTATTGAGACATGAGCTGTAAAAATGCAAACAGGTTGAACAGCTCTGCACACCAATGGCAGCACATTTGTGTCAAGAACAGAAAGCTTATATATGCTTAAATATGCCAAATTACTTGCTTGCAAAGTGCTCAATGTTGAAAGCCTGTCATGCATGCTCCTGAGGAGATGCAAAACCTCAACAGATGTAGGCTCTGAGTGCCTACTTATAATTTCCTTCCAAAATACAGTTTTTGCAACCTAGAAGCCACAGCAGTGTTAGTATGTAGTTAGAAGCTTCATTAACATTTATACAATACTGTCAGTGAACTTGCTATATCCAGATTTATTTTTTCTCCCTTATCCAAAAAAATCCAAATATAATCAGAAAGATCAATAGTTCTCCCATAAATATAACTGCAGAAGAGTTCAGATTTTGCCAAATGCAAACCAACTCTATCCTGTCTTGTTGCACCTCTTTAGCTCATCCATTCACACATCTCCCAAGATTTCTCTGCCTTTTGTTATCTAAAAGAAGATAAAACACAAGTGTGGTAAGTAGCAACAAATATACTGCTGTCAGTGAAACATCTGCCTTGACTGTGGGTTCAAAGAAAGAATATAGCAATGAGACTGGCTGCTGTTAGATGGCAAAGGCATATGCTCCACATAGAGATTTCTAAAAGGAAAAAAAAAACAAACTTAAAAATTCAAGTTTCTCTCATAGTCTAAAATTTTCTTTCCATCCACTTCCTTTCTGCCCTTGCTTACACATTTCATTAATTTCACGGTGGCCTCCCTAATAATGCCCTCCATTTGCCATCATCATCATAAGCTATGTGGATACAAACATGAAAAAATGGAGACAGTCAAATGTGTTAGAAATCCAGACCAAAAAATGAAACATGCACACAAATAAACAGAAACAGCTATTGTCTTACTGAGATTTATGGTCTTTGCATGAGATTAAAAATTCAGACCAAATCTTACTTTTTTCACTGCTTATTTTTTATTAGGCATGAAAATCACTTTGACAATCTAGCTACTCTCCTCAATTTTAGGATAAATGAAATTGTAATTCATACATTGAATCCATGATTTTCCCTATATCAATAGTTAAAATACCTTTGTGTTCCTACTTGTGAAGTTAAAGTTCATAAGCTGTGGAAAAACCCCTGATAAAAATGTCTGGTTTAGGACATAGAATGTCCTTGATCAGCATCTTTGCCTCCTTCTGAAGGGAGGAGAATTAAGTGAGACAGCTCATGTGGATGTTTTTCCCGTTGGTGACCCCTAAACAGCATAACAGAACTTGATTTTAGGAAAAGCTGTAAGATTTCTCTTTGTCAGCAATTCGAGAAAAGGAACAGGAAGAGTGTCCATGGCATGTAATACACTACTGAGGGAAAGCAAGATCAAAATTTGATCTCATGCAAACTAATATTTTCTAACAGCCACTCAGCCTGTCCTGGGATGGCTGTTGGGGAACCCCAGTACTCCCCAAGAACCTCCAGCACGGCTCTCCAAGCATTCACTGCTCCCTGCCTCTCCAGCACACGTACAGTCAGTCCTGAGAAAGCGTATTTTAATGCAGAATAGAGTGTGAAAAACAACATTATTACACAAGGTCACAAGAATTATAGCAAAAGCAAGCTTCCAGGAATGGATGTGAATGGCTGCATCTTGGACTGAAACATGCAGAGTGTTTTTCAATTAGCAGCATCCTTTGCAGCAAATTCCATTCATTACTTAGGAAGCAGATTAAAATGAAGATAAAGACCTGCCTGTTGATAACATAATTTAAACCTGGGAATATAAGGCAATTTTTGTTTTCAAAGTATTTTAAAGTGCATTTATGACTCCCCACTGACATTTCACAGAAACTTAACATGACATTTAATTATGGCTGATTTGTTTTTCTGTGTACAATCAACAGCATAGTTCTTAGAATGTGTTTTCCTCATGAAATAGAATTCACTCTTGGAATATTAGTATCCAAGAAGGGAAATTTTCACCAAACATAAGGACCCAGAACATTACTCATTAATCTAATATTTGTTCTGATAGAGAAGTCATGCAAAGCAACCAAAAGTGTACTGAGATGCACTTGTAAAGAAGAAAAATAATTATTAAAATTTTTAAGAAAGAACTTTTGATTTGTCCTAGCTGAGACATTTAAATACCAATTTATAATGAGCTCAAGTTAGATAAGGAAAACAACAGCACTCATTTGCAATGTGGCAAAGATTTGACATCACTTATGAGGAGGAAAAAAAGGAATTATTTGCAATTATAGTACCTTTAAAAGAAAAAAAAAATCACTTATCAGTAAGAAAAAGCTAGTTTAAAAAAAGGATTCCTTTTAATTACAACTTAGTACTGCTTTTTGGAGGAGTCCTGTGGTATTCACCACGTTGTTGGGTTTTTCTAAAAAAAACCTGAAATACTTACAAACTTGCATGAGTCTAGCATCTGTAGCTTTCAGCTAAATTATCTGTCATGAGAAAAACCACAAGAACTGGCAACAAAATGACTAAAACTTACTGAATTTTATTAGGTACTGAATGTCACATAGAAAGTGACATTTTTCTGTTGTATATTTGTTGCAGTTCCAGAGAGAAAATAAATTTGATAATGTTCCTTTTACATGAAAAACTATAAGACTAATACAGAATCATTACAGTTAAAATATTAACACTGGGAAAAAACACCCACAGCTGCTTTCTTGAACTTACACATGCAAATATGTAGTTCTTTGAAGTGGCAGTTCTTTAGCCTGAAATCATATTACCTATTTCCCCAAAGTGAAAGTACAAGTGATACTGGGAGGCAAGATTCACATGTCTCTGCTTTTCTAGCTGCAAAATAACCGTTAATAGGTATCACATATGTTAACAAGATTCAAAATTCATAAAGTATTTTTTCAAGATTTAAGTTCTTAAATTTGAGTGTGTTTTTAGTGCATTTATTATAATCCAAAATAATTATTTAGTTGCAATTTTGTAGTACACTTTCCAACATGGTCAACTTACTGAAATTTCTTTTACAAGTAATCTATTACATATATTTATTTCCAAGATGAAGTAATTTCTTAAAGATATTAAATTCAAACAACTCTTTGGCTGATTTTACACTTCTGGTCTTTATTGGTTGAGAAGTCACTTATTTATGTTTTCTCTTACTGCCTTTGCTACACTGAATTATTCTCTCAAAAGCAATAACAACAAAAAAAAGAAAACCCAACTAGAATCTGAGTCTCTGTGATACTTGCGCTGACTATAGGAATCTGTCAGGTCAAAACATACTCATATTTTGAAATAAAGGCACATATTTCTGCACATAAAAAGTTGTCATAAAGCTGAGTTCCCAACCAGAAACTCTGAAAGTCTTCATAGTCATTGTTTGAGATACAGCTGGTATAAAAAGGATTCATGGGTTCTAGTGGTCTCCAAGAGACCTATTATGATAGCCTTATATCTGAAGAATGATGATACATTTTGGTTTTTTCCCTCTTGGTTTGGTATTCCTGTTTTCTAAAAACAATATTACCTTTACTCTAGATAGGTACCTGGATATGCATATCACGAGATCAGATTGCTGTTTTTTCTTTAGGACCCTTTTCCTGGCACAAAATTTTGATAAATTTCTCTCCTGACAATAGTACTGATGCCTAAAGGAGCCTTTAGTACCCACACACAGAATAAAAGAGTCCAATAAAATCCTGGATGCCCTAGGATGCCATGACTCACAAGGAACAGCCTTTTAAGAGTCCACAGTTGTTTACATCAACCACAAAGTCTGTTGACATCACAGAAAAGAGCAATGACGTTCATCACAAATGAGGATTAAAATAGAAAAGGCAGATGGACAGTGAGAGAAAGTGAAATGCAGTCAACAGCAGGTGCATAGCAAGAGCATTGTACACAGTAGCTACCAAGGTCTTATTTAACATTCTTCCTCACACGATATGTTAGTATAGCAATGGCTGCTTTAACAGAGCATAGCCAATCTCCTCAGACTGCTTGTGGACTGCTTTACAGTTTTACAGACCACCAGGAACATTCTGAATTCTCGTCTCCACATCATGCTGCTCAAGGGTTGCTCCCTGTGTGCAGAAGTCCACACACTTGCTTCTACAGAAACAGCCACAGGACTGTAATTTGTATTGCAGCACTCTCAGTTCTTTGAATTTCGTCAATCTCTCTCTATACACTACTTCCCAGAAAAACATTTAGCATTATTATTCCCCAGTAGTGTAAAACCATTCTTGTCCTGCCTGCATAGGTTAGAAACCAGCATTGACCCTCTGTTTCTGATCCTGACTCAGAAACCAGAAATTATTGTATTTGCAATATATGATACTGTTGCAATGTCTTCGTGACTAATATATGCCCTAGCAGCACCCTTTTTTTGTTGTGTCCTCCTTTAATTTCTACATAAAGAAACTGTTGGCTCATGCTGATGCACTCAGAAAAGAAAGTAAAATGAAACTGTCTCAACAAATCTAATTTTACCAATTAGAGCAGCAGCAACCAATTATACCAGTTAGAATATACAGGCCTTCATGTATAGAATCATCCAGGGCTGACAGTAAATACATATTCAATGAATCAGCTGGTTCTTCAAGACTCTTTTGGTGTTTAAAATGGTATTTAAGTAGAATATAAAAAGTAAATTAAAAAAAAACCAAAAACAACATTGAACTGACTCCAAGTTCTGGTGGCCACTGTGTGTTAGAGGTACCTACACTGACCTGGCATCACCCTTCTTGGCATGAGGTCTTCCTCATGTTCCACCCTGGATGAAGTTTCTCTGTGTTTTGTGGTTTACATGATTTGAAAGGAAAGGCTCTGACGGACTCTGAAGACACATTAGAAACTGTTGGCTGGTTGTGTCTCTGCAAAGAAGGATTTCTAGTTCATACTGAAAATCACATTGAACAAGGAGTTACCACAAAAATGCAATAAAAACCTGCCCAGGAAGGTTGGCAAAATGCCTCAGAAGCAGCCCAAAGAATGAAAGGTGGTGATAGCTTCACCCATTCACTTCACTGCACCATCTGTGACAGTCCTTAGCATTCCTAAGTAACAACAACTTTATTAAAGTTTTTGTGACAGAAGATAAATCTGGTTGAAGTTATCATAATTTAATTCCCATTTGAAATTATTTAAATCAAATAATAAATTAAAACAAATTAGTAATCAATATGTTTGCTTTCAAAAGGGAACCTAGAGGAAGAGGGATTACCCAGCAAAACTAAAAGAACAATAATACACAGGAACGTGGAGAGATTGCCTAAAAATTCTGAAATCAAAGCTTAAAATCATTGTGGGAAGTGCATTCCATCTGAGAAGGAGGTTAACTAGGTAGTGAGGATGCACCTGAAAGAAATGTTGATACAGATGTTGTTGGAAAGATTAACCAATATTACTCCAGATTTCAACAAAAATAAAGTTTTTTATGATAGCTCCTTAGAAAAGTTATTTTCATACATATGCATCATGCACATCCTAAGTATTTAGCTTCACCAGTTTTCTTATTAAATTACAGTCATTTTATAAACACTGATATACAATATGCCACTGTGAAAATTATTATATTCTCAATGGTCCTTATGCATTTCATCCATTTGAGAAATGACATATTTACTGTGGCTTCCCATATAAAATAGGAAATTTCAGAGATTCATTGTTGGAGGAGATAGATAATTGTTACCTAGATGCTGAGTGAAGTGGCTGTCACTTCAGGATTCCATTTCCTACACAATAATATCCAGCAAAATGCAATTAGGACAAGAAGGATCTTAGATCTTAAAGGTCTATTATTTTCCTTAGGTCTTATTTTAGCAATGAGTTTGTGGTTAAGTATTGTAAATGTTAGAAATTTTTATTGTGTCTTAAAATATTTTTACTATAAAAATATATTTCGCATGTAATCATCCCATAAGTCTGATGTGACATTCTCATGGGGTATTCACTAAAAATTCTGTCTTCAACCATTAATATTTGAAAGAGTGTTATAATTAAAGGTAAAATGAGCACATGAGCACAGTCCACTTTTTACAATATCATAAAATTAGTACTGTATTTAAATATACATTAAAAGTATCCACTGTTAATCTAAATTTAAACTTTTTATTTAGTCTTGACTCTTTATTTCTACTTGTATTCATCAAAACTTTTTCTTTTTTTCACAGTAATTTTTAGACAGCTTGCTCATTATTAAAGAAACAAATGGGATCTATGTTAAAATCTTTAATCTCCTCTTAATATTATTTTAGAAACATAAACTTGAATATATTTGAGTATTTTCCAGGCTAAATGGCACACAATTTGTAGTTTCTGGAAAGAAGAAATATTGGTAACTGCACTTTGTGGGGGATTTATCAGAATTTGAAGTGCAAGTGTCTCCAGGCAGCATGGGGCACAGATGGTAGTTCATAGGGATCGTAAGAGTAGGTGAGATGGTTGCACTCTTTTTTGCTTTCCCAGTCTGAGATGAGGTTCCTGTAGTTATAATTAAAGTACATTTGAAATGCTGTCTAGATAAAGTCATGTCATAGGCTTCCCAAGTAGATGGCAGCATTATTAAGAATTTCTGCAATGATGCAACCCCCTTCTCTACAAGTCACTGGTCTCCCTGCATTTTCTGTGTACAGCTAGCATTAAAGAATTTCTTGGAAAGCAGCTCTTCTACCTTCATACCTCATTGCTAGAGGCCTTTCATTACATTTTGAGCTTTTGGAGTTCTGTCATGTATCTTGGATCTTTATTTGCATTGTAACTGCATCCAAAAGAGCCTAAGCTTTTCTTCATGTACCCAGGTAGTTACTCAGGTACACAAATGCTCACAAGCTATTAAAAGTTATTTAGAATCTATGAACTACTTAACATATGAGCTGCTGAGGCTCTTGAGTTCTTCACAAAAGCATTTTGTATTGTGAGCACTCCACTTAAGATCAGTCCCACAATATTCTCAGGTTCTCTTATTTTTGAAAAGCATCTAAGCATCCAATAAAAATAATCACAGAAAGCCAGGAAATTCAAAGCAAGGATGAAATTATATAGAAATTAAAATTTTGGACTGGAAAATGCAAACTTGGAAGTAAGTTTACCATGATGTGTAATTATGACTCTGCAAGAAAATTCTCCCAATGTCATCCCACTTTAATGCCTTGCAGTTTGTGTATATGGGTGACTCCGTGCATGTACGTGTGTGTTGGGAACTCAAAAAATGAACTTGCTAACTCTTTAAGTCTAAGACACAATTAGGTAAACATTTGCCCTAATATGAACGTTAAAATCATCATTTAAGGCACTAGTCTAAGAGAAAGGTTTTCTTTTAAATTTTACTTTACAGGGTTTTTTTAAAATTCTTAGTCATCCATTTATAAAATGCCACCAGAATGATATTTCCAAGTATTTTGTCATACCACATGTGTTTTAAGCATTCTCCTTTCCTTCACCCAAGTCATGTCTGTATGACTGCTGTATTCTAGATAGTTATGAGTAATGTTCAAGACAGGATACTGAGCTAAATCATAGGAATAGCTGTCCAGATCAAAAAACAGATGTAAATGGAGGTGCAGCTTGTTTATATTTACATAAATGTGGTATATGGTGTTAGCACCCACAAAATTAATGATTTACTTAGTAAAGCACACAAAAATCCTATTTGGAGCAAGACACCATCTCTATAATCGCTAAGGGTAACTATTAGACCAACTGTTAAACAGACAAAACAGAAAACACAGACCTGCTTTAGGTACCTCAGCTTCTAAAAGAAGGCATTTCCTTACACATTCTGGGAAAAATGAATACATTTTTAATACAAAATTATTGAAACAATAAATCATGAAGATCATAGATCAAGAAGTTATAAAATTATCTCTTTGATATTTTCCTCTCTCTCTAGGCTGGAAATGATTTTTAAATCCAAACCAAACTTAAAAACTTTAAAGAAAAATTTATACACAAGTCTACATACCTACCAACACTCATACAGAGATTTAGAAAACAATTACCACTAAGAAAGAAATCTAACCCTCTTCACCAAAAGTATCTATAACTATATCGGTGGTGTTTTGGTAAAACTGCAGATAAAATAAGCCATCATCAAATTGGCCACCTCAGATTTGAACAATCAAGAGGATAAATTTTTCTAGCAAGAGCTTTTCTGTCATCTCCAATAACACAGCTACCTACAGTGCCTCACAAAATTATGGAGAACACTGAAAATTAGCATCCTGAAAAATTAACACCAAGAAAAAAATATTCCCTTCAAAGGAAGAAAAAAGACAAAGCAGTAAGAGCTTCTGAGCACACCCATGTTTGCTTTTCATTTCTTGAAAAACAGACAGAAAGGCCTAAATCTTCATTCAACAAGTACAGTTTCCAAGGTAGCATTAAAGTCATGATCATAAAACAACTTCACATGAGTTTCTGAATAAAAGCCTGATAAGTTACAAGCCTAATTTAAGCTGTAGCCTGACTGATAAAATACACCTGAGATAGATTAATCATTGGGAGCTATACTGCTCAGCTGACTGTGTTTTCAAAGTCTGAGGTGCTAACTCCATCTTCTATCAATGGAAAACCCACCCTCCACTCCAGCAGCCCAGTTAGGAATATTTCTTTTCTTTTTTGACTGTTTTTCAAAACATACATTTTTTCATTACACAATAGTCTGTTCTACCTAAGAGTCTCTTTGACTTTTTAAACAGGAAAGTAATAATTTAAAGCAGGCTTCTCCCCCTTGTTTATCTTTAAGATGTTCATATGAATGAGGACATTGACATGCAATGTGCAAGATTACATTAAATATTATACAAATATTTCTGTTAGGTAAGACCATTTTATGCCTTGGATAAATCAATTTCCCTTCCTGTCATGTTTTCTAATATATTCTTTCAATTAGGTTATTTTCTCTCTTGCATATAGTTCCATACCAAACTTATACATGATTTAAAGCAAAATGCACTTCCTGAAAACATTTACTTCTATCATCCATTTAATTTTTCACCACTGATGCTCAAAGCACAATCAGTGAAGTACCTGTCAGAATAAACTGGTATTACACCAAGGAACTAGGATGCCTCTATTCCAGTTTCATCTAGTGGCCACATCACTCTGAGCAAGCAGATTAAACTCATTTCCAGATTTCTCACTACCAAGATATACAAAATTGTGACAAGACATAGAAAAATGTCGGGATCTATAGAATAAACATGCTAAGAAAAATGCAAGGCATTGCTGTCATGTAATGGACTGTCTTCCAGCTGCTGTCAATTCCAAATAAAATCATGGGAGCTGAATTCTCTGCAAAGTCATTTTCCTGGACCATTAATTCTGAATTGCCATTTACAGAATAATTGCACTTTTGTTTCCCTGGGGATCTTGCTGCTATACTTTAACCTATGCTATCCTTCTTAACCCTCACATCAAAATATACACAGCTGAAATGGAAGTCATGAGCTATAGGTCATTAATGCAGAGCTAGGCCTAAGGGTATCTTTAATAGTTCTGTCGAGGACATCCTTACATTGACTGCATTTTTAGGGGAGTGGAAAGATTTTGTCCAAAAGGACACAGCTGGATCTATTCTGGGAAAGGTTAGCTGGGACAGCTGAATGTCCCTGAGGAGATAATAAATTGCACTGGCCAATTTGATAGAGCTGATTCTGAACTGGAGGAAATCCAAACAGCGAAAGCCTTTTGAATGGTAAATACTTCCCCCATTAATTGCTGAAAATACAGGTAGGCTTGAGGGAGTTTCATTCCGACTACACTTGAAAATGACTCTCATGACTTTGATGAGGCTCAAGTTGAGAAGAATTTCCTTCTTTTCCTTCCTTCCTTTCCTTCCTTCCTGCTCCTTTAGGAAACTCCAAGGGAGGAGCAAGGCCAACAAAGTTAATGACTTGATGTCAGAAGTGAGCAGTGGAAGATCTGAGGCAGGAAGGAAGCACAGCAGCCTCCCGCTACTGTGCAGGATAACTAGGAAGGCGCTGCATTAGCAAGTGCATCATTCCGACCACACTTTTGTCAGGCTCTGAATAGAAGGTCACCATCTCCCTCATTTTTCCCTTCCAATCAATATTTAGTCTGCTCAGCAGCTGCTAGAGCTGACTGCCTCTGAACTTCATTGCTGCAAGTTACTGGGAAACTGGCTTATTATGACAACGCGGATCTCCCAGCAGATCTGACCTGCAGCGGCTGCCCTGTCTCTTTCAATCTACTCCAAAATACAGAGATGACTCCAGTGCACAGCATTTACTGGACAAGCAGAGAAAGGCTTGATCAATAGGAAAAATAACAGGCTATGAGGGGATTTGGGGCCAAATATGTTACATAACAATTGGCTCTTATAAGGTTAAGGTAGCTAATTAAAAAATGCCCCAACGAGAACTCATTTGTTAAAAACGTGAAGTTTTATTTTGTCATCTTTCACCAAACAAAGTTCCAGCACAAATGTATTTTATGAAGGTTGTTTTCACTTTTCAGAAGACCTTGGGCAGGACACAAGGTATCTGTAATGCCACAAACCAGACAGAAGTTTTTTTTGAGATATGTTAGATAAACTCTCAGTAACAGAGTGATTTTAGTGAAAATTATTGTACAGACTCAGGAATTTACGGGTGCAAATGACTGATAACAGTATACACAACTTTTAGAGCCTTGGTTATTAGCTGGATGGTAAGAAGGTTCTGAACCCACCACTGCAGTAGTTTCAGGAGGTACTACATACAGAGAGAGCAAGGCAAAAAAAAATCACTTTCCATGCTGTTTTTAGGTAGCCCACAAAAAGTTATCCTGACTAGTTTTACAGTGCATTTATTAATAATTTTACACATTAAAATACTTGCAGTCATTTACTCTTGCTTGATTTTTACAAGAAAGTGAGAATTTTCAATCACAAATTTCAGATTGTCTGTTTAGAAACCAGATTATTGTTATAATGTAATGTCAACAACCTTCAGCCACTGCAAATGGACCCTCAGTGTGGCTGCATGCTTTCAATCCAGCTATTCCCTGATAATGAAATAGTTTCAGACATTAGACACTGTTGAAAAGCAATCTGATACCTTTATAGTATCCCCATCTCTTTTACTTCAGTGTAAAACTATGGGATCTAGCTAATGCACAAAACAAAACTAGTTTTAAAGAAAAACTAATGAAAAACTTTTATTTTCCTATGATAATCTGCTTTGAGTTCTTTTGGCTTTTCAGAGACCAAATACAAATCTGCTTGTAAATTTTCAGTGGGATAAACATGATTTTAGATAGCATATCTAAACACTGAAGCAAGATAGAACAACTCGTTGAGGAAGACAAAATAAGAATTGAGGCTAAATCTTTGAACAGAGCATACCATTTTATTGATAAAAATGGTAACAAAAATATAGCACTGATCTGAAATCCTAAAAGAAACCCCCAAAAAACCACCACCACCAAAAAACCCATCTATGATTTCATTTGGATTTCATGTGCTTCTGTTAGAAATTTCAAAATATTCCTAAAGAACATTTCTAGAATATCTCCTTTATTTAGGAAGTAGTGTTACTCCTACTGGAACTAAACCTTTCAAGTTTTGCTTGCTATTTGTGGAGGAGTTTTGATTCACCAAGAACTGTGTTGTGACTACCTTTGCATAGATACCTCAGGGGGAGGGAAGTGATACATTAGTTAAGGCACAATTTTTGAGCTAGGCTCTACTCCAAGTTCTGTCCCAACTTCCTCTGTGACCTTGAACAAAGCACCTAATTCCTGTGTATTTCAGTTCCATTTCTAGAAAATGAGGACAAGGAAACTGTGCTATCTCAAGAGTCCTGTGAAAAGAAATTAATTAGCAGTTGTGAAGCACTCATATGCTGTGGCCATGGCAATCTTCAGTCTGACAAAAATGGGGCAATGTAGTAATGGTTTTTCTGTGATCTGCACACCTAGAGAAGAGTCAGCACTACCAGCTTTATTCTTGAGCACTTGGTACTGATGAAATCAATCACAGTCTGTTTTCATCCCCTGTTTGCCTCTGAAGGAGCAGAGCTATATAAAATAATGGATTTAGAAGATTTAGAAACCACAACATTTACTACACAAGAATATATTTTTCATTTGTCTGCCAATCCAAAAAAAAAAAGGAAAAAAAGACAAAAAATATCACTTAGAATTCTTATTCCTCCACTAAAACAAGCTTCTCCAAAAATTGTTTCTTAGAAAATGTATTTTCTGCAACACTAAAACCAGACAATCTAACAAGAAAAGAAAAAGAAAAAAGAGAAGAAGAAAATGGAGCATCAGATTCAGAAAATACCTAGCAGAGGAGATTCCCTTTTACAAACTATTTTAGTAGCTAGCATATTCTGCAAGACATGCACAGTGATCTCTCCTACGGGAGGCAGTTTTAAATCTCATGGCTATCTCACACCTCCCATAGCTCAGTTTTCTCACCTCTTCCCATTATTTCCATTTGATGCCTTCCTACAAATTCATCACAGATTCATAAATAGTTTGGGGATGACTTATACTGGGGGTGGGATTGACACATTTAGTATTCATGCAAAAGTTTTAGTGATTTTTATGAAAAAGGCAAGGTTTTTAAAATATATCAATAAATCTTGAGTGATAGAGCATATGCATGTAGTGTTATTATTGATATATTTATATATTGCTTATTTGTCTGACCTGCAAGTTAAGTACTCAGCTTAATACCTTTGTCTGTTTTGAATTTTTAAATCGGCAGTTCTCTGTATTATGAGTATTTTCACCTCTAGAATACTCAGTATGTCTGGAGAGGTTTTACTATTCTAAATAATTCCTGTGAGGTGTATATTATGAATATCAATTCCCCAAATAAAACATGGGTCCGTTAATGTCTGAAAGAGCAACAGAAAATAGTGAAAATCAATAGAAGAAATTTTTAACCCTTAGGCTAAATCAGCAATTTTACTACTGTTCTCTGGAAATGTATGCTAGATCCCTGTAAAAATAACTATTCACTCAGATTTAGTTTTCAGGACCTGCTTTTAGGAATATTTTGAATAATTGGAAAAAAACCTGTTATATAATTTCAAAGCAGTTGGCTGATTGTTTTTCCCCTGCCAATACTTGCTGTCAAATGCTATTGCCAAAAGCCTTAGTTTCACAGAGATGATTTTATGGTTCAAGATCTTCCTGATGTTTTTTTAAAAAAAGAATTCTTAAAGACTGTTTAATGCACACGTCTGTAAAGGCTTAAAAAAAAAAAATCTTTATTACTATTGTATCTACATATTTACAAACATTCAACAAATGGTCCTAATTCAGAAGGTAATTTACATGCTTCCATAACTTCTGGGATTCTCATAGAACAAGAGTTTTTTCCCACAATGTGTGTGTTCAGCAGCTGGTACAACACCTGACTAATCCCACAGAGAAAGCTGCAGCAAAGATGATTGATAAGACAGAATGTAATGATGGAAGTACAGAAGTTATAGACATTGTAGACTGAAGAATGCTCAAGTGTGGCTGAAGTTATTCTTCCCTGACACTTAATTAACACTCACCTGTCGTATTTTCCTTGAAAAAGAAAGGTTATTACTCTCTAAATTTTACTGCAGTAATTTCAGATACTGACAGCCTGATAGTAGGTAGCCTCACTATGAATGCAAGTATTTATAAGTGAGTTTTTGCAGGCAGCACAGACACTCTAGGTTAAACATATTTTAACATACATGCACAACCAGATTTGTAAAGTAAAATATGCAGACTGCATTTTATGTAGAAATTGCCTTAAGTTTTTCTTTGGGATGCTGGAATAACCAGCAATCTTAATACTGGTGTTACTCTTGTTTGGCACATATTGGCAGGGCTTTCAGCAGCAGCTGGGTAACAGACAAGGTTGCAATTATGCCAGTTCATGAAGTGCCACTGTAAAATCAGGCTCCTGTATTATTTTTTTTTCAAAACATACATCCCTATAGATACAAAAAGAAGTCTTGAAATGGTAATTTCAAGCATATAACTTCTTTTATTAAACTGGATGTCACTTCAGTTCTGAACTTGTAATGAGTATATATAGGACAACTAGACTTTTTAGGGATGTAATTTCTCTTATTAGAGAAAAAATATCATGAAAACCTATTGTTTTATTTTCTGACTGAATAAGTTTGCGTGGAAAAAATATTTTAATTAAGAAAAGCAAAAAACCCACAAAACAATACAAAAAGGTATCTTATAATTAAGCAAATAAGGATTTTTAATTTTATGTTTGATAGCTTAACTTTTAAATTGTAACCTGAGAAGGAGAAAGAGAATCATTGCTTTATTGCTTGAGGACCTTTATTGCTTGAGTCCTCAGTCCTTAATTTTAAGTACTGACTGGATTCTTGGGGAAAAGAAATGGTTTAGGCTTTTCTCTCACTTCTTCCTAATTCTGTAGTAACACAAGAAAAACAATTTGGGACATGGCAAAGACATACCTATAAAAAAGCCATCAGAACAGATTAGAATGTTTTTGTTTCAATAGGATCCTAAAAACATTGAATTCCCAGCCACTTGGTTGCTGAAGGATGCACTCTGAGCTTTGAAAGGTCAGATCCTTTCTATATATATTAGAGCAATCAAATTATTATGCTGCTCAGATAAGTGAGATTTAGATATCCATTAACACTGTAGAAACACTCAGGAGTTGTTGTCCTTCCCAAATCATGAAGCCAGATGTGCAGTGTGAGGTCTAGTTCTGCTCTGCAGATTACTCCCCATGCAGTGGTTTCCAGAACCACAACTTCTCCCCAGCCAAAGAAACTAACCAGAATTAATAAGACATCCACATAAAACACCATGGAATTGCCTCCACACATCACAAGCCCATCCACAGGCCAGGAGGCACCACAGACAGCAGGCTACCTGGCTCTGTTCCTTCTGCAGCCTCCCATCTCCCTTTGAGTCAGAGGAAGGAGGAAGCCCTGGCATTTCTGCGGGCAGCACGTGAATTTCTTGCCATGTCCCTTTGTGGTTGTAAGGTCTGATGCTACACAGAACTCCATATGAGTGCAGGACCTTCTGGAAAAGAGGACTTTGCAAGCCAGAACTGATTTCCCAAGTGGAGTTTGTTAGTTTTTTGGGGGTTTTTTTAGGCTTTTTTATTTTTAAGTAAAGCTTGTTTGTGGACAAGAAACCATCTGAATGTCCTAGGAATTGGAATGTATATTTTACTTAGTGTCCCATTACATTTTTACAGTGGTTGCAATAATTCAGAGCTATGAATAAAAGAGCAACACCAATAACATTTAAAATCACGCATTTCACCCTATCCTACCCGTCAAGGTCAATAAAAATATCTGGTTTTCATACTGACTTTGTTGTTCAAGGTGATACGAATGGAAAGGTTGAATTCTTCCCTAAACCACAGTGTCAGAAATTTAGAAAGGAAATTCTTGGCATTATGCTTACATTGGACTTATATCTAGTTGTAATTTCAGTGAAAACTACTAGCAGGAACTATTTAGATGAAGAGGTGTTGGAGGACTGTGAGAGATCTCTAGGAAATCCATGGAGAGTAAAAAAGGTTTTGTATCTTCTGCAACAGGAAAGTAGGCAGTGACAGATGGTGCAGAATGCAAAGTTCACAGCAAAATCTCCTCTGTTAAATTATAGATACTTATGTGGAACAGCATATACATACCTCTAGCCTTAAATCTGAAACCAAAAAGGGTAGAGTACCCAGCTACTCTGGCTGCTATATAGGATTGAAGTGCAGTTGAAGACAGACAAGATGCCTCAAATGACATAAGAAAACACCATCCTGGCTCTCCAACAAAATTTAATCTTGATTTTGGGGTAAAAAAAGTTTGTAAATGTTGTTTGAAATATCCATATTCTTCCAATTATTCTTTGCTTGTATGTTTGTTTAAAACAAGCCCAGAAAAATATTGTCATGTAACTTAAGCTCAGACAACTTCTATAATTTCAATAAATATATATAGATCTGAAAAACTTTATTGTAATTCTATTGTTTTAGATATTTATTTCTATGTCAACTTCCATAGCTTCATCTTATTACTAAAAATTGTGCGGTTATAATATATGATAGTATTCAAAATTATTATATAACACCCTATATCTAAACCCAATTTAATTACACTGCCCAAATAGTGAGCAGTATATTTAGCTAAGATAAATAGCTTTAAATAGGCTGTGAGGCAGAGTTGAAGGCCTACTTATTTAGAAATAATTGGAAACTGTGTTTAAACAGACAAATCAGGTGTAATACCTCACCCCAGCCTCATGTGAGATCAATACAATTCAAATCAATGTTCTGATTATTCCTGAAGTTGAGCTTGAAAGAATTGTCTGTAAACAAGATTGAAGCTGGACACTTTCCCCTAAAACCATGAAGGAGCAGGCTTCAGTTTCACAACTACCTTTTTATAATCTTTGTTTCCTGTTTTATTCTCTGTTTCATTACTAAGAAATTCTTTTTTACACTGCAGGCACCTAAGTTCAGGCAGGTAGCAATTGTTCCTAGTTTTTAGCAGGCTGCCCCAAAGGCGTTGTATGCTAGTACAGCTACACTACCAGGTGTAAAGCTACCAGTCATTCCCAATACAGCTCATGACTGGAATATTGATGGGATAGGGCTGGAATACTGGAATCTGGGCTGTAACTACTCCTCCTGCAATGTCACTGTGGAGGGTTTGTAAAGGATCCACCACCAGTGGGCCATTCTCAAACAAACAAATTTGTTAGGCAACAAACACCATCAGCTGAGAAATACAACTGCCACACAGCAGGCAGACATATGTGTTTGTTTTCTTTGTTCTTCTAAGAATGACAGCCTCTAAATGCATTGGGAGGTTCTCATTATCTGCAACTATACATCTGAATCTACGGTGCTGTAGCATGTATTCTTTTATCTATCTTTCTACTGTCTGGATTTGCAGTTTCTCTGAAAGTATTCCTCATACTTTGATCCCATGAGTTTCTCCACTGAAGTCTTATATTAGAAGAAACCACACACACTTTGTAGACTCAAACTTTTATTTTCTTTGCTTTCCATAGAAGTCACTCACCTAAATGTCATTCAACTATTCTTTAAATGGCACACATGATTCTTTTTGCCACACTCATTTTCTTTCATAATCTAAGAAACTTTTGTCAATGGCTTCGTCTTCAAGCTAAAAGAGTTCAAAGACTTACTCCAGATGTAGGTAGTGGAAGGAGATTGGAATTTCTGCCAGCTGCACTTGACATTTTTGCCTTTACTGAATGTTATCTTCACCTTGCTTCTGAAATTTGATTTAGCTACTCCTGTTCCAAATGCTTTGTGCTACTCTACTGTCAGTCTCCCAGCTGCTGATATCAATTTCAGGTGTCTGTGCCTCTATTCTCCTAAACAACATACTCATTCTTTCATGCAACAAGCTACATTAGCTTTTCAGTGATTTCCAGCCTTGATATATAGCCCCCAGAAAGAATCACAATTTGAGGGAAAAGTTCAAGATATCAGTAAAGTCCCTTGGGCTCTAAAACTTTCATGCCCTTAGCTAGGTCTACCCACAGTGCTGGGTGTTTTTGTCAACATGTTGCCTACTTTTTTTGTTGCTGCTGACAAGATACCAAATAACACTTGACATGCACATCACTGGTTCTGAAGTCACAGAATGTATATCAGGCAGAACATAATAGATGACATGGCATGCAGAGCAGTCAGTAAGAAATCTGGCCAAGATTTTGTCAGGAACTGTCAACAAAAACAGTACACTGTAGTTTCTGCAGTCTGATTTTATCTTTTCTTCTTTCAGATGGTGACAACAATTCCTTTTTGACATGCTACAATATCTCTTGGCTTTCTATATGGAGAAATTAATCATCAAAAGCACCAGACCTTTCCTGGATACTATAAGTGACCATTATCATCATTTTGCCATCATCTTTATAATTATTTACAACTTCTGATTAAGTTCTGGGAAGATCACATTTAAATAACTGTTCCTTAATTAATACATTTTTTTTAAATTTCCTTTTCCAATTCTCCCCTTGTCTGTACACCGTCTGTTCTACCATGATGGGCTTCTGTTTCTTTTCTTCTAGCAAGTAATTTCCTGCCTCTCATTTCCTTCAGAAATGTTCACTCTCTTCTCTGGGGCTGGATGACAGTTTTCTCACTTCTGCATGACAAAATACAAATGATGTGCTGAGAAATTTTGGGAAAGCCCTTCCACCAAGAATTACATTACCACTCTTCAAAAGCAAATTTAAAACTAAATGCTTCAACTACAGGCATTTAAGGTTATTTAAGCATTACTAAAGGGGTTTTTTTACGGTGTTCTCTATAAATGGCAAAATACAGTTCTGTTCAGGTTTTCTACCTTAAACCAAATGGAGAATGACAGAATTTCAGTCTTTTACTACCTGCTTGCATCACAGACAATAACAATCCACTGTAAACAACAGTATTTTACTACAAAATATCAATAACAATATTACAGAAATAGTCTCCCAAATGTGTTTTATGTGCCATCCAGTTTTAAAGTACTGTGTTAAGATGGAAAACCCCAATATTCTCAACACAATCTTTTAACTGAATTCACAGTATTTAATTGATTTTGGTCAAGTGTTCCACAGAGGCAGTCGTGCTAGAAATCTAGTATTTTCCAGTTAAAATCAATAAGAAAATGTTCACCACATTCAATGGGGAAAAGCCAAGTTTGAACAGAGTATCATCAATACGATGCAAACAATCCAGAAAACATGTACAGCCATACATTTTTACAAAGTGCTTTCACCTAGAGTTAGGTGATAGGTTTTACATCTATTCAAAATAATTTTTAAGTCTAAAAATATGACTCTTAAATATTTTTTGTCTTAATTTTACCGTATGATACAGTCAAATTAATAAGCAATGGCAATGCAATCTAGATACTCAGCCAGCTGTCTCAGGCAGCTCACACCATGTTATTAAAGACTCTTTCTGACACATGATTAATTATATTGCAACAGACATGTTCCCAAACTGTTTTTATTTTCTTCTTTTTTGAAGCGTGTGTTCTGCTTACTTCAAGGAAATACCAAATAAGGTGTTAATGATCATCTTTTCCCCAGATAATTACAGAATTTTCCTGAGAAATATCATGCTGTTGTTCAGGCTTTTATACAATGATTACCAGCAGATATCAAGTGTTTACACTGAATATGACACAAATTAACCTAGCAGGAAACTCATTACTGCTGTGTACTTAAATGGTTATGAATTAACATATGTACCCATCTAAATTTGAAGGTGGGGATTGTTTAGTGTTCTGAAAATGAAATGGTGTTGCTAGTTCTCATAAAAGACACAGATCCCATTCTGGGCAACCATAAGCAACCTGTTAAAACTTGAAGAGCTGTCATAAAATTCAGGTAAATCAAGCAGCTTTTTCAATACCATGTTTCTCCCAGAGCTTCCTTTCTCATCTCTATCTTTTCTTTCACAAGACCTATGGGCCTACTACCTCTGCTTAAAAAAAATGCACTAATTTTCCATATTCTTTGTCTTGTATTACTTTATAGTAATACAAGAACTTCTTTACAGTAGTTCTGTAGCCAGATTTATCACCTTCTACTTCGAGACTGATGTAGAGACCTACAAATCTTAGAATTATTTATACACATAAAAAAAATTTACCACATGCAAAATAAACTTTAAAATATTCCAATCCTGTACTATAAATACTTTTGCTATCTATTTGTATTTTGAAAAGTTTGATAGGCAATGTACACAATTACAAAACATGAGGTTGATACTCCACAAAACCTGGCAATGTTTTACCAGTTGGTAAGCTGATAGTATTTCAAGAATTTACTTCCTCCAGGGTTGTAATGGCTGTAGTGTTCCAGGTAAAACAGTAAGTTTGAATACTACTCTGAATTTTCTACAGAATATACAAACACTAAATAGAGAAACAATACTGAAAAGAGAAATAATAATATACAGAAGCACCTAGCTCCGTGGTTTCCAAATCTGTGAAGAGGGTCATTAAGGATCATAAGAAAAATAATGCAAAATAATGTATTTCTTGATGATAAATCTAAAACTCTGGCATGAAGAAAGCTTAAGTTCTAATGTCCTATTAGTTATCATTATGGCTTAATCTTTGTATCAAAATTTTGCTTTCCTTGAGGAGACATATGGCTAGTAAGAAACATAGTAAATGAGTATGCTAGAGCTCAGTGAAATTGAAAAAGTATTAAGAATTTGGTGTTAAATGGCACTGGATCCAGTGCTGATCCCTGAGGAACACAACTCTTCATGGTCTCCACTTGGACATGGAGCCATTTACTGCAACTCTTTGAGTGCCACCATCCAGCTAATTCCTTATATATCAACAGGTCCAGCCATCAAACCATGTCCCCCAAAGTTAGAGACAAGGCTGCTGCTCAGAACAGTATAAAATGCTTTGAACAAGTCCAAGTGGATGAAATATGTTTCTTTTCCTTCATCTACAAATACTGCTACCCTGTTAATAGAAGGCTACCAAATTTTTCAGGCATGGTTTGCCTTTAGTGAAGCCATGAGTGCTAGCTTCACCTCATTTTCTATGTGCCTTTACAAAGTTTTTCCTAGAAAAGATTGGAACAAGCAGCTTGTGTAGATTACATCTGCCACAGCCTGATTCAGAGAATGGTGTCCTCACTGTTAATGGGAGAGATGATGACATATGAGCTCATTCAAAATCAATCCACTTGCTGGAGGCACATGAGAGATAATTCTGAGAAATAGATTAGTGCATAGGAAAGAGTAGAAAGAAATGCAGGGGGTAACAGGGATACCAAAAGCTTCATCAGGCTCCTGCAGTTTTCAGCTGGACAGCTCTCTCTTACCTAGCAGGTACCTGCTTTAAGAGTGCATGCAGCATTTGCTGCATGTGGATGCCTGCCCACACTGTGTCCTGGAGCTGAAAATAAACTGTTAGCTACCTGATACAAAAGTGAGACTGCTACAGGTGTCAGATCATGGAAAAAGAAAATATTTTTATTAGGAGTCTAACAGCCATGAGATCAAATAGTACATGTTATCAAAAAATCTTAAACTAGCTATGTCCAAACTGTCTTATCCAGTGACATGAATATCATTTTAAATCAGTAAAAAAATCTGGGCTTCAGATTATTTTAGAACGTGAGAATGTCAACTCCAGTCTCCTTTAAAAATGTATTAATACATTTTCTAGTTTGGCTTGTAATTAGGAGACATATTCCCAAAATGTTGAAGGCATCAAGTGATTCAGTGGAAACTATGAAATCACTAGGGCTGCTTGTAGTCAAGGCACTAATTTAGATGCTTTCCTAATGATTTAAAGCTTACTTAAGGCAATACATTATACATTGCCAAGTCTACTGAAGAACACCTCAACAGAAGTGCTTTTCTTCTGTTCTAGCATGCTGCCCATAATCAAAGTTTTCACTGTCAGTGATGTGAATTTGTTTCCTGGCAATCCTAGTCCTGATCAATAATCTCTGTGTTTATATTGTGTACCTGTTCATTAAAAATCACTAAAAGTATATCAAAAAAATAGTATAAAAAAAAGAGCCTAACCAATGAAATTAATGTGAAACATTCTGTTGAGCATTTTATCTGCTGACTGGGTTTCATATAATCACAGAATATGCTGAGATGGAGGACACCCATCAGAATCATCGAGTCCAACTCCTGGCTCTGCTCTGGACACCCCAAGAGTCACACCATGTACCCAAGAGTGCTGTCCAAACACCTCTTGAGCTCTGTCAGGCTGGTGCTATGCCCACTTTCCAGGGGAGCCTGTTCCAGTACCCAACCACCCTCTGGGTGAAAAACTTTTCTCCTGGTTCGATTTTGTTGTCTTAACTTCATGGAGACATCAGGTAATTGGGCTTCCATCCAGTTCTAACTCACTTCTCAGTTAATCCTGCCTGGCATTCACAACATTTACATATGGATGAGAAGAACAGAGCAATCGCAAAAATCTGCAAACATGGAAAAGCTGTCATTTTTACCACAATAGCATTTGCTGCATGGTTAGAAACCTAAAGCCCAAACTTCATATCACAGTTATGCAAGTATTTGCTCACACTTTAACACTGAATAATATTGCAGCAGGCATACTAGACCTCTACTGGTAATACTGCCAGCATGATATAAAAATAGTCTGTAGTCCATTTTAAGATCAATTCAATATGCCAACCATTAACTTATAAGAAACTCACTAGCTGACAAAAACCAAAATTAAAGAGTTCTGTTGTCAAATCTTTCACCTTGTATTACCTTTGCATTAATTGAACTTGCAGATTTTTCACCGCATCACAAAACTTAGACACTCCAAAAATACCACTGAAAGGGCACACTTTTTTAAAAATAACCACAATAAAAGTATTTTCAAGCTTTAGTGTTCTCCTGTATTTTTTTTTTTCACTTGCAGTAGATCAGGTTATTTGTGGTACTGCAATTAATGCAGAGCATATATACAATGGTTCAGGCAGAAAGACAAAGGACTTGTATGAACAAATGCTGCAATACACTCAAATCACCAAGTCATTACTAAAGGATGGTGGAACTTAAGGTGTCAAAGGAAAGATAATTCTGTTAAATTAAGTTTTTTGCACGTGTATTTTTAAAAGTAGTAACACAAAAGTAAGTGCGAGCAAAAACTCTACATTTTTCACTTATCTGTTAATAATAAATAATAAGAAAAGATAATGTTTCTCTTTGCCTCTTAGAAGCAGTGGTGAGTGTCTTGACTACATTGTTTATGACTCAGTAATACTGAACTTATTTTGAAATACTGCTTTAGTTTATTTAGTTCTACCAACCAGTAAATACCACAAACTATTTAAAAAATTTACATGGTGAGAACCTGGTAGGTCTCCAAGTCCTGTGCAGCTACTGTCTTACTCCCTGCAGTGGGATGGAGAAGGGAACCAGTAGGTAAAAGTGAGAAATCTCTTATGATGAGATAAAGACAGTTGAATACATAAAGTAAAGCTTTACAATGTGTTATCAACACCATCTTACTCACAAGTTCAAAACATAACACCCTACAAGCTACTATGAATAAGATTTCATCCCAGTAAAAGCCTATACAGAAATATTTGTAAAAGACTGAAATGTTTGCAAAGTGCTTAAAATTAAGCCTATGTAAATATAGTGCCAAATCACTATGAATAACAAGCTACTTTCCTTAGCTTCAAGCCAATCAGCTGGCTTGGATTCCTATTTGCATATCAGTGTTTATCCATTTCAAATTCATACTAGTATGTAAATAATTTCTGTAATTTTTTAAATATATTGCCCCAGTGCACATTATCACATAGCAGTACATGAATCCACATGGCTGCTTCATGACCAGATCCTTTGACAAAATCATTTTTACTCTGTCTCTATGTATACATGTAAGTCTTTAATACCATGTGGATGCACCTCTGTACTTCCTTTATGTTTTGAATTAACCCTGAAAATTAAAAAAAAAAAACAACAAAAACAAACCACAAAAAACCTGAAAATATCAGGACATGTATACTAGCCTGGGAAGACTTCTTGCGGACCCTTTTATTTAGAGAGAAACCTTGACAGAGGAAAATCAAACAGAAAATCAAATCAAATCAAATTGAAGGCTAAAACAGTATGCCACAAGGATTTTCTAAAAGACCTCATGAAAATCTTTGCCAAAAATTAGTGCATGCTTAAGAGGGAAGAATTAACTTCGGGAGGCTAGCGGGAAAAATAATCTTTTCTTCCTTTATTCCCCAATTCAGCGTAATTGACTTTCACTTATAGTGGTATATACTCATTTTCTGTTCTATTACCCAAGAGTCTAGTCTGAATAACAGTCTTCCCAGAGCTACACCATTAGGAGGCATAAAATTGTGTGTGTGTGTTCCTCTGTCTGTGTTCATGTCTGAACAAGAAAACAAATATCAAAATCCCATTCTTCAGAACACCTCAAAAATTTCGTTATATATCCTAGTTTTTAGTTCTAACAGAATTTTTCCATACTTTGAATGGGATGCTACTTCCCCTACTACATCAGGAAGGAACAAACAAACAAACAGACAAACAGAAGCTCCTAAAACTGATTTCATAAGCAATGGCATGCCTATGTGTCATGTTTTATGTCTTTAACTTAAAGAATGGTTTTTTAAATGCTCTTCAGCAGAATACTTCCTGTAAATTCATTTTAATATTGTATCATACCTGCCTAGCAACTGAATTATTTCATATTAGCTTCAGCTTTAGTTCTCTTCTTGTTTTCTTAACCGTTCTGACATGTCTCCTGCAGGCAGTTCTCACCAGCTGTATGAGAAAAAAAATGAGAGTGATCCTGGGGGGCGCACTCCAGCCAGGGACATCACTGAAGAATAAACAAATGTAGACCCTGATTCATAACAAATCATACTCAACACAAAAGAATAAGTCAAGAATTCTGCAAAATAATTTTATTTGACCCTGCAGAGAATTACAGTTTTTCAAAAATCACATTCCCTTCTAAATTACTTCCAACAATCTTGGCTAATAGCTACTCCTTAAAGCAAACAATGTAGAAAATGTGATTGTTGGGAAAAAGCCTTTCTCACAAAATTTCTTTGCTTTGAAAATGCGGCTCAGACCCCAAGCATAAGTGTGGATCTATAACTTACCAGACAAGACTGAGCTTTCTCTGTGGGATCCATGCTGCTAGACCAGCACAGGAGGAAGGCTGCCCTGCCCACCAGCCCCTCCAAGCACCCCAATGTCACTGAAGCCATCTGCTGCAGCCACCTCCCTGCTCCTCCTCTGCCCCCTACAAGGGCGGGGGCTCAGGCCACTCAGGGCCTTCTCTGCTCCCCGACTTCCAGGGTGCACAGAGGCTGCAGCCATCCCGTGAGCCACACCTGCAGCAGGAGGGGAAAATGTGCCCTGGCTCTGCTCTCATATTTGTTGCATAGGAGAGGATGATTGATTTGATCAATAACCAAATTTTAAAGTTGGGAGTTCTTTGCTAAATCTGTTTTTCCTTTCATTAGGACTATCATTCAGTTAAGTACTTCAGAACATAATGTTTCATCTTTTTGTTAATATTTTCCTTTTTTTCATTTGTATTAACATTCTACAATCTCATCATTGTTTTTGACATTTATTCTTCTATTTCTGCCCTGTGGTCTTCTTCATTTCTCTTGTCAATTATCATTTTATACACATTATGAATCACTTCAGCATCTGCCCATTCCAAAACATTAATCATTCACATTTTTAATAAACAAGCATTTTTAAAGAGCTATAATGTTGGGATTTTTTAATGTTGGGGGGCTTGCATAAGATTTCTGCCAGAAACTCCAATATTACCTTCCCATAGCAATATATAGGAATGATACAGACCTGAAGTGTGGGGGATTTCAAGGGTCTTGGCAATGCAAAACCTGCAATGCAGAAAATTCTGCAGGAGCAGCTATCACATGGGAAAGTTATCACACAGTTGTCACATATCACATCATCTCTGAGTCTGTTCATCACACAGGAAAACAAGGAATGTCTTGCCCTATCTCCTTCTGTCCTACTTTCACTGGGCTGTGATGATGGAATCTGTATCTGGCTTACATTTTTAGCTTCCCAAATCACAACAGAATGACATCTAGTGTCTAATTAAATGCTGATTTGTCTCATACCTATAAAGATGTTTGAGTTCTTAGCTAGGTAAAGGTTAGACACCTGCACTCCATTGCGATATGAGCCCACATTTTCTCAGTAACAAAGTCAAATTCATCCTGCCACTAAAACACGCTGCTCTTTTTATTATGTTTGCTTGCTTCTTTGCGTGAGGCAAGAAAGTTGCGTCTGGTTTTTCTTTTTTGGCTGGAGTACCTCTCCTATGCAGACAGAGATAGAGCTGGGACTCTTCAGCCTGGAGAAGATAAGGCTTCAGGGAGATCATACAGCAGCCTTCTAGTACCTAAAAGGGGCCTACAAGAGAGATGGAACAGGACTTTTTACATAATGAAAGGTGTCCCTGCCGATGGCAGAGGGTATGGAACCAGCAGGTCTTTAAGGTCCCTTCAACTCAAACCATTCTGTGATTCTATGATTACCAGTGAACTATGGTTTTGCTTTTGTTCAGGTTGCTCCTTCTGCTTATATAAGCAGCCTGGCTGCTAAATGCATATCAAAGGTAACTGATTTAATACAGAATCAGTCTGCAAGTGTTAACTTGGTGTTATTAGTCAATGGCAGATCTTTACTGATTCCAGGGATGCCAGTAACACTATTGCTTTTACAAATTGCACACAGAGCCTTAGCTACCATCACTGCTGATATCGTATCTAAAAGTTCAATGTTAACAGGTTTTTCATTTCAGAGTTTTACCTGCTATTATTTATATTAATTTCTCTAGGACTCTGTATCTGCCAGATATACATGTCCATGTGTGTGATATCCATGGAAGCATTCTTTTCAACTTGAGCTGTAGCAGGGCATTATTCGTATCCCTCTTTTACTTGTAGACAGTTTTGAATCTATCTTTGCCATTCCTTTTGCCTTTGAGAGTGTTCCTCCATACCTTCCAACCACCAAATTAGTATCTTAACTTCTGGTGTCTCAAGTGGTCTTCATCTGACACTGTCATTTATTGATTGCATTATTTATGATGTTACTGATGCTCTGCTATAGCATTTATTCTCATTATTCTTCCCAACTGCTTTCCCCCTAATCTAGTCAATAAGAGAAGCCTTGCCTTAATTTCAGCAATATATGAACTCTGGACAGCTTGCTCCAGATGACAAATCAATTACACTACTCAATACCAATCACAGGGCTCTCCTTGCAGGCATTACAGCAGAAATCCTTATTGCTGTGTTGCATACTTAGATGCTATCTGTTCAATGATGTCAGCTTTCTTTCACTATTCATTACTGCACACTCTCTGTGTGAAGATTCTCAAAATTATTTTTATAGTGACAGTGCACATAATATTTCCCATTTTTCCCACAATGTCATATCTTAAGTTCATAAATTTTCCAGTAAATCTGGCCACAGTCCTGCTTTCCCCTCATAGACAAATTAATATGATTATGTAATTTATGTTCAATCACCTCACTGGCAAATCTAAGTGCAGTAATTAGTAATTAATTGTTGAATTATGGCTGTTCAAACAGCACAAGTGCTAACAGTCAAATACTTAAATGTAAAAGCATTGTGTAGAGAACAAAAGAAAAAATCTTCTCAATAAAGGATTTGAGAACCATGCTGTATTCTCAAGAAAATTCTGCATAGCATAAAACACTGTGCAATATTTTACTTTCATATTGGCCCAAAGTTGTCCACGAGTAGGCAAGAATATCACCAATAAATCAATCCTTATTGAGGAAAGAGAAACGATTGTGTTCTCATAGTTCAGAATGCTTATAGGCAAACTAAAAGCACATGAGTTTATTTGATTCATAATATCATGGATTTTTTTGTGTCAGTAGATCTGAGAAGCTTTTAAAATATTCTGAAAGGTCTTAGGTGTAATCAGCAAGGATTTTGTACATCTGATTGAATATCAGAAACATGCTACCCACTAAAATATTTGCATGGATAGTTATGAATATGATGTTTATAAAAATAGAGAATGTACCCATGTAAAAATTTATATTTCCCTCAAAATTTTTTATATGTGCAAAAGGCTGAATTCAAGTTAGGTTTGATATAACTCTCAAGGAATTTCAGATTTGATTTTACACTGCCACATACCACAGCCCCAAGCACACACACTTTTTTGGATAGACTTGATTTGTACTGTGCTAGACCTAGTCCTGTGGGTCCCATCTGTTTCTGGAATGAAATTACCTAATCTTAAAGCCCTTCTATGTAAGACTATGGCATTACTTTCCAGAAGGTAATGATAAATAGAATTTATAAGATTTATAGGCCACCTCAGTTTAGCCTGCTAAAGAACAACACAGAGCTACCATTTTCACAGAAGATAAGCACAGATGAGCCAGGGAGCATTCTCTTGTCAGTGAAGAGCCCATACTGATCATTAGACTAATTAAAGTCATTTTCTGTGCCTATTTAAAGAGGATATAGAAAGGAGTTTCCCTCTCTGCTCTTTCTTTTCACAAACAAGCACATTTCTTTTCTGGAATCACAAGCACTTTATGTTATGAAGCTTTTATTTTAAAGTGTGTGTGTCACCGTTGAGTCAGGAACAGAAAGGATCCATACATGTTCAGAGGCTAATAATCCAATTTCTTAGAAATCCATTCCTTTTTATACACTATTCCAATACAGGTGGACCTAATTGGTCCTTTAATCAACACCCTGTCACCATTGGCTAATTAAGAAACCACCCCTTGGTGAACCATCTTATGAGAAAATAACTGTTCAAAACACCAACTGCAAAGCCTTAAGATAGGAATTGCTTTACTTCTTTTCTCTGAGCTTCTCACAGCTTTTCCCAGAATGAATCTTGGGAAAGTTTATCTGGCTTTCTCTCTCTGACCAGGCTGTCACAACCACATGTTTGTATATATGTGTATGCATGTACATATGCATACAAACCTCTCTATTTCAGAGGAATGTCAAAAGGGAAGGGTTTTTTAATATTTGCAGAAAGCGTCCTGATATACAAGAAGACAGCATGGAAAAATATATGCTTCAAGATTGTGGTAAAGAATTTGGGCTTTCTCTTCAGAGTTCTTGCATAGCTCCAGAACTAATAGGAATAATAAATGTGCATCAGTTCAGGAAGCATCTCTTTTATTCCACAATGGAGAGAGGTAGAGATATGCTTGGAGCTGCCTTCCAAGCAAATTAAAATCTTTGTTTTGGCAAAGGCTAATTAAGATGTATCACCTAAGTAAGCCCCTACAGTTACCTGCCCTAGTCACTATATGGCATATTTTTCTGGAGGTATATTTTAAGATTTTATTGAATATATATTAAGGATAAAATCTTTCTAAAATGCTGAAATAATATTGTATATACTCAAAATATGTCTTTTTTTCTTCAATATTTCATATAAATACTCTAGTAATAAGTAAGAAAACAGAATTCATATTCTGTAATTAAGACATGTGGGAAAATATACTAACACAGAGAAGACCAAATTCTTCAAAATATAAAACACATCAAATTTCTAGCAAATTGACAACTAACTTAAAAACCAGTTACTTCAGACATGCTTAGGAAATATAAAGCCATGTTTAGTGAAATACTGTAAGCAATTTTTAACAGATATATTTTAAATACAGAGCTCCAGGTCTCTCATCCTGGAGACCGTTGTGGTGACCTATAAATATGATATATGATAAATATGAATTTCAAGTCATACTACCTTAACCAAGCTAACATCCAAAACTCTACTTAGTTCACTTTTTATAGTTTCCTGAAAACTATAAAAAGTGAAATAAGTAGAGTTCTAAGTTGTTTCTATCAATACTAATTACATGCCTGCAACAAGGTTAAATTAATTGACTCTATAGTCAATATTCTCAGAGTAGTCTGGGGCTTATGTCTTAATAATTGTGTCTTTTCTAACAGAATAAATTAAAGTTTCAGTGCTATGCTGGAGGCTTTCCCCTTATCCCTCTACTCTTTCAATGCTTTTACTAGTAAAAAGGTTTTCCTGAGTAGAAGATAGCTGAGGCACATATAGTTAATCTGAATTAATTTCTAGTAGAGCTACAGTTCAAATCAGTCATACCTAAAGAAATGTATTATAAATTCAGATTTCCAGATATAAATTGGAAAATTGGAAGAGCCCTCTGAGTGAACTTCTCAGTTATAGCATACGCTAATTTCACTGCAGGAAGATTTGTGCCCATTGTAAATTTTAAAAATGAAAACAAGTTTAGGAAATGTCTAAGTGCATTTTAACAGTCTTATAGCTAAACCAACATTTGTAAAAATAAGGCAATTATACAAATTACAGATATGATTTTCAACAATGGATTGTTTCCTATCTGAGTTCAGTTTTCTCAGGAGCAATTATGGAAAAGAAAAAAATTCATTCTACATTTACAAACAATTGAATGAAATCAAATAATTCTGCGTATTGCAAAAGACAGACCCTTCCAGAGCTGCATTAACATCACTAGAACAGGTTTTCTAGAAGAATGGCCCAAAAAATAAATTCAGACACCGATATATTGAATAAAAGGATGCATCTTTTAGAAGATAGGCTTCATTATAATAAATTGGATAAAATCAATTTTTATTAATGAAAATTGTCCTCATTTTTTAGGACAGAAATCATTATGTAGATATCCATGTAAGTTATTAGTTCTCTATCCACTTGGTCCTGTAGAAGAACAGCCTCAAATCTATGTAAATTTTTCATTAAATTATCCATAAAAAACTCCTGATGAAATACTAGTTAATAACTACTGCAATTTTGAAAATGATAGCAGTAAATATTAACCAGTGGTGGCCAAAAGCATACTGACAAAGGAAGAGTTAAGAAGAAGAATAAAACACAGGATACAAAAATCTCATTTCAGTTTTAAGCATAATAGATGAAATATTCACATTGGCACCATCGTCAGTATAGTAATTTTTGTGCAGATCTAAGGCTAAATGCAGTAGGCAGATATTTCTTGTTTTCAAAAATTAAATACGATTTTACAAAATTTATTTGACTCTCAGAATGGCAAAGACATATTGGGATATCTGTATGCTTTGATGTGTAACCAAAAAAAGAAGGGATGTTGCTGCTATGTGATACAGCAGTATGGTTTTGGAAACACTTCAAAATTTCCTTGAATTTCTTGATATTTTGCCCTCAGGTGATAGAACTGAGGGGAGAAAATGGCCATAGTCCTGACATATAGTACATTTCCTTCACTATTTTCTTAGGCTGTGAAAGAAGCAATTTTTTCACAGAAGAGAATAAAGTGGTTATAAACACAATGGGAATCTTCATGAGAAAAAAAAAAATCAAAGCAAAATAAAACAAAAACAAACAAAAACTCACTGTGAAGAAAAACTTTAATTTTTACAGCCTTGACAATATGCCGTTGGCTCAGAAGACAAAACTGCAAGCAAGTCATACAAGGCCTTTATTGTCAGGGTATGAAGTGGAGCCGGGAAATATTAAATTTCAAACTGCATTCACTTGCAAATCAAGATTTGGCAGAAAATGCTTTTTTAAATAGTGGTTATCCTTAACTGTCAAAATGCTGCATACGTGCTGTCTGGAAAAGTTATCATTCATATTCATTTGTCAGTACTTCTCCCACTCTTCACAATCAGGCAATGTTAAAATTCATGTCAAATTTGGTTTTTTGTCAATGATATTTATTGCTTCTAAATACTAATATGTAGACAAACATTTCCTGTTTCTTAATGATGCTGGCACACGTTGCTGCCCTGTGTTTCAGGCAAGGGCTTTATAATTTCTGTGTGAAGGGTTACATTTCGGAGAGGAACAGGATCAGAAGATCCTGCTAGGAAGAAGACAGTAGATGTCTTTCGGTCTTTCAATTTAGTGATTTACGTTATTTTTATGACATGCTACAACATCAAAGAAAGCCATTATACAAAAGCCTGACCATAGCATTCCAGAGAGTTTGCTTTGCATAATGTATCTCCATTAGGGCTGCCATATAAGTTGACAGTATGACAGTTAAATCTCTTCATGCATTTCTATCACTTCACATAATAAAATGTCAAACTTCCTGTGCACACTGAAGTAAAATATGTACAATAGGTAACACAAAATCAAGACATGCCCAACCAGAGCACAACAATATTCTATAAACAGGGGTAGTTGGTATCAGACTGAAATCTAGAAATTACAGTCTCCTAGGTATAATGGTTTCATTAAAATGTTCAAACAGTGTCTCCAAAGCTAATTTTCTTTCCAAAGTACCCATGCATAGAAAGTACAGCAATAAGACATCCCCCTGCTATGCCTCTCTGAATAGCAGATTAACTGCAGAACTAGAATGATGTCAATTTGTTTCAAAATATTGCAGCAAAGCTTTTGAATGGATGAGCAATTACTAACAGAGGGTGCAATTATAACCGAGTCACAGGGAATGCTTTAATATGGTTCTTCTCCCATGTACAAGGAAAAAGGAGAAAATGTAATGACAGAGGAATAATGAGACAGCTGGCTTTGACAGCACCTTGGCAGCCGTCACTAAGAGAGTGAGTGCATTAGTTCAGTGGCGTCCATTCTTTAAGACATCTAAAGAAGGATGAAGAAAAAGCATCTTGTCAGAGAGTAGCCAAAAGCTACCACCAACAGTGGCGGCATAAGATTTACTTGAGTCAAAACAAAATTTAGTTTTTTACACTAATTAACACCAAAAAGACAGTAATTTGGCCAGTTTTTACTAGGTGATCTTTGTGGTTTTTTTTTTCACTTCTTATCCCAGATCCTCAACTTGCTTTTTAACTCTTTGGAGATTAAATAAGAATGTACTTGTGACCTATCTATTCCACAAGTTCACTCAACAATTCACTCTTTTGTTTCTGAATGAAATTTTTACAAAGTGCTTTTTGCCATTTGTCACATTAAGGTGGCTTAACACTATTTCTGCACTTAAATAGGTCCTGCCTGGAGCCAGCTGGTCTGCCTAGGCAGGCTTGGGAGGAAGAAAATTAAGTTTCAGAAGCAATGGGCTAAATTCTCCTTTCAATTATCCATTATAACCTTATTACATACAAAATCAATGATACAATGTGCTCCCATGTTTTGCTAGCAGAATCAATATAATTGTCCTTATGGTATTCAAATGCTACAAACATGGCAAATGTTTTTATTAAAGATAGATAACTGCAACAAACCCCCAAACATAAAGAAGCTTTATCTTGACTACTGCCAAAGTTCTTTTTTTTTTTTTTTTGAGCAATGTTCTTAAATTAACAAAAGCTGCAAGAAACAAAACACTGAGATCAAACTGTGCTATGCCCAGTTTTGGTGTTCTCAGTACAAGAAGAGTACAGCAAAGGGTCACTAAGATGCCTGAAGGACTGGAGCATCTCTTCTATGAGGCATAGCTGAGACACTTGGGCCTGTTTAGTCAGGAGAAGAGAGGGTGACATTGTCACTGTATGAATTCCTGGAGTAAAGGTGCAAAGGGGACAGAGTCAGGCCCTTTTTGGTGGTGAAAAACCAGAAACAATGTGCTCAAACTGAAACATTGGAGGTTCCCTTTGAACGCTATGAAAGGCTTTTTACTGTGATATTGACTGATCACAGGCTGTCCAGAGAGGTTGTGGTGTTTCCATCCTTGAATATGTCCAAAAGCCATCTGGACATGTTCCTGGGCAACTGAATCTAGAAACCCTGCTCAAGAAGGGGCAGTGATGCAGGTGATCTGACAACATCCCTTCCAACCATGACCATTCTGTGATTTGGTGATTCTCTGAAATAGTCACATACTTGCTATAAAACCTTGTGGGGAAAAAAAGTATGAACAAAGGTACACAACAGCACAAGCTGTTTCTTCAGCACACTATTTCTACACCTACTAAGTAATATATTGTCTCCAGAGTGCTCCTGTCTAAATAACTCACTCAGGAGAAGGAAGGTATTAGCATTCCTAATCTGGTAGTATATTTTAGATTTGAAGGGTCTTCTTGTTGGTTTGTGGGGGTTTTTAACAAGATTGCAGTGATCTACAAACATGAAATAAATCCATCAAAATATAGTCCATCTTTATTTATGATTTTTTCCCTAAGGTACAGATAATTGAATTGGAATCGTTGATCAGTATCACTGTTCATAAAAGTGCTAATCCCTGTCCACTCAGCTATAATAAACTAGAATCATCAGGTTTCAGAGCTCCAACACAGCATTCAGCTGTTCTTTGTCTTGTAAAAATTGTCAAATAGCCATCCAAACATTGGATATCAAAGTTTATTTGGGCAGAAGCTACAGCATCAGTGCTATTGGCATATATGTACATAATGGAAATTGCCCTCTTTATTACCATCTGCAAGTATGCCTTTTGACTTTCTCACATATATGTGTTTCTGGGCTCCTTATTACTACTTGGTATTGCTACTAGTACTATCAGTGTAAGCAAGAAATATTATTTACTATTAAACCTCTAGTTCTTAATACTATAATGAAATCTAGGAGTACAAGAGAGACAGACCATGACTATTGTGCTACAGGTTCCAGAACTGCAGGACTAAAATAGGGTCACTCCCCTAAAAACTTTAAGAACTTCTTCTGTTTCTTTCTGCTTTCATGTTGTTGTTCACATTTACTATTCATTTCATAGAATAAGAAAAATATTCTCAAAGTGTGCATAACAATTGAGGAAATCTAGAGGCAGAATTAAAGCACAAAGACATTTTCTTTCAAATCTCATCAGCAACCACTTACATTTCCCCATTGTTATAGTACATACAACCCAGAGCAATCCAAACAGGAAATTAGGTCTTCTGGCTTCCTCCACCATTTTTCAGAAGAGTCTGTGCATGAGAAGATAGCCTACTTCCCAGACTATATTAACACATGATAATTATATTTTCAAAGCAAAAAGGAGCACATGTCCTTTGTAGTCTTTGATGGAAACTTTAAATTGCACTCATTGCTTTACAGCAAGTATCTCACTCTAATGAAAAATAAAGTTATAATGCTGAATAATTGTTCACTGCCTTCCAACTTCAAAGTGTTTTGTAAATATGACCTAATTCATCAAAATTTACTGTACTCAAGGGAATTGTGTGCACAACAAGCAGAGATAGGAAGAGCAAGGCAGGGCTAATGGTCAAATTCTGTAATTTTTGCCCAACCATGTCCTTGCTCAGGATTTTCCTTAAACAACAAATGAATCTAAGAAAGTAGGTAAAATTTTTCTAAATTGAAGAATTGTAGCTAACTGTGCAGTGCAACTGTCATTGTTTTGTTTGGTGTTTGGCAATAATGTGTTCAGAAATTTCCATAACTCTGCACAAACCTTAGGATAAGGACATTGTGCCAGGCCCCCAAAATCTGCATGTAGCAGATATGAATTCCTCCCTCCACATCATAAAGCAAGTAAGCTTCTTACAGACTTCTACTACCAGTTTTGGCTTCCCAATGTCTTCCTATGAGGAGGTTTGCCTAGTTAGATTACATTGTATATGGGCCCCTTATGGAACCCATTCAACTTTTCTCCCAAAATCTTCCTATGCTGCAAACACAGAACACTTTTCTCTTGTAATCACTGCAGCCTGCAAACACAGGACTACAGTGGATCTGTGGCTTTGAATCCAAGCACATCCATCTAAAGGAAATAATATTATTCCTGAAGGAATAATACACCACAGAGGAAGTATCGTTTCCATTATTTGTTCATCTCCATCTATAACTTTATATGATAACTGAAAATATGAATGAAAATATCAAATGTTTCAATAGATGAATTCTATAGTCTATGAATCATATCTGGTGTCAGCAGTATTTTTTAGTCTCTTTTTCTAAACCTTAGTCAATGCATAACAAAAAATTCATGGTTTTAACCTATTTTAATTGTGGAAGGATTTAATAAACTAATATGAAGAGATGCTTTATAACGGTCCATATAAATGTTAAGATATCTATACATATACATTATACAAATATTTACATACATAAAATATAAAAAATTACTGAATTACTATGAAACAAACCATTAAGGAAAAAAATATTGCTGATATTGATATCTATACATATACAGAACTGTTCAGATGAATCATCTACTTGTCCTTAGACAGTTATGTAACTACTTGGAAAATATTAGCTAGGCTTTCAGAATTGTTAGGATTATTAATATAATGTTAAAAAATAAGATAAACTCAGCACAGTCTACATTTAAAACAGCAAAGAGAGATCTTATTTGAAGACAAAATCTTGTTTATCTGCTTTTGATACATTTTTTTTCTAGTATTCCTTTTATTTATGGCTGCCACGGAAGGAAGGAAGGAAGGAAGGAAGGAAGGAAGGAAGGAAGGAAGGAAGGAAGGAAGGAGGGAAGGAGGGAAGGAGGGAAGGAGGGAAGGAGGGAAGGAAGGAAGGAAGGAAGGAAGGAAGGAAGGAAGGAAGGAAGGAAGGAAGGAAGGAAGGAAGGAAGGAAGGAAGGAAGGAAGGAAGGAAGGAAATGAGAAAAAGCAGAAAACCAAGTAAGAAAGTAAGAAAACAAGAGCAAGCAAACAGGAAAGAAAAAGAGAGAGAAAGGCAGAGAAACAAAATAAAGAGAGAGAAAGAGAAAGAGAAAGAGAAAGCGAAAAAGAAAGAAAGAAAGGAAGAAAGAAAGAAAGAAAGAAAGAAAGAAAGAAAGAAAGAAAGAAAGAAAGAAAGAAAGAAAGAAAGAAAGAAAGAAAAGAAAGAAAGAAAGAAATTGCCTCATTCATCTCTTTTCAATGCTAAATGTTGAATGTCTTTATAACAGTTGGGGATAATATAGCGTCACCTAACTCAGAGGAATTATCCCACAGTTTGCCAGGAGTAGTTAAGCCAATAAATAGCTGAAAATATGAAGGAAAATGAATGGGAAAAAATGCATTCAGCTTTGTGTGGGAATTATCTAAACTAAACCATCCCTTGTGTGGGATGCTCCCACTTCTTAAATTGGATTAATGACTATGACCATAAACAAAGCCATTGTGTTTTATTCTAATCCAACAGGAAAGTATGCATTACTACTGTAAAACAGTTTTTTTCATGAATGTTTGGCCACTAGAGCCCTGGCATTTTTTGCATATAACACCACACATTCTGGACACTTCCACAAATGCTTTTGCCATTTCATGCTGGTACAGCATTTGAGCATTTCTGTGAACATGTTCATTGGCTGAGAAGAAATGAAACTGTGTTTTCATTTGTCAAAACTATGTGTGGGACAGGAGATAAAACAGTGCATAAGATACTAGAATGAGTGCTAGAAGGCATCCAAAGTGCTTCTCCTTCCAGGGAACTAAATAAACAGCAGTATTAGGCTTATAACAATGTGATCTCTCTGTTAATTTTGATAATGCTGTATTTTACTCTGCTTGTAGTTCGTTTTATGTGTTTAATGAGCTCAGATGTAAGTAGATCAATAGAACATACTGTGTAAGTTAATCGGTAGTAGTTAAAGGGTCAAAGTTTGGATCTAATCAGGAAAAAAAGCCCACATCACTCTCTAAAATGGCCATATGGTAGTATATCTATCTACTGTATGTGTCTGACTATCCTGCCAGCTTCCCTGAAGCAGGAAAGACCCACATGTCCTGAATCATCCCATTAAACTGGCCATATTGTACAGGGAAAGGAGCAGGTTTAGAAACGTTGTAGGATAATGTCACTGCTCTGCAGCCCCCTTACAATGCAGAAATTATAAGAAACAAATGCCTGAAGTGCTAATTCAGATCAGCTGCAAGCACACCACATTTGGTGGCATGGACTCCACAGCAATGCTCAGCCAGCAGGAGTTCAAAGTGCCGTGGAAGAGCGACCACCAGCAGAAGTGAGACAAAGTCTCCCCAGTTCTCTGTATCCCCAAAATGTGATCACCTCCTGGATCTTCTCCAGCTGGTAAGAGGGAGGAATGCAGTGAGGGCTCTGCAGTGGCTGGCTACATGGATTGCTCACTGCAGGGCTCAGGCAGGAGAGGGGGAGAGGTGCTGCCATCACAGTACATGCACATTGGAGATGGAGCCTTAGTGCCCGAGATGTGTGAGAGAGGAGGCACCGAGTTCCTGCCACGCATGAGGCTGAGGAGCACACTGTCCTGAAACACCCCTTTCACAGGCAGTAAGGTTCTTGAACAAAATTACTTCTAAATTAGCAGCCATCTATTTATTAGCAATAGAGTTCAGAATGAGACAAGGAAGCTCCAAATTTTATTCCATAAAATAGAATATAAAACTGTATCCACAAAAAACAAAAACAAAACCCAAAAAAAACCCCAAAAAACACAAAAAAAAACCCACAAAAACCAAAAAACAAAAAAAAGGCCAAACCAAAATAAAACCATTTCACATAATTGAGTCCTACTATTATTTGGTGGTGGTTTGGCTGGAGGAAATATGTGCTTGGTTTTTATTTAATGCACAGTTTTATCTCAGAGGTAATGTTGTCATGATTTTTTTACAGGGGAAATCAATTGAAACAGCTTACTTATTTGGTTTTCTTGTTCCTGCTGAAATGGAAAACCGAGCATGCCAATGCTGTGCTAATATGTGTAAACCATAAAATTACCCTGGCTGGGAACTACAGCTTGAACTAACTGAAACAGACAGCAGGCTGCTTTCATTACCCACCCTAAGTGAAAGTAGAATATTGAGAAGCAAGAATAAAAAGTGAAAATAAATTAGGAATCTATTTTATAAATTCCTGTGAACAGCTTGCTAGTCATATAAAACCAGCAATCACATACAATATATTTTACCAAACAAAGGTTTGCAGAAGCAGCAGATTTTAAAGATAATAATTTATTATTATATACACACAGGAGAGAAGATATTAATAAAGGAGAGAAATCTAAGGTGTACCTAATTACTGCAGTCTTGATCATGTTATTTAAATATTGCTGCTGTTTACCTTGTGGGTGTTTTTTCTTTTTTCAATGCTTTTCCTGATAATATACATTTTTTACATTGAATACAAATTTTAGGGAAATTATCTATTACTCTTATGTGCATTTTGCCAAGAACATACTAAATTCTATTTAATTGCTCTTAATAAAATCAAACAAGATCATCAGAAAGTATAGGAAAGAGGATAACAAGAGAAAAATCAATCCAAAATGATCCAATCAATTACTATTCATCAATCACACAGCTGTGAGTAAATTTGTACTATTTGGCTCAGGGTAACATTTCCTTCAGCACTATTCACATGCTTAGTAGAACCCCTTCTCACAAGGTTTGTTGAACCAATGTTTAGAGACACAAAACTGAACCAGGGTATTAGTCTTCCCTATTTCTATTCCTACAGAATTCCCCAAAATATTAACTGGTTGCCAAAAGCTATGCCTAATTATGGTATTTGATACTAATGCAAATCCAGCTTTGAAATACCTTGTTAGATCAAAACCATCATGGATTCATGATGCAAACCATTGATCATGTGGAAATGCCAGCTGCTGATTCAAAGGAGTGCAAAGCAGGGCTTTTTTGGAGAATTAGCTTTACACTGTTGAGCTTGAGACTGCTCAAATACTGTCTGTCCACTGCTGCCCAGAAAAAGCCAGCATAAAAGTCAGAGGTTAACATAAACTCTGTATATGTGTTCTGGCTAATTTTCCAGAAATAAAATTGTGTGTCCATTTCTCATTCAGATGAAATTAGCACTCCTGGGTCACCCAGTAGCACACAGATCAGGTATCAACAATAGTGCAATGAAAGCCTAATTACATTTACTGTAAAATGAGTACATTAATAGTTCTCACCACAGCCAGAGTATAGAGAGAATTAATTCAAATCCCTGTAAATCCCAGAGGCCCTTTATCTCATTCTATTGTGTAAAATTCAACGAAGTAGTAATATTCCAAAACTTATTTTTTTTCTCTTTTGAAATTTTCTTGATGATATATATCAATATTTTTGTCCACACTACACAAGCAAAAGATAAAAGTAGAAACTAAACTACAAAATCCTAAATAATGTACCTCATTTTGATATCATCATTATCCAAACTACAATTCAAAATGTCTTCTTATCCAAATGATTTAATAGAGAGGGTTTCTTGGTCAAATTTCAAAACTTGCCTCAGCATGAACAAAAAATTACCTACTAGACACTCCTTGAAACATCAGAAACTTTACTTAATTCATGAACTGATTGGAAAATTGTAAATAAGTTATTAATGTAAGCAAAGATGCTTTGCTGCAAGTTATGGGCAGTATATCTTAATTTGGAAGATAAATAAATTAACAGCAACAATTATCCTGTTTTGTCTAGGCACCTTGGCAGGAGGATGAGCTACCCAACCCAGCATCAGAAGCTGAAAGCTAATGACTTGATGCAAGTGCCATTTTCTCATTTCCCTTTCATCCTGTTACATGAAACTACCTGGTTGCCATTATGTTAAGTAGATTCCATATCCTTGTAAGTGCAAGATGCCAGAATCTCTTCAAGAACTGCCCTCCCTCTCTGCATCATAACAAGAACCGCAACATCAAAGCTCCACCCCTCATTTCAAGTGTAGAGCTTCTTGAAGTCAAACCTCCATTTGTTTCCAAGGTAACAAAGAGAAACAACGCCAGCCTGTTTCTGGCTTTATAAGTGAAAATTAACCAAGTGATGGATATATGTGCATTGCAAACTGAATATTTGTCAAAAGTTAATTATTGTATCAAGTAGAATGGAAAAAAAAATATTTAAAATAAAGAGAAAAATTTGGAATAAATAATTTCAACAGAAGATTACAAATACTAAGATATATTTACATTCACAGCCCTACCTCTGTAAATAGCGTACATAATTTAATGAATCCATTTAGAAATTTCATTGTCTTTTTTTAATCTTTAGGATAAATATGAGTTCTGCTTTAATGGCTTGTGTGTATTGGACTCACTGGCTAACAGTATTTCAAAATACCTTACTCAGCATTTTGCAGTATTAAAGTTGGGTAATGTATATTTTTATTTATTTTTCCTCATTTAAAAGCCTTTTCAAGAATAGAGCATATTGCAACTTACAGACAGTGATTTCAACTTGAAGGGAAGCAATAAACTAATCAGGGTCAGAATAGAAGCATAGACCTTGCTGCAGCCCTTGGGACAGAAGCTTTTTCTGTGGAACTGAAAACTGCAAGTTAAAGTCTTGGAAAACCAAAATATAAGCCCAGACAGAAGTGTAAGGAATAAATATGATTGCAAATTTTTTATTACCATTTTGCCATAATTCTGATCTCCATCTTTAACCTTTCCCACCCAATGCTACCTACCATATTGCTTAACAGATTTTATTTGAAGCTTAATAGGTGCCAGCAACTCATATGCAGCATGGTAAATTTCCCAGTTAGCCTACTTCTGATGGTATTTTTGAAAATAACTCTCTCTGCTTACTGGGTCACATATTCCAAATCCATTTCAGTGTCTTTTCTCACACAGATTCAGGCAATTCAATTTTTTTTTTTTTTTACGAGAGAAAGCATAAAGAAATGCAAGCCTCCAAGTTACTTTTGATTCTGTCCTTGAACTTTTGCTTGCTACTTTCACTGTATTTTTTGTTTGAACCACCTCAGCCACAGAAGTGGAAAACAAGTAACTAAAACAAATTTTAATCAAATAAATCAGAATTATTGTTCTAATATCACTCATCATTTGGATAACTCCAGCAAACAACTTACTTATGCATATAACCCACGAGCCTGTTTGTGTGTGAAGACTGAGCTATACCAATCTACTCATATTTAACAACACATAAAGAGAAATATAGTCTGAACAGTAACAGACCATACAAATAAGATATAGATGCCAAGCTGCATCAAGAAGAATGGGCTTCTGAAGAGAAACATCAAAAGAAATTCCAGTTATTCAACTACTACTTTTTCTCATTTAATTATCCTTCTCTCAAATCTTTTTTATTTTAGCTATTATTTCCTTGCCCGCCCACAGAATTAAAAGGTCTATTAAATTTCTTATACTCAAGAGTACATCTAAAACTGATTGTTTTGACTTTTGACAGGAATCTTTGGTCAAAGAAAACACTGTGAAAATTGAGCCTAGAGGACTCTGCTTGAAAACTTCAGCTGCAGCCCGAAGAAAATTACTTCCTTCAAATTCCTGCTGCATCCTAAGTAAAGGCTGGGTTAAAAAAGAATACAACAAACAAATTTAACTAAAAATATCCAACAGAGAAAAATTTTGCATGCTAGGACTGCTTGGCCAAACAAACATGTCTACAAAATATTTCAGTGCCATTTCATCTCTCCTTCCAATCTCAGATATGATCAGTCTCATTACCTGAAAATATTTTGTTAGAAAAACTGTTGTGCATAAATAAGTTAAGAAACAGAAATCTTCCTTTTTTTCCTTGCCCTTTTAAACTTGCATATGTACTCAGTTTTCTCAAAGTGTATATTAGCATCAGAATAATAAGGCATTAAGCTGTGTTGCAGCAGTTTGTGTTAAACACTTAAGAGTGCAGAAAAAGGTGCACTCCTAGCAGCATGGCATGCAATTTCATTATTTGGGGTGAAAAAATCTGAACAGATCTTTATCAGCTTGTTTGGAAGCCCCACACCAGCTTGACTTCAAACAGACTCACCTGGAAGGATGTTGTGCATGACTGCATGTCTTTGTTCCTAAATTATCAAGGCATAAGCTGTTGCTGTAGAATTTCAGTACTTGCAAACTAAAGCCAAAGTAAAATTAAAGTAGTAGTTCCAAGCACCGTCACACTTGGGGAGCTTGCTGGCTCCCTGGGGGGCCCTGTGGGCCCTGGACTGTGACAGCACAAAATTCCTTTTCAGCCAAAATCCAGGGCGAGAAGCAGAGAGGTTCAACTGAGTCCACCAAGGATCCTGAAATGACAAGGAGGAACCAGCACTCCCAGAAGCACAGCAGTTTCTTCTCTGTGTGCAGATCACAGTGTAAGAAACTAAGTCCTTTGCTGTCCATAAAAGGACACTCTGCTATCATCCTCCTGCTTTCATTCACAGAATGTCAAGAAGGCTTTTTTTACAAGGTGATTATGTGTGTATATATATATATATATATATATATATATATATATATATATATATATATATAAAATGCAGACAGAGGGGAAAATAAATGTAATATGTGTTTTTAAATATTTTACAAATGATCTTCATATTTTACAAATGATCTTCCCCTTCTGTTCTTCTGTTTTATTTACCGGAACATTTCCTCCCTGTCCTATCTTGAGCTAAACAGGAGGTGGAACAAAAAAAAAGGAGGGAATGTTGGCCCACGGATCAAAAAATATCACTCTCTGTGGGCACAGGCGTCTCACATTCATTGTTTTTTGGGATTTTTTTCCACTCTCTTTGGCTAGGCAGTAAAAACCAGTAATTTTACAACAGGTGATTTCAAATATAATTTTGTTTACTTGCTTTTCCTGAGATGATTTATCTCTCTGCTCTCTATTTTGAATGGATTTTATCGCTGTATCTTCCAGAGCTGATATAGCTCCACAGGTATTTCCTACTTCCAAGAAAGTCTGTTTAAATGGATTTTGTAAGCCTGTGTTATGTACAGCTTCAGTTGTCAAGTAAGGATGTATATCAGAATGTGATTAGAATAATTTTTCAAACAGTTCTAAGTGAAATCTCTGAATTTCTGTCTTATAAAATAGTATCTCTCTAACAGAAAATAAGAATTTCTGTGGTTTTATGGAACTGATGAGCACAGCTTTATAGGGAATTCTGAGTTCAACTTTCCAGGCTGGAAGGGGAATTGAAGCATTTTAGTTAAAGCATGTCAGAAATTAGAGAATTTAATTTTGGTATAGAATAAGCTTTCTGTCAATTCAAAAACCAGTCTTCTGCTTAACTGTCTGATTACAATTGTTTTAAAAGTGCTATTCCAAATATTAGCAGGGTATATTAAAAATGTTCATGTCAAGAATTTCTCTCTGAGAAACCGATTTTATCATAACAATTTTCATCATAACCGCTGGGTTACTTTCTTTGAAATAAGCACAGGGTTAATTATGTAAATATACCTGTGTAAAAATGATAAGGGATCTGAGCTAAGATTGAGACCTTTATAATATACATATTGCTACTTTTCTTCTGTAAACATTAAAACATTTTGGGCTGGCATTAGTAGAACTTATTCTCCATTCTATATGAACTTTCAAACTGCAGTTTTCCTTAAAATAGCAGTTGGAGTGTGCAGAAGGTTAATGACACTCATGTTTATATTGTATAACCAAAGAATCAACTATGCCTGCCCTGCAAAACAAGTGGGGCACACAGACACTGCTTTCAGTACTCAAATTGTCTTCACACAGCACTATGGTATCCACCAGATGTATGTACACCTCAAATGGGAAATAAAGGTGGACTAAGGAAATATTTGTGTTCTGACATAACAGACTTCCTTGTGGGAAAACCTTTCATTAGACCAGATTGCTCTCAGGTCCATTAATATCAATATATGACATTAATATCAACTTATTAGATATTACTGAGATTAGATATTACTGAGATATTAGATATTACTGAGAGATAGAAAGATGGAATTATATTGATATTAATTGTACAACTATTTCAGTACTCAGTGTGTCCCCAGGATTGTGGCCTGCTGCCCTAATTTAAGAAAGCACCTAGAGGTGCTTTCAAACTCCCCTGTAAGGTCATATCTTGTGAAATTGCAAGAGTTTTACATGAGTGTTGCAGCAGAGATAAGCTCAGTTCAGTCACATGCTGTATAAATTTCTCACAAGTACTCATCTGAAGCCATGACTTGGCAGGGGTGAGGAGGTAGGTAGAAGAAGGAGAAATAGTAAGAAGAGAACAGGGATCTGCTCATCAGCAATGAGGAGAAAATTTCAAGCAGGGGGAGTTGTCCACGCTTCCATAAATAAGATATTAATCAAAAGGCACCCTCAACTACCCGAGCAGATTTTGTGCTACGGAGACAAAAGACAAAGCTTCTCCATAACCCTTGCACCATCTCCCATGTCCCCTAGTCTTTCCTCAGAGTCTTGTCCAAGGCCTATTTCCCAATAATCTGACTTCCAAAGATAAAAAAAAAAAAATGGTTTATACAGGGCAGCTTGATACTTTGCCCTGGACTATGAGGACCTTGAAGTCACTCGAGCTTGAAACGGAGCATGGAGAGTCTGTAGCACATAGACTTACAGTCTATGCAATAGACTTCTATTTCATGACTTCTGATTTCCATTAGTCATGTGCACCCTTTGTAGTTACAAATGAAGATTTATAGCAAAAATATTTCTAAACAAAAAAGTCATTATTTCACAATCAGATGGGTGAGATAGTTTAATATCTAATTTTTCTTTGTCTTCAATGCTGCAAAGGCATAAAGCTCAGCTTTTATTTTAAACTGAGTAAATGTTCATTTCAAAGTGTTTTTGAACTGAACTAGTCTACTTAAATTTGACAAAGTTATTTTTTCAGTTCTCCGTGAACTAAACTTTTAATTAGAAAGAAAATTACATGTTGTTTTGATATTCTGTTACAACAAATGAAACCCTTTTAGTTAATATTTAATTTGTATTTCAAAGTCTAAAGAATAGCTGTATTCAAAAGAGAATTATTGTTGTGGTAAAAAACATCAAGTCTCATAAGCCTCCCTTAATCAAAACTCAAAATCTGGCAACAAAATGTCAGTGTTGAGTGTTTGCTTTATAAACTTCTGGGAAAAGGTTTACAATGTTAATATTTCAAAATGAATAATTTCATAGAGCTTCTCTATCATTAATAAGCTTGCCATTTCAATCTAAAACATGAAGGAAACATTTGTATTCCTAAAAATAATAGATGGAATATTGCAAGTGCTTCAAGAAAAGAATTTTTTTTTTTTTTTTTTAATGGCATGGAGTCTGAAATAATGACTATCACAGTCAAGAATGAGCATACAGGATCTGCCGCATTATGTTGAAAAGTAAACCAAATGCTTCTGGTTTGACCATGAGATACCCTAGAGTATCCACAGCTCATGCTTAAATTTTTAGTTTTATCTTTCTGCCTTTACTCTTTAGCAATTTTGGTGCCTGATAACTGTTTACCTCCCTTGGCAGGCACTATTGTGACAATTTCTATTGCCAGAAATTATTGTGACTCCTCTGGCCAAAAGCTGTTTGCTTATCTGCCTAGATTTCCATTCTGAAGCCCTCTCTATACCATCTCTGTGCCCACTACAGCCCCACGGCTGGCAGAATGAGCGTCGCCCAGCAGAGGGAAGGCGGAAGCACCAACTCTATTTCCAGATGCTTCCCTTGCTGCCACGCTGGCAGATGGAGCAAGCTGGGCTTCCCTGCCAAACGTGGCATAACTCTACTCTTAGCTCAAGCAAAATCTTGGCTATGCTGAAACCTGTGGCATGTTGCCCATCCCCTTCAGCAGAGCCCAGCTTCTGGCACTGCAGTGGCGATGAGGAAGCACAAGACAGTTGGATTAAGTGAGGAAGGCACTGGGCAAAGGAAGCAGAGGAGCCACCATGCACGTGGGTGAGGAGGAGCTCTCAAGGAAGCCAGGAAGCAACAGGTCATTAGTCTCCCTTGATGAGGTATATAAAGATGGATGATACTCACAATACTACTGAAATTATTTATTGACCCGAGTGGGCAAAACAGCACGGTCACCATTCTATTTTTCTTTATTATCTTACACAATTTATTCTTAGGCCTAACCTGAGTCCTGTAACATTTCATCACTGTGGTCTTTGGTCCTCTCTACCCCAGCATCCTTCTTACTATGTGTCATCCTCATTCGTCTTGTCATATTTGAAATTTAGAGGGTAAGATTTGTTGGAACAAAGATGCATCTCACTGAAACTCCTGAAAAGCATTTCCGGCACATCCTTTGAATGCAAAATAATGAAATCAATACAAGTTTACTTTTTACTTTGTTCTGTTCCTGTAGAAAGAGATAGGATTAGGTTCCCCAAAACCTAGTACTCTCAAGAAATTTTATGATTTTGCTGTCTTTGGACCTTCTACGTTATGCAGCATGTCCTTAATTTTGAGATTGCAGATTCTGAAGGGTGCAGTTGCAACAAACAGTTTCAAGCATCTTTTCCCCAAAAGGTTTGTTCCATTCTCCATCATCATATCAGAAACCATAATACATATCATCAGCAGCTCTTTCTTTGTTGGGACACTAAAGAGCTGTTTGCCACCTGCCACCTAGCTCATGTCCCCTGCAGGTGACCTGCCTTAATATCAGCCCTCAACTGTTTGGTTTCTATTTCTTATTTTTTAGTTCTAATGTGACGTGTCTCAACAAAAAGCATTAAACCGCCAAACTCCTCATTTTGTCAATTTTCCTTCCTCTGGATGATGATATTTGGATTCACCCTCACAAAATGTATGGTGGAAAGGGTTGTGATCAACAGGCCTGTCCAAAAGCAGGAGTAAATGTACCCATGCCTTGGCTAAACCCCGGAGGAGAACTGGACATTAATTTTTTTCCTGTAGCAACCTCTCACTTGCTTGAAGACCAAACACCATTCTTGTTAACTTATTTGTGCTAAATCAGCTCATCTCCTGTGATTATTTTTCTACCAAGCTTGACATTTCTGGGCATTTTGATGTCCTTTCCTTCATTTGTTTTAAATGTAATTTGTTCTGCACCACTGCATCCTATGTTTTATACTTCAGTGCAGACTCCCTAGGGCAGATGTCACAAACACAACTAGAACAGTTTGCTGAACTGCAGGTTTATATCTCAAACCTAGGATTATGTTTATTGCCACCCACTCTACTGATCTAAGCTTAAAGTAATTTTCCAGTGGAGATCACTTCCTGCTTGTCTGGACCTCCTGGAGGGCAAAGAACTGCACTCTTCCCACATTGGCTTCCTCAGGAAGTAGGTGTCTCAGCTCCTGGCCCCAAAGCTGCAGTGTGCCATCTAAAATATACCCCTCTTCCATACTGTAGGTGGTGACTTCTTCCCAAGCAGACTTTTACTTATTCCTACAATTGCCCTGGCACTTTAGAAATAAAGAAAAGCTTCAGAGGGGACTGAAAAACTTTACATGCATAGCAATAATATTTAAACACATATTAATTCACACACAGGAATTCTGCAACCTTCAAAAAATATTAGTTCTTGAAAATAAATTGATAGAAAACTAGAAGTCTCTGATATTTTCCATGTGCTTAGATTACTACGTTAGAATTAAAGGACAGTGTAGAGGGTAAATTCTGCAAAAGAAGAAGGAAATGAAATGTCATGAAGTAGCACAGGTAAAGCTGCTTTTAAAAAAAGGATTTTGGTAAATTTTCTTCTTATTCCTTCAGTATAACTCCCTAAATTACTGCTGAATTGCAAGGATGTCAAGGAGTTTACAGATAAACTTGGTCATGTAAGTTTTTACTATGTCTAAGAAATCCTTTTCCTACTTGGTATTATAATAACAAATATAATTTAATTCTAATTCTCAGTAAATTCACAAGTAAATACAAAATAAAATAACACATTTAAAATAATAAAAATAATCTGCAAAAGTATTCTGAGAATTCTGCAATATGCTACATCAGTTATTGCTTAAAGTTGCTGATTTAATGTGAATTTATTTAGAAATGAAAAACTGAATGGGAAAAAAGAGAAACTCTCTTTCCAAAACATTAAAATGACATGTCCCATATAATTAAATATTAAATATTATTTAATATTAAAAACATTTTTATTTCAAGATCAGCCTTAAGCCTTTGGGTTATCTTTGCTGTCTTGCACCCAACTGTATGTTGGTTTGCCAGGCTTTTCATGCAGAAGCAGTAAACATCTTCCCTACCACACTATCAGCTGTAATATCCCTTCTTCAGGAGAGATTGCCTATTAAGCTCCATTGGTTGATATGCCTCAATGCCAAAATTTACACCAAGAATTTACAGGATAGACTGGAAATAAATTGTAGAAGAAAACAGAGTTTTTTCCTCATAAAAATTTCAAGACTTTAACTATTCTTTCCACTCCAAATAGCATGATAAATCAAAATTAGAAATTTTCCTTAATCCAAATAAAACAAAATACAACCAAGTTCGACAAAATACCTTAATAACTTATCCAAACTTAGAAATTCTAGATTTTTTTTCTCTTAATTTTAGATTTTTGATGTGATTTTTTTAAATTTAGTATGCAAGGTATCAACATTTCAGTTTAATATATTTTGATCATTAGAGTCATGCTAAATCATATGAATCATCTATACCAAAAGTATCAGAACCAGCATATTCTCTGAAATCTCAATTTCCCTAAAAATATTTTAAATATAAAAACTAAAATCCCAAAGAAACTTATTCCACAGGAAAATTTCTTACTATTAGTAAGTAGTAAAAAACGAAGTTCTATAATGAAATAATTTTCCATGTGAATATAACAGGTAAAATAAGAGGGGGGACAACAGAAGACAGAAAAGAGAAAGAAATCAGAATCTAAGGACTGCTGGGAAAAGATGGTACCTGACATGCTTAAATAAACTGTATTCTGCTCCCATTGGGCCAGGTTGCACTAAATACCAAAAGTCTTTTTTTTTTGTACTTTCTGGGAACCTTTCCCATATCATGCTGAGGCATTTAGGTTTTACACAAATTACCATGTGACTACTGCGCTCGATGGCTAATGGAATACACGTTTAGCAATGTGAAAGCTCAAAATCACTTAAGACTGTCAAACGAGGTATCTTCACCTCTGCTGCCAAAAAGGTTTCCAGTGATGTGTCAGAGACAAGATAGTTTCCAAAAGAGTTGAGTAGGAAACAATGGTGTCTCACTCTAGGAGGATGAGAAGATTCCCAGAAAAGAATCTGCCTCGTTCAGTCATACCCACCACGTCTCACAGAAGTGCTGCCAGATGGGCACCTTGTGCAGAAGGCTACATGGAAAGAGTGCAATACATCACACACAGCTCCCGTGTCCTCATCCAAGAGGAGACACTTGTAGTAGTTGCCAGTAGAATCAATAGACTAAAATTAATCATCTGTTGAGTGAACTCAGTAGGAGCCAACATGTGCTGGAGTCAGAGGAAATGCAAGAGATCTGCACTTCTTGTGTGTCTCAAAATTGTCTTTAACAGTGTCCTAATCAACATAATTTGAGAACTCTACAATATTGTTCAGCTTTGCCAAGCTGGAACTACCACTTTTGGGTATTTACATAAGACTAGGCTCATGACATGACTTCCTCTTTTTTTTTTTTTTTCCCCAATAGTGTAGGTAAAGGAGAAAAACCTGTCCACTACCTATAATCAATGTCCATTGTCCCTTGAGGGGAGGCTCTCACAGTTCCCAGGAACACACCAGGGGTCTGGCAGAAAGATGAAGGAAACCCAGGACTGGTTTCACCACAATCTTCTTGTCTGATCCTGAAGAGTCAAGCTCTGTACCTAGTGACTCACTTTACCATCTGCTCAACATCATAGGAGTACTGTGAGGATAAATACATTATGAGTAGGAGGCACCAAGTAACTACAGTGTTGAAGGCAATATAGTATGTTGGCTACCAAAATGAAGGTGTAATTGTAGCTTATACTATGTTCTTCTGCAATAGTAGTAAAGAAAAGCTGACATAGGCTTTAGTAGGTGGTAGCTGCCACAAAAGAAAAAGAAAAAAAAAAGAAAAAGAAGAAAAGCTGAGAAGGTACATAAGAGATATTGGTTCTATTTAGTTGTTAATTTTTTCGCTTAAGAAGAAGAGCCCAGGTTCAATTTTCCACACCATCAGCTGTTTATTTACATAAACTGAAGAGCATCAACAACATGAATATAGAATAATTCACACTCAGTCCAGAAAATACTCTGTAGGTACTCACTTGGGCTGGGCTGTACTTGACTGCAAGATCTTCTTGTGAACAAATTGAAACAAGAAATTGAATCCATGTCTTCTGTGTTCCATGGCAACTGCTTTTTTTTCAGTTTCAGTAATTCTAAGTGACTTTTCTTTTTCCTTGCACAAAATATTTTTTAATTAAATCCTTGCTTCATGCAAGCTGATGGGCCTTTATTTCTTCTGCTGGGAAGAGGACAGCAAGGGCAGCTTTAAATCTGAGAGATGGGTAACCCTGTATACCCTCATAAAATTTTTAGCTTCTTCTATACACCATCACAGCAGTTTTATATTTCATTCTGTTACTGAGAACATCTTGGTTGCTAAGTTATCTTGGTGTGGTGAACAACACACTCTTAATATTTGCTATTATTTTTTAATTCCATGGCTGCCTTTATATGTAAAAAATACGAAAGAACAAACTGGTAAATTCTGCTGATGACTTTCAAGATATAATGATCAAAAACTTAAATCAATGTTTTGATAATTTTATCCACAAAAACAATTAGAATAGCTTCCTCTATACTCATGTCTTAATCATTATCTGAAAGAGTTCCTGAAATTAAGGGTACCCTAAAAGTTTAAAAAAAAAAACTGTTTTATTTTAAATGTTTCTTTCCTTTAATTGTCATTAACAATGACTATGAGGTTATTGTTGAAAATTAACCAACAACTTAAATGTGTATTTATTTTAATTCTTGTATGTGGACTTATTTAGATGCTTGCCAAACAGTAATTGAACATTTGAATATTAATAAATTTAACTTTTTTACAGTCCACAGACAAGTCACGGTAAAAATGGCATGCAAGCCTTGCTCCTTACCAAGGCTGAGAATAAATAAATAAATAAATAAATAAATAAATAAATAAATTTATTTTATGCCTAAATGAAAAGCTGTAAGCCCAACTTGGCCACGATCAAAGGAATTATTCCAATGTCTCAACACTTAAGGTGTCATGCTGCCACCACGGGAACCCTACCTTGGCCCAGTGTAATTGAATTACAACATGATTTACTTTGTGCCTTTTGCCTTTTTTTTCACCACCTGGCATCTGTATTGGTCTTACAAAAGAACAGTTTTAAAGGAGACAGTTTAAACAGAATAATGGTTTCTGGTAATTTCCACAAATATAAATGCATATATTCTTCTTGTGGGTTCAAGCTTCTAAATTATATTCCCTTCTTCAGGTTATTGTCTAGTATATAATTCCTTTAATGTTCTGTATTTGGAGAAACTTCATAATTTTCAGGAAGGATTACATAAAAAATTAATTTCTTTTCTGAACTGCAAAGATGAAAAGAACCTTTTTCTTTCAAAATTTGAAACGCAGACTTCTATTTGAAAAACAGAGCAGCCAATAGTGTCGGAAACCACTCAGTCCTGCTGTGCAAATCTATGACATAGCAGTGTGAAACCTGTCACTCCAATGCTTATTTGTCCTTCCAGGCACTCAGCAGGTGGTAAAGGCCTTAAAGCATCTCAGTAAACAAAAAGGGTATTTGAATTGCCATTCCATGTAATTTCTTAGGAGGGAAAATTTCCATTTAATCTTAAAAAGCTGACAGCACTTTAAAAATACATTATTCTGTCTTTCTTTCCCCCTCCAGATTACTTACCAATAATTATACCTAACAGGGTCTTCTCCCAGTTTGCATTCTGAATTGCAAGTACCTGTCTATAGCCTTGATGAGAGCAGTAATCTTCATGAGTACATCTACATGATTTCACATGTATTTCAAATATCTCTTCTACTCCACATAGACCTGCAGCAAAAAGTACTCAAAAAAAATGAAAAAAAAAAAAAACAGCCTCCCTCCAAAAAAACAACAAAAAAAAGCCACCCAAAAAAAAAAAACCACCAAAAAAACCAAAAAAACCAACCAAACAAACAAAAAACAACCAAAAAACTCCATGTGTGATAGATCACACACTTAACAAGTGATCTGACAGACTGGCAATCTGGAACAGTTTGCCCAGAGAAGCTGTGGATGCCCATGTCCTGGAAGTGTTCAATGCCAGGTTGGATGGGGGTTTTGAGCAACCTGGTTTAGTGGAAAGTTTCCTCCCTTCAGCAAGGGGATTGGACTAAATGGTCTTTTTGATCCCTTCCAACTCAAACCATTATGTGATTCTGTGTTTCTATGAAAATTATGTACACCTTAGCAAACAGCTAATCCTTTCTTGCTCACAAAGCTTTGTCTTTTTTCTTTCTAATAATCTTTATAAACATCAATCATACATGCTAATTAGTAATCCAAATACAACAAGGAGGGAACAGTTTGAAATATGTCATGAGCTTGTGCATTGCCATGCAAGCATCTTTGAAAGAGCAATTGTTAATGACACTATATGAGTAGCAGCAGGCTGATGGGCAGCAATGCAGAAGCAGCCTGCCATGACACATTTCTGGGAAGACATCAGCTCTTGGGCCAGATAAACACTTAGGACATGAGCAATGAGGGTGACTAGCTAGCTAACCTGACATCTTGGTCTCCCTCCCAGTGCTATGCTGAACAGGACTTTGGCTACACTGTCCAAACACAACAAATGAAAACAGTTCTGAAATTACAGCATATGGCAGTTTTTCCACGCGTGTTTACATAGACTGTTTTAGTTCAGAACCTGGGGTGTGCTAATGTGAACTTAATGAAAGGGTGAGTACAGAGATGGTTATTGTTGTCTATCAATGGTTATCAGCAGTTAAGCTAACAGACCCACTGTTCCAATTTAATTTTGGCTTCCCACCCTGGTGTAACAGGACCTGAGGCAGATCAATGAAGTAAAACACTGAAAACTGTTCCTTTAGAGATACAAAAATGTGTAGAGATTTTTCCTTAGAGTACTGCATTTGACTGTTCAACTACTGTGCATGCACTATACTACTTAAGATAGGTTTTGCAAGCACCAGTCTTTCTGACTCAAAAAAGAAAAATAAAATTCATTTCTAGATTTGCCAAAACATTTAAGAAACCTTTCTCAAAGAACTAATGCTCAAGGTTCATTAACTACCTGAAACATTTCAGAAAGAGGACAGATAGAGTGACAGTTATTACAATGGTGATGTGAAAATAATTAAGAAATGGAATCCTTTTTATGGATAAAAGTCTTGTATTTGATGATCCTAATAACTATTCAGAACGATTTTGGCTTTTACAGTTCAGCACACAGTTCACAACAGCACAGCAAAATACAGCAAAACATGACTCCTTAATGGCACTGCCTTTCCTTATTTTATTGTGAGAAAGAACTTTACTATAACTTAAAGCAAATAATATAATGCAGTTACATTATATTAAAGACTCAAGAATCTACCCATTACTCATAGTGAAGAGCCAAGCTATAGATTAATCTTTTGGACAGTGCCTAGAAAATGTTAATAAAAGCTTTGTATCCATAAACTGAAATAATACATTTCCTATTTTATATTGCAAATAGTATAAAAATATTCTATACTTTTGAGACTTAACATTTTATTATTGCTATATCTCTGCCCCTAAAATAGGATCTTTTATAAGGACATCTGAGAAGTTTTTTGGTTTTTGAAAATAAAAAATCATTAGCAGAAAATTTCAGATTCTTAAAAACTTACTTCATTAAATTATCTATAAAGCCTGCTAAATATTTTTTTATGTTTGCAGATTTTCTAGAATATTATGGATTAGATATTGTTGAGTGAGGTTCAAAAGAATTTATGAAAGTGTATACTAGCAGAGGGATGCATCAAAATGGTGTTATGCATGATATCTCCTCAACTTAGATCATCCATCAAGAGAGAATCTCCCTTTGGAATATCAAGAACACTCTGAATTTCTCAGTTTTGGTTCAATAATCCCATTTGACACCAGATCAGTTATTTTTATGAAGATAGAGCTGCTAGTGGCCTGGATTTTAATCTAATTTGTAAAGCAGGTACAGTTTGCACTGCAACACTTAAATTATATGTGTGCAAAATCCAAGCCACTTCTCTTGGAATGGCTTTAAAAACAATCTGTTTAAATCCCATCCCTACTTGAAATATCAGAATTCTAGGGAATACTGCTTAACTATTTTGACCACATAATCTACTTTATGTTCACAAATTTGAATCAGAGTGATATGGCAGAATATTTCATTTTGTAATAGTCCGATGACTATTGGGTGTTGATTGATGAGAAACACAACATGAGCCAGAAATGTGCACTTAGAGCCCAGAAAGTCAATCATATCCTGGGCTGCACCAAAGGCAGCAGGGCCAGCAGGTCCCTCTAATCTGCACCTGTGAGACCCTATCTAGAGCTGGAGCTCCATCCAGCTCTGGAGCCCTCAGCACAAGAAGGACAGAGATGTTGGAGCAAGTCCAGAGGAGGACTTGCTCCTCTTGGACCACCAAGATGATCAGAGGGCTACAGCCCTCTATGAGGCTCTCTACAGCCTCCTATGAGGACAGGATGAGGAGCTGGAGTTGTTCAGCCAGGACCAAAAACCCCTGGGGAGACCTTATAGCAGGCTTCCAGTATCTAAAGGGAGCCAAAAGGAAATATGGAGAGGGGCATATTACAAGCACATGTAGTGATAGGACAAGGGGGAATGGCTTTAAACTGAAAGACAGTACATTTGCTATAGGTATAAGGAAGAAATTCTTCACTGTAAGGGTAGTGAGGCACTGAAACAGGCTGCCTGGACAAGTTGTGGATGCTTCATCCTGAAAATATTCAAGGCCAGGTTGTATGGGGCTTTGACAACCTGATCTAGTGGTTAAAGGTTCCTTCCAACCCAAACCATTTCACAATTCTGTAATTCTATGATACAATTCCATGTCAGCCAGCAGATTACAAGTCTAAGCACTAAGTCGATTTTAAAAATTAACAACAGCAAAGTGATCAGTGACTAGGAAAATGTTGCATCCATGTAAGTTTCATTGCCCAGTAGCTCTAGCATTTATCTTGGGAGTTCTATACTACAGCATGTAAAAGCCCAGAATTAATTAACTACATCAGCCTACTGATGAAGTTAAGTATTTAACATGTACAGTTCTACCTGTATATGTTTTTAGTATATCACAGCATATATATGTACACATTTATTATTTATGATGCACTGTTAAACTTGGTAGGAGCAGGATTGTTCTGATACATAGCTTTCTACAAAGAGACCTGTGTATTTTTTGCATTCATGGGTATACTAACATCTATCTTAGAATCCTCTGTTTCAGCAGAATACTCACAAAATTGCAGAACAAAAATTTTACAAATAAAGCAAAGAATCAATTGACATCACAGGCAAAGAATAATAGTTTACATTTTGAAGGAGAGAGCGATGAACCACAATATTTTAGTCTCGTATGTTTTGGCCACAAGGGGCACACAATACAAAAGCAAGCTTCAGCCTCCAGCGCTTACATATGAAATGCACCCTCTTCATTTGTGTGTTTTCCTTACAAATACAATGTGGAGGAGGAAAAAAAAAAAAACAAAACCAAAAAAAACCCTAAAAACAAATTGGGTGCTATCATATATCAATATTACCAAGAGTGTCAGATTTTTTCTGAAACCAGGAACGCTCAGCTCATTTAATTTTCAGCAGAAAATGCAGGACCATTACTTTTCATAATATATATTTAATAAAAGTGGGTAAAAAATATCGCTAGTCTTCTGGAAAGTAGTCCTTTGAGATTATTGTTAATTTTGAAAGATTTGCAATATATTGGGTTATTTTAAGTGAAGAATTCATGGCTGAGGACAATTGCAACAAATGACATTCAATTTATCATATACAATATTGTTATATAGTATTATTTATCTCAATACATATAATGTATCATTTGCTTTAATAATAAATGTGTATCTAAGGCTTTTTAAAATGTTGTTTACAGCAAGCAAACTAAGAACAAGCACTTACTGCCAGTCCTGTAGCATCATGGTGCCAGTAAAACAGTAGCACAAGGCACACACACACACAGGGTGCAGAAGCAGTAGTAAAGGAAGGTGTATAAATCTGCTACAGATGCTCATAAGCAAGCAAGAAGGATAAAACAAATGGTTCTGCTCCATGTTTGAATTCTTTGCATGACCCATGGCATCTGAAGTCTCAAATGAATGTGAGGCAGTGCAAATGAACCTGTGGAATATGAATCAAAGCCTTAACATCCCCAAGTTATTCCTCACACTGTGCTAGAGACCAAATTCAGAGACAGACTCAATTTGGCGCATTGTATGCTACTGAAAAAAAAATGCTGGTAGCAAAATTTACTGTTGGTGTAATATCATTTCCCAAGTCTGATGCAAATGTCTGGTTTGACACTAAAAAACTCCCTAAAACAATCAGATTTAGAAAATGAAATTATTGCATATAATGCTTCAGTGTCTAGATTAGCTATGACCTTTCTTCATCAGATGACTTTCTAAACATGATGGATATTGATCTCCAGCTCAGCATTGGAGAGAAGGCATTTAGGATTTGAAAATATAAATTAGGCTAATTCAGATGGGGTGCTCAAGTAAGGTGTGGAATTTAATTTTGATACTTCTGTCAAAACATTATTCAGTTGTAACTGTACCTTCCTAAATGTGGGATAATTTCCTTTACAGGAAATAACTCAGAAAGGTTTCTAAGGAAACCAGGCAAGCACACCAAACTAATATCAGGTTTTATATGACAGTGAATATCTCACAAGGAGAGTTGGAAAAGAATTTTCAGGGGAAAATGCTGTAAATGTGAATGAAGATAAATCTAGGTTTAAACACTGGCAATGTTTGAGAATGTCTGCTTCAGACTCCAGATATATTACTAGGTTAAGCAAAAAGTGGTATCCAGCACATGAACAGGAACATGTACATGAACAGAAGTATGTGGGATACAACTTACTGACAAAATACAAATGCGAATGAAGGAAGGTGGGGAAAGGAAAATGCAGATTATTTTAATGGAAAGCACTTTTAGAATGGAGAGAGTGAACTGGGAGAAAACTCCCCACCACAGTAATGGTAGGTGTTTTGGTGGTTTGACTATAGTCAGCTAAAATTATGGCAAATGGATACAGAAACTGCATCTAAAAAAATTAGATGGGAATCTTTTTTTCATGTGCAAAGCACATCCAGCCTGAATACTGCTCAAAATCAGATTTCCAGATTCATAAAGGGGAGAGGGCATGTCTGGATTTTTGATTTTTCAAACTTCAGAGGTGCCTGAGTACTTCTAACAGCCTTGAATATCTTTAATTACATAGTCTTCTGTGGTGGCTGCTCCTTGTTTTCTTCCCCAGCAGAGCTGAACTGGTTCCTCAATGTGTAAAGGACCAGGAAGAGGGAGGTGGTCCAAGCAGTGCCAGGGACTGACCAGGATTTAAGGTGTCCTGCTGTTTAGCGTGCAGGTGCAAAATTTAAAAAAAAGCCCAAAACAGGCTTTTTAGATGCATAACAGGTGAGTTTTTCTCCTAGATAAAGGCAGGGAGAAGGGGCCAGTGCAGTCATGCTTGCTGGGAACTGTGAGCAAAGCAGGTGACTGGGCACAGCGCTGCTCTGGCAGGTGCTAACTGTAAATAACAAAGACGCTCTGTGCTCCAAAGTGTGAATCCATTAAAAATGAATGAGAGAACATCTGATGTAAATGGTTGTGATGACATGAATGTGAGCTTTTCAGGCAGAATCAATAACTTCCATTAGGTCATCTGATATTGTTGGGAAAAGTCACACTTCCAGTGGATGTAAACTTTCCCTCAGGCCACTATAGTTACATGCAGGTTAGGGGCCAGGCAGAGGATCATGGGCAGTGAAAAGCAACTCCCTTTCCACCCACATACACGTCCTCTAAAAAACCATAATTGCAAAATATTGAACAAAATATTTCATTTATAAACTATTTTATAGCATACCATGAATGCAAATGGAACAAAATAGTAAGGTTGGTTCTCTACAACTCCTAAAAATGTTCACTTATTGATCACATAGACAGCTTTTTAACCTTCTTTATCCAGCAGTGTGTTTGATTAGCAACTTGCCATTTTTAAGGTTTGTTCCGGAACTGATTTGGAAATAAAATTATTTTACAAACAAAAGTATTAGGATATATTTACTTGCATTCCACAGACTTTTATCCAGGAATTCCTCTACACAGGTAGGAAAACTCTAAGTGCTTTGGCTACAACCTCCTGCAGTGGTTAACTGTGCCCTTGTAATTAGGCATGTACCCTTCACCTGAACTTTGCAGAGAGTGAATCCTTCACCAATCTCTGCACATTAAAAGCAGGAGAAAGAACATATTTTGCTGGCAGAGTTGAAAACTACTGGTTAAAAAGGTGGCTTTTGCATTTTTATTCCAGAAAAAAAAGTAAACAAATGAAAACAAAACAAAGAGCACACATTTTCCTCCCTGAACTAACCAACAAAAAAAGCAGAAGAAGACATGTTTCTTTGGATTAAGCTGAAGAAGGAACTAAATTATCTGTTTTCTTGACAACAAATAAAGCTCTCATGCCTTTGTCTAAACTTAAAGGTACATCTTTATTTAAAGACACTTATAATATATATTTGTGCTTTTGAAAGTATTTTTTTTCTCCCTTTTGCAAGCATACATACACATTAACTAATATATAGAGTGGGGATTTGACATCAAATGGTCACAGGAGAGAAGAAATTAATCCAAATCATAAACTAAATATTACCTGCCTTAAAAACAGCCTTTGGGCAAAAACAATCAACAGTTTAACTAGCAAAGGCAGATGCTAAAGGGTCACTATTTTCCCTCTTGCCATCATTTGTTGAATAGTTCTGTAGATATAAGGAGCAAGCCACTGAGCCAGATCCTGCTGTTCAAGAAATATGTTTCACAGCCAGGTAATTGCTTTCCTCAGACTGTTGCCCTAAAAGGAGGGGAAGGACAGGCAAAAACCTAATGGTGATGCAGTGGACTACTTCAAGAGGATCTGGTCAGAAAACACTTTGGGTAGCTTAATTTCATTTGTCTGTTACTACACATTTTCTGCATTAAATAGTAAACTTTCAAAATAAAATTCCAGCAGTGGTGGATCATAAGCAACACTCTAGATTATAATATACAATCAAGATCAATAATGGCACTTGGAAATTAAAAATGCTATCAAATAAATTCAAATTACTGTTCATACACATATTTGAGAGAACTATCTGCATTCTATACATAGACAAATGTATGTAAGTCTTCATTTTGGTTTTTTGGGTTGCTTTTATTTTTTTCTGACATTTTGCTCTATCATCATTAGATAGAGGATTCTTGTAATACACTTGTAAAACGCTGCTGAACATTTCCATAAGACTCTGACATTGATATTAAAGACAAACTGGGGTAAGCCCCCCAAAAAAAAAAAATTCACTTCTTTGAAAGATGTTCACAGAACAGGTTGAACTAATATTTTTTCTTCCACCATTCAGAAGTTCATTGTATTCCATCAGCCTGAGGGGAAGTATCACATGAAAAAATGAGTTGCTACTGTCATTGCATCCTATAGAACCCTGTTTATTAGAGTGCCACACAATTTGAAGGTGGACTTCAAAGGAAAATGGACCTCCATCAGACTCTTCTGTTAGTAAAGAAAAAAATGAGCAAGTCGTGAATTTCACAGACTCATATTCTCACATTGGTAAACAATTTACCTAAACCATTATTTTAATTTCTAGCAATGAATATGAACATTGAATCTGCCTCTCTATTTCATGCTCTTTAAAAATAGCACAAGTCCTGGACATGGAAAAATCAATTATTTAACCTTAGTAAAGAAAAAATTGGAATTTTTACCTTTTTGAAGCACAGAAATAATTTATATGTAACAGCTATTCAACAGCTGTATCTAAATTATGGATTTATATATGCAAGGACATGTCACTAAAAGCAGGTCAGGTATATTCTATTCTATTTGTTGAAAAAAATTGCATTTGTCTTACTACAGCATTGGTCAGATGGTCTTTCTCTGTCCAGAAGAACAGATGAACACTGATTTTATGTAGGAGTCATATTGTCACACATTCCATTTTTTTACATTGTTTATGCATAAAATTATTTTCTTATGGGTGTCATTTTAGCAAATTATGTGTTACAATTTTCCCTCAGCCCTACTTGCAGTTGTATCAAGTAAGAGCCTGACATTGCATCAGGGTGCCCAGGAGAGAGTTCTATGCCTACTCTGTCTTCTGTGGTACAAGCATGAGGGATTCAGAACAACATCTAGTCTTTTTATTGTATTTTTAGTCTGTGCAGGTAGGAAAAGAACCATTGTTTTAAATTAGAGATTTGAAAAAGTCTTTTTTAAAAAGTCTTAGATTTGATAAAGACTTTTTAGCAGCTTTTAGGTGCTGCAGATGTAGTTTGAAGAGCAAATATTAATGCAAATATCACACAAAATCAATGATTCAGGAACTGGTCAAGGGCTTTGCCATGCATAGCATCTGTAAATCTCCTTCACAGATTATAAATTTCTCTCACTGTTGGATATATTTTGAAAAATTGCCCAAGTACATATCTGTAGACTCAGATCTGCAGTGCATTGAAAGTAGTAAAATAGATTCTTGTGCGATTTTGGAGACAGATATTCTAGCGAGAAGCCAAACTTCTAGATCTTTCTTTCAACTTCAGAGCAACTATTCCAGTTTACAATAGAAAAGAAATTGGCCTATTAAAGAAAAAGATAAATAAAACCTGAAAAATTAAAAAAAAAACCAACCCTTTTTGCTCTAATTTAGAGATGGCTGAATCAATTTAAACTAAAATTCATTTTTCAGTCTCTCACAGAATGAAATTCTTTTCTAACAATTTTGTTGCTACAATAAAGCCTTGACAAATCAGAACTTACAGTGGAAGCTGTGATAGACCATTAACTACAGAGGATGCACCATAAAATAGCAGGGAAGCTGTCAGTGGGAATACAATTTTCAGGGGATTTACTTTTGTAGTTATATAAGAATATTAAATAAAAGTAATGTAATACAGGAAACCTTACTGCATTAATGTTATTTGACAGGTTTTACTGTACCTGTTTTCCTTCAAAGCCCCTTTTCTCATTTCTTCATCAATATTCTTCTCAATAGATAAAATACTCTTCAAACATAGTCAGCTGGATCATTATAAAAAAATGAGCCCAAAAGAAGCATGCTTAAACCTGAGAATTCAAAAAGCATTCTGGCCAATCCCAGGTGTCTTCAAAAGCTAGTGCTGTCTTGCTGCTGAGAGATACCTGATGGGATATTTCCAACAGATGGCTGCTGTTGGGAAGAGCTCAGTAGGGGTGAAAATGGAAGCTGCCTCCAAAACTCCATCAGTTCTCTGAAGGGAAAAGGTAACCAACAGGTTTCTAGCACCAGTAACCCGCCAATGTGCAGTGAATATTTTGCCAACTTTTGACTTCTTGATGGGTATAAACTCTATAAACTGTGCTGCTGAGGAGCTGTGGCTTTCCAGTTGTTTTCTGATTCAAAACTAATACACTCCCTGGAGTGAGTTGGGTTTGTGTTTATGTTGTGTTTTCTTTATTGTTTGTTTTTGTACAGGCATAGACCTGAACTAAAACAGAAAGTGGATGTAATCACCTACATGGACTGCATGAAGCAGACTTTCTGTTCCAAATTAAAGCACAAAGGAAATCATAAAGAAATTAAGTTAAATTTAAAAAAAAAAATATAACTTGGTCTCTTATTAAATTTTATCTTGTCTGCTTCACATTTTTACAGCTTGTGGGTGGAAGAAAAAAAAATGAATTAGAATTGAAAGCATACCTGAGTCATCAGACCTCCAGAGGAAATGAACTTTCAGGTAACAAAAGCTGTTAGGTCTGTCTGGTTAAGGAGGGTACCTGTAGGAGGCTGGATCCAGGCACCAGGCAGAGATTTGGGTTCTAATGAAAACAGATGCAAGACCCAAGTGGTGAGGAGTGCTCTCAACTGAATTCACCAAAAGCATGGTTGTCATGTTCCTACCCAAATTCTTAACCTTGGCAGCCAATTTTTAAGTACAGGACTACTTAACAGCTTTGAAAGCTAAATGAGTTTTGAGCAATTTTGCTAATTTTAGCAGGTTTTTTTCTTTTCTGCATCTAATTTCCTTTATGTCATTCTCAGTATGCAACATTCTTCTATGTAAAAGGACTAGAAAAGCTTTACTTCAAAATGTAGTGCCACCAGCTTTAAAATATTTGTATGTTATACATTACTCATAAATATGATTGTTGGAAATCAACCTCTGAAATTCTATTATATTTGCACTGCTCTCCTGTTTCAAGAGGATCAGCCTCCTCACAAATTTTTGATGAAGCAAGTTTACTTTATACTTTTCATACTGATTGGAAAGAAAATCCCTAATTACTAACATAACGAGCACTAATTTAGTGAGCACTTTCAGGGCTGAGGTTTTTAAGTATCAGATTAAATTTGAAAATAAGTTTAATTTTGTATAAAATGTCCAGCAAAAAATACCAAAACTGGATATTAGATATGTAGTTGTTTTGAGTTTTCTTAAAATGAAAATATGAAAAGTGTTTTATTTTTGGTTTGTATATTTGTTTTGCCTGCTCAAGGTGTCTTCTTGTCCTGACTCCTTTTTTGGCACTCATTTATGCAGTGACATAATAAAAATTGCTGAATTTGGGTCTTTTTCACCAGCCTATTACTGTCACATCTTTTTGCCTTTATCAGTTATCTGAACTATTTGAAGTGTCTGTATTATCAACAAAAAGTGATGTTTGATGTTTTCTGGAGTAATAAACAGTGCAACTCAATATGGAAATTTATAGATTGAAGACTTTGCATGATGTTCTGATGCATGTTGTATTTATGCTTTGGGGTACAAAGATTTCAGAGTGTGTCTAGGCCTGGTGCTATGGACTGAATGCCTGTGAAGCACAGGTTTTAGATGAATTTCAACCCAATGATTTCTGGTTCACATGCTCTGAGGCCATTGTGTAAGGTGAACCAAAGCTCAAAAGCAGTAGTAATCAAGAGGTTCATTTCAAAAGAGCAGCCTGGTCAGAACTAAAACACTAAAGTATTTGCAATATCCAAGTCCCATGTCCTTTGTATTAAAGTGAAAACTGGAGGAAAAAAAATAGACTTTTTCAGAAGGATTAATCTAATATATTTATGGATGTCAACAACTGATGTCTGCATTTCAGCCAAACATTAGACTGTCTTTACAATCATTTTGAGAAACCAAGACCTACAGAAAAGTCCCATTTAATAACCTATCACAGATCTGATAAATCCTATCTTCCTGTTCCTGTTTCACCTCAACTGACTTTAAAGCTCAGATTAATAATTAACATAACAAATGTTTACATTGGCCAGAGGACCTCAGTGAGGTTTTTTATTGCCCAGTTTGACAACTAAAAAAAATATTGGTATTCATGATAATTTCTATGTTCACAATAAAGTATGTTTCCTATTTTATGTCAATATGAAGCTTGGAGAGTGTATATATACATTTGTTTTCACTCTCACAGTTAGACATCTTCTAGTCTGATGAACACAAGTGGTAAATTAAGATCACTTTTGCTCCTAACTTCTTGTCCAGTGAAAATACAAATGTGTTTCAGATATCTCACAAGTCTCCTCTCTCTAATCATAAGAGATATTTGGTCTGGCCATTAAATCAGTGAGGTTTAACGTCTATTGAAATCTTGAAAGATTCTTTAATGTTCCTTGTTGAAAAGAGATTGATTTACTTATTTTCATAAAATGTTAATTTAAGTAGCATCTAGAAACATACTATAGTAAACTAAAGAAACACAGTTTTACATTGAGAATTAAGAAAAATAATTTTACTTATTAAATAACCATATCAATAACAAAAATACTCTTCATATAAATAAAACCCCCAGATTTTTGACTGTAAATGTCAACTAAATAAACAAAGAATAATTAATCAGGTAAAATCAATCAGCTCTGCCTTTTATAGAATTGGGTGGTTTAAAATTGATTTAAGATTAAGATTACTGGGTGTCAGATTACTATTTTATAGAACTTTATTGTCATTTATATAACAATAGTTTTTAACCACCCTCAACACACCTCTCAGTGGAAAGGGTAGTCCAGGCTACAAGTTTAATGCAATGTGTTCAGAAAACTAATTCAAGAATGCCTAGTTAGGATTGCAAAAGATTTAAAACTCTGAGTTTTACGGGGAACTTCTCTACTTGTCTCATGTCGTACTATTACATAAACCCAATACATTTCTTCCTGAAAGCAGTCATCCACACAAGTACTCTAAACAAGTTGTTTTGCAAGTTTAGTACATATCAAAATTAATCAGCAGGATTCAACAGATCTCAGTATAAAGATACTATGATCCTGCTACCCCTTTACTACATGATAGCCTTCTGGTGACAGGACTTAATGGGAAAGTGGAGATTGGTGCCTAACCTCATGAAACTTTGCAGAGGCTGAACTTATGGTCATTGTTTTCCAGTTAGACAAGTATTATACTGCAGAACACAGCAGAGTCAAAAATGGAATATATATTATTATATCAAAATTTATAATCAAAAATTATAAAATAAAAAGAAGAGGATCCAGAAGGAAGTCCAAATCAAAACTGTAAAATGCAGATGTCAGGTTAAAGTAGCTCTTGGCCCATTGTCATGTTGGTGCAGAATTTTTTCTTTCTGCCTGCATTGTAGTCTAGAAGAGGGACTAAGACATACTCATCTATAAAAACCCTTATCTTGGTGATTAAGTCATAAGACTCTGCTTCCTGAATGAAGAGTAGTCTTGTTTCTGAAGAAAAGAGGTCACGTGCCATAAAACTCTGGGCATTACTTTTGGGTTTAGAATTCCCTTTCCACTGACACAGACTGTCCTGACACACCAAAGATAGAGAGTTTGGTCATGCCTCAGTCAAACTTTCTCCTTGTATCACTTTAACATACCAGATTCAGGACTGTGCCTGGTGCTAGCTCTCTTCTACACAAACATGGTTAGCTCCATCCTTAGTTTCAGCTCTCTGGTATATTATGCAGTCTTGTAACTCTTTTCAATTTTTGAGACGAGAGCTGCTAGTTGCCTTTGCTTTCCAGGTCTTCACCAAGTAAAAATCTATTACTATAGGTTATAAAACAGAATCTGACCCTTTGACATTTTATTTTCTTTCAACATAAAATGTGGAACAGGATGGACATATTCTTCAATTCAATAGTACATGGAGGAATAAAGCAATTCGTACAGACTCAGTGAGTGCAACTGCCTTCTACAATCATTGAAAACATGTAATGGATTGGGCAGTACTTATGCAGAGTAGAGGACTTCAGTCTTCTTAAGTATCATGAATAAGGTCACTCTTGAGCCAAATAGAGAGAAAATTATAATTACTTACTGAACACTCCCAGTAATAAGCAAAACTCTTGTTTACAGACCAGTTCAGAAATGTAAAATACTGACTTACTCATGAGACAGAGCTGGTTTTAAAATGAGTTATAAATGTGTTACTGCCAATTAATCTTCCTAAGTAAAAACATTTCTCCATTTTTTAATTCTCTGCCAAAGCAGTTATAACATGGACTACCTGTACAGAAGTAATGCATACATAATGATATGAGCTGTACTATTGACTGGTCTAAAAATTGATTGCTTTTCTTTCTTTCTCTGCTTCATTTCTTTTGTTGGCTTGAACATCATTCATACACAGATTTAACAAATGTTTATGACATATGGTTTTAAATGATAAATTACTTTGCCTAGATAACAAGATAAATGTGGCAATTGGGGTTTTAAAAGATGACAAAACTAAATATTTTCCATGTTTCCATGAAAGAAATTGAAGAAAACCAATCAACCAAACAAATAAAATCACTGCAAGCATATTTTAATTAACTCAATTATTAGAATGGGTTGGATTTTGGTTGGGGTTTTTCTTCTGTCTATGAGTCCTTGTATCTTGGGTCTTGATGGATTCTGTATTACAGATCATGTTTACAAGAAGTTTCAATGAAATTGAAAAAAATCAGAATGAATAATCTTCCATTCAGGCATAATCTTGAAACAGAGAATGACAAACAATGAGTGAATTCATTTAAATATTGAATGAAGCAGTTCCCTTAAAAGAAAAAAAAATCCTGTTTAGTTTCCCTTTTATTTGCAGAAACCATTACAAAATGTCGAGTCCTTTAATAAAGATAATCATAATACAGTAATTATATAAATCACACTTTGATTTAAGGAAATCCAACAACTTCTCGTAATTTGAAAGTGGAATGAATATACTTTCAAAGAATACAAATGATTTAATATTTCTCTCTACTCTACAGCTAATTCAGCCCAGCTTCTGCATACAGATAACCCTTGCCATGTCTTGACATTGCCCTCTCGCCAAGTGCCTCATGGTGGGAAAGTTCCTTCCCATTTTCAGATACAATTGAGGCTGCTTATGGCTGTAAATATCTCAGCCAGGTGTTATTCAGCTGAAAAAGATATCTCCATGGTATTTTTCCTGATGCCACATGGATACTTATCCGTGCTGCTTTCATCTGTGACTAACTGCTTGCAGCTTCAGCGAGGCACTGGAAGCAGCCTCGCTGGGAACATTTGGTGTCCTGACTCATGGGTGCTGGAATGAGTGAATAGCAAAAAGCTGATACATCCGGAAGAGCCTGAGGCTGAATTCTGAAATTCAATTTCCATTCCTTTGGACTACTAGAGAGCTAAACTGAGCGATGCAAAAAACACTAAAGACACAAAAAAGACATCTAGATTTTTTTTTTTTCCAGAGTAATCTACCTAGTCAGGAGAAGCTGTTAGTATGAATACTCATAAAAAAGAACTGATAATGATATTTAGATTTTTTTTTAATCTTCTTTTTCCTATGCAGAGTATAGAAAAGACTAAGTTCAGCCTACCTTCTGCCTGGGATCTTTTCTATCCATCTCCATGACAGCAGAAATTTATCCAGGTACCATTAAATTGATGAGTAAGTATAGAGTAGCTACAATGAAAATAAAGTGTTTTTCAACAAAGCATGAAATTTTCTCTATTTGAACAAAATCACATGCCTGAAGAGTACTTTATATTGGTTATCAAAGATAAATTCAACCTTTTAAAAACAGGCTTACAAAACCCCAAATTTTCCCAGAGATACACTTACTGCTTTGGAAATGCTGAATTATGCAGGATATTTTAGCAGAGAATCATATTTGAAGAAAACATACTTTTAGGATTTTTAAGGAAAAGTTATTTAGGTGTTCATTTTCTGTCCCCTCTGTTCTGATGCTTACATGTTCCTGATAAAAACATGAGATACATATTTTCCTTCTTTTACAGCTCCCTCTGAATATAGAGTCAAATTCTTATTTTATTTTAGCTTAATTCTCAAGTTTCCTGCTTTTCCCTTAAGTTTTTAGCCTAACATAACATCAGCCATTTCAATGCTGTTGGACCTGAACCACACATATGTACAGGATAGGAGAATCCAATACCTTTTAACAGAAGTCACACCCGGTGTCCCCCTTCAGTCTGAAACTAGGCTTTTCCTTCACCTATTGAAATTAGCCAAAGATTTCCTAATTCCAGTTTAATTTAGTAGTTCTTGATCAAAATCTCTGTGACCCTATCCTTTTGCCCTAATAAATAATTCCTAACAAGATTTGTCTCTGGGAAATATACTCAAAAAAACCCAAAGCTTGAAATGAAACCAGAATGATCTCATTTCAAATGATCTTTTAGATTTCAGCCACTAACTTTGCCTTCTAGCTACAAATTTGTTCAAATTTTTCAATAACCTACAAATTATTTGATTCACACTTTAAGTTTATTCCATCTTCTGATTGAAGACAAGTAAAAATAAGAGCTTTTGAAGGTTCCACTTGGCCATTTTCCTGGGAAGCAGATTTGTAGCACTAGCTAACCCATTTTTCAACAGCATGAATTCTCACTGCCCTGATTATTATGTGCTCATTTGCACTAATTCAAAGTCAGTTCACAAAACTAATACAATCTAATTTGGTAACAATACCTATCCACTTATAAACTGAAACAAATTATTAGACAATGCTCAGCTGTGTAGAGAGAGACTCAGAAATACCTTTCAAAAACAAAGATTTTTAGTTATTATAGAAAAATCTTTCTAAGATTAATAACAAGGCTACTCTTGCCAAAACATGGTGTCTTGCATTCTCTGGGGGAAAAAAATTATGTCTCTGTGGCCCTGTTTTGCTCACAATGATATAAACCTTACTATTCTTATTGATTGAAAATGAGGAAAATCCCATTCTAAATTAAATTCTATCTTTCTAATCTAGTTGTATCTGAATGCAAATTTCATCCAATGAAATATAAAAATAATATTCTGGAAAAATGTGAGTAGCTGGTAAAAGACATAAACTATTACATTCCACAAAGTGACACAAGCAGCTTTTGAAACCAAGCAAACTTCAATATCACAGCTTCACACAAGCAACTTGATATGATTCCTCTTACCTAGCTTCATGAGACAGTATCCAAAGAAGTCAAACAGATTCTTAGAGTCAACAGTGTGTGCTGTATTTCCTCAGCAGCACCATGGACCCATGTTAAGAAACGTTACCAGTGATATTCTGCTAGCACAGGCACCCCAGCTCATCTCACATGTCACTGTCCTACACAGTAAGAAAAGTCACATTCTAAATGATACATGCTTATGCTACATAAAGCTTTCCTTTTCTAATGCCTACCCTCAGTCACAAAAGCTGCTCCTGTGCAGTTGCCAGAGATTCAGTGTATTGTACTTCCGTTAACTAACTCCACCAAGCAAGCTGAAAGTGGAATTATCTGAAGTATTTGACTGCCAAACCTTCAATTATCATTATGGTTTAAAAAAAAAAGCCAGTGCTATTTTGAGTGCAGTTACAATAGCACGCCACCTGTGAATAGCTGGAAAGCCAGGCCAACAAAGCCTCATTGGCTTGTATGAACTAAATTTTCACCCTCTAGCAACAACCTAAACTATTCAGACATGAAACTCACTTGTCCTTCACTGCTCTCTAAAGCTACATCTGTGCATCAGCTATTTTCCAAGAATTTTTTCAGACACTTTCTCAAGAAGGTAAAACAATTAGGGTCATGTAGATACATACAGACAGATCTATTAACTGACAGTGCTCCCAGGTGAAAGTGATTATCATGATCTACACCATTTTGATGGGCCATTTTCATGATCATATTTCTCTGTCAGATTTATTTATTTCTATCCATTGCTATCATTAGTGCCTGTCTAGAGCAGCGAACATATTTCAAGCAACTCAAGAAGATGCTGATGAGTATTTTACTGACATCTGATGGGTGGTGATGCTTTCGAAGCTCTAACTCAGTGATACTTTAAATTCAGGATTCTGTCTCACAAAGACATATGCACTGTCTTGGTTTGTCTTTCCAGGAAGTACTCACTCTGCATAAAATTAAACATATATCACAGCTCTAGTAGATCTCTCCAGCTGAACACTTATCAGGTTGATATATTCTACCCTAGTACAGGTCCATCCCTTCTTATGCTTCCCTTGGTTAAAATGATTTCCCTAGATTTCCTGAAAATGTTTTCCAGCAATAAAACCATGCAATTTCCCTGACCAGTATCATCCACCTCTGCAGTAACTTTAGTTTCTCCTTAGGACGAGTTGCTGGGGTTGTTTAGACAGAAAAAAAGCAGGCTCAGGGCAGACCTTATTGCTCTCTTATTGACCTTATTGAAAGAAGGTTAAAGCCAGACTGCATGAGGAGGTGGGGTCAAACTCTTCTTGCAGGTAACAAGAGACAGGACAAGAGGAAATGGTCCCAAATTGCAGCAGGGGAGGTTTAGATTAGACATTAGGAAGAATTATTTCATGGAAAGAATTGTGAAGCATGAGAACAGAATGCTAAGGGAAGTAGTAGAATCAGCATCCCTAGAAGAGTTCCACAAACATGTATTTATGGCACCTGAGGGCATGGTTTAGTGGGGAACATGGTGATAGTGCTGGGTTGGTGGCTGGACTTGATGATCCTAGGAGGTATTTTCCAACCTTAATGATCCTATTATTCTAATGCATCCAATTGTCCACACACGAATTTCCTAGACTGTGACAACATATTTCAGTCTTTCTGAAGGGCATTATTAACCTATAGAAAGGTATTTTATAGATAAGAAGCTAAATTCCTTTACAAATCCCATGATCTTAAGTAGTAATCATATGGTGATTGTGTGCCTTAACTTCAGATATGCTTCAAATACGATTTGAAGCATATCTGAAGTTTCCCCGAAGTTGAATTATAAATGTTATCATTCTTTTTGTCTTTTTATACTGCAGTCATATAATATTGTGTTGTAGAGACAGAAAAAATCAGTACAGACTTTCTAGAGAATATTGATTTATGTTTAAATTACTTTTATCTTTTTTCTTTTTTTCATATTGTAACTGATTTTTTTCTTACTATACTTTTTCTTTTATTTTCTCTTCTTTATTTTTATGTTGTAACTGATAAGTGGGCTGGCATATCCTTTTCTTATCTGTTCGCGAAATACATGCAACTTCTGTTCTCAGCTCAAGGCCAGTCAAAGATAAAATAAGGAAAGAACATCTCAGAGGTACAGTTGAAACCTGCAGGCCTAAAATCTGCCCTATGTCAATCCACCTGTCTCATGAAATAGCATTACTGACAGCAAAGGGATCACAGGAGTTAAAAAAGAAGGAGCAATAGCATAGGAATTTCTGCCTTATTTCCCTATCATGTTAAGCCAAGAGGAGCTGACCTCCTTCTTCTGAGAAAACAGCAGACTGGAGATAAGGCTAACTTGAGTCCAGGTGCTTGTTTGCATCTGAGAAGTCATCTTAAGGGGGTCTTGATATTATTGTTGACTGAGATACTAAACTGACACTTTAACACTGTTTTCAACTGTTGGAACATACATTGTTAGATTTCAGAGTTAGTGAACAAGAAGCCATAAACACTCTTGTAACACAAGTTAATTTCATATGCTGTGCTCATAGACTTCAAATAACAGTATTTGCTGGTGGTTGGTTCAGATTCAAGCTTATCTTCAAAACCAGACTACGATGCTCTCTTTTATTTATTTAATTCCTACACAAACAACTTGTTTGGAATATAATATTTCTGAAAAATCTGCATTCTGCAATTTTCCCAGAATCAGAAAAAAAATCCCATGGCTAATTCTTTTTCTCTTTTGAACTCCAGACCAGAGGTCCTATTTCTGTTCACAGCTCATAAATAAAAGGATTGATTCAAGTTTTGAAATTTAAGCATAGAAGGTTCAAGTTTTTCTTCAGTTCTGATATCACTTGATTTTTCTGTTCAAGAATCACTCTAGCTTCTCTAAAATGTGAAGTCCATCCCTTGTGATTTGTGGATCATTGTAATATTTGATGCTGTTGTTACTAATTATTTCAATGAATTGTACAGTGTTGCTCTGAAAGTGTCATAATACAAACAACTTATTTTCAGCTACTTTTGTATTTATATTGCTTCTTCACTTTCTATAAGTCCTATAACCACATCATTGTTTTTAAAGTGTGTCATTTGCTCTACGTAGACAAAAGTTCACCTAGTTTAGCATGAAATTTGCTTGATCTTTATAAAATTCCTACAGCTAGTATAAAATTACATCTGACTTTCAAGTTGCATCTGGGAGATGGGAAGACTTGTTTGCATTTTTTTTCAGTCTGACAGCAGATAAAGATTTCTTATATATCTCCTGGATTTTCTTCTTCCTTTTCCTTCTCTCTATCCTCCTTCTCCATCACACCTGACTATGAAAAATGTATTCCTGTAAGTGCAATAGGAAAACCACTTGAATAAGCACATATAAACCTGTCGACATGGACACACACCCCTCTTGGTTCATTAGCTGTTGCCTTAGCCCTGCAATACCACCCCTGTAAACCAACACTATGTGCTACAACCCAGTCTATGTTTTTTAAATAATTTCTTCCTCCTTTCCTCTTCTAGCATGTCAGCTCTTTTCATTCCTTATTCTTTTTCAGTTAATGTAGCAGCAGTGACCACTTTCCCAGTGGTCTCTACTGTAATTCACCATTATGCCCCAATTATGCCTAATTAAGTCTTCTACTTTTTTCTATTGTATGCTGAACTTCCATTTCATGTGAGAAAGGATGGTGTGAGGCTCAGTTAGTAACAGATACTTTTTCACACAAAAGTCAGATAGACAGACAAATGTTAGAAAAATAGATTAGATGGAAAAACAGCAAATATTTCTTGTCTAATATTTAAAAAATAACACAGAAACCACCTGGAGAAAACCTATTCATAAATACCACAACTGTGAGGTTTAGAGCATGAAACCTCCTATCATTTCAGCATAATACAGAAAAAATTCTTCTGCCTCTTGGAGAGCTCTGCACAGTTCTCAGCCTGATCTTCCTGATCCTTACATTTGTGCTGCTAATTGGGCATGTTTCTTATGTTTGTCATTCATTCTCCTTAGCAACCAGGGCACAAGAAAGGAAGGAAATCTAATATAGAAATGTTCATTGAAGGTTCCCTAAAAAAAGATTAATGCTTCGTAGTATCAACTGCATTGAATTAAGGCTAACTCTTGGCATTGCATTTTTCTTTCTGGGTGTCATGTCCTTAAGTCATGCTCTTTAGAGGCAATTTGGAGATAATTCTCACAGCAAAAAGAAAGAGGCAAGTATTCACTCTCTTTGTTTCTGTGGAACACAAGGAAAGATAAACTTTAATAAAGCAAAAAGAATCAAATAAAAAATAATTTTAGCATATTTTCACAATCTTTAAATATTTTTTGCTTACCTTGAGCTTTTGAGAGACACACTGATTTTTTTTTAAGAGGGTTAGATGAACTGCTAGTCCCCATTCCTGTCCTGTTTTGGGTTTCAATTGAATAGTTCCAAGAGTCATGGATACAGTCATGGAAAGAGATGTATGGAGAACAAAAATAAAAATATCAAGTCCAGGACTCAAAAAGCTAGAATAAAGCAAATAAAAAATGGCCCTATGATCACCAGAATTACTTTCAAGGATAACCTTAAGGAACCTTAGGAAAAACTTATTACAGTTGCCTGAGTAAGAAAGGGTATGTAAGTGGAAGACCATAGGCTCATTACTGCAGCTTGAACTTTTGTTTGACTTTTCCCATTCCAGTGTTACTATTCAACTTCTAACTGTGCTTCTTCTATGAACAACTGCCTGGAGACAATTAGAGAGGTGTTTGTTCTTTTTGTGCCCCACACTTTTCCAAGTGTGACCCTGGATGAAAGGAAGGGAGTGGGGAGAAGGAGGAAAGAGAGGGAAGAAAGCCACCTCTTAATGTGTCCTTCAGTATTTCCACATGTTTGCTTAATAATACTGACAATGTGGGTAGAATAAGTTGTGTTGAACTGCTCTCAATACTGTCAGAGAACAAGCATATGCAAGCAGGCAATTAGAGGATAGTAGCTGGCATCCTGCACATCTGTATTCTACTTGACATTGCACTAATTTACTCATTAAACCAAAGCCTAGAGAAATAGGTTTGCAGTCAAACTAGGCAGCAAGGACTCATTGATAGTAAATAGTTGAAATTTTCTCAAAAAAACCCCCTGTACTGAAATCCAGACTGCTGCTCAAGATAAGCTTGTTTTTAAGTGTGGGTTAAAAGGAAATCACTGAGTGGTAAAGAAGAGCAAAGAATATTATGCAGAATAACACCATTTTCTAAGAAGGGGAACCATGTACATCTTGAGCGATTCAGTTCATTAGATTCCCTAATCCTTGCTTTTGCATGGAAAAATAATTTGAACTGACATTCCTTGGCACATAGCAAATGTAGTATTTTCACTCACAAAGTCTTGTTGCAAACAACAGCCCCCCCTCTTTTTGACATCCAAACCTGCAGAATGTCTGTGGAAAGCATTCAAAGGCATAGCAATCAAGAGCCTCCACTGTGCAGAAGGCTCTGATGCAGAGACATCCTGCAGAGGCACTTCACTTCTCAAACATATTTTGAAGTACCATATAGCTTTTTCCTAACAGAAAATCAGGAGAAAAGGCAATGGGAGACCAGCAGCACATCTCTAACATGATGGATTCATAGCCCTACTTTCCTCAGAGCACAGAAACACCTGATCTGCAGTTCTTGTGGCTAACTTGCTGTCTGAGAAACCAGGGAGAAATTAATCTCTTTTAATTTTAGCTATCTAGGCTGACCTCCCATCTTAGATATCTGTCACCTTAGGCTCTCTTCATACATTTATTTGCCCTATCGCAAAAAATATTAGAGGAAGATGGACAATTCTTTGGAAATGCTGGTTTTTTTTCCTTTTTGATACACAGTGCTTAACTAAGACTTTGAAGTCTAACTTCTAGACATTAAAGCTAGGAACTGATGAATCTCTCCCTAATTAATGGAGAGAGTGCAGAAACTCCAGAGGGTAATTCAACCCAGCCATTTTAAATGCCTATTTAGAGAAGAGAGGAAACCATTTCTCCCCATTAACTGTGTAGGGAGCCAAGTTAACTTGCTTAACCAGACACTTAGCTTTTGGACAGCAAAAGTTGTTAAGACAAATTACATCCCAAGTGTTCTGCAGCCCAAAAGGGGATTTCTTTTGATCCCTTCAAATCCCACAAAACCCCTCATAAAGCTTGTTTATTCAGACTTTACAGAAGAGTCATGATTTAGCTTTCTGCCAGTGAAACAAATATAATTCAGGGATGCTTTTTTTTCCAGACAAGGAAAAACAACTCCAAACTAAATATCACTTCTAAGGTCTACTAGGTCATCTTCAGCCCCTGGATCAATACATGGATGGAATACAATTGTAAAGGTCACATTGGAAAATTCCCTCTTCATGAAAATTTTCAGTATAGAAAAAAAGGTAACTTACACAGTTCTTATCCAAGGCCATCACTTCAATGTACTTTCATGTTAGCAAATCTAATTCTTCTATGAGAGATCAGCATCTTTTAGATTGAAGTGCAAAGTACTGAAGGAAACAATTTGTTTGCAAATTCTGTTCATAACTGGAATTGAAAAGTGATTTAACTGACTCCACTTGTGCTATATTTTACAGCACTCAAATCTTCTAAAGGGAAACTGTGCTATTGCTTTTTTACATCAAGAAAAGATAGGTCATTTTATGTTTTTATTAACTCAGTAATGGCCAATTACCAGCCTAAAGCATGTTGTAACCTTAAATACAAATTCAAGATGCAGAACATCATTAAACTCCAGGCAAAACTCTTCATTGTAGTGTAGAAAAGTCAATTTTAATTTTTCCTGTCAGTGTGCATTTGGTCCCTCAAAAATAAAGATGATATTTCTCTTTAAGCAAATTATTTTGCCTTTTTGAAGAAAACTGACCTGAGAAAAAAAATACCTGGGAGGATAATGGAAAGCAATGAAATTAATAGACACTCCCTAACCCTCATAAAGCCTGAAATAAACACACTTGATCTCCTAGATCCAAGAAGTTCTGGGATACCATACTTGATCTCTGAATTAACAAAACAGAAAACAGGTTTCATGCACATAATTTTTTTTATTGAGTAAAGCCATCCATCCAAGTTTTTATATAAGATTTTCTTGTAAATTCCATTACATAAATATAGTATTACAGATGTTACAGACAGAAAGCATCACATGGTAGTCAGTCTAAACTTTCTTTAATAGCCAGTCAAGTTTCCGCTTCAAAATTATTTGAGATGTTTATAACATTGTTATTTTAATGTACCTTGATGCAGATTTTTAATCCAGACTCAGTTTTAATGTCCTCAAGTTCATTGCAGTTTCTACATTTTCAAAGTTTAAATTTGCATGACAATATATAATCTTCTCTCTATTAAACAAAAAAAACCCAAAACAACAAAAACAACCAAACAAAAAAAAAGTGATAGTCATCTTTCCAAAACAGTTATTCCCTGGTTTCCTTTTGGACACAGGGAGCTCATTAATTATGCTTTTAATGCTAATTTTCTTGATTTAGTGGGAAAAAAACTTAGAAAAGTAGGTGCTGTGTAGAGAGAACACTTATTCTGCTCAAAAAGGTAGTTAACTCTTTTCTCTAATGCTCATTCAAAATGTCTATTTTTGCTTGATCTTAATGCAAGCTACAAGCAAAACTGTGAGTTACTGTTGCTTTTTCTTGCTCATGATCTCAAGGAACTGAGTCAACTGCTAGTGATTACCAGCACATGGGAACATCCTGTACACGGAAACATCTTACAGCCAGGCCAGGCAGAGCAAAACATATCCAGTTTTATGGTGGAAACCACAAGGGATTATCCTAAGCCAGTCAATTACTGTCCTTTTTATGACATGCCGAATGAACATGGCCCAGAGTGTGTTCCAGAGGGTCTCACCTGAAATGCTATGTCCATGGAATGTCACCTACAAGGAAGCAGCTCGTGCTGCACCTGTCTCAAAAGGCTGCAGTATGGAAAGTGCCTCCACTTGATAAAGATGCTAAGTAAGTGTGCTCCTTCACTCTTTGAATGGTGAGCTTCTGCAAGAGGAGACTAGTTCTGGCAAGCAGTCAGTTCTCAAGGAGGTGATTATTAGAAGGAGAAAAAAACAGGCTTTGTGGAAGACTTCTCTTGACTGAAATATTACCTAAAAAAAATTGAGCTCACCTTGTCTATGACAATCTTTTGGAAAATATTTGGGTAAAAGCCTAACTAGGTAAATGGTAAGTAGGTATTTTTTTCATTACAGAAAGGAAGAAAACAATATTGAACCTGTTCAAAAACTGTGTGATAAAGATTCTGACCTTCAGTAAATCTTTGAAAAGTAATGTGTAAGTAATGATTTCTCCAAAGTTTTCTATTGTCACAATTTTACACAGCGAGTGCAGAACTTCTTTTAATATGCTGCTTAACCAGGAAGCAAATCAAATGAATTTTTTTTTATTATAATACCTTTTCAGCTGCCCATCAATTGTCTTTTTCTAGCTAAACAGAAAGCAGAAATACTTTATCACAAAATCCTTTGCCCCTGCATGTACGACTGATCACATCCAAATAGAATGCAAAACCTGACATGATGTCAACTTGAAGTGAGTTGTTTACAAGCACAAAATCCCTAGTACTAAGTCAGCTAAGCAGCTCAGGTTTATGTAAAAGAGATCTGCACACCACACTGTCTGAATTTCTCTTCTTCCATCTGGAAAACTCACCTCCTGCCAGTCTATAGAGAGCATGTTCTTTCTCATGTAAAGAGACATAGGCATTGTACCTGGCTACTGCATCAGCAGCATCTCTAGATAAATCACTTGTAGTGAAAAAAATAATTTTCTTATAGACTGTCTTCACTGTTTCTGTTGTATGCTTAGTAACCTTCACAACAAAATACATTTTAATGATATGACAGAATATTTTATACTTTACTGTGGCTATAAGAAGCTTTTACAGAAGTATCCAGAATGATCACTGGAAAACATAAAAAAATCTGAAAAAAAAATTTCATACTGAAAAAGGACTACATTTTTTCCTACCAAGTACATTAAACTGTCTTAGTTTCATTAAAAAGCATTTCTTCCTGTGTTAAGTTTTTCCATGTGATAGAAATTAGATCCTAATTTGTGTCCTAACTCAGCGTGTGAGTGCTTAGCATCTCTGAAAGCCAGGTCATTTCTCTTAATATCCTTTAGACACTGTTTTCTGAGACTGTGCTCCTAAGTAATTCCTACTTGAATGCTTATGAGAGTAGAACAGAGAGGGGATTCTATTCCCATCACTGTAAAACATCCCTGGAGGAGCTGAAATGTAGCCTGTTTCCACTGAGCATATTTTGATGTTTGTAATATGCCCTGGTGTATGCTGAAAGACCCAGAAGAAGCTATTAGTGAGGCAAAAGTTCCTCTGGGTCTTTTGCTGCATATATATAGCTTTGGTAAAGTTTCAAACCTTGTAGCTTTTAATGGTTCAAAACATTCCCTGGAGGGCATATATTGATGTAGGTATACTCAGGTGGGAATGGCTTCAAACAGGCTAGCTGCTCCACTATTGCCCTGTCCTAAGTCCAAAATCATTAATGTGGTAGGTAGGAGAGTTTGAACAGTTACTCCACACTTTCTGTGACATAAAAGCACCTTTTGTTCCTCAAAGGAGGAGGGGATTGTTCAGCATCAGAGTTCTATATGAGGTGAAAGCAATGTCAAGACATATATGCTCAAAAATAATTCAGCAGATGCGGCTTGAGTTTTTTTATCAAAATACTTTTAGAATTATTACTAGTCATTAAAAAAAGTTCTCAGCAAAATCGAGTCGGAAATCTCTAAATACATAGGAAAAGACCAAATAGTTTTGAAGGCAGAGGAAGTTATTGCTACATATTTCTTCTCATCTTAAGCCTTTCAGCTACCACTTGATGTTATTCCCACTGCTTCACTATGTTCAAGTGCCTTTGAATATCTTCAAGCTGTGGAGGACACCGAACATAACACCAGCAAATTCTCTACCTCTTAACTGAGTTCTCCAGCTAGCAGGCAATTATACAAATAGTGCAGAATGGCATTTGGGTTTTTGGAGGAGAGAGTTTTAAAAAAAACCCAAACCTGCTTGTTTCTCTGAATGAATGGGGTACAGAACCCATGCATAGTACAATGGTTTTATAAAGCAACACCTGAGAAAATGAGGCATGTGTGTGCATAGATGCTGCAGCACATACAGGGGGAAAGAATTGGAAAACAAGTACTTAGAAACAGTCTATCAGTAAGAATTCCCAGGATTCTTTTTTGTCCTAGATTTCTCATCAGAGTGTAAGTTTACCTTGTTATTCCCTTTCCAGCTATGATGCTATTGCATTACCCAGCACACATGGCTCCAATTCTGCACCCATCTTTGAGGAGAACATGTTCCTCTCCCTTCCAAGGATTACAGAGCTAAAAATAAAAATAAAATAGATAAATTACATTTCAAGCCAATCGGATCTTTGAACGTGGAAGCTTCAAGTTACTTTTGGGAGTGCAAGGGTTGTGGATTTTCCAGTGCACCTGGCACAAAGTGCCTATGGTGTATAAGATGCATAAACAATGACAGGTATATCTGAAGAGAGAAGTGGGATGGTTAAATGAGAATATATGTAGCAACTAAGTACAAAAAATATGACCAAGAGAGACCATGACTCCCCTCCCAATAAGTTAAAGGGGAAACTAAACAAGATAAGTATATAGGAGAGAAAGCATATAAATTTTTACATCTCTTTTTGACTCATAGCGCCGAGGATATACCAGAGCTTCTAAATAAAGAAAAGGAACATTTGATGATTGTAGTATCATAAGAGGAATTGTTGGAATGGATAAATAAGTAAAAGATTGATGTATCTCAAGAATGGGAGACTGTTTATTCAAGACTCCCAAAGCAATTTAAGATTAAACAAAAGAAATCCACAATTATGCAGTTTGCCATTGAAATCAGTTAGTATAGTGTACTGAACCACACAGGACAGCAGCGATCTTCATGTAACTCCTGAGGGAAACTGAGAAAGAATTCAGCTTCACACACACATATTACTGCAGAAATAACTGAGAAGCCAATTAAAAGCAAAAATGTTAAGTATGTGGATCAAAGTTAAAAGCCTTAATGCCCTGTATATGTCTTTAACCTATTAGTATTCTTTTGGCATGTAAATAGCAGATAAGAAAGAACTGGCAGATACAAGTTTTCTGGACTTCCAAAAAGCCTTTGACAATGCTTCCCACAACAGGCTGTTAGAGAAACCAAGTAAACACAGGATGAGAAGTAAAGCATTGTCATTGACTAGAAATCAAGTACAAAGAGGAGAACAGAGAAGCAGAATGCATTTATTAGTGGTCACTGCTCTGTGTGGCTAAAGGTTAACAGGCGGGTGCCCTCAGGTTCTTTACAAAGGATGGAAGTGTTTAATCTATTTATTAATCATCCAGAAATGGGTCTAACAATAAGATGGAAATGTTTACAACAGACACAACAAGTCTTAGATTAATTAAGGCCAAAACAGGCCAAGGAGCTTTTAGGTTGCTTAAAAGAGCTCAGTGAAAGGGGAAACAATGGCAGATGGAATGCAGCACTGCCAAGCCTAATAGAAGCACAGGGGAAAGAACCATATGAAATACTTCATCTAGAATTAAAAACCCAGTATGACCACTGAAGGCAGGGGAAGACCCTCTTGATAAGCACAGACCAATGAAAATACTTCTCTGGCACTAATCACAATCTAAAATAAAGATATTGTTGAGAAAGTGAAGAAAAAGGGAAGAGTGCTGGCATAAAGGCTACAAAGACTGAGATTTATTTTTTTAGGGGTGAAGCCTAGCACCTTTAGATTAAGAGATAAAAAAAGATCTAATTAATAAGTAAATTTAGATCATAAATTAAGTAAATTATATCATTACTTAACTCTCTTCATAAGACAAATAAAGAATTCAGCAAAACTGAAAATAGCAGATTTAAAAGAGAAAATTATTTTTCATTATTATTTAAATCAAAGATACAGAACTCTTCATTTGATGTTGCCAAGTTGAAATGTAACACCATTTTAATGAAGGACTTAGATTTTTCTGTGGATTTATACATAAACGTTCCTCACAGTACTCTGTTCAGTACAGCAAGCCAGAATCAAACCAACACAAACAATAAATGAAAAATCCAGCTACCTCTGCAGTTATCATCTTCTATTTCATGGGCACACAGCTTATTCTTATCCCAACTTCTATACATCATAAACCACTCTTTTCAGCTACAGGGCTTCAGCCATGGATACTCAAAGTTTATTCCCCCTTTCAGAAAATTGTCCTTTGTAGTACAGAATATTACCACATCAAAGACCCACAGCCAAACTCATCGGGAGAGGTAGGTTTGGCAGATAGCTTAAGGAGGGAGAAAAGAGAAAGAGAAAAGGCTGGGTAGTGATGAACAATAAAGAGAAAAGGCTGGGTAGTGATGGACAATAAAGGGAAAAGGATAACTAGATCCTAAAAGATGTTTTCAGTTGTCATCTTTACCACTGGTGGGCACAAATTGGAAATGCATTTAGGACAATCCTGGCTGCATCAAACCAGGAAGTGTGGCCTGTACCCGTGTTCCTTTAGGTAATTAAAGCAATAGTAATGTGTGAAACAGTGTCTACCAGAGGCAGCTGCTAAAAGCAAAGTCATAATGAATGAACACTTGATACATGCATCCTTTTTGCCAAGAATCACAGGTAACACCCACATTGTAATGTGTTAGAGATGTAGGGAACTCTTACATTACAGCAGATGTACAGACATTCTCATTTATATGGACAATATACAAATAAAATCCTTCTCTGTCAAACAAGAAACTGCACTTAAATGCCTTCATCAGTCAGTAGCCACTAATACAGCTCAAAATTGTTTGGAGCAAATAGGCAACATATCCCTCAATATATTCAAAATTTTATTTTCCTGGGTTTGATTACTGGTTTAGCTCTACCTCTTTAATATAATTCTTAGAAATATAAGCATCTCCTTCTACCCTAGTCTCCACTTCAATCTAATAGTTTGCCCCTGGATATATATAAAAAAAATAGAGGAGCTACACAAAAAAAATCTTTAAGAACTATAGGAACAGAAATCTTTACTCAATTTTTAAAAAGAACCAACAGATTTAACACATGCAACAACAAGAACCAGATTTTGATGAAATTTTGGTGTAATTGCTACACATTTACAGAAAATAATGATTTTGAACACTATTCTAAGTACCTTTGAAAGTGAAATTATCTCTAAAAGTAAGATATCCCTTCATATATGAAAATGTATTAATAGAAAAGAATATGGAAAAGTATTTTATTGAATCATAAGCATGATAAATTGACTACTACCTAATATGAATTAAGAAGAAACTTTACAAACTAACAAACAATTTTCTGATCTGGTGTAAAATTCATTTTACCTTCCCAGCTTATTCCCAGAGCAGATCACTGAGCAGTGTAGTATGTCAGTTCCTACAGACAGGCTTGCCAAAAAACACAGTCTTTTCAGTTTTTTCATTCTTCAGTATCAGCTCCTTCAGGCTTCAGGGTAAGCAACATGAGTATAACCTGAGATACATTTGACTGAAGTCTCATGTGAACATGTTTTCTCTCTACTCTTATGCTGACCTTAGCTAAACATCTGCAGTTTTGGCTGTCTGCCACTCTGACTGCTTTTCCTGCTGGCTGGGCACTGTCTTGTCTCTGCTGCAGGGTCTCCCTTGCAGTTCCTGGTCAGGTCAGTAACATCTGGTGGTGGAGAAAGTGCTGATCACCTGGCAGGTATTCTCCTCGTGTTTTGATCAATCACACACACACACTGATACTACTTCAGCCAATTATTTCTTTATCCACTTTTGCTAGGTCAGTATATCACTTTTCTTGCCTCCTTTTATCCCTACTCAGGTTTCAAGCTTGAGGAAAAGGAAAGAAAGCTTCCTGATGGTTACTAAAGGCTAAAAACATCAAAAAAAAAAAAAAAAAAAACCAAAGAAACAGATCATCAGGAACATTGTTACTATTAGAATATGACCTCTAGAAGAACTGATTTTCTTCCTAAAAGTCCATTAAATTTACTTAAAACAAGCTCAATACATGGCATGAATTGTCAGGGCTCAAGAGCAATGACCTGTGATTACTGGGCATATTGCAATAAAAATATCTAAATAATAAAAACTGGAAAGGTGGTAGTTCCTTGTATACTAACAGCAAACAGTCTATCAGCAGAGAAATATTCTTCCAATGTTCTATTTTCTTATGAACTGCACAGTAATTTCTAATCATTCAAAGAAAAAAAGGCTTACTCTGTGAAGAAAAATAATATCAATCCATAACATAGACACACCTTTGTCTTGTATGCTGAAGAGAGCCAAAGAAAATGGCTCTCTTTCACATGTATATAGAAACTGAAATAATTAGAAAAGAAAATCAGCTACTTAGGCTTTCCTGCATAACTAATTGTCAGTTCAGTGGCTACCTACAATCTAGCCTGAACACTGCATCATAGTATTTTTTTTTTATTTTAGCAGGAAAAAAGAAAATAAAATTAAAATGTAGTGAGGGCAGTATTAAATGAAGACTGGACAGACTAGCTTCACTGCTGAGAATTTCCCTCACAAAAATTTTTCCTTTTCATTATTAATTAGATATTTTTGCACCGTTCTGAAACTAAAAACTCTAGAATTGCCACAATGAAGCACTGACAGTTCTGTTCAGCCTTATGTCTGTGTGTTGGGAAGGTGCTGTGAAATCCACAGTGAGGACAGAGGCAGACCCAAAATGCAGCAGAGCTGCAGTGGTTCTGCTGCACAGAGGCTTGGCAGATGCAGGGAAAGCACAGAGCAAAAAATCTGCATCACCTTCACAGGCATGCCAACAGAAGATAAAAGAAAAAAAAAATAAAAAGGGATAATACATGATCACTACTGCCATGATTATCTAGAGCCAGGTGCAGTGAATCATTTCAGCAATTTGGCTCAGGGCCTTGAGCTGCAGTCCTAAAGAGATTGCTGAGATACTTTGGGAATTATCTCCAGGTTGAATTTCAGCCTCTTTAACCATAACTATATGAGTATTAACAGGGAGTGTGACTCTGTAGAGATGCTCTGTAAACTGAGACTGTGCCAAGAGCCTGGTACCCCCATTACCTGGGTTTTGTTGGTTTTACTTTGGGCTAGCCCCAGTCCTTTTTAGGGACTGCACATCCCTAAAAGTGCCTGCCACTCATTATGGGTGCGCTTCTTGGGCACCTGCATGCCTTTGCGTTCAGCAGACAGCAATGCAGCTTGGGTGGTGAGCCAAGGGGCAGTAAGAGTGCCAGCAGGAGTGAGTGGGAAGCTTCCAAAGCACACCTCAGACCTGAACTGAAATGCTGATGGAGACAGCCTGAGGTCTGCAGGCTGTCTGTACTCAGCTCAGGCACTTGTGATTTGTTACAGACCCTGTAAGAAATAAATAGTCGCCTTTTAACTCTATTAAGACACAAAGTCAGGAGCAAAGTGTGAAGCAGGACCAGCCCTGTGAGCAATATCACAGTTGCATCTCATGGTGCACCTGCCTGCTATGGCCTCCTGAACTGCTGAATTACTGTAATAGTTAAGTTCCCCAGTAGTGCTTTACTTGCAGGGAAAAAAAACCTCTAAAAGGTTTCAGGTCCTCTTCTTCTCTTTCAAACATATCATAAAATCATTTCAAACATCTCTGTATTCATATATACTTTACCCTGTACTCAGGAGTCAGGAGTACAACTTTAGAGGAACCAAAAAAAAAAAAGCCTACTGATATTCACAGCTATCACATTTCTTCCTATGAGCTACTGATCTTCACTACCAGTTAAGATTTTGGTAATACTCTGAGATGCAAATATTTTCTGCAAACTACAAAACATATCTCCTCCTCCTGCAAGTCTAAACAACTATAAAAGAAAAAGATCTCTTCCATCCCAAACTTATATTGGCACTCTTCAAATGAGACCTACATTAAAAACTATTGAGCACAAAACCCAAAAAACCATGGTGTAATAAATTACTTTCATACCATCATTTAAAGATGACTGTTTCTGTAGCAATCAGAAAAAAACAAAACACCAGAAACTAAAAAAACTTTTAAAGAAATATTTGGGAAGTCACTGTAATTCATGCTTATATTGAACAAGCTAACACCATTCTGCCCTTTAAAATATTGCAGAAAAAATATAAAAATTACATTATACAACAGTAATGAAAACCTGATCTCCCAGATAATCACAGTGATCAAAATATGCTGGTCTTAAAAAAAACCCTCACATATAAAATTTTTTGTAATGTGCAAATAGAGACACAGAAACAAAAATAATCTAAAATATTCCAGAAAGGGTCTCTACAAATGCATTGTGAAGACCAGTGTAAGACAGGGTTAGTGGGCATCCCAACAATAGATGTATTTGTATTCTACTTTTACTGTGGAACCTTTCTGAAGTATTGATGAAAGAAAGAAAATACCCTAAGTAATTTACACTTCCACACAGAAAACAAACAAATCCTGAAAAAAGAAGAAGACCATTTAGAAACAGTTGCTACATTTTCCTGTACTTCTTAATTTTCTGTAATTCATGACTTTTCAGATTTCCACAGGACTACTGCAGAACTGTCCTAGCCTTTCCAGAATGCTTAATCCTACATCAATAATTTCCTTGTTCCACTTCCTTTAAGACATATACATATATATACACACACATATGTGTGTATCAAACCTGTAATTTTTATTTGAGATGTCAGTGTTAAAATTACTAACTTTTTTATGAGTGTTGAAGTGTACCACAGAGCAAAACTTCCATTACCTGATCAATTCTTCAACTTACACTTACATTTTTTGCTGTGCTTATGCCAGCATAAATACAGACTGTCTTTGCACCAATCAAAGCATCATCTCTGAATTTAAACTATTAATACTACTGATCATCATCTCTCCTTTTAACCCTGGTGGATGACCTACACCCTTGGCTTGAAAAGGCAAATAATTTTGCTTTGTTTTCGTCAAGGTTTTCCTCTCCCTGGACAGCAGAACAACTTAAGCTCATAATATTTTTCTACAGCAGTGCCTGAAAAATCAATAGAATAAGAGAACACAATCAAGACCAAGTACAACAACAAAGGGGAAAAAACCATCAATCCAACAACAATAACAAATTAGTAATGTCAGTCAAAGACAGGAAAATGAGCATTTAAAGCAGTCTGAATATTGTTTTTTGTAGCAAGGTGTGTAAAACAAATCTGTCTGAGTCAAACTGTCCTTCTGAATTCATATATTTGAGTTTTAAACGTATCATGTTCCTCCTCTCAAAACAGCATTACATTCAAGTAAAGCCATTTATTTCAATGGAGTTAGTCTGGTTTATGTTGTTGTGGATTGCTGACTAAAGAAAATTGGCCTATATTTACAAATGAAAATAAAATAATATTTTAAATTCATATCTGTCATACAGAGACTGGCTTGCAGTACATTTTCTCTGCTCTGGTCCCAGGAATTAATCTCAGTACCTAGATTTTAAAAAGCTGTTGTTACATCAATGATTTAATTTCATTAAATTCATAGTGAGGTTGCAACAAAAAATGTGCATTTATAAGGTTCAACTTTAACAATTATGAGATTTAAATAGAGACAAAAGAAACCATAATGCACTTCTAACTGAATTGGAATATAAAACAGGAAGCCTCATTTCCTGAACTCCAGTGCTATGCTATATCTTGTTAGCTAAACTCAGCTTATAATAGGGGTCATTTCCCCAAGGATTGTTACATCATAAAGCATAAATGAAAAAAAAAAAAAAACAAAAACAAACAGTAAAAATACAAAAATTGTTTCTGTTTTCAGTATAATTTGGGTAATATTTCAAATGTAACTTGTTCAGAAAGTCCTATTTCTTCATAATACTGGTCCAAGTTCTGTCAGGTTCTCTGTAGAAATATTACACCAAGACTTTAACTCCAGAGCAGAACAGGACTGGAAATGAACATCTCTCATCTCTGGATGCATGAAGAATTTTAAAAGTCATCCCAGGGGACCTTTGCTATGTTTTTGACTTGCTTCCCTTTTTAAGTGCAGAACCTCAAGCCAGTGGAATCTAATCCTCATATATCCTCAGCCCTGGCCCTGCTCCAGGGCAGAGCTTCTAAGTTCCAGGCAGGCAGCAAGTGCTGGGGCATCCCCACTCACAGGATGCTGTGAGATTCCCATACTTGCTCCCTTCTGCAAAAAGAAAACCTTGCTTGCAATACACCCAGTCTCTCATTAAAGCACTGTGCCACAATATTTACAGCTTGAACATAGTATGAAAGGAAAAACATTCAAGGATGGGTTTATACCCCTAGAGGTACAAAATTTGTTCTATCTCAAAACAGATGCATTTGGGATACTTTACTAAATAATAAAAAAGGCCAGTAAATGAGGTTCTGATGACGTGGATCTTTTTCCACTGCTTACACTGATTTCCTGGCTTTAACAGGGCTAGAATCAGTACAGACACATCCCACTGGGAAACCACCAGAAACTTGCTGAAGGACTTTACTAACAATCAGTATTCTAAATAGACGTTACAGTAATACTTCTCTTTAATCCCTTCAGAGATTTTAATCTTTACCAAAGCATGGATTTGGGATTCCTTGTAGATGTTTTAATTATAAAAATTACAATTTACATACATAATTTTATTGCTATAGTTTTGCTAATATATGCTGGAACTTATAGTTCTCTTATATTTTAAAAATAATTTACTTTTGAAGCGTGATGTGCTATACCACACATCACCGCAGCCAGTTGCATAGTGAGTTGTAAGTTGTTCAATACACAGGAATTTTCACTTCCAGCTATGAAGTATGTCTTCATTATCCTGAAGCCCCTCTATACAGAAATCCAGTTTCAACAAATATAGATGAAGGCAATGTTAAGAGTAGTCATATAAAATTCACATCTAATTTTTGTGGGTGCATTTTCAAATATATATACTTGCTTTACTTATTCTCAATATAAATAGCCTAAAACCAGATTGGACTTTTCATTTGCCATTTAGTTGTTGTTCTACAAGCTGGGTTTTATTTTGAAGAACAGCTGTTTTTTAATCCAGTGTATGTGTATACAAAAATTTGTCTCAGCAGAGATGATTTTAGTGCCTTTGAAAATGTAACTTTACTAGTGAAAAAATACCCCTCTAAATGAAGTTATACCAGTAAAATATTGTATTTTCTTGATGCATGAGGACAACAAATCAACTAATATGAGTTAAGAATATACTTTCCAAACTAGCAAAAGCTTTTCCATCTGGTATACTGTTCATCATGAAAAATAAATTTACATGAATAAATTCTTATATTTATCATCTAGCATTTAGTCATCTATTACTGCATACAGAGGTCTCTGAGATATGTAATTGACTTAATATAGATATTAAAGTATTTAAGAGTTGCTCAAGGTCTCCCTTGAAATCCAAGTATTTATATAAATAAATGAGTCTCATACATTTTATTTTTTTTTTGTAGGAAGAACTTGTAAGTGTAAGCCCCTAAATACAGAAAGCAAGCTAACCAATGTAGAGCAATGATTAGCAAATCATCAATCAGCAAACTCTGGAAACTCTCTTATTCTCCTAAAAGAATTAATAAAATGAGAAAAATATTTTTCAAAGTATCTCATCTTTTTTCCATCTTCTTAATAAAGAATGCCCTCTGATTCTGGATTGCTAATACTTTAAAATGTAATAAAGATACTTCATTATGATGCTTAACAGAGATGAAGTCTGTTGACAGGCCCAAGATACCATTTACATAAGTGTTCAGGCAAATTGAAGGCAACATCTAATCTAACATGCAGAGGATCAACAAGAATTAAACATGTATTTAAAAAGCACTCTAGATATCATACTTCCTCCATGGAAAATATCTCCTAAAAGCTGCAACACATTGCACATTCCAAAATGCAAACATAATACAATTTCTTTCTTTTTCTCCCTTTTAAAAATTTATAATGGATATATTTGAAAATATAATACCTTAATAATGAAATAACCTAAATCACAACATTTAAAAAATCATTAAAATGACAATATCGTATATCAAAAGTGAAAATTTGGACCTTTTGTTTTTATTTGTTATCTGTCTGGTACCATTTCCTTCTAATTTTGCTGAAATCATTTAAAACATCCACAATGACTTCCAAGCTGTTGAGAACTTCCAAAAACCTAGACTGAAACATATTGTTTGCTGGTAACTTCAGATGATCTTTACTGTGTTTTTAATCATGAGGTTTTCTTCTAAAGATGAAGCATCTGAATTAACTCTCAGAATCAATAGATATTAAAGGTGAACATTTCCATCGGGCTCTCAAACACACTTCAGAGGACCAAAATATTAATATGTAACTGCTGAAGTTCGTCACTTCAGCATTTGTCATCACCATTCATACCAACAGCTTTGTTGCATTCAATCAGTGCTTCAAAGGGTCATACCAGATTGTTCCATACAGGCTTGAGACCAATCCTATGTCAAACACAGCTTTCAAACACATCTAGTAGTTTTTTTTTAAAGGAGGGGAGGCAAGATGAGATGAAGGGTGGGAGACAGCCTATATCAAGCATAGATCAGCTTCACTTCAGAGTCACTTACATTACGCCCTATTATTTTTGTCATTATGGACTGGGACCTAGTTGGATATAGTGCTTCAGTGTGCATGTTCTAAAGGAGAGAGAAATTCACATATTTCATGTACCTACACTGCTTGCAAGCAAGGTGAATTCACAAATCCAAAAAGAAATTTGGTCTTTATTTTTTTAACATATCTCCAAATTAATCAAATCTCTCTACAAGCCAGAATATGTCTCCAGTGCCTCACTACATTTCTATTCATCTAACTGATTGATGTTTTAAAGGAAATCAAGCTCACAGACATTCTCACTTGGAGATGTTTGCTCTACAGTTCTGACAAGAGAAAAGTACAGTGAAAAGTACTTAGAAAAGTACAGTATGCTTACTGTAGCAAAGTGGCATCAGTGTGTTTCTTGATGGAGGGAGTTTGGGTAGTTTTGGGAGTTTCCTCTGATTTGGACTAAGGGAAGAAATTCTCATACACAGACACTCCACTCTCCCAAAAAATCTACCTTCCTTGTAAAGAGAGAAGGGAGAATAAAATAAACAATCTCTAGTAGATCTACCTGCAAAAATGTCTGTTAAGATGATGATCCGCAATTGTTATTGTCTAGTTTCTCAGAAATAACAACTGGAAAAGTCATATGTAGAAGATTTTGGTTTTCTCTCAAAAAAAAAAGTGATGAAAATGCACTTATGTCATAGAAGGCTCTTTCCCATTCTCATCCCTAAGAAGCAGATTACATAGCTCACAGATTCTTCAGCAACAGAATATAGATATCCTAGCAGTGAAATACAGTTGTAATTTCACTAGGTTGGTGTAGGACAGCACAAGTAGTAGGACTTTACAAACTTTTTCAGAGTTAAATTTTACATATGAACATAATTTCATCCAAACTTAATTTTTAATCCAAAATCACTTTGTTAGAATTCATCTAATATGACTTTTGAAGTCAACAGTGGATGGGAGTGTTTGTATCTGATATAAAATGACAGTATGTCCTCTTTAGAATCTACAAAGAGAATCTAAACTTTTATATTTTTTGTGAATAATGGATATCTAGCTGCTTTTTTTTTTTTTTTTTGTCATATGGACTATATTTTTCTGTGTTCTGGGGTGTTATGACTGATATTTATCAAAATGTAACATTTAAGAATTCAGCTTCTAAGTTATTTTTTCCCTTTTAGGCAATTCACAGATCTAAATACACTATGGATCTGAGTGCAAGACTGAAGTTATAAACGACTAAGTATAGACCAAATGATTTTTAGGCAGGATAAGTGATAGAACTATAATTTGCATTTTGATTACCTTTCCCAGAAGAACCTGAAATGAAGAAGCAAGGCTGTCACAGTCTCCGCAAGGTGCGTGCGAAGCACACTGCTTGAGGTAAAGAGAACAAGTGAACAAACTGAAATTGAGGGCAGAGCCATGAGGCCCCAAACAATGGGACATTAATACCCTGAAACGTTAAATGGTGGTTACTGGATTAGGGTGGAATGCACTTCAACTATTCTGTGCTAGTAATCTGCAGTCCTTTTATTTCCTAAATCAGGAATGCTGTACCCATTGACACTATGAATGGGATGAGTACCTTGATGATCAACTAGATGCAAACTTTTAAAAGTTATGTGGGGTTAATGCACTTCTGGAAAGAACACCCTGGGGAATTTCTCTTTTAGGAGTGAGGAAATCTGACCCCGATCCAGTAAAGCATTTAAGCTATTGAATGACCACAAGCATGTGCATAGTCTTCCCTGAGTGCAGTACCATTCACCTAGCTCAAAATAGGAGACTGAGCCTGACTGCTGTACCAAAATTCTCGGCCAAAATACAAATCCCTTAGCACATAGTCAGGGTTGCTTCTTGAAGTATACCAATACTACAAGAAGAGTTATACTAAATTCATCCATATCTTTTTCTTAAACTAATTTTGAAAAATAATTCAACATTTACTTTTTAAAAAAATCACCTGAACAAATTGAACATAAAACTGTTCAAGCATCAATTTATACAATCACATTATTTTCACAGTATTTTATACCAAAGATTTAAAAAGTGTAAACATTTAAGTATTGTGTATTTTTTTAAGTAAAGCATAGTATTCATTTTGAAAAAATAATTTAAAAAAAATAATTATATTTCAAGTGATTCAGAAAAGGCACTACTTCAGTAATTAATGTGGGGATTTTTCTTGTTTGTATTCAACCACAAGTACAGATCTTCAAGGTTTAATTTGTATGGGTTTCTTCTGATTAGTTTAGATATCACTCTTTCATAGAACTATCATTGTATAAATATGTGATTAATATGTGCAACTGAAATATCTAACTTTGTGGCAGATGCTGCTCTATGTGATCTTTTGTAACTGAAGGGTTCTTTTATCATTTGAGCTTTTGAGTTTGTATTTCTCATCTGCTCTTTTCTGCCAGCTTAATGGAGATTTTAAATCAAAACCTAATTAGACTACATATGCTGTTTAGGAAAAAGTTCTTAGGAAAGTAATGATTCATATAGGCTTTGATATTTCCAGATAACATCTAAGAAGAAATGTGATTTTAATTGTTTTAAATAACTTCCAATCACCCTCTTATTCAAATAAAAGTAGTTGAGCACAGTTCTTGGATCAAAGAAAGTTCTTCAGTAAGAGAAATACCAACTCTATACTCCTATCAACTATATAATCTGCACTTAACGATGGAAGCCTTTATTGACACACATTTTTCAACTAAGTAGTATTATAACTCAGGTATTCTATGACATATTTTTGATACCAATACCATAATCCTCAAATCAGAAGTTATCAAATGATATTTAATTCCTGAAAACCAAAAAACTGTGCGTACACATTGAGCACCTAGGATGTCAGCCAAAATTTGCTTTTTAGCAATGTTGATGTAAGAAGAGTTGGTATCTTTTTATTTTTCCTCTTTGATATTCTATGAAGGAAAACAAATTATTTTAATGCTATTTTAAAGATATGGACTTACTTGAATTGTACATTTCAATATTTTAACTAGTGCTAAGAAAGGCCACACTTTAAACACTCTCAACTTGCACTAGGTTAAGGAAACCTGTGTCAAAAATGATGACTGGTATCTTGTCCAAACACTCATAAACACATTTATCAGGAAAGCCCTGGCCTCTGACACTTAATCACACAGATATAAGCTCCACCTTAAAAAAAAAGGGAAAAATATTAAAAATCTTTACATTTTTATGTCCTACTTAGTTATTTGACCCAGTTCTTAATCAGAAGTAGCCAGAATTTTCTTCTATTCCACAGAACGATTGCCTGCTGCCTTAAGAATAAAAGCTTGAGTATTTCCCCTGATAGAAGGCTGACAAGTCATAATGAGGAACTGTGTCTTCCAACATCAAGCCAATACAGTTTCTGTTAATTGTCTGAATACTGTGCTGTGACACACTGAATATAAAAATTATTTTCTGGAAACCAAGAAATTATACATATTTCCAAGACAAATCCCTGCAAAAATACCCACAAATTTATAATAGGCAATAACAAGATTTCATAAGCATTTTTTAAAATTCTGAATTCAATTTCAAACAGAAAAGCAGAAGTGTAAATCCAGATTTCCAGTTACTCTGCTACTTTAGTGATTCAATAAGGCTACAGAAATTTGTTTCATCATCTAGTCAATTATGTAATAAATTCAAATATTTCTCTTATGTTTACTGTTTAGCTATTACTAATATGTGACTATCAAGACAAGGAAACAGTATATAGAGACATCAGACTTTAAGAAGAGTGTATAAGAAATAAGTTGGAGACAGATTTATAGTGAGACAACACTGACATCCCAAGCTTCTAAACAATACATAAAGTCTACTGGCATACAAACAATATAAAAGGCATATACATATTCATTGACACCACCAAAAATAGTTGTTTTGTAAATGTTAAAAATTGTCAGCATTTTCTACAAATTTTTCAAAAACCCCAATGCAACTCAATAGAAGTTTGATGGTAAGACCTTAATTACAGGACAGTACACTTAAGAAAAACAAACAAAAAAGCTTGAGTATACTCATATATTAAAACTGAAACTCACCACACAGAATAGCTAATTGTGATCTGTAAGTCAAACAACTCCTGTCTACAAAATTCTGCAATATAAAGCAATTTACTTTAAAATATTCTTCAGAGACCAGAAGACATGTAGTGGAAGACAGAATATCTTGAAAGTATAGTTCATCTTCTTCTGGTTTCAGATAAAAGAATGAAAACATAAAGTCTGAAGTTTATAGTCGTGCATCAAAGGCATTTGTGATAGGTACTATCTGTTATCACCAAGAGCACTTTCTGGAAAGGCGTAACTTGCTGAGAAACCCACCATAACCTTCACACTTTACTGTGAGAACTGGCTGAGTTGAGGATGGTGTATGGTCTTGAGGTGAGTTGGGGAAGGGGGAAGCAACACCCAATTGCAAGTTTATCCTTGACTGTTATTCAGAGTAAATTTTATTATTGTTTGTCATCAGCTATAATTGGTCAACTGGATGAAAATATCTCTTTTTCTGTGAACAAAGCTGCCCTCCAAGAATGCTAAAGACATCTTAAATATAAATAGACTAGTTAACAAGCCTTTCATTGTATTGAGGCAAGGCTTATATACATGGTTATTGAGTAAAGGAAGTATTTTTAGAACTTTGTTTAAAAGAAAAAGCAGGTCACCATATAAACCATGACGCCCACCAAATAATGTGTACCTAAACCACACATATGTCAAGTTATTTTCTATTCTGATGCTTTACCGAAGAATCAGCTAAATATACAACATGCAAAAAAATTAATATTTACTTACACACACAAAAAAAAAAAAAAACCAAAACAAAAACAAAACCCAAAAAAATTCCAAAAATCCAAGTCCTGAGTTTTATAAACTAAATATTACAACAGTCACAAAGTATTTGAGTTTCCAGTTTCACCTGTACACTCTCCAGGTCAGCCAATGCACAAGCATATGAACACACACGCCAGACCACTGGACGTGCCATCCGCTTGGCTCTCGCAACTATCCACACGAATCAAAAGGCTCCAGAGGGACCCAGAAACACCAAACCAGGGCACGGGGGCAGAGAGCGGCATCTCCTCCGCCTGACCTCGGGCTCTGCGTGCGCTGCCTTGCAGAACCTTGGACAGCGGTCCCCTGGCCCTCCTCGCAGTGCAGCCCAGCCCAGCCCAGCCCAGCCCAGCCCAGCCCAGCCCAGCCCAGCTCAGCCCAGCCCAGCCCAGCCCCGCGGCTCGCCCCACTGCGCTCCCCACCCGCACTGGGTGGGCACCCGCACTGCCCACCAGATTCCCTGGAGAAAGGGAAAACAGACTAAGTTGCACCCATGTTTTTTTTTTGTTTTCCTTTCCCCTTCTGAAATATCTTTCATTTTTAACACAGATTGGTTGGCCAAATTCTCAAAACATAAAGCAATATCATCTGGCATTCAGAACCACAGAAATGTAGGTCACTGGCGTTTGTCTAGTTCATTAAAGTTTCACACAATCATTTTTAATGTCAACAACCTTTTCTCTATCATTAAAAAAGTACTTCTCCTCATTGGGTGTGTGAAGGGAAAATCGTTAAACAGCATAAATTTGCTGTTCTGTTCATTTCCAAAACCTTTTATACCCTGATATTCTGTAGAGCAACTGAGGACTTTGTGGTAAAGTTCAGTCAAACTAAACTGTGATACAAAAAATCACTTGAGGAATGAAAATGCTGATCATTTGGCATCATGGAATAGTAGGTCAATTTCTAATTATAGAGCTACCGAAATGACAGAGATTTCCTTACAGCAATAGAGATCTATTTACATTGGATACCCTTTTTTACTTATCCAATTCACACTGGAAATAAAATATGTTTACATTATCAGTAACTGAGTACATAGCATATATGCAATGAGTGTGTACACACACAGTTTGCAATCTAAAAACAGTTGAGTCAACACTTCTGGTGATTCTACCTTACTTTTTTCAAGTTTAGAAAGAAAAAATAAATACAGCAACTTTCCTACCTTTATCCAATTAGATAGCAGGTTATTTCAGCTTCTGGAGGGACTCTGGATCCATTTTTGTGGCAAATATATGCACAAAATTATACTAAGTGATTGGTGAATGGGATTGTTTAGGCATAGGCTGTTACCATTAAATGATTTCAGAAGGCCCTGCTGAAGTTAGAGAGCACAGAGGTACTGCCAGGCCTCCTATTTAGAGCAGTGATTGGCGTGCATGGTTGTGTTCCACTGCTAATACAGAATTTGGTTCAGACTGGTTAGTGCTACAGTAGTTGAGATAATCTAGTTCAGGGCAGAAATATTCACCTCCTACCAAGTACTCAAACAGGAAGAAAAGCATGCCCTTAGCTATTCTAGGCACCGAGGACAACTCTTTTCTTCTGCCCTGTCTTGAGAGATAGGCCAACTAATCTTGTGTAAAAGTACAGAGAAGGCAACATCTACAAGAGCCAAAGTGGGACCCTCTGCCTTCTAGCAAAGGAAAAGAAAAGCCTCTGGGTCTCTCTGAGCCGTCACCAGTGGCACCAAAGGAAACAGCCGCGGCTTATCGAAACGCTGTCACCATCACTTCCCAACCAAGGGTCACTGCGGTGCCCGCCAACAGACACTCTCGTCCTCCAGCTTTCCCCAGCTCCACAGATTTTGGCAGAGCGCCTGCAAACACTGTCCCGCTCCCGCTCCCGAGGAGGCCCGGCGCCGCACCGCTCTGCCGCCGTCCAGCATCGCCAGCCCCGGGCCAAGCGCCCGGCGGAACCTACCGGAGCCTCCGGTGCGCGCCCGGGGCCCGCGGGGGGAGCGCCGCCCGTGCCCGGGCACCGCGGCCGCCGCACACCCAGGGCCGGCGGCCAGGGCAGCGCCGTCGGGCAGCCCCGACCCCAGTGGCCGCTCCGAGCCCCGCTCATTGTCATGCAGACCCTGTCGCTGCCTGCCGCCAAGTCGCATCCCAGCCCGCTGGAAGCCGGCAGCAGAGCCGGAGCCAATCGCATATTCATGAGGAGGGGGAAATCCATCGCTACGCTCCCAGAGGACCGAGGATCACTTCGTTTTGCGTTTTCTCAAGCTTCCCCCTCTCTCTTCCTCTGTTTTAATAACGCGCTAAGGGGGGCATCCCGGCCGATACCCTCCGCAGCATCGCCTGCACCGTGAGAACCGCGGCCGCCGGCGCCAGGGGCACAGACCGAAGCAGGCACAACAGGGTCCACGGCAGCCACAACAGCCGAGGGAGGCACGCCAGCCCGACAGCCAGGGACAGGAAACACAGCAGGGGCTCCTACCTTACAATCCTCAGGACACGATTTCACCGAGTACTCATCCGACTGTAAATATTTCTGGAGCATAACCTCAAACTCTTCGTATTTCTCCTGAGCGTGCTGGTCGTAGCGCTGGTAAGCCTGGACGCACTGGCTGCAGGAGCCTTCCCCCTTCAGCACCACATCCAGACTGCAGTTCAAAGTGTCCGGATTGGACAACCCGGCGAACAACTCCCAAAGTGTGTAGGAATTACAAAAGGAAAGGTAAAAATCCGTCAGGTCCCAGCCGGGCGCCGGGCTCTGCCCCGTGCCCCGCGGCCGCCCCGACCCCCCTCGCCGCTGGCACACCGCCTCCGCGTCGCCCACGCTGAAGCACTGCCCGGACGAGGAGCCCGGGGGGGGGCACGTCTCCGGGGGCCTGGCGGTGGAGTTCCCCAGGAAAGCAGCCTTGCCGTGCCGGGGCTCGGTGCCGTTGGTGCGGCTGCCGCGGCCGCCGCCGCCGCTGCTGCCGGGGGAGGGCGGGAGGGAGGGCGAGGGGGGGGCGAGGAGCCGGGGCGCGGGGGGCGCCGGCTCCCCCATGCCCGCCAGCAGCTCCGGCTCCGCGGGCTCCGGCTTCTCGGGCGGCGGCTGCTCCTTCTCTCCGGTCCCCGTGAATTTGGCCTCGGCGCAGAACCACAAGTGATCAGAGAGCAGGACCGTGAAAAACAAGAGCGATGCCAGGGACAGTCGCCATTTCTGAGCCCTCTCTGAATCCGTGAAGGGTTTCTCGTTCTCCCGGGGTGCGAACCAGATTTTTAAGCCGTCATCATACTGCCGACTACACATCCAAGCACCCCTGGTCATATTTTGGGAACGCACAGCCCTGGCCGACTCCACCGTGAGGGCTCCTTTGCCAGTGTCACCACAATATGCATTGACTTAAAAGATTGGGGGGATTTTCTTGCCTGCCTTCCCTTCTCTCGCTCGCTTGCTCTCCCTCTCTCTCTCTTCCACTCTCCCCCTTCTCTCTTTCTTCCTCTTTTTTTTCTTTCTTCCTCTTTTTCTTTCTTTCTTTCTTCTTTCTTCTTTTTCTTCCTCCGAGATATTGTTGGTTTTTGCCGGTGGCTCTGCCTTGGTCTCACCACACGAAACAGCCCCAGTCCATCCAACGCGGAGTGCCGTGGAGAAGATAAGAGCAATAACGCAGAGAGAGGAGGAGGAGGAGGGAGAGGAGATGGTGGTGGTGGTGGTGGTGGCGGTGGTGGTGGTGGTGGTAGTGGTGGTGATAGTTGGTGGTGGCGGGGCTGCGCGACTGGTCCTTTCCCCCTCTCACCCAGGCATGGTCAGATCGCAGCTCCCCATCTCCCTCCTGAGAAAAGCCCACTGCGCCCGGACAACCGCATGCCGCGTCCCCCGCTGCCGACGGACGGCTACGGGAGGGCTCCTCGCCTCCTCTTCCTCCCTGCCGCCGCTGCTCCTCTTGCTCAGCCCCGAGCCGCGGCACAGATGCCTGCACCGCTGTCTCAGTCTCTTTCTTCTCTCCCCGCTCCGCTCTAACTGGAGAGACGCTGCTGCAGGGCTCCCGGAGCGCTGCCGAGGATGCTGAAGAGGAGGAGGAGGAAGAGGAAGAGGAGGAGGAGGCTGCCGGGGCCGCCGCCGCTGCTGGTGACAATGGGCTGCGGCTGCCGCCGCTGCTGCCGCCGGGCGCGGTGTCCCCGGGCGCACGGGGCGGAACTGCCTGGCTGGGGGCCCCCGATGGGCACAGGCATCTTGGGCCCCTGGGCTAAGTTGCCGCCATCTTCGTCCTGGAGAAACACTTTTTTGGGGGGAGCTCTGCCTTTTGCGTCATCTCCTCCCGCGCCGAGATCGCTCTATCCTGGCGCATTGGCAGCAGCAGCAACTCTGCCTCCTCCTGCCTGAGGAGGAGGAGGTGGGTGATGCACTGGGGACCACATGGACCCTCCAAAGGGCTTCCTCGATGCAACTCTTTCTATTCATCTCACCGAAGGGACTGCTCAATAGTACTGTCCAGCCCTCTCTCCTTCAGGGTCTCCTTCCCTTTGTGGCCGTGGAACACTATGTCCACGCAGGATGGTGGCTGGAGAGGTCTGTCTCCGTGTCTGTCCTTGTCATAGCAAATCACAGATGGCACATGACACTACAGGCTCTGCATCCTGGCCAGTTTTGACCACACAGTACAATGTCTGAACACAGTTGCCTGTCTCTCAGTCAGAGAGCTGTAAAGCAAAATGACCATAAATCCTAAGCTGTTTCCCCAAGAGAAGTTTTGTAAAACCCTGGTTCAGCCCATGAACTGGGTAAATATGGCCTGTCTGTGTGTTCCCCTGTTTAGATATCACTGCTTAGAGAGAAAGACAGAGGGGCCAGGCTGAGCCCTCCTTCTAGGATGATGAAATCACCTGGGGCGATGATCTCCACTTGGACCCAGGACGGAGATCCAAATACCATCTGTCCTCCAACCGTGGAGGTCTCTTGCTCAAATAAACATACACTTTGGACACTCCAAAGTGTCCCTCACTCCTTTCTTCTGGCTCACTTATGCACCTTAATGTAACAGCAACAGAACAACTTGGATCCCACACATAAGATAAGAGTGGGTGCCAACTAGAGGTTGGACACTAACAAATGAAGACCTGGTGTTCACCTTGAGACATCAGGCATGCTGTCTGACCACAGGATAGCATACCAAGATGTGTGTTTTAATTTCTCCACTGGACTGGCAGAAGGTTTAGAAACCATATTTTTTCTTGTTCCAGAGGTTTTCTCTGTGCTGAGGAACTGATAATTGCCCTTGGAAAAGGTGTGCCCTTGGAAAAGATATCACAAAAGGTGGCTTTGCCCCATTTTTTGGTTAAAGAAAGCCTTTTTTCTTAACAAACATGGCCTGTAAACTAATACAGCTTGCTGATGGTTCTTGAGTCCAGCTTTAAAAAGTGCAGTGGGAAAAGACCTAAACCATATCAGAAGAGAACAAAACTTGTACCTTATCTGACTGCAGCTGTCATTAACAGAAGGGTGATCTTACCAAGGAATGTGCTGGAGTTTCTGCCACTTTGAGCAATAAATCAAGGTTGGATGTTTTTCAAAAGGAGATCCTAAACCTCAAACAGAAGATGCAGATCTGAGGTAGGAATTGCTGAGAGAGGTTCTATGCCCTGTGTTGTGCTGGGGGTCAAAGCACATTTTCATAATGGTCTCATCTGGCCTTACAGGAGTCAAATACTACACCAAGCAGAAATGATCTGTGGATTTTATTTTGATGGGGTATTTAAAGACACAGAAATAAGTGTTAATATTGTAAGGAAAGGTCTACAGTACTCAAAGCAGAATGTGTCTTTGCAATTTTCAGTCAATCAGCTCACAGTCTGCTAATGGTACATTATTAATTTTGGTCCTGGAGCTTTAATTGAAATGATTTGACATACTGGCTTTTGTACTGAATTTGCCTTTTTGTAATCATCCTGTTTTGGGACAAGGCTGTGACCAAACTTTTAAAAAGCATTCAGGACAGTTTTACTACTGTAAAGTGTAACATCATTTATTTAACTTCCTTTTGCTAGTTTGATTATGTATTTCTTGCTAGAATAAAGGAACTAAAGCAGAAATACAGGGAAAAAAAAAAAAGAAAAAAGAAAAAAAAAAAGAAAAAGAAAAAAAAGAAAAAAGAAAGAAAAAAGAAAAAAGAAAACAGAAAAAAGAAAACCCCAACCAAAAATAAGTGGGATAAGCAACCGATTCCTGACATCAGGTCTGACATTAGAGCACAAAATGTGCTCTATTAAGGTATGTGGCAGTGACTGTGTAATTATTCTCTGTTTGACAGACAGACATGAGGTGAAGAAAGTTAGCTTTGGAGTCCATGCCTGGCAAAGAGGCTTAATTGATACAATTTTTTTTTTAATGTTGTTTCCCTTTTGTCCTGTTGGGAAAATGAGAGGATAATTGGCAATTTTGCAAGCCGCACTGAAATTATAAAAGTTCTTTTTCTCCATAGTGGATCTTCAAGAATTGGTAATGAAAACGTGCTGGTATTCAGATGTCCTTTGAAACTTAATAAAAAAATTAATTCCTAAGTTTTTACTCCTCTGTTTACACTTGTCTAAGATCAAAGCAAATATACTCGAAGTCAGTACACTAGTATGGTTTAGATATACTTGGCTTCTCAAAAAAAAAATCCATTTTCATGTCATTTAATATTTTCACACATTTCTCAACTTTTTTCTGGAAAAAAAATAGAGTGAGAGTTCTTTTTCAACACCTAGAAATAAACTATAACAAGACATTTGGTATTTTCAAAATGAGCATGTCCTTGCTTTCCCAGTGGCAGTTTTCTGTAACAGAGAACACGTCACGCAGAACTGTTGTTTCACTCTTGCCTTTCACCCAAAGCCCCATTCACTCTCCACCTAACACAGTGAATAACTTGCAACTTAGTTTCAGTAACTGGTTCCTGATGGATCTGAACAAATGCAGTTCAGTTCTCTGGTGCCCCTTAGTGTTAGGTCTTGGAGCTCAAGGGAAAAAATAAGGCTATAAAATAATATCTGAAAATCAAGAAGCTGCATCCAGTGAGGGAAAGAATCTGAATTATACACTGTAGCTGCTTTCTCTAAAAGTTCCTTCAAAAAGTTTTTACCATAAATCTGATCTAAGTAACAGAATTTTGTTTGAAATAGTTTAATGAATTATATGAATGGGAAGAAAAGTGAAAAAACTTTCCTCAAAAATATCGCTACAGAAGTATGTCCCCATATTCATCATTCTTCCTAAATAACTCTAGTGGTGCAAAATACTTCACTTTGAAATTACCTGTCTTACTGGGAGTATTTATTACTCGTGTTTCAAAGCTTGGCAAGTGTGAGGAACTCATGGAATCCTGTCTCCCTAGCTGGTGGAATCACCAGATGTTTCACAGATGGATCTCCTTAAAGTAATGTGGTTCAGTGTCATCTCTGCCACACTGTGCTTTAATCAATACAATCAGAGCTGATGTTCTTTCATTCTTTGACTGAAAATATGTGAAACAACTGATTTATTGAGCACTAAAGAAAGTCTAACAGGAGAAGTATGCCCTAATTCCAGATACTTGGAGCTGGTTTTTAACCTACATACCTTGCATTTTCTTTGTGAAAATACTTTAGCTTAACAAGCAGAAATATTTATTGATGTAACATGTTAAATGGCAATAAACACTTTTCAGAGTAGAGTGCTTTGCTGTTTCAAAGTAAATGTTCTTATATTTTTGCCTAATATCAGGCAAACAGTAATTTCCTGCATAATTCTCTTGCTTTGCTTTGTTGATTACAAAATTGTAACAAGTTGATGTATATCATATTAAAATCATATCAAATGATTTTAACAGATTTGAGAGACATGTCTTGTCTTTGTAATGTATATTCTTTATAAAACAAAACAACCTATTTCGTAATTGCTAGGGAGCATTTCATTTTGTAAAAGGCAGATTATTTTTAATAGACCAGATTTCATTTTATTTTTGGGTTGATTGGTTCTACTGATAGGACCAATTGTTGCAAAAGTTATTTACAGAAATAATCAGTTACACTTTTGCACTGGAGGATCTTCCACGACTTTTAATACCAAGCAAACATAATCAAGCCCTTTACTAGTACCTCTTGGTGATTTTTTAACAGTTTAAACTATTTGTCTTCAACAGAAATATCTATACATTCGTTGTAGGCAAAATATGTCATTTATGTGGTTTAACATCCTCAGAGTTGTTTAGTTTTTGGTTTATTTCAACACCTTACAACAAATTTTGGGCATTGTATTACCTGTTACCTGGGAAGTATTACCTGTTACCTGGGAAGTGGATCAGAGATTTAATTATCTCAATCCATTTGATAAGAAGAATATCCATGATGGTTGTAAGATACATAGAAGTTAAGAATACTGAAGAACTAATTTTTTTTTTTCTCATCACATTCCTAATGTCTTAGTTTCCTATTCAGTATTTTTCAGAAAGCTCAATTTTTGTGAGAAAGCTTCAGTCATCTGGGCCTGATTGCTCCAAAGCAATGGGAAATTTATGTTAATGTTATCAGAAGCTTCTAATCCTTGATCGAACAGCACTAATGCAGATTTTAAGATTCTTCCATTCTCCTTTGTTCACACTTTCCACATTACCTTCAATTTTGTCTCTTTGGCTTGATTTTTTTTAAGCTTTTCTTACCAAATTAGAGAATTAACTATCACACAGCAAGTTATAAAAGTTTGTCCAACTGGATTTCAAAAGGCTGTGCAGTACAAACTTCAAAGACACTGAGGTCATTGATTGAATTATCTTGCAGATGTTTTCTTGGTATCCTATGAGATTTCTTGTTGGAGAACGAGAATATATTTTTGTTTGTTGACATTTTCAGCTGTGGAACGATGAATGGATAGCATAGGGAGTCTGATAATGTCTCCAAAAATTGTAGGTCATCTTTATCATGGCATCATTATAATGAGATCTCAGCCATAATATTACATCCAGTGGGTATATTTGGACAAGATCTGAAATGAGCTAAAGCTATTCTTCATTACCTGAAGCCATCAAAAAAGTGAAATATAACTATTGCACATGACTGGAGCAGGAAGAAGATAATATAAATGTCTCACACAAATTAGCCTATGCCTGTTAGAGTAAGGTCTGATCCAAAGCATGCTGAGATCAGGGGAAAGATTGCAATGGGTTTTTAACCAAGCATGTAGAAAGGAAACAGACAGAAGAATAAAGATTTCCCCCATATGAGGATGGAAGGAAAAGGAATGAAAGCACCACCAAAAGGTAGATTATGGCTTTTAAAATATTTTTCCTTGTTTCCCTCTGTTACTAATTGTATACATTTGCTGTCTTCTAATAAATGTAATAGCCTTACTATGTGATTATGCTTTTACAGACATTAAACACATCTTTTTCATCTTTTCTCCTTTGTTACCTTATAGGTATCCTGGCTCTTCCTTGTGTCAAAATTCAACTCATAGGAAAGAGATAATATTTGATTTGTCTTCTAAATACTCTTTTATAATCTTTTTCTTAAATAAGAATATCTGTGCACTGTGTAGAAAGTCTTAGGTTTTTAATCAGTCAAATAGTTTTCCTTTACTCTCTCTTACTCTAATGGAAAGAAAAAAAAAGTACTTTTAGGGATAACTTCACTGTTTCATTCACAGTTTGGTTTCCTCCTTGAGCATGTTACTGTAGAATGTTTTGTATCACCCTGAGTTACAACACCTGCATTAGGTAGGTTTTATTTACTGATGTACTGATATGATGTTTCTAGTCCAGAATTTAGACTAACTTGAATTTGTAGCCCCATGTTCATCCATGTCTGTGGTATGAAGGATATAGAAAAGAGAAAGGACTAATTTAGAAATAATATATGCTAGCAAGTAAGCTTCTCCCTACTTTTCACCACACATTTTATTCCACATGCCTTGGAAATATGCCATCCTAGAAAACTCTTTTCAGGTTGACTGTATGAAAGTTTGGTAATATCTTTATGTTTCCAGCACACATGGCTGCAGTGTAAATTTTAAATGCATGACAGGGCATGCAGGAAACATTCCTACATGTGGGAGTTTCTTGTTTGACCAGAAGAAGTATCCCTACTACTAAAACATATGTTATCTATAGATTTGATATGGAGCTTCAATACAGGTTGAATAATTATCATTGTAATATATATATATATATATATTTATATATATATATATTTATATATATATATATATATATTTATATATATATATATATATTTATATATATATATATATATCCTAAATATATATATATATATGTCCTAAAAATAGAAACAATTTCAGCAATTTTCATCTCATTTAGCTTTAGCTATGCAGACTTAAGCATCCTTAAAAACGTTATCCTTTCACCAGGTTATTAATAAGAAAATACAGCTACCTGCAGAACACAGCACATTGCATCCCTAAATAAGTTTCTAAGACAGGCCCTCTTGTATGGCAAGCTATCTTCTGCCATCTCTATACACTGAATATGGAAGAAATGTCCCTGATTAACTTTACATTGCTGCTTATCTAAGCTGATTTTGGCTGAGAATAATTTTCTTCAGAGTAGCTGGCACAGGGATATGTTTTGGATTTGTGCTGGACACAGTGGTGATAACACAGGGATGGTTTTGCCATTCCTGCAAAGTGCTTGCTCCTCACCAAGGCCTCTCACCCCACTCCACCAGCACAGGGGCTGGGGCTTCACAAGGAGCTGGGGGGGTCACAACCAGGACAGGTGACTCCAGCTGGCAACAGGGACATCCCAGACTACATGGTGGCTTGCTCAGCATATAAAGCTGGGGGAAGAAGGAAAGCAGGAATGTTCAGAGTGATGGTGTTTGTCTTCCCAAGTCACCGTTGTGTGTGATGGGGCCTGGCTTTCCTGGGGATGGCTGAACAGCTCCCTGCCCACAGGGAGTGGTGGGCAAATGAATGAATTCCTTGTTTTGCTTTGGTTCTGTGCATGGCTTTTGCTTTACCTACTAAATTGTCTTTATCTCAGCCCATAATTTTTCTCACTTTTACCCTCCTGATTCATTCATCATCATCCCATCATTCCACAGGAGAGGAGGAAGCTGCATGTGGCTGAGTTGCTGGGTGGGGTTTGGACATGAAACTATTGCACCCAGCTTGTAATATTTAAAAGAAAAGACATTTTAAATTAATCAGTAAGACCTCTGTCTCTGTCTTGGTGTCCTGTAAAAGATTCTTCCTGAAGAAAAATCTGCAGATGAGTGTTGAAGTATATATTTGACACATTTTTGTTTCTAGTTTTGGTTACTAGTAAAGCAGACATGAATGAACCATACATTGACAGTCATTATGTTTGGAGCCAGGTCGTATCCTTTTCCATCAAAATGTAATATCCTGCCTTCTGCCAACTGGCTGCAATGCCATCTGCTAGGAAGAGAGAGATAGGGTGGGTTTTTTCACTCTGCCTTCCAGGGTTATTCCTGTGAAGAAGGCATGTGACTCAAGTTGTAGGATGACTCAAGCTCTTATGGTCTTCTTGGAGTCATCCCACAATCAATTTAATGTGTCTGACCCGAAGACAAATGTCTCCTTTTGTCTACAACATCACCAGCAATTTTCTAAACTTTGGCTTCTGTTCCATATGCCTTGCAAGAGATTCAGAGAATTGAGCACAGGCTGAAAGCAAAGAGCTCCTGTTATTTTAGACTATTTCCACTCTTTAGATGGGTATGATTCTGGACATTCTCTTTTCCTCAGCATCTCTGTTTATGAACAAGGAGAGGCTAGAAGAATTAGGTAATGCCTACAAAGTGCTGTTTTAAATAATAAAAATAATGAATTTACTCTTGATGGGTTACTATATAGGTCAGTATACAATGCTATTTCTTATCTTATCTAGCTCCTAAGGACTGAATATTTGTTATTGTTTCAAAGGGATTGCTCTCCATTTCTGAGTGGCATGCAGACCTCTGTGAATACACAAAGATTTCCTACAAAAGGGATCTCATTCAGATCATTCTCAGTCTTAGAGTAAACAAACAGTATTGCTTTTCTAATTTTCCAGTAAAATACATTACTTGATATTTGGCAATATATTACATTTTCATTGCATTAGATTGCTGGAAAAGAGGTACTTTATTTGCATGCTTTTATCTTGTGGGGGGAAGACAGAGAAAATAAATGTAATTACAGTGGGTGCTTTAGTCTCCTAATTAGTTTCACTGGGTCTTAGATTTAACTCCTACATTCTGTTGAGGTTCATTTTCCTTCTCTTTCCTTTTATCTTGTTCTTTTTTTTTTTTTGTTTCTGGAGGCAGCCCCTGATGGCTGGCTGTGGCTGTGTGACACTCGCTTTTCCCACAGCACCAGAGCAAATACTGCTCCCAGGTTGTTACCTAGCATATTCTGAGTCTTGCTAGGGATAGGCAGAGAGATTCTGCCTCTAAGTACCACCATTATGGGTATAATTTGCTTCAAGCCACAAACAGGGCTGACTCAGGGTCAGTGGAAGTGCACTGTGTGTTGCTGAGGTGACTGCATGCTCTCAGAATTCACAGACCATCATTTCATAAAAGGCTGGCTAGCTCTGCTGCATAAGGGCTTCATGAAACAGTAAGAGAAAACACCTCACAAGGGCAGTGATCTTCAGCTTCTTTCCAGAATTCCTCTAAAAGGGTACCACAGTTTCACTGTCATTACTGTTTTTTAAACATTTATCATTTCTTAAAGGCAACAACTCCTTGAAATCCTTTGAAATGAATTACAGACGAGATCCCTTTTAGTAAACAGAAATGCAAAAATGAAGGGAGAATCACCACTTTACTTTAGATACCTGAATTAACACTGACAGTGAGAGAATTCATTAAAGTAAGACAGCTCATCTCTGAAGTCCTTGCTTTAGTCAGCATAGAGAGAGAGGCTCCTTTGCAGGGAACAATTTGAACTAGACCCCTTTTCCACATCAACCTGAAGAACATCTGTCTCTCCTCTCTGTCCACTGAGACCCTGGAGAGAGCTGGTTTAGTTTGGCTCCTAAAGTGAGGGTTAAGGCTGCTCTCCTGAGTCTCTGATGTGCAGGGCACATAAATTCAAATCATGAGAAGGTGTAGGAAGGGGTTGATAGACTTAAAGGATCAGGGAGGATGAGAGTGCTATAGCAGTAAATTCACTGTTAAGGGATAACCAGTGGGGACATTGCAATTTATATTGACATTACTGACACTTAAAGAAAGCCTTTTGAAAAGGAAAGCTACTGTTTCACTTTTTCCAAGTTTGCTTTCTTTTTAATTAAAATAAATGTTTCTCTCTGTCTTATTTATCAATGTCTGTAAATGTTGCCCTCTTTCCTTTCAGTCTGTACTTTTTACAGTGGGTAGCTTGAATAAAGAGACAAATTTGGGGGTTCAGAACAGCAAAATTTGTGTTGCTCACAAAAGGTGTCGAGTCAGACCAAATTAAACAGTTTTTTGACCTGCTGGTTTTAAGTTTACCCCTAGAGTAAATACACTCTTTTCTTAAGGTATTCTAAAAGCAAAGCTGACATAGCTAGGTTAAGAAGTGGCACAAAGAATGGACAAGAAAAGTGAAAAATATATTTTGCTTTATAGACACAGTGATACAGAGAACTCCATGTCATAAGAAGAAATTCCATCCAGAAATGTGAACTTAGGACTTTAAAATTTCAAAATTTTTGGTAGCCTGTCAGAAATTTGAATTCTTAATGATAATTTCCCTACGCATCAGATGATGAAGTTACAAATGAATAAATATTGGCATCTTTTTAATATTAGGCATTTCAAAAACTTACCATTGTAAAAGTTATCAAGATGGTTTTTTTATGATCTTCTACAGAGGCACAGAACCAGTCTGTGTACTTTACATAACTTCATTTCAAAGGCTTTGACATATTTCCTAAGCAACTTTTTCCCTCTTTAGGTACTGGAATAGCAGAACCATATAAACTGGTGATTCTTGGGGGAAACAGGAACTATTTTTAGTAGCTAGTTGTATTCCAAAGAAGACTCTTCTCTTGCCAAGAAAAAAGGGAAGGGCTCTTTCAGAGTGCTTCAGATCATGTAAGTTTACCTTTCCAGTGCCAGAATTATTTCAATTTTAAAATTAAAGTATTGAGTTTCACAGATGCATTTGAGAATGCTACTCCCAGGTTAATTCACAGAATTGTACATGCAAGCCCTCTTTACCTCAAGGAGTAATCCAAACAAGAACCTTAGGAAAAGTTATTTTTAAGACATTAACTGTATTTGTTAATAATTTTTCATTGTGAAGAATGAAGAAATATACATTTATCATAAACACATACAGACATCTATTCTTGGGAAGAGATGGGAAAAGTAATCTGCTTTTGATTATGATCAAATATCACTTGTGCCACCACACACCAGGAATTACCAAATATTTGAACCATTTGAAAGCAGCAATCACAAATCTAAAGTGAATTTAGGAATTTCCCTCCTTTCCACACGTGTAACCATTGCAGGAAGTCTTCACAGCAGAGGATTTAGATTAGTCCATCTTTTACTTTGAGAGTTTGATGAATGTGTTTCATCTTGAGAAAATATTTCCACAGATGCTATCATATATTGTCCAAACATACTTAATTTTAGGCAGGGGGAAAAGCAAGGGAATATAAAACCATTCACAGTAGATATTCTGATATGGATTTAAGCATCCTCAGTTGCTCCTAATTTAGTTGTTCTTCAGCTCCTAAATCCATTGATGCTTGTGCACCTAGGAGAAGCAGAAGCATTCTGCATGTAACAAAAATGGTTCTGCCATTCTTCTAATGTTACAGCAAGCAAATTTACAGTATTTTTTAATATGTAAATATAAAAAAAGGGGGGGAACAAAGTTCTGTTGATATAAATTTGGGTACTCTTTTACTAAGTATTTTTGTCCCAGTCAAGCTGCAGGAATTTCACAAGGAGTGTCTCTGTTCTTATTCTAAACGGGGAAGAGTTGTTCAGGGTGGATATACAGACACAGTTTGGGCCTTATGAATATTTCAAACATTTGTATTTTCAATTATATTCTTAATTATGAAACAAACTCAGCAACATTAATTTTGAAAGGACTGCATAATTCTTGGATGTATTTCTGTACAACTATCTTAGTGAGACATCTGTTCTCCAAAGATAAATATTTTTCCAAGCTTTCCCTTAAATCTAAGCTGGCAAGGTGGGCAGAGTATGAGTTTGATATTAATTAAAGAGATCTGCATTAGTTTACAGAAGCTAATTTCTCTGCCTGTATACAGCCTGTATTTCCTGCTACGCTTTGCATTCCTTTAAATAAACTAACTGTATTCCTGACACTCTCTATTTTTCTCCTAGAAAATGTATGCATTTGGAAAGATTAATCAAAAATAGATGCTGACATTCCCATCATATTACAATGACCTGCACATCCAGGCAATCACTGTTGCCATATATCCATTGTAGTTTTATCTGCAGATTTATATCCTCTAGGGATCAGACTCAAGGCTTAAAGTACTGATGGACATTTTTCAGAAAGCTTTGTTGCTGAGGAATTGTAGTTTCAAACTTACCTTGAGAGAGAGAGTTTCCTTGCGGAAAACAGAAGCATGATTTTTTTTTTTTTAAATATCATGTAATAAATATGCATGAAGAGCACTGAATTTTCAAATACAGTAACATGTAATAAAAAGACTATGTTTGTTTTAAATGAAGATCTGAGAATACACAATTAATGCAGAATAAGTGAAAGAGTATTCAAGTGGGAGAACTTATCTCATCTCATGAGATGGAAAACTAAATACAGGGGGTTTTTTTTGTTTCCTGAAAGAATTGGAACAAGATTTTTGATTCTCTGTCAAACTTCCTATTTTGTTTTGTTGGTTTTGGGCTTGTTTTTTGTTTTTTGTTTTTTGGGGTTTGTTTTGTTTTGTTTTTTTGTTTTGTTTTTTTTAAAGCTATTTGCTTTATAGAAGTAACACTTTGGTTTACAGTTCCAGTAACTATCCTGATTAATTCACTGCACTGGACCCTACTGACTTATATTCTTTATTATCACCCCAATTTTACTGGTGATATCCGTAACAACTAGAGTAAATGTATATGGCAAAACAAAGGCAATAATTAATTAAATTTTTCTCTATGAGTTCATGCATCCATTCAGTTACTTTCCAGCAAAAACATTCACAGGCAGTTTAAGATTAAATAGAAAATAGAAGCATTAGTTGGAAGGGCTTTCAATCCAGGAACAGAAGGTAGATCCTGTGTCTTGTCTGAACAAACATGTTGTGACTGTAGCAAATTTCTGAATAAGCTATCAAAACAGAAAGAAGTTATTAAATAAGTATGAACAATGCACATTTCAGGGGCCCATGATCAGTTAAAAAATTTCAGACATGGAAAACAAATCAGGTAAATAGTGTTATTTATGAAGACCTAATTATATATTAGCACTTTGTTATGGATTTTCTATCTATCCTTTCTGTTTCCACTACTTCTGTATAAATTAATCTTTTTCCACCTTGCTGATGCAAATATATATCTTACATAATTTCCTTCACATTCTCCCCTTCACACCCTGCCTCTTTCTTTCTAAAGACACATTGTAATAGCAATGCTGCTTGAATAACAAGGCACTTCCTTTATGTGCTTATAAAGTTGGTTTGCCTGACTTTTTTGTGACCAGAACCATTGAAATGGTCTGTAAGGATTCTGAGTAGAACACCTTGTAGTACTCTAGCTTAAGGTGTATAAATTACTGAACAAAGTCTATATTAGTCAGGAGTAGTTGCAGTCACTGTGTTAGCAGCTCCTTTCTTCACTTTGCCAAGAATCACTGTTGAGAGATTATTTGTTATGAAAAACATCTTCAAAATTATTCACATCCTCTACTTATTCCTTCCAAGAATTTGCTGCTCCCATTACTGTAACAGTTTCTGCATGGACTACGAGTACTAACTACACAACGTACGTTTCACTGACAATTCTGTGCTAAGAATATGAAGGCTTGTTCTCTACTCATCCTTTCCATTATATTCATAGTCTCCTAAAGTAGAATATCCTTTCTCAGCTGCTAGTCAGCTGGCAAAGGCCATGTAATTTCACAAAATGCATTTCACAAAATTTTCAAAGAAAACGTACCATTCCTTTAGCCCATGCATGGCAGATGTTTTGCCCACAATACAGCAATTCCCAAATCATCAGGGTGCAGATACCACCTTGTGCACAACACCCGCTCTCTATAATGGAGATTTGGCACCCTGGATGGAGACAGTGCCCCACGAGTGGGATGATACATGAGCCAGCACACAGGATGATCAGTGATGGGTGCAGAACATCCATGGCACATTTTTTGCAGGGACCTCTGGCCATCATCTATGTCCATCCCAGTGGAGAAATGAGCTGTCATTGCCTTGTGAACCTTTGCTGTCCAATGAATTCTCTTGAAATCATCACAACCAACACCACTTGCTATGCCAGTGAATCCCACTGCACTAGATACCTCAACATACTCTGCACTCCAGAGTGATGTGAAAGGGAAAATCTTTATTAAAATCATCAGCCTGTGTCTGGCCCTTATTACATTCTTCATCATGATGTTACCTACTCATTACAGTTGTGAATTCTGGAATTACTTCAGGACCATCACAGACTCTGCTCACTTCAGTTCTGACAGGCCTTGGAGAAGTGTGCATTCAGCACCTGACTGAAGAATGGTCAGGCAAGAGAGACTTGGGCAACATGGTCCTTAGTGCTAACTGGGTTTTCAACCCTTGTTCTACCTTATGCTTGAGAATGCTTACAAGCCATTGTGACAGGAGCCATCATTGCTAGACAAGATCCTTCCATAAACCTACCACTTTGATCCCTGTACTCAGACCACCTCTGCCGAGATATCTGCACATCACAGTAGATAGCAACTTCTATTTTAGGAACAGATTTAGCAGAAATCTGAACTATGTGTAAACTTTGCTTTAAAAAAATCAATTCTTGCGAAGAGGAAAAAGCATGCAAGAAAGCTGTACAGATCTTGGGGAATCAATAAAATGTAATGTGAGGGGCAATGTATCATGTCTTTCATCTCAGTCGAGGTAGATGGCCTGAGCATGACACCAGCACTGTGGTAGGCACCTGCTTGGTGTCAGTAAAGATACACCTCTGGCACCCTTCCCAATGAGGTGAAGCCCTCTTTGAGGTGTAGAATTCTTAGTCAGGAACAGAATTGTATATCCCATGAAAGTGCTGCCTTTCTTCATCTGATCTTTGGTTGATGCCTTGAGACTTTCCACTCCCTGCCATGATCACCTTCTTAAAGAAGAAGTGGTGTTACCCCTGTACTTGACACTGGTGGGGCTGCACCTCAAATCCTGTGTTCAGTTTTTGTTCCTTCATGACAAGAAAGGGAGGTGCAGGAGCATGTCCAAAAACACCTAAAAAGAGGCAGTAGCTGTGACCAACATCTTTCATGAAAAATCCTTTCTTAGGATTTTTCCTTGTGAGAAGCTGCAGTTTCAGCAACCAAAAGTAAACAATGGTTATCTGCTGCTGTGGAATGCAACAGGTAGACCTGTGATTGGTCTCCTGTGGATGTTGGGATTTCCTGACCACTCATGGCAGAGCTGGCTCTTGCTCTGGCTGAGACACAGATCTTTGTTATTCATTCTTTTCTATTCTTAGCTTAGCTCGCTTCTGAAGAAACCTTTTCCTTTCTATTGCCTTTTAGTATAGTCTTAATGTAACATATATCATAAAATAATAAATCAAGCCTTCTGATCATGGAGTCAACATTCTCATCTCTTCTTCATCCTGAAAACCCTTGTGACCACGGTCACAAGTAGCAAGATGAGTGTCAGACTCTTCTTCCGAGTAACAAGTGACAGGGCAGGAGGAAATGGCACCAAGCTCTACCAGGCAAGGTTTAGGTAAGATATTAGGAAGGCTTTCTTCTTGGAAAGGGTGGTCAGCAATGGAAACAGGCTGCTGAGGGAAGTGGCAGAGTCTCCATCCCTGGAAATGTGAAGAGCACATGGATGTGGCACGAGGGAACATGATTTAGTGGTGAGCATGGCAGTGCTGGATTAATGGCTGGACTCAATGGCCTTAGAGGTCTTTTGCAACCTTAACAATTCTAAGACAATCTGGAAGGATTTTAAGACATGTCCAGTAGGTCATTTCATATGGGCTGCAGCTCTTACTGTGAGCTGTTTTCCAGAGCTATTTCTGGCCTATCCAGGCCAGCCTGGAGAGTAACACTGTGGTTGTGCCAACACCAAGAGATGGGGTGACACAACAGGTATGAGTGGAGAGGGTGGACACAGAGGAAAGGCTGTGACAGCAGTGAAGTTCTCCAGGTGAAGATGAATTCAGGAATAACTTTTTTCTAGGAGGATGTGGAAGAAATGTGCTGCTGTCTAGCTGTGAAGCACAGAGTTATTTTGAAAGATGATGACATCCTCAACGAGGTAGAGTGCTCAGCTGGGTTATTTGCTTCATGTTTTGCAGTTTATTTGAGTCAATGGGAGGTCTTAGCTATTCTCACCCTTCTCAGTGTTCTTGCTGCTTTTCTTTTTGAACTGAGCAGGCTAGTGGAAGACTACATATCCTAGATGAAATCATAGCACTGACTTGTATCAGGGAATTACAACATTTTCTAGCTTATTTATTGTTTGTTTACATACACAGTGTAACATCTTGATCATTTTTGACCACAGATGCACACTGAATTTTCTCCTGTGATAACCTGGTTCATTTCTCATCCAGTTAAGTTTTCACTTCTGTGAATTACTTGAGTATTTTTGCTCAAATCCAAAGTGGCATTGTTTTACATTTGAGTTACATTAAATAGCAATTTGATATTCTTTGTAAGAAAATAGATATTTTCTAGAGTGTTCAAGGAGATAATTTATTATCAGTGTTTATTGTGTTTTTATTTGATCCTGACTGCCCTGCTCAACTTTATACCTTTTGGCAAACATAAGGACATCTTGAAGGACAGTATCAATTATGAAGAGAAGTGACTCCTACTGCAAAATGTGTGTTAGTGAAAATAAAGACAATGACAGTCTAACAATTTATATAGTTGTGCTTCCACACAAAGAGAATTGGTCACTTCATGCAACCCAGAGTAGCTGAACAAGTACTTATGGCTACCTGGAACCCAAGACTGAAGACACAACAACACTGGAGGTGGTATGTTCTTTGATATCTCAGTAGGAGGTTTTCAATTAGTCTACAGTCTCCTAACTGGACTGGCAGCTTTTCTTGTACCTATCACCTACACATTCTTGGAGAATCAAATTAGCTAACAATCAAAAGGTTAAATATATATATATATATATATATATATATATACACACATATATGAAAATATATGAACCCTGTATTAAATAGCATGCATCTGACTCAGCTGAGTTTATTTTACAACGTCTTTTTAATTTGATTTCAGTGACCATTCACCCAAAACAGACAAAATGACACATTCTTCCTTTATATTTTTCTGAGCATATGGAACAGTGGCTTCCTCTCTGAACTCCTAATTTCTGAGCAATTCTTGAAGGATGGGAATGAACACAGAGTTTACAAACCTGAAAGGAAAGAAGAAAGGTTACTTCCATGAAGTGCTTTACCTCTACACAATCTTATTAAGGGATGGGTTTCAACCATTTCTTTGAAAGTAGTCTCCTACTTTTTAATATTTTTAGTTTTGTAAAAATACTTTCTTTCTTCATTATCTAAGCTACGCAAATATATCTTCAGGATTTTTAAAGTATCTTTTAAATTTTTTTTCAGTCATGCTCAACTGTATCACAGAAAATGTTTTTTTAAACACTAAATTCATAACTTTCCATAGCACAATTGCCCCAAACAGTCTATAACTCCCTTGCATTTTATCTACCTAGACAATCTGATTGATTTATCTCTTTTTCAGAACATCTAATTATTTTGAGACTGTACAGCTTCTCTACTTGTCAAGTATTAGCTCTCATTTTGGTTTCATTTAACTTCTGGAACTCCTCTAATAATACTTTCAAGTATGTCTTCAATCATGTTCAAAAACTTTCTATTTTTGCTCGTTCTTACTCTGAAATTAAAATTTTACATAGGTGAAAAATCTCTACAGTTTTTACAGATGAATGATTTTTAAAGGGGAAAACATAGTAAAGGAGATTAACTTCAGAATTATGACATTTGCAAGAGCTAAAATCACAAGCAGGGAATTCATGTTGGTTTTATGAAGAAAAAATGGAAATACATATTGGAAAAAATAAGCAAAAAGGGACAGGACTAGACTCAGAAAGTAGCAAAATCTTTTTCATAATAAATTAGGATCTTACAAATGGTTTAACAAAAAAAAAAAAAGCAGTATATAGCATGATGGGGGAAAATTAGCTATATTCAGAATCATGGCATGAATGACATTACTATATTTACTTTTGTTAGTTAAGCTTAACTGTTTGAGACATCTGTTCATGAATTTGATGGATAAGGCACATTTGTTGAAAGGGACTAGGTGACTGTCTTTAGCTTCTGCTAAGAATCATGTTTGACAATTTCTATTGCAACTCCTAAGGGTGTTTTAAAATTTTGAGTTGATACTTAACATGCTTAAGTAGAATTATTCTTGCAAAAGTTCATGTGTTGGAGTGGCAGTTAAACACAGTAATTATTACAGATAAAGACTTACCTAAGCTCTTCTTTCATTTTTGTAATCCATAAAAGAGGAAGATATGTGCATATCTTTCTTTTCCCCCAGTCATATGCATAGAAATCAAACCAAAAGTAACATCATGAGAATCAAATTATGCCAAATACAAAAATCAAGCTGGTATTATGAATTATGAAAAATTCATTATAATTTCTGATTTTCAATCAAAACAGACAACTAGAAACTTTTTGCCTGGATATGTAACAGTTAAATTTGATCAAGCTGACTCCTGAGTTATGATTCATTTGATAAAATGCAGAAAACACCTTGCTCATACTGATATCTGAGCTGGTCATCTTTGGGTTTCTCTGTAGTTACTGCAGAGAAATAGGCACTGAGATGGTAAAATATATCCTTTCCTGAAGCAGGCATCTACATTAGCTTCAATGAATCACACTTTGAAAGTGTTTATTTCTCCCCATTGGTTGTAACTTAGTCCTCAGTGATGTGTATGGATGCAAATGTTCCACGCTGACACTAGAGAAACAATCAAATGAAACTGAATTTCATTTAAGCCTGCTTAGTTAAATTATAAACCCAGTATAGCCCATTTTAGCCAATATTAGAAATAAAAGCAGAACATACATATTAAATGTTAATTTCTGTAGTTTTTGATCCAGAAGACATTCAGGAACAGTCAAAAAAAAATTTAACTGTGGAATATGCAACTTCACTCTTTAGAATTATTGTATTACTGAAAGACCAAGTCAAGACTTCAGTGGTGTCAGGCACAACGAGCCAAGGGAAAAAAAGAAATCTTCAAAAAACAAAATGCCACCTGAAAATATGTGTTTTGCCCATGTTGCACTGTCTGTAGGATTTGGGAATTTTTTGTATTTATTTTCTCCTTTGTGCAATTTTAAAGGAAAGTTGTGTCCAAAGATGATAAAAAAAGCAATAAGCAGAATATTAACTCCTCTGCACCACACAATGCTGTTTTTTAAAAAGTGCACATTGCTTTATTTGTGGTTTGGGGCTTTTTCCATGAATAGGAAACATTTTCAGATATGAAAATCTATATAAAAATCAATATGGTCAATATGAACATCATCACAAAAATATATGAAGGGTAATATACTACAGAATTATTTTGAAAATGAAATTAACTTGTGTATTTTCATTTGTTTAAAATGGCTTTACTTTACAAAAGAGAAATTCTTAATTCCTACAAGTTAATTTCTCAATATGTAAGTTGTCTGACTTGTAATTCTGCTTGACTGCACTACATTAAATGTACAGGTTTTAATATCTAAAAAACACCAAGATTATAGATAGCCTGATGATTTTTTTGTCTTGATCTTGGGAGTTGTGAATCAAATATTTCTGTGACCAAACCAATTATTCCTGCAGGTCCCACATAAGATTTCGTGGTGAGTCAGACCAAGTATTTTTTTGGTGTAAAATTTCTAGAATATCTCAGTAGATTGTAAGCCCGAGTTTCATTTTCTAATTTAATTTCAGAATCAGTATTTGAATTGGCATGAAACTTTTATGCCATATATTCTAAAATTTCTGTCTTCAGGTGGGGCAGCAATAACTACAGGTTTTCAGTTACCTTTTGCTTCTACAGTTACCTGTCTCCAGTAAATGCCAGATTTCAGGCACTGTGTCTTTAAACAGTATATATTATTCTGCTCAACATATGTAGAAACTAAGCTTGGAAAAGATAAGAAGAATAAGACAGTCTGACAAGATATGACAGATATAAAGTAAAATGATATTTAGTAAAAATATTGCATGGTGGGGTTTTTTTCCTCAAAACTCAGTTGAAATTTTCAGTCTTATTTGTAGGGAATCAGCATCAAATAAAATGCCAGCAAAAACATGTATTATTAAAGTATTGATAAGATAAAAGCTTTAAAAGTGCTTGAAATTTACCCAAAAATTTCTGCATGGTGTGTTAAAATTCTTTTTTCTTTTAAGTGATCTGCTATGAAAAGTTGTTTTAAAGTCAAGTCAATTAGAAGCATAGATGGTGTGAGAGAAGCAACAATACGGCTGCCTAACGTGGAACTGTGTTTCTTGTAACAAGCAGTCCTAAGTCTAGCATCTGAGTAATACAGAGGGATTTCTTTTTTCTTTGATTATTTAACCATTCATTAAAATGGATTTGAAGGCAAATTCGAGTTTAGAGAAATGAAACAACTCATGCAAATTCTTATCTTACTGATAGACCTTCACTTTTCAACTCAGGGTATAAATAAGCATGATTTGAGGTGTCTGGAAGGCTGAAAACCCACTTGTCAGAAAGTACAATCCATTATTCAACCCATGGGCAGGGAAATAATGACTGCATCTTGAACAGTCATCGGTCTCCATAGGATCAGTGCTTCTTTGTATGGGAAGGTACACAACTTTCCCCTGTCATCACATAATTGCTCAGGCTCTGGTGTCTGTATGTCATGACCCTGCCTGTATTTCAGAGTGGCTAGCATGAATGTTGTTTTTTGGAAGTGCCCATCAAATTGGGATTCATAGAGGAGGACACAAAAAAAAAAGAAAGAAAAAAAAAAAGAAAAGAAAAAAAAATAGATGAGGTGAGACAAAGCTGAATTTCATATTCCAAAACTATTCCCCTGGGAAATGAGAATTCAGAAGGTATTCACAATGATTCAACGCTGACTCTGTTCAGCTAGGCTAACACTCATGGAAGCATGCTCTTCAGTATAAATTGCTTTTGAAAGGAGCCAGTGGCCTTGTTTGTTGGGGTGATAGGTCATAGAGGAAATTTTCAAAGACTTGTAACTTGCCTGTGATATCATACCATATGTTGAACTGGTCTTAGTGGTTTTGAAAGTCCCACATGGTTTTATTTGCACCTATACAGAAAAGAATATTGCTAAAATATGTGAGAGAAACACAGTAGAAGAAAAATAATACTAATCAAAACAGAGTAATGAATGATTTCAACAAGAATTTGAGAATAATCATTTTTTCTAATATTAGGACTTGTGAATTTGAGTGGAAAGAGTTATTACCTATCTCTAGTAAGAATCCAAAATGTGGTTTCAAATCTCCAGAGAAACAACTAATTTCCTGAATCCTAAAAGTCTTCTAGGCTTGACATTTTCAACAAGACACCTCTTTTGCAGGCTTGAGACTTCCATTTTAATCTTCACCAAGGAAATGTCTCTTAATTCAGGAGTCACTAGCTGCTACTCAGCAGTTGTGATAAGCCTCATGCCCCCCTCAGAGGAAAGCCCATTCCTCATGGACATACTCTTAACCATCCTAATCCTGATTATTATCCAAGCAGCCTTTAAATCATGAACTTTAAGGAGCTGGTAGGCATTTTTTCCTTTTTTTTTTTCAACAGCAGACCTCACACAAACTCTGACAATTCACTCTTTTCTTTGGAGCAGCTTGGCCCCATTATTTTTCCAGCTTCAGCACAATGAAAACAACTTACGTGAGCTGTCAAGGCTTTTCTTTCGAATAACTCCTAAATACTTCAGCTCAGAAAGTAAAACATGGTGACTAATACTCCAACATCTGTTGCACATTGTCATGCATCCTGCTGCTGCCAACCAGCTAAAATGGCAGCACATTTACAGCCAGATGTGTCAAGATTTCATCTGATTCTTCACTGTAATTCTAGGAAATCTAAGCTCCTACATCACATATACTCTAAAAGATAAGGCTAAGAATCAAAGATTTTCTCTCCAGAGAAGATACGATGTGTACTTTATCAAGTGAAGATTGGATGCCCTGCTCTGAGCTTCTCTTATCTAATTGAACATTCAGTTACAGAAGCATTTACTAATAATAAATGAAGGAAGAGAATGCCTCAGGATGTTCCTACTTTGATGGATTATAAAGTAGAGGGAAAAAGAAGAAAAATCAGCCATCATGTTTGTTTGGCCTGATGAAATCAGTTTCTTGGAAGGATTTCTACAGCTAATAAGATATGTGATTTTGAACATACAATACTATGCCCCCCCCCAACACCAAACATTTCATGAAATCAAATTATTTTCTTAAGAATAAGATCACAGCTGGCTCTATTGTCTCAGCCTGATTCTTTATGCTTGAATTTTGCACATATTATCCCTTGTCAGTGGAGACTTTGCATGGGAGTTTCTAAAAAAGCCAGATAAGACCTTCTGTCTTAAGTGAAGCTTATTCTATCTTCTGATAAACATATTCTATATCTATTCCACATTCTAATGAACATATTCTATTCTATTCTATTCTGTTCTATTCTATAATGGACTAGATGTTTCCTACTTTATTGAAGTTCTTCCAGTACTTGTTTGCCCTATCAGTAATAATGAGACAATTTCTGAGAGTCAGTCTAGCTGCAGTTCAAACAATTTGGTGAAAGAAACTAATAAAAATGTCTTAAAATACATATGCACAACACCAGGAAGTATACAGAAATCTTCAGGTACCTAAGCTAAGGAGAGCTGCCCAGTGGAACTTACAAATATTTAAGTGATTAAAGGAATTAATTCTCCTTGTATAGCAGTACATACTAAATGAATAAATGACTTGTCTGCTTAGACCACTTCCATAAATCCTGGGATGCACAAATATAAATATTATATTTTAATTTATTTACATGTGCCTAATAAAGTTGAATTTCCATACAGGTTCAGAGAAGACACACAAAATGTATCTTTCAGTCATGAATTATTTTGTAGACTATTTTATGAGCAAACCTTCAATTTCCTTTTACTACCCCCATCCTTTCTGGTCACCCTCTTTGGATGTCTAGATAATTCACTTAATTTCAAATGAGAGTAGGATTCTTATTTTTGTTTTGTCTTAAAAATACTCTTATTTATTATGATTTTTCTTTTTTTGATCTTCATTTTTATTTTTTCTTTTCTTTAATCTATCCATAGTTTTCTTTACATGGCAGAAACACACAGACTTTTATTTTTTTAATTTTCATATTTTAAAGAAAACCTGCCTTTAGACATACTATCTTATACTAGGATCCCATCAGATCTTCTAAGCTAGGTCAGGTCAGGATGGATTCATTGGATTCATACTTGGAGCAGACACCTCCAAGGAATATCTAGGCCTCTCAGAAAATCAAAATCAATATACAGCACAGTACTAGAGGGCAATGTAGGGCTAAAAGTGTTATCTTCTCTACACATTAAAAACTGATGACTTGACATTTGTAAAGTCCTATGACAGAAGTTGTATTGATTTTTCATGGCTCACTTTTGTGCATTGCTCTTAGAATCTTAAAATTTTTAAAACTTGGGCTGCCAAAATATGGTAGTTCCTGTTGGGGAAAAGTTCATCACGTGTCATCTCTGCCCCCTCAGGGGAAAGGTTGCAGGGGGATCTTTGCTTCAATGCCTGGAGCACCTCCTCTCCCTCCTGCCTCACTGACTTGGTGTCTGCAGGGCTGTTTCTCACATATCCTTGCTCCTCTCTCCTGCTGCAATTGCAAAGGGTTTTTATGCCACTTCTCAGATCTGTTATCCCAGTGGTGCTATTGCTGATGGGCTCAGCCTTGGCCAGTGGCAGATCCAACTTGGAGCCAGCTGGCATTGGTTATATCAGCATTGGGGAAGCTTCTAGAAGCTTCTGCAGAAGTCACCCCTGTAGCCCCCCTCCTGTTACCAAAACCTCACCATCTAATACAAAATCTCTTCTCTAATGTCAAATAAGTAGTAACTAACATTTGAGTACTCTAAGGTTTGCTTTCGTGATAAAATCAAAATTCCTGAATTCATCTTAAGCTAGGAGAGAAACCAGCTCTTCTGTTTTTACTGATTACTGTTGGTCTTGCTTGCAGCAAGCCTAAACTGATTTGACACATGGATTATCCCTGCTTAAGCTATGAACACAGAGACTGGCCCAAGTTATAACATTTTGGTAGTTTCAGTATAAGCTCATCTCTAACTGAGAAGAAATAAAAATGGTTGACCTATTGTATGATTCTCTGTTATTCAAGATTTTTTCCTATCTTAAGTGCTTAATGAGAAGGCATGCCAAAAGCTTTAAAAGCAGATTCTTCTTCAGAGTACCATTTTCACCTCCTAGACACTGCTATAAAAGTTCATGTGGGTTCATTTTCATGGAAAGCACAGTGTGCACTGTGTTGAAATATGGATTTAGTGAGCTAACTAGAGCCCATTAAAGGGGAATAGGGCATAACAACAACCAACTTCTCTGAATTGAGTCCAAATGAGACACTTTATGTCAATAATTCAGAACACATCTTCTGCAACTTAAAATTCAATTTATGTAGCTACCCTCCCCCAGTACACTGTAAGAATTAGGCTGAAGACTGATATCCATAGAAGTCAGCTACCAGAACTGTGAGCTGCCTATGTTTACTTATTGGAGGCTCACTGTCCCTCTAAAGTCCCATATTTTGATCCTTGATGGCACAGAATTTGAAATTCCTAGCCCCTCAAATCCTCTCCTAGAGTTACATGAACTCTTATACAAAACACAGCAAAGAACACAGCTTCTTAATATACTTATTGAACTTATTAATATACCAGTTTGGTATCTCAATTACCACAGAATAGTAATGCTACCTTTCGTGGATCACTGTATATTTAGTTAATTATTTTTAAACAGTTAAAAAAAAGGCTTACCCCAGAATATTTTGGCTCCTAGCATATAAAGATGCTGTTTTGAATGAGCCTTTCCATAAGAACAGGCACATACATTTCCTAACTGGGGTCTGTTACAGAGCTACTCTACCCTAGGAAACAGCATGCTGGAATCTTTCCCCTTGCATTTTAGACAAGGTCTAACTTACTGTCATGTCCTGACAATGCCAATAGATTCAATATTTGTAGGTGAGATCAGGTAAACTTGGATGGAATTTTCAAATTAGTCGAGTGTAAAATACTTGAGGGCTGCCAAGGGTGCATACATATGGAAAAAAGCAAACAAAGGCACTTTGGAGGTGGGTAACTGGGATGGAGATGTGTGTTAATATTGCAATTAGATTATAATGAACCAAGCTCATCTGAAGAAAGTTATTTTGCCAGAGTTGTTGGCTCAGCAGCCTGACATCTATCTCCCTTCAGTGTCAGGTGCTATGTGGTTCCTTAGCTGCGAAGTACCATCGAGTTCTCCTCCCTGCAAAGATTGCAGTGGAGCCTGGCTGAGGTGTCCCCACACTGCTCCACCCTCTGTTCTGTCCCCCTCAGCAGGTGCTTACTGTTGTCTGGGGAATCATTGTAGACCATGCCATCATTGTGTTCCTTCCAGGGAGCAGAAGCTGTATTTCACCCGATAATTTCTGTATGTTATAAGGGTATAACGTTATTCACATGTTAAAATGTGAACAGAATGTCCCCCTAGCCATTTTTCCACATATGGATTAGGCTTTACTTTTTCTTCTTCTTTATCTAAAGTTTTTATCTCAATCCATGAAGCTTATTTGTCACTGATGCTTCTGTAACAGTGTTTTCTCCCTTTCAGTCATGGGTGGTTTCTTACACCTAAGAGAGGACTTTAGACGATTGCTGGCTGTGCTATCCAGCCCCATGCCAGCATGACCCAGAATGTCAGATATTCTAGGACAAGGTAGAGGAAAGTAGACTGCTCCAGAGCAGCTCCATATCCATACCTGAACTGCATCCAGCCCTATTCTCAACAGCATGAATATTTTATATTTTCAGTCCTTACCACATTTTTATGTGACTTTTTAATTCGTACTTATATTTGTGTACTTTCTCATTCTTTTTTTAGGCATGCACTGATCATGGGCAGCTGCATAAGTGAAATAAAGGCAGGTCATGAGGACTATGACACAGTGAATCACTGTTTATCTCTAAAAATGCCTAGAGCCACATAATTTGACTTCAACATTTTCTGTGCTCTACAGTGAATATACTATCACTAGTCATCTTTTCTGTGCAATGTTAGTACCAATTACTCTGATGAAAAGAATACAAGTTAATTATTACACCTGAATTAACTTTAACCTGTTACTTGCTGAACCAAACTTTCTTGTCTTCTATACCATCACAAAGAATTCCTGTGTAAATAGATAAGGTAAGAGCAATAATTACTTCAGACAACATTCTATTAGCTTTCCTGGAAGATTATGATTCCTTAGACTTCTTTTCCAAGCAAAAACAGATTAATAGTAATCAAGATAGTAATGACAAAATATGCACAAAGCAAACTTACTTAAGTAACTTACTGTCTATGAGTGAAAGAAATCAAAATTTGTGTTTCATAGAAATATAGAATGGTTTGGGTTGGAAGGGACATTAAAGACCAGATTCCATGTCAGGGACACCTTTCACTGGACCTGGTTGCTCAAAGACTCGTCCAGCCTGGCCTTGAACACTTCCAGGGTTGGGGAATAGACAACTTCTCTGAGCAACCTGTTCCAGTTCCTCACTACCTTCATATGAAGAATTTCTTCCTAATATCTAGTCTAAACCTACCCTGTCTCAGACTAAAGCCATTCTCCCTTATCCTATCTCTATGTGCCCTTGCACAAAGCCCTTCTCCAGCTCTCTTCTCAGCCCCCATTAGGTACTGGAAATCTGCTCTCAGGGATTAGCAGAACTTTCTCTTCTCTTCCCATCTCTCTCAGCCTGTCCTCATAGGAGAGGTGCTGCAGACCTCTACATCTTTAAGTGCAGATATGGCTCCAATTAGTGAGAAGTTCTTTGGCTTAGTTTTTTTTTTTATTTTTTTATTTTACAGCCTTCAGGATGTAATCATTATTAACAAATAAACTGGAATATTCTTAGTGCTTAGGAGCTGAATGGTTCAGTTAACTGTGATGCGATATATCTGTCAAGTGAACTCTCTTATCTCTAAGCATATGAAAGAAACTGCTAGGAAATGTATTTTAAAACTTAGGAAAGACTAAAATATTTATTTTCAGACCATCTAGATCTTGCCTAGAGCATTGTTCCTACAATATTGCGTCGTAAAGTGATTTATTGGGATAACTTCAATGAGCAATTGCTATGTCTCAGCCTCAGATGTAAAGAAGTTTTGCATGCAGAAGGTGTCTTCATGGCCTTCTGTGGCTCATTTCCCTGTCCCTGGCAAAAAGATAAAAAATTCCTTAGCTTAAGACTATGTGAGTCTTAGGTTAGACTTGCCTAGGAATTGCTGTGCCTGGCAATCCTTTAATCTCACACATAAACACACAAAAAGCAAACCAATTAATTTTATTTCCTTGAAAAATTATCTTCATACTTTTATCTATCAAGAAGCTTAAAGCTGAGCAAATAAAAGTAGTTATTTCTGGTAAAGATTTTCTATTACAGAAAATTTAAAAATTAATTCCACCAAATTTTACCTTATATTAATATAAAGCAATTCCCATTTAAATATTTTTTTTGACTGTTACTGATAATTTATCAGCAGGTCTTAAGTGAAGACTTGGGACTTTCAATTGCAGAAAAAATAATTATTATGGATATTTTTCAGAAGCAGAACTTAAAATTCTCTTTTCACAAGCTTTCATAATAGCAAAATTTAATCCAGCTCTAAAGTAAGACAGTAATTTTCCACTATTAAGCACATAACTAATATGTTGGGAGGGAATATACGGCTGTTCCTCCAATGAGATATTGATTTAATATCACTAATCTACAGGATCACCATGTCCAAATTAAAGCTAAGAGATTGACTAGTTTCTGAAAGTTCTTTAGGGACTCCAAGTCAATGACAGTAATGCTAGGCATTAGTATAGCACAAGCTGTTGAGATGCCTTATAGATGTTAATTATGCCTCAGAATAACCCTTGTATCTATAAATAAGCTATGTAACACATTCACTATTTAAACTCATCATCTACTTTTTTTTCAGGTACTGTATTCTAGAGAGAAGACTGCAAGAGAGGAAGAAAAAATGTCTTGTGAAAAGCTTTTAAATTCCACAAATCATGCTTTCTTCAAATAAATTAGCATTTTCTTTAGTGGTTTTCTACTTCCACATCGGTCTTTTTAAAAATTAGAAAGAAAAACAAAGTTAAGAAAAGGTAGAGGAAATAAAGTCCTAATGGAAAGAAGAAAATAGAAAAGAAAACAGTATTTCACATAGATATAAAGAAATTTATGCCATTTATGGAAACTTGTTATATTTTGAAGGGAGATGTATTTTGAAGGATGGTAAGTACTGCATCCAGCTGCGGGATCCCCAGCATGTGAAGGACGTTGACTTGTTGGACCAAGTCCAGAGAAGGGTCACCAAAACCCCTATTAGGGGGATGGAGTACAACTTCTGTGAGGAAAAGCTAGGACAATTGGAATTGTTCATCCTGGAGAAAAGAAGTCTTTGGGTTGATCTGTTTTTGGCTTTCCAGTGCTTTCAGGGAGCATACAAGAAAGATGGAGAGAGGCTATTTCCATGTACTATTCACATGCAGTGAGAGGACAAGGGAAATGGCTTCAACCTGAAGGACTTCAGGTTTAGGTTAGATACTAGGAAGAAATTCTTTCTGTGAGAGAAATGAGGCATTGGAACTGGTTGCCCAGAAAAGTTTGTGGAAGTGTTTAAGGCCAGATTGGATGGGGTTCTGAGCAACCAGGTCTGGTGGAAGATGTCCCTGCCCACATCATCAGGAGTGCTGGAACTAGATGATCTTGAAGATTCCTTCTGATATAGGCCATTCTATAATTCTGTGTTTCTATAATTCTATCATAAACATAAATTTTAGAATGAAAAAGTGGTGTGTGTGTGAAATTTGACATATTTTCTAGTTATCTCTATTTATGAGGGTCTAGTGCACACTGATCTATCAAATTAGTGTTTTTCCCATAAAAGTACTGTTGGCTGAGCTTCTCAACAAGGAAGACCAGAAGCTGGATTGCCAAACAGACCTGAATTCAGGGCCAGTCTTTCACCTACCTATTCACTGGACTATTCTCCTCTGCATGGTCTTTTTGACTGTGAGAAAAAAAAAAAAAAGCCAAAACAAAACAAAACAACAACAAGGAATTTATTTCAAGATGAGTGCCTAATTTTATGACATTTTCCTGTGTTGCCCCATGAAAGCCTGAGGTGGAAAGCTTTTTATTTATGAACCAGACTGGGTTATAAAACAAATATTGCCAGTTTCCCCTTACATTAGCATTCATTTCATGATTTTTATTTTTTTCCTCTGATAGGAGAAACTGCCTACACCCCTGCTCACCATGGCAACTGAAGAATCTAGCAGCAGACTCAGGGTAGGAAAAACATAAGGAAAAAAAAAAATAAAACAACTCAAAAATATCCCCTGATACTAAAATTGATTTTGTTTTCACAGCAACACACTATGAACTTGCAAGAGAAAGAGAGCTGTCTACCTGTATTTCAGATGGAATCACCCAGCATGGGAGGAGTACAACAAATAGTGTGTCTGTTTGCATGTTTCACTGGAGTATGTTAAGGGTAGGTGGCACTTATTTCCAAAGCATGTTTTGACTGCTGAGGGAGGATGAGATAGTGACAATGACATGTTAGTGGATGTTTCTGTGGAAGAGAAGACACTCGTGTACTGGATGGAAATCACAGCAATATTGTTTGAAAAGTTTTCCTTCTGTTCCTGAGTTAGTGCAATGCACATAACTGTTGTCTAATATTTGTCAGCATGTCTAAACACCCAAAATGAGTCAAGCAAGGTCTTTCAACCACTGTCAGAATGAAAGCAGACACTGATTTTTTCTAACAGCATAGTCAAATGCTATACAAGAATAAAAACAGCTATACAAGAATATCAGCCTCAGAGGTTATAGCTACTTAAAAAAACCAAATAATATGAATTTATGGGACTAATTTCACAGGGATTGCTAAAACAAGGGATTTCAAAAGTTACTTGGACACAAACACAAAATTAACAATAATTAAAGTGATATTAAATTATATTGCTATTTTCTAATCAGGAAAACATTAGAAATGAGAAAGGAATAAACAAGATTATAATATCTCACCTTATTAAAGAGAAAGGAGCACCTATCAAAATTAGTAAATAAAAACATCAATGAAAAGTTTTCTTGATGTCTGTGAGAGAACTATTTGACTCATATGATGAAGGAAAAGTCTCACATACATTAATCTAATAACCTTAGACAAGCTTATTGGAAGTTTTCTTACATAAGCCTCCTTAAAAAGTCTATTTTTTCTTAATGAAAGGACAATTGGTAAAATAGCCTCCTTGTTTTGATCAGCTGCAAATTACTTGAAATTGAATTTAAAAGATAATGAACAAATATTATTTTCCATCATATATTGAAGACAAAGTATTCCACATAATAAAAAGAGAGCTCTTAAATGCTTCTGTGTGGAGGCCAAAGCTCACAAACTCCTTCTGTGCCTACTATACCCACTGGAATACCATGTTTCCTTCCAACACAGCCTTCACACATTTCTCTTGAGGAAGGAAAGTGCTGGTTACCCAGCTCTAGACCAGCACACAGGAGTCACAGACAGGGGATGTAATTGAATTTAGAGGCTGACATGCTCACCTGTGTCTACAGTGCAGATGAGAGTTGTTGTTAAAAACCTGGTGGTCATGGTTTTCTATTGCACAGAAACTGGAATAGGAGGCTACCAGGTTTGACAAGGCACATGGTAATTTATGAAATTAAAAAATGGAGTTTTTAATTTCATAAATTCCTTTCCTGTTGCTATTTATTCTTTAATTGTCTGAGTTATCCTCTCTCACTGAATGTAGGCTGCAGGAGAATGAAGGACAGGATCAAAAAAATTCAGAAACCAGATCTAATGTTACAGGAAATGGAGCCAGAGTTGAAGAAAATCCAAGTCAAATATGACTAAAACGGAGGAATGGAAAGGTATGTATTGATAAGGAAAACTAATAGTGAAATTAATGAGGTAGCATTGTAAATTAATGATATGAAATATTTGTTAAAAAAGAAATATGATTTTTTTGGGGTTTTTTTAAATGGAATACTTAAGTTCAAACCACTTGGGGAATGAGCAACCTAGAATTTATCTTCAGGCAATTTTAGAACAATGTTATATACCTCCATGCAAATTCTGCTGTAATTAGAAGTCCTGAGGGACAAAGGTACTTGCTAGTCCTCAGATGTACAACCAGCTTCGAATACCAAGATAAAAACATTCAGCTAGCTATAGTTTACATTTAAGCAGCGGGAAAAACGTAAAAATGCTCCAGAAATAGTGCAAGAAAATCAGCTGCAGAAAGGCAATATAAGTTTGCTAAGAGATAAGGGAGAACTGGAGAAAGGACTCATCAAAAAACTGCAAGAATGAGGATAGACATGCCAAAAATCGAAAGATGAAAGTTATTTTATTTATGCAAACAGAAGGGGAATAATATTGAAATGGATTCCTCTCTGCAATTTTCTTCATCTTCCTGACAAAGATAAACACTAAACTAAAGTAATAATTTGTATAGCTCTAAAACTAAAGTAATAATTTGCATTTGTGTTCAAGAAGCAAGGATATGGACTTGGGGGTTGTGTCAGCATAGCTAGTATTGAAATCTCTGAAATGTTTATGAAATATCCTTTCCCACTTTAGCAAGGGTTTGAAACAGATTATTTACTCTTATTTATGTCCAACCTATCTTTTCCTTTTACTTAATGTTTTCAGTTTCCTTTCCTTAGTCATGGGAAGATGACTGCACATCTCCTCAAATTAGTTTTGTAAACAATAAAGAAGTACTTAAGTGGAAGCACTTCTCTATTTTCCAAAGGTACTGCTGAGCAATGAGAAGTGTCATTAAGGTTTTAAGTATGCATACTTGACAAGGAAGAACTGGGCTTTTATGTTATGATTTTCCTTATTAGTTACCTAAGAAATATGGTTCTCATATTCAGTTGCACTGTATTTGTACTATGTCAAAAAGAAACAATTCTATTTCTTATAATTAGATCCCTGTCAGCAGTGTAGCAGTAAGAACTTTGGATAAACTCTCTGGTTTGATGTTCTAAGATGAGTAATGTGAAATATGAAGATTCTATATCCTTAATTTCCATTCATCTGCAAGTGCTTTCAACCACTTCAACTTACGATTTTAATTCACTTTTTTTTTTAAGTTTAAATTAAATTTTCTGCATCAAGATTGAATTTGGCATTCAAAATGAGGTTGAGGAAAGCATATAGAAATACAGAGCTAAACTGCCAAAGGAGGAGAATTTTATTTGGGAAAATTTCATGAGAATTTGCACCTAAAAGAAAGAAAAATATTTGCTGGAAATTTGCATTCCTGCTAAGCCTTTTTCATTATGCAAAATGACATCTCCAAATGCCTCGGGCAGGTATTTCTAATAGAAACCAAAAGAAAAAGTGATAAAGAAATTTAAATCTAATAACATACTTCTGTAGAATATTTATAAGTGATCAGCAGTGTATTAAGCTGTAGAGAATACTCATCACAGTCACTCTGGCTTGTTATATTCTCTCATGCAGAACTGCCTAACCCAAGGCTAGATGGCTCTGGAATCTGAAAGCAGATTTCTGAGCATTAGAGGGTGCACCTATTATCATCAACAGCTTCAGTATGTGAGTGTGCATATGTACTAAATTAGGCAAGGCATTATCTGCAAGTTTCCTTATTTATAGATACACTTTTCCTCCAGGTGTTATTTTTTTTTTCTTTTTTTAATGAATGATACAAAAGAAGACAACTTTAGTACAAATGAACAAAGAGAGCAAGTCAGGCCTTTCATGGCATGAATCAGAGCAACTACACTGAGAAACAGCACCAGCTGAGGATCTACTCAAAAGCATCAATGTTTTCATTCATAGCAATGTAATATTTCAAAACCTTCATCCCAAATACAGTACCTAGACTACTTAAATGCACTCTTTGGTAATACTCTTCCTTGTGCCATATGGAAATCACATTTCATTAAGACAGATTATTTCAGGGTAGCACCTTTCTTACAGAAAAAAAACAGAGCAGCAGTTCTAGTTTCAAAATCACAAGACCAGCTGACATTAAAAAAACCCAACCAAACAAAAACAAATGAAAAACAAATGAAAAACAGGTGTTTGGTCAAAATCTAAATGCAGAATTCCTGTATTTAAGAGCAATATTCTAAGCTTTTAGAATGGAAAAGGCAAATTTGAACTGCTGATTGGTTTACTTTTACATTTTTTGGACATGCCTCATGCATAGTCATTGCCCACAAATTAAGGTAGTTTTAAAAGTTCAAACTTTATTTTGAATTTTTTTAGGTTCTTCTTATAGCCTGAATGTCCAAAAGTGGATGTGCAAAAGGCATTTTACATTAGTGTGGAGTTGCTATTGTAAAACATTTTTTTTAAATTTTATTGCTATAAACCCACCGTTTGCTATGTTGAGTTTTTGTTTGCCAAGAAGCCAAGGACATAAAAACCACATTTTAGCTGGAAAAGCCCAGCAATAGTGTAGATCAGGTCTCTGACAGTACACCAGAAATGACAGAAAAGTGTACCCTCAGCAATCATCAGCCATTGCTGAGAACAGGATTATGCCTCACCTTTGGAACTGCTCAACAAATTTAGTGAATATCCTGTAAAAACTTTGGCCTGGAGTACTTCAAGAAGCTAGAGATGGTACTGACATATGGGCAGCATCTGATGAAGTTATTTCCAGAAAATCTGAAAGGATATTTTGGAATCATGACTGCTGGAAAATATACTTGATAACTAAGAGGTCTCTCAGAAAAACAAATGAGATTAAATGGAAATATGAATTAGTCATTTCTTTATAGCTCCTGAACATTACTGATTTCCTTTTTTTTTTCCCTTTTCTTTCACCAAAACTGTTTTCTAGCCACCCTGAAACTGGCAGTTCTAGCAGAATTATTTTCTTAGCTATCCTATTACTTATCATAAGCGAAGAGGAAGTGGAGATCTATTTGGAGGAAAACACTAACAATTGAAATATTTGAAAAGAACTTGGGAGTAGGGGGACCCCTGTGTGACAGCTTGCTCTGGGTGAAATACAAAAATTGGAGATAATTTGAATTATATCTGGTGAAAGAGGAAACTTAAAAGGAAGGGTAAGAACCTCTCACAGCCCTGAGAGCAGCAACATGCTTACCTCTTGCTGCCCAGCCTCCCTCAGTGTCTTCCTTCTGTCTGTCCATATCCCAGGACTCCATTTCAGCTAAAGTCCTTCCTTCCAGCCTCCTTCAGTGTCTTCCTTCTCCCTGTCCATATTCCAGGACTCCATTTCAGCTAATGTCCTTCCTTCCAGCCTCCTTCAGTGTCTTCCTTCTGTCTGTCCATATCCCAGGACTCCATTTCAGCGCATCCCAGGCCAACATTCCCTGCCCCACTGATTTTCTGGGAGTGCCCATCTTTGGCTCTCTCCCTGCCAACCCTGACTTGCTCACTGGACTTCTCAGGCTGACCTTGGACTTGACTGACCTTTTCACCTTCTCTGTCCAAGGAACATCTTATTACCCCAACCCTGTTACCCCTGTGTGGGATAAGAAAGCAAACCTCCCACAGAATCCCCCATAACAAAAACCAGGAAATGTATACTGAGGGAAACCATGAAATGTCAAGAAAGTAGCTGTACAGCTGGGATACTGCAAGCAAGGCAAAAGGTAGGAGCATGAAAGGAGAAAGAGAGAAAACAAGCAAGAAACAAATCCATTTTCATCTTTGTTCCATAGTTTTACTGTACTGCTGCTGATACTGATTCAAGCTTGAATATCTTCAGAGACATTTCATCCAGAAAGACTCGTTTGTGGTTTTTAATTGCTCTTCATAGAGGACAGTTAAGTCAAATAACTATTTTACAAGCTAAAAATACTTCTTAAGATCACAGGCCTATAAAACAAAGATGAGAAGTAACCATGTGGAAAAGGAGAGGAGTCTGCAGAAGCAGACTGGGGTTTGGAGTATCTGTTTTAGTTTTTTTGACCAATGAAGAACCAGAAGTGGTTGTGTGCTGAACAATATTTATACACAATTGCTTCTATGTACAGCAAAATCTGAGGAGCCTGGGGAGGCTGAGGCACAATTCTGTCTCTGTATAAAGCATAGCTGCATCAACACAATATTTTGTTTAAATAGTTCATAATTATTTTTTTCCTAAGCCAAAAAACTCATTACTTTTTCTCTCCAGACAAAGCTGTTTTGCCAGACAATGTGAAATATGGACTGGGCCAGGAGTAAGTGGCTTTCTTCTGTGAGATTGTGGTGTCACAGAGCACTGAACCTAGTCAAGCACTTTGTGTGGTCATCATCAAGCCCATCACCTTCTCCAGCTTTTCTTGAGAAGACAGCCATTTCAGTGAGAGTGGAGGCAACCATGTATTCAGCATAATTTGGTGGTCTGTGAAACAAAAGGGTGCTAATTTGTCCTTTTTTACTTAAGGAGATTTATCACAGGATTTTCTGATATTTTGATGGACAGGACTGTATGCAGAGACAGATCTTCAATCAGATCCAGCTGTCAGCTGTCACCTTGTAGAAACTTTTGGGCAGCAAATAACATGCTGAAAATAGCAGTTTTCCTCACCTGGGTTTGGAAGTACTGTGATCCAGGTATTCAGGTATGTCACTCACAGTCTCCTTCTGAACTGACAAACTAAACTAAATTAATCAAAACCTTAATTATTCTCTGGTTTTCTTGGAGCAAAAGTTGGGGCGTTTTTAAAGTTTGAGGCTTTCTCAATAATGATTGATTTTCTCTCTTAAAAAGACACAGTAAGTAAAAGAAATGATCAATAAAACCTTTTTTTTCTGGAGTTGATCCAGTTGATATCATTGTTTGAAGCTCAAACTTGGACAGCAATGCTTCATAATTACAGCAGAGATTTGGTGCAATAGGTACTGAATTTTAACAGCCTTAGGCAAAACTTCTGGTCTTATTTAAATCTCTGCATAAGGTCTGGGGCTTGTTTGGCTTTTTTTTTTTTTAATTCATCTGCAAATAATTTCATAAATTCTTTATATTTTGAAAGATGGAAATGAAAAATTTGTATGTCTAGAATTTAAAAATAGCTTTTTAAAAATTGAACGATTTTCAGGGAGTATGTTTTTAAACTTCAAAAAAGAGAATCAAAGCACAAATCTTCCAGTCTTATAGACACTTCTGGGATTCACCTTGCATGAAGACAGAGATTTTCAGGGAGTAATTAACTAAAAAAAAAGAAATGTCCTTATATATTGGGTATTACAAGGAAAAGTGCATTCTCTTTAGCTGAAAAACAACATGTCTAAAATCAACAATATGAGTGCTTTGCCATGTCATTTTGGTCTTTAAAACATATTGCAGTCTCCTTATATTTTTCATTATTTGGAAAATCTACATTTATATTTCTTTACAAGCAGGTAGGATATTCTCTCTATAAATAGTGGCAGATATTCATAGACATGATAATGATGAATGCACACATACACCCACATAAACTCTCTATTACTTTTTAAAATTTTCTGTGTTTTATGTAAGGTAAGATACAGAGCACATTAAGTGCCACTGTGAAGTTTCCACATATAGCACAGCCTGAGGTACCTTTTTTCTTTGGGTTTTGTTCATTCTCTCTATAGGTCTTACATTTTCAGCAAGTACCATATGGACAAAGCAGTTCCTGGTAAAATTCTGGACAACAATTAACATAAGCACAGCAGGAGATTCCAACTGTTGACCCCTAAAAGGTGGTTAATCAACAACATATGGGTTTATTTATCCCAGCAAGCCCTTTTAATTAACAGTTCTGGAAAGTGAACTTTTTAATGAGCACTTTGTTATAATTTATTGAGAAAATTCTAAATAGCGCAGATGAAACTCCAGCTCGAAAGAAAATGACATTGTTTATAAGAAAACAAAAAAAATCTGTCAAGAATTCAATGTGTGAGAAACTGTAATGCTAACCTCAAGCAATGCTAGATTAACAATGTTTGTGCCTGGAAAAAGATCTGAATTTATAAGAAAATCTCTCAAGTGCAGAAAGTTGAATTTTGTATTTAAACTCATCTTTAACAAATAAATACACATTGTAAAGTTTAAGTTTAGAGTAAAAATGTCAGTAGGACAGGAGACTGGTTTGACCCTACCCTCTGAATACACCACAACATTCACTTTCAAGAATGAGAAATTTGATGATATGGCAGGCTGAAAGGAAGAGAGGATAAAAAAATAAAAAGTTATGCCAAACTAGAAAGAAGAAGTAAACCCTAATAAGTGTGGACATAGCACAGAATCAGTAAACACAAGAAAAGTAACAAGCATTAATTAATAATACCTCTTTATTAATGCAGTGCTAATTATTAAAGGTAAGCTTGAGATAAATCAGAAATCCTTAAGGTATATAAAAGATAGTAAAGGTTAATTATATAAGGAAAAATGTAAACCAAATTTTCACTTGGTGTAAATTGAGACAACTACTTAAAAAAACCTGATTTATATGTGTCCTGAAAACACAATCAGCTTCTAAAGAAAGTGAGACAAAAAACCAGAGAGCCTTTTCTTTATCTTTGATAACTAAGAAAAGAGAAATGTCTTTGGTTGTATTTCATCTGCTTATAAAACCTCCTGCTGAACTTCCTTTAAGTTTTGTCCCAATGATGGATGCACTGGGATGTCTTGAGGCATTCGAACACTTCTAATTAAGAAGCCATGCAAACTGAAACAACTACTGAGTACCTTGGAGTATACTCATTCTTCACCTCTGAGCACTGGATTCTACCCTTTGTTTAAAGTAACTGCTACACCAGGAGGACTATTTCATATACATTTATTCATCAGCAAAACTTGATCTGTCCTAGGAGGCAGAAGCACAGAAGCCTTTTACTCTTTTACAGCATTTTGTGCTAAATTAAAGGCATTTTTCCTCTCAGAAAGTTATTTTTTCAATACTAAAAGTACTGGAGTCTCCTTAGCTGAGATCTCTAATTGCCTACAGTAAAATGGAAGAATGCAGATTTTAAGTATTGTGAACATCAGGCCAATTACAGGGCAATTGCAACTATAGCTACAACCTTCTAAAAATGTTTGCCAAAGAATCTGTTAGTCAGCTGAGATTCCACTAAGTGAGGTGTTACATTTGTCTTCAAAACAAAACAGAAAAGATTTTTGCTTCATCATTGGCTTACTTTGCCACATTAGAAATAAGAGAAAATAACCTAAATTGGCAATCATTATTTATGCTGTATTATGTGCTAGCAAGGAACAAGAAAGCAACCACAAGATGAGAATTCAGATAGAAGAATTAAAAAAGGCATTTTCATAAGGAACCACCATAGGGGACTGTTTTCTCTTTCTCTGTGGAATGCCATACAAAACCTGCTCAGAGCAGCAAGTTTTAGACTGCTAACCCTTGCAACTCTGTAAAACTGTCAGAAGAAGTAACCACACATCACAAAGCTTAGGGTAAATAGTAAATATTAAATAAAGGGACAGAAAGATATCCTGATAGGTAGATATCCTTATTATCCTCTCTAATACACATCGCCATTCCATGTATTTGAAGTTAATGGGAAGCTTCAGTAAAGACCTTCTACATTAAGAAGGACTTTCAGGATTGGCCACTACTAAATAAATATAGAGACTTTACTTTTAATTAGAATGTGTTGTTTTCTAAGATGGATGTGTCTGATTGTTCCAATTTTAAAAAAAGACCATTGTGCAATGCCCATAAAGAATATGATTAAGCACTGAACACAGTTTACAACCTCTGAGTAAATGTGAATGTCTTCAACTATGCAGATAGTGCAAAGAAAGTAGTCTTAAATCTATTTGAAGGAGGAAAAGAAAGAAAATAGAAAGAAAATTTAAGTGCTGCATAAATTACATGAGCTATCAACCTCCTGCACATTGAAGACTAATTCCTACAAAAAAGATAAAAAAGCCATAGATTATTAAAGCATGTTACCCTAAGTGAACAACTAATTTCATAAAACTGAAGACAGCACCTCGCATAAAAATACAGAAAAAGTGAAATCCTTTGTGACAATTAATCTAAGTGATTCATGCAGAGCTGTTGATTTCATTTTCAAAAAAAGATCAATGATTAGGCAAACCTTCTGCCATGGATTTTCTCTGTCATTGTTAGTGAAACTTTTTATTTTTAAAAGCTCTTTTGTTCCAATAGAAGATATCTCTGGTTTTATTTTTTAAAGGACTAGAGAGTAGTAAAAGCACACTTGTTAAGGTAGAGGTATGGTCCATAAGGTATATTATAAAGAGGCCACCATTGTTGGGTTTTGTTTTGTTTGTCTGTTTCTTTCTTTCTTTATTAACTTATGAATGTTTATAATTACATCTAGATTATACTCTAGGGATTTTATTTTGTTTCTTTGTTTCTTTGTTTCTTTACTAATATATGCACGTTTAAAATTACCTCTAGGTTATGCCTGGGGACTCCTCTCTCAGTAAAAAGCCACTTGAGCCAGCTTTTCATCTGAGCAAATTACCTTTAGTTAGTTTAGTACCTGCTTAGTTCTGCTGTATGAACTAGACAACAGTTTAATTTAGATCCCACATTTTCTTTTCATTAATTTTTATCAAAAGAATAAAGAGCTAAGAGTTGTTTTAGGCCTGGACATTGCTTCTGATTTGTATAAAGTGTCTATGATTATAAGTGAACACAATCAGACACATTAGGAAAGCTGATGCAAACAATTTAAAAGATTAATCCAGTTCTAAGGCACCAAAACTAAAAATCAGATATGAGCTACTTTCAGTCTAGTTATCTCAAGGAGTTTGCTCTTCAGGCTAAAAATGAAGACCTAGGAAACACAAACTATACATCTCACAAGCACAATGGAGCACTAAAGGGCTAGGTTCAATTTTCAGCACTCTCAAAGGAGGCTCACAGAGTATGACCAATATATTACCAGCTATCTTTATCTCTTGACCAATGTATTACCAGCAGCAAGATCCATGTACATGCTCTTTAGTATAATGCTCTATTTTATAGAAAGGTAACAATTTCTTTCTGAAACAATACCCCTATGGCTCTGTTTTTGAAATGTTTGTTGAGATGAAGGGAGAGATAGCATTTCCTTTAAAATTTTGGAGTTTGGGAGTTAGACAAGTGAAAATTAGTGAGCTTCCATCGTAACTAATTGAAGTTAGGTATTGTTTTCATTAAACTCCCATCAACTTCACATTTTGTTCATTTTCAAGTGTAGGTTTCAAGGGCTGCAGATGTGTTGGTTAGGTCTCAGGGAGGGAATATCAACTGTCTCACCTGGTTCATTTGCTATGTTATGCCTTTTGGGCACTGAGCTGCAGAACATCCTTTCCTTTTCTAATGCTCAGGAGGATGTTTTTGGGTGCTTTGTAATTCATCTCACTTTCTCATGGTTAAAAATCAATCTATGGCTAAGTGCTCACATAATTTAGATCAAAGTAGGCAAGCCTGCATGATTGTTAGCACCTCTTGTTCACGATGAAAATCTTTGTATTAATGTAGTACATTGTTGTATTTGTTCTTGTGGTTCATTATATTTGATTTTCTATCTTTATGTTTTCAGAATCTGACCAAACTGCATAATGCTTAACAATGAATTTCCTAATATTTTTTTTTAAAAGGAGAGACAGCTTTCATCTTTCCAAAGATAAAATTATTTTTATTTGAGGAATCATTGATCTTGCGAGGAAATTTTCTCTTTCGTTCCAATATAAGGATCATGAATGTGTATTGATATAGTGATAGGAAGATTTCTCCTGTTTTCCATATTTGAAAATTCATTGTCCTTGTCAGGAGAAAATACTTGGGAAGGATTCATTTATTATTGGGTTATTCATCCTTTTATAAACACAAGAAAAAGTGAAGAGTGTTTCAACATGGAATGGACATGGCCCCAAGAATGTGAAGAACACTTCTTAAAACTGTTGAGGCTGAGAAATGGGTAAAGGAAAAGGAGATAAAAAGCCTTTATCTGTCTGCAGGGAAGAATGAAAATCTGTATAGGAAAAGAAAGAATCAAGCAGACTCTGATGGCTAAATTACTTGTCTCAGGTAAAGACAAATTAATAATTTGAATTTTAATGAAATAATGATTCTTAAATCTGTTCAGTAATATTGAGAATACATGTTTAAAATGTGAATAATCATTTTTTGTCACTTTAACATAATTGTTTTGCCATATCTGTCGACTGTTTTGATAGAAAAACCTTAGAGAAATTTTAGTTCTTGGAAGTGACTTCTGAAAAAATGTATGTCATATAGAGCCTTGAGCTACTGAATTTTGATGTGGATTCACTGAAATTGTAGGAAATACTAGTCAAAACCTCATTAGAATCATTATGGTTTTATTAATGTTTAAACATTTTTGTGTCTTACAAATATGAACCACCCATGACTTCTAAACTGGCTGCACTACTTAAAACTCTTCATAGCAAAACCGAAAAAATGTTTCACAACTCTGATTTCCTTGGTCAGCCATAAAGATACCACCAGTACCTGATGCATATATGAACCATTTCCTGAATTAATGGAGGACCATTCAAAACCAGTTTAATTCTTTGCCTTGCCATTCCTATTGGAAGTTTTTTTCAGATTGTCTTTTTTAAAACATGGTTGGAACCTTGACATTTCAGGCCTGAATCAGTTCCTTAACAATTCATAGTCACTTTTCTCTTAATCAATGTCATTGATTAAAAAACTTTCCCCTCCTGGTGCTTGGTTCTTGGATTTAAACACAGATATTAACCTCTGTTTTGCTTGACCAAGGAAGCTATGTAGTTTAGATTCATAGAATATAGGCTCTCCTTCTCCTGGTCATCTGAGTAATAATTTCCAAGGCTATTGCAGATAAACTTTGGTGGGATTTTTAGGGCTGGGTTGGCTGAACTACTGTGTTTTCACTTGAATGTTGCAATGGCACTACATCATCTTCTTTCTATGGAAATATTGCTACTGGTAAATCTTAGGATTGTGATTTTTGCAGCCACATTACACTGATGTCTGACTGTCTTTCATGCCTCAATACTACCCTTTGATTTTCCTCCCTCTCCATTATTCAGCCCAAAATCTTGCTTACACCAGTAGTCATTAACATGATTTCTAACTGAATATTACTGTGGTTGATAAAAAAGTTATTTAATCTCATTTAGTCATTTTAAGACATTTACATTATCCACATACTGGTAATATATCACTTTTCGATGGCAAAAAAAAAATAGCAGAGCACTTGCTAATCCCTCTGTAATGGTCAGAAATGAAAATACTAAACAGCATTGGTTTCTGTGAAAACTTCTAAATTCTATCATTACTAAATTCCTTCCAAAACAGTGTTAATCATAATCCTTATACTAGCTTTTTGTACACCCTACATTTTTTAGACTATTCCATTATCTTCTTTAGTTTAACCAGCAATATAAGACCTTTATCGAAAAACTGACATATCTTATCAAAGAAAATATCATATTAGTACAGCAAGATGGATTTGGCAAATATATATCATATACTGCTTTCAGTTTACTTTTGCTTTTTCCAGTTTCTTACCTACTACTGGAGGAGCTGTGGAGCTGATTATTCTTTCTTTTTAAAGGAAAAACTTTGAAATATTTACATTCTGGGAGCAAGACTACTAGTGTTCTGTGTTCTGTGCCTTTTTAAACTATCTACCACACATACTATTTTTCAGCTGTATAGTACTATTTAATAAAAAAAATAATTATTAAAAATTATTGGTATTGGACCATCTGCTAACAATAGCAATAAATTGACAGTTTCTGTTGAGAAACACCCACAGTTACTAGGACTCTGAAGCACTAGTCTTTTTCCTGTGCTTTGGAGAAAAAAATGTACAAAATTTTGTTTTCCTATTCAATAAAAAAAATTAACTTTCTGAAGGCCTTTGGCTAATCACTGCAATTCTCTTTTACCTACAAAATTTTCACACAAGCTCCCACTACCACAAGCAGGCAGCAGCATCCTTACTGGGAGTACCAGGGTAGGTCTCGTGTTGATCAAAGCAGAGAACAAAACTGCAGCCTGGCTGGAGTCTCATGAAGCCACACAAGCAATGCACCAAGTGGGATGTGTGAGCACAGGGTGTGGCAGGCAGTTAATGACTTGCAATAAGACAACGTCAAATAATTGAGTTGTATGCTTCATTTTTGTGTGTAAACATATTGCACTGTCTCTTCCTTTAAGCAGGAAGGGACTCCATGGACTGACCTGCTGCTGATTTCAGTAGGGTTAGGCTCTGCTATGTTACCAAAACATTCAGAGCTTGGCTGCAGACTGTCTGATTAATTCTCAGAGGTATGCTAAAACTGGAATAAAGGCTCCATAATAAAACACCAAAGTATACAAATCTGCTTTGAACATTGCCTGCTCTATAACAGCATTTTAATTTCAGCAGTTTTCCATACTCAGCACATAGTATTTTTCTGACTATGGGTATGTGAGCATAAACCCAGAACCTCTTTTGAGATGAGCAAGACCATCATTATGAAATTTGACAGTGTGATTATAGAAAATCGTATTTTGTATGTAAACACAATTTATCCAAACCCAATATAGATCATTTTACCTATTTACAGGAACATCACTCACTAAATGTAACTACCAACATTGTGGCTGAAGCAATATTTTTAATGAGTTTAATCTGTGTTTTATATTTAAATGTATTACTTAGGCTGAAATCCATCTGGGCTTATTAAAGCATAATCCAAAGCCGAAAATATAGCTGGGAAGGCAAAAAATAAGTTAGCCAACTATAATGTGACCAACACAATAACAATACAGCCAGCTGCAAGCTGAATGTAGTAGAAACTTCTCAGCAATTAAAAATCACTGTGCATGCACAGATTCTCATCAACTATTTATAACTGCTTCCCTTATTTATATTAAAGATAGAAAAAACGTAATCATGTCCAGCGGCACTTTGTTTTAAATAACAAGAGCTGGTTTAATAGGTAAAATTACAAGAATCCAACTTAGAGAATAAAGAAATTAGTTTTTTAAACAACAATCCTCTTATAAGAGGAAAATTTTCAGGGCTGCTTCAAGTAAGCAATGACATTACAGGAAGGCAGGTCCAGAAGGTACTGTATGACAGCCAAAGCAATCGTGCCCATGTTTATTTTAAATATCTGGTAAACAACTTTATGCAAAGGTTTGCTAGCAAGCTAACACAGACAAATCCTATGGGAGGACTTGGCAAGTATGGAGCCTGCAACAAAGGTCTGAGGGTCAAGTCTTGATGGACAGAAAGATATATGAATCACCCAGCCAGACAAAGATCAGATTAATCTCTTCTGAGAAAGTGAGTAGTATAGAAAAATCAGGTGAGATTTTTATTTGAACACTTGTCACCAAGCTACTTCAGCACCTCCCCCTCATTAAGCAATGTATTCCAAAATTTCATGCATGTTTAAGCTGGATATTGAGAAAAAACTATTTGTATTTGTTCTCCTTTACTTTTTACATTGAACAGTCCTTCCTATCAAAGTCCCCTAAAGCAAAAATGCTTCATATATCATAATCCTTCTGGCCTCTCTCATATTTCTATCCCAAGATGAATGAAAGGAATTACTCCAACCCATAACTTTGTAACAAATGCATGTTTACAAAACAAAAAAACCCTTTTCTTTTCAATTGTTGGAAATGCTTCAGTTAGTTACAAAAAAAAAAAAAAGTTAATAATTTTTAGTTGTTCAAAAGAAGCTGCTTGTCTCTACTTTTAGATTCAACCAAATGTAATTGAAAATAACCTGAAAAAAGTCATTACATTTTCAAACTGCAAGAGTCTCTATTTTTTCAAAGCTACTGCTAATTTTAAAAGCATTAATTCATATTTAAAAAGTGTGAAACAGTATAAGAAATTCAAATTTAAAAAACATTGCAAAGTCATTCCCTTTTTCTTTGTTAATTTTCAAGCTGATTGAGTTTGGGCCTAAAGAAATTCACTTCAAGTCATATTTTCAATTAAATCCTTAGCATACAACAGCAGCATTTAAATGCTGTATTTGTGTGCCTGAAACACAATCTTAATTTTTATAGGTTGAAATGGAAGACTGTTACTATGGTCAAAAATTTCACCTGGTGATGTAACTTCATCCAGCTGTACTACTTCATCTTGTGGAGTACAGACATAAATGTGTGTTTATGGGCACATATGTATATGCATATAATATCTCCATAAAGATTACAGAAAACTGGAACCTAGAGGTCTATTTTATTAACTTGAGGCATATTAAAGCATCTTGAAATAGCACAGCAGTGACTGTCAACTAGCCAGGCTGCCTAATGTGGAGAATTTCCCTTGTTAGGTATCTTATTAAAGTTCTCAGCAGGGTTTCTAATTTGTCTCAACATTGAATGAATAGCACCAGCCTTTATTCAAGAGAGATAGCTATAGTCTAACTAGATTATGCCAAATTCCAGAAATGTGCTTTCACAGTTGCCAAAGATTTTTTTTTTCCATTGTGCATACTTCCAAGGAGTCTATCACTATGGACCCTATTCGTAGGAAATATTATCCAAGTATTATCCTGAGTTGCTGCACCTACTACACCAGCTGACTTTCACAAGGGTATTTAATCTGAACGAATGTTTTCCTTGGTTTTGGAGTATCTGTGCAATATTTAGTTATTTGAAAGTAGCTACTACAGGAAGTAAAGCAATGAAAGATCATGGCAGCCCCCGCTGTTCCCCTGCTTTTTTTTTGAAGATCCTCTTGAAGAAGCAGGAAATGCTGCTGCTTTATCAGTATTAACGTAATTCTAGGCATCAGTTACCAACTTTTATTAAAAACTGTCTCAGCAAGAGAAGGAGTCTTTGCATAGCATGAAATCAGATAATAAAGACAGGAAATAAATAGCCAATTTGCAAAGTAAATCTACAAGTACAGTTCCCTCTTCCCAACGTTCAGCAAGGAAGCAATCTCTTGATAGATACTGCAAAAGAAGTGGAGTTCAAGAGCTTCAGCCACTAAAAATGTGGAACCTTTATTTGCAGTAAGACAGTGTCAAATCATTGTGTTCTATGCTTCATTTTTATATGCAAACATATTGTACTGTCTCTTCCTGCTCCTCCAAACAGGGTTGATGAGAGACCAAGTGACAGAGAGAACCTGAGCTAAATAAGAAAAGAGTGGCTGTGAAAACTACCTTTCAAGACCCTGTTCTCCAAGGCCAAATTTAGATATCTGTAATCTCCACACAATATAGAGACAGTTCAGTGCCTCAGGAAGGCATTTAAAGTTGCTTCAGGAAGAGTGGGGAGGTGCCAATCCAAAATCAAATGCTGCACAGTGTCTATAATCCCACTCATATTTGAGTTTTGAGCAGCTCATTAAGGGCTGCAACAGACCTGCCTATGTCGGATCAACATCTGGAGACAACAATAGTGATGGCAGATGCTTACAAACTGTTTTTGCAAAGAACTAAGTAAGGCTTGTTTTCCTTCACTGATGGTAACTGTTAACTCTTCATAACCCTTGACACAAGATCTTCATGGGTAAACCTTTCAAAGAGATCTGAGCACCTCTCCTGTGTTGGTATTTGTTTTTCTATCAAGCATCTGATTAATACAAACTTGGCCTAGCTGCAGACATTATTTTTCTTTCTCCTATAAAATTACTGTTAGGATACCTGTTACCTCTCTCTTCCTGCTGCCAGAAACCATGCATTAAGGAATGCCCCAAGGCCCAGCTTCAGAGTGAGAGATGCAAAGACACACCACTTTACTGCGCCTACATACAGACAGGCACTTAGCAGATACCTAGAGACAGACATTTATCTGAAACTTGCAGAATAAAGATTGAATTCTCTACTTCTTTAGGATCTGCCAGTGCTCTAGTAGTGAGCGAAAAAATATGTGCAAAGGGTTGGTGGAGGCACAATAAACTTAAAAAGAAAATAATCTCAACCACATTTTCTGGGAGGTGCAGTATAACCCAGCTGCATACAGAAATTGAAGTGCTATGGGAAGTAAGCTGCTGTTTTGCCTAGAACATAGGAGCTGCAGGAGCTGGTTATTTAACAGTTCAGAATATACATACGCAGACCTGGAGAATAACAACAGCCTCGCTCCAATGCTCCAGGCTCCCAGTACCTTCAAGAAAAGGAGAGCCAAATAAGCCACTTTAAAGAGATCTAGTAAATGGTCTCAGAAATATTTCCCATTTCTTCCTAAAAAACTTTACTCTTAGTCCTCGACATCACATACTTCTCAGAAGCTGCTTGTCTGTTCTTCCCAATGGACTACTACTCTGGAGTTTCTTGAACATCTTTAAAGGTATCATTATATGATTTTTTCGCCACATGGAATGTTATGTCAATGGTGGAACATAAATACAAAAAAAACACATCCACACAAACATCAGGGAGGGAGGATCCATTCGTCACTTAGAGTGAATGGTTTTCCTGATTAACTAAAAATACATCTGATACAGAAACAAAGAAAAATTAATGCTAAAATATGTTGCATGTCTTGCACTCATTTGATACAGTTCAGGACTGAATTATGTTTTTCAAGAAGGTTAATTGGGAAATGAAATTTTAATAACTCACATAATGATAACAGTGGAGAAATTGCCCCTTCTAAGGAATTTTAAAAGATTACTGAACTTGGGGTCATGAAGTACTTGAAAAACATAGTAGAAATTTCCAGTTTTGCTCCCCCATAGATTTTTTTGTTCATATAAACTTTTGGCATCTTGACAAAACTTCATGCTCAACCTTGACTCTTCAATCAGCATATAAATCACAGCACATAGTAACTGAACATTGACAGTACTTAGTGAAATAAATTAGTTTCTTCACAGTCAGTTAGCCCATATTATCTTATCATCTTTAACATACCTTAAAAGTTTGTCTGGCCTGAAAAGTAATTTACCTGGTGTTTTCACAAGGGGCTATTTCTGTAGAGTAATATAAGCCAAGGAGGTCATTAGGAGCTTTGAATACCTGAAAGGTTTACTTGAGAAGACAGAGATAGATTGCTGAAACAATAAACTCCCTCTGTTTTAAGTTAAATTTCTTTCATAACAGAACAGTTTAGGTTACAGTAAGAGGGAAACAGAATAGTTGCAAAGTCTTAGGAAGAACTATTTTTAAAGAAATGGTGGGAACCAGTGTCTGGACTGTAGTGTCCCCACCCCCAAATCATCTGTTCTGTCCTGAACTTCTAATATAACCTACTTGGTGAAGAATTTGCCTGCTAGGATTTAACTTTCAAAAGGACTTAAAAGTGCATGTGATAAATGCTGACATAGTTTTCAAGTTTTAACATGTTTAAAGTAGGCTTTCCCCAGCATAAGCGAGTACATCACCCCACTTGCCATTCCCAGCCTGGGATGTTCAGTTCAGCAGATGATAGACTGGGTAAAAAAAAAATCAGCTGAATGATGAGATTTAGGGTGTGGAGGTGGGGAATACCAGAGTAACATCCTGCAAAATCATATGGAAAACTGTAGTATAGTGATCATGCAGCCAGAAGGCTTTCAAGAACATGGATCATAGTTTCAAAGACGAACATAAGCTTTTACATGAAGATAAAACCAAATCAGATAATCAGGATCTCACCTGGCTCAGCATCTTGAGAAAAAAAAAAAAAAAAGAGGTAACATACTGGAAGTAAAACCAACACATTTCAGAAAAAATAAAAGTTTAAATTTAACACAACTAATCCACTAACGTGGATTTAGTGAATTTACAGCAATTTTTTATCACTTATATAGACAAATATATAATTTGCAATCAAATACAGATAGATTTTTCAGAATAAATTGACCTCTGGACTTCTGCTCCTACTATTATTTGCTAAGGGCTTGTTGTACCAGTCACAGCAGACAGTGAGAAATCAGATTACTGAGCTGATCTTGAAGACAAGTGATGCTATCAGTGATACTGATGTTTGCACAACTGGCTGTCTCCTGGCTCATTCAAAACCAAATAGGAAAGTTATGCAAAGAAGAAACAATTTTCCATTGTTGTTTAAGAAAGGCAATATTGAATAGTCTGAGCACAAAGAGCTGTTCAGATATAGCCCATGCTATAGAGAAGACATCCAACATCTCATCTTCATTGTTTTTTTCTGCTCAATATTCCCTCAGCTGTGGACGGATGTTTTCAGACATCAAATAGTCAGAAGCAGCACTTCAAAATGAATGACATTAGTTCCACTAAAGGGAGCAATAAAGCCCTCATTGCACTTCTATAGCAGAAGAATATGGATGATGCAGATGACTTTTGAATTTCTGTATATATTCATATTTGTTTCTCCTATCTTGCTCCATTCTGAGAGCCTAGTTATTGTATTCCTTAAACCAGATCCTGCAAAAGCAAAACTCCCACTGCTGCCAATTTTAAAAATACAAAGAAAAGCTTTTACATAAAGAGCACAGATGCAGTCTTTTTGTAAGACAAAGGTTATTGAGCACCACAGGAATATAGCATTCAAACACAAAATAAAGGTTACATATTTCTGTCAGGAGGTCGTGGTTTCTGGCACCTTATTAGACAATCAGTGCACTGTTCATTATCTGTTGCTAGAGAAAGGGTGTTTCGTGTTCAGAATTGGTTAACTACATAAATTTTGGTTAAATAAGAAACATAAGGTATACATGAACATATGGACATAGAAAATATTATTTCATTTTGGAAGAGAAGTTAGATGCATTCTCCTAGTTTCACACTAGGAATAATTGTTGGAAAGCATGAGAAAATAAATTAGTAATAAGTTCAACCATGCAACTTTTCAAAGTAGTATCATCTGTTGAGAAATTCAGAAAATTTCAAGCTGGGGAAAATAAACATCATTTTTTCTGAATCTGCAATTCCTGTCAGTGCAGGAAGCATACAGATGAATATTACCTTCTCTGGCTGTTTTTAATGTGTAACATATGCGCGCTGCTGCTGGGCTTGTTGAAGGAGCTGAGCTGAGGCTACGGGGGAAGGAGAGAAAAAGTAGAGGTGAGTGATTCTGGTGAGCATTTGCTGTTTGTACTCTAGCTGCAAAAACTGAACATGTTTACAGGAGGGAGGAAAATTCAGCATTACTGAAAACAAATGGCCTCACTTAAAGAAAACTGGAGGTGGTGAGGGAAGGGAATTTCTTTACTGAAAACAAGTGCATTCTCAGTGTAGAAAAAAATCCAACCCACAACAATAAACAAACTAAATTAACTCAGTATCTTGAGACTGCTTAATATCTCTCTGGGAATCTGTTTCTCGATGATTGGAAGAGAAAGGACAGTAGGAGGGGTTGCCTCGAATTTCTCCCAAATGAAGGATTGTGGGGGTGGACTAAGAGGGGGCTGAAGACTGTGTAACATCAGGAGACACATTTGTTCAGTCTTCACTGGCATTTCCATGCTGAAGAATTTGTTTCTGCAAAAAAGGTTAAAAACTGTTCTGTGACTTGGATTAAATTAAATTCTTTGGCATGAAAATATAGACTTTTACTTCTCTCTGCTTGGTGCCCAAATCAGAGCAATCTTATTTCATGTCTGTTCACTGCTTTAGTTTGCCAGCATTGTTAGGATTTCTCTTGCTTGCACAGATATAATCTGTCATTAAATCTGATTTATTTCCCCTGTTACACATCCTAATTCACATCTTTTTACCCCTTTGTTCCTTGTCATCTTTTTCACTGTAAATGTGGGAATTCAAATTTGGATTAAATTTTGTCCAGATCCTGCTCAGGTCATATTTAGTTCAGATTTTTGTCTACTGAACAGAATAAAAAAGTGTAAATATAAGAAGCTAGAATGTTCCTCAGTTTCAACAGCTGTTTTCAGGTGAGATTTTTTCCTTGTTTCATGTATTAGTTTTACATTTCCTATTACAGAAACTGTATTCTATTACCTGAAAGACATAATTTAATTAAAAATACTTATTTTTATGTATTTTTTCTAACTGAGAACACTAAAGTATATCTAAAAATAATCTAAGGATATAAAGGGCTGCAGCATTAACTATGAATTGCAATTTTGTTACAGTTATGCTCAACAACTACATAACATTTAGATGATGTTTATCTAACCAGTTTTTGAAGACCTCAAATAGTAGAGAGTTTGCATTACCCCTGAGAAGAGCAGTTCAATGTATTTATGGTGAAAAAAGTTCTGTGGTTTTTTTTGGATCTGTTTTTCTTTTTCTTATCTCCCCCTAGTCTAAAACAGTTTCTTGCTGCAATTTAAGGGGTTTATTTCCCGTGTTATCTCATACAGATGAGAAAATCAGATTATTTCCTTGCTAACAAGCTTTTATACTGCAGAAAACTATCCCTTTTCTCTTATTAGCTACCCTAATTCTCATACTGGTGAGACTCACAAGAATTATGGATTTTTGCCTGTAAAACTTATGTAATACTATTGACATATATTCTGTACACCATTAACCTAAACCTGTTTATGAAAAACAACGTGATTTTGATGAAATGCACAAAGATAACAAAGACTGCATCTTCTAACATTTTGTTTCAAACGTTTCAGTTTTCTGGTGTTTTGCCCAGTTTTATCAAGATAATTTTCTTTTCCTTTTTTCTGTTTTTTTTTTTTCTTTTCCCCCACATTTATCACTGTCCTGGTGCCACCTTTACCTCATTCAGGATAGTAACATGAGAGAGAAATCAAAACTGATTCACTGGGGATCTCTGTAATATGGCAACTGCCTCTCACTTTCCATTTAAGCTCACCAGTATAATTTAATGTTGCATTGTTTAAGGTCTTCCTACTTTTCTATGTTTATTTTATCAATTTTCTTGCTGTTTGCAGGTTTTATTTATTACCAGCATTTTACTTTTATAGCTCTGTGCAGTCATCATGACAATGAATTACTCTTGAGAGATATTCTAAAGCTTTCCAACTTTTCTGAATGTGACAGGCTAGGATGTTGGAAATAGTTGAAGTCATGGAATGAAAAACATCATGGGAATATGACTCAGGACTAGGCATCACCACCTGGAAAGCTGTCATTAAAAAAAAAAATAAAATTAGAAGTCAACATACAGTTTTGAGTCTTGAGAAGTTGCTGGAAGGGAAACTAATGAACAAGAATCAGATTCTGGAGTGAACTCTCTTCAGGGCAAAATCTTTCTTAAAGGACGAGACCTTCCCAAGTCAGACTTGACATCCAGAACCAGTTGTCAGAACGAGGTCAAAATGTGCTTCAAACTCCCTCTGCCCCACTCTTCTTAAGGTGATGCAGGCTGTTGCAGGAAGTGAAGCAGCATCCAATAATCCTAATTATGTTGGATAAGAGCATTCCTGATAACAAAGAAGCTCTAATTAATTTGAGATTACTCTAAAGTCAGTATAATCTGTTCTTTATGTCATAAAATAAAAACCAGCAGTGGTTCTCCCAGTCTAGTTTCAAGATTGAATGGACTTTGTGCCCTATTAGTGTCCAAAGGATTAATGAAGATATTTTCTAAAGTATTTAACCATAAAAGAAAAACCAGGTACACATCTTAGAACCACCCTAATCTTTTCACTTTAGTCTATGTTGAATCATACTTCACTATTTTAATCTGTTTCATCATTTAATCTTTCAAGCAAATAATTTGAACTATATTTCACTCCATTATTTTCTGTTTCTTGTGCTATTCTGACCATTCAACTCCTAAGGTTTCTCTTAGCTTTTGTATTTTATTTTCCCTATTAACAATCATAGTGGCATCTAGTTTACCAAAGCACTCTGAAGTCAAAATATGTCTCTCAGGGAGATACTTCAGGATGGAGCCCTACTTAAGTTCAGTATGAAGATGTAAATGAGAATAAACACGAGTACTAAAGAATTTTCTTCTTTAATCTGCAATATTTACTCTCCTTTCTTCCTAATTCAGTCATAATTCTTTAGGAGAACATAATTAAACTAAAACTAGAAGCATTAAAACTGCTTTGGATTTTAGCTATCATTTTTTCCTTTTATCTCCTTTCATTTCTAGCTGTCTCATTAGCATAATGGCTGTATTGGCAGTCATTACAAGAATGCGATTATCTAGTGATGAACACTTCCATAGCAAAGTATTTAAAATAGGGTGTAAGCTCATTAGGAGCTGCATGCCTGTAATGGGAGTCAAGAATGCTCAGCACCAGCTAAAAAATACACAGGCTCTTGAAGAATCTGGAGTAGCTGTTTAATTCCCAGTTTCCATTCATTCCAGTTGCATTTGTTGTTATTTCTTATCATTTGCTTAGGGGCTTTTTTATAATCTTTTCCAGAGGACCTTGTATCATGCAATCTAAACCAGCAAACTTAAATCAGCCTGGCAGGAGAAGGTGCACCAGAAGCAAAGGGATTGCATTCTCACATTTCTATAGTATTAGGGTGCTTCATGATTTTTAAAATATTTACTTCACAGGCTGCATTCAGAACCTCAAGGAAACTTTTCCTGAAGATTCTCAAGTTTAGTTACATGCATCCTATAACTTCTTAGCTTTACAATAATTTTTTTGGCTGAAACTCTAAAGTATATGTCAATTATAGAACTATTTATATATATGTATTTATATACATATATATATGTGTGTGTATATGTATATGCATGTATATATATATGTATATACAGCTAAAATGAAAAAAGACATTTTTTTATCTTTAATCCTCTTTTGATTTATTTGCCATGCCCACTGATTACTATTTTCTGGTTATGAAGTAGCTGAGGTTTTCTTGCCCATGTGTTTGTATTGCATTATATAGGAACCAAGAAAAGAGCCATTTACATGGTTACACTTAATTCCTAAGTGATATCACACTATGTGCAGTAAAGCACCTCAGTGAATGATCCTCCCATTTTCCCACTATTTCACATGATTGCACTGGAATTCACAGACTGGCAGGAAAGACAGATAGATAGATATAGATAGATAGAGATAGAGATAGAGATAGAGATAGAGATAGATAGATAGATAGATAGATAGATAGATAGAGATAGATATATAGATATATTATATAGATATATAGATATATATATAGATATAGAGATAGATATACATATAGAGAGATGATCTAGATATATATAGATATAGATATATAGATATAGATATATCTATATATCTATATAGATATATATAGATATATACTGTCTAATGCAATTAGGAATAATCTTCAGGAATCCCTGAACTGTTGATTGCCCAAAGTCAGTAAGGCATTTAAAGGAAGCATATTTAGTAGACTCTGTTTATTTTTATATTTTATTCAAGCATATGCTGCTTGCCACTGTTAGAGCAAAGATATTGGTACCAGATGAATTCTCAGGCTGATAAAATGTGGCTGTTTCTACAAGGAGAAAAGACTGTCTATTTTAGAATTAGTAATATTAAAGCAAGGAAGTAGGTGTCATGAGTACCACAAACATCAAACTTCACTGGTGGTGATGTTGTACTACAGTGAAAATGGGGATGTGCTCCTTCACCAAAAGCATTGCAAGAGGATTGGAAATGAGCATAAGATTTCTCAAAAAAAACCCAAAACCAAAAACAAAACCACCAGTCCCAAACAAACAACAAGAAAAAAACCCAAAGCAACTCAAGTCCTTCACCATTCACAAAGAAGAGCTGATCTGGGAATTATGTTTCACCTTTCCTGAGATGTTCTGCAGAAAGATGGTCAGGAGCTGAAGCTTCTGAATTCTCTCTTGCTTTCTCCAAAGACCATTTTTCCAAACTGCAACAGGCAATGATTACTGAAAAGAGACAATCTTTGAGTGCTTGGATTGTTTTGATTAGTGATCTGCTCTACAGCCTTTTCAATGCGAAAGAACATTTCTTGCTTTGGAGTATTTTATACACATGGTACATACCCTTAACTGACAAATGTAGCTAAGAGAAAGAAGTTTGCACAGCCATCCCTGGCTTCTGCTTTGGTAGCTTCTGGATCTTCTGGGGACAAGGTCCAGGATTGTTTGAGAATGCCTGGAACAAAGTTTTACTTAAAAGAAGAATGAAGAGGGTTACACAGATGACTTCACCATATGCCCTTTTCTTGTTTCAGCATTTGAACAACCTTTATAGTCTCAGGGTTTTTGATGTTTCTAAAGAATTGAGAAAAATATCTGCTGAAAGCATGTGGTTGAAAATTAAATAAAATAAACCAAGCTTGGTATAGAAAATTAATAAAAAATTAATGAAAATTGTGTCTGAAAATAACTTTTTGTGAATTGCTAAGTGAAGCAAAAAATATTAATGGAAACTTTGTTTTTGAAAGAAATACACAGAAGTATGTATTTGAAAAAAATAGGTTTGAAAAAGTTGGATGCAAAGATTAAGAGCAGCTCTTTTACAGTACATTTTGAATAAGAAGACATTAACTCAAAATGTAGAAAACTACAAGGGATAAAACTGATCACAAAAGAATAGTTTGTGATTTTAAGGTGGGGAACAATTGTGAGCAATGGAACAATAAAAATGTTCAAATAAATGCAAATTTCAGCACAGAAAATTGCTAGAATAGATCCCAGGCAGGGAAAGAAAAAGTTCAGAAACAGTTTAGTTTTTCACAAATGCTTTGTTTTGACAAATGTTACTATTAAGTCAAATGAAGAAACTATTTCAATACTGAGAAAAGAGGGAAAATTAAATGTCATTAGTATTACAGAATCTAAGATTGGTATGCAACCTGTCACTGTCTCTAAAACCAAATCCCATAGAAAATTTTTACTCATATAGAGATATAACACAGAAAAAAAAGGATGGAAAGAAATAAGGGACACAAATTTAGGAAAACTTTTATAAATAAGACAGAAAAACAAGGAAGGCAGAGAATATTCTAACAGGCAAACCATAGATGACTCAAAAAAGGTCAATGGCCACTTTGCTAAGTATAAAACCCCATAATTATGTCATTGTTATCTTATGAAAGGCAATTATTTTGCATTGCTCCATGCAAGGTAGGCCTAAGATGGAAAACAAGTCTCCACTTTAGATACCACACTAAGAAAGATGCCAACAATTTGGACTAAATTGAAAGAACAGAAAAACAAGGTTTTGAAAACATAACCCAGTAAAAAATATTTAAAAGTGAATTGGATTTGCTTAGAGAAGAATGTAAGGAAATGTAATAGGTATCTCCAGGTACTTATTATATTATTGTAATAATATGTGGACCATTACTATATCTCAGTAATCTGTCTAATTTTCAACAAGCATGATACAGTTTAGAAGATTTTACCCAGCATCTATTTATAAGGACAGTAAGCCAAAGAAATATATACTGAGGCTATGAAACCTAATCAATGGTCAGATCTGTCCATGCAATGTTCAAAAAAAGGATCAACATTATTCATCAGTGTTCTAACCCTACCTGGTTCACCAACATGGATTAAAAAATTGTCCATTTTCCCCGCAATTCTGTATTTCACCACATAATTGTGTTTGTTACAAGTCAATCCTTTTTCTGATTTTTATAATTATTTTTATGTAGTATTGAAGGATTCATTTTCTTCCACATTGAATTGTGAATTATCTTGGATGGGCTGTGTCAAGCCCAATTTTAGTGTGATAATTCTGTGATTTGTTACTGAAATGTTTACAATCAAGCATTTTGCAGCTGAATTGGTAATATGATTCAGAAAATGAGCTTCTGGCATCAACTAGTAAAACTTGCCTTTTACTGAAAAGATAACATGACTCTTTTTCACATAACACCATGCTCTCCTGTTTCTCTTTGTGTGACAATCCTACAAATATAGTCACTTTCACTTTAAAAATAATTTTAAAAAGAAAAGAAAAAGCTCACACATGTTGTGCTCTGGCTTTAATTTTCAATGACTTCTCAATATTAAGCTCTATTCATTCAAACTTCTTAATTCTGAAATGCAAAACAAAAAGTTTACTCCACTTTCAAATTATATTGTATTACTGTGAAAAGAGGTAGATAATTACTGTATTTCAATTATGTAATGTGCTTGATTTGCAGCAAGGGAGATTTAGTTTAGAAAATTGTACAAAATATCTAATTATAAGGATATAAGGATAGTAAGGCAGAGGAACAGTTAATGCAACTAAGAAACCTGATCAGTGATCACATCTATCAAAAAAGGTGCCCTAGTTTTAGCTAGAGTAGTGTTAATTTCTTCTCAGTAGCTATTACAGTACAGGAATATTTAATATTATCATCATCTTCATCATCACCACAATAATTTAACCATAGTTGCATTTAATATAGTTTGTATTATCATAAAAATCAAAGCTTAACTAGTAAATTAAAATAAATTCTGTACAGTATTAATTTATGTAGGATTCCCATGACTTTTTTAAGCAATTAATTTCACAAAATAATTTGTAAAATGAAGACGTGTCTCACAAATCAGATGTTTCACTTCCCAGTAGAAAAAAAAGACATTTTGCATTTAGAGTCATCTTAACATTTAGGACAGCAAATGAAGCTGTCATTTGCCTTTCTGACAATAATAATGCCTTGAAAACTTTTTCTGAAATGCTCTTGAAAGCTCCAGTCGAAGATCTCTGCTTTCACCTTACTGGTCCCTGATAGAGAGACTGCATACAATTTGTCAGTCAGCCTTTTGCTCTCCTGTGTCCTTCATTCTTCTTTAGTGTAACACATTATCTACATCATTATCAGCAAGCAAATTTTTTGTGCTGCTGCTGTGTTCAGCCTAATCTTTTCTACAGCAGCAGTTTCCTTTGCTCTCTTCCCATCAGCTGCTACCTATGACCATGCTGCCAAGTTTTGTGTCGAGCTTGTCCCAGCTCTCCGTTCTTCAGGCAAGTTTAAAGAATCCTTGCCATCCGTGTACCTTCCAAAGAATTCTTTTATTTTCCCTAACCTGTGGGGTTTTCTTACAGCATTCTTTAATATAGTTCTACACAGAATGAAGGAAAAAAAAAAAAAAGAGCTGGAAAGAAAGCTAGCAAGTATAATGGTAGAAACTCTCTGGAGGTGAAGACAGAGGAATTCCAGAGACCAGCTTCCACTTCCAAATCATATACAGTTATAAAGAGCATCAACAAAATTAATTTATCCTTTTATTGAACCCAAAGGATTTATTGATGCAAAAGCATTCTTGTTATAAAGATAAGAAAATTTGTCATCCACATCACAGTGCTGTTGCCAGGCCAGTGACTAAACTTGAGAAATGTACTGCTGTCACATCACTTGAAGATGGAGGGGGGTTAGTGCAAACATTGGAGGTGTTAATTTTTTTTTACTCCTTAAGCAAACTTAATATGAGACTCATGCTGGGATCAGAATGACAATGCTTATTGAAAATATGCAAAAGACAAGGCCTAATCACCTCTAAACCAGTTGGAGCTTGGAGTCTCCTTAAACATGAGTTCTGGTAACAATCAGTAGCAAATTTGAAAAATATTTAAAGAGGTATTACTCTGTGCTAAAAATTCTGCTCTATTCTGAGTCTACCAAGGTCAGCTGGCTAAGCTTTATAGCAGTGTGTTCAGCCAAATCCAGTAATGTGCCTCCACCTCTGCTGTCCAGAAAGGCTCACTAGCCCCTGACCACAGGAGTGAAGGACTGTGGCTACTCCTGACAGTGCCTAGAGCACCGACAAGACTGACACTGCTTTGAGAAAACTCAGAAACGCCACAGGATTCATTAAACAGAATTCATTTGAATAATGCAAATGTCTACACCTGACCATTAATTCTGTAAGGACCTGGGGAGGAAGAAATGATTTTTTTTTTAACAGTTCACCTTATTTCATGGTCTTATCACAGGGTGAGATGAGTTGTGATTCTCCCTCTGCACTATCTATAAGGTGAGGTGAGCCTGGCTCATTCAGATCTAGCTATCTATGCTGTGGAAGTTGAAAACTATGCAAGATGGAGCCTATTCTACTTGTTTCAAGTAAATCTTGCCAACAGACTTCAGACTTTAATCCTCTATATTTGAGAAGGCCTGGCACTGACTGTGAACCACTCTCTCTATTCTCTTTTCAGAATAAGGTTTAAGGTTGCTGTGTATATCATGAGCTGTGAAAGAGTAATTGTGTTTACAGAATCACAGAATGAACTAGATTGGAAAAGACCTTTGAGATCAACAAGTCCAGCTTATGACCTAACACCACCAAGTCACCTAGACCATGGCACTAAGTGCACTTCTAGTCTTTTCTTAAACATTTCCAGGGACTCCACCACCTCCCTAGGCAAACCATTTCAATGCCCAGTTCTCATTTCTGTGAAGAAATCTTTCTAATGTCCAGCCTAAACTTTTCCTGGACCATCTTAAAACTGTGTCTTGTCCTCTGTCCAGCTGCATGGGAGAAGAACCTGACCCTCACCTGGCTATCACCTCCTTCAGGGGCTTGTATAGAATGAGAAGGTCACCCCTGAGCCTCCTTTTTTCCAGGCTACCAACCCCAGCTCCCTCAGCTGCTCCTCACAGGAGTTGTGCTCCAGAGCCTTCACCAGGTTTGTTGCTGTTCTCTGGACATGCCCCAAGCATCCTTCCTAAACTGAGGGTCTCAGAACTGGTCACAGCACTCAGCCTTACCAGTGCCAACTAGAGAAGAAGAATCACTTTCCTGGTCCTGCTGAACACAGAATTCCTGATACAGGCCAGGATGCCACTGGCCTTCTTGGCCACCTGGGCACACTAATGTGTGCTCATGTTCAGCTGCTGTCAATCAGTACCCACAGGTCCCTTTCTATCTGGACACTCTTCAGCCACTCTGTCCCCAGCCTGTAGAGCTGTAGGGGGTTATTGTGGCCAAAATGCAGGACCTGGAACTTGATCTTGTTAAACTCCTATCATTGTATTCGGCCCATCAGTTTAGCTTGTGCAGGTCCCTCTGCAGAGCCCTCCTACCCTCCAGCAAATCAACACTTTTTCCCAGCTTGGTATCATCTGCAAATTTGCTGGTGGTGGACTCAATCCCCTCATCCAGATCATCAATAAAGATATTAAACAAGACTGGACCCAGCACTGATCCCTGGGGAACCTCATTAGTGACTCCCCACCAACTGGATGTGGCACCACTCTCCAGGCCCAGCCAGCATTCCATTCTGAACCCAGCACAGAGTGCTCCTCTCCAAGCCGTGGGCTGCCAGCTTTTCCAGGAGTGTGCTGTGCGAGACAGTGTCAAAGGCCTTGCTGAGCTCCAAATAGACAACATCCAGAGCCTTTCTCTCATCCACCAGGTGGGTTCATCTGGCCATAAAAGGAGACCAGGTTGGTCAGGCAGGGCTTGCCCTTCCCAAATCCATGTTGGCTGGGTCTGATCCCCTGGCTGTGCTGTGTGATGTCACTCAAGATGATGTGTTCCATAATCTTACTGGGCACCAAGGTCAGGCTGACAGGCCTGGAGTTTCCTGAATTCTCCTTCTGCCCCTCTTATGGATGAGCATTACATTGTCTGGCCTCCAGTCATCTGGGGCCCATGCAGTCAACCAGGACTGATCATCTGCCAGCTCCCTCATCACCCTGGGATGGATCCCATCTGATCCCTTAGATTTGTGGGCATCTAAGTGGCTCAGCAAGTCTTTAACTGGTTCCATCAGGGAACCAGGGGGGCTATTCTGCTCCCTGTCCCCATCTACCAGCCCAGGAGGACAGCTGTCCTTAGGACAACCAGTCTTATTGTTGAAAATAGAGGCAAAGAAGGTGGTAAGTACCTTTGCCTTTTCCTCATCTTTGTTAACTATATTCCCCACCAGGTCTAATGAAGAATGGAGGCTGGAGGTTTTTCTTGCCCCTTCTTTTGCTATTAATGCATTTAATAAAAACATTTTTATTATCCTTCACAGAAGTGGCTAGGTTAAGTTCTAATTGGGCTTTTGCCTCTCTCACTTTCCTTCTGCATGACCTAACAACATCCTTAAACATTTCCTGGGTTGCCTTTCCCTCTTTCCAAAGCTGATAAACACTTTTTTTCCCCTGAGTTCCCTCAAAAGCTCCCTGCCAGTCTTTTTGCCCACCAGCTCATCTTTCAGCACATAGGGTCAGTCTGCTCCTGTGCTTTCAAGAATTCTTTCTTGAAGTTTGTCCATGCTTTCAGGATCCCTTTGTTTCTAGGCGCTGCTTCCACAGGTACTCTCCAAGTCAGCATCCAGAAGAGGACAAAGTCTTCCCTCCTGAGGCCCACTGTGAAATTTTGTTGATGCTCCTCCTCGTTTCATCAAATATTGAGAACGCTATTAATTCATGGTCACTGTGCTCCAGACAGCCTCCAACTACCACATTTCCCATCAGTCCTTCTCTATTTGTAAAAAGCAGGTCTAGCAGAGCCCCAGCCCTGGTCATCTCACTCACCAGCTGTGACAAGAAGCTGTCCTACACACAGCAAGCAACTTAGACTGCCTCTTCTCCAAGGTGTTGAGCTCCAAGCAGATAGCTGGCAGGTTAAAGTCTCCCACAAGACCAAGTACTGATCATCTTGAAACATCCTCCAGCTTCTTATAGAATAATTCATCCACCTCTTCATTCTAGTTAGGTGGTCTATGACAGACTTCCATCAGGATGTTGGCCTTCATGGCTTTCCCCTGGCGCTTACCCATAGGCATTAAACCTTATCATCACTGATTTCAAGTTCTGTTGTGTCAACAGACTCCCTGACACACAGAGGAGTGTGTCCCTCCACCTCTTCTCCCTTGTCTGTCTCTTCTGACAAGCTTGTAGCCATCCATTGCAGCACTCCAGTCATGCAAGTCATCCCACCCCATTTCCATGTTGACAAAAATGTCACAGCTTTCCTTCTGTACAGTGGCCTCCATCTCCTCTTGTTTTGTTACTCGTGTACATGCACTTCAGCTGGGCTGCTGATTTCAGCCCTAACTCTGGCTTACCACCCTCAGGCTCCTCTCTGGAAAGCCTGGTTTCATCCCTTTCCTCCTTCAAACCTTGTTTAAAGTCCTGTAAATCAGCCCTGCCAACTCAGGGCTAGAATCCTTTTGCCCTTGCTAGATAGATGAAGCCCATCTGACTCTAGCAGGGGTGTTGCCATAAAAATTGTCCCACAAACAAAAAAAGCAATATTGTGATGATAGCACCAATCCTTAAGCCACTTATTTATTACACGTGTTTTCCTGTTTCTTCCAGTGCTCATCCCTGCTACTGAAGGAATTGAACAGAGCACCACCTGTGCTCCTGTCTAATCAACCTTCAACCCAGAATACAATCCAGTCCTTCCAGGCAGATGGAAATTTACATTAGTGAGATATGTGCTACCTCTTAGAACAACTTTGCAAATATAGGTTAATTTTTACCATGACCCTTCTGGATTTATTCAAATATATGTCACTTCCATATGTTTTTTCTCTTTTTTCTGTATCTCCTATTTTTATCCTCAAACCCAAAGAAAGCTACTCTCTGCATTTAGCCAAAAGAATCCCTGTATTTTTCAGAACAAAAATAGTTTCAAGATGACTTTCATGTCAAAAATATTCTTAAGAAATTTAAAAGTATAAAATATCATTTCAAAATTAGACCAGACACTTTACACTAGCTTCAATGCTTAAAGATACTTCTCCCAGTTTTCCTCCTCACAATAAAGCATGGAGTTTGTTTTTCAAAATCTTTGAAAAAACATGCTTTGGCTAGTTTGTTTTTCCCTACCTTCTTTCCACCCCACTTATACACAGAAAACCATCCCCCATTAACAGGCTTACTGTCACAGGCATTCTGTTAACAGCAAACTGATTCCCCTTCTTCTACAGCCACTCTCTGATCAGACCTTGTCTCTTAATTATTTCACACTAAGGACTGTCACACCTTACACTCCAGCCCAAAGATTTACTGACAGCCAAACAGAGAATTGTTTATTTCCTTTGCATGCAAACAAACAAAGCTAACAAATAAGGAGCCAAAGTAATAAACCTGATAGTCTGCACCCACTTAGCAATACCCAGCTGTAAACCAAAGAGCACATCAAAGCAAGCTGGTATCTAATGGCTTGGGCATTGTGAAATTTGCTGCCGGGCACAGGGGCTCCACAAAATCAACCCTTAAAAATGCAAAATCTGTGGGTTAGTGTTCTCTGTTTTGTAATGTTTACAAGCACTTGGTAAATGGCACAGGATGCTGGCAGTAGCATGCATATAGCATTGGTAATATTATCTACTTCCTATTTTATTTTGTTTCCACTGGAGATGCATGACTGTATTTGCTTTCATGCTGTTAGGTTAAAATGCCATGCTGTTTTTCATGGCAACGCACTAAAAGCACTTCCAGAGTAGAGTGAATCAAATTTTGCTCAGTGTGTAGCACTGAGTGAAGAACGACTGAAAAACTAGATGAAGCTGCCAGACTTATGTTTAATGTACTTGGTGGAAAAGCAGTATAAAACTATTTCCCCCCGCAGGGAAGTATAAAACTGGCTTCCAAACCCTCATCTAATTTCTGATAGAAGGCAGTGTTACCCTTTCTTAAAAGAACGGGTAAATTTTCTTTTTTGTGTCCTTGCTGTTTTTCTACTGTAAAAGGATTTAATTATCCAACATGTTACTTGTCTCTGTAGTGTCTCCAGGAAGACACAAAAATATTTTTTTTTTCTTCTAGAACAACTTGGTTTGGGGAAATAAAAATTTGCAATTAAAGGCTGAAGTAGAAGATATGTTTGAGAGGTTTCCTGCAGGGAGGATTTCACATGGAGAACTAATATGGGCAATGGCATGCCCAAAGGGTTTCTCTCTGACTACCTCTTCAAATTCCAGTCCAGCTCTCTGGCTGTAAACTCTGAACTCGTATTTTTGTGGTTTTTAACTGTCCAGCTTTACCCTTAAAATTTTGATTGGGTCAAAACCCAAGAGACAACACTTTACCTGCCCTCTAGACTTCTTATGAACACATACTGTAAATCACAATTTCACGTGCTTCTTTTCTGAAATTTTTCAAATGGTTGGTATTCCACATTTCCCTGTGTTTTTACTAAATGGGCATGTCAATGAGAATGCACCAGCCTGTTTATGCAACTGACTGGTGTCACAAATGTTAGTGATCCACTTGCTTATTTTCATGATTTCCACATGCTGTACCTAGAGTCCTGCTGATACCCTATTTAACTTGACATGCTTCTTTTTGTGCTAAGCAGGTTGGATGTTATTGCATCCATTTAGGAACAGATGTTACTCAGTATACCCTGCACTCCCCCACATGGTCTTTTTTCACAACTCTCTGAAAACAGACCACAGGGATTGCACTCTCACTTCTGTGTCACCCTTCCCACAGCAACTCCTGGAAAGTGAGAGTAGGAAAGATGAGCTTTTAATGTTGTTATGAAACCATATGCACCCTGCTGCCACCATATCAGAGCCTGTTTTTTCCCAGAGTGTTTAATACACCTCTTTTGACACTACAGAAAATGAATTGTGAAGGATACTGCAGTTAGAAAAGGGTTGATTTTTGCCTGGGGAAAAGAAAATCAGAAAAGGCTATAAAATTCACTCTTCAATATTAATTTAATCACAATACATATTTCAGGAGTGTACAGTATGTTGCTTTTAATGCACAGCTACAGTTCCATGCTTGTCTTTTTCTCTAGTCTAGCCTGCAGCTCTAGCTGACTATGAAAGTTAAGATTTATTGCTATAATATTTGCTATCTGACAATGAGTTTCAAAGCTAACAGCTTTGTGGTGTTTTCTCTATGTTCTTGCATATGTTTTTGCACTTGCAACAACCATTAAAGTTTGATAGGAGAATTGTGCACATCATGAACATGAAAATGAGAATATAATTACCCCTCTGTTTTCAGATCACTAAAATCAATCTTCTTGTTTTATTATGAAGTATCGGGCTGGCTGCAGTTGCAACTATTTTCACAAAAATCCTCATAAAATCTAGCAGATATAATGACTACTATGCTACAAATCAGAATGTTTCTTCTTACATCTGAAACTTGAAAGCCATTTATCCTCTTCTCATAATACATCACCCAAAACAAAAATTCACAAAGTACCTAAATGTGATCTTATTTGTCTGAAGCAATTTCAAAGGAAATGCAAAAATAGAACCAGGAGAATTGCTGGGCAGATTTCGACCACCTGCTAGACTGTAATGCTTTTTATAAGGGACCAGGCTTTTTCTTTTCTTTAAATAACTTTTTAAATTATGCATGTAATTTATACAGAATTCTTTCTCCAGGAGAAAAAGGTGTGTTGAGGACAGGCATATTTAACTTTGGAAGATAAAACCTATCTGAAAGCATAGCTCAGGCAGGTGGCACCTTGAGCACAGCTGCCCAGCCCTCACTGGTTAGGCAGTACTAGTGTCTGCTCACAGAAACAGAGATGCACAGATAAAGGTCATAGGGATGTCCATCCAAAGCACTGCTGAATGAGACATGGGCTGGGCTGATCTGTCCTGCCCTAGTGGTTTAGGTATGTGCAGGAAAGGAATAAGGAAACTGAGCTATTAGCAGCTTGGTGTCTCAAACTGGTTGGGGATGGGAGAGTGGAAGGTGATGGTGACAGAGGTAGTGAGTTGTGATTGGCGATGGGGATGGGGAATATTGCAGACATCAGCTTGTGGCTACATAAGTACCAAAGCCTTTTGCAGCTTATTCTGCCAATCTGTTTCTAAACATCAATAAAGCATGAAAACAGCTATCTCTCAAGAGTCACTCGGTACCTGCGTGTCTGGCACATTGTATCAGTCTGGGCTTAAGCGCAGCTACAGTCAGAGGCTGCAGCTGCCAGACAGGATTTGGTTGGTGTGAATCCTCTTTCCTCAGGTCCACTGCGGTGTCTGAGCTGCACCAAAGCCAAAGAGAAACTGGGGACTTGTGTTAGCATGACTGTGTAGTGTCCTAGTGCCAAGGAACAGACATCTCAGAACTGGAATCTGAGCACAGAAGTCATTATCCCATCTTCTGTGTAAACAAATTATACGTAGTGCCACTGAGTAGTGTGCTTCTGTTCTTGTGGTTACAGCACCTTAATCACACCCCGGACAAGCACTGCAATAAATATCTATTTCATTCCCAGGCAGCAGCTCTTTATCTTAGCTGTTGATTTCAAACTGCCTCACATCAAATTTCCTGAAACCTAGGGGTTCTCATGCACTGAATAATATTTATTTCAGTTGTATTTCAAAACAAAATCCATCACTGAAATCTCACCATTATGGCACAATTTTATTTCTAAATGAGATAAATGATTCCTTCCCTCCCACCTTCTTCAAAACCATCTGCAAATTCTTTACTTTTGGCTAGCTGAAAGCACAAAGAAAAGTGCATAAAATGTTTCATTTGTTTCTCCACAAGTGTTCAACTTCAAAGGGAATTCTTAATCACGGCTGGTCTTCATGCAAAATATGGTTTCAGAGAAAATTTTGAACTTGAAAAAGCTTTTTAAATAAGTTGTTATAAATGTACTTCATAAACAGTAGATACTCATATGGTCCTTGCAAACACATAAAATTTTTAAAAAATGTTTAAAAAAATCTCATGAAAGACGTGAAAAACATGATTAATTCAAGAGACTTCAGTTCAGACACTCTGCAATGATGTAACAGATACAATTGCTATTTACTAGCTGTAAGTAGCAATTGTATTTGTTACTATATTGTCTAGATATCTTTATCTGGATCAGTTTCCTGAATACATACAATGGAAAAAAAAAAAAAGACAATGGATCATATTCTCATCTAGCCTTTCCAAACATACATTTACCGACTTAAAATGACCCTTTTCAAATGAACTAGTGAAAGATCTTGTCTACTAAATGGAGAGTCATGATAAAGAATTTATATTTAACCTATTGGGAATATCTTATTCAGACTTATCTGAAACATTCCATTTTGATAACATTCATCATCAATGTACCCCCTTTATAGTAAATTACTGTAACCAATTGGTTTTGTTTTTTTACTGAACTTTTACTTCGTCAATTGTCACAGACATCTTTTTGTGAAAATCCTTTTCTTGGGATTTTTTCTTCCTGAGAAGCTGAGAGGCTTCAGGAACAAAATGTAAACAATGGTTATCTGCTGCTGTGGAATGCAACAGGTCCATCAGTGATTGGTCTCATCTGCTTGTTTGTAATTAATGGCCAATCACAGCAGGGCTGACTCGGACAGAGTCTGAGGCAGCTGCCTTTGTTATTTCTATTCTTAGCTTAGCTAGCCTTCTGAGATGAAACTTTTCCTTCTATTCTTTTTAGTATAGTTTTAATGTAATGTATATCATAAAATAATAAATCAAGCCTTCTGAACATGGAGTCAACATTCTCATCTCTTCCCTCACCTGAAAACGCCTGTGAACACCATCACAGTCAATGTTTATCACCTAATTTCAAATATTTAGCCTTGTTGGTCCAAATTTTTAATCCAGTTGACCATCTGCTGATTTTTTATTCATTGTGCACTCCTCTTTTATTATCAGATCTTCTGTTGGATCTTTTAAGTATAAGGGAGGTTTGAAGCTATAAGGGAAGTACGTTTAATTATTTGTTCAACCATAAGCTTCACAAGGCTACATGGCAGGGGTCAGAAACCCCTTGACAGGGTGAATGCCCTCACACCTCAGTTAGACTGACACTCCCAGGTCTGGCCCTCCTTGCCTGGAGCAAGGAGGGGCCCCTGGGGCATATGCTGTTTGTGCAGATGGGAGCTGCACACACCTGAGTTGCTGGCAGGACACCATTTTCCCTTCAACACCACCATGGATGTGCCAGCTTGAATTCAGCTCCTCACTGTGGTGACTGGCATGTGGCTGATGCCAAAAGCAAAGGTAGGCTGTACAACCACTTTCTATGTGTTTCTACAATGTTACAGCAAGGCCTTTTGTGATAGGAAAAGGATTATTGGTAAAACTAAAAGAAGGTTGACTTACACTAGATTTAAGGACAAACCTTTTTACAGTGAGGATGGTAAAACACTGGAACAGCTTGCCCAGCGAACTTATAGAGGCTCCATCCCTGAAAATATTCAAGGTCAAGTTGGACAGGGCTCTGAGCAAACTGATCTAATTGAAGATGTCCCTGCTTATTGCAGAGAGGTTGGGCTAGATGACCTTTGCAGGTCCCTTCCAAGACAAACTGTTCTGTGATTGATGATCTCACTGGCCCTGTCTGCCTCCCCACTGCCTCCAGCTCCTGGCTCCCCTGTCCCTGCAGGGCAGCACTGCAGCTGCTCCCTGGCAGTAACTCCTGGCAGTGGATACAAAATGGAAATCTCTCACAGTCGCACTACCTGTGCGACTTAATATCGATTTTACCAGGAAGAACACTGTCAAAAAGTAGACTGATGATTGATACACTTAACTGCTGCAAGATCATTTAAAAACACTTTCCAGCAAAGATCGTTTATAGAATTCATTTTTGGACTCAGGGCTGCAATTATTCTAAGGACCAGCATACAGAGATGACAAAAATTTGTGATTTCTGCTTGGGGTCTCTTAGATAGTCATACCCCTTCTTTGAGAAAAAATTCTAAAAAAGTATTAATTGCAGAAAGGTTGCTTAATTTTGACTAAAATTTTGTTTGGCATAATGACTTTTTAAACCAAGCTATTTTGCTTTGATTTTTTTTGTAACTAAAATTTTTCAATCTCTTATAGTATAAATATGAATTTGTAATAGATAATTTTGGAAAGAGGATATATAACATTCTCTTTAAACTTCTGTTTAAAATTCAAAGTCTCTAATTATAGGTTTTAAATTCATATTCTATTTTGCAAACAATACCATAATTATGAAGGATTTTTAATACTGAATGAATTAATAATGTGTTTCTTTTTTACAATATTTTAAAAACCTATCCTCATCAGTAAAAAAAAATTATGACTTGTATGCAACACACAGTGTTTTTATATAGTATATGTGTGCTGCAAGCACATAAAGGGGCTTTTGTTTAATGGGTGGCCACTGTGCACAGCCATCACATAAGTCAAAAGAATGAATAATTTAGTCAAGGTTTATTTCTTGTTTTGTAACAAAAAAAAAAAAATTAAAAGAAAGACCTGCAAGTAAATCTAGCAAGCTTAAAATTGATGTTAACATCTCTGCTTTTGTAATCACAAGTCTAACAACAATTTGAACTTTTGGGAGTGAGGAGTGGGCTTTTGTTGTTAGGTTCATTTTGCTTTTTAAATGATGAAAATTGACCACCATAAAAGTACTGTTAGTACAATGCCACCAGTATTGCTAGGTTAACTTTTGATTTATATTATAAAGCATGTGGTATTTAACTTGTAAATATTAGTTCTGAAGAAAAAGAGATGCTTAAGTTCTCCGGGCCCTTTGCCAGTATTTCCCCCACTGCAACCTGAATCATTCCAGAAAATTACACTATTGTGAAAATAACCTGCAAGCATGAACATTGCTTTGTATTGAGCACCTGCTGACAGAACTGTGCCTTGAAGGCTGGGGTACCTCATTAGAATCATCACCAGAAATGTACACGTAGGAGTCTTCCTATAAGAGCAAATATTTAAAGACACAAAAGCACATAAAGCCAGTTTGCAGACTGCAGCTGAATAAATATTAGGGAAAAGAAGAATAAATAATAAAATATATTACACATAAAAAATCTATGTTAGAAGAACACTATTAAGGCAAAATGTCAGAAACAAAATAAGTTAGAAAATACCAGCATAACTACTACTTGTGCAAATCCACTAATTCATTATTTTGCACTTATTCCCCAGGATAAGAAACTCCAACTTTTTAAACTAGTTATTTCTGAAAAAAAATTCTGACTGAATAAAAATTTTTATGCACTGATGTAAAACTCAGTGAAAGGTTTTGAAAGAAACAAGCAGAAAAAAAGCAAGTATTGAACTTGTGCATTTGGAATTTTTTTCACTGAATTATTTAGGAACTAAATTCAAAAGGATGCATTCCCAGAATTAAGAAATAGAGATTGTATGCTGAAGATTTATGTTCCTCTTTATACCTGGTGTTCAAGATATACATCTAAAAGATAGGAGAAAATTTAAGACAGTATTTAATTCCAATTTTTTTTTTTTTTAAGAAGATTAGGCCATTAGCTGGTAAAGCTGGTAACTTTAGATGGGTCTATGTCGCTGTTGAGGCGGTCACGACACAAAGCAGAGACCACAAGCAGTCTCAGTTGGCAACTCTGTATTATTGAACATGGTTGACTTTTATACACTTTCCAATTGTTTATGCTTCTTCTACCCTAACTATTGGCTACAATAAGTCAACATAATACTATTGGTGAGAAGTTGTAGTGACTTCAACTAACTTTCTAAAAATGCTTTGTCCAGCTGCAAGGTTCTCTTATCTTTCTTCTCTCGGTCTCCTTGGTTACAGCCTTGGAGAGAGCTCTTTATCAGCTTCTTCTTACTTCTCGGCTTCTTCTCACTCCTTTAGCTAACAGGCCTGCTGTTAGCCCCTTCCACAGGTCTAATCTTCTAAAGAGACTAATCTTGCCTTGACTGCAAGAAAAGCAAGATGACAGTATGTCATTTGTAAAGGGAGAGGTGGTGATGTGGGTGTGATCAAACACTCTTATTGAAGAGTGACACTAAGAAAATACAGGTTAGGTTCTTTCTAAAGATATACCCATGGATGCCACCACAAAACAGTCTTAAAATCTAAAGAAATCAGAGTTCCCCATTGGGAAGGAGTCCTCAGTTTCTTGATGACCAGGACAAAAGGGGATAAAAGGGATCTTAGTAGTTTTTAATTTTTTAATATAGTTATATATATTTTTAATATATTTTTCTGTATTTATTTTTATATATAGCTTTTTATTGCAGTTACAATAAATGTGAACTTACTATATAGAATTTAATTCATAGGCTTATTATTTAACATTCAAGCACTCCACATTGTAGTGCAGATTTTGTGCTTGCTCTTTTCCAGTGGCTGACTGAAGGGTTTCAGAAGCAGGAATGCTCTATCCAGTGCATACCAGGCAATCAGGGTAACTAACATAGGAGTAGTAGTACTGTCAGACACTCAAACCAGCCTCACTTATTTCAGATTAAAAGGTATAAACAACTGTGAGAAATTCTCAACAAATATTTCATCTGAGGGAATATATATTAATTTCTTTTAGATTTATATATATATATCTATATATATACATGTATGTATGTACGTATAAATGGCTTGGATTATACAGTTCCAGTATCTAAGCACAACTAAAGTGCATTGAATCCTGTAAGAAGGGATGACCTACTAAAGTTTCTTATACCAAAATTAATTTCAGCTAATCATGAAGAAAAATTGTCCAGACCTCTTTGCTTCCAAAATTGAACTTGCAGATTTTCACAATGCATACTAATCATTACATTACCTTTGACAGAGACACCTCCTGTCTCCTGTCATTTATCAATAGCCCACTTGTAATGCAAATTTCTAACTAACAATACCCCATATTCCTCTGCTAAGTCTATCTGTGACTTATTCAAACCACATATTCTTTCTAAAAGAAAAGCTGCTGAACACTAACCTAAATCAGCTAACTAGTCAGATTTCACAACGTGCTAAGATTTATTTCTATGTCAACCATAGATTTCTTAAAGGAAAGTTCTACAGAAAAAAAAAAAACTCCACACAGTATGATGATCCTTGAGTTCTGAAACTGGGCCAGTATCTTGCAATATCAACAGTAGCCTTGCCACCTGGAAATGCCTCTTCTTATCAGTTATGTCCTAGCCCAACCAGAGATAATAAATATGAGTCCATCTCTTTATAACAGAGTGATGCTGAATGGTACTGTATTACTTTCCTGTGTCTCTTCTTGTCCCTCCCCACCTTCTGTTTTATGTATCAGCTCTGCTTGCATGTTTACACTGTAAGATTTTTAGAACAGAAGTGATTTTCTGAATGGTAGGACTATTATATAACACAGAGAGATTTGGCTTTCATGTATCACCCTGATGCAAATGGTAATTTGTTATTAACGCAGAAAAAACACCCATTATTTTACTGTTCACCTGCTGTGGCAGAAGGAAAACTTTCCTATTTATTTCAGTCTTCTTTAGGCTCATGGAAGTTTAGATTGAAATAGGGTGATATGATGTGCATCTGAACTCTTTGGAATTTTATTCTCTGATCCAAAGTATCTGAAACTTCATGTCTGGATGCTGTGTGGCTTGCTAGCAGCTGGGGACAGATTCAACCACATGTGAAAGATTTCTAAAATAACATCTAAGTATTCATTATATTTCCTACTTAGTGACATGGCTAGCTGGTAGCAATTCCTCTCCTAGGATTTAATTCACAGTCCTCCAAGAGGACTGTATTTGTTGTTCCTTACTAAAAGCAATTTGTCCAGAGTCTGGGAATTTGCACTTCCCTTTAGCTGAATGCCAAATGCCATTGTTGATTATAAGATGTATGAAATGCACTAATTGTAAAATCCTGCTTGTAAAAGTAGACATGCACATATTTGTGACAAATTTTCCTTTCTGATTCCTCCACATACATTGTGACTGTAATGTTTCAACGTTTGGATCTTGCAACCTGCTGTGCACAGCTCACTCAGCTCCTTAGTACAGCCAAAAGGATCCCATGCCTTTCCATGAGTATTGTGCTCACCTTTAAAGCTGTGCCATGTCAGCACAGGCAGATTGAGTGCTGCCTGAGGAACTGCTCTATTGCCCTCACCTGAAAGATACCTTCCCACTCTACTGCATGAATATAAATATCAAGTTACACAGGCATTGGAAAATATAATTTTATGTTCCTTGTGCTTAGACAGGGATGCCAGCATGTTGACCTGAGACAAGAGCTAATTCCCAGCCTGTGACAAAATTTCAGGCTGGGAAATTTTAGGGGTTTAGGGGGTGCCCTGCTCAGTACTGCATTTCGGATCTCTTTTAATGCTGCTTCCTCCCATGCATCTAACTTTAGATTTTGCATGTCATTTTGGGAGTAAATAACTGCTTTCAAAGAGAGAGCTGCAGTTCTCCTTACTGTGTTAAACTGGTTGGTTTGGGCTGAAACTGGTTGTTGTTAGCCCAAGCTTCTGCAAGCCTCTGTCAAGTCTCTAATCATCCTGGAATTATTGATGCAGTGTGTGGATGAACACACCTCTTCCAAAGCCTCTGTCAACTAAATATGTCAACTATTCTCTGAGACCATCAGATATTTGAGTTGTTTGAATGTTGTTATAATTAATCCATATTTTCAAGAAACTATGAATTTCTATGCATTGTTTCTACTTTATATATTTTTTCTTATTAACTCCTGAAACCATGCCAAAAGTAGGAGATAAAGTAGATTATTAGAGATGCAATTTTAGATTACACAATCTGATTTAGAGAGTTCTAAAATACAGTACAATACTTTTAATATTACTGTTTTTATCAGTACATGGACTTTCATTTCAATGTAACTGAAAAGCAGTTTCATTTAACAACTGGTCAAGATCTACTTTTCTGTGTTATTTTAAATTGCTGGATTTCTTTTCTTAAGAGAGCAGCTGAAAAGGTAAAACAGCAATTGTTAAAGAAAAATAGCAATTTTACTGAAATATATCCTATTAAATAATTCATTTGCATGTGAATATAGAACTACATTTAACAACAGAAACAATTTACAAGTGGCCATTCAGGCATTTTAAAAAATACTTTAATGTGGTTTCCCCAGATGACACTGTACGTATCAAAAGGAATCCTCCGAAGGCATTCAGAAATTCTATTAGCAATACTTTCAATAGCTGAAACATAAGAGTGTATCTGCAGCCTACATATATCTTCAGTGAAAAGCTATGTGTTATCTTGTATTCAGGGCTGCTAGTTCAATAACCAAATAAACTAGGGAAAATTACATTAAAATGAGTTAATGATACTTAAAACTTTTCTTTTTCCCTGTTGCCTCTTGGTTCAATGGCTTCTATCTCAACAATTTTTTTTTCTGCATATGACTCTAAAATTAGTCTAATATTGGGGGTGCCTAGGCTGCATCTATTTTCAAGGCTGAATTCTTTCTTCCCTCCATTTCAAAAATCTAACTTTTCATTTATGGCCCAATATAATTTAAATTTATTTCTCTGCTGATCCAAGCTTCAGCACAAGAAGAGCAGAAGATCAAAGCAGTTGCTGAGAATTCTACATCTCTAATAAATGCAATTTGAGGGGTTAATTCAAGCTAGTGGGTTTCCTGGACCTGGCACCCCACACATGAGATATCTATCTGCTGGAAGAAGCAGTCTCTGCCTGGGAACATTATTTTCCCATTAGAGGTTAGACCACATTTGGTGAACACCTGAAGCAAAGTTTCTAATGTCATTATCCCTGAAAGAAGTCTCATTTTTCGTATCTAAACCCTTTTTTAACCAAATGACTGTTAGAAGCAATCAAGGGATTTTTCTCAGTATTGCACTGCAGCCCAAAACCAAAGTACTAATGTCAACAGAGCCTTAATATTCTGATTTTTATTACTTTGATTGGCATTTCCACTGTGCTTTCTTCTCCCTGAGTTAGCTCTGTTAGTGGGTACTGCTCTGTGATCCAGACATTCCTCCTTTATCCATGTCTCTGAAGCAATGAATCTCATATTGTTTATAGCAAAATGAAAGAAATCCAAAAAACGGTCAACCCAGAGCAGCTGGTGATTAAAGAAACTTCAGTTAAGTGTGAAATACACCTCCTTAAGCAAAAGAAGGCTTTAAACCCAGGCCTCCCACCTTCAAAAGTAGGTAAGTTCATCCTACTCAAATATCATCTTCACTAGTAGCTTTTTTGTGAACTACATGCATGCCCTAGCCCTCCTTGTCTTACAGAGAACTCTAGTGACCAGGCTAAGGACTGCAGACCAATGCAAATCTCTGCATTCAATCCCAGCCATGTACTGATGTCAACAGAGGAGCACAATGCAAGTTACCTCCTCTGCAGTCCCCAGCAGCCTCCTCGGGCAGCTCTGAGCCCGGTGCTCTGCACTGGCGCATCCCAGCTGGCCATGCCCACCTTCTCCATGCACTGCAGTAACCCCTTGCCAAGCTGTTTTTTCTTAAAGACAAATAAATGCATCCAGGACTTTTAAAGTCATAAAACATCACAGTTTATAGCTAGGGGACTTACATTTTAAGAAAAACATAGCTCATTAAGACAGGAAGCACTTGAAATCTACAGGAGGTGAACACTAGAAGTTTGTTTAATATTATTGACTTCCTTATGTTTCAGGAGTGCAAAGACAGCACATCACTGGAGTAACATAGCATCTCTGCAGGTCACACTAACTGATCAAAAAGACTGAATAAGAGCACAGAAAGACTGGTTCAAGAAACATTTCAGACCTCACAGCTAGCACATAATACCAGGAAGCCAACTCCCAAAGTCTTCATTCACTTTTTTCTCAAGTAAGAAATCCAAATGGAAACAAAAGGGATATATTCTAGAGTGAAGGGGGGAAAAAGCTGGGGGCAAGGGGTAGTTGGAGGAAGAACAGGTATTAGGAAAAAGAATAGCAGAAAAAAGGGAACACCATGTTCATTTGATGGCACAATTTATAAGATTTATAACTCCAAACACAGAGTTATTTGAGTTTATAAACACATTGGAGAGGCAGACAGGGTAATAAACAGTAATTATGTATTCTGTTGTAAATATAGAACCCAAATGCCATTAGTGTTGACACACTGTGGGAGATATAAAGACAAAAGAAAATTTACAAATGTATAGATGCTTACAAAGATATTTGTGACAGCAGAAACAAAAGTGTTCGCTCTTAAATAATTCTAGAACTCCACCAAAGTTGTGCTTTAACAATAGTTGTCAAAGATTAGCTTTAGTTGTCACCTTCTGCATAAATCAAGGGAAACTAGGTCAAGATGTACTAACAAGCATGTAATTTCCACTGTTATCTATAAGATAAAGCCACCTCCATTTGTGACTTAGCTTTACAAAAACTGCCAGGTTGGATCCGACCATCAGCCTGTTTTACTCGGCATCCCTTCTCACTGTGGTTTGCACCAGATGATGTACAAAGGACCAAGAAGTTCCAGCATAGACAAATACAGGATAAATTGCTGATAGGACATTTCTTCATGCCTCCTCTGGCTTAATGACAATTTTATGTCTTGGAGCATGAGCTTTAAATACCACATATATTAGATAGGATAAAAAATATTTTTGTAAGTGTGCGTTTGAAATTGTTTGCACAGTGAAACATCAGAATTCTGAAATGTGAATTGGATTTGAAGCTGGAGCTAAGCCCTGAATATTGTTTTGCTTGTAAGTTTCAGTTTAGAAACTTTGCATTGTTGTTAATGTGCATTTCCTAAATGCCTGTAATATTTCATGAAACATCTGAGAAATGACACTTCTTCATCTTGGTTCCTTCGAGTCCAAAGTGACTCCTGCAGCCTTGAAAGCACAATTTTTGTGTTACTACAAAGAAATACATTGGAGATCCAAGCTGGGTGGGAATATTTTAGAGTTCCAGCTGAAGGAACTACCACAGAAAGGTAGCAGATTGCCTTCAGGGTTAGAGATACAGTTTTGAGTCACCATCAGCTTAATTTAGAAGCAAAGAGAAATAGGTAAAACATTTAAAAAGGTTTGTAAATATGAGAAAAAAAAGAAAGCTATAATTAACCTACTTAGTTATTCATCAGTTTATATCCTTTCTGCAGGCAATGTCAGCTCAAAAATTCACATTGCTGTCTTATATTCTGGCCTGGTTTTCAACACTTTGGAATTTCTGTCTTTCTCCTCCTCCCAGTGTTCCAGCTCATAAATTTGATCACACTAAATTGAAATGGGAAAGTGACGTGAACTGAAGAAAAAAAAATTTAAAAAGCTACCTAGGTTACCATTTTTTTAGATGGGTCAACTTCATAGCATGAAGTTTTTCTAAACACTGAATATTATATTTATAGTTCTTCTCAGATCTAAATGTAGACTTTATTCCAAACACTTGCATAGAGTTAATAATCCTAGTTCACTGATAACTATGACTTTACAACAGCTAATAATAAGAAATCATTTTTATATGGTTAAATCCTGGGCCGGTTCTTTAGGCTTATCAAAATATAAAATATTCATAGAGCTGCAGTGTCAGTACTTTATACCCTCAATTTTGCCTTATGACCAGAATTCCAAACCAAATTAATTCATTTACGTCAAACTATGTAAATCCAGGGACAGATATAATACAAAATGTGTTTTAAGATTGCAATTTTTAAGAAAAATTTGAATTTTGTGAGGACCTAGTGGTTTCTTCTTGTGACTCAGACAAGGCACTTTTGCTTCACCAAAACCATTTCCTTCTCACCTCCAGTGAGAGTTCTGATGAATATGGACCTCACTAACCATCTAAGGCTTGCTGCCAGCCCTGAGATCTCAGTATACCCACAACAGCAGGAAGGGCTACGACCCAGCCAGAAAACCAGGATGGTTAAAAACCATGCCTCATCAAAGCATCGATCAGGCCATGCAGCATCAACTTATCCTGGCAGCAGTGGAGGTCTTCTGTCATGTGTCCCCATGGCTGGGCTGGGCAAGGCTGTGGGGAGCAGGAGACCAGCCCTGCTTCAGCACCAGTGAGACAGACACTGATGGCCCTGGGGGGCTGACACGGGGTCCTGGGCTGTGGGCAGGGTGGGGGTGGAGACACAGGGAAGCAGGGCAGGGACACGTAGGTCCTTAGTGCCCTCAAAACCCCAACAGGAGACACCAGAAGCGTGTTCAGAGCAAGTCCCAACGCAGTAAATAGTTCGCAAATGGTGTCGCACAAAGAGATTATCTGCTTTTCCACATAGCAAGAATAATTAACATTAAAGCTGGTCAGAAAATCCAGAGAAAATGCTTTATTTTTGCATTTTTTTTACTTCCTTGGAATGCAAATTTTGTGCTAAAATAGTCCAATTGTGATGAAATCCCATTGGAAATCTGCCACCAGACAAGCTTTGAAACTTTTCTTGGTGTCCTGCCAGCTCATCTCTGTGGTTCCTCAATGAAGCACCTGCTGGGTGCCATAACCACTAGTTTGTGGTATTCCAGGAGCAGCAGGACAGGCAGACAGGTGGATGTTCCTAGCGCCAAAACCCCATACTATTTCCAAGAAAAACCCAAACTTCTGGGTTTTGATCTAAACTAGAGTGAGAACAGTTTTCCAAACATCAAAATATGCCACAAAGAGGAATTATTTTTTTTTCTCCCTTCCATCTCTACTTCAATGTATTTAACAAACTGAAGAATGAAGGATTTTGGCAGCAGAACCTTTTTTTCACCGAAGACTTAAAAAGACATGAACAGTTGTGTGTTCTGGTTTGGAGGAGTTGTATTAATATGCAATTCTTTGTTATCATTTGGACATTAGTCAAAACAAATCTTACTTTTATTTATTGTTCACATGAAGAGCTATATAAATTTTCAGACAGATGAGTTGCAATTGATCTGATCTCTCTGGATTAGATCTACAAATCATCTGATGGGATGTCATGTAAGACATTTTATTAGTGCAGCTGAAGAAGGTAGGGATTCATAAAATCCTGTCAGATGGAGAAGAGACTCACTCACTGGGGGGAGGGGGGAAAGAGAAAAATGAGTATGTTTAAATATACAATCTGAGTATGTAGTTTTTCAGCAGAGCTCCTGAGAAGAGCTTGAGGTCACATACAAATTCTGCTAAATGAGGAATTCTAGGACAAAGAGTGGAAGTCTCCTGATGACATCTGGCGATAATGGCAAGCTGAGTGATAGCCTTCATACTGCAGAGAATCAGAAGATTCAGAATAAGGAAAACACTCTGTCTGTAATGAGAATGTCTGCTTAATAATGAGAATGTCTGCCTTGAAGTGGAATTTATCCACTGTAAGTGATAAAGGACAATGGTATTCTGTGGCATTAGGTAATCATTGGATAACAATGATTCAACAGCACAGTGTAATGCTAAAAACCAAGTCAAGAATGTATCAACTGATCTGATACTGTGAAGATGGAGAAGTATTAATGTCATTGTAAAAAGCTCACGTGGGAGGTTGAATAAAATCCCTATCACCTGTACTCAGAACACAGGAGATCATGCTAAAGCAAACACCGAGAAAGCAGAGCAAAGGAACTGATATACTATCACACCAAGTGCAAATAACAGCTCCTTGTAATAGTCTAGAGAAGTGTAGGACAGTGCTGCTCTCTGTGCATACAACAGGAGGTAATAATCACTGCTGCAAAGAAAGAACTGTTTGACTACAGAAGAAGATGAAATAAAAAGTGGAGGAGTCTAACGTTACCATATATGTAGCGAATACTTAAAATCACTGAAAGAAAAAGGAAAACATCAACTGGAAGTAGAATAGCAAAGCTAGCAGTAGACTGGGGGCTTGGGGAGTTGTTTTTTCTATTATTAAACTTTTAATGTGAAGTTGTTTTTTTTTCTAACTTTAGAAAATGGATGGTATTTTAAAGTTTCCTGCAGTACAGACACCAGAAAGTCACTTCCAGTTAAATTTAGGACAGCATTCAATCACATTTAAGGTCCCAATCTAGTTGATGAGCAAAGGTAGGATGGGTGGGAATAACCTCTACCAAAAGCATGTCACTCATCAATAATCAGTTAGATTGCACTTAATTGAGATGAAATGTATCAAATTAACCATTTTATCTTTTGCATTACAATGAAAAAGGAAGATATATGTTTTTTGTGGACACTGATTGCAATGAAACCACATATATTTTAATTTTACTTTTTATTTTTTGAAATTTATTTTTAGTTTTAAAGGTTTGACCATTAGAACTTTAAAGAGAGTATATGGATCACCTCTGGTTATGCCCTAGAAGAAAGGATTGCACTAGTGTGAGGAAGGCTGTGTTTTATTAGTGCAATAAGGGCTGTACAAACAACACAATAGAGTTAGACTGCTACCAATATCACTATCAGCCTCATCATTCCAAATTCAGCATAATTCTTTAATAACAGAGTAAAAAGAACAGAAAATAAGGGCCACATAATTTTTAAGATATCAGAGGCCTTAATCAACAATTTGCTTCATTAAACACAGAATGCATCTCAGCCTGACAGAAACTCAAATCTGATTAAAAACGGGACAAGTGGTAAATTAGATATGCTTGTCAAGGAAGAAATCAACTGAAAGTATAATTCTCAATCCTTTTATATGCATCAGTGGGGTACTAATATAATTGTGCAGAAGCCACTTGACTATGTTCAAGTCAAATGAACTCAAACAGGGTAGATGTTGTGGATGGAGTGACACAGTTCACTCATAACACAAAAGCAGAGAGAGAGGCCACTATTAAGTGGATTTTTTAATTATGGATAAAAGATGGAACAGCAGAGCCTCCAAACCAGCTATTCAGTGATGATACAGTACAGAAAGTCTGCTGTTAGGTAACAACACATACTCAGACAGATTCACAAAAATTTAGGATAAATGTGTGTTAGAGTTTCCTATAGTTACATCTGAAAGATGGTCAGAAGTTAAAATTTCTCATCAGATAAGATCTTTCAAAAATAAGTGTTGTTGTGGAATTTGCACAGATATTTTCCTACAGCCTTGTGGGAGCTGCTGCACATTACAAAAGCCATAGTGGAACAGTTAGAAAAAAAAAATAAAGGGATTTAACTATGCCATAAAAAACCCTAGAAATATACATATCATAGGAAGCCCTGAAACTATAAATTAAATCTAAATTTTGTTGTGGGATATTTATTTGATCATGGCACTCACAGAAAGTTTTTCTCAGCAACATAACAGAGCAATAGGCCATCTTGCTTTCCATCCACAAAGTGATTCTTCTCCTAGATTTCAACTATCTCCATGATATTGCTAGACTCAGCTCGCAACCTTCTTCTTCTAAACCAATCTGATGCCTAAAATCTTCTGTAACAGCTGCTCCTAAGCATTCTTTGCAAAAAGCAAAGATCTGGCAAAAACTTCATATTCCATAACCAAATTATTTCTTTAGTTATGTAGCCAGTCCATTGGTACTTACTGCTGAAATGCTTGGTGTATCATTCATTGTCTCATCTCAGAGCAAGATGAATATAATACCTTCCAATTAATTAAAAGAGATGCATGTAGATCTTACTATTAACACATATCAAATATTTTAATATTCCCCATTATCTCATATTCTCCACATCTTTTTGATAATGAAAATTTCAAGAAAATATTCTCCAGTCAGCCACTTTATTCACAGGTGGCTTTCTTAAGAGAATAAGTATCCCTCCTTCTTTTCTGGGAATTTCAACAGCATTCCAACTATGTGTGCAGCAAAACAAATAGAAATAGATAAATCATAAGATCATAAGTTAAAGTATGAGGTGTTTTGGGAAAAGTATAGTAAAGCCTCTTTAATACTTCTCCTAGGGGGGAGATATTTTGGAGATAGGAGTAGAGAGGAGACCGTGCACTGTGTCAATGGACAGGCATTTTGCTAGCTTCCCTCTTCCTGCTTGGCAAACCTATGCCCGCAACCCATTTAAAAAATTTTGCAATAGAGACCCAGGTAAAGAGACTAAATGCAAGAGAATGGTTGAAATAGCAGATTTTATTTTCTTCTGAATGGCTGAGGAACAAAAGTCTGGCGTTTTTTTTTTTCCTAGCAGAAATATTTAAAAACCAAAGATAAATTATATTATTACTGTCAAAAATCATAAAACTTATCCCACAGCCATATACAAATTAAATTATTCTTACTACTGGGTAATATATAAAATTCACAGTAATTACATGGGAGACCAGACTCTACCTACCAAAAGTCTTATTTATTTCAGCATTTCCACCTTCCATCTAAATGCAGTACTCACTGCCTGAATTTTTATTCATTTGAATGACAGTGGTGGTAGAAAGAGCTCCAGAGACTTCTCATGTCATCTTCAGGAGAATGCTGCTTCAAGTGAACTCCCTCAGGAAAGAGTTTGCACTAGCAGAGTTACTGAAATCATTTCTTGAGATGGTGATTTTATTTTTAACTGGTTGGAACATGTAGGAATTGTAGCCTCATATATTCTGGCACCCAAAGTACAAAGTTTCACATATCTTCAGCAGTTCTATACCCAGAAAGTTTTAACAGAAAGTATGTCCAATTTCCTTTTTTTTTCCACTGAAATCATAAAAAAATCACATTCCACGTAGAGTTTTCTCTAATAATTTTCCTACATAATTTCTACCAAGAGCAGCAACAAAATACTTGTTTTTCTTCTGTACTTTCCAGACATGTTACCTGAATAACAGCCATTGCATCAGGCATGCAGGCAGAGATAAAACACAGGGAGTGTGACTTAATTAGACCCTGTTTTTATTAACTTGCTTCATTTGGAAGCTGCCCACTAAGAATTCACACTGCATTGATCATCACTCCTTCCTTAATTGTTTGTACGTGTAGCTATCACCAGCTGCAGGGCAGGTTCCCAGGCTCTTTTGGATGCCTTTATCAGCCCTTTGCCTGAAATCTGAAGGGAATATTAAACTGGTTCCAGTACAGTCCATAGCAGACAGTGGAAGCTCCATCAGGAATCTTCCACTTCCTTGATGCACTAAGCCAAGGTCCTGTTAAACAGTAGCAGACTAAACCTAGCTCCTCACCCATGTAAGCAGTTCTGGGCAGTGACAGAGGGAAGACCCCAGACATATTTCTGTTTCAATCAGCCTGAGGGAGAAAAATTCCCTCCTTGTTGAAAAAGGTCTTTATTATTAAAAATGGCCTTTAGGGATCCTGACTGTGCCCCTGAGTACAGAGAGAAGTTCTGAACCAAGACTTACTCTTGATGGAGGAGGAACAAGATATAGAAAACTAAACAAACAAGAGAGGTGAGACTTTTCAGTCTGGAAAAGAGAAGTCTCAGGAGAGATCTTCTCAAGATATGCAAATGCCAGATGTGAGGGAATGATGAGGGAGCCAGACTCTTCCTGGTGTTGCCCACTGATAGGACAAGAGAAAAGAAAAATCCATCTGAACACAGTAAGTTTAATTTTTCTTGTGAAGACTGTCAAACACTGGAATAGGTGATCAAGATAGGCTGTGGAGATATTCAGAACCTGGCTGGACAAGCTCCAGGTCTGCTGGATCTGTCTGATCCTGCTCAACCAGGGGAAACTGGACTACACGATCTAAAGAGGTACCATACAACTTAAAAATTTATAACTATGTGACAGTAAATCTATAACTATGTGACAATATTGCAATTTTCTTTGTGGTACAAAAGGAACGCAGAAAACCTTTATAATGCACACAAACCATTCAATGAATTTATACAAGATTTGATCCAGCAGTGGCTTCAAATAAAGTAGTTTTAGAATCACAGAATCATTAAAACAGGAAAAGAGCTCCAAGATCATTGAGATTAACATTTGAACACCACCAAGCCAACTAAATCATAACACTAAATGCCTCATCCAGTCATTTCTTGAACGAACAATTCCAGGGATGGTGGCCCCATTTCCTGGACAGCCTGTTCCAATGCTTGTGCTGCCAAAACAACACAACTTCTTATACTAGCTCATACACAGCTATCTTTCACTCTAACCAGCACAGTAGATCTGACTATAGTTTTTTGTAACAATTTTTATTGTGCTTTAGGACTTCTGTCTACCAGTTTTAGAAGAAATCTCTATGGTGTAAGCTAGGACAGACTTGGATTTGTGAATTTGATGGCAAGTGATGAAAGGAAAGGAGCCCTACTTTAAGTGGGCATTTACAGCCACACAAGGTGAACATTCTCCTGTAAATTACTAAAAGCATTGAATGCCAGTGCTTCAAGTATAAAGGTAAATTGTCCATGCTAGATGCAGGGCACAGGAAAACCTAGCTTGAGTGTTTATTTTTGTAAAAAAATAGTAGCGATCAATTTGATGTATGAGTTAGAACAATTGAAAACTCATCATTTTAAATTGGACTTCTTTCAGTTTATCTGAAGCTACCTAGAAATCAAATTTAAATGAGGTAATTTAAAATAAAAATAAACCCTTCTATACTGTTTTTAGTAATACTGTTTTAATTAGTATAAACTAATGTTCTGTACCTAAACCAGTAGAGCATGCAGAAGAAAACTAGCAAATACCATGAATCCTTTTATATGTAAAGCTGAAGCAGCATGGAACATGCTCAACAGTATTTCGTTGTGCAATCATTGACATTGCTGAATTAGTTTGTTCATGTAAATTAGATGTTTTGGCAATGGTATAAAAAGATGGCAGTTTGTTTCTTGCTGTCACAATGAATCAAAAACTGAAGAATACTTGAGTTTGGGTTTTTTTCAAGTTTCATGAAGTATTTGCCTTGGGTCAATTTTATTTGTTCAACAAGAGCTTTAGATATAAGAATACATATACATATGCCTTCAAAACCAAACCAAGGTGTGCAAACTAATAGGTAAAACAGGGGCTAAAAGCCTTGTTCAGATATGCCAAATAAAATGGACCAATGAAGTATTCTTCCATTCCATCTAGCTTAAGGCTCGTCTTCACCTGAGGCCCATTGCAAACCTAACTTCATCCTTTGCTATGGCTGCAGAGTCTTTGACATCAGCATAGGAAGCTCTGGAGTATACAGTGCAGCATGTCTAAGCCAGTTCCACCTTTGGGCTCAGAAAGCAGGAATGACGATTTCTGTGAGATTATTCAAGTCCATTCTTAACATTCACAAGCAGCTTTGTTATTTCTTATTTTGGTCCAAAGCATTTCTGGACCCCAGCTGGCACATTTGGGCTTAAAACCAGCAGGTTTTATTTAACTAGAGGCCTGAATAAAGTCCTATTATACAATATAGTACCTCCAGAGGAGCTTCAAGGTGTGCATGCAAAAATGGGAGATAAAGTAAAGCATTACTGTCCCTGAAAATTTTCAATAGTCAAATCAATATCTGCCTTGAAAGGTTCTTTGAAACAGAAAAATTTTTTGAAAGTGCCTTTTTTTCTTTCTGTATTTCCATGGTACACACTTTGATGACAATCCATTTCCTTCCACCAGCTGACAGAATTGATTACAAATAAATCAAATAACTTGCCATTATTTAATTTAAAGGAGAAAGAAGTTACTCTGGTTCTCAAAGGTCTTATATTACTAGATATTTAAGAAAAACAACATTCTGATACCCAGAATAAAATCTGGATATTGGCAAACCTGGCTGTTTGTCAGGCAATTTTTCAATGCGGTTTTCACAATTTTTGAGAAGTGATTTGGTAAAGATATGCCAGTTATACAATTTTTGATCAGTATGTCTGAGCACAGCGTTATCTGATGTATCACAGTTTTAAAAAATGGCATGAGAATGCTTACCACAGGTTGTATGATAATACCACATATTATAGGCATCAGGGAGATTACAAAATTTTTAGCGTTGTCATTTCTTGGCTTCTCTAATGTGAAAAGATGCAGGTGAAAAGCATCATTTCCTGCCTGTAGGAAACAGGATCTTTTCTTCCAACCCTAGCCTCAGTCTTTCCAATGGCAGCAATAGCCATCTCACTGTGACTCCTTGTCCACTCTAATAAGGTTTTCTAAGCAGAGGGGACTGAAGGCTTCCAGACAGGATTGGCTCCCTCCTAAGTTATTCCTGGAAAAAACTATTTAGCTGAGAACTGCAGTGGCATGGTCCTCTGCTCTGGAAAAATGGGAAGTAAAATGGGATGAGTGATATTTTTCTCTGTAAAGGACATGTATGCAACAATAGATACATTTTCAAATTTCATAGCCAACCTTAATATTTGCCATAGCTGTCAGTTTACTAAAATAATTTAGAAAAACAACCACAAATAATAGTTATATTAATAAGAGAGCCCTAATGTGGTGATGAAGTTTAAACAGAATTTTTGAAGGTGAAGCAGATTTGAGAACCAAATCTAGATAGATTATTCTGCTATTGTGCTAGCATAGTGTTCTTAGCATTATCATTGAACAAACTTGTTTTGTAATCTCCTGTGTGAGTTACTGCTAAGAGCCAGGGATGGTTTAGCTTTTAGTTGCTACTAAAGAAATTGCCATGAAATTTCCTTCTGACGCCAAAAGTAGTTTACACACTCGTTTAAATGATAAGGGACTTGTGGCACTAAGCACTGATTCAATGATTCAGCTGAATTACCCTCTTCCTTTCCAGTGTGCTGTCACATTAATCTGACAGTTTTCTGCTGCTCCTAACTATTACGGTGATATAATTGAAACCTGCTAAAAGTTGTTTCAACTTTCCTTCTTTTTTTTTACTTTTCTTTTTTTCTTTTTATTTTTCTTTTTGTTCCTTTTTTTAAATTAAAAAAAAATTAGTTAATGAGACTTTTCCAATTACTTTTCTTGCTTCTTTGGGTACATGATACCTGTGACAGATCACCTTAAATGTGACAAGATGGTGCCTAAAATGACTATTTCAAATGTCACTGAAATTCTGATAATTGCATTATGCCATTGAATGCATTGTGCCCACTGCTTCTGTTCACATGAAATCTTTTGTGAGGCCTCCCTTACCTGTAAGTCCTAAATTACAAGTGAATTTCCAAATGACAGACCAGCTCCAACCACATAAAGACTTCAGAGCACAGAGCTATCAGCTGAAATTCAGACACAAGATGCAACAGAGATCAGCTGAGCTTTTGACAGATCAAAATGGTTTCAATGGTTCTGAGCCATTTCTTAGCAGCACACTAAACTGCCTTTCTCTCTTCATTGTCTGCACAGGAGGCCATTAGACAGCAGGTGCAGGAACAGTGCCTCCTTTCCCCTTCCAGCTGGATCCCAAGAGCAAACGGCCTGTCACCCTATTAGCTGCAGGTTTCTTCCTCTGCAGCTCAGAGAGGACAAAAGTCCCTATTCCAGCAGTTATAAATGCTCCTCATTTCCAATGTAAGAGTGAAACAGCCTCAGATATGTATGGCTCTAAGGGCAGGTTTTTGGGTTTTTTAAATCTGGAATTTCCAGCCAGTTCAATGTCCCTGATTGGCTTCCAAATCTTTGCCCTCTCAGTGTTGCTGGCTCCCATCCTCCACCGGCTACCATCTGATGTAGGCATTTCAAAGGTGCAGTGAGGGAAAGCAGGGCAGTGCACTAATTAGTTTGCCCATGTTTAACTTTGAACTTACCTCTTTTGAGGTAAGTTCAATTTGATCTCTTTTGACATCAAATTATGGTGTGATTTGTCTGCAGAAACACAGAGCTTAGAGCAAGTCTAAACTCCCAGTTACTTCTGGCTTCACATAATAAAACAATCATTAACAACACATTAGCTAACCAGCTCACAGGGGTTTGTGTACCATTCTGGCTAGTCCCAGCACTGAGCTAACACCTGGACTTAGAGGATTCCTTTTCACTTGATAGAATGACAGAACTTCATTCACAATTCTGAAAGGCTGGCTTAGATTTTCTTTCTATCCAGAAAATTCTGATAATGTTAAGTAAATTTTAATATTGGTTTGGAGAACTAAAACTGTTTTATATCTGGGGAGAAAAAATATTTCTTTTACTAAATTGATAAGAGATACATTATAAAATTACAATCTTCCAGCAGGGGACAGAAGCATCTGGTATAATGCCACCTACATTGTTCTTTTATCCTGCTGTTTGCTCTTAATAGGATTACAGCAAATAGGACAAAGTGCAGTGCATTTGGTTTCTGCATTATCTGCATTCTGCAACCTGCTGCTGTTCTGCAGCCTTCACTGCTGCAGTCTGACAAAATGAAGACTCAATGTTTAAGATAATTTCTCAAGCAGTCTCTTCCCTTTCTCAAATGTTATTTAAAACCAAGGTATAACTGCAGCCAACAGGCTCCACAGAGTTGTATAGCTATAGACCCTGCAATTATCTGACAAAAAAAAAAAGCAAAATTTCACGCTAAAAAGCAATTTACAGAAAGAACCATCAGCAAAACATCAAGGGAAAAAACTTCAACATCAGGCAAACAAAAACATTTCCACCATGAATAAAAACACACTTCTCAAACAATCATTGCCCTGGTCATCTTTGTGCTTGAGTTTCTACCTAGCTGTTATCTCACTAGTAAAGAAAATATATTATTTGAAATTTATGTTCCCATGTCTCTTACTATTTTAGCTGCTTATTCTGGGAACACTTTCTCCAAAAGCAAGAATTTTGAAAATAAGTAATTCAGTGCTGAGTAGGACTCAATAGTACCTCATTGCAGGTGTTATATCTGGAAAGAAAATGTGGCAAGATTAATTCATATTGTTTGGCACAATTTAAATGTGCATGTCTGTATATGTATGTATATATATATATTTCATTCAAAGTTTACTTTAATGAGTCAGATAAATAGAATTAAATTATATTTAGCTATATTGCATTATAGCTAAATATATACTTTTATATTTAGCTATATTGCAATAAACTAAATATAAACTTTTAGCTATATTGCAAACTCACTATAGAAGACTTCTGGCTCTCACAGCTTGTTTATTTTCAAACTGGGGGTCAAAAGAGACCTAAAATGAATCATATAGATATTCTGCCATGTTTAAGAGGCAAAAGAGAGGGTGAATACTCAATTATACTCAATTGCTGCAGTTCTCAGAAGCAAAATGATTCAACCACACCAAAAAAAAACAAAACAAATCAACCAAAACCAAGCAAAAGCACTAAAAAAAACCCCAACAAACAAAAACAAACAAGAAAAAAAAAAAAACCACAAAAAAAACAACCCAAACCCAAAACTCTGATGTCAATCTGAAAAAGCTTCTTTCAGATTTTTCCCATGGAGAAGAATTTATCTTCCTGTAGAACTTGTGGGAAAGCCTGACGTCCACCTTGATGTTAAATGATAGATAAGAGGCACTAAGGATGTCAGTGCTACTGAAGCGGAAATGCACTTCAGCTATTAACACTAAGATGGAACCTTGATTTCTGAATGATGGCTCCAGATTACTTAGAGCAAGATGGGAAAGTTACAGAAAAAGTCTGTACCTGTAGCAAGGTGTCATAAAAAATGGAATCATCAGACCCTTTTGTGAATGAGCTTATGCTGGTAGAGCCAGCTCTGAGTGTTTCCTGAGCTGGAGCCCATGAATCAGAAGAACTTAATGCAGTGGCAAGTACCTGGCAGACCTGATTGGAAGTAATAACATATGCATCAAGACAAAATAAGGTGGAAGATATTTACTGTATTTTGTTTTCACTTCTGGAGTTTATTTTTTCATTTAATTTTAAGTCTTTGGGATCAGTGCTTGATTGGGTCCTAAGAAGAAACTCACTAATTTACAGTGCAGGTTTCTACTGGGCTGGCAATCTGATGAAGGCAGCTCTAGGGATTTGTCCCTTGAGCAAACTTTTTGGCTTTCAGTGTTGCTCTGATAAATGTTCATTGAAGATGAAAAGTTAAATGTAAAGGAAGCTGAGCAAAGATTTGACAACTGGAGAAAAGAACTGCGTGTGCCAAATAAGTAGGAAAACCAGACAACAACAACAACATAAAAAAGCACAATTCCTCCAAGTGTAAAAGAAAAACCCCAAACTTAAAGACCCTTGAAATACTGCTACCGAGCTGCTTACTGAACTGGTTGAATTCCTATGTCTTTGTGTTCCCCTGAAATCTCTGCCAGTATTTTCTTCTCAGAGAATTGAAAATTATAGGCTTGATGTTTAGTTATCAGCTGGCATTTCTATTGCCTCTGTGTCTGACAGGTATGAATGTGCTGGACTTCTGCTGTGCAAACATCTAGCTCACTATCCTGATGAGGAAGGAAAATCAGACAAAAGAGCTCACAGCATGGCTTTTTAATGCAGAAAGTTATAGGTTCACCAAGTATGTCCCTGCTGATATTTACACCCTTCTCAGAAAATCATAGCACTAAAACATACAGGAATCTTAAAGCACAGAAAAGAGACAAAATCCTGCAACATATGTTTTACTAGCTCTAAATCTTCTTCACCAGAGCAAATTAAAGCAGTTAGATAGTCTTGTTTCTGTTGCTGTGATCAATGACAAAATATAAAACTGTCCCTGTCCCCTAGAGAATGTCAGGACACAGGAGTGTTGTGCTCTGGGATTATTTTAATGCAGCAGAAAAATCTTTATTTGTCTGTGAGAAAAATAACTTATATCAATGCAGTTCATAACTAAGTTACCACTAGTCAGTCTATAAAGATTTCACGTGGACTACAATCAAAACTATTTTTTAAACATAATTTGCCTCATTTGAATATTTTTAATGTTTTATTTTCAATTCAATTTAATTTCTACCCTATTTAGAAAACACGGTATTAAATTGTTCTTAGGTTGAATGTCATGCACAGATTAATGGTAGTGCCATACTTCTCTTCTTTTCTTGTTTTCAGCCAAGGTTTTGTAGTGTTTGTGTGTGTGTGTTTGCATAGAGATGCTTTCTCACAGTTGAAGAGCACTGCTGAACTGCTAATGCAAATAATTCAAAATCTGGAAATATCATAGTTTTGTTTTTCTGTACATTTTTAAAATATTTCTTTTTTTCTGTTGTTCTTCATTCAAACACAGTTCCAGCTGGTGCCCAAAGGAGCCCTGCAGCTTTAAGAGGCTTTCCATCAAGAGCAGCAGGGTAACCTAATCTCAGTGAGAGCCTTCTTGTTGTGTCTCTAAATCTTTGCAGCAAAATGCATGGTCTTATATTTTACAAATAAAACACTGGACTCGATATAGAATTGTTATCTGCCATTCTGTTTTTTCTTAAGGTGTTCAACACCAAATTATTTCAGCTTTTTACCATTATACATTTTCCTATAGCTTCCTAAGGAATCTAGAAGTCATGTACAGGTTGGAGCATTGAAGTGTCACAGTAACAGGAAAATAAACTAATTCTCATATTTATTTCTACAAAAGAAGAAAGTTAGCAGAAATAAATAGAAATAACTGCAGTATTTTTCCAATTATGTTTTTATATTATGACTGATATTACAAGCTAGAGGTTATGATGTATATTAATAATAATTTAAAAATTGACTGAAATTTCTTGGAAGATGGGTACAATTCTTGATCTTTCTAAAAGATTACAGACCTTCTCATACTTCCAAGATGTTTCCACAACTCTTACTATTCAATACATTCATTTCCTATACATTTATTATATACTATTTACTGTATATTAGAATGAGTAATCTCCAGATATACTGGTCTACATGCTGTTTAACTTCCCAAATATTCCATTTTCTTTCATTTAAATAGGGGTTTTTCCACATTTTCATATTAACTTAAGCAATGTTTCCTTTTTTTAGGTTTTGAATACTCTGGTTAGAAAGAAGAGGAGAGATATAAATGGAGTCACCTAAAAATACTTTTATTCTTGAATTAAGGAAAAAAAACCAACAAAACAAAAACAACTGTAAAACAACTGTATCGTTTTGCATGAAGGATGATTGGTATAATGTTCCTTGAACTCTGATCTCCTGTGAAATGAAGAGCTGGAACAAGCCAAGCTAGAGGGGTTGCTAGTAGTTGCTATCACTTTCCCATGTTTTCCCCTGCAGTGGGATAACTGCTGAGGCAACCTCTGTATTAAGTATGTTAATTTCAGCTTTGTGCAATCACTTTGACCTGCAGGAGATGAATCATTCAGCTATTTATCTGCTAATCAATTCTGACATCTTCCAAGAACAGGCATAATTAATCACACCTCCCTTGATTTTGTTTTTTCATAAACAACATTGTTCTGCTGCCAAGATCTCTTGGTTCGATATATTTGGGAGCATGCCACCTGTGATTCAACACCGCTCTCTCTCATGACAAAGCATCGTGTTGATAAAATAACCCTGTTATTCTAATTTAATTATACTATAGCTTTCTTTCAGGTGATACCTATTTTGGCTTGCACTGAAGAGTAATAAATTTCTGTGAAAAGAAAAAGCACCACAAATACTGACTCATTCATCTGTATGACCTAATATTAGACATAGTGCTTTGCCAATCTTCTTTAACTTCCATTCATGTTTATTATGCTGTGGCTAGTTTGGATAATAAAGTCTACTAACTGCTACTGTGCTTCAAGGTTATATATTGTTGCTCCAGAAACGTAGATCTGCCTCATCTTTTTGTGTCATTTTTTTTCCAGAAATCACTACTTGAGATACTTGCCTTTGGAAATACATGAAGTATGTTTTGGGTGCCATTAATGACTTTCCTATACTCTTTGTCCATATTTCCTGTCACATCACATTAGATATATCCAGCTCTGTTGTTTGATGCTGCATGAGGGATACAGATTTCATCATCCCCTCGCAGCATGCTACATTTCAATACTCCAGGCCCATCTGATCTTATGTAAAGCCTCTCTTTCAATGCACTATGTGGTAGCATATCCTGAAGAGAAGTGAGGATGATGAGAGACCATCAAACTGTGTCTCAAATGTCACTAATGGACTGTTTCATCTGTCTGAATAGGTCTCAGACCTCTTAGCAACCAGTTTCCTGTACTACACTGAAAGAGACCACTTACGTAAGCTCTCAGGTGACAAAGTCTACCATCACTAATCTGGGTTAAAGACTTCCACACAATATACAGTAAAAAATATTCATTTCACATTGCTGCATAAAACCACACACATGCAGACAGGACCTGTAAAAGTGATGCTGCCCACACCCAGACTTACTTCACCATAGAATCGTCACATGTTCATGTAATCAGAAAAGCTGCAGGCTGTTTACGTACCTGTGAATAAAACCAAATATACAATAATTACCTAAGCAATTTGCCAAAGTCACATTGAGATCTTAATTAATTCTCTGTGTCTCTTGATATCTATACAATTTTGAAAATCAAGTCTTCTAAGTTTCAAATTCTTTCTGCTCTAATTAATGAGTCCAAGCTACTTCAGGATTCCCCTCTGCTTTTCAAAAGAGAGCACACAGGCTCGTTTAAGTGTTCGCTTCTCAGTTCATTCTGGACAAGAATGAGTAGTTAAGAAAATACATATTCCACAAATCCATTTTATAAATTTACCAATATTATACTGGAAAAAAAAAAAACGAGATAAAGAGAAAAATCATCAGAGTAATAATTGTCAAACTATTTGGAGGTCTTCACTGCAGTGCTTAGTTCTTCTGTGCTGAAGGAAAAAAGAAAAAGAATTCACCACTTTAGGATACCAAAGATAATTGTATAAACATCAACTGAAACCATCTCCTATAGTATCATGGAACAAATTTAGCACAATGGTAGAACGCCTTGGTTCATAAATGAAAACACCTACATGTAGGTATGGGTAAGAGAAAGGACATGAAATTGTTGTGGTTTAAAACCACCTGGAAAATTAAGAAGAAAATTAACTCTGTCCTAGCCAAAAGTAGGACAGAAATACAGAGCAGATATCAATCACTTCTGTTTTGATAGTTTTGCTCAAGGATTCAGTGGTTTTAGCCAATATTAGTTTTGAATGTTGAAAATTTGGAGAAACAGCAGGGTCCCAAAATAAGGTTATATTTTTCCCCTTCTTTAAAATGCCTGGCAACCAGATACTTGAACAGAATGAAGACCTGATAAAAAATAAGTACTAAGACAACCAGAAGAGAACAAGCACAAAAGTTTAACATTGTAGAGTTATCTAAATTATCACCTATCATTGTCTTTAAGCATCTACCTCTCCTTATGTCCAAATTTTCCACAATTTGAATTCGGTATTCAAATCAAACTTCTACTCACAGAACTGTTCCTAATTTGTTGAATGTGAAGTGGCACTTTCCACCCCATTAGAAGAAGCTGATGTCCCTCTAATCCTGAGTTGAATGTGGGGAATCCTGGGTTCTGATTCCCAAGACTTATTCCACTAGCATGTTGAAAAGTTCACTTATTAAAAAGCTTGATATTAAGTTTCTGTTCACTTCTCCTGTTATTCTTTCTTAGCCTCCTAAATTTCTTATTCTGTGCCACCTAGTTAAAATACTTTGTTAAGAACACTGGCAACAGCCCAGGCCATGTGGAGCATAGAGTGCTGGAAGATACAACTTGGAATACTTATAAGGCTGAGGATATATTAAATCTAGGACTCCCATTTGCTCTTCAAAGCTGTAAACATCAATAACTGCATTTTAAAAGAAAGAGTCAACACCAGTTTGTTGTCTGAATTAATAGCTCTGTGTACATTCAGGTTTCAAGCCTGAGGGAAAACAGAAATCTATCAGCAGCCTTGCTTCTATTATCTCCTTTCCAGAGAAGATGGAGTGTCAGAAATACCCCAGGCTTAACATTGCCCCTTGGTCTTGTTGCTAGGAGTGTCCTCCCTCAGAGGATCACAAAGGTCTTCTCAGGCATGCAACTCTCTTCAGGTATTGCACAGGGACCACAGGCTCCCAATCCTAGCTTTTGGATTTTTTATGATTTTCAAAGATGTATGACTTAGAGGCGCCTCTTGTTTTATCACATATTGTACATCCGATACGTATATGCAGCTAAAGATAGACTACACTCCCAACACAATGCAGAGACAATTAATGTTGCTCTGAGTATGTATATTGACCATGACTCCAAAAAGAAAGTGGAGTTTGCTAATTTAAATAGTGAGCAATTTATTTGCTAATGTAACATGAAAAGATCAGCTGGTTAAATAAATTGCTCCTGTGTCCTTAGCCTGTAAGCAATCTTAAAATAAAAATCAGCTATTTCAGAAAGTGTGACACAGAGGAGACCCAAATCTTGCAGAAATGCTTGAGAAAGCTGTTTTTTATTACATTCAACCCATGAATTTCCAGGTAATGGAGCTCAACCAGCTTCATCCATCACTCTGTGGTAGATTTGAATGATGGTGACTCATGAGTTCTGACAAAAGGCCATTACAAAAGAAAGCATTAATCGTGACTTCAGAAAAAAAATACTATCTATTTGTGTAAAACTCAAATGTTTTGCTACTAGTAAACTATTCTGAATTTACCATGGCATGGATGCATAAATGGGAAGGAAACCACAGGGATTCAGGTCCTAATTCAAGCAATATGTACAACCTTTGAAATTTCCCATCATTTTTCTAGGGATTTAAAACCCTATGTAATTTTGAAGATCTGTGTTGCAGCAAATACCTAAGTTCTGCATTGTTCTATGCAATATTGATCTAACATCTAACCCAGTGCATCCTTAGATCTGCTTCTACATTGCTGTCAATAGTAGTTACATTTTGGGAGGAGCATGTAGTAAAGAAAAAAAAAAAAAAAAATCAACATTTCTCCCAAGTACATCTCTACAATAAATAGGCTGTTTTGAAATTTAAGCAACTTTCAGACAACTTAGCTATGGAAATAGGACACTCATGATCATTCTGCTTGCAGATGCTCATCTTCAAACCATCCTTTCTACCCAGTAACTTTTGCACCTATGGGTTGATTTTCATGCTAATTGATACTAAATCCATGGTCTCAAAGGCAAGGTGCTATGTGTTTTTGGAAATGGGGAAGAAGGTACAAGAGTCTATTAATGCTTTTCCTAAATGGAAGGTTAAACCATTTCAAACATACTCCAATACAAACTTCTATATGAATTTAATTTTGAAAGCAAAAGTGTAATTAAGCATAGTGGTTCTACTTCAAAAATAAACCTTCTATCAAGCATTACTCCTACAGAACTCCTCCAAAAAATCAAATTGCTGTTTGCTTTCTACTTATTTTGATGCTAGGGCAGTAACTCTGCTAAGTCCCTTGGGAGCAAATGTTACAGTAGTGCTTTACACATACTGACAATGCAGGTCCAGACAGATCTGGCAATGTTTATTTGCTGGTTTTTAACATTCATGTGGGATGAGTACACTCACAATTTTGGGGCAGATCTTCTGTAAGGACTGCACTCAGATAACAGAAGAAGGCTGTACAAGCAATCATTGTTTGGTCAAAATATTTTTTTTTCTGCAATGCTTGCTGGTTTTTGGAATGCTAAAAGACAACTTCCAACTTAAGATCTCATTAGCATTAATAAATAACTACTACAATAGCTAATTTCTTCTAAATAGGAGTGCAAATGAATACATTTGTATCTACAGACAACTTTGCTTGCCTGTGGGATCAAGCATTGTACAGTAAAGAAATAGACAATTCACTTGCCAGGTGCACACACAGTCATCCTATCAGCTCAATTTATCCTCAGCTTCTGGAGAGAGACTTTCAACTGCTTCAGTGTTACAGCATAATGACAACAGCAATGAAGTCTCCATTGAAACTCATGGAGTTTGCTTGCCTAATGCAAAAAGCCCAGAAATAGATGAAGGTTTTGATTTTCTGGGGAGGAACATCCAGAAGCTGTCAGGGCTCCATCCCTGGAAATGCTGAGAAAAAATTCTCCCCTGGGATTTCTCCATTTATCAATATTGGCATGCAAGATTATGTCTTCAAGAATCATTATTTCCTCTGTATATGATTTACTCAAACTGGAGAAATTTTTTTAGTTTGCCATTTACATTTTTCCCCCTCAGGTTAAATATCTGTCAGAGCACAGCAACATAGCAGCAAGAGTTTTCATCATGTTTATTCACGCTTTTTACTCTGTATATTAGAATTGGTCTTTTAGGTCTAGAAATGTATTTGAGTAGTAATGATAGGGTAAAGCAAAAAAAAACCAAGAAAAATGAGACTATAATTGTGTAGAGGCTGTGTATTTTGTGTAATTATTCACCGCTATGTAATAGTGACAGAAACAACTTGTTCCTTGGAAATTTCCATCCATTTGTATGATGACAATATTTCTCACTCTGTGTGCCAAAAATTTTGCCAGGAAATACTGTGCAAGGCTGAAGACTGGAAAAAACAGATTCCCTTGCAATTCTGCCACAAACTTCATGGAAAATCCTAAGAGGTATTTTAATTTTTCCCCTTTCCCCATCTGTGAAATAGGGATACTTTTTCCTATTTTTTTCAGCATAGATGAACATTTGTTTGCTCATATATGGGCAGTGCTTGAAATCATTGGATGGAAAGACTAGATAATAGTTATAACATGATTACTGAGAAAGAGCAGGAAAATTGCTAACTGACATGTGAAACCTGATACTTCAAGGTCTTCTTCTAGGTAGAAAATTCATGCCTGAGCTGGCACATCCAGGTCAGAAACCTCATTTACTATATTGTCTCCTACTCTTTTCCCATCTCTTAGAGTTGCAACTCATTTTCCTTTTTTTCCTTTCTTTTCTTATTTCTTTTTCCTTTTCCCTTCCCAGAGCTTCCCTTGCTCCTGAACCAGGCTGGTGGAAAGGAGATTCAGGCACCCAAGTGCACTGGGGTCACTACCTCCATCCTGGTAGAGACAAAGTGCATACACACAGTAAGTGGATGGCAGAAACTGGATAACAGCAAATCTTTTAACCACAGCAGACTTCTGGACTCCTGAGAGATACTTTAGCCAAAACAGTTCTGTAACATCCAAGCCTGTGTTTCTTTTACTTGAACACAAATGTGGATTTTCTGTGGTTAAAATTTGGGTAGACTATTAAGAGAAGCAGGTGTGCAATTTGTGAAACAGTACCTCAAATTTACATCAGAAGGACATGGACTGTGCATTTCTATTGAACAACTGCAGCAACAATGTTTTTATCTGGTCATGCAATTAATATGAGTGCATAACACTGTTGGTTGTGCTTACAAACTAAGCATGCTAATGAAAGAACGGGCTATGAAACCACACACAAACAATGTGCTACAATTTGCTTCAAAACATTTGTGTGCATGTGAGTACACAAATAAGGCATTAGTAAAATACAGGGGTGATAATTTTTTGTGTTAACAAATATATATAAACTGCCTGCTTTAAAATGAGCAGAATGAGTAATCAAATACTATTTTTTGGGCTGATTCTATGATTATGCATTGATTTGATATCATCACTGTCCCCCCACAATTCCAATTGTAATACCAATGGTATTTACCATTGGGATGTATGTTTTTAAAAACTCTTACCATAGGTGGTTTGCTTTACAAAGCATTATCTATCCCAATTTAAAAATTTGAGCACTGTGAAAGTAACTAAACACAAAAAGTATATATAAGTATTTCATAAAAGCTTGTCATTTCTTGAGCATACAGTGATATGTTTAATTAAGAATACTTTGAAAGAATGGTAGATCAATTCTTGCCACTTACCTTGCAGCAACAGAATGATTCTCGGGGTATATGCAATAGATTTAATGGCTTATTTTGATTAGAGTAGATATTCTATCTCCCTGTCCCAGAGCAATATCAATTATTAATTCCACACTATTCAAAACACAGTTTTCTCTGAATAATCATTTTTAAAATTTCCTTGGAAAAAATTCCATGATCCCTACTAAGCAGTACATTCTTCTGCTTAGAAAACATTTGTTACTGTCTAGCTGGACATCTGCTAGTCTACACATAAATAATGCTATCTGTTTATGTTCAGTCAGAACATCTTTGACAACCTTACCCCATTTTTGTATCTTATTCATACTGGATTTGGAGAACAGCTTACTTCCTTGCAACATTTAATAGGCTTCTACAAACTTCGCAGGGCTTTAGAATATGAAAAATTTTGCTTGTGGCTCCTTGGCTTTCCCAGTGAAGCTCTTGCTCCCACTCCCATGGTACACAGTAGTATCTACCCTGAATGTAACTTCACCAGTCTCCAAGTGTGCAGGGAGCCGAGTCCTGGCTTCCTTTATGGTCACTTAGAAGTGTCAGAGCCCTTTTGTGGCTTAAACAGCATTTAAAAAATTTTCCCCTTGCTGTGGCTGTGATCTTGCCCTATTTTTACTGTCTCAAGACTAAATAGCCCCAATCCATATGTTTCCTTTAAAAAAAAAAAAATCAGATTAATCCTACTTCTCTGTATTGAGGTTTTTTTTTTTTGTCCACAATCTTCCTGCAATGGGGATCCTAAAACCACAGCAGTTACTTCAGCTAAGATCTGGTACAGAAGAAGAAAAAGGTATTGCATCATGTGTCTAAAAGGGATGGTGGTACATCCCAGGTCAAAGTATGCATTTTGAGACAGCTTGACTGCCTTTGACTGGAATTCAGTACAAAAACTACTAAAACCCCTCCTTCTGGTGGGCTGCAATCTCTTCTGTCATTCCCTAAAGCATCAGGGCAGCATGATTATGCACAGCACAGAAAACAACCACAACCCTGTGAATCACAGGCTTTTAGTATAAAGTCATGCCCAGCAGTCATTTCTTTCCTTGATGTCCACTAGTAATGTATTAAGTATAAATTGGAAAATATTTACACAGAATTTTTTTTTCTGAAACTCTGTAGGTTTTTATTTTAATTTTTGAAAGCAATCTCTCCAAGTGTTTCTTCCTTCTGAAAGATTGCCTCAAGTTAAGATGTAAACATAATTTTGGAATACCTTAAATCTACAAACAATCACTTTGAAGACAACAAGGACTATCTTTGGAAGGCTAAATCCAGGATCACTGATACTTAGACACGTATAATTTTCCATTTATAAGGCACCATGCAAATCCCAAACTACAGACAGAACTCCTAGAATTCTTGAGTATGCTGAAGACAACTGCAAGACAAAAAACTGCAAGACAATAAACTTCACTTTTGATGGAGGTATCTAAAGAAAAAAAAAGGAACAAAGAAGCTGCATTGATATGCCTGCATCTGATTTTTTCAAAATGTTTTTATAATTTAAGTTTAGAGAGACTGGGTTTTTTAATATACCTTTGATTTGTCAGTTGTATCAGTATCACATTTCAGTTTTTGTGTCATTATAATGGGTTTTCAGTAATTCTGTACAATAGACAACAGAAAAGTTCAGAAGACAGAACTTTTTATCGAAAGTCTGAGAGTTACTTTACTGTAAGTCAAATGAAATACTTCTGCAATCTAACAGGCAACATTTATTGTGACATCTGTGTTTAACTATACCATATATGAGTAAGAAAACAAAGAATAGTTGACAGAAATAAGGTCAGAAACTAACAGAAAACAGGGAAAAGAATTTTTTACATATTTACTGCAAAACTGAGCATACTAATTGTTGAAATACTTATGTATCCTTTTTCCACTAGAGCTATTTTTTATTATTTATTGAAAACTAAATTCCTAATGTTAACTTATGTAATAATTTGTAGCACTTCAGTTTGAAAATTATTTGACTTATCAGAACCATTAAAGTAAGAGAAAAAGAAACATTTTTTAAATGTAAACTATATATGCTCACTTTAAAAAATATTTAGATCAAATATTATAGTAAAAGATCCTAAATATGAGGAAAAATTTGATCGCACATTTACTGGAAAAAAACTGCAAGTGACGTCTTGCCATACTGAATGCACTGTATTTAGATTAATCTGATTCTGAGTCTTGAAATGGGCCTACCATACTTACTGATATCAAAATATTGAAATCGTGCTCTAAGTTTTCTTGACCTGGTAATAAATGTACCTGATGTTTTAACTATTAGTTTATAATCTTTTTTTTTTTTAATAGAATACAATATGCACAGGAATCTTCAGTAAGAAAGAGATATCATTTAATGCAACTATATTGCACCTATTTCATTGGCATCTCTATGGCTTGGCCAAGGTTGCCATGAGAGCTTGGTAAACATTTAAAATTCTGATCTTCTCCTGATGCCAAAAGAAACAATATAGCCATTTCCTTTACTTCTTTCAAAGTTGAAATCCATCACACACACAAGTCCTTACACATGTACTGAAATAAACCACATATCATCACCATTGGCTTCAGGGGTTGGTGATTCTTCATTCTTCCCTCTAAACAACAGCTCTAAATAACAGCCCTCATCTGGACTGTAATCCTGGCCAGTTTTTAACATTTTTTTCTGTGTGGCATCTTTCTTCAAACAGTGTCTTTCAAGGCACTCTGCCAAATTCATTGAAAGCAGAACATGGCTACTATGAAGACAGATTGCAATTCACCAAAGGAGTCACTATTTTGTAAGTCACGAGTAAGATGCAGGCAGATGGAGACAGCTACTGCAGCTACAAATTTAAGGGATTTGAGCCTCTGTGGCAAATTTGCAGTGTGTGTCAGAGCTGACTTGTGCCAACAAAGAGATAAGAAAAACTTTGGGGGAGTTTATTGCATGGCAGGAGATACAAAAGAAAAGCCTTGCACAAATGCTGGAGAGATAGTGGCCAGGGAGGTGGCAGCTGTAATTTGGTGACCTGTTCTGAAGGCATCCTGATTTCTGTCTGCATTCCTTCTTTCCCAGCGGGAGACAGGTGGAAGCACATCTATTATCTCTGCCAGTTTCTGCTCCCTGGCCTTCTCAGTGAACACTGCAAAGAGGATTCATCTATTTCTTCCCAGCATTGTCAACCCTTATGTCAATAAATTATTCTTATCTGTTAGAGTTCCTGTCGTCTCCTTTGTTGACCTTTTGTTCTCTATTTACTTGAAACATTTCTTATAATTTATCTTAACCTCTGGTGCAATCTTCCTGTCATTCTCTGCCTTTGCTTCTCTTTCCTTTATTTTACAGTGGCTTAACTTCATTTTGTAATACTTCCAGTCCTTTATACCTTTTGGTTTAGATCCTTTGAATGACCCTCTCCTGTTGAGGGCTTATTGTAGCTCTTTCGGTATTGACCTTTCCGACCTTTTCATTTTCTTCTTTTTTAAAGCCAAGAGGAAAAAAAATTACTATAGAGCTAGCATTCTATCTACAGGTTGCTCAATTTGTGAAAGCACAGCTGTTGTTTGAACTCTCCTCTCCTCCTATTTTCTTGATTTGTTTACTAATGTTTCTGAATACCTATCTTTGCTTCTTTTTACTCAAACTGCATAACCATTTCCAATGACAAGTAGGCAAATCAGTTTCTTAAAAAGCAAAGTTCTTTTTGCCAGAAACTACTTCAATGAGGCACGTATTTTGCCACAAAGCAGGTACATAAATGTGCGGTATATAGACATGAATATGATAGTAATGAAAACCACATGTTATGAGGCCCAAACTACCAGGCAGACAGAGGTTCTGCAAAGACCTGATGTTTGCCATTAGGTAGGATTGGCACTGGTAATAGGTCTTCATAATTCAGACAACCACAGAAACACTGCACATGACACAAACTGAGCTGGGCATTTTACATTTCCTATAACACAATCTGAAGCACTCTTTTCCATGTATCCCTAAAATGCCTATAGGTATTATTATGAAGTACCTGATGCAGAAGAAAAACTACCCCCTACTCTTTCTACACAGCTTGCCACTTAATTTTTTTCATGTATCAGTCAAAAGCTTTATAGCTATCCTGCCTTTTTAACACTTTAAAGTTGCCCTAATTTGATGCTCTGCACTGTTTTAAACACTTTCTGAATTTAAAATTTTGCACCTCTGAGCCTTTTAGTGTTGCAAATTTTCTAGATTTTATAACACATGTTTTTGCATCTTGTTTTTCCTATGTTCTCAATGCATATACTCAACATGTTTGTTTTTTCCTAGAAAACATCTTCATGCTTTTCCCCATTTGTTGATATTTGTCCATTGCTCCCTCATGGTGGTCACACAGATTGCTACAAGGAACTGCATCTGCTGAATTACCAAACATTTTGAGCTTTTGTTCACTGGCTAAATCCATATTCTGACTCTGCTTTGGAGTACACAAATGCATCTGAAATGTGAAACCTCTCCTTCATGAGCTCTACCTTAAAGCCCTAAAAGCTGTATCATTATTTTCAGCTATTAATCCCAACTCTGAACTCAATTTCCACCTCTTTACTTAAATACCATGTCCCCTGCCAGCAACCACACTGCCAAAACCCACCAAACTTTTAAGCTTCACTAAATCTTGCCAAAGGTACAAGTCTAGGTATTTGCCAGCATTTCTATGCATACTGAGACAGGGAGACTGCTGTCATTATATTGCAGAAGTTCTATTATCAGTACATTACAAAAGTTCCATATTGCTAGAGTTTCGTACCTCCTTGATGTTTCTCGTAGGCAGCTCCTCTAGGCACTGACTCTTCCTTGTCCTCACAGCAGCCAACTGACTCCAGTTCCCCTCAACCAACCAATCCACTCTTTTATAGCACTCTTCTTATTGGCTACAGCTGTGGCCTGTTAAAGTCAGGCCTGTTCTCAATCTCTGATAATTGGCTCAGCTGCAACTCCTTAGAGGGGGTAAGATTACTTTCTATACTACCTTTATTTTCTTATATTGTATCCCCCTACAGGAGACTACACAAGGTATAAGAGATAATTCCTATGAAAGAAAGAGAGTTTAAAATAAACATTCTGATGAGCTTTCCTTTCCTTTGGAGTGATTATTTTTTTTCTTTTTTTGGGGGGGGGGTCCAAAGTACATCTCTCATCTTAGTTGTTAAAAAAATGCTACTTGTTTCTCTCCTCTTAAAGTAGAAATTTTAGTTATTTTCTTATTCTTCATTTTCTTCATTTACCACACACATTTTTTTGTGTCATTCCTAATAATCATTCACTTTTAATTTCTTTCTCTAATTTCAAATGAGGTTTTATGTTTATTCTGTCATTTTTATCCCTAACTATCTTGGGAACAGGCAATAAGCAAAATCCATTTATTAACTACTGACTCTAGGCTGATAGATGTAGGATTTAATCCTACTCAGCCACCATAAATCTCTAAAAAGCAATTCAGTAATCTGAAAAAATTTCATGATTAAAGTTTTGTAGTAGTGATCAGAAGTAGAGTGAAGACATTTCCCAGAAAGTATAAAACTGGGGAGAGTTCAAAACTAATGATTGTGCACTAATTTCCTTTCCAAACTATTGCATGCAGAGACACTAATAGAAGGAAAGTCCATCATACCCCAAAGCATGTATTAATATCTTGAAAAAGAGATTCAGCAGCATCCAATTATAGCTATACACCCTTGTTCTGTGTTCTGAAACCTGCAGTTTAGTTTTACCAAAGGATGACATTTCATTTCCTTGATATCAGAGTGTTAGGTATTGGTTCTCTAATTAAACAGTTCCACTCTCATAAAAAGTTAAATTAGTAAGTGTGCATGGTTAAAGTTGGCTGTAAAAATTGTCTCTGTAAAGTCATAGAGAAATTAACAATTGCATACTACATTATGTCATGTCAGTAGTTTACAGAAAATTATCTGAAAATATAATTAATTACAGTAAATTACCATATCTTGAGAGGGTCAGGTGAAGATTAAAGAGAAGGTTGTTTTCACAGAAGAGTACTTATTTTTACTTACACCATCTTTAAGACTAACTCCTGTAATTAATTTTTAAATTATTTTTAATTGAAGCTCAAGTTCTTTATACTTACATTTATTATATGTATATATTTAAACTACTCTTAGATCATTGTTTCCTATTAAATTGTCTCATTACAGTAAATGCCAGTTTTGTCTTTTGGATTTTCATACAGTTATGATACAAATTTTGCTGCAAAGAAAATGAAAGTGATGGAATAAAGAAAGAAACTGTGATTGCTTTGCTTAGAAGAATCACTAGTGATTTTAGTATTATACATGACCTTGGGAAAAATAAATAAAAAAACTGATTTTTTTTCTACCTAGATAATTCTAGATATTCACATGCAAGTTCTAAGTGTCTATGTTTAAGAAGATATGATATAAGCTTCAATACAGCTGTCAAGGCAAGAGAAAATGTCCTAAGAGACTAGGAAGAAATAAAACTTTCTGTACATGTCCCAAGTATTTTCTTTTAATTCAAACATGTTGTTGCAAAATACTAATAAAAATACAATTAATACTGCACAGTTTATTTGCCCCAACGTCTCAGGGAGCTGAGATATCACCCTAAATCCATTATGTCGTATGGCCAGGGAAATAACTGGATCATTTATGTATTTTCCAAGCCGTCATAAACCACAGTTTCTGTCATTTGAAACACAAACTGAGAAAGGCTGAGAGCTCATTACTTTTTTTAAAAGGCAGCCGATAAAAATGCCAATATGCTCAGCATGCTGCAGTGTGATGGAATTGTATACATTAATGGAGGTCAACCTAATAAGAAGTAACAAATACACTTTTTCTCACTTGAGTTGCTCACTGGTCTACTTTCATTTAGTTTTTAATACAGCTCTCCAGCTCCCACCTTCCAGTTCCTCTATGAGTTGTGTTAATTCAGGAATTAAGAGTTGGCATTTATTTACTTCAAAGCCTTATTGAACAGTGCTGAACCATACATGTATGGAGATGACAATTCATCGTCTTGAAAACTGACTATTGAATATTTGATGTTTTGAATAATTTCCCTCAACAGGAAATAAAGCACTAAACTGTACCAGTTTGTTGTTTTGTCAGGGGGAAAGCTAATAGGATTCCAGAAAACTGAGACATTGAATTCCTGAAAACTGAGACATAAATCTCCAACTTCCTGTCTAAGAGGTCCATCAGCACTCCACAAAGACAAATGTTAAGGTTTTCCACCAGTACAGGTATAGAGTTTTAAGAACTCTTTTATTGGCTCTTTCTCTTAACTTGCTGAGTCTCAAAAAAACCCATGTGTTTTACACAATCTAACAATAATCAAGATTTTTACTTAGAGGAAAATCACTGTAATCTTTGAAAATGCTTTTCTGGTGTTCTCCAGGTATTTGCTTTTAGAAGTCATAAAGGAAAGGGAAATAGCTCCTGTGATCAGGCCCCAAAATTACACAGAAGGGTTAGAGAAATTAGATATCTCCTTTGCACCAATTACTGTATTAAAGAAATTGTTGCTTCACACCGTGAAGGTGTCAATAAGGCACCAAAGACAGGAGGATAAGCTGTACAGACCAGAAAAACTAACACTTTCAGGAATGACAATCAGGACTGAACTGTTGGACAAGACTGTGAATAGAACTATTGGGATAAAGATATTAAGTCCTTGTCTTTTCTTGTCTGAAAATGGATACTTCAGAGTAGGTAGAAGCAACAGTAAAAATGGTAGTCATTGACTGGTGGTGGGTGGGTGCCAAAGAAATATAACAGACAGTCTCAGCCAGATGGAGGATGCTCAGCAAAAGGGGCTCCAACAAACTGAGGTGAAAAGTCAAATTCTTTCAAGGACAAACTGGCTTTTAAAAACCAGTAATTTACAACTGACCTGCATTCCCATTATGAGAAATTCTGGAATTGCTCATAAGTTCCCAGAAAAATCTGTTTCTTCCTTGTGTCTGTGAGAGGAATAATTTCTGACCAATTATCAGCAAAAGCAGTGGAAGAGATTGCTTTGAGTCCTTAAAACACACTGGTGATAGAGGAAATGAGGATATCTTTAGCTGAACAATACACCTGCTATCAAAGCACTGAAAAAGTTTTTATAAAATCACACAGGGAAAGTAAATTTTTGTTATTAAGGTATTTATTTTTCTTTAACTGATCACTGTACAAGTTTGTGTCAGGGATACTACTGGAGCTCTAATGAGCTTCCAGGTAGACCCCAATACTTCTGTGAAAGAGCTTTGAAGAGCTCTCAGGCTGGAATTTCATTTTTGTTTTTACCATACAAACAAAAGCACTGTATCTTGTGAGTCATCCAAGACAAATAAAACTTTCATTGTAATGTAAACAATTTTCTACATCTGTTTATTTTGCCCAAATGGCTTTTTTGCTGTGCCCAGAATACTGAAAATCTTTTGTGCTACCAGTCTCTTTTTGCTCATAGCACACAGGATTGAAACTAACTTCTATTCAGATCTCTGTAGAGTTAATACAGATCTCACATCAAGATTTCTTGGACAACTCTTTTGCACATGAAATGAATTTAAGGACATCAAAGGTAAAATAGTTTGCTAATTTTGATTTGCTCACATAAAGGAAAGAGTAGATATTTTTCAATTTAAAGAGAAACTGGGTAAACTAAATCTTTTCTTATTCTCCAGAAATGGATCCTAAAATGAGGAAAGGAAAAAATTTTAACAAGCTTTCTTAAAACATCAGAAACTCAGAAATAAATGTCATATTGACAGCATGGAATATTTTTAAACAACTTCCATGGCTACTGCTGTATTACTTCTTGTATGTTCTTGACTCAAGTGTAGGACTGAGAATTTTTGTGAGGTTAAAAATTAAACTACTTCACTATAATGTTAATGTTAGACATTAAACCAATATTAAATATTTCTAACAGATACGTATTTAATTTCTATAACTGCTTAGTATTTCCATGCATCAAGTTGATTGTGTAGCCATGGAATAATTAGAAATACTGATTTTATTTAACCAAATTATGATAAAACTCTTAATGGGATCTGGCTACATATTTCAAATACAATATAAATCATAGCTGTAAACCCTCATCTTGGATGCATGGAGTGTCACAGAATATTCCTTATTAAGAATACAGAGCTTCCTCCCAAGAAAATACACACTTACAAATCAGGTTAAGGCAAGAAGTTTCGCAAAGAACTCAGTAGACAGTTCATCTATCTAATAAACTCCTGCTTGTGGGCAGGATTATGAATTGTGATAAAAAAGCAACAATCAGATGAATGGTTGGAAAAAAGCTAAAACATGACAATAATAATACTGCTCTTTTTAATTCATTTCACTGAGTTTTCTCTATTTGCACGAATTTCTTTCCCTAATGTGTTCTTTTATGTGTATGTATATTTCACTTCATTATGTTCCTCTTGACTGTGAAGAAAACCTCTCAGAAAAAGGAAGGTTTACTTTCTCAGTATAGAATATGATATTTAAGCAATATTGTTCCCATGTTTTTTAAATAGGCTTACATTTTGCCTTTTACTTTTAGTCAATGACTAAGTCTTTTCTTTCCTCATGAATTGTCAAATGATGGTACATAAACTATGGAACATTGTTTGGATTAGTATGTTGAGTTGATGATGATGATGATGATGATGATAAAGATTTATGATTATAAAATATAGAAGAGAACTAAGAGATAATTTTTTTAGAATGAGCCAGCATTAAGGATCAACATTTGTTGTTCAAGATAAACATCTGCACTCTAAAGCAGAAATGACAATCCTTAAGAAATCTCATTGTAGTCATAGAGAAGTAACACTTTTCCTTTGGTCAGATACTTTGGTAACACAGAACTCAGACTATGAATCAGTTCACATAATTCACTACTGTGTCTCAGGTTAGTATGTCTGCTAAAGTTCAAATTAAATCCCAAACCCTAACCAGGAAATCAAAAATTCTGCCTTCAAATGAATATTTTCAAAAGAACAATTTTGCAGTAAATATTCCTCAAAGGGGTTTTATTGTTTCAAAATTATCTTGAATGAATGTTTGAATACCATTTGCAATTGTTTGATACATCCTTGTTATAAACATATCTTTCATTCCGTATGTTTTGGTTCAGTTCTTATCCACTTCATTGAATTTTAAAATGCCTTTATGTACATCAACTGCATATTTCTGTCAAGATTTTGTCAGGGTTTTTAGAAACAATATATATGCAGTATCATGCACATGACAAAATTATGTTTCACTCAACAATGCCCAGTCTTATTGTTATTTATCATTGGTGAACACCTTCATGAGTAGCTTTGAGTTTTGGGAGAAGCTTGGAAAATGCCTGTGTGTTTGACAACTAGGCATGGCCAGCCACAGCAGCAAGGTCCAGTGGAGCTCCTGGAGGCTGGAGCTGAAACAGTAAAAGAGGCTGTGGGAGGACTAATTTTTCTCACTCTTTAAACTCATTTCTGTATTTTATATCTGTGATTTAGATGCTGCAAAACAAGCTCCCATTTTAATGGGACTATCAGGAGCCACAGGAGCCAGGCTGGCCACCTTGTTTCTTGTGGCTCCATCAAGTGGCCCACATGCTCCATTGCAGACAAGCACATTTGCCTCTCAACCAGGACCTAGCTTCTGTTCCAGACAAGTACATTAATTATCAATAACATAGAACAGAAAAAATATTGCTCAGTGGCACCAGTTTGATGTATTTGGGTCAGATCAGAATGACTTGACAAAAACATTTTGTCTTTTTTTATGTTCTAAAATGAGTAGCTTTTGCAGAGCAAATTAGAAGTCATGAAAGCATTTTTATTCTCATTAATATATTCTGAGTACAAAAGGAAAGCTTACTTCTGGGTAGCCCTTACATCTCCCTACTCTTGGGTAGCTTTGGGGAAATATGATCAAAAAAGGTTTTTCAAAATGAGAGTTTTCATCTTCAGTATAATTTGTGTCTTCTAACTTTGGATGGTAATGACACACACACCTCTCCCACTTTAAATGTTGGCTCTGAGATAAGAACAGTGACTTAAAAGTGTGTGTTTCTCTGCATTGATTGTAAAGAGGCCCCAAGGGCGACTAGCTAAGATATACACATCTATACTCTATACTCTTATACTTTGTCACTTGCATTTCACATCTTTTTTCTGTCAAGAGGCTTGGAAATATTCCAGGGACATGACAGTAATTGCATATTCATAGCCCTTAAATTCAGAGAACTATCTCTTTGAAACTTACCCAGACTGAGATTTTGTTGAGGCATCAGATTCTTATCTTCTAGATCTCCTGCACCACACTAGGGAAGACAAGTAAATTTATGTATGAAAGAGGGATCATTTTTAAACCCTCTCAACCCTTTTTTAAAACACTCTCTTAGGAGCTTAATTTCATTTAGAAAACAGGTTTTATGAAGAGTGAAATGCCATGAAAATTAAAACTGTAATTCAGCAATTTAATCTCCATATCACAACCAGGATTTTCCATATGCTAGAACAGCTAGAAACAAGTGTGCTGGTCTAGGAAATGTGGTCTTTGCCTAAATCATGTGCAACACTGGATCCTGTCCAGTCAAATCAGAAGTGTTAGGATTTCTATATCTCATAACCCCAATGTTTGGTTGTGTGTACTCTCACAGACAGGTCCCGCTTGGCTTTGGCTACTCTGCATCTATACAGAGGGGATTAGGCTTCCTACTGGAAACTGTTTTGAGAAAGAAAGGATAACAGGAATATCACACATCAGTTTTGTGAGAAAAAAGGGCAGGAAATATGCCTTAAAGTACTTAGAAGCCTAAATATGCAAAGAGCCACAGGAAGTTTTTCAAAAGAGCCAAGGCATCTAATTTCTTACATCATGAGTCAGATAAATGAGGTATACTTTAACATGTGAACTATGGAGACATAAATCTACAATTTGAGAGCTTGCTGAGTCATAGAGACACAGAGTAAGATGGGAGATGGAGATCACCTGTCTGGTCCAACTGTTCAGCTCAGATCAGGCTTCCCAAGACCTTGAGAATTTTTTATATCCTCATGGATAAAAAGTTCATAACCTCTTACACAACCTCTTTTTAGTGTTTCAGTACCCTGTTGTGATTTTTTTTCCTAATATTCAAATATATATATATATCTACACGTGTGTGTGCTTGTATGCGTGTGTGTGTGTGTGTGTATTTATTCCTAATGTTCAAAATTTCATATGTTGCAACTTTTATTCTTGAGTATTCCCTGCTATTGAGTACCTGAAGGCAGCAACATCTCTTTGCCTTGTCATCCTAAGAAGAATATGTCATTCTCTCAGCCTCTTCTTGTACATCACATACATTCAAACACGCCAGTCATCTAAGTGGTGCTCCACTGGGGAGCCCAAAACTGAACACAGCACTGCAGATGAAGCTAACAAGAGCCAAACAGAAGGGAACTACCACTCTCACCAAACTGCTTCCTTCAGTCCTGCCCACACAGCACTGTATGCAGTTGTTTTCCTTTGGTGAAAGGACATGCTGCCTACTAATGTTCATCTTGCTTTTCCACCATTATCCCCCAGATCTTTTCTCCTAAGCTGATTTCTGGGCAGTCAGTCCCCAGCCTGCACTTGTGTATGGATTTATACCCCCCCAGGTGCAGGACTTTGCATTTGTCTTTCTGAACATCATGAGTCCTGTCAGCCCATTTCTCCAGCCCATTGAAATCTCCCTGAATAACAAACCTGCACTGCAGTTTATTGATCACTTTCTTATCTACATGTCCCCAAACATGTTCCATCTGGGGAATGAACATTTAAAATGGATATATCTAAATCCATCATGATGACTTCAAGCACCAGAGCTGGACAATTTCACTATCAAAAGAGACAATAAAGTATATGCACAAGCACATATAAATATTTCAATTCAGTTTCTTCCTTCCAGAATTTAGGTTCAATAGCTGCATGGTGATCAAACATGAGGAGTCTCTTAAGGTCACTTCCAAAAACGCAGTAGCAATCTTTCCAAAAAAGCACACAGATGAAGGTTTGGCTTTTGCCTAGCAGCCTGACACTTACAGCACTTTGACAATGAAAAAAATGGGAAACAACTTTGGAAGTCCAACTCAGCTGAGAAAAGTGCAATCATATATCTCTAAGCTTCCAGGAGAGTCTCATAATCCTCAGGCTTAAATCCAGAATGGGGAGAAAATCCTTCTGACTGCTCCTGGTAAAAGACCTACTTGATTGCTACAAATGAGCCGATAGGCACAAAAAGAAGCTAAATAAAAGAGCTAGGTACTCACCTCAGCATGAGTTTTTACTTAGTGCTCTCTAAACAGAGAGTAGGATTGTATTTTACAGTAAACAGTCACTGGAAAAAGGCATAAGAACTTGATTTTAAAAGGAAATTAGAATTATGTCATCAATAAGTCACAACTTCTGTGCTGACTACCAGGCATATATCAATCTACTCAAATTTGTATACAGTATACACTATTGGTAAATAAATATAAATGTTACTTTAGCACTCACCCCAAAGCTTTTTTAATTATTTAGATTTGGAATATTTCACCTTCCAAAATAAGTGCATTGAAATGTGAATGATGTCCTACTGAATAACAGTATCAGAGTCTGATCTCCATACAAGATCATGTAAATTTTTAACTCTTCTGGTTTTTCTTCAGCGTGTTATGCTGATTTTATATAATATTTTAAAAATCACAAAATAGTATTGTAAGGATTTTTTATCTTCTTTTAATAACTAGATGATCCTTAAGGTCTCTTCCAATCCAAAGTATTCTATGATTACATAATTGTACATAAAAAATTATTTTTACTGAAGCTATTAATTGCTTGAGGAATACAATAAGGTAATGGATTTTTCATTTCTAAACCCGGTCAGTTTGGGAAAATATTAAGATTAATGGTTTTTATTGCTACTTTCAGTTTATCTGAAATTTATTTTATTTGAAAAAAAAACCTGATTTTATTTAATTTGAAATTTAAATATCAGAAGCCATCTTGTTTCTTAATGTAAATCAGTTAGAGAAGACATGTCTGTTTCATGTTTGAATAAAAGTTAACCATAAAAATGATTGCTAAAAAATAGCCAGTCCTAGTCTCCTACTTTTAAATGGTTATAAATGGCTTTTTCCACTTAGTACACCACTCTTATCCATTCTAATCTAAATTTGGTAATCCATTAAAAAGAAACAAATTCAGAACAAGAATGTAAAATCAAGCTACAATATCTCATCTTCCCTCAAACTGTAGAGATGATTTTGGCACAGTTTCTGACCTCTTATGATAAAGTCATAGACATTTCTCATTAACATTTCTAAGGTCTTTTTCATCTCTTGAAATGTGAGTTTCCCAGTCAATTTTCTCCTTACCAAACAGAAATATCCCCTCTTAGGCTTTGTGTACTTATTTCCCTAGAATCTGAGAGAAAAAGAATTTAAAAATGCAGATAAAATTAAAAGGCTAGATTTCCCAAAATATTTTAAATTCTTAAGCAGGTCATGTTCTCCGTAGCTCATTCTCCCTGGTTTCAAGCATCTTTTACCCTGTTGCACAGTAGCAAATATTTGGCAGGCAGAGTTTAAACTGTACAAAATCTACCTTGAAGGTTTTGCAATTTTATATGAGAAAAATGTGAGCTGTGTGGGTGATGTTAAGTTCCTTGACAGCAAATGTCAACTGGCTTAATAGGGCAGAGGTTCTGCTGTGGTTTCTAATTATCGCAAGGCAAAACCTTTCTAGGAGTTTGTTACAGTAAACTAGAACAATTTCAAGAAACACAGTTTGCAGAATTTGTACAGTAATTCCTCTTTTTCTGACTATAATGTCCAATGCTAATAAGAAAGCCAAATTGTTACAGGCACTAATGACAATTACCAACTGATTTATGACTTTCATTCTTCTGCCTTCCTTCTGCCACACTAAGCACAGCTTCTGAACACCCACAGGGCAAGAGAGAGCACTGAACGCAGCAGTTTGAATCTAAATGCATGTTGACTCCCTCACCAGCACATCTTTTCACTTGCCAAACAGGGTATATTCCCCTAAACAGGACTTATAAAAGATGTACTAGGAAATTACCCTAACACTCCTAGTATATGTATTATACTATATTCAAGTATTTAGAGATTAAAATCTTGCAGGGCTTTCAGTTATGTTCATGCATTATTTCCATAGAGGAATTTTTTAAGTCTTCATTAAAAATTAAATAGTTCCTTATAACACAAATATTTTGCAACATTAAATTTGGTGGATATGTCTGCTTTATGTGTGAAGTAAAAATCAAGCCACAGAAATGTCAAATGTTTTCCTTTCAGATTACATGTATAATTATATCTGAGTAACTTGGTAATTAGCTACTATACCTGCAAAAAATGCACTGCCCATAACTTAAGATTTTAGTATTTTTATATGGCTATATAAAATCAAACAAATAAATACCTTTCTCCAAATATAACCTTTTTCCATCAAATGACTATGCATACATTTGACAATGAGACTGCCAACACTTCAACCAAAGAGAGTGGAGTAACAATCCTTTGACTCCTTGGGCTAACATACCAGAAAGGTGATCCAAACTCAGAAAGGCTGAGCTTGGATTTCAGCTCTCTACATTTTGAAGTCAAGGAAGGGCCGTTCTTTTGCTTTGTGTAACCTCCACCCAGGTAACAGTCTAGTACGGCCCACCTGCTGACAAAGGGATAGTTCATCAGCACAGCACATAGAGCTGCATTGTCAACTCCACCTTGGACAGTTGGCAGCAAGTTCAAATCTGCTCTGTGGGTTCTGCCACATCACATAACCACAGAAAATCCTTCCCTGCTGGGCAGACAACTGAGTCATGCTTTAAAAAGGCTGATAAAAGAATTCTTTTTTTTATTCAGACCCTGTATCAATGAAGCAGAGGCTTTTTTGTGCAAAAAACCCCTAAGCATAGCCCAAAGTGTGTTGTTCTTTCTCTGAAGGTAGGACCAGCTTCTGGTCACAGAGCGCTTTGGCAGCCCCTGAAATGGCAAGCAATGAACCTGATCCATGGCCCATGTGGGTGTTTCTGTCAGGAGCTGAACAAGACCAGGTCAGAAACAGGACTAAAGAGAAAGCAGCAATGTGAGTACAAAATCTGTCAGGCAGATAGAGCTGTAAGAACCAATAGGCCCATCCCATCCAGGAGGGAAGATGTCTATAGTATAGGTCTGAGGTGCAGCTGGGAGGTAGGACCAGAGAACAGGGAACACCTACAAGACAGTTTAGGGAGGGAATTAGGGCTGAACAGAAATGGAGCTCACAGATCCATGGGGAGGAGGAGAGAGGAAGCCCCAGGGAAGAGTGGGCAGGAGCTGAAATGTCCCTTTGTGCCTCTGATAACCTCCTACCTGAATGTCATGCAGTCCTGCAAAATAGAAGTCAGCTATGCCGAGCTGTATGCAGAAGCTCAGCTTATTTGAATGCATGCTGGTTTAAGATGAAGAGCTGTCTGCTGGTTTAATTGACTGAGCCAGCATCGGTCTTTTTCATCATACTGCTGTTGGGCAATTCTCCAGCTGCAAAGCTGTCTCTGAAAGAATGGTCCCAGCATGTATTGACAAGGGTCCCATTCTCTTCTGGACAAACAAGTCACTTCCCTCAGCAAATGTGTCATTTTGTAGTTATGCACGAAAATGAGACAGCTGGTTTGGAGCTCAGCAAAGGCATTTGTTTGCACTGATCTCCCGTAAGGCAAGCAGGTATCCTGGATATTCCTGAAAGACATGAGCCAGAAAGCCAGGTGGTTTGCAGCTATTTTGTACCTATGATCAGAAGGTACTCTATCTAGGGGCCAGAGTTTGCCCTACCTCTTATCTGCTCTTAAACTGACCTTCTATGTAATAGATCTACATGAGGACCAAGTTATATAGATATATAGACAGAAGACAAGGTCAAAACCAGGGTGTCCCAGTGAGACAGAAGGGAGCACCCACTAATGACAAATGCTTGCTGGTTTAGCTCTTCTAACTCTTGAGTTACACTACTTTAACCTCTCCTGGTTTTCATCATTTGCTTGTCATCAGCCAAATCACAAACTGAGAAACCACTCATTTTCAAAATCTCATATTAGGGATCATTAATTCATGTTTTTACTTTTTTAAAGTGTTTCTATTTTAAGAAAAATCTTAAGAGCCTGCATTGATTTCCATATACTAAGACAATTAGGAATGACCTGTATAGTCAGCTAAAGCGCTTCTTTGAATGGTGGAAGACCAAAGTCCTTCACCCCTCCGACCAGCTCACCAAACTTCCATGGCATGCATTCTAAATATAGTATGGCTCAGACGTACAGGAAGAGCACCCATGAAAGTGACCATATACAAGGGAAGCCAGCTGATGTAATCTTTTTGGGTTTCAGTAAAGCCTCTTATAGTGGACAACAACTAGCTGGATTAATGTGATGGGTGAGCAACTGGCTCATGGGATAGGTGCAAAGGGTTATAATAAATAACATTGTATAGGGCTGGTAGGTGCACATTAGTGGGGCTCTGCAGCACTCCATTTTATGCACAGTTCTCTTCAGCATGTTCAGAAATGACTGGACACAGGACTGGAAGGAATACTAATTTTGACCATGATAATAAATTGGGAAGAGCTGTTGACTTCTTGAAGGCAGAGGGGCCCTGCAGAAGGGCCCTGCAGATAGGCCTTCACAAATTTGACAAATCACCACCAGCTGTACAAAGTTTAACAAAGACAAACGCCAGATTCTGCACCGGGATGGGCAACCCTGGATGTACAAACAGACTGGGGAATGACATGCCAGAGAGCAGCACTGTGGAAAGGGACCTGAGGGTTCTGATGAAGTTGTACAGGAGTCAGCAGTGCCCTGGCAGCCAGGAGGGCCAACCCTGTCCTGGAGCATATCAGGCACAGCATGGCCAGCTGGGTAAAGGAGGGGATTGTCCCACTCTGCTCTGCACTGGGACAGCCTCATCTCAGGTGCTAGGGGCAGTTTTGGGTTCCACAACAAAATAAAGATATAAAGCCTTTAGAGAGGGTCCAAAGGAAGGCAAGAAAGATGATGAGGGGCCTTGAGGAGAAGCTTCATGAGGAGTGGCTGAAGTCACTTGGTCTGTTCACCCTGGAGAAGAGGAGACTGAGGGGAGACCTCATTGCAGACTGCAACCTCTTCTGGAGGGGCACAAAAAGGGCAGACAGTGATCTCTTCTCTCTGGTAACCGGTGACTAAACCAGAGGGAATGACCTGAAGTTGCGTCAGGGAGGGTTTTGGTTGCATATTAGGGAATAGTTTTTCACCCACAGGGTCTGGGCTCTGGAAGAGGCTCCCCAGAGAAATTGTCACAGCACCATGCCTGGCAGAGCTCAAGAAGCATTTGGACAACACTCTCAGGTACATGATGTGTGATTCTTGGGACTGTTGTGTGCAGGACCAGGAGTTGGATTTCAAAGATCCTTGTGAGTTCCAACTCAGGGTATTCTATGTTTTTATGATTCTAATTGCAAGTGACTTCTTTCCTGCTCTCTTTCCTTGATGCTCCTGGTTACATGCACTCTGGGCTAGTTCAGAGGACTTCCCTTAAATGCTAATAAAACATGATGAGAAGTTTTTACTTTTCCAAGTACAAGAAAGAAGAGATAGTTTTAAAAGAAAAATGGCTTTTGAGGAAGAATGCTGAAAGTCATTTTTTCCCTGAGTCATGAAATAGTAATAGGCTTCCTGGCTCCTAGACAGAAGCAAGACTCAGACAAAGTAAAGCTCTGCAAAGAGTAGAAATGCATTGATTTTAGAGTAAAACCCAACTGAGAAAATAGGCATGCCAGGAAAATAGTTTCTGCCAGTTCTCTAGGCATGACAACAGCATGAAAAATTTACTATAGGTAGAGATGAATAGGTAACAAAATGAGAACAGGACAGAGATGCTATCCTTCTGAAGAGCTAAGTGAATTAATTGTTGCATTCTTTATTGTCTTCCCTTTGTCTTTTAAAGATCATTACAGCAATAATACTATCAGCCTTGGATGTAAGCATCTATTATTCTCTACAGTTAGATTTACTAACGAGAGATGGTGAATGCAAAGGAGAAGATAAAAGGAACTGATGAAGTACAAAGATAAAGACAGAATCACAACAAGACAGGCAAAGGTTACCAACTTAATAATGCAAACTAATTTCAACAATTTGAATCCCTGGCTTGTTGACATTTCTGAATGTCTTTATGCAGTTATCTTATAAAACTAATTTCATGGGAATGGGGGTATAGTAAAACAGTTAAGGAGTCATCACCAGCTTTATTTGATTATTACTGTTCATGTTTTGGAAACTCTTTGTAGCTTCTGAATATAATTGACAAAAACTTATATTACTATATTCAAAATTGAAAGCAATAATCTTCATGGTTTTATGTCAAATATATAATTAATTATTCAGGCACTCACGTTCTTTCAGATATTCTACAGTTCTCTAGGGAAATAGAGGACTTTTTTTTTTACAAAAAGCCAACAGGTTAAGAAAATTGTATTATGGTATTTACATAGCATATTCTCAGAGAATATGCTTTTCTGTCACACTGGAAATTCTGACAATTTCCTATCAGGTTTCCTGAAACACATACATCAGGTAAGCTGAGGTCTTGTACTTAACATAAATTTGGATTTGAAGGAAGAACATATGAACAAATATTGCAAAAGAAACCTCATTGTTCCAAACCTAATTATATAGTTGCCTAATTAACATTGCTTGGCTAATTAATTAATATTAGTATATACCCATTTTCCCTCTCTTCTTTCATTCTGTAGAAGCTAGAATGTGCATTTGAATATGCTGTTAATTACATGAATCATTTATTCAAATTTTTAATGCAGATACTTAACTTACAAGCCTTACTATCACAAAACCTTTTTTAAAAAATAAAATCTCTGAATTTCAGAGCAGTTTCATTTTGTATACTTTTCTGATGGATTAATTTAGGGAAGTAGTAGATGATCAGAATATATTTGAACCATTTCTTTGCCATAAACCAGGGATCCAAATTAAATTTATAGAATACCTGCTGGCATGACCCAGCTTGATGCAGCAGATATTGGTAGTAGCACCCCACCCCAACTGTCCTTGAGGGTGGGAAGAGATTTTTTTTCAATACTTTCAATAAAATCCATTATGGTCACAGAATATTCTGAGGAAGGGACACACAAGGATCATCAGGTCCAACTCTTAAGTGAATGGCCCACATAGGGATGGAATCCATGACCTTGGCATGCTCTAACCAACTGTGTTAATCTCAGTGTCAAAAAAATTCAGGATTAAAGCTAGCCACTCTGGATCAAACACATTTCTAGGGATAATAGACAAGAGCTATCTATGCCTATATTATGGCCCAATGTCTGAGGGTGTAATGGATTGAAGGTATTTTTTTCCTTTAAGTTTTGCAGACAGTTTGGGTGCTTCCTTACAAAACCAAATCTTTATCTCACTCAGGTTTTTAAGATTTCATAGGCTGTAGTGTTTTATACTCTTTTATACTCATCTTTTTTTTTTTTTACCCAGTCAAATTTATAGTGTACTATTTAATTGTAATGTTCCAAGTAGGTAGGGACTGAGTGATCAGCTAGTTGTAAAAAGAATCATAAGTAAGTTCACTGAAAGTCATATGTCCTACTCATCATATGTCCTACTTTTTCTTAGCTAAACAGGTTTGCTTCATGAGGACCAGGTTATTTGTAGAGTTGGGAGATAAATATTTTTTCCTGTCATCTCACTCACATCTTTCCTGCTCATCATCTTTCCAAAAGGACTCCTTAGTTATCACACATGGGGAATTGGGTCTTCTGCATTTCAGTGGTGAAGCTGCTGGCTCACAATACTAGAGCCACCCTCATACTGGAAGGTGACTCCTGCCTGAGCTCTAGCCCCAGTGCTCTGCTCCTTGCTAACCTGGATGATACATCCAATAGTGGATTTTCCCTTGCAACTAACAACTGGATATCTTGTTATTGGTTTTATTTGGGGGCCAAAGGGGGTTTGATCCAGAAGATGCAATTCATTCAATAACCAAACTCACTTTCTACCTTCATAAGAATGGAGCTGGACGGAGGATTTAGTGACACGCTAGTTTTCTTCATCCTCCACCAAACACACATACCATGCAATGCACAGGATGGACAACATATGCAGCAACTGAAGCAGTTCAGAAAGGATCAGCCACTGTCACTTGCTGAAAGAACAGCTTGATATTTTTTAGTATTCATTAGGGTTTCAGTGCTTTTCAAATGTTGCTGTATATTTTACACCCACACCAGTCTCATTCTGTTATATTTCAGTTTTTCTGATTTTTTACATGAAAATCAGACAGGAAATAGTGCTGCTTCTGTCAACTTTTTGCTGGTAAGCTCCTCTTTAGCATCCCCCTCTTATTCATCTCATTTAACACCATGAGCCTAAGAGACAAGTTATCAGTTTTTCCAAGCAGTGCAGCTCCCTTAATGCAGCTTGCCCAGCCATTCCCAAAGGTAGGATCAATATTGCTATATTGAAAAGAATGGGTTTGATGCTCACATAAGAAAAAAGTAATGTCTGTGGCTTTTGTGCACAGTGTAAGCAGATCTACTGCAGCGAGATATTAAACTGGCTTCCCTTGACAACTTTGCCAATATCTTTAAAGTCGTGTAACAAGCTCTATTCTGCACCCCTTCAGCATAACTGAAGAGCTATAAATGCACTGTGTTTAATATGTGTTTCAATGTAAAGTGCATTATAAATCTTGATGACAAGAGCTCCCAGGGCTTCTTTCCCTTCAGGTGGGAGGTGGCTGTGTTGGCTGTAAATCCTTAGGCTCATTTTGACTGCTTTTCTGTGTCCCCATGTTACTATTGAGTAGTAGCATGGGGACACAGAACTAAATATGTAGAATGCACCTCCCATCTCTTCCCTTCCTCCTAGCCTGGCAGTGTGTAAAGCTATAGGAGGATTTTAAAGGCAACATATGGGCAGCCTGCTGGATCAGTGGTTTTTCTGTTAGGCTACAACAAAAAAAAGTTGCAACCATAGTCTTTCCAGGACTAACACCGTAAAAAGGACTGATTTTTGCTCTATTATCAACATATGATCTGGAGTGAAGTCAAAGAGAAAATAGTCATTGTCCTGCAACATTGACTAGGCATTAAAGCACTGAATGGCATCAAAACTCTGAATGGCATTAGTAAATGAGCATTTTCCACTGCCAAACTCTCTCTGTTCCCTACAGATGCCCTGAGCAGGACTCCAAATTGCCCTTCAGGATCTGCACTTCTGCAAATCATAGAGTATAAGCCACAGCATAGAAGCACCTGCTAGTCTCTTTGAGCATAGCTTTTTTTGCTGTATTTTCCACTGTCTCAATACATTCTCCAGCACAGTTGTGGCCTGTGTTGTCCCTGCATAATTAGTTTGTGTCTGTAGTTTTCCCGCTATTAGAGAGTATTGTGTTGGATTTCTGTTCCCAGGTTTTGATAGTGACGGGGCTAAAAGGGTGGCTTCTGTAAGAAGCTACTGGAAGGTTCCCCCATACCTGATGGAGCCAATACCAGCTGGTTCCAAGACAAACCTGCCACTGGCCCAGGCTGAGCCCATCAGTGATGGTAGTAGTATCTCTGGAATAATGTACTTGAGAAGGGCTGAAAACCAGCAGCAACTGCAGCAGAGAGAGGAGTGAGAATATGTGAGAGACAAAAGTCTGCAGACATCGGGGTCAGTGAAGGCAGGGAAGGAGTTCCTCCAGGTGCTGTAGCAGACATTCCCCTGGAGCCCATGTTCAAGATCATGGTGAGGCAGCTGTGCCCCTGTAGCCTCTGGAAGTCCCCTGTGGAACAGAGATTCATCTGTAGCCCATGGAGGACCCCACACTGGAGCCGGTGGAAGCCCAAAGGAGGCTGTGATGCCATGGGAAGTCCACAGTAAAGAGGGCTCCTTGCAGGATATGTGGCCCATGGAGAGAGGAGACCGTGTTGGAGCAGGCGTGCTAGCAGGGCTTGCAAGCCCCTGGTGGATCCACAAGTGGAGCAGCCTGTTCCTGAAGGACTACATCCCATGGGAGGAGCCCACACTAGAGCAGATGATGAAGAACTGCAGCACATGGGAAGGACTAATGTTGGAAACGTTTGTGGAGGACTGTCTCCTGTGGAAGAATCCTTCCATCTCTACCTGTTCTTATCTCAACCAATGAGCCTTTCATTATATTTTCTTTCCCCTGTCCAGCTGAGGAAGAGATTGATAGTTGCTTTGGTCATTTGGCCAGGATCATAGCACCACAATTGCTGGGACTGGTAAAAGTAACATCTGCTTCTAATCTTACCTAAACAAATATAAAGGGGATGTTTCCAGCTTTAATTTAGACATAGATTCTTCCACTAGCACAATAGCAGCACACGGCTTAAAGATTTACAGACTTACAATGAATGTACATTAGTTGCTATGGTTTGTGCACAATGCATTCTCCTCTGCTTAGATAATAATAACAGCACTAAGTAACCATGATCTCCTCTGGCTTCAATATCTAGGAACACCAAAAGGTCAAAGCAAGATAATTGAAGAATAAACAACCACCTGCCAAAAGGCCTGTGTTTCCTTTAGTGAAGCTCATGCTTGTGTTTATAGGAAAGTGCTTGAGAGGTCAAAAATATATTTAAAAAAATATAGAGATATGCTTTTTCCATGAGGCAGAGCACAAATCTCCCTCTATCTTTGAGGGCATTTATGCATTGCACTTTTAGCAAGACCAATAGATAAAGTACCTTATCTACAGCACCAAGGAACATTCTTGGATATCTGTGCAGATGCCTTGACATTTGGCATGCATTTGTATTTATTTATGATTTTAAGTGAAAGACTGAGTATCTTAAAATCAGAAATGTTGGCTGGAAGAGCTCTGGTAGTTCTGTAATTTAGCTTCCCATGTGAAGAAGAATTTTCATGAGTTCTACACCAGGACAGCCATGATGACTAAGAGTTTCCATTACAAATACTGAAAAAGATTTTAAACACAATCAGTTTTATATAGATAAAATACGTATGCTTTTATAAAAGCTGAATTTATTGAATAAAATGAAAACATATTTTCCAGAATTTTCACCAGGTTTTTGTGTTGCCAAACTTAACAAAAAATTAAAATTCAACCAAAAATATATATTTTTTTTTAATTTTTATTTAAAAATCTACTTTTATCGACTTTGTTCTTAAGATTTATCAGTGGTCTTTAATTGCAAATTCAATTTTTTTTCCAAGCATCATTTAATCCCCAAATATGTGTTTTCCTAAACAGACTAATTAAAAAAAAAAAAAAGCTGCAGAAATCAGTATTATAACTGAGATAATAATCACCTCCAATCCTAGCTAACTTTTTCATAATGTCACATCATTTTGCCAAAGTTCCCTTAGTGAAACATGAATTACAAAAGAAAAGCAGAAGAAGCTTTTTTCTTTTGATAAAATGGAACAGGTATTATGCAATCTACAAAAAAAAGCTGATGCTTTGGTTTTCAGTCCAAGGTTAACAACAGCAATATGAAACTATTCCTACCAAAAGGTGATAGAGGACTCTTTACTGATCAAGGAGTATATAGAATTTCACTGGACATGAAGCCAATGTATCATTACATAAAGATATTTCCTTCCCCATTTCTCAGCATGCATTGCTTACCTTGATTTGACTTCCCATAATTTAAATAACATTTCATGTCTTCAAAGCACTGTACATGCATTAACTAATTTCATTCATTAAAATTTGACACTGCTGTCTAATGATAAATTCCCAAATGCAGTGGATTTGAAAACTTTCTGTTAAGCATGCCTTGATAAGTCTCTTCAAGCATTTAGCTGTAAACTATCTTTTGATGTTGTTGGATCTGTAACCCTTTGCTGGTTATATGCTTCCAGCTAATAAGGAGTTACAATGATTGCTGAGCTTCTGCTCCAGGAAAGGAGGCAGAATTTTCCTTTTCTTGGGGGAATTTCGATAACCCAAGCAGGCATTGCCTCATTTCAGTGTTTCAAATTCTCCATGACAGCTTTGTCACGAAGATACACAAGCTGCCTGATAGACGAGTTTGGGGCCATACTTCTAGCGCTGCATGATAAACTTTTTGTTCTAACCTGAATGCACAAATGGAGACACCTGGCATGTATTTACTCATTAGGTCAAGATATTAATGTTTGCAGCAGCAATGCCCTTCATGGCCTGCAGATGTTATCACAGATTGGCTCCACATAACCTTTGTATATTTGTATATTTTGTATCTATATTTGTATATATCTCCTCTCAAGACAAGCTAGGAGAGTTGGAGTTGCTCATCCTGGAGAGCAAAAGGCTCCAAGGAGACCTTATAGCAGCCTTCCAATATCTAAAAAGGCTGCAAGAGAACTGGGAGTGCACTTTTACAAGGGCAGGTAGAGATAAGGCAAGGGAGAATAGGTTTAAAATGAAAGAAAGTAGATCTAAATTAGATATAAGGAAGAAATTCTTCACTGTGAGGGTGGCAAGGCACTGGAACAGCTTGACCAGAGAAGCTATGGGTTCCCCATCCCTGGAAGAGTTCAAGGCCAGGTTGGATGGGGCTTTTAGCATGGATGATCTAGTGGAAGGTGCTCCTGCCCAAGGCAGGGGGCTTTGAGCTAGATGGTCTTTCAGGTCCCTTCCAACCCAAATCAGTTCAGTTTGTGATTCTATATCACTGCTGGGATCACTTCTACATTTTTCTACTTTTCAGAGGCAGGTCTGAATGCTTCAGTCCAAGGGCAAACAAAACTGGGAAGTGAATACAAGGAGAGGGTATTAGGACTCTGTGTCCTGAATGGCTCAAGGCCATAGGTCTGGATGGTGCCTAAATTAATCCTGGAGCACAAGATATTCTGAATATTGCAAAAAATAGAGATGATAACCTGTTTGCCAAAGGAGATTAGTGGAGACAGCAGGCCATGTGTCTTACTTCTTTTGATCTTCCCCAGTTTCAAAAAGAGAATTAAAATAAAACCATCTGTTGAAGAGATCCATGTGTGGAAAAAGGGTGCACACAAACAACAACAGAGACAGTCTTGAAGGGTTCTGACAGTGTTTCAAATCTTGAAATTTCCTGTTCTGAAGAGCATTAGTTTGTTCATTAGATGTACAGGTCTCTTTGGTAATATCGAGGCTGCTTTGCTTTTCTTTCTGACATACCAGGCTGCAAACACTAAAAGTGTAAATCCCTCTTCTGAGCAGTAACACCCATTAAGCATTGATAATACAATCTGCACTGCAGAAACCTGACAGAGTGATAGGCTATGTAATCATTAGTTGTAAACAATAATGTGCGTAATAACAGTGAATCATCAGACAGAAAACAGAGCACTATTTAGTTGTAAAGATGAATTAGGACAATTTGCTTTGTGCGTTAAATGAATTTCCCTGCAGTACTTCAGACTGCTTTGTTTTCATACCTTCAGCTGCATCTGCTCCTCCTGAGAGTTGCTGTAGTCACTTTACTGAGCTCCTGTTTTATAAACAGAGAAGTCATCTCTCTTACCCTGCCCTTACCAGCTTGTCTCAGCATATGCTGCTAGCTTTCACAGTTGACAGACACTCTGACAACTGGCAGTCTGTCTGTCAAGAAGATCCTAAAAGATGAAAGTGTTGAGTAGAAAGTTCAGTTCAGGATCATCTCCATGGCTTTAGGAGAATGTTTGCAGCAGAGATATTATAGCAGAATGCTGATAAAATCATCAACTTTGCTTTCCTGTGAACATGAAATCTACTTTAAAGGCATAATATTTGCTTTATAAAATGCTTAATTACCAAAAAATTGTATATTTTAAAAATCAATCTCTCTCTTCCTTTCTCTGGGCCAAGTACAGTCTTCACAAAAGACAAATAACCACCTCTCACTGTGCTGTGAGAAGTGGGCGCTCAGCCTCAAGGTGACCCTCCCAGATTTAAATCCCTCTCCCTCCTCTCCCAGTTTGGACACTTCGCCAGGTTGCTGTCACCTTCTTCTTGATTCTTCTCACCTTTCAGAACATTGTCTACTTTCCTTCTGCCTGGCTTATGTCAGGTGAGGAGCTGATCCAACACCGTCACACCAGGCAACTGGCGCTGGGCCGAGCAATATTGTCCCTTTGCTGCTGGCAGCCGAGAGCAGGAGGAGAGGAGGCGGTGACCTGCCTTGCAGCGCTGACAGCAGGGGAGGGCTGCCAGTGGCAGGGCTGGGATGCTGCCAGGACCCTTGCTGGGACAGCGCTGGGTCTGCATTGTGAGACCTCTGCAGGAATAGAGCAACTTCGCTGATCTCCCCGACAAGCACTTATATTTTATCCTCCCAAGTGTAGTCCTTGAGTTTAGGAGCCGATGAAGCAGCTTTCTGCTGCTGTCACTGCTTCTAATTACCAGCTGTAATAAGGCTTCATCCTGATTCCCTCTCCTTGACTTCTAAAATGTTCTTGTGACCTCCTGGATCAGTGGGTTTTGCTTTCTGATAAGCCAGCAGCAAGAGCAAATCTACAGCACCTGTTTGAATATGAACCGCACTGGCTTATGGTAAAATGCAAATGCAGAATGTTGTGCAAAATGTTAACCCCGGAGAAATTAAGATTTAATACAAATAGATGATGGGAATGCTATGCATTCCCATCTCCCTCATCTGTGGTTTATTTAAATTAATCATTTCAGGGAAATTTTGATCAAGAAGAAATATCTTTATATACTGTATACTACCCTTTTTTTTTTGCAGAATATAGGTTTTGCCTAAATAGACCATTTGTCTTTGATAGTCATCTGAAGGACTTCTGATACAGTCACCTTGTAAATCTGCAAACTGATAATGCTACAGAACTCATCCCAAGCTGTACTGCATGGATCTTTAGATGACACTCTAACTCACCCCTTTAGACTCTGTGCAGTTAGATTTTCTGAATTTTTCAAAGTGAGTTTTCTTCTTTCTTTCTCAGTGACTTGATTCACCGAGTCACAGCATTTACTTCAATTTTTTATAAGATAAATCTGAAGGATAATTTAAATTAGCGCAAACCCTCCAAGATACGCCAATCAATTCCAAATGCCATCTGTCACAGTACACTCAAAGTGGAGGAGACAAGAAAGCACCCACTGGTTCAGTTCCTCCACACTCACCGGCAGGTGCCTGACTGTCTGTCAGCAGCCCTGTGTTTTCCTGCTCTCTGAAGCTTAATAGGACAACCAGTTGTCCTGATTAATTCTGGGACCCAAAGAAGACTTTGTAAAAATTAAATCCAAATCTAAGATTACGCTTTCTCTTTTCAAAGCAGTCAGAACAGCAAAAAAATCTCTTAATTTTCCTTACCAAATTTAGAGGGTAATTATTTTCTTATCTCTCAGTTCTTTACAATTAAACACATATCTGCCTTGCAGTTGGTATGTACACAGCTCCTTTTTCAACCTCATAGCATCTAAACTTCTCATTTTGCTGTAAGGGTGAGGTTTACTGCCCCAGACTATCATTTACCTTTCTGCTTTTATGTTTCCAAAACAAAAGTGCTCAAGAATAATGGTTTGTGGTTTTCTGTCTCCATATTTATTTTAGGTTGGCTGGGACAAGTAAGAGGGGTGACTGGCTTTTTGGTGGGGGAAAGTGGTGCACATATATAACAATAATTGTTTAAATACTGACGTGCTTTGCTTTAGCTCCATTCTCTCATCTGTACAGGTATTATCTGTAACCTGGACACTTGTGCCATCACTAATACTAAACACACCCAGAGCAGATTACTTGGCAGAGATGGACCATATCTCAGCACATCACTTCCTGTCTGTAAACCAGACTGCATTCAGTGGGCTAATCCACAGAAATTTTTCTTCTTATTTTTCCCTCTCTGCTGTTATCCACAGCCACAGTAACACTAACACTGCAGCTGGTTCTTCAGCAAGAGGAACTTTTCTTAGATTTTCCAAATCCTTTCCCCAGGATGTCTCTGGTCTCTAAGTGGGCCCCACCAGCAAGGCATTTTTCTGCTATTCTCTGACTATTATTAAAGGACAAACAACATATGAAACTCATGTCATTTTTATCCCAAACTTTCCCCAGCCATCTCTCTTTATTCAGTCACTCAAGTGATCTGTGAATATATTACCTTCATTCCCTCATGAAATTAGGAACTTCAAAATCCTTTCCATCTTCTCTGAAGCTTTGATGAGTGCTAATGATAAAAGCAGCATTCAGGTTACTGGGATTTTGGCAACAGCTGAGAGCTCTGAAATGTCCTTTCTTTGCCTGAGAGGGTTGCTTAGAGTGGGCAAATTTCTTGATGTCTTTTTTCTCACAGGACCTTTAATCTAGGTGTTGAGAGGTTATGTCTCATGCCTCAGAAGGCAGGCACAGAGAATAAAACTGTCTTCTTCCATAGTCTTATCTATTTGCTAGAAAAAACTATCACTGCAGTGTCAACAGCTAAAGTCAGAGCTTCACTGTGCAAGGAGAAGAGGAAGAGCTAGGTATTGTCCCAAATAGCTGCACAAACAAATAAAACAAAGGAATGATAGAGGAAAGGCTTATTAGACTCTTAAGAGTCTGACCATCCCTTCTTCTGAGTTTTCATGGAAATTTTGTGCCTGTTGTCAACCAGATACTGTTTTCAAATATAAATATAAAACGCAGTTATGCTGGAAATCGGGACAGCTACAGGTCATTAAACAACATATGTTCAGATGCACTGATGCTATGAAGCACCCACTTAGGGGATGATGTACAAGATACAAACTAATTTTATATTTGATAAACAGAATGTATGTTAAGAGTGGGCAGGTTGAAAACAGCATATTTTTTTATAGTAGTTGTTTTTTCCTAAACAAATAATATCTGCCTTCATTAGGGAAGCAAAATATGCAAACTTTTATAAATAATTTGTAGACTTTAATTTGTAGAATTTAACTAGACAATAATAAAATATCTTCACTATATTAAATGACATAGAAAAATTTTTCTGCCTCGTAAACCTGTAGCTTCATTCAACTTAATATTAAGTAGTATTAATTATCCTACAATATCAAATTCTGTAGGTTTCAAAAAACATTCTACAGAGCTTAAACAGACTCTTATGGCTATTATCACTTCTGGAGGATTGTTTGAGAAAAAATTCCTAATGACTATAGAAGTAGTCAGGAGTACACTTTGCAAGTCTGCATGGATATGAGTTTCATTATAGTTTGTATTCACTCCATACACTAAATAAATTAACCTCAATTTCTTTTCTTCTCAGGAGAATCTCAGGTGAAAAGATGGAATCCAAGTTGTTTGTTCTTACCCTTTTGATTTAATTTTCCTTCCACAAACACAAAATTAAAATTAAAAATTATCTTGTGGAATCTTCATATATTTGGATTTATTTTCATTAACAGGCACTTTCCATTTCCATGGATAAGGTGTCCACCTCCACCTTCCTCATCCCATCTGAACTAGGCATCACGTTCTTCAACAAGGTGTTCTCTGAGGGAAGGAGCACCTTCCAGCAGATCCCCTTCCCCTGAGTCAGAAAGTTCCTGTACAGCATTCATTCTCAGCCAGGAAAATGCTGAAACCATCAGATATAAACATTTGACAAAGAGATTATGTCTCTTTTTAGTATAGCCCTTCCTACAGAGACACTGCCTTTTCTTCAATTATTTAAAATTAATTTTCTTCATGTTCTTTTATTACACTGTAATGTCCCCTGACTTCCTCTACAGAATTCCTTTGTAATGCCTGAGAGGTCTAAAAAAGGCTAACTTCTATCAGCCACATATCAGGATGACTGATGCCTTCCATGGTCTGCTATGAGCAGCCTGCTTCTCTGCTCCAGGGCTGCACAGCAAGCTTCTCAACTCCAATCAACTCCAAAAGATGCCTGTGCCTACTGGTGCTCAGAAACTCCACAAGCATGATGTAAAATATATTATCTGTAATCATGTAAATTTGTACAGTCAGAGAGTTGATTTTTATTTGCTTGGCAGGAGGCTTGCAACACTCCAAAGCTTTTAAATTGCTAGGTAGGACTGCTGTGACATTTCAATTCAGCTGTGTTCATCCCAAATGATGGAACGACCATCTCTGACCTTTCACATGCACGTATACGCATAAAGCTCGACAGAAAGTAAATGTTTGAAATCTCTCTGAGCACCAAAGGCAGCTTCTCCCTTGCATGTATATGTGCAAAGATTTAGGAAGTTCCCATTAATATTCTGCTAAAGTAAGCCTGTGAAATTTTACTGTTAGCAGCAGCACTCAGCCTCAGAGAAATAATAGGTGAAAGACAATATGTGTTATGCATTCACATCAAACCTTGACAGAAAAGGAAAGCATTATCTAGGGCTGAGCTCCTCATGAAGGTTCATTCCCCTCACCCCTGGGCAAAGCTGCCACGCTGATGTGGAGCTTTGTCACTTGTGGCCCACTCCTCAGCTGCATAATGCTGGCGAATGTCAGGCAGAGACCTGCATCCATACTGTGCCACTCCATTACTGCTTTCTTCACTCAGCCAGAGAGCCCAAAGCACATTCCCCAGAAGAGGAAAGTGCTAGCTATCAGGAAAAAAATGTATGAAAGCATAAGGGCATGCAGCAAATGAACTGATTCAGTGCAGTTCCTAGGTAATCTCTTGCAAACACGGATCCTCAGAGGTTCTGCCTGTTGATCAAAGCTTATTCCTCCACCAAACAACAGCATGTAAATAACCACTCACTTCCTCTTTCTGGCAGGAGGTTGAAGGGCACCTTTGAGAGCTTTATCTATTAATGTACATAAATTTTCTGCTCACGGACCCTCATAGGATTTGATATAACAAAAAGTGACCAAAAATGCTGTCTTTCATTCTGCCCTCCATAACAAGAACATCCTTTTATTTAATGTGAGGAATTGACTCCTTAAAGGAATAAAATAAATGACTTTATAACCCTTTTATGAGAAGTGTCTGGTCCAAATCTCTTGGCAATATGTCATGCAGCTAAACTGAGCAACAAATCTGCAGCCTCCTCTGTGTGTGTGAATGGAGACGTGATCTTTGGGTCATGAAGAGAAGGACCATCACAAACCCTCTTGCACCTCTCTAAAAACCAATGAATTTCAATAAAGACTTTGTCAGCAAATACATTTTTGATTTATACTGGTGTTACTTGTCCTAGAACCCATGCTTACACATGAAGTGTGATGAACGCCAAGGGGAATCCCAATTATTTACTCTTGAATCACTAGAGAATAAAGCAGAAAATTACTTTCCTTGCCTGTGATATATTTTGACACAGCTTTCCAAAAATCTTTCCAATTCTACAATGACAAAAACCCTAGATTTTGAGACATTCTTGCAGTATAGAACAGACAAAAAACCCCTGTGACTGACCTTAAAATACCCAATGGCCCAACAATTTTGAATGAAACAGACTTGGGACTGGTCCCTAAAGGTGTTCCACAACTATGATATCATTAACTTTCTGGTTAGTAAGATGGCCTCTAAATTAGATTTTTATCTTGCGAAAAAATAAAACATTCCAGGAAAACTTGCTTTGGTTTTGAGGAATATTCATTTTATGACATAAAAATCCTTTTGACAATAAAGTTATGACAAGATCACCAAAACAGAGCTCTTCAGTGCAAAATCCAAATAGAAAGTGAATTGCAGTTCACCACAATTTTCAGCCACAGTAAAACTTGTGCACTGCAATAGTATTTTGGAAAATCAGAACAGAAGCATCTGGGCAAATGTTGTTATCATCTGTATGTCCTCTTTAAAATGTGAAAATGTGCATTTTCATCTAATTAACATTTAGAATTTAGGATTATTACCTGGATTTTAGCTGTTGAATTGAAAAAGTGACTGAGCATTCAGCTGTTTGTCTGCCAGAAGCAGGTACAAAAGGAACTCAAAGGTCTATCTCAGTTTAAAATATGAAGGGACCTTAGGCTGGCACTTCAGATTATTTTGCTGAGTTGGGGCCTCTCCTCTTCCATTTTTCCTTGCCAAGGCTTTTATTCATGGTAGTGAGCACCTAATGAAGGTGGAACCTCTTCAATAGTGAGATTTCAGAACGACTATAAGATACTGCAAAAGCTCTAGGAAGCATCACAAATGTCTCCTGAAAAACTTTAAACCCTGAGAGAAGAATCCACTTTCTATCACCCTTGTTACTAAAGCAAAAGACTAAAGTGAAAAGGATTGTTGGCTACACTCCTGCAGCCTTAAAACTCAGAAATTGCAGACAAGTATATGAGAAAAAAAAATATTGTGAGGGACATTAAGACCATATTAGAACTCAAGAGGAAGGTGAATCCATCCTCCCAAATCTTAGAAACAATATAGTTAAACACAAAGTTTAACTTGTTGTTTTAACTCATGCATTTGGAGTGACTAGTCTAATTAAACCATCTTGAACTGAACATACAAGAGAAATATTAAATGTAGCATATTTAAGGCATTTCTATTTCTTTTAGGTAGAATAACCCTATCTAGATGAAGCTGGGATCAAATAAATTCCATTGAATTAATCAAATAAACAAAAATATGCTCATGTCCTTCAGAAATATCACCTACAGAACTAAAGGGACAGCATCAAAAAACCCACAAACAAAGGAAAAACCACCAAAAAAATCCCCCTCCAAACCCCATAAAGCAAAACTTGACCCTCTCAAGACAGAAATTGAAACACAAATTATAAAAATTAGCTTTAAAAGTGGATTGAAAGGAAAGAGAAAGTATCAGATTATTCACTACAACTGTATTATTACTATTATTATTATTATTATTATTATTATTATTATTATTATTGTGGGTCTTTAGTTTTAAAAGTATCTTACAGCTAAGGATAGCTTTGAAAAGGTGTGTTTTTCCTGTTTGTTAGATAATTTTCATCAAGGTATTGGTTTTTGTGAATTCTGTCTACCAGCTGTGAGATTACTGCATCCAGGTTTGACCACTCTAGGCCACAATCTTTTTCTACATGAACATGAGAGCAAAAGTTCTGTTGACTTGAAGTTGTGTGAAAGGTCATCATTGTGTTCTGAGCACTTGCTCCCACAGTGGATAGTCAAACCTTTATAAATGTAACCAAGCAGCTGAAGAGGTTACTGAGCCACCAAGACTTTCAGGAAAGCTTGTGGGCACTTGAAGGAGGAAAGCACTGGTAACTAACACAGGGGTCAGCAGCTTGTCATGGAAGAGCTGCTAAATTCTATCTATAAACAACCCTCTAAAACATGCCCTGAACATGCTATGCTAGGAAGAATACAGGAACATAAACATTTCTATAAGGAAAAAAAAAATAAAAGCCATATCTATTCCTCTGTAGCAGATTTCACACCTTTAAATATTTCTCCATGAGACTACATAAAAATTGCTGGGATAAAGGAATAAAGGGCTAGGAGTAAAATTTACAGGGCTGAACCTACAGGGTATGGCTGTGTTATTATCTTAAATGCTATAACATTACACAATTAAGTATCTGTCTAGATTTTAATTTCATATTTTTAAATTCTATTTTTATTTGTTTTAATATAGCTTAGTATTTTTTCTCACAGTTAGGGCAAATTCTAAGATGATTAATAGCCACATAATACTAACCTAAGCTAAAGGTGGATTTGATTTAATAATAAGTGTTCTCATTATTTTTACTTATATTTACATAAATAGAGATACTATTAATACTAAAACTATATATTATAATAGCTAGATGTGCAAGTAATAGCATCATCTATGTCTCATCTGGTTGTCAATTGAAACATTTCCTTTATCTTTAGTGTTCATCTGAAGGGCACGTTAATCTTGAAAGCAGTTTACTTCATTAAGTTGAAAAACAGCTACTTTAAAGGAGAGGAAACAGGTTCAGAAACTTGTAAAAATGTGTGTGTGTGTGTGTGTGTGTGTGTGTGTGTCTGTTCCTGGCTCCTGTTCTTCAATTGTGTTGAAAATTATTAATTATTATTCTAGTAAATAAGATACCCACTAAGATAAGGCATTCCAAATGATTTTAAATTGATATGCTGGATTAACTACCTCTGAAATAAAGCTGGCAAACCAGCATAGACCTGTACAAGTTAAACTAAATTTGACATTTTTACTTACCTTGAATACTACTAACTAATATTACATAAATATTAATGGTACAACAACAACTCAGCCTCCTTCCCTGTCATACAGGATTAGAACCAGATCAGTCTTTCAAGCATCCTTGATAACCCATAAACAATTCTTCTTCACAATTGTCATTGCACCCAGAGGTGAAAGATAAATTATTATTTCTACCAGGGCAGGAATGGTAGGAAGATTTTTTGAGATGATGTTATGAACATCCTTCACTTGATTGGGAATGATTGAGAGATGGGCTGATTCAAAGTGACTTCTTGTGTTGAATTTTATGAGATGGATAGTTCTGTGACTGCAGCAGGACAATGCTGACAGAATAACAACTGCAGACATTTCAATATAAGTACAACAATGCACATTAAAATTGTTATCAATATACTTTTATTTCCTGGAAGAGCACATTTTTACTAGATATGGTTAGTGTCTAATCTACCTCCCACACGATAATATACATATAGAAAAACCAAGCTGGAAAGAAGTAAAAAAAAAGACACTGATGGCTGAGCATTAAATTACAACTTTGACAATTTCAAGATGAACCTGAAAGAAAAGTATTGCATGCAAGCATGAACATAATACCCTGGTGAAAACTATGTTTCTTTACACTATTTCATGTGTTTGAATCAAAGTCCAGGCACTACTGGCCTGGGTGGCTTGGGAAGAAATTCACACCTTTTGATTAACTCAGGGAAGGCAATTTACACAGCCAGTTGATCCATTTGATTGACATTGATGTTCATCCAAAACAAAGGTCATTCTCCATCCCCTTTGTGTTGAGATAAATGCAGTTTTCTTTACAACAGCTGTACTGATTCCCTATTTTTTTTTCAGTTCCATCCATGCCTTGCCCTTTGACCTATGTAAACTGTCCACAGCCTATCAAAAGTAGATGAACAGCATCATGGCTCTTTTCCCTGTGTGAATTTGTAGTATGTTAATGCTGGCATCCAGCAAAGCCCCTCACTCACTCACCTCCATAAACTGGACAGAGGAGAGAAAATTTAACAAAGGTTCATGAGTCAAGGACCAGAAGAGATCACTCATCAAATACCATCACAGGCAAAACAGCCTCAGTTTAGAAATATGCATTGACTTTATTACTAACAAAATCAGAGCAGGATAATGAGAAGTAAAATAAGCTCTTAAAAAGACATTCCCCCTATCCCTCCTTCCTTCCAGCTCTACCTGCTACACCAGCAGTGCAAGGAGAGAGGGAAGGGGGTTATGGTTCATCACCCTGGGCTTCTCCCTCTGTTCAGGGAGAGGAGTTGTTCCCCTGCTGCTCCGTGGGGTCCCTCCCACAGGACACAGTTCTCTGTCACCCTCTCCAACGTGGCTCCAATCTCAGGAGCAGCAGCTCCCTGTGAACTGCTGCAGTGTGAGTCCATCCCACGGGCAAACAGTGCTCCCAAAACTGCTGCCCATGGGTCACTCTTCCACAGGGTGCAGTCCTCAAGGACAGGCTCCTCCAGCATGGCAGCAGGGCCCTCACGTTGGGTCTCCCACGGGTTTACAGCCTCCTCTCAGGCATCCTCCTGCTCCACTGTGGGGCTCCTCCATGGGCTGCAGATGGAGCTCTGCATCCCCATGGACCTCCATGGGCTGCAGGGCCACAGCTGCTTCACCACAGCCTGCAGAGGAATCTTGGCTCCGGTGCCTGGAGCACCTCCTCCTCCTCCTCCTTCACTGGCCTTGGTATCTGCAGAGTTGCTCTCCTCACATGTTCTCATCCTGTTCTTCTCTGGCCGCAATTAATACTGGGCAACATCTTTTGTTTTTCTTCTTAAACATGTTTTTCACAGAGGTGTTACCACCATTTCTAATTGGCCCATCTTGGCAGGGGCATGTCCATCTTTGGAGCCATCAGGGATTGGCTCTGCCAAACATGGTGGAAGCTTCCAGCAGCTTCTCACAGAAGCCACCCCTGTAGTGCCCCCACTACCAAAACCAAGCCATGCAAGCCCAATACAGTATTACATGAAGGGACAAGGCTACTTCAGTACAGAATCTCGGGGAGTTTGGCCAGAGTATGGAGGTAAGCATGCACAAACACCATTTCCTCAGGGACAACATTTGTATGCCGCTCTGGTAGAGAAGAGAAGCCTCCAAGATATCTATATAATCACCATTGCCATCACTCAAGTTTGCCCTCATTCTCCATGTACTTCTGACCCTGAAAACCTTCTCAGTTTAAATCCATAGCTGAAATTCCTCTCAGAATTGTAGTATTTCTGTGGCTTATTTTTTGTAAAGCTACTTGCTACAGTTCAACTATGTTCTGCAGTGGGTTCCAGACTGCACTCACCCAGACATGGTTCATCAGCCACTCTGGCCTAATTAATTGTTTCAAGTAGTGCCAACCTTAACATTTTTTAAATTATCAGTGGTTGTGGGTTTTTGTTGTTTTGGGTTTGTTTTTTTTTTATTTTTATTTTTACAAGACAGGTCTTAATATGAAAGCATTCTGATGAATAAAAAGTAAAATATTCAGACTCCAGCAAGTTACTTTCCTTCAGTTTTAGAAATTTCCAGGATATTTTTATTTAGAAACATGTTTAGATCAGTGGTGGCCGGAACAGGCTGTACTTGGCACTTCTTATTGGGACATAAAGAACTGATAAGAACAGGCACTTGGGAATTTAACAGGGAATTTGGTATACCCTTCTATCTTTTTTTTTTTTTTTACCCAAGATGAGGAGAAGCTGTTTTACATTTCTTATGAGATGCATTTGTTATTCATGTTTAGAGGACTAAAGATCAAAAAATGTGCTAAAACTTTTGGAGATCAAGCCCACCCTCAGCATGTTTTTCTTGGGTTACAGTGCTATATCTTCACCCACTTGATATCTACTGTGGGGAATGCCCTTTTGAAAGTGGGGATCTATTTTGAGAGAATAGCCATGGTTACAAAAGAGGCCCTAAATTTTGCATTCAGCACAGCAAAATGGTCTTCCTTCAAGAGCACATATGTGCAGTGACCTTCCTCCTGCAACACTACAGTCTTGCAGTTCTAACAGTTTAAAAACATGACAGCAAGTATTTTAATATGTGTCACGCTATGGAGAGCCTGTAGCTGAAGTTACTCACTTGTGAATTCACATGCAGCTACACAAATTGTACTAAAAAGGAGACTTCCTTTCCTTCTGTCTACATTAAACAAAGGTTCAGGTTTATGAAATGGGGGAAGCTTCTGTGAAGTTCTGAATCAGGGACATAGGCTTTTGTATAAGAATTACTGAACCCCTTTACAGAAATCCTCATCTTCTTTTACACAGAAGAACAAGTGAGCCTTGCTCAGACATCTGAAAGCACTACTCTCCTCCTGCTTTGAAAGCCTAGGTACCTCACCTCGACTCAGCCAATTATGGCAAAGGGCTTTGCATTCAGAACATTGCCACATCTGTGTCACAGGCCCAAAATATGTCTGTGTCTGTGCAGATTCTGGTCCTGAAAGTTTTTCCCTAAGACAGCTTCCATGCTTCTCTCTCTGCTACGTTAAAATCTTCATTGCCCATCTGAACTCCGACAGTTTCTTTGACTCTCTAAAGGCTATTTTCTCCCTTCTGCTTAATTCAATATCTCTCACATTTGTCTTATACTCCCTGCTTTTAATTTTGAGGCACTGGGTGCTAAGAGATAAGCCGGTGGCAGATGTAATTATGCAGCAGCGTATTAGTCACTTGTTACTGCCACCTACCTGCTCTTTCGTACTAGTGTTTCCACTGGGAAGGGAGAGATTGGAAAGCCTTTCATCTTCCTTATAATTATTTCTTCATAAAAAATATCTGTGTGGAAGCTATACACAAAAATCTGAAGTTTAAACCTGAGACTCGTCAGTCCTGTAAATCAATAGATTTTATTGCAGAACCTACCTCATGCTTTATCTTTATTGCAGGCATCACCATGTAGACTTTTTAAACTGAAAACAACAAATATAGTCATCTAGCTTAGCCTTGATCTTTTACTATTTGCTGCAGGTCTGTGCCTTCAGCTAGACCCAGACACATCTTTCAGTAATCCAAAGCTTAAAATAGCTTAGAAAGCCAGAGCATAACTGAAGTATAAGCTTCATGTTTAGTTTTTGCAATACTTTTGCTTCAGTTCCCTAGTTTTATTTTGCAGTCTTTGCAGCTCTTTAGCAGGCTTTTTATCAGCTGTAGCTGAAACTCACAGTGCATTTGGACAAATAGATGATGCATCTGAGAACCACTAGCTCTCTTCTATCCAGAGTAACAGAGTGAATTAGGACAGATGGGTAAGCAAGCAGGTGAACCACACCAGATCATAAGGATCCTTGGCAACACTGTACAGAGACTTCCAAACACCTCTGTGTAGACTCCAGTTCACAATAATCACTGGATCACTGGCTGGACCTGAAATTACACTCACAGTGGCTTCCTTGCATCAAGCTTCTGGTTTCACATGGGTTTACTACTTCTGATACAGCACTGCTTGTGTGTTGGTTTCATTTTCCTCATTCTGCACCAGAAATGGAAATTTCTGTTAGCAAGACTGATGCAAAATGTTTCTGCAGAATTTCCCCCAGATATCCATGACCTCATTCACCTTCCCCCTGTGCCAGCCCATGCTGGATCTGCACGAGCTTTATAGAGCATTACTCTGTGTCACTCTTCTCAGAGCTCTCAGCAATGGGAATGAGTGTAGGGAGACCAGGGCCTGGTTTGCATGCCACAGTTCAGGAGTTTCTGAACGGCACAGTTACTGACTTGAGTTCCAAACTGTGCAAAGTGAATACTTCCAGACATACACAGCCACATTCATATGGCACTGCACTTGAGTTTAGAAGCCCAGCTCACAGAAATTGGCTCTGCACTGAGCTCACTCTCTTTGCAAGGATTAATGGAGTGATTAATCAGGAACCGGATAAACGACCCGCAGATAATTCACAGTTGATTGTAGTTTCTTTTATCTGCCTCTGCTCCTGGATTGAAATTTTATGTAATGCACAATCCAAGAGTGTTTCTGCTAAATTCATAGTGGATATTTGCAATCAAGATCCCTTAACACAGCTTGGTATAAATGTCAACTTTTGCTCAAGGGAGTATGGAAATGATGGGGTTATTGTAGGTCAGTATAAAATGAAAGGATGTCAGAGTAACAGCCTAGCTTCAGCCAAAGCTGATACTGAAATTTTTAAGATCCTGTTCATTGAAGGGAAATCTTGCTCTTTTGGAGATTGCAATTTGCAGAAGTATGGACTTGTTTGATTTTTAAAATGAGCCTCCAAGGTGGTAAAAGACAAAAAAGCTTCTCCACTTTGCAATGGAAACATATTGTCTGAAAAATGTTTCAGTTGTGCAAAATCAATGGCACAAAAGGATGGACATGGTTTATAAAGAACCCATGGTCTCAGGTACCCTTGCAGCTCTTTATTATTTTGTCCCCTGATGTTAACTCAAACAAACATCCTATGGGTCCTCCCTTTGCAATGTTTGAGCAGAACTGATAGCCAACAAATTATTTTGAGAAATATCAAAACCTTACTTAGAAGTTTCTGTGAGAAGAAAAATTACTTTTCTAAATTAAGTGCTGGTTTTATGTACTTGCAAATAACTGTACAGACTCCAAGAAGATGGCTCAGTTAAAGACCATGCTGTGCTAAACTAATATCACAAGGGGAACAACCTTTAGACATATTGTATTAATGTAGTAAATGAGGGCAAAAGGGCCTTTAGAGACTGAAAAATAACCTATAAAAATGCACAAAAGAACTCAGGTTTGCAGCTGTGCCTATGAGCAGCTTGACAATATGTTTACTGCTTTATCACTCTTGTAGGCATTTGAAATGCCATGGTAACTATAATTTTATGGATAAACTTGCCCTAAATATCTGCTGCTAGCTTCACCCAGAATCAACTGCAGTGCAGAAGCAAGACATCTTGCTGATTCTTATGACCCATTAATTATATTGCCTCTCATCTTACCTCTAGAATCCAGTCTGAAAGGTGACATCAAAATTCACCTGCCCAAAGGAAAACAGAAAGTAGCTGTGCAGGGGGAGCTGCAGCTGATCACAGCATCTCACACCCTATGTGGAAAGCCCATGTTCACACTCATAAAAAACCACCTCTGACAGTAGAAGCAGGCATCTCATCCCCTGTTTTTCATATGTTGTTCCCATGAAAGGAATTCATGGCCTTGTGGAGGTTCTCTCCCAAGAGCACAAGGACAGAAATATGCAAATCTGTCTGGAATTGGTATATTTTGGATGTAAAGGGAAAATGAAGATGAGTGAAGAGTTTTCGATCCTGAAACATCACAAAAAGGTGCTTTTCTACATGGGATCTGTGCAGTTTCCTTTGTAAATCACCTCATCTTATTGGCTGTATACATCATTTATATATGCATATTGGGTCAGGGGTACTGCTGTAGGAACATCTAGACTCTAGTCCCAGTGATTTTGGGATTAGACCCAAATGATCTTAGGGCACATATACAGAAACAGCAGTCTTGGACCCCTAGTGGACTCCTCAGTAGAGACTCTGAACTTCCACTCACCCCAGTCTTAGATGGATTATCAGAATTACCAGTTTGTTTTTACCTACTTAAATTCCATTTAGATCTTGTTTTAAAGTACCTCGTATAAAGGCAGGGGAATTCAAAGATCAAAGACAGTGGGATTCATGGATGAAGATGACTCTGTAAGAGTTATATGATTTGAGTTATTTTTGGTAATATGTCTTTAACTTGTCCATAAATGTCCCAGAAGAAGTTAGTACTGTAGTATTGTGGCAGAGAAACAGGAAGCGTTGAAGAAGCAATAAATTCTCAATTTTCTAATCTGCAAGCTTTTAACGCATTTACAGCAGTCGATTTCTTGCCCATTCTACTCATGTTCTTATTAACTAAGCTGCAGTCCTTCTTGGAAGTAAATATTTTATTTTAATAGCACATGCTACCACCTGCTGTAAGCAACTGAAACTGCCTTTGCAATTTCAGAGCTTTCAAAGCTACATTAGGCATCCAGCCTTAGATTTAAAATACAGCTAGATTGTTGGCATCTCTTTCTGATGCTAATTTAATTAGCTATTCATCCAAATATTTTCTAACCCTGAAAGTTTCTTAGTTATATATGATTTGTAATATCTGGGGTTCAGCAGTCTCTAAGAAGCATGGAAGTTTAGGAAACAGTTCTGTCGTAGGTATTAAGCTGATAATAAATTATTTAAGTATAATTATGAAGATTAACCATTTCCAAATACAGAAAAATTAGTTCAGAAATTAGCAATTGATTCAACGTGAACAGAGATTTTTTTAATAAATCAAACCATGAGGGATCAAACATTCAGAATATTAATTATTAAAATATTTACCTTTTTTACCCAGTTGCCCATTTGACTCAAAGAAAGGCTAAGAAATGTGCAGAAAATCAAGATGTCTCTATGACTTGTTAGAATAAGAACATTTTAGGGAAAAGGGATACATTCTAGATGGCTATTTTAATATGTATTTCTCTGGGGTTTTTTCCCTGCTATATTTGTACAACTCGAAACAAAAAGCTAATTATGAGTAAACAGCTCTTTTGCCAAATCCTCAGCAGGTATAAATCCATGTAAGTACTATCAAGGCATTGGCTTAGGCTGCTTTCCCAATCTGGAAAAAGGTTTATTATGTGCACTCAAGATTTTGGAGGAGGAACAAAAAAGATTGAGTCTAGGGTAGAGGAGAAAGAAGGCAAAAAGAGGTTTATGTTGTAGCAGTAATTTGCATGTGTATATGTAGTGCTTATGCTACATTAGAAAGTACAAGTGCAGAAGGGGATAATAAGAGAAGGGGATAATAAGAGAAGCCACACACTGCAGCAAATTCAGTTTTTGTTCTAGCTTCCACAGCTTGCTTTTTGTAAAAAAAATCCTAATCATCTTGTCCCTGCTGCCAGTCATTCCAGCACGTGGCTATCTTGCAGCCTGTAGAATTTTCCCTTTTCTCAGTCCACACAGGGAGCCCAAATCCACACCAGCTGTGGGCTGCCAGGTGGTGATGCAGAGCAGAGTCAGCCCCATGCTGAGATGACCTTGGCTGGACACTTGTGCTGTGCTGCTCTCTGGAGCTGAGGAACGCCGTTCTGGTGCTCCCATGGTGTAGGACGGTTTTGCCTGGAATGCAGCAGGAGCCACCAGAGCCATAAGGACAGCAGGGGGCAATGGCAGCTCCCTCTAGATTACCTTCTCCTCCTGCCCATGGCAGCAGCCACTTTCCAACAGAGAAGTCCAGCAATGAAAACACTTCCCACACAGCTGGCACATCTGGTGACACAGCCACATCCGCAGACTGGAGGGAACAGAGGAGTCTGTGCGATGTACACCCAGTTACTGCACTTGCAGCACGTCTTGCACTGAGGCTGATGTAGGTCAGGCCATGGGAAATGGTTCTCCTGCTCCAAGTGTAGCATGAGCATACACACTGGGAAATTTGGGGTTAAGAGTAGTTCCAGAAGATGGGGGTACTTTTCTACCTCCTTGTCTCATGACCTAGGCAGCCCCACACTGCAGGGCTAGAGCACCACTTCCCTCACCAGCCCATGCAGGTATTCTCTGAGGTTTTACAGTGGTTAGAACGTAACCAAAGCACAACCAGCATCTGGCCAAAAACATGGAAAGGATTTCCCACCCCAGTGCAACCTGCTGCTTAGGCCACTGTGTGCTTTTTCACTGCGTACTCATGCCAATGACAGGAACAATTTGTTTAGTTCTAAGCGCTAATATTAATAACAACAATTAAAGAAATTAATTATTCCTTTTCCTTTTATTTATTTTGGTTTTATGATCACTGGTTTGTCACTTTACTTTTCCTTGCCACTCTTTTACCCATTAAGCCCACCAAAATTGCTTCTCTTGCTCTTTTCTCCCTTTGTCCAGGTTGGGCAGCCCCGGATACATTTTCTTGGCAATTGCAGGCATCACTTCAGGCACAGTCTCTCCAAAATGGAATGTCTTCTTTTTCTCCCCTAATATAAAACTGTTCGGTTTTTCTTCTTTTTTCCCCCATTATATTTATAGACTTCAAATCTTTCAGTCAAAACCATTATCTTGCTAGACTTGATTGATTTCCTCTCGGTTTAGTAACTCTCAAAGCTCCCTTTTTCTAACTGTTACAATGTCAAAACATTTTGCCATATGTTCTTGCATCGCTTTCAAAAGCCCCATTGCCTTCCTCCTTAGAGCAGAGCCTCTTTGTATGAATACCACTTCCAGCAGCAGTGCTAGCATATGTCATCCCTGGAACAACATTGCAACACACCTCACCTGGGACTTGTCTATCCTGAACATTGTGGAAAACTGTACATGCTGCCTGGGATCCACTGTTTTAGGAAATGTAAAGGTGTCTCCTTCCATCTGTTAGAGAATGGGGAGAGGCAAGCATACTTTGGTTTGCTTTACTTGCATATTTCCTTCCTTCAGTGTCATGCTGTGAGCCATCCTTCAGTCAGAATTAGCTTAATAATTTTAAGTAAAGAAAGATTCAAGAAAGACTACAAGCTAAGGGTCTGCTGGGGGACTCCAGGTGATTTGTGCTTCTTGTTACACTCTGAGACAGTTCTGTCAATAAGAATTTTTTTTTGAGAGAAGAAATTATGGCTGAAGATTTTAGGATAGCAAATTTAGCTAAGGGACTTCCTTTGTAGGATAAGATGTAATGGAGTTGCTGGCCATGCCTCCCTTTCCTAGCCATTAATAACAGTGATTCTTAACTTTCTGATCTCTTTTTGATGTAGTCTTTCCCCATTTCATTACTGACCTGTCCCTCTGGGCAGGCTGGATAGATTGGCTGAGACCAATAGCATGAAGTTCAAGACCAGGCAATTAGATACTGGAATGGGCTGCCCGGGGAGGTGAGGAGTCATCCTCCCTGGAGATATTTCTGGAAAGACTGGACGTGGCACTCAATGCCATGGTCTAGTTGACAGGGTGGTGTTGGGTTGTAAATTGGACTCAATGGTCTCAGAGGTCTTTTCCAACCTAATTGATTCTGGATGATTCTGTCCTTAAATTAATTTCCTTCCTTTTTTCCACTCTCCCCTCCATCTTTAAAACATGTTTCCCAATGTTTTTTCTTATCTTAAATGTGAAGCCTAAAACTACTTGCTCCCTTAAGACCTGTCCTATATTTTGACTAACTTAATCTGGAAATAAACCAAATATTGTTCCAGGAAACAGCTAGTGCTACAAACTGCGCTGTACTAGTAACAGATGCAACAATTAATTATTCAGGGTTTTTGAGTATGAAAAATAAAGATTGAAAAATTTTGGTGTAAGATTCTTTTAAATTTAAAAAAAGAATTTTAAAAGAGTTACTGTAAAACAGTGTCCCAGAAATCCCAGCATGTAATCTGGGAGATGAAAATAAGAAAACCGCACTTCTTTCTTCTTTAGTGATTGTCTCTGACTTTCTCTAAAAGAATCCCCACCTCTCTGAAGAGATGCCATACCTCTTTAACTATACAGGCCATTTCTTGTCATCTTGGTGTCACTTAGAACTATGATTTTTGTGAAGACGTGCCTTGAAGTATTTTCTGTCTCTTTCTGCTCTTTTTACATGTGTCTTATAATTTTGAGGCATGCTTATGTAGGTGCCTCATAAATTCAATATTTTCATATTTATAGGTACATGTGTTTGATAGCATGTCAGTGGCAGGACCCTTCTAAAGCAAGGATCCCTTCTTTCATTTTCAAACAAATATATATTCAAGATTAGTCAAGAGAATCTCTCTTAATGACATTCTTTCCATCCAAATATTTTTATTTTATCTTGTATTTTGCTTTGGTTTAGTCAAAACAGAGTTACAAATAGACTGCATTTCAGTTTTATTGCTGCTTTCTCTGTTCTGCTGAACTCTGCGGGTCGTCTCCTAAAATACAGTCTGACAAGGAAATTGTTTCCACTCTCTTTCGTGCTTTCACCCACAGAATCTCTCAACCAAATCCATCAAAAATTGAATCTGCTGTAAACTAAACAAAACAGTTTGATCACAGCTAGCATAAAATAGTATACCATTCAATCAAAGTCAAAGTGTACCAGGTTGACTTTTGTAAGTTAAAGAGTTGGCTCAAAATATCACTCGTGTTTAAGATGCCCAAAATAATCTGTGCATATCAGATGTGAAAACTAAAATTTAAATTTTAATCCAGTCCTGCAGATGCTTAAATACAAGCCTTCTAAAATTGAATTCAAAAATATATGAGTCAGTAAAACCACTTCCACACTTAACCATATTGTTAAGCAGTGGGAAGGATAAGAGCACCAAAAATGCCACAAGCCAAAGCAGCATTTTTGATGGCCTTTGATCTTTCATCTACTATGAGGATGACACATGAACAAAATTGTTTGCTCTTGATGCTCTAACTGATACAGGGTTTTTTTTGCCTGTGTTGATTTGACTTAGTACAAAGAGCAAATGCATTTTCAGCAATAAAAGAACAATATACCTTCAGTTTTTTTAAAAAGTGGAAAACAGAAAAGGTCAGTTTTCTTCAGATGCCCTGCTTCTTCACTGATGATATCACCAGAATAAAAGCGATGCTCTTGTCAAGTCAGCACTTTGATACAAACCAACACCCTTCTAATTTCAAAGATGTATTTATACAAACATACAAAACAATAAAGAACATAATATATTTCTCTTATCTTGTGATTTTCCTTTTCTTAAAATGTCATTTCTATAAACACAGTCATTTGGCTTTCTGTATGACACAAGGTAAATGTAAATTTTTAACTCGATTTATATTTCAAATATTCTGCAACTCTTTCAACACATTGGTAATAATCAGATGGGGCTTGTCACTGAATACATCTTGAAAGCTCTGACTATCTGTAATCCCTCTCTTAGTACTCATACAGGCATAAGGAAACAAAATTATACACAGGTGCATGTAGAAAAAGGATTTCTTTTTCTATTTTGACTGTGAAGGAGGCATGACACAGTAAGCAAGGATGTGGGCGTGCCTGAGAGGTCACCTACCTCCAGGGTTTAGACAGAGAGCTCTAGGCTACCCAGAAGCATTTCCATCTAGTTAAAATGCACGTCTTCTGGAATGTCTTCTGGAGAAGGACACCAGTTTAATACATGTGTACCTATATATATATATATATATATATATATATATATATATATATATATATACAGAGCTAATATGTATATACAAGGTATATATGTGTGAGTGTATATATAAATATATATCTACAGTGACAAATTAATCCATTAGTTTTGTGTTGTTTTAGGATGCAGAAGCTCTAAACTTGAATCTACTTGTGAAGCATGGTTTTTGAATTCTGCATTAAGCTGTTACTGGATGAAGTATGTAACCAGCTCTTGAAGCAGAGCTGGCAATGCAGTGCTCCTGCACAGCTTCCACAGGTAAGTTAAAGAATGCCCATAGTATACCAAGGCCTCCAGCCTGCTCACCTCTGGAAAGTAGGCACAAGTGACCCTGTAGCCTCTCAGCCACAGGATATTTAAAACAGGTCACCCATGTCCTGCATGTTAACATTTGTTATAACAACAACCAGCATCACTTTAAAGAAACAGCAAATTTCATTGCATACCAGGCTGAACCACAGTAGCAGGTTTGCTGGGAAGTGATAACTGAGCTGAGTCCTTGTGGAGCACTGGATGGAGTATTATCAGCCTTCATCACAGCAATGCTCAGTGCTGTGAAAACTGACATGGTGCTCTTCATATTCAGAAGTGGGAGACAAAATATTTTTTTTAAGATAAGATACCAAGGAGCTTAGAATCATAGAATCACAGAACAGTCTTGGTTGGAAGCTATCTAGTCCAACCCCCCTGCAATGAACAGGGATATTTCCAAATAGATCAGGCACAGCCCAACCTGACCTTGAATGTTAGCAGGGATAACTTATAAAGCTTTAGTAGCTTTTGGTAGTAATTAGAGAGGCCTTGTAGATGCTAATTAGAAGTCTAAACTCTGCCTAAGGTGTGTTTGTAACAGCTAAATCCTATTTTTGCAGCTTTAACAAAATGAAGATAACAAAGGGCTTTTATGACAAAGGACTTAGAAAACAAGAATGATACAAGGTGAAAATTCTCACATAATTGAAGCTACTACAAATTAGGAGGTAAAGGCCAGCCTATGCAAGCTGATTGGTATCTTTCAAACATGCATTTTCTCATTAATTGCTTCACTCCAGTGGTGCCATAGTTCATACTCTGGTCTTGTTCATTTCTGCACTTGGGAATGCCGACTGATGATTCAAGAACTCTAGATTGAATACTTCATTTATTTAACCTTTACAGAGACTAGGTAATTTCAAAAACATAGAGTAATATCTTTTCTTTGTTTTTGTGCTCAGGAAGTTAAAGTTATGTTATTTCAGCAGAGTTTTTCAGTTATATGTCAGCTAAATTTTCATGTACAAATGTATTCCCTAAGTAGAGTGATTGTGAGACTTTAAATGTCAACTCAGTATTCATGAGGAATCTTTTGTCTGCATTAAGAGCCAGCTGCTGTCAGTGATATTGGGTTACAGAGCACCAGAACAACCAGCCAAAAAGAAAAAAAAAGAAGAAATCCAAAGTCATTGCTTGATTTGATTGTTATTCACTTTTAAGTATTTTCATTCAACTCTGATTGCTGTAGAATTTGTCTGCTTTATGAGTGTCTTTAAAAGGAGACATTGATGTTTTATGCTGTCTTAAGTGCTAACAATCATCACTGCTAATGAACACAGACTCATTAATGTCTAAATCATTCACAGCACAAGGGTGTTTCTTTCCCTCTTGAGTTTGCTTTTCCTGGGACAATTAATTTTTATATTAGCTACTACATCTGTTTCCAATGCCATCCATTAATTTTAGTTTATCCTTTGTATTACAACACTAAGTTTTTCACTGTAAAGGTAGAATTTTTTATTCAGGAGAAGAATTTTTAGACCCATCCCCCCTGCCCATCCATAGAAATACACATTTTTATTTAAAATTTTTATTTAATTTTTAAATCTATAACTTACATCTCTGTTAACTATTCCCTAAATGAAAGCTGATATTATTTTAGTATAAATAACTTTCACTGTGAACCATGAAGGAAACAGATATACCTCTTGAGCACAGAACTGTTAAAACTGACAATATTGCACAATGACATTATGAAATCATGTGGGAAGAAATTGTATCATCATACCTGCTTTTTATATTTGGATCTTATATTTTGGATCCTGAAGAACAAAGCTCTCTTTAAAAAATACTTTTTGATGTCATATTATCGTGGCCATTTCAGGAAAACCACAGCGCTGCTATAGACTTGTACTGAACCATAGCTCTAAAATTTCTAAGGAAGAAAGTTCAGTGTCCTGAGAAAAATGAATACTCTGAAACTGCATTACCAACAATTAATTATAAAATTAATAGTTTTCCTGTAGGGTTGGACAGTGCAGCAACCATTCATCCCACATGCTATCCAGTAACTCTAGTGAAGCACTGGGATACCACCTAAACCAAACAACAAACTAATCACATGGTTTTGTTGGGATTGTCTATTGGTTATACAATCACTATCCCTATGCTGTGAGCTTGGCAATTATGTAGTTTATGGAACTAAAAGGAACAATCTGTGGAATGTTTTGTCTAGCAGTCTCTTTTCCTCGTATTTGGCTCTTTCTGTTCAGGTAGAAATTGCCTTCTTCTATTGAATACTGTCCTTTTATATCCATTTGATTTAGATTCATTGAATATTCATAAAAATGATGTGATAGCATTGCATTTTTAGTATCTTTCTCACTAAATAAAAATTACAATCAGCATCATATTACAACAGGCAGTAACATAGCAGGAGTGTGCTAGGATCTAAGAGTCTGAATAAACAATGCAAATAAAAAACATGGCATTTGCAAGAATGGTGTGCATCAGGATATGCATCACCCCCTGCAGCAGTGCTGAACATACAGAGTTCTCTGAGCAACAGAACCAGGTGAGAGTGGTTTCAAAGAGTTTTGCCAATCAGTGATTAGACACTTTGATGCCTAATGAAGTATGAGATTTTCATGTAATTGGGCATTCCCTGTTCCCTCTTCAGGTGAGCACTAAGCAGCAGACTGGAGCAGGAGAGGCAGTGTCACAGCCAAAGAAACTTGTGTTCCTGTTTCTGTGCATTGGGTGGATTGACTTCATAAGAAAATGAGAAAACTGGGACAAGTTCTTTTGGCACCTGAAATATTTTTTTTCCCAGATAGGTACACAGACTCTTTCCCTCATAGAGGCCATTACCACCCTCTCTTCTCATGCATCTCCCATACTGGAGCTTGGGCTGAGGAGTGGGCAGAGAGGGGGATACTGCTATTTCTTTGTGAAATTTGGATAGAACTGGCCCATTGGTTCAGAAGTTACTATATATGAATAGACACAGACACAGGCATTCACACTTTGATTGCTCAGTGTTCATTCTTTTCAGGCACCTTGATTGAAAATGTGAAAGGGGGAAGAGAGAACAAAAAAATAATCTGCTTTCTATGTAAAGAAGTCTGACTCCTAACAAGCTGCAATTCCCTTCATTTTGTCTCTGATTTCTCACTTTATGGTTAACAAAATTCTCATGGGGAGGAAAGAAAAGAAAAAAAGCAAGTCTCTGGAAAGACAATTTTACTAAACACAGCACTAAATGCATGCAGCTTCTCTCTGAATTCAAAATAAGTGCCTTGCAAGTTCCATTACATATATATATATATATATGTATATATATATGTATATATATATTATGAATGTATCTCCTTCATACAACTTTTTCTCCCTCACACACAGGATTTCAGCTGACCGTGTTTCAAGAATCCAAGGCTTACCTCTGGTAGAGAAACCTGGCTCAGACTTCTGAGGAAATTGCTAAACTGGAAGAAAAAGCTATGACACCATCTACAGAGTGGAACTATGTGAGATAAGAAAGGTAAAGTTGACAGTGGAGGTAGAATTATTGAAACTGGGTCTGTGAGTGGTTCAAAGATTCTGAAGGAAAAAATGCCAAGGTGGAAAAGAAAGATCTCTGAAGGAAGAAGGAGGTGAAAGAGAACGCACCAAAAAATGAAATCAAGAGAGTACCAAGGGCCAACCTTGGTGTCTTTACCTGACCTCATTGTTGATCCTGATCTCTTGCTGGAATCTCTGTGTGCCAAATAGGAAGGGGTGAAGACTGAGCACACTAACACTTAGCCTAGCTCTTTATTAGACAGCTAACATCTGCATGTGCCAAGCAATGAATAATTGCTGTATACTTTATAGCTGTATGTATTATGCTGTCATAGCCTCTTTGCAAATAGCTAAAGGCGTCCAAAGTGTTACAGTTACATCAACTGGGTACATCAAACCCAGCCATGCTGAGTTTCTCTGGATGCCACCAAAATCCAAACAGACCAAAAGCAATTGGTGGCAGAGCTTGGACAGGGAGAGAATTTTGAGGTATAACTTCTAAGAGGAAAGGAGTTAAATGATCCGTGCTCTTCACTGCATGGTCTGATCTTTGAAATCTGGCTGTTGAAGGGGATGGACTGATTGTAACTGCTCCAAATGGTAATTTGTGTCTAATTAATGATCTGGAAAGCAGGGCTAGAAGGTGTAACTGCAAGAAAGGGTTAACCCATCTGGAAGCAAGGATTCCAGAGACAGATGGACTTCTTGCAAGGGAATAAAGGTTCTCTTTGAGTGATGAGTTGAGAAATAACCTCAGCATTGCCTTATAAACCGTCCTGGAATGGGAATATTCAGGGGCACAAGCTTAGGGACAACTTTTGGACAGCAGAGCTGGGCTGGGGGACTGACCCACAGCTGGGCTGAGGTGCTACATGCAGCCAGTATCAGGACTAGTGCTGATGAAAGATTTCATAAGGAATCTGCTTATGACACATCTATGGAGACTCCATGTAGAACTGCATATATGATAGAACTCTGGCCAATGTATTATTCATTAACTGTTTCTCTTTTATATTTAGGTACACCTATATGTTTAATTGAACTCTAGAGGTACCATCAAAGTTCCTCAACACTGTATATATCCCATTTTCAGACTGCACCCCTGTACCTTTTAACATTTCCTAATCATTCAGGAGCCATATGGTAGCTGATTGGTAAGCTATTTCCCCAAAATGGAAACTGTGACCTGACACTTTGGAAATCGATATGCATTTTCAATCAGCAGAAGAACTGTGGTATGTGAAGTCTCTCTCCTTTAATTGGAGATTTTACTGGAAATACAGTATTCACATCAGCCCAAGACTTCTCATTGCATCCTGTACGCCAATGGCTGGGGCATTTATATGGATTGCTTTATCAGTTCCTATCATGATTTCTCTATGATGTCAAAAAAATAAACAGCTTTGAGAGCAGGGACTGAAACTTCCCATGAAAAATACTTCATTTGTCAATCCAGGTTAAAAAACCATTCAAAAATCTGGATGTTTACCAGTCCTTTTCAAAGAATAGTTTATGTTCACCCAGCTTTCGGAAGAATTCAGGCTCTGTGCCAGCCTGGCTTTAGATATCTAAATTTGGAGGAAAAAAAAGAATGAAGTAAATTTCTTTCAGTTAATGAGATTTTTCTTTGCCCTTAACAGTGTGTTAAGATCTAATTATTAAAATTATTAGAGAGATGCCACTGCCTGAAGTAAGGTGCAAATGAGACCATATGCTGAAGTCAATAATACAGATTTTTATTTAACAGTAATTGTGAGGTAGAGAGAGAGAGATAGACATATAGATAGAAAGAAATACGAAAAAGAAATAGGAAGAACAAAAGTAGAAAAGTCACGCCCTGTTGGATCCTGCCACAAGACTTCATTGTTGCAACTTCAAAGTCTGTCAGTCAAAGCGATGGTCACTGCCTTGATCCATTAGGGGTGGAGGAAATCCACAAAATAGCATCCACTGGGTTTAAATGTGCTCCGGTTCAGGTGGGAATGCCCAGGTACCTTCCCTGGGGCATGAAGGTAGGATTACTGCAGTTTCACACTGAAGGGTATAATGCTGTGGATCATGGCACACTTCAGGAGTTTTTGGTAGTTTAAGACCTTATGGTTGCCTCTCAGGTCAGCACAGCTGAGTCAACACTAAACCATCAGAAGGGGAAAATACCTTCAGGCTACTTGTGAATGTCCAGATCCTTTCCCAGAGGGGAGTTTTCACACCAGAGTCCTTATGTAAGGGAGGCCACTGGCATGATACAAAGCACTATCCTGCCTCATGGGATTTGCCTCTTACCAGCCTTCTCTTTATCTTGCTCAAGCCCAGCTGTAGCCTCCTGTGATGAGTGTGCACTGCCCTCTGCACCTGGGCAGTTAAGAGGTCGATTGTTTGAGTCATTAACCAAGCCAGTCTCTCACACAGTGTTTCACCCAGTTTGTGAGAATTCTAGAGGTCTCTTTGTATAATGGTCCATTAGTCAGAGAATCAGGCAGCCAGATGTTTCTGTACAATACAGCAGTAGCATGGTCCTCCCATTTCTGGGAAGCACTCAAATCACAGACCATAAATAAAGTAGGTGGAAAATCTGGAAGGCTGAAAGCTCTTTTAACTGTTCTCCCAAAACATGGATCATGCGTGATTAAATAACATCAAGGGGAGAAAGAGGTATGAAGAGTCAAAGGGAATCAGATTTCACTTTTACAGATGTCTGTGGGACAGATTAAGACAGGATTTCTTCCTTTGAATTTCTGGGGTATATGCTGACCATTTTACAAAGAAGAACTCCTGGTAAGAGGACCCATTTTATCTTAGGAAGTCTTCACAGGGCACTAAGCTTACAGCTACAGTGAACAGGCTGGGCACCCAAATCATTGATCTGCATGATACCATGGAAGCGATGGAAGTTTTTGTACAACTAAGTGGAGACAGGCAGACCTGATTTCTCTCTGCAGATCTCCAGAGGCTGTTTAGCAAATTCAAGCAGCTCTGCTTTGAAGCTAGATGCACATAATGTTGATGGGTCAACATTTAAGTTAGAAGGATATATTGGCAAAACTTATTTATTCCTTGTGATCATCTTGAACCTGCTCACAGTATATTAATGAATGTAAAACAGCCAGTCCAGCCTATTTGTCTTGCACACAGAGATTATTTCACACCATTTTCAGCACAGCACATACTGCTTAATGCTGGTGTATAAACTGCATAAACTTCTTTATTTGCATCTAACTAATTTCCAAGTCATCCTGATAAGCATATTAATTGGAATAGCTTTCTCCTTCTTTAACAGCATTCAAAACAAGACGTAGCACAGGTTTCTGCAGGGTGTAACCCCACCTAAAAGGAGTAAGTAAAGGATAGAGGAGAGGCTGGGGTTGAAGGTGGTTGTGGTGTGGAGGGGAAAATTAGGCTGACTAATAATGCAAAGGCTGTTCCTGCTTGAATACTGATGAGCAAAGTTATCTATGCTGGCCACCTGCCTAACTATTTATTTCCTGCCAATGTTTGATTGCCTGTGCTGATCTTTGGGGAACTGCTATTGTGTGAATGCTGCTAAATGATTTTAATCTTTATTTTAATTCCTGTAAGCCTTTAAAATAATTGTAAAAGATAATATGTGATTTGTGTGTTGTCTGATTGCTAAAACCTTTGTGCAATAATAAATGAATATTGAAATTCCCTATGGAAATTCTGGAATATAGCCAAAGGGCAGATAACTGTGGGTGAAGGCTTAAGTAAACAGCAGCAAAGTCTTGCCACTGCCCTTGCAGGAGACAGAACACTGGTTACATGAACATAGCACTCTTTATCTCTCCTCAGCCTGTGTAAGAGGCAGCTGTGGTCTGTTCTCTTGGCCTCTGTGCACTCATTCTGTTTTGATGTTACCTATAACTGCATGGCCAATCGTGAACGCTTGTGTTCCCACGAGCTCAAATTCCCACAGCAGAGCTGTGCTCATGCTCAGGGACCACAAAACCCAGCCACCTCCCCATGTTTCTTGTCTGCTCCTGAACATAATCCAGAGTACAGCATGTATTTTCCATGGTCTCTTCCTGTCAGATGCTCAACTCAGGCTCAATTCCTCATCCTGACTAGACAGATCACCGACACAGGCCTGCCACTACCCTGTCCATAATGTTGTCCAGCTTGGTCTGGGCCAAATAATATTCTCCAAAATAGTGATGCAAGCACCAGATAGGATGGTCTGACCAGTGCTAAGGGCACAGATTTTTATGGCCAGACTATTTTAAGAAATGAGAATTTTGGTGTATGAATGAGAAATAGGTGGTGGTTGACAGTATAGTTTGAAGAGCTGGAACTGAGAACCATTTCTGTTTAGTGCAGGCAGCAGAATGCAAGAAATAGTCTGTGCTGAATCCTGGGAATTTCTTGTTTCTACTGACCAAGAAAAACTTTCACAGTCCATTTTCTGGATGGGGAGGAAGAAGTCTCTGTGTAAGGAACAGTCATGCCAGCGACTGTGTGTAGGTGTGTTAGCCTCAGGCAGACTGTAGGTATGAATTCTGCAACACCATCACAAACTCTTGTTGTCTAGCCTTCCCATCCACTTCTGGAATCTCTAAAAATATTCCTCAGCATTGCTCAAGATGAAGGAGTAATAAAAATTGCGGGCATATAGAGTGTATACATAAGTGTGTGCACATTTACACATGTTCTGGCAGGTTTTGGCTACTCTGATTCAGAAAGCTCCCTTCCCTCCTGCAATTCCTGGAGCTCACTCACATGCTGGACAGACAATCATGCAGTGGCAGAAGTCCAGAGCAGGGTCATGACTGAGCCACAGTCCATGCCTGGGCAGCAGCCAAAACATGGGCCAAGGGTTCAGTACCCCGAATAAACCACAGAATTGTGTAAGTCTGACCAGAATTCATAAACAAAGACAACCCAGGGCAAAGCACGTAATTCTAAAAGCATTCTGCACTGAGAACAAATTGGAAAGGGTTTTGGAAAGGTTGAATCAGCCGTGTCTTCCAAAAACACAGGTCAGGAAGGCAGGTAATCCAAAACAAATACAGCAGAATATTTCTCCTATAGCATTACATATTAAGACCCAGGTCTCTTATTAAGACCCAGGTCTCTTCCTGGTGGTAAAATGTTTCTTTATATCTCCCAGTCACTAAAAAAAAAGTTAAATATTTCAGTCTTAAAAATTTAAATATTAGCTGTGCTCCACCTTAGATGTCTTTACATCTAAGTGTAAAGAGTGTCTGCCAGGAAGCTGTATGAGATCTGTATGCAGCAGTTGTTCTGTTCATACAGCTCTTCATCACCAAGCATAAGAATTTAAATAATTGATATAGAAAAAAAATTATTTTCAAGTTACCACGTAAGTCAGAAGGGAAAAAAGAGTAAAATGGTGGGGTTTTTTACTGTCTTTTATTTATTAACTTTGTTAATGTTGTTAATGCATGTGACCTCACAACTCTGCATTGGTTGCTGCTATAGCAGTGTCAGGCAGTCTACTCCCAGCACCTGCCGTGTTTCAGTTACAGAGAGATGTAATCAGCAAAACTGGCTATCCTGTTTATTTCTCTTTTCTTCATACAACCATGTTCAGACACCTGAACAAGGTGATATCTATCATCTTCATATTTACTTTTGGCTTGAATAATCTTTTTTTTACTCCAACAGCACTCCGAAATTTTAAGTAAAATATTTTTTTAAAACCCCACAACAAAAAAAAACCTAAAATCCAACAAACAAACAAACAAACAAATAAAAACCACAACAAAACAAAAACCCAAACAAACAAAAACCCAAATCCGAGATGTAATTAACTATGTTTGGTACAATTATATGTGTACATGCTTACAGGGCAGACTGAAGCATAACAGAGAGGTATGAGAACTAACTTTAACCTGTATGTATAAATTAATTCCACTTTGGCAGCACACAGGTCTGACATATAAAATCTATAATACACTAGTCAAAAGAGGCACACTCAAGAGAGAAGCTGTGGGAAACCAAGAAGGAAAAAAGCAACCACAAAAACTTACTGAGACTAGCTGTGTTACACATCTATTTGCTGTCTTTTACTTGAATACACGTATTTATGCACCAACAGGAACTCCTATCCAACTGCCTTTGACCAGACAGTTATTGCATTAGCTGCAGGTGTAAGATGTGCAGGCTAAAAACAGAGATTTCAGAGAACAAGTTATCTCTGCTTGTTGCTGTTGCTGCCAAAGCAAAGTCTGCTGAGGCTGTAGCATATTAGCTGCAGGAGGAGGAAGCTTCCATCTGCAAGAATGTGGAGAAATCCTACCTCCTTGGATCTGTAGTGTTTATGTTTGTAAAGTCTACCATCACAAGAAAGTAGCTGTTACTTTAGCACCCCCAAATCAAGACTAGGCAATCAGATGAAAGTGGTTAAATTACTGGAGCCTGTTTTCACTTTCTCAATTGGTACAGTTATATATCATCTCAAATTGAAAACCAGCTTTTCTGTTCTTTAAGATATGGCTAGTATTTAAACATTTATACACAGCACTTAGAGAGTTCTTTCCACTGCTCAGGAGACTGGACAACCTTGATGTTCATGTTCGTTGTAACTCAATTTGGTTTATGCTTTGGGTTTTCTTGGTTTGCTTTGTTTTTTCCTCCAGTTTAATGTGCAGCTTTAAAAGTCATGCTGATAAAGAGAGTTAGCTATAATAATATCTGTTGTCCTGCAAATTAAAAAAAAAAAAAAACCACATTAAATTTGTAATGTATATGTCACCACTTGACACTTTGACCATTCACAAGACACCTAAAATGAGAATGAGAAATAGTTCCAACTGAGGCTGGATGGCACCTCTTGAGATCATCTAGTCAAACACAGTCCAGTTGAAGGGTCAGGTAGAGTAAGTTGTAGTTGATTGCACATTCAATGTCACCAAGGATGGAGATTCCACAACCCCTCTGAGTAACATGTTCCTGTGTTTCTTATAGTAAGAATTTTCCTAGTTTTAAGCAAAAGTTCCTGTTCCATTTTGTGCTCATTGACTCTTGTCTTGTACCTTGGCTGCTGATGACAACTATTCAAGCATTTCAACCAGCTTTCAGTCCACTTCCCTGTCCATTTATCCAGCCCATATTAGCTGCCTATGAAAATACTACAGGAAAGTGTCAGAAGGCTTCCAAAGGCTGAGAAAAACATCTAGGGCTCTACTTTTCTCCATCAAGCTTGTCTTCTACTACAACAAAATACAAAACGCTGGTAAATTATAAAAATTTAAATTAGAATCACAAGGACTTCTATAAAAAATAAAACAAAACAACTTTCTACCTGAATCTATTTCAAAAGGTTAATTAGAACTTCAAAAAAGCTTTAGAAATACTATAATTAAGTTATTCTAACTAGTACAATTCTATACAGAACCAGACTATGTGAATTCATTTCCCACCAGCTGGGAAAGATTGAGGATAAAAAAATGGAATATGCAACCCCTCCCACCATACCCACTCATTTAGTGTGACAATCCTTTTTCTTACCCCTGATATCTTATTTCTGGCAACTTTAGTCTTGAGAAATGTATTTTTATTTACGTACAACAGGGAGAAAAATGAACTGTGGTTTCATAGCTGTACATAGTTCCTCTACCCATAATATTAACAGAATATAAGATCTAAATATATTTTGTCACTAAATCTAGTGACAATTATACATGTTGAAGCATTCTTATCACATCAGTTTTCAAATACAATCACATATGCTGTGAACATTAATGCTTGCAGTTTGAACGTAAATTCAACTCTTATATATTCTCTCAAGAATATCCTCAAAATTACAAAGAAAGAAAAGCTACATCCATTAAAAACATCCAAAAATAATGCTAAATATATTTTTCCTAAAAGAAAATAACTTTTGGTTGATGCCTTTTAATTTCCTTGCTTCTAGAAAGAACATGGAGAAACATTATACCTGCAAGCTCCTTCACTGTTAGGTTTGTATAAGTCAAACATACAGAGTTCTCTCATTCCTATCCCCTCACAGCAAAAAAATAGTTCCATAAAATTTTACAGGCCCATCTACTGTTTTGTGGTACAACAGCTGTTACCAGCTGGAGATGATTTATGCTCAGTTGAACTATGTTAAAAGGCATTTGCCTAGTCACCTTCAAACAATCCTTTTTTAATCTTTTCATGACATTTTATAACTCCAAGTCCCTCTTTTGAAAGAATTCAAGGTGCAATTATATATTGATTGAAAAGATTAAATGGCATTTGATTGTATTTTAACAGAAAGAGAGACACAAAGTATTGCAAAAACCCCACAAGCAAGCTACAGGGCTTTTTAAAATCTCTCACCAGATCACTGAGATGCCATAAACAGAATAGTACATCTTACCTATTATTTATTATAGCTGACAGATTTTGACTGATTTCACCTGTGTAAGTGGATCTTCTGCTTTTCAAGGATATTAATACAGACCCTTAAAATATACAGGTATACTTTCAGAAATGAGTAACTGGAAATTGAGCAACAGAAACTACACAGTTTTTAAGTGTTTCACCACACAGATGTACTACAGTAAAAAGGTGACAAGCTTTCCACAATTTTTAATTTCCTTCTGGAAAGGAGTTCACATCCAAACTTCAGACCCAGATGAACACAGGGGAACAAAAGAAAGGTGAGGATTTCTGTAACAGAGAGAGGCCAGGCTCTCCTTCATTCATTCAAATCCCTTTTGGGTCAAGGGGTGCAACTGGGCTGCTCCACGAGGGAAAGTGTGCTGAGGGAACAACAAGGCAGGCACAAGGCAGGATCCTCACCAACAAAATGCATGTCCCACCATACCAGCCCCACTCAGGAAAAAGAGCAAAGCAGGCCCACAGGAAATTTGTGACTAATGCATTTTACCTATTGAGTGTATTTCAGATAATAAGGAAGCTGCTAATACACTAAAGAGATATCAATACAATTCCAATTAACCAGTATTTCAATACTTCCATTATACCTTTTATATTACAATTCCCAATTCTCTTTACAGGAACTTTTGCATGAACATGACCACAGAAAGCATAGAAGAAAGAGGTCAGCTAAAAACTGACTGTATGGTCTGCCTAACATAATTTCTGTTTGATACCAATGTTGACATAACAAGAAACAAGGCCTCAACCTTTCTCCCCTCAAAGCTAATGCATGAATTATCTAACAGTAAAATAAGAAATTAAGTTTTGTGCTTTTCAGAAGTGACTGCTTACTAAAAATAAATACCAGGCAGACTTTAAAAATAGATTTTATTTAGTAATTGGAAAAATATACATTGAACTGGATATTTGGAAATTAATCCTACAATAACTTAAGAAGCATTTTAAAAAGATAAACTGATGGTTAATTGTAAAAGCCTAGTCCTGTCACAATTCACAGTTAAACTGTAATGAGCACAGGAGGTTATTACAATTCTTAAGTCATTGATTTACATTTCATACATATATAGGTCACTATTAATTCATTATCACCTCAATGAAAAGTTTTGGTTCTTTTGTACAAAGGCTAATTACACAAAGAAACATGGAATCTACACAATATCCTAAAATCAAAGTGCTTCTGAGGCTGTGTGACACTTAATGCTAAAACCAATGTAAGCAAATTAAAACAATCCAGATATGAAGTTTATAAATTACTGAATTCTCTATCATATGGAATACATACAAAACCAGTCCAGAAAAACATGTATGTGATTGCAAATCGATAGCAAATAATAAACAGCAGAATCTCCATAAAATAATTCTAAATTATTATAAATTATTGTCTCCATTTTAACAATGGAGGCAAGCATTATTAAAGCTAGAACAAACTAGTCAGTTTCAAACATATTTTATTTATGTAAAATGTTAGATCTCTCCTGAGACCTGTTTGTGGATTAAAAGGCTTAAATTATTTATCTTGTGGTGGTTTATTTCCCTCCAACATAGTTTAGCATCGTCTTGCTTCCGCAACAGTAAAATTAAAAGCCTTCCTCTGATTTCAGCAATTCAGTGTTATTCTTTAGCCAGAGCCAGCTTTAAACATACACAAAAACACACAAAAAATTTAGGACAACCTCACAAAATCTGAGTCCAATTGTGCCTTTGCTCCAATCTTAAAAACTGCTTTAAATTAAGTACTGATTTTCATTCTTTGCAACTCCTTCCTCCACTGAGTGTGTTACCCATAGCTCAGATACAATTTTAAATTTTTTCCCAAATGTTCTCCTGAGTGCTTTCATCTCTTGTACCCGTGAACAATCTTCTCCCACAACAACATGGGAGACACCCTCTTCAAGGTGAGAAACTACTTCTGCACCATAAAAACGGAGCTCCAAAGCTCTAATTGAAAGTGTAGTTCCAGGGATTTTACTTTGGGGCTCATTAACAACAGCATAACAGTCCACATAAATAGTGCTTCCTCTGAATATACCGAGCTGACAACTGCCACACCAATAACGTTCTTCTAGCTCTGCAATCAAGTCCAGAGGCATTGCCTTATTGTCTTTCATTCTTGAGAACACTTCCTTGAGCTGCACAACATCTGTGTTTGCTGTGTAGCTGTCTCCATAACAATCATACTCACGAGCAAAATGTTCTTTTGTGTCAGGAGACATGTGAATCATAAAGGCTGGTTGCCAAGGCACCAGCATTTTGGTTTCAAAACACTGAAGGAGCCACTCTGCCCTCACCACATCGTATTTGTTGGAAGCGATGACGTTTTTCACTCTGACATTCTCAGCTCCTACAATGACACAGTAAGTCTCCGGCCCTGGGTTCTGTACCACACTGCCACCACATTGGGCTATTCTGCTTTCCAGCTCAGACTTTGAGTATTTTCCTATTCCTGTCATAACACAAAACTCAACATCTTCAAATACATTTGAAACCTTGCTTACACTAGAAAGATCAGGAGCTTTAAATTGCTCAGCTATTCCAATTACCTTCCTCACCTTTGAAACAGTTTTCCTTTTTTTCTCATGTGGCTCATCGTACTCATCTATATGAAGGTGCTTAGATGCCAGCTTTCCTTGTGCTTTGCTTCTGAGGTCTTCTAGCATGTCTGAAGTCATGCACTCATACCATTCTTTGTCTTCCCTTATCTTCTCAATTCGGGGGAATCTCAAAGTACAGTCAGTTTTATACATATCACTGTCAACAATCTCAGCTGCCTTGATCTGAACTATGACAGAGTTGCAAGGTTCAATGTACATTTCAGGTTTTTCAGCTCCACACAAAATGTTACCAGGAGGGTCCTTCCTATTGTAGGGCTTCCAGTGTTTAGCCAGTTTCAAGCCCAGATCATACAACTCTTTCATAGTATAGCCAGAGCCAACACGACAAATGGAGTGGAAAATGGTCGGCTTTTCATTCGGAGGGGGCATCTCTGCAACAGCACATAGAAAATGAGACATCATTCCACCACGAGACCCCTTCCCCCAGTAACCACCAACAATTAAAAGGTCCAGCTCATCCATCAGCCCACTGACATATTCTGGTTTGATTTTTAACCAGCCTTCCCCACGTTTGTCAGGCTTGTAGGTGGACATGGGATCTTTCACCATAATTCCTTCCTCTCTGTTATCTATGGCTTCATTTAAAGCATCAATTACTTCTTTTCTTGTTCTGGCACTTCTCTTATGGACCACATGTATCCTGCCCTTTACCGGGGTAAATACACTACTTAAGATTTCATATCTTTTGCTTAGTACTTCATGCCCCAACTTCTGATCATTAACCATCAATACATCAAATACACAGAAGCAGGTCTGCAGATCAGAGTCCTCCACCATTCTTTTTATGTCAAATTTGTTTCCTTTTTGCATAAAAGTCTGTGCCTCAGGATTGTAAGCCATCATTTCACCATCAAGAATGCAATTTTGTATATTGCTCTTAAATACATTATGAATAAATGGCGTTAATGAACCTTCAAGGGGTGAAGCACCAAACTGCTGGGTATAGTCAAACCCATTTCGGGAAAAGTACTTGTACACATCCCCATCTTTGTGCATCTGCATACGTTCACCATCCAGCTTCGTTTCTATGTAGAATGTCTGGTTACTCATTTGTTTCTCAATTTGCTGGACATCTGCAATAGCAGCAAGCATTGGTTTAAAGGCAGAAAACAACATGATAGAAACATCACTAAGCGAGACAGTGGGATCATGCAGCTGTCTGCAAACTTTTTCCAAGTCAGTAGTAACATTGTGCAATTCAGCAGCATCAGGATGAAAAATTGAAAATATAGTTTGTTGACTAACACCAAGCTTTAGATCCTTTATAATCATTCGGATAAGCCACTTTTGTTCCAGTGCTGTGCTCTGGGTAATTAACTGCAGAAGACTTTTCTTTAACTGACCTTTGTTTTTAGCAGCATTATTATTGGCAATTGCATCTAAATGTTCATTAACTTGTTCTATTGTCAGTCTGCCTTGTTTTGGGCTCCTAGGCTTTAGCACAAAGTAGGCGATCATTGCAAAATCCCCAGCATCTCCACGTGAGCCCGTAGGTGTTCTGTAATTTAAAAGCTTTGCAGCATCTTTTCCATCTTTTGGTAAACTAAGCAGTTCAATATAGAGCTTTGCAAGCATAGTTTCTTTAATCCCATATGCCATCCTTTCTCTTTCCAACTGTGGGAGAATGAGCCGCATAGCTGGGTAAAAGGAATCTGTGACATCTTTCTCTTTTTGATGGAGTGCATCATGGAATTTCCTCCAGGAATCCAGAAAATCCTTGAAATACTTGGTTTTCTCTGGACGAGTTTTGGACTTCTGTATTCGCTCCAGAGTAGAACAGAGATCTGCAAAAGGCACGTGAGAGGCCACCGTTTTTTTAGGAGGAGGCTGTGAAACAGGTGCGGAAGCCATCAGTCTGTTTTTCTGGGAACAAAACAAAATTATATATTTATAACAAAACGCCAGCAGGTTATTCTGTCTTAAAAAAAACCCCGTATCTAATTAGGATTTATGCTTTTTTTAAATTTTTCTACCTAAGATCTAACCACTATCTTAAAGGTCTCCAGTTGATTCCTCATTTAAGGGTCAAACTCAGCAGCGAGGCTGAAACACCAGCATCACCTAGACATTGGTCTGCGCGGCAGAAGAAGGCACCGCGCTCCCCTCCCGCTGCTGCCCAGGCGGGACCTTTCAGTGCTCGGTGATTTCCTCCACCACCTTCCCCGAGAGCGCAGCCTGCCCCCGACACCACCCGCCTCGGCCCCTGTCCCCCAGCTGCTCCGTGCGGGCGGAGGGAGCGGTGTCCGGCGGGGCCGGAGAGGGGCCGCACCCCACACGGCCCCGCACGGCGCTGCCATGGCTGCAGCGCGGGGGGAGCGGGCACCGCCCACTCCGCACGGGACCACACAGCCGGGGCATGGAGGAGCGGCCACCGCGGGCGGACTCACGGGGAGCCGCGGCTACCTGCGGAGCCGGGCTGACAACCGCCTGCCCACCGCCCCGGAAGAGGAGGGCCAGCCCGGTGACGCCGCGCCCCTCCCCTGGACCGGGGCGGGGAAAGGCGGGGAGACGACGGAGAAGGGCCGAGCTGTGCCCTGGAAGCGGAACCGCGGCTGCGGTGACTTCCTGCCTCGGGAGGAAGGAGTGGTGGTTGAAGTTGCGCGTCGGGGGCTGCGCTGCCCCGAGGCACCGGCGGCGGCCACCCGGGAGGATGCGGCGGGTGGGTCTGGCGGGCCTCGGCACGGGAGGGAGGCGGTCCCGGCCCCTGAGGCCGCGCCGGGCCGGGGGTGGTGGGGGCGGCCGGCGGGTTTGGGGTCCGGTTTGGGGTCTCGCCGGGGCTAAACGCGGCTGTTCCCTGGGGCGGCGGCAGGCGGGACATTGCCCCGGGCGCTGTGCGGCTCCTGTGCCCCCACGGCGGGACGTGGCCGCCGAGGCGCTGCTCCCGTGACAGCGCCGATAAAAGTTCCTGCAGGTGCCTCCCTGCGAAGCCCCGCAGACCTTCAGCTTCTTGGCAGCAAGATCTCGCTCCAGTGTTTGGTTTGTCTCCACTGCCAGGTGGAACAATTCCTGCAAATGGGTGCTTGTTGAAGGTGGGGCTGATGGTGACAGTAGTGTTCTAAATGGGCCGAGTGATTGTTTTGAAAAGGCTGAAGTGGGTGTTTGTCGTCAGTCAAAAAGGAAGAAATTTAACAAGCTTTGAAATTGCTATATTTTAGCAGCCTAAGTCTCTAGAAAGTTAAAGTTCCAAGTTAAGGCATGGCCAATCTTGGTTTGTTGTTGTTTGGTTTTTTGTTGTTGTTTGTTTGTTTGTTTGGGGTTTTTTTTACACAGTATCATCGAAATTCGGGACATTGAACCACGATGATACTTTGTACTATTTGTCATTTGGGAGGAGAAGTATCACGCGAGTTACGGGGAAATCGTTATCTGTTATCAATACGTGCAACTTGATGCAGAGCTGTGGATGTTGGCTGTTTGAAATAAGCAGGACAAGTGACTCGTTGATTTTAAAGCCAGAGCCATGAAATGTGTGACGCTTAAGTTATTCTTACTGTACTTTTTCCTTTGTTAGGAGTCGCTACTTTGCTGTTGTTTTTCTCTTTTTTTTTCCTTTCTTTTTTAATGAGTGTTTTTGTAGGATTTTAGTACTAAAAAAGTGTATTTTTCTGGTCCTTACTAAGCTTGTAGGTTTTCTTCCAGATCAGTTGACTAACTTCTACCTAATCAGTTGAAACTACCATCTTATAGTCGAGGACCTAATATTTCTACTTCTGGAGGTATTCTGAATAAATATGGCCAATTAGCTGTGGCCACCTCTGCTGAAGGATCAGGTCACTATTTTAAGAAGCCAGAATAAGTAGTATAGCCAGTGTTAGGTATTAAAAAACTTTAAATAAAATTAAATGTAACACTTGTGCAAGCCTTGTCTGTATCTGGAGGAGGTAGAGTCTAGGAAAAGGAAGTGGAGACAAACAGATGTCGTTAGCTATTTCTCAAGGAATATATTTGATTTTGTTTCTTTGTGTTGAAATCCAAAGGATTGCAGTGAGTGTTAAGACTTAACTTTTTTTTTTTTAACTCTTTAATGAGGAAGCAGCCATTAAACACCTGATTGTGCTTCTTAGCACTAAGTTTAAAGCTACTTATGTACTAAAAGTTAGTTTTAAGGAGAGAATGTAATGTTTGCTTTTAAGCACTATGTATAGATGCTATGTTATTGTTATATATGTATATTATTATAATATCACAGTATTGTCATATACTGTGTGTTGTGTATATAGTCCAGGACATTGTGATTCTTGAACTTCATTATAAGATATTTTCAAGTTCATCAAATGTTTCAAACAAGCATTCAGCTTGATAGGAGGAGCATGAGATGCACAGTTTCATTGGTGAAGCAGTTGTAATTTTTAGGGGGTTTGGCTCTTATCACTTCTTAATCTTCCTTTAAGTAACAAGATAAACAGTAAATTACATGTGTAACTCTAAACCATTTTACTCAAAATTCATAAATGGAATTGTCTTTCAGGCAGAGATGAAGCCTGGGAAATCATCACATCTAAAGGTAAATGTTTTATGATATGATTAGTGTATAAAAATAATACTGTTTAATATTAAAAATATAGAGAAAGGCAAAACAATAGAACCTGTGGCAGATACAAGAGTAATTTCAGCTGCCATTCAAAATGAATGAAAAATTGTTCCCTTTAAATACTTTATATTTAAAGTGTTATCCCTTTAAGTATTTTAAATATACTCTTGAATTTTTGTGGGGTTTTTTTCAGTTGATAATGGTGTTAACCATTTAAAAATAGCATTTTTAGGGCAAAATAGAATAGTGTTAAAATGCCTTGATGATAAAGAGGGTTTTTTTTTCTCAAAACTTTTATTGTTACGAGTGATTGGTATTTTCAGTAGCTACTGAAAATATAGCTTATAGGACTTGTAGCTCATATATAAGCTATATATAGCTTATAGGACTTGTAGCTCATCTGATAGAACACAGAGGTCTGCAATAGTTCCTAGGCTGTGGATTCAGCTGTGGAGATGTACAGATACAGGGATGTGTGTGTGTGTGTGTATATCAGCATGTGTGTATATCCCAACTCAAAGCTGAAGCTCACCACTTCCAAATTTCTTTTCTGTTTTGAGAGACATACAGTTTCCATGGCAGACAGTACAGTTCCATGGCAGTTTAAGCTGAAGGTACAGCAGCAGTCTGGCCAAGTCTTACTTGCATTAGGTCTCAACCTTGAGTTGGGCTGCATTGCTGTTCCTATGTGGCCATGGTTTCCTCAGTAAAGCTTTGTATTTCAGTACTGTCTTCTGCTTGTCTTTTAAGCTTACAAGCATGGCCAAATAAATAGCTGTAGGAATTATAGCTGTAGAAATTGTCAGGATTCCCAAAGGCTCGCTTTTCCAATGCACCTTATCAGAGGGACAAGAGGAAAAATTTATTTTAAATGACCTTATGCTTATTTACCTAGCCTTTTACTTAGTTTAAATAATCAATGATTATGAAATACTGTGAATACTGTAAAATGGGATGTGACTCCTTGTTATAGGAAAATCTTGTTTTCAAAGTTACAGCAATTACATGAAACACAGTGCTGTAATACAATATTTCTTCCAAAACCAATATTTTTTTTAAAGTGAAGCAAGAGTGCCCTCCAATAACTTAAAGGGGTGAATGCTTCTTGCTATAACTGGGACATCAGACAGCTATGGGGCAAGTCTGTGACTCGTTGTTGTAGTCTAGGAACAGAAACAGTCTTGTCTAAAGGGGAGATCAGGTTTGTCCAGGTTGGGTGGGTTGGTGGGTCTGCTCTGTTTCTCAGGTTGACCACATCAGCCATCAATACACTGTTACATCATTCTAATACACTGTTCTCCCACTCTCACGCCTTTTCCAGATTATTCTGGCCCTCTATTAGTCGTAAAATTAGAGATGCAAGAGAAATGCAACACATGCTCTTTGTAATTCATGACAGAGCACTTTCATCATAAGATGTTATATTGTAAACTGCTTGGAAGGTTTATAACTTCCCATTCAGCACACCAGGAGTGGGAAATAAAGACCAAGGAGAGAATTTTGTGTGTGTTGTCTTGCAGTATGTTGAACAGTCTCAAATCTCAGCACTTCAAAAATTGCTGACCTTACTGCTCACTGAGTATTACTATATTAGCTTGCCCATTTTATTTCTGTCCTTGAAGTGGAAATTGTGTTCTATTTGTTTCATCTTCTGCTTTCCAAGATAGTGTTTGGAAGGTCTGTTGCTTTGAGCTCCGTAGAAAGTGTGGGTTGTAGCTTTATTGAAAATGAGATTATATTGATTTGGCTTAGAGTCTCTTCTAGGCTTGTTTGAGATACCATCCTTTTCTGCTCTAGTGATCTTTTAATTGGTATTGAAAGGTGGGGAGGAACCTAGGAAAAATTTTTATCTTAGTTTCCTAACTAACAAATATTGCAGCAAGGTGTGAAGGCCTGGAAATGACTGGAACCAGTGAAGTTTCACACAGCTGGGAAAAAAACTTTAGTAGTAATGCCAATTGTTCAATAAGGCAGAGTGGTCAGCTTTATTTAAATATGTAGTGACCACAAAACATTTGTGGCTGTGTAGTTTGCTCCTCCTCTTAACTACTTAGTGAATGTTAAGCTTTAGTTGTAAGATGTACTAGCTTTGCAATTCCAGTAGCTAAATATTTGTGTATACCTAGATATATATATATATATACCTATATATATCAGAAGTAATCACACAGCAGCACTATCTCAGTAGTATCATATTTTGGTAATATTATCCTGCTGAAATAAAATTATAAGTGGTGTCCTTCTCATGAAACTAACATAGCTTATAAAATCAGTTGTGAACATCAGTCTCCAAGTAATAATCCTTAGTGTATGTGGGATAACCGTTGCAAAACTTCATCACTTTTATTAATTCTTTATCTCTTAATAGTTTTGTTTAACAGTGGGTCTCTTACTCTTGTGAATAGCTTGTTGAGAAAACATTTTTGGGGTTTCTTTCATTTTGTAAGAAAGTCAGCAAAATGTTGAATAGTGTAGGTAAGGAAATACTTTTACTGTCTCATTATCAATGTTCTTATAGTCTTGAAATGTAATGCAGGAAATGTTTGTTAACTTCTTTAGGAAGTTATCTTAGAAACTGAAGTAGCTGCTTTATATGTCTTCTAATAATTGTGATATTTTTTTCAAGGAAAATGGATCACAGGAATTAAATTTTCCTATAGACAGTATTTGTGCATACTTGGATATGGATAATAAACATGAACTTATAAATAATATAAGAGGACAAAGTTGAGATAACTATTCTTTTAGACTACTTTATATTTCACCAGTTCTATGTATTTGGAGTAGATAGACTGTATAAAAGCTTAATATCACATTGGGTTTGGTTAATATGTGAATTTTAGGATATGACATTTTTATTTCTGATTCATTTCTAATTTTTGCATAAAATAGAGATGGCAGGTTTTCCTGGTCAGATTGGGTGGAATGCAAAGGCTGTAGCTGCAGAGGTCACCTTTTACCACTCAAGCCTAACAAGATGGCTGGTATAAAATGCTTGGATGCATCTCTGCATGTCAGACTCCTTTGGAGTTTGAATTCAGATTATTACTGTCCTATATCATTTTAGGAGATTATAACTTTGTGTCAAAAGTGTACCTCTTACATGCTCTATGGCTTAGAGCATGTAATGCTCTTAGTGTTCACACTAAGAGCTCTAATCTTATGTCCTCAAACAAGTGAGTTTGTGTTGTCCCTTCCAGGTAGTGTGATTATTCAGTTCAGTGGTGACTAAATGGTTACTGTGGTTTTTGTGTAGGTTTGGCATATGTTTCCATATGAACCAGGAGTGAATACTGCAAGATCTTGTATGGAAGATGGGAGACATCATTTGGTTGGAAAGAAGGTTTAATCCATTGTCGTTAACATAACTCTCCTTATTTTATGCTGTGTGTCAGTTTTTGTCATGAGTCTGTTTTCATGTTTGGTATTTTCAGCAGTGTTTTTCATTGACCAGAGAATAATGTAGTTAATGGACTGTTTTCAGTGGTCTTTCATGATGATAAAATTTTCCATTCAGCTGAAGACTTAATGCAGATTACTGATCTGATAGTGGAAAATGATTGTTAGAAATCATAAGCAATCAAAATACAGCAAAAAAAAAGCTGTCATAAATGTAACTACAAGGTGGTATCTTAGTATAGAGGAGTCTCTCTCTTCTGAGCAGTTGAGGAGTTGCTCTGTAGCCAGAGTTGATTGAGATGCTGAAAGACAGCCACTAACCCACAGCAGTGCTGGCATGTGTGGTGAGCCTCCCCTGGCTGCAGAGTGACGTGCACAGGCTTACTGCATGCTACTTAGCAACTTAGAAATAAAGGCTATTTTTGTTTGTGTTTTCTGAGTTCTAGAGTTACTTACATGAGCAACTTTGACAAACTGGTGATACAGTATGTATGGTTGTTCTCTTGCTTAGTAGGAAAGTCTGAGGGAAAGCAGAAGTTACTGTGGTCTCACTCAACCAGTCTTGTAGTGCTGTTAGTGGACTGCCTGCAGAAATACTGTAAATGGGATTTTGAAGAGTTCTAAAGCCTTTCCTTATGATTGCATTTCTGCTTGTTTTACAGAGTCAGATGGTTTCCAAAAGTTCAAAGGGAGTTTGCCACCAAATTTTATGTTAATGCTCCAATACATTGACTTGCCATTAATCTTCTGCAAGTACAAATGCTTAAATTGTTACCTTTTTCTTTTTTCTATATTTATATGTATACATTTGGGTTCTTTTGCAGGATTTACTTGGAGTAAAAGATCACTGACTTCTACAATGGAAAAATCATGGATGCTTTGGACCTTTGTTAAAAGATGGCTACTAGCTTTGGCTTCCTGGTCTTGGAGTCTCTGCCGTATTTGTCTTTTGCCCTTGATAGTGACTTTTCACTTGTATGGAGGCATTATACTCCTTATATTAATATTTGTATCAATAGCAGGTATATTATATAAATTCCAGGATGTTTTGCTTTACTTTCCTGAGCAGCCCTCTTCATCTCGCCTTTATGTTCCTATGCCTACTGGTATACCACATGAAAACATCTTCATCAAGACCAAAGATGGAGTTCTTCTCAATCTTATTCTGCTGAGATACACCGGGGACAATGCAGCGTATTCTCCCACCATCATTTACTTCCACGGGAATGCAGGCAACATTGGCCACAGGTTGCCAAATGCTTTGTTGATGCTGGTAAACCTGAAAGTAAACTTAATTCTGGTCGATTATAGAGGGTATGGCAAAAGCGAAGGAGAAGCAAGCGAAGAAGGCTTGTACTTAGATTCTGAGGCTGTCTTAGACTATGTGATGACTCGGTCTGATCTTGATAAAACAAAAATTTTTCTTTTTGGCCGTTCCTTGGGGGGAGCAGTAGCTATTCACTTAGCTTCTGAAAATTCCCATAGGATTTCTGCCATCGTGGTGGAGAACACCTTTCTTAGCATCCCATACATGGCCAGCACTTTGTTCTCTTTCTTTCCGATGAGGTATCTTCCGCTGTGGTGCTACAAAAATAAATTTCTATCCTACAGAAAAATCTCTCAGTGCAGAATGCCTTCTCTCTTCATCTCTGGGTTGTCTGACCAGTTAATTCCACCAGTTATGATGAAGCAACTTTACGAATTATCCCCAGCTCGGACTAAGAGATTGGCAATATTTCCTGATGGAACTCACAATGACACTTGGCAGTGCCAGGGTTATTTCACTGCACTTGAACAGTTCATCAAAGAAGTAATAAAGAGTCACTCCCCTGAAGAAATGGCGAAAACATCATCTAACGTAACAATAATATAATTGATATTCTTCTTTGGGGTGGAGTGGGGCAAGTACCTGCACTGTACCTTGATTTGTGATAAGTGGTAAAAGAATGTTTGTTTTTAAATGTATGTCATGTCTGTACTTGCCTAAAGAGTGAAATTAAACTTGGAAAGGTCTGATATTTTATTAAAGTGTTCCAGATAACTTTTACATTTGCAGCATTGTAAATGAACCATTTTATGTCTTTCTCATACTTTTTTGGTATCTCTGTCCATATATTCCACTTGTTTGATATGTACAACAGATGCTATTAAAGAAAATTGCTACAAAAGTAGTACAGAATGTATTTAGAACAACGGGAGGCTCTTTGGTATTCACTGCTGTATGTGTGAGCTTTTTGGACAGCCATGGTTAGCACAATGATTACTTGCTTCTCTTAGAGTTTATTTAAAGTGTGCCATGCATGAGATTAGTGTTTTATTTCTTGAAATTTTATATTATGCAAAGTGGGAAGACTTTAATGCGCTAAATAATATAAAATAACATAAATGGTAGAGTATACTTGCAGGTATACTATCCTGGGTTATTACTGGTTTCTATGGTTATGCAAACTTATATATATCAAACTGCAGTTGAAGATGAAAAGATACTTTCCTTATTTTCATTTGCTGTTTGTATTATAATAGTGCACAGAAGGTTATATGTGCCTGACATCATGACTTCAGGATTTTACCCAGGCAATTTCTGTATAGGAAATAGAAGTAACTTTTTCTGAAAGAGATCAGTGCAATTTAAGCTCCTTTCTGCCTCAAGCTCTCCTCACTAATGCACAGGCAAACTATTTGGTAGTACTAGTCTGCTTGTCCATTTGAGGTGATAATTCTTAAGGCAAAATGGGTGGTCATAGGTAAAAGTAGGTTTTTGTGTTCAGACTTTTACACTTGTGTAGTTAAATGTTTGTGCCCTTTATTTATACCTCCTAAAGAAACAAATTCAAATAATTACCAGTGATCACATGATTAGAGATAAATGGTACAGTTGCTACAGTAAGGATAGTGAAAATGGGCAGATAGTCCTAGATGGTCCTGTCATTGAGGGAAGGAAGGCTCTGCAGACACTGATTGACTGGAGCAACAAGCCAAAGCCAAGGGCATGAGGTTCAGCAAGATGAAAGGCTGGGTCCTGCACCTGAGTCACAACCCCAGGCAGCACTACAGGCTGGGGAAAGAGTGGCTTGAGAGCTGCTCAGCAGAAAAGAGACTTGGAGATGCTAGTCAACAACTGCCTGGATGTAAGGCTGCAGTGTGTCCAAGTGGGTAAAAAGGCCAGTGGCATCTTGGCCTGTATCAAAAATAGCATGGCCAGAAGGATCAGGGCAGCAGTGATCCCTGTACTTGGCACTGGTGAGGCCACACCTCAAGTCCTGTGCTCAGTTCTGGGCCCTTCACTACAAGAAAGACATTAGGGGGCTGGAGCAAGCCCAGAGATGGGTAACAGAGCTGGGAAGGGTCTGGAGCACAAGTTCTGTGAGGAGCAGCTGAGGGATATGGTGGTGTGTGGGTGAAAGGAAAGGTGGCTCAGGGGAGACCTCATTGCTCTACAACCACTTGAAAGAAACCTGTAGGAAAGTGAGGGTCAGCCTCTTCTGCTATGTTTCAAGTACAAGGATGAGAGGAAATGGCCTTGCGTCAACGAAGGTTCAAATTAGATATTATAAAACAAATTTCACTGAAAGAGTGGTTAGCCATTGGACTAAGTTGCCTAGGCAGGTAGTGGAATCACCAGCTGCTCTGGAATCATTCAAGTCAGCTGGATGTGGCATTTGGGGATATGGTTTAGGAGTGATTATGGTTGTGTTAGGTTGATGATTGTACTAGATGACCTTGAAGGTCTCTTCCAACCTTAATGATTCTGTGATCAAAGACATGCTGTTAACTTAGTCTCTAATGGAATGTGGGAACTGTTTAGATCTCTTCTGCAGGTTTAATTACTCATCTGCTGCAGCTGAGTTTGCCTCTTCAAAATATTTTTTTAATAGAAAGAACAAATTGGAAAATCTTTCACACGATCTTTAAAGTTGCCCTTTGGATTCAAATTTTTAAGTACTTTTCTGCCATGTTGTCCTGATTCAGAAAAGCATCTCAGCACACACTTAAAATCTGTTTCCTGAAGGGTAGTCACATTTTAAGCTTGTGCTTAAGTTCTTTGGTTGAATAAAACTGCTTTCCTGAACTGGTGCCTTAATGGTTATGCCTCCTAATGAAATTATAGTTCTTATCTTACGTACACGTGGGTAATAGTTGTCAGCAGTTTGTAGACAGGATGATACATCTTTTCATAAATGTGATTTTTTTTTTTTTAATAAACATTCACATACCAGAAGTTGCTGCTTTCTCTGGTAAGTATCTTTTGTGGTACTATTATTAAGGTTTTTGTAGAGTTGATCGAAAAACTATACATCTTTTTGGATCTATAGACAGAAAAACATAGTGCATCTGAGTGAAACCAAAACTATCTTTTCAGCCTTACAGTGGTGATATTTTCTTTTTCCTTTTGGGGAGAGGGGTGCTTGGGCACGGTATATTGGAGAAGTTTGACTGGAGGCTGGGAGATGAGGCTGTATTTGTATAGTAGAAAGGAGTTGATAGATGTCACATTGCCCTTCCCTGATGTATTCTACAGTGAGATGTAAGCTGCTTGCATAGATTGTTTCACCTACTTCACATTGCTTTAGAATAGAGGTGGAGGGAGAGAAGGAAAATTAGCAGTCAAATACTGCTTTTCTAAAATTCAGTTGATGAAGCCAAAAGAGTAGATTAATTGTTGGAGACAGAATGAAGAGAAAGTAATTGTTTCAGAAGTTGGTCTATCTTGACATTAAATACCATTGGGGCTGGGGGGAGGAGGTGTTCACAGAGCATCAATTTCTAAAGTAGCATGCCATTTAACCCTTCTTGGCACCAATCAAAACAAAACTCTCAACCCCAGAATGCCCCTAGTATTATGTGGTACTTTTATGCAAATGAAGTATTCCTGTTTGAGCACACAGTTGCTAAGACAAAGTCAAATGTGTAGTGTTAGATTATGGCAATCTGAAACTCTTCGAAGTGGGCTGTATCTAAACATTACTTTTTATTATCAAGCCATATATGTTTTCACTATATTGTCTGCAGGACATAAGTATGAAACTTTAATTTTGCAGGTATTGTGTGTGAGTTGACACAATTGTCATGTATGCATCTTTACACTTGTGTGGTTTCTTCCACCTTCCACATATGCACAGTTTTGTTTCTCACTTAATGTGTTAGCCACATACACTTGTGAATGAATGTTATTATGCTATTTTTCATTGCATTGGTTATGAAGTCCACTGAAGGAAAATAGGGAAGTGATGTTTTTATGCAAGTATTCCACTGCTCTGCATACAATTCTTTAAGGGACGGAGGGAGAAAAAAAGGGGAGGAAACTTGTTCTGACAAGTGAAGACTTGTTTCATGGACTGTGTGATGGAAACCACAGTTATCTGCTGCTAAAAACTGAACTACAAGCAACATAGTAATAATAACTTTAAATTGCCAAATGGTGTGTTATGATACTGTTACATTTATTTTATTTAATGCCATTATATGTTTTCCCATAACAGTTATCCATTTGCGTATAGATGTTTCCCAAATATTTGTCCTGTAGATATAAATTTCTAGTTTGGGAAGAAGTTGAGTTCTTTTCACAGGTTTGTAAGAAAGCCTTAGTTTAAATATGTTCATTAAAGGAATTTTCTGTTTTATAGGAAGACATTTAAGTTAAAAAAAAAATAATGTGAAAACAAAGTTCCCAGGGAGGGATCAGGAGTTCAACAGCTGTAGCAGTAGGGTTCCTTGTAAGAAAGCATAAAACCTTGTGGGTGCACACATTGTGGTTTTAATTTGTGGAAATACTTGAGGCTTCCTACTAACCCAAGTTTACATTCCCAGAATTTGTTTCTGAACTGTGAAATGCAGAGAGATAAGCTGTGCTTTCTTCTGGAGAAACATTAACTGGTTTAGCTGCCCTCATGTCCATTTCTCAGGTAAAATTAGAAACAGAGCACAAATGCATTTGGTAGGCTGTGGACAATCTGTCAGCTGAAGGGCAGAAGGATTAACTATTTATACAAAATATGCATATCAGCATCTCTAAGCTAATAATTGGGTCATGTTGGATGTTCACAGTGAAGAATGAAAGGCAGAATTGAGAGTCCAAGGTATGGTCTTTTCTCTTAGCAAAAAGATGCAGATGTACCTCCATTTGTATTTCATCAATTCTTGAAAAATACATTTTTATTTTTGTTAATGACAGGCAATTTTGCTAGGGGCACTTCTGCCAAATACAAAACCAGTGCCTCTTGCATGTAGTGGGATCAGCCTAATGTATCCCATGAGGTATAATTTGCAATGCCATCCTGCTTGTATAATTTAGAGTAGAACCCCACAGAAGTGTAAATAGAGACAGCATATTAAAGTTCTAAATAACACTTATGTTTTGAATTTAGAAACAGTCATTGATTATGAGATGCAAGCTTTTTGTTTGATTTTTTCTTTAATATATAGTTAAGCCAAAACTGTCTTATGAAGTATTCTTAAGTTTTGTAGACAAAGCATAAATGTTATTGTATATGTGCTAATTGTGGCAAAGTTTTACATTATCATTCTAGTTGGTTTTTACAATAAAGTTAATTTTACAAAAAACACTTTTCTATTTTTATGTACTGACATATGCAATAAATTGATACATTAAAAGTGCTGGTAATGTCTTATTCTAGTTTGTGGCCTGTGTTCAGTGTGTTTGCATGGTAACAGATCAACCCCAAGGTATAATTTTCAGTCACTTACTAAAGCCAGAGCACATGGACTAGGCATCTGCATTGTTAGATGTGGCCTTTGTGGAAAGCTATTACATCAGAGGAAAAAGCATATTAAGAAATATGTTTCTAAGCTTTGCCATGTATCCTCACTTTCAGGAAGTGTTAGTAAGTAAAACTGGTGTGTGGTGGCTCTCCATCACTTTCTAACACATTTTGCATTTCAAAATTTCTCTGTCTGGGGATCTGAGAGATGGTCTAAGTATTATGTCCATTAGAAAGCATTTTGAAGTGTTTCTGACTTGTTTTACCACATATGCTGGCAATATTTTAAATACCAGTTTTAAATCCTATAATGCCTCTCAGATTTATAGTTAATTCATACAGTTGGAGTGGGATACTCAGTCTGAAGCAATTTCTACTTTCTTACAGAGAAATGCATTACTAAGCTTATATCACCTCTGCTCCCATTCAGCATGGTTAATATCAATTAACATGAAAATAAGCCCAGAAAATAAGGGCTACTGCTGTCTTTTATGAAGCTGAAAAATTTATGTCCTCTCCTGAATTACTTCAAGGCTTATAGTTAAATTTTAACTCAGTACCTAGGAAACGGGGCTGTGGGTGGGGGGTGTAGGTGTGGTACATTTGGACACTCCATGATACCTATTAGTGTGGAATGAAAAAAAAATTCTAATTTTTGTAAAGGAAGAAATGAAAGTACAGGAACAACTCCAGATTTGGGTACTTCATGTGAATATTGCCCTGAATGAGAAGCAGGTTGCTGTCTTGTGAACTATGTCACTAAAACTTGCTTGCTCAGTAGTGTTCTGGAGAACACAAGGTCTTGCATTTGCTTTCTCTTACTTGAAAATTGATAAGCAGCTAGGCTACCAAGTGCAGCACAAACTGTGTCTTGGAATGTCTCATGATGTTATATTCATTTGCTTAGCAGATGGGTATAGGCCTTCATATCAGGCAAAACACCATATTTGAATTTTTCTCTGAATTCGCAAGTACTGTTTAAATCATAGCAGACATTCATGAGGGCACATGAACATCCAACTAAAACTGGGGCAGCCCTGCCGAGAAGGACTTGGGGGTGTTGGTGGGTGAGAGGCTGGACATGACCCCACCATGGGCACTCACAGCCCAGAAAGCCAAAGGTGTCCAGAGCAGCATCCAAAGCAGCAGGGCCAGGGAAGGGATTCCTCTGCTCTGCTCTGCTCTGCTCTGCTCTGCTCTGCTCTGCTCTGCTCTGGTGAGCCCCACCTGCAGTGCTGCATCCGGCTCTTGATTCTTCAGCACAGGGGGGACATGGAGCTGTTGGAGGGAGTCTAGAGGAGGGCCACCAACCTGATTAGAGGGATGGAGCACCTCTTCTATGAGAAAAAGCTAAGAGAATTGGGCTTGTCCAGCCTGGAAAAGAAAAGGTTTTGGAGTGACCTAATTGCAGTTTTACAGTACCTTAGGGAGGCTACAAGATAGATGGAGAGGTTTTTACAAGGTCATGAAGTGACAGGACAAGAGGAAAAGGCTTAAAATTGAAAGAGAGTAGGTATAGATTAGATATTTAGAGGGAATTCTTTGCTGTGAAGGTGGTGAGGCACTGTAACAGGTTGCCCAGAGACGTTGTGGATGCCCCATCCCTGGAAGTATTCCAGGCCAGGCTGGATGAAGGTCTCAGCAACTTGATCTAGTGGAGGATGTCCTTGGCCATGACAGAGTTGTTGGAACAAGATGATCTCTAAGGTCTCTTCCAACCTGACTCTATGAAATGAAATCCAGACCAAAGGCTTGCTGTCTGTTAAAAAGATCAAGTACAGACAGATAAGGCTTTAAGAAAATGCTGAACCATTGGCTTAGCAAAAATTATTTGCTCCAAAGATATTGAACATGCCTGGGCTTTTAATCTCTTGTTGGACTCTATTCAGGGTCTTTTAGATTTTGTACTGAGTTCTGCCTCTGTAAGTAGATAGGAAGATACACTGATTATTTTCTGGATTTGTTTTGAAAACATTGATGTGATTAATTTGTTATGCTTCAGCTTGGATGGGGACAGAATAACTTTTGTATGTCTGGGAAAAACAGCAGTTTTTCTTTCTCTGAAAGGCAATGCAGCTTAAGAGCAGATTTGGTTTTACTGTATTAAAGAACATGGTTTCACTCCCAGCTGGAGATGCATATTTAATAATGTGAAGCAATGAGCTGAATAATGCAAAGCTGCAAGGTGGCTGACAGAAATGTATGTTCACATACCAAGTTCAGAGAGATGTTGCTGCTATTTGACAAGTAACTAAGGAACTGATTGTGCTGCTTGAAGGCAGAAAGAAAGGAAGTTCTACAGCTGGTTTGAATTACACTTAATGGCTAGTGTAGGCTAACTATTTACAAAAATTCAAAGGGAAAGGTCAGGCAGAGAACCCTTTCCTGTTTGTCCTCTAGGACTCAAGGACAGTGTAGCAAATACAGCTACGAGGAAATTTTGAAAATATTTGAATCCTTGTCCTGTGCCCTCTATTGAAGGTCTCCAGACTGTAGCAGCAGCAGAGCGGCCACTCCCACATGAAGGGCCATAGCTCCGTGTTTATCTTGTTATCATACAAAAGCATTTTCAGCCCATCTGTGCAAAATCTGTTAAGTTGCATAGTGTCAAAGAGGTGGAGAAATGCAGTTCTCCATGTTGCTGGATAGCAAAGCCGGTGAGACAGTAAGAGGAGTGGGCTTCAGCTGTATGAGAGGGCTCCTTTTTCCCTGGGCAGTAAGAACCAATTGCTGTAACATCATGGGGGGGAAGGGGAAGGGGAAGGGGATGGGGAGGAGGCTGCCATTAAGCTGCTGTAGTATATAAATCCTGGGTTGTCTTTTTATATTTTTCATGTTTTGAAAATTATTTTCTAGCTGGTTCTGCTGCATACTTTGAAAGACACCTATAATAATTGTTTTTCCTTTCTGTGTCAGTTCCTCTTCTCTTTGAAAGCACTGTAATAACCATGTAAAAAGTGACAGTGGCTGCAAGTCAGATCTAGGTTTACTTTGTGTAGTATGCATTTGGACCCAAATTGCCTGGGTATCTAGAGAAGTAATATATTGCAAGAAATGAAACAAAGATGGCATACCTAAAATATGCAGACACATTTGTGTTATCCTCGGCAATTTTGAAATGTTGATGAAAACAGAAAATATTGTCCTTTTCGCCTCAGAAAAATCTCATGTAATTTTTTGTTTTCCTTTTAACAAGATAATTTATCAAATAAGGCTTAAACGGTTTGTATAACATGTCCTTTGCTTGAAAGGTATTCAACAGCTTCCTAGAAGTTAAAATAATAAGATGTAAGATATACAGCCACAGGAGTGGCATATCCAGAAATAGAATGCTTTTGGGATCCATTTGTGAGGCAGAATTTGTCCGGATTTGCTGCTGGATAAGCTGTAGTTAATGGCTGAAAGAACTAATTAAGTGTTCTTGAAGGGAATTTGTACTGTTTCAGAGGGGTATCTGTGAATACTTACATACAGATCTCTTTATTAGCAGAAAACTATAATACAGGATTTATTCTGATCTCCCTCAAAATAGTCCTCCTGTTTTGTCCATCTTCAGAAAGGACTCGAAATGGAAAATTTCAGAATGGAGCCTCAGCCTTTTCTGTGCTCTGCACTGTCTTGTGTGGTAAGGCGAGATAGCGTGGTCTCTTTCTTGGAATAGCCGCAGGGACCATTTTGCGGCTGCTCCAGAAGTATGTGGAGCTGGACCCTTGCCACTGGAGGCGTACTTTTAGTGCAGCCTGCGACACACTCGCCTGGATCTCTGGGTTGCAGCATCTGCACAACCTCCTCTTTAAAAACAGAACGTTTGTGTTGAAGTAAACTTTGATGTTTCTTCAGTAAATTGGGTTTTTACACAAGACTTCACAGTCATATCAACTGCTTCTCTTTTGTGCATTGAACTTCGTTATGGGTTTTTCCTCTCCCACAAAGAAGATGCTTTTGTGGTTAAAGTACATAACTGGATTTCAGGAAATCAAGAATTCAGTTTCTGGTTAAACCACAAATTTCCTGTATGATTGGTTGCTATCTCTGCCTTGGTTCCCCACCAGATGTAATGTTGATCTTTTATAAATTTTCAGATTAGCAGGACCCATTTTTATAATTTAATCTGGACCTCTGCATAATGGAAATGAAAAAAATTTAAAAAAAGTTCATTTCCTGCATAAAATTACAGGGTTTGTTTCTGCTGTAACATCTTGGAAGTTTTACACAGCCTTAAATTTGGGTTCAGGAATCCTTAATAATGGGTTCAGGAACCCATTTTCCTGTCTTGTAGTGAAACATTCTCACCTTTAAGCATCTTCAGTGGTAATGTGTTGGGGTTTGGTTTTCATTTATTTATTGTTTTGAATTTACCTAAATTTTTAATCTTTTTCCTGGAAGTAATGGACTTGGTTAACTAGAATTCTTAGACTAGCCAAGGCATTTCTTAATAGTTTTCCTTGGCTAAATGAAAGAGGTTTTTTAGTCAGTTAATCTGAATGTTCAACATAGCTCATACTTTGGGGTAAGGAGACACTGGTGTATGCACAGATCATGTACTGTGTATGCAAATTAAGACCATATTTTCAGAATATCTTTATTATAAGGGTTTATTTTTATTTGTTTGTGGACTTAAATGGCCAGGGCTACTTTTCTGCAGTTTAATCCAATGATATTTCCTTTTGTAGCAAGAGTTTGGAAAATGCTGCTTTGAACTGGTTTTAAAGCAGCCCCTAAGGTTTGCTGACTGCATGTGTTTCTTGAGACCAAAATTGTTGATGTGGTACAAAAGTTTGCAAAAGGATTTTCAGGAAAGCTGTCCAGTAGAAGCAAGCTGCTAGCCAAAACCTGAACACCATTTCTGAGATTAGTTATTTAGGTCTATTATATTAATTCTGTATTTTTGACCTTTTTCACAGTTCAGTTTTGTCAGTCTTAGCTATATGCAAATAGGTTCTGCCAATATAAAAGCACGATGCTATTTCCCTACAGCATATATATCCAAATAGTATACCTCTATTTCAACAAGAATATTCCACTGAGAGCTTATGCTCAGCTGAAATCATCCCTTCCCATGTCTGCTTGTGGGAGGCTGATCTGAGCACTCCTTAGTCCTCTTTAGTCACACCTTAGTTCAAAACACAGCAGAAGCAGCATGTGCTGATCTTACTGACTTTGCTTTGCAGCTCTGCCAACGAGAGGAATCACAAGGAGAGTATGTTGTGACAAGACATAGTGGCAAGCATTGAGACACTGCCTCCAGCTTCCAGGCTCTGCAGCCAGCATTGGGTTGTTATTTGGTTTGGGGGCTTTTTTGGGTTTGGTGATTTTTGGTTTGTTTTTTTTTTTTTTTTTTTTTTGAAGTAATATTTGTGATTCTCTTTGATGCAATTAGCAATCTGCAATTAACTAAAGCTCCATTTGATTATATTAGAAGTTGTTTAACTAAGTATGCTTCTAGGTGATTCATACAGGTTTTCATGATTGACCTCCTCTTGTCATTAGCTATTGTTCCACTGTTTTTGTCATCACCGAAGTTGTCTGAGCTTACACTTTCTTTCAAACCACTTAACTGCTTATAAATCTACAGAACAACACAAGGTTGCCAACAGAGGAATCCCTTTGATGCTTAGCTCCAAATGCCTATTGAATTTAACAATTTCCCATGTGTGGGCTGTTGAGATTTTCCTCATCTCCCTTTTGAAATTGTCATTGATCAGAATTATAAGCAAGATGGAGCCAGATGTCTTACAGAAGTCCTCTATGTCACCACAATTACTGTGTCAGCCCAAAAAATGACCCATTTAAAGAGCCTGTGGAGGCTGGGAACAGCCTATTTTCTCTAGAAGTGGCAAGAGCACTGCTATTTATATACCAGTCTGATATTTTCTGATACATTAATGACTGCAGAGACCTCACTGGCCAATAGCTTCTTGGTATTCCTGGATAGCTAGTTATAACTTTCGTGTTCTCACTCGGTTTCATTTTCTAAAATAGCACTTCTTTTCCAACTGTCACATTATTTTTTATTTTTGGAACAGTCAGTACTAGTCTGGTAATGTTCTGATGTCTAGGGATACTTGAAGGCATGTCTGCTTAGTACCAATAATTGCTTATTCTGTTAAAAAAAACCTACATTAGTTCATATTAAATTTCCTTCAAAATGCAGCCCCATTTACAGCCTAACTTACTCTTTAAAATGGGAACAGAAATGGTATGTTATTCTATCTTTTCCACCCCACACTGATTTCTATATAATTTCTCACAGTGGCTTCTAGGTGCGAGATACAGGATATCTATTTTTTCCTTTGCATTTAGGGACAGATTTACTTATCTGTGCAGGATGTGTGTAGTTGCTAGAGGTGGCAAAAAAAAGAAAAGAGTGCCTTGCATCACAACGGAAGATGATAAAGCCTATAATCACACTACATTTCTTGTGGCCTTAGGAAACAGAAGAGGGAGAGGCTACAGAAGCTGTCACTCAATTGTTGTTCCTTCTTCCTTCTCCTTCCCAACAGAATTAATTTGATCTGAGCTACTCTGGTAGGTGTTGTCATAAGGATTTATTACACAGTGTTTGGACTGACCTGTAAAAGTTTTTTCTTTTGAGAAGATAAAGTTTGGTTACATGGTAAGAGGGGTTGGCCCGTTGATTTTAGCCATAATTGTGATACTCTTTATCATTTTTCTTCTGCCCCACACCATGGGAACTTTTAACAAAGGGGTAAAAGTTGAATTTTTGTGTGAGAAGACAGAAAAAAAAAAATCACATGAACATATGTGGGGTGTCTAGGTATCTTTGCTGTTACAGAGAAGAAAGAAATTCCTAATATAGAGTTTTAAGATGAAAAGACTTATAAAATCTTAAAAGATTAACTTATACCAGAAACTCAGGATTCACCTGAGTGTTGTCAGCATGCATGTTTAAAGTTTTGTGTTGTTTTTAATTTTAAATTCTCTAAATAAATATTTTCCCTTTTACCCTGTTCTTATTTTCCCCTCTCTCATTCTTTTCCATCCCCTAGTTTTCACCACTTCTAGTTCCACCCCAGCAAATTTCCTTTCAGTGCTTCTTAACGTTCCCTTTTGCATTAATGCAGGTTCTTGAGTTCTTTAGAGAGACTGTATTTATTAGAAAAGTTTAATAAAATGTCATCCCTTTTCCAGATAGTTTGATGAACTGAACTGCAGAATTAGCATCTTCATACAACTGAGAAACCTGTAATTTGTGACTCATAACTGGGAATGTTTTCATTATTGTTTTTAGAAAAGGAAAAAAAATATTTTTAATAATTTATCTCCTCTGTAGGCATATTGGCACTTTGGATATGAATGTAAACATGTTAATATAAATGATATAATGTATATAGAGAGTACATCTATATGCCTACACACACACAGAAGTACATGCCTGTCATATGTGTATGTCTTTTAAGTACCACTGGATGAAATTCTGCCAGGAAACTTTACATGGTTTCTGCACTTTTAGATAAGGCTTAAAATCACCAGTGGTACTGGCTGTGCCTGAATTTAAAGATTATGGGAAATGGCTATAGCAAGCTGCCACATAAATAACTAGTGGAAAGTGAAAGGAGGAAGGTAGCTTGTGAGAAAGTATTCGTTTCCAAAATGCAGCACAGAGAGGTGGAAACAAAGGGAAGACAGAATCTTAGATGTTCACTGTGTACATTAAGTCTAATGGTGCTATCAACAGCTTCATATGACAGGAAATGATCTGGGCGTTTTGTTCACTTATTCTGGATGCCCTTAGTTTCAGAGAGCAACTGGTAACATGGATTGCACCTCGGAAGGGGACAGCTGAACTCTCCCTCTGGCTTTAGTAAGGAAAGAGCAGCGATGAAATCCGTGGACTGTGTGCACGTCATCCAACAGAAGGATACCGCCTCCTCTCCCTCTGCCCCCCCTGGTGCTGCTTCAGGCGCCACGGGACTTTTTCCTGTCACATTCCTGTGGCTTGCAATGCTCCTGTCCTCTTGTCTTGCAGCAGTGTCTCTTTACCATGTTATCATCCTGAAAACAGAACTAGAAGCCCTGCGCAGCGAGCTGATCTACAGCATCCAGGCAAGGTCTCCGCTAGACCAACCACTCGTGTCCCCCGATGAAAACAAAGCAGGTAGCCCTGTTTCTTCCTTCCTGCAAGTGTCTGCAGCTGGCTCCAGGCAGGTAAGCTGGAGGGGGGCGTTTGGACTTGCAGGGCATGGACCAGTGTGGGGCTGCTCTCACTGACTGTTGCCTCTCCTCGCTAGGAGAGCAGGCTTGCTGGTACTGGCGCAGCTGAGAGCTTCCAAAAGGAAATCTGGAACGGGAGTAGAAACAGGGGCAGGCGGTCTGTTGACAACACAGAAGAAAAAGGTAAATACCAGATGATGAAGTGGGTTGGGGTGCTGCTGTTGGATACTGTCCAGAGAAAAGCAGGAGTGTTTGATTTGTGTTTTCTTTCTCCTGTCAGTTGATCCTTGCTCCCGGAGCCTATTCTGGTTTTCAAAATTATTGGTGGATGAATGGTGTTAACCATAGGCATTTCTCTTTAAGGACAGAATATTAAATCACACAATGTTTTGGTTTTGAAGGGATCTTTAAAGGCCATGTAGTCCAACCACCCTGCCATGAGTAGGGACATGCTGTTTCAAGTACCAGATATTTATGCTATCTGCAGGTTAAACTTTGAATGTTAGACCCCAAATTGCATGATGTGTTAGAGTTGAGAAAGGCAACTTCAAGTCATTCAGATTTTTAACTGTTCAATTCTCTCTGATCAAAGTAGGGAGGGAAATCTATTAATAAAAATGCCAATTCACTTTTCTGGGAAGCATACTCATCAAAAAAAAAGAGAGAAGTAATGAGAACTTTAAGGAAATAGGAGCTTTTAAGAAGAAAGGCTAGCTCATACCTGACAAAAGAGGCAGACTACAAGGAATTCAGAAGTTTAGCATCATTTCTACATTAAAACAACCTATCAACAAATAGTAAAATTAATAAAGGAATGCCTATCCAGTAAGATTATTTTGGTCATGGTTCTCCTTTTTAAAAGGTTCTGCAAAGAACACTGAAGACTGTGCTCCATAAAAGACCACTGATGTGTATTATAGAGTTGACATATTAATGGGATATATTTTTTTTTCTTTGGGGATAAAATGGCTATATTTCATTATTTTTCCAAACACAATGAGGTCTTATAAGATGAAATGCAGACTTTTATTATACCACTTTGCACACATATGCTAATTGCACTGAGTAACTAAAATATTCCCGAGTTGCTAAATCAGTTCACTCTTCTTATGTATACTTTTATATTATTTTAACTGATATCTTAAGCTATTTAGAGAAGTTGAAATGGAGTAAATTATAGGTAAAGACTAAACGAAGCTTTGCATAAAATGTGTTTCTCAGTAAGCAACTAAAATGAAATGTATTTCACTTGAACTTCAGTAAGCTAAATGAAATTAAAGTTCTTAAGTATAATCCCCTTACTTCCAATATTCAAAAAAACCCCATTAATTTAGGACATCACTTAAAATCCATAGGTTTATATGAGATTTATTCTATTTCAGTCTTTGATTCAAGCTCTTGGCTAAGAAAGATTTCGCAAACAGGACGGAGTTCATGATTGCTTAAATTGTATTTCTTGTAGCCTGTTTCCTACCACAGGAACCACAGAGCTCCCCTGCCCTCCCCACCCTAGGAACTCCCAAATAAAAAAAAGTGATCTGAAGTACAAATATCATGAAAAATAAGGAGATTACTTTTTTTAAATGAATGTTAGAGCATCAATATTTTTCAAGTAATCCAGTTTCCTTCACAATAGCTTTCATCTTTTGTCTTATTGCTATTTGAGATGAGCAGGTTTGGGGCTCCTCAGCTGTGCTTCTGAGTAGACTGTTGATTCTTCTCATCATGTAGCCACCTCTGATCATACCTGTAACATATAAAATTTCAATTAAGCTACTTATTTCTGTAAACTTTTTTTTAAGGTACAGCTGGCTTTAAGGTTGTTTAGGATGGATCAAAGAAAACACAGAATAAGAGCATTCATTTTAAAGGGAAAAACTACATAAACTGACCTATTACAAAAATGTTTTCTAACATGAACCTCATATTTTTGTATATAAAAAAGGAAAAATTAAATTGCAAATCTCTCATTTATATCAAAGGTTGTCTGTTAGAATTAGCTTTCTACTCACTCTAATTACAAACAATTTAGCTTTTCAGAGTTCAGTAACATATTATATTTTCTCAGATCAGATTTCACTGATGACCATGAACCTACTAGTCAATGTTAAATTTTGTTTTAGCAGAGTGAGTTAAATAGAAGAACATGGTGTTGTTCATGGTGCTGAATCCAGTCTACTACTTGGTCATGTACACAGAATTATATGGCCCTTCATTTTGATCTTTTGACATTCATATCTGGGTTCCAGAATCCCATCAGTCTCCAAATTGTCCTGCAGGTGTATGGCACTCATTCTGCTATAATGACAAACAAATCAGGGTATTGAGTGGAGTGCCTGTTCTTGCTCTACTTCTGTTTGCTTCAGCAAGGTCTCAAAGTAGAGTCTGATTTCATAATTGATTGTTGACTCATCATTTTACTTTTATATGGATGAATTCCTTAGAAAGTTAATATTTGGAAACATCACTGGATGTTTCCTTAGAAAGGAATATGGATCAATTCCTTAGAAAGTTAATATTTGGAAACGTCACTGGTATCTAATTGCTTCTCTTGTGCTTCAACAGAGAGCAGAAGTAAAATATAGAACTAATATCTTGTTTATAAATAAAGTCATTGTTCAGTTCTGGGATTTTTAGACTTTAATCATCAAATTCCAGGAATGGATGCCCCATCATTCTTTTTTTAGACCTACTACATCCTTTCTTAAGCATACTGAATTTTCATTTTAATGCATACAAGTGAAGCATTTTAATTAAAAGGACAATTGAATGAAAGTGGATTTAACACAAAGTTGTTTCTTTTTTTATGGGGTTTACATTTGTCTGTGCTAATGCATAAAACTATTAGTCATCAGTAGTTGCACATTTTGTGTCTTGAAAAAATTTCCAGCTCGGGTAGGTTGAAGAGAAGTGTTTCAAGCATCAATTCCAAATAAAGCTGCACAGTCAGCAATCAGAACCAGAGTTCTTGATGCAATGAGTAGGAGGTAATGGGTGATTTTGAAACGCACACTCCTGGCAAATGTCATATCGGGACACGTTACAACAGATGTACTTTTTCTTTTTGTCTTTCTCTTTACAAATTTCATCTGTGGGGGAAAATTGGTGCACAACAAAAGACCTCTCCTGAATTTTATATTCTATTCCCAATCATTGATTGCATTGCCTGTGTGTTTCTTCCTAAAAGCTGCATGTGCACTTGAGCCTAGGAACAAGATTTAGGTCCCATTGCCTAAGCCAAAGTACCAACATCAGGTTTCATTTTCACACTCCTTCAGTTCCTCAATCTGATCATTATTTGGGGATTCTGATTCCCATGGCCGAGGGAGGTGAGAATCAGGCCTTCTGTAAGCACAAATGCTGGGATCAGAGTGGAGCCCCCATGGACTACATTTACTTTGGTGTACAGAGGTTGCCCAACTCCTTGCATGTATGAAGGAGCTGAGGAGCTATTCTATGTAATTCCATAAATCAATGAGGCTGGGCACCTGGCATGTGATTTGGCAATTTGTTTTTTTACTAGCAATTTTCAGGTTCTACTCCAATAGCAGTCGTGTCCATGGGAAGTAACTCTTACCTTCCAAGCATGGTGATGGAATTTTGCCTTTGCTCTCAATAAAGTTACTGTACTGGAAAATTGATACATTTTTTGGTTGGAAGTGTTTTGACTGTGTATGTTGTTACTTTAGATATCTGTGAGAAAGGGATGGCAAGAGGTTTTACAAGTGGTACTTGACTTTAGTGATCTTTGAATTGAGATGTAAGCTTTTTTTACTAGCTTAAACAAATGCCACATATAAAATTCCCTTACCAATTATTCACAATACTTCATATTGTATTGTTTGAAGAGGTCAAAGAAAGCCCTACTTCTTGAAAATATATGTTATCCTTATTTGTTTCTGCTGGCAAAAGTGTAACTCAAAAGGAAATAGACCCTTCTATGAAAAAGGAAAGAAAATTACTTGATGCAATTCCTGCAATTTTACATGAAGAATTTCACTGAATGAATGAGTGAATAAATCAGTGCTGTGTATTATGCAGAACACTGTACAGTCAAAAATACACCAAATATGCTCTAAGTTTTAAACCCAACATTCTGCTATATTCTGTATAATAGAAGTCTTAATTCCTAGTAAACAATTCCTTTGTGTTTCTAAAGGTAACGTGTTATTGGCAATTCTGTGAAGGCCAAAATAATGCTATTAATTCTTTGAAGATGTTTGTTAGCTCTTAGTCGTTCATGCAACTATAATCAAGGAATTTTAATGCAGGGACAGACTGAATCCATAATTAATGCCATACAAAGACATGTCTATTAAAAAATACCAGATTAACCAGTTGTCCAGGTTTCTACTGCGATAGAGTTCATGAAAACCAGTTTATAAATATGCACAAAAAAAAAAACTAGAAGACGTCTTGTGATGAGAAATCAAGAAGTTAAGGGAAGAAAAACTGCAAATGCTTCAAGAAAATGCTTGTCATTATAAATTAAATTGTCTGGTGTTTAAATGTGCTTTGGGAAACCTATAGAGAACAGATCTAGACAAAAAAGGAACCTGTATAAGGAGGTCTGGGTTTGTTAGTTTTTTTTCAAGATTAGGGTTTTTCCTAGGTTTTATTTCAGCAAAAATGAGCACAAATGTCTCAGACCTCAGATATCAAAACTTAACATTTTATACATGAGCTTACAAATATTAAACTTGAAATTTTGTTTGGATGGATCATTAAGTGAGATTGCAAAATACTAAAATTATATGCAATTTAAAAAATAACAAAGTTTGCATGTGAGGGAAAATTTTATTTTACCAATATAAGTTCTTAAAGCATGGAGATATGCTGTCCTTCAGCAAAAGATAGTAGAGATTCTTTAAAATCGTGACTACATTGCTCAACCAGTAGAGAACACATCATTGCATGTGCTGGCTGTGGTTTATAAAGGCATCTGGACTGTTTAATATCTTCAAGACACTTTTATACAGATAAATCTCATGGTGACATTCAGTTTTGGTATTTTTACACATTTTCAAGTTGTATTGCATTAATCCTGCATTTTGCTTTTATTATTAATCAAAAATCCTCTAGACTACAAAGATGTTGCTCAGGTTTGACTTACTCTGGGCTAAAAGACATTAAATAGCAACTATTCAATGTGTATTTTGTAATACATGTAATCTTCATCTTGTACTTAAGATTAGGATACTTCTTGGAATACAATTGCTGGTGTTTTTTAACAACATTTACTTTTTACTGAAAATTCCTGTTAATTTACGCAGAAAATGTACTTTGTATATCCATATATTCTCCTTCTTAGTAGTATGTTTACTTGGAATTTTTTCAACAAATTACTTAATTTTAGGCATGTAAATAGTTCCACTGAAGTCAAAGTACTTGTATATACTGGAAATAGTTATGTGTCAACTTTGGCTTCTGAACATATTTTTGAAGCACGTTGTTGTTCAGTCCTTCAAGCACTTTTTTAGATATTGTCTTTTGTAGCTTTAGGGAAAATGGCCACTGTGCTAGTTTCTATTGTCATGAAGGACACAATTGCATGCATTTTCTCCAAAAACAAGCTTACTATATTCTGTGGGGGCTTGTTCCTATCTGCATATATTAAAAGAAAAGAGACAGATCTTTTTTTAGAGATTAAGTGCAGATCTGATGTCTTTAGAATGAAGTAGAGTTGGTATGTTTTTTAAAAAGATGGAGATGATCTCAAACTGTACTGATCTTGCAGATTTTAATTACTATGAGCAGTTCTCAGCAATGCTGACTAGAATTTCAGTGCTGCAACCAGAGCTGAAACAGAAATCCACACTTGCAAACTGAGAATTAGGATAGCTTGAAGAATGCCCACCAAGTTTGCAGGCAAGTTTAACAAGAGTTGCTAAAGCAGCCATAGCTTTCACTGCTTGTATACACTGCTCACTGGCATACAGCTGGATAGCAGCTGGTTAGGGGGAATCATCACAAATCTTGTTTGGTTAGTGAAAAATTTGGTGAACTCACATTAGTGAGTTCTTTTAAAAGCAAGAATTAAAATTTTGTTTTAGCTTACTGAAATACTAGGTGATCACCAAATTCCATTCACTATGAAGACATCTTGTTCCAAAATGAATTAAAAATTTTGAAACTTATTGCCTGATGTGCTGTGTTGTGTGTCTCCATAAAATCACATTTTCATTTTATTTAGAAGTTTATTTTCCAGAAAATTATTTTGCTCACAAGTGTGATAGAAAAATGTGTGAAGTATAATACCTTTATTAATTTTGAGTTTTTTATTTCTTACCAGAAGGTAGATAATTCAGATGCCTTTGAATTCTTGGTTTGAAAAATCTATAAATTGTAGCACATTATTGATGTGTATTGATAAGACTCAAGGACACATTTCAGTGTAGGAGACAGGAGTTTGGATGACAGAATTCCTATTACCATGAGGGCTTGCAGGTTGTGTGATCATTCTGGAATTGGTTCATTCCCAGATGTGCACTTGAATCCTTCTGTGCTGCCAGTTGGCACTGCTGAGTGCTGGTGAGCATCCAGCCCTCCTCTGCTGTTTTCAAGAAGGACTCCTTAAAAATGAGATTTAGAAACATAAAGAGACTTCTTTATACCCAAATCCTTTGGCTACCTGCTGTGCACAAAGAGGTTTGTGTCACTGGACACTTGGTTACACACGTGGGTACCACTGACAGATGCAGAAACAGGATCCCACATATCCATGGCATTCCCCATCATAGCCAAATCTGTGTAGCCAAATCTCTTCTTGTCTGAAAAGTGGCAAACAAAATGGAGCAATCCATGGCAGAATTTTCTTCTCTTGATTCTTAATAAATTCATTTGGTCTCTGTCATGTGGAGTAAGTATTACTACTTGGTTTTCCATCCTTCAAAGTAACATAGCAACCAGATGTTTTGATTAAAATCTGCTTCAAGCAAATGCAGCTATTTTTTTTCCTTTTATCCTGTTGCCTGACACTTAATGCTTAGCAGGTTTTTTTTACAAGATCTTTGTTTCACTTGCAAATCTATATTTTAACATTCTGCAGTATTTTTTCTGAACAAATAACTTATTTCTCATTAGTGTCACCAATCTCTACAGTTTTGAGCCACACACTTTGATGGATACCAAGTTATTTGTTATGTGTGCATTAATTTGCTAAGGATGCATTAATTTGCCAACTCTCTCTATTTTCCCTCTTAGTATAGGTTGATCTAATGTAGGTATCTGAAAACATATTGAAAGTAGGTATATATGGACTTTGAGAATTTATTATGAAACTATGTATGACTAATATTTTACAGCAACTATAAATAGAAAGTAATTTCTCTAAATAATATGTCAAACATAGTTAGAAAATCTGCTGTCTATTAGTGGGGTTGGGGCTTTTTTCAAGCTTTTGTTTAGAAAATTATTAAGCCTAGTTGACCTAATGATTCTAGCCCATTTGACTTAATGTACATAGTTATATAAGGACCAGATATGGAAACAAGCAAGTGTTACTTGTGCTGTTACCTGAGGCCTCCCACTTGACTCTCTGAAAGTCATCTAGTATATGTTGGGACAGGAATTTTCATTTTGTACATATGAGTAAAATCCGTGTTAAAACTAATATGTTCTGGTTTAAAACAAGTGGTGAGACTGAGAGATTTCTTCCATGACCTTTTTTTTTTTTCTTAAAGTAGTTTCATAAGTTTATTTTATTACTGACTTATGTTTCTTTGATTTCAAAATGCTTTCACTTTGCAGTGCTGCAGGCCTGCTTGCAACTGATTGCTGACAGCAAAAGTGATATCCAACAGAAAGGTAAGACTATGTGCCATGATTTATAGTTAACTATTCCATGGGATAACTGTTTCAACAAATTTTACCTAACTTCAAAGCAGTAACTGAGTTTTAACAGCAAATTTAAAAATAAAATAAACAATTTTTTTAAAAACCCAACAACAAACAAAAAAAAATTCAAAAAACAACAAGGAGGTCCCTGAATCTGGAAGGTCCCTGTTTCTGGATGGCTCTTGCAAATATCATCTTTCCAGTGGGGAAATCCACCTAGGGAGACTGGAATTTCTTTCTAGAAGTCAGCCTTTGTCATTTTTCGACAGGTGAAAATGAAGAAAATAACATTTCAAATCACCCAAAATTATTTTGTCTTTTAGATGATTCAAGCATTGTCCCTTGGCTCCTGAGCTTTAAACGTGGAACAGCTCTGGAAGAACAAGGAAATAAAATAGTGATCAAAGAAACAGGTTATTTTTTCATATATGGCCAGGTGAGAAAGCTCAATTCACTTCAGCACTTGACTTTTGTCAGGATTTTTTAATGCTTCCATACAATAAGTTTAAAGTTTCCACCTCTTCTTTCTGTAGGTTTTATATACAGATACAACATTTGCTATGGGACACCTAATACAGAGGAAGAAGGCTCATGTGTTTGGTGATGATCTCAGCCTGGTGACATTGTTTCGCTGCATCCAAAATATGCCACAGTCTTATCCAAATAATTCTTGCTATACTGCTGGTAAATATCTGCATTTTCCTTTTCTTTGTTTGCAAATAATAAGCTGTATCAAATAGAATCTGTGGTGAGGGGCAATTGTATTGTAGGAGTCATAAAGAACAGTGTCTGCATTCATGGATCTGGCTCACTGAAAAATTACAGAATACTTTCAGAAAATACAGTTTTTATATGAAATGTCAGCAATTGGAGATTATGCATCTAGCTTGGTGATCTGAACAATTTTGCTCTCTTCATTGCCTCTGTAATGTGGTTAGACATTTTGGTGCTTTCAGTTAGATGCCTGAGGCAGGCAGGAGTTGAATTCCACATTTAGTCATCCCAAGAAAATATTAAATTGCTATATTCTCCTTTGAAATATCATGTATGGATTTTAGCCATCCAATACTTGCATACCTAACTGTGATATTTCTACTCCTTATAAAGGCTACTGGATTTTTAGTCTTTGGTTTGATGAAAAACAGTTAATTCCTATAAGGTGGTCTTTATGACTGCACAAATTAGAAACATCACAAGAAAGACAAATTAAAATATTTAATGCAAGTCCAGCAGGCTCAATGGTCAATATATATGTATATTCCTGCAGTAGCATTTAAGGAGAGTTAGTGTCAAGGCCTATAAAACCCCATATATCATCTCTTACCTGTCTGTCTTTCCACCTTAATGGTGGATTTGAGGGTTTTCTCTTTGGTTATTTTCCAGCAAGATTTTTTTCAATGCCTTATGAAAAAGTGGATGACACTGAGGGATGGAGTTGGCTGTCAGCAAGTAATGACATTAAACAAATGGGATGTGGCAGGCAGCTATTTTTTTTCCCAATAAAAAAAATTCCAACTAACTAACTAACTAACTAACTAGCTACTTTGTCCTGGCACTTGAGGATGCCCAAACACTTCCTTTGATTTTTTGCCCCTTTTTTGAAGGTGGTTATGTTGCTAGTCACACATTCATCTATATTCTGATTTTACCCTTGTACTACTGGTCCCCTTTCCTAACTAGGATCTCTGTCTTACCACTTCGTGATTCCTGCTTCCCAAATTCCTACTGTTCTGTTTTCACCTGAAAAAAAGTTCTGACTTCTCTCTCTCATGCTGTTGGGTTGTGTCACAGCAGGTATTAGATGTGTTCTCAGCTCAGCAGCTGCAGCTTGAAGGCGATATGCTCTTGGTTATCATATCAGCTGATGTGTGTCTGGCAGGAGGCAAACTTTTGTGCTTTGCAGTTGTAGTGGATCAGCTGATGTGTGGTAACTTCATTAGGTTGGTAAAGCTCATAAGACCTCCTCCAGAAGTGTGGGAACAGAGTAGTCTGGGGCCAGTAGTACTCAATGCTGATTGTGACTGTCTCGTCACCATAACATGAGGAACCTGGGTACACCACTGTTAGAAATTTTTGCTGTGTTTGCTGAAGTGAACTCTGCTATGCCGAGTGCAGTGTGGAAATTAAGTCCATCTTCACAGAGGATGTTAAGTGTCAGCTTTGGATAGGCTGTAAACTCTAAGATTGTACCTAAAGATAAAAACACTCCTCACAAGTAACAAGCTGTGCTTACATTTGGAAGATGACACATAATGACTTTTGAGTACCATTTATAAAGTAGTGTGTTTGAGATATTAACTTAAAGATACTCCAAATCTTTTGCCAGGCATTGCAAAATTAGAAGAAGGGGATGAACTTCAACTTACAATACCACGGAGAAGGGCGAAAATATCCTTGGATGGAGACGGTACTTTTTTTGGTGCAGTAAGACTCCTCTGAAGCCCTTCATTTCTGTTTTTATGCTTAATGCTATTTTCTTCTCTACCTATGCCTTTGTCAGAAAAAATATTGAATTGTAATAAAGCTGCCAATTCAACCTCTCCCAATCCACCACAGGCTTCTAAGAATTTTGTTCACTTTAACACGCAAACCCAAAACAGGAAACATACCAGACATACTTGTGAAATAACCACCATGTGATTACCAGAAAGCCAATTTATTTTAGACAATGGGACACTCTAGATAACAACTATAAAACAATGAGGTTTTGGCTTTGAAACAATTTGTTATCCATATGGTAAACTGGAGGAGTTGCCCAAAACTAACAACATGACCAGGACCACAGACTATCAAATTGTTATCAATTGAAAAGAAAATCTAAAATTAAAGTGGATCCTAGATTTGCACTTTTTTATCAGTAAAGTATTTAATATATAAAGTGTGGAGAAAAAACATTGAACAGTAGACTCCTCACCACAAAATGAAATTGTTAGTTGCTGTGTTCTGAGTTTTGGGGTTTTTTTTCTTTTCCCAGAGATACTGGGG